>NC_139674.1:0-1287500 GCF_951799395.1 Argentina silus | reverse complement strand
GTGACGCAGCATGTTCAAACCTCAAGCTTTGGTGCGGTTTGTGTTCCACCGTGGGGTCATTTTCAACCATCAACCATATCACCACCATCTGGACTTCAAGGACTGGGAATTCAAACATTAATTGATTCATTAATCAATCATCAAATTAACAAAGGCGCAGTGGGACCAGAAATGTGCAACCCTATCTAGTCACCGTTTGAGATTTCCAAACAAAATCTGTGCTGCAAAATTTGTGCTGCAATGTTACTGTTTCCATGTGAGATTATTTCATGGTGCTTCAACGTTTCTAACTATGTTGGACACCATCTAACTGTAGGCCTGTTTCCTGATGAATGATTACACTGGAGAGCACCCCGGGGAGAACACAAGCATCATCTGACCAGGCCAGTGTAACAGTGCTCAACAATGTGACAGTTGTCACAGCAGACAAGTGCAGGTAGCAGCGGTGGTCCAGGCCAGGCTGTCTACTGTCCGGCCAAACCAAGCCCCCTGTCCGACCCAGGGAGACAGAGACCTGTGTCTAGCAGGGAGACAGAGACCTGTGTCTAGCTGCCTCGGGCACTCCAGAATTCTAAGTTTGAATAAAGTGAAAGGCAGTATCAATGTCACGCTTTGGCTTTGCGTAACAGCCGTCGATGTCCTCCACTTTAGCGCAACAAACAGCTCCTCTCCTGGCCCTGCAGTAGAGGACGTGGGTATAGAGATAGGAGCAGATAGGAGCAGGCCTACAGAGGGGCTAGAAAGTGTTGTTATCATAGCTTACCTCAGTAGGTTGGGCAGAGGTATGGACCCGGAGGCTGTCCCCAATATTCCCTTTTTCCCACTCAATAATTTCTCCACCAACACGACGTTCCCCGTCCGGGCGGCTTCCAGTAGCTCCTGCTCCTTCCCCATCCCGACCGAAGTTCAGATCCCGGTAAAGGCTCTAATCCAAACCCGGTTCTAAAACCACAATGACGGTACCGGGGATCCCCCCTTCACTGTCTGGTGTGAATAAACCATCTGACGGTGTTGTTTTAGTGCCGGGTGCAGTAACGGCGTTAGGAACGGCAGGCTCCGGTGTTTCTGCAGGCTGGACGGGCACGACTCCGTGGCAGCCCGGTAGTCTACTCCCGAACCGAGTGGTGACGGGGACTGTAAACAGCTCAATAAAGACCGGCGAGGAAGATCGGTCCTGTTCAGACCGTGCCGGTTGTCTGGAGAGAGAGAAAACACTCTCTTTCTCGTCTCGGTTCTCCTCTCTCTCTCTCTCTCTCTCTCTCTCTCTCTCGCAAGCGCTCTCGTGTTCTGTTCTGTCTTGTCGACAAGAGCAGTCTTGTCGGCTATGTCCGATGTTGTTGCCTACTGCTACCGAGAGGCATACTGTACTAGTCTCTCTCTCTTCTCTCTCCCCACTTCTCCCGACCCGCTCTCCCAGCCGTGCGTATCGGTGTGTGGCCGCGGAGACAGCACTGTACGGTCTGGGCGTGGAGGGATGGAGGTTACAGCCACCCACAGGAGGCGGACGCCTTTGTTACTGGAAACAAGTCCTAGATCATAGGACAATTCTGCACTCTGTGTCCCGATGGTGTTTGGAGCAGTATTAGGCTTTATCATTGTTTTAGTCTATAACTGGAGGCCTATTGGCTGAATATTGCATGCGATTTTTATTTATTAGGATTAATCAATTGAATCAAAATGTATCAGTCGTAAACACAGTAAAAATACATAGTTCAACAGTGATTTGTCTCATTGTGTATGAGTGAGTGTAGTGTGAAGTACAGTGTATTAAAACAAGCAGCTGGAGGGACGGCTGCTCTGTCCATTGACAGGCTTGGAAAGTGACACACCCCCTCCGTTCGTCTGACAGGCTTGTTGTGACAAGCAAAGCAACATGATGAACAGGTCAACGTTTAAATGTCCCATCATTAGAGAGCCTGAAATGAACTCTTTTAGAGACACTGTGTGAAAGTGCGTGTGTGTATAAAACACAGACTTGCATTGTGCCTTGGGCCCTGTTTCCCATCTGATGCAAACAGTTCATTGCATGACATGCTGTGCTGCTAGGAAGAGAATAATCTCCCATTGAGAGAGAGAGGGGGGGGGGCAGCATCCTCACCACAGAGAGGGAGGGAGAGGGGCAAACCTAGTTAGAGTGAGATAGAGGAGAGAGGGGGATCCTAGCCAGAGAGAGAGAGAGAGAGAGAGAGAGAGAGAGAGAGAGAGAGAGAGAGAGAGAGAGAGAGAGAGAGAGAGAGAGAGAGAGCGGGGGTGGGGAGAGAGAGAGAGAGAAAGAGGGAGACAGAGAAGTGAGATAGGCAGAGGGAAAGAGAGAGACAGAGAGCAGGAGAGTGAAAGCAAGAGAGGCAGCTGCAGTCCCATCGGGTGTTGGATAGAGATACTGCACTCTGGCTGCGCCAGGAGAGAAAGAACCTGATCTCACGAGCCAAATCTACTCCAACGCGCCACACGCACACGCACACACAGTCCTGACCCTGCTCTACACCATTATCTTGCTGTCACTCAGTCATTGTATGGGTGCGAGGACCAGTGACGATTCCAATGACATAAAGGCAGTATCAATGCCTTAACCAAAGACAGAATGCTCTTCTGGGCTTGAAAACATTGGTATATATAGTATTAGGTTCTATAACATGGCCCTCTCCTTTTCCCATTGGACATTTAGAGACATACTGAGGGCATACTGAACAGAGTCTGTCCCATGGAGAGGAGAACCTGGCTTTCCCAGACACAGTTATTGGCAATAAACCATTCATGACACAGCACTCCGCCTCACAAACCCATCCTTAAAATGCCATCTCCATTTATGACCACAACTCATCATACGAGCGGACCTGCTGTGCTTCTGCCCGTCACTAGGTGTCACTCCTGCATTGCTATTACGATTCTCTCAAACAGGGAAGTTGTACCACCTATGCCTTGTTACTACTGTACGAGTAATAGTTGCCTCTGACCCTGGAGTGGCATGTGTCTCATCCCAGCACTAATGCTGCCTTCACGTGCCGTCAGAAACATCCCACCTGAAAGCTGGTTGTTGGTTCCGAGATAATACCAGAGTAGCCATTCAGGATCATCTCAGAGGAAGCTCAATGGAAACTTGGATAACGACGGATGTTTGCATAAAACAACCCGTTCAAGAACTCAACTGGTTGAAGATTGGTTGAAGGCAGCAGGTGTGTTGGTGCATACATACCATATCTCCAGTACCAGGGTTGGTTGTTGATGTTGTATTCTACTATCATACAAACACATCTAATAAGGCACACACAACATAATGGTGTTGTGTTCTTTCAGCTCGAGTTTGGATTCGAAATCAAACAATTATGACGAGGTTAAATTGCAGGAATTAGAGAGCCGTCAATGTCTAGTATTGATTCTAGACTTTGCATTTGCCTTTGGAGTCTGCTATTGGTGTCAACATAAGGACCAAAGACATGTCAATGAAAGTCAAGGAAGCCATTATGAGCCTGAAATATCAGTAAAAACAATCAGAAAAAATAGCCAAAACCTTAGACTTACAGTTTGTAACATCATTAAAAAAAGAAAGAAAGCACTGGTGAGCTCAGCAATCACAAACGGGCTGGTAGGCCAAAGAAGACTTCGACAGTGGATGACCAAAGAATGCTCATCATAATTAAGAAAAAAAAAAAAAAAAAAAACTGTCCCACAGATCAGGAACACTCTCCAGGAGGTAGGTGTGAATGTGTCAGATTACCATCCGCAGAATACGTCTCCAGCCAAACTACAGAGGCTTCATTGCAAGGTGCAAAACACTAGTTATGCTCAAAAAGGTTTCAGTTTGCTAAAAAGTACCCAAAAAGCCTGCAAGTCTGGAAAACGGTCTTGTGGAGAGATAACATGAATATCAATCTACCAGAGTGATTGCAAGAGGAACGTTTGGAGGAAAAAAGATCTGCCCAAGATTTACAGCATACCACGTCATCTGTGAAACATGGTGGAGGGGTGCCATGATTTGGGCATGTATAGCTGCCACTAGAACTGGCTAAATTGTCTTAATCGATGATGTAACTGCTGATGGCAGTAGCAGAATGTATTCTGAAATATACAAAAACATAGCAACTAGAGAGTTTTTCAGGGCCAAAAAGCTGAACATTATTAACTGGCCATGTCAATCTTCGGATTTAAATCCAATTGAACATGAATTTCATTTCCTGATGATACAAGTTTAGGCAAAAAGACCTCAAAACAAACAACAATTGAAGATGGCTGCAGTACAGGCCTGGCAGAGCATCACCAGAGAAGATACCCAGCATCTGGTGGGGTCAATGGGTCGCAGACTTCCGGCAGTTAGTGCATGCAAAGGATTGTCAACCAAATACCAAACATGAGTGCTTAATTTGGACATGACATGATTTTTTCCAATACTGTTGGAGCCCTGAGGGAGGAGTATGTTTAATAAATGTTGTACTTTCTAAATGATGAAATCTGAAAAAAAAAAAAAATTGAATTGAAGATGAGAATCTCTACTTTGACCCCATAGTAATTGTTTGATTTCAAATCCAAACTGTTGGAGGATAGAGCTAAAAGACAAGAAAATGTATTGTCTTTCCAATACTTGGAAGGTGGAGGAAACTGTATTTCTTAAATCATCATACAAACGACAGTAAAACATAAAATGCATTTAATTTGCAAATCACATAATAAACAATCTATTTTCTTCCAGGATTCTATTGAATCTGCCCGTTTCAAGGGACAGGGAAAGAGTGCCTGATCTTAGCTGTACACAAACTGACCTTTGAGCTTTTGCTAGGTTTAGGGTGACAGGGTTCAGGGTAAAAGCTATCTTTGATAAGGGTGTGTGTTCTGAGTTTTGCCATATATTAATGGAAAATGTTTCGCCTTGTAAATTAAAAGTAAAGAATCCAATCAACACATTTGTCTTAAAAGGAGCAGGTGAGTCCACTCCCCTAGAACACCCTTGGACAGTAACAACATGTTTTTACACAAACCGAGACATTCCATTTTATCATACAGAAATGCCTCACACTGATTGTCATTATAATGTTGTATGATCCTTGAGATAAAAGTGACCAGCAATTATGAAGCACTACCACAACCCTAACCCTTTTCTTTTTTGTTGTGGGTGTTTAGTTTAAAAATGTTAAAAGAAATGTGTGTTGAAGGCACTTGTTTAAATGTGGCTAGTATTCCATCAGCCCATATGGGCTGGGCACCATCAGAAGGGGCAATGACACTTAAATAAATACAAATCAATCGATCAGATACCCTTTTATTTTTGATGATAATTCAGCAGCTTTTGACAGACAAATATGACATCTTATTACACGTCTTTTCTTTCACCTTCGGTTATCTGGGGGTGGAGCTCCCAGATCAGGGGAGGGGCTGTGTGAGATGGAGGAGGGGATAGTGTAATGAGGTGGCCGGGCCATTAGAGGCAGCGAAAACTGAGAAACTCCCGGAGAGTTTTTTTTTAAAAATACAATCAAGTGTTCAAATCCTACCTCCGCCATTTCAAGTGTTGTTGTGCAGATAGCTTAGCCTACATCCTATTGATCTACAGGGGAGCAGAGGAGATGGGGGCAGAACAGCTTAGACAGTTAAGACATTCAGCTGGACTGGTCTGATGTGGTTTGAACTAGGGCTAAATTGGGGCTAGGACTTGTCTAGGTCCAGAACAGGGTTCTGACCGTTGCAGAGCGGCTAGCCACGACGATGTAGGTCTTTGGGGACATCTGCATTGTGATTCTGGGGAAAGCCAATGTGTCTTTTTATTCTGTGTGCTGAGCCCAAGCATATGCCATTGGGGGAAGTAAAGTCATTGTGTTCTATTCTACTCTATTCTAGAATATTCCCCATGGTTTCTCTTCACACACAGACACATAGCATGGAGTAGCAGCAGATATGGGCAAGACTTCAGTCTGTGAAAAACTACACATGTAGAGTTACGCAAATATAGAAATCTACACACAGACACACGACCATGAATATAGCCAGGCAGCTCAGAAGTGCCCGTGTGAACTCTCCAGTGATTGGAGGAGAGAGGAGAGCGCAGACAGCACACGCACACGCACAGACGCCAGTATTCTTGATCATCATTGGATAACGCAGCTCCTGCCATGTTAGTGTGCTCTCCACTGGTTGGATGATGAGAGTTGACAGGCCAGTGTTCTCTCACCTGATTGGTGGGTGCTTCTGTACAGGGGTCATATATACAGTGACACGTCACTAGCTATTTACATGTAGAAAAATAGGACAAATGCCAGTGCAATGAGACATGTTGGGGATTGATGATGAAACAATGGAATGTAAAGAGACTTCTTTTTCTGAATCTAATGTAATGCTTGTTCTGGCGACACAAAGAATACACATTGAATACACACGCACACGCGCACACACACACACACACAAAACACTGCATATCCATTCAGAATTCAACAGAAAACATTCCTGTGTATGCATTGTGCATTGCGTGTACAATACCATACACACTCAAAAACGACTGGTTAAGAGTTAGACACTTTTTTCAGAAGCACTAAATTACATGTTACATTTTAGTGCAGAGCGTAATAAGTGTCTTTTTAAGACATTTCTCCTAAGATATGACATTCATTTTCGCGCCAAAAAAATGTCATGAAGGATGAGCTCTCCCCCCCCCCCCCTTTCCTCCATCCGTTCATTTGGGAGGCAGCGGTGGCTTGGAGAGTCTGAACACTAACTTACTGCATGAGACAGAAACTAAAAGAACCACTCCAATCATCGTGAATAAACATGTGATAGTGTGAGGGCCCCAGGGGGAGTCTGTGGAGCAGCATGCTGTTCTATGGAGGTACAGGGCGGGTCAGGTGGTCTGGATGAAGCTAAAACCACCATGACAGCCCCTATATGTGTGTGTCTGTGCGTGTGTATATGTATATGGTGGAGGGGTATAGGTTTCAGGGATGAGTATGAGTGTATGCATGCTGGCTGGCTGGCTGGGTGGGTGTGTGTGTGTGTGTGTGTGTGTGTGTGTGTGTCAGTCAGAGTGATGATCGCATAGGGCTCGTTTCAAGGATCCCCCTCCATCTTTATTTAGAATGGTGCCTTTCCCAGATGTCCCTCTCTCTGCTGCTCCCTGGTGGTGGGTGGCAGCCACTGCAGGCTGCTGTTAGCCTAGCCTAGCTGCTGTTGACTCTCAGGCTCTTCATACGGTGCAGCAGGGAGTCCTTCTCCATCTGGGCCTCGGCCAGCGCCATCTTGGATCTGGAGAGCTCCAGTTTCAAGCACTCGTTCTCTTCTATGAGCAGCTGCAGTGAAACAAAAAGTGTGTGTGTGTGAGTTGTTGACATTTCTATGGACAGTATAAAGCTCCTTGACAGGTGTGTGCGTGTGTGAGTTAAAACCCTTGCAAGATAGAGGCAGAGACACTTACCAGTTCTCTGCTAGTAGGGGTGGGACTGTGGGGCGGGGTGGGAGAGGGACCGGTCTGTGTGGCTTTAGGAATGCTGACCAC
Source organism: Argentina silus (assembly GCF_951799395.1). Lineage (NCBI taxonomy): Eukaryota > Metazoa > Chordata > Actinopteri > Argentiniformes > Argentinidae > Argentina > Argentina silus. The sequence goes on along the minus strand of NC_139674.1, from coordinate 1,280,029 downwards.
CTCAGGGACTGGTCTCAGACAGCTGTCAATCACACGGCCCTCCCTGTTAGACTCCGCCTCTGACGCTCTGTCCACTGAGAGAGAGAGAGTTAGATGTATGCATGCTTACATGCACGTTTGTGTGTGTGTGTGTGTGTGTGTGTGTGTGTGTGTGTGTGTACCTCCTATAGAAAAGGCTCCGTCGTCGTCTCTGTGTATGATCAGACTGTCGATGTGCAACGTGACGGGGGTGGGCTCCGGGTCCGAGGGGTTGTCACGGGGACCATCGTCCTGCAGGGGAGACGGACATTAGTTTCTGTGTTTGTGTGTGTGTGTGTGTGTGTGTGAGTGTGTGTGTGTGTGTGTGTGTGTGTGTGTGTGTGTGACACACCTTGAGGTCGATGTGTGTGTCCCTGACGCTGATCTCCATGGGCAGGACCTGGGGGGCGGAGTCATCTTCCAGGAAGTGGGCCAGGTTCCTTAGCGACGACATGAGGAAGCTGGCCCGGTAGCCGTGGAGACGGAGCTGGAGGAAGCCGTTGCGCTCGGCCAATGGGGAGTGGGCCGCCGCACATGGCCCCGCCTCCAGCCGTGCCCGCACCTCCGGGTGGGAGGAGCCACCGGACCCAGAACCAGCCTCCAGACCCCCTCCTAGGAGAGAGGGAAGGGAGAGCGAGGGAGGGGAGGGGAGGGGGAGAGAGGGAAGAGAGAACGAAGGAGGAGGGAGGACAGAGGGAGAGATACTCTAATCAATATCATTCATGTCAATCGAGATTAAGAAAAACCCATTTGGTTGGTCAACAATTCTATTTCTATGAGGCAGTGTTAACTCAACACCAATGGGAAGTCAACGTCCCCTAAAGCAGCATGTTTGAAACATCATTCCCGAATCATCCCAAATTCTCAATGACTTGATTGAAATGACTTAGAGACCTGGGCATGGAATTTCAAACGTGCTAATTGAGTGTACATTGCCTTACAGGATTGCTAATATGAGCAGAATCTGGCGGAACCAAACAAAGACTGATTGAACTCTGTCCTTAGATAGACTGCTGACCAGGTGACAACACGTCATTGTCATTTGGTGGGGTATCCCTTTGAGCCTGGACCAGGTTATCCCAGAGTCTGACCTAGGTCCATGTCTCCCTGAGTCTGACCTAGGTCCATGTCCCCCAGAGTCTGACCTAGGTCCATGTCCCCCAGAGTCTGACCTAGGTCCATGTCCCCCAGAGTCTTCTATGAGCGACCTTGTTGAGCAGGTACTCCGTACATTAGAATGGATTCTCTGTGCTCTTGTAATGTGGACCCGCCATTAGATGGCTGCTGGAAAGGAAAATGTGTGTGTGTGTGTGTGTGTGTGTGTGTGTGTGTGTGTATAGGAGATTTGGGAGGGGCATAGCCCGGTCCATAAAGCAATAAGCAATTTCAAGGCCAGCAAACCCCCACTGACACACACACACACATTTACCCCCCCCCCCCCCCCCCGTATCCTCAGAAGGGAGAAAAGGAGAGAGGAAGAGAGAGGGAGGGAGAGAGAGGGAGACAGAAACACGAGAGGAAAGAGGGGAAAGAGAGAATAGCAGAGAGATGGGACTGAGTGAGTGGGAATAAAGGCAATAAGAGAGAAAGAGAATGGTAGAGAGGTAAAGGGGTGAGAGAGAGGGACAGAGAAAGAGAGAGAGAGAGAGAGGGGGGGTGAAAATGGGGTGGGGGAAGAAGAGCGAGAGAGTGAAAGAGGTAATAAAATCAACAATGAAAGAGAATCAAGAGAGTGAAAGCGGGTAAAGAGAGAGAGAGAGAGGATGAGGATGAGAGAGGGATTACTTCTCTGTGAGAGAGGGGAGAAGCAGAGGTAAGCTAGGGGTTCTCTCATTGCCTGAACCACTGGACTGAGACAGCCAAACCTAGTATGGACCCCACACACACACACACACACCAAACTCAGGCATGCTCCTATCATAAACACACATTTACCTGGGCTGCCTTGGGCAGTAGGTATCGTTACACCATCACACACCATACCTGGAGGACATGATGGAAGGGTAAAACAACGCATGGAGGGGTGTGTGAATGCGCGCGTGTGTGTGTGTGTGTGTGTGTGTGTGTGTGCATGTGTTCTTACCCAGGCTGCGGTTGCTGAGGTACTGTCTCAGGCTGACGTTGCCCAGCTGGGTGGGCAGCACGCGGCCCACCTCCACAGCCACCGCCGTGCTCTCCCCCCGCACCTCCATCCCCACACACACCCCCTGCACCTTCAGGACCAGCACCGACACCTGGCGCACACACACACCAATCATCATCATCATCATCATTATCATCATCCCCCCCTCCACCTTCTCCTCCACCCCCTCCACCACCACCACCCCCCCCACACCTCCACCACCCCCTCACCTCCACCTAGGAAGTAAACACAGACCTCGCGTTTCAATTGCTATGATGCAGCTGCACGTGAAATGATGATGGTTATGGATTGACCAGAAAGAAATACACATGAATATGGATTTCAGTTAAATTTCCCCTTTAACCATTTATTCACACCGTAGCTCAGACTCAGAATCCATGAACACTGTTCTCGTGTGTGTGTGTGTGTGTGTGTGTGTGTGTGCTGGGGGGGGGGGGGGGTTTACCATGTCTTTGGTGGGCTCGTCTATGCTCTGGGAGGTGGCGCTGACCGTGTCAGGTGACACGCCCCCGTCCTGCTCTGGACCAATGGCGTCGGTGGCACTTTCCGTGGCACTCTGCTCACTCACCACGTCCTTGAAGTCCGAGATGGACACATCGTCTGTACATACACACGCACACGCACACACACACGCACGCACGCACAGACACACACACCAACAAAAAATACTTTCAGTGTGTGTTTGTATGTATTGTGCGTTGCTGTCAGACACTGAAGAGAGATGAATATACACCATGTCTCACTGTCCCCTACCTCACTGTCACCTCACCGTCCCTTCACTGTCACCTACCTCACTCACCGTCACCTACCTCACTGTCTCCTCACCGTCCCTTCACTGTCACCTACCTCACTGTCACCTACCTCACCGTCACCTACCTCACCGTCCCTTCACTGTCACCTACCTCACCGTCACCTACCTCCCCGTCACCTACCTCCCCGTCACCTACCTCCCCGTCACCTACCTCACTGTCTCCTTACTGTCACCTACCTCACTGTCTCCTCACCGTCCCTTCACTGTCACCTACCTCACCGTCACCTACCTCACCGTCACCTACCTCACCGTCACCTACCTCACCGTCACCTACCTCACCGTCACCTACCTCACCGTCATCTACCTCACCGTCACCTACCTCCCCGTCACCTACCTCCCCGTCACCTACCTCCCCGTCACCTACCTCCCCGTCACCTACCTCCCCGTCACCTACCTCCCCGTCACCTACCTCACCGTCACCTACCTCACTGTCTCCTTACTGTCACCTACCTCACTGTCTCCTCACCGTCCCTTCACTGTCACCTACCTCACCGTCACCTACCTCACCGTCACCTACCTCACCGTCACCTACCTCACCGTCACCTACCTCACCGTCACCTACCTCACCGTCATCTACCTCACCGTCACCTACCTCCCCGTCACCTACCTCCCCGTCACCTACCTCCCCGTCACCTACCTCCCCGTCACCTACCTCCCCGTCACCTACCTCCCCGTCACTCACACTAACCCTCTGCATGTTCAATATGATGACATTGTCATATGTGTGTGTAGCGTGTGTGCGTGCGTACCTCTCTCCAGCAGGCTGTAGGGGTCATCCTCCAGCAGGTAGCTGTCTATGGAGAGGTTGTCCAGGGACTGCAGGGAGGGGCTCTTCTTCAGGTTCTTATAGGACACTGACAGACTCGACTGGGAGCGATCCTTCATCAGGCGACCGCTGGAACACACACACACACACACGTTAGAATAGTGTGTGCATGTATGTGTGTGTGCATGCGTGTGGCATGCGTGTGGTGGAGGGGCGGGTTATAGAAAAATAACTTAATTCGAAAGGTAATTGACTGATTGTGTGTGTGTGTGTGTGTGTGTGTGTTCCAGCGGTCGCCTGACGACATGTGAACCAATTGACGTTCATATTCCGGTTTGTTAACAGCAGCGGTAATGTGGTGGAGCGATTCCTGGGCTTTGAGCCAATTGAGAGGCGCACTGGTAAAAGTGTGTTTAGCTGACTGTGTGACTTTGATGGTGGAGGGCCTTGGGTTGGATATCAGTCATATGACTGCAAGCAAATGCAAGCAACATGTCAGGAAAATCCAATGGGCTACAGGCCCACCTGAAACAAAAAAACCCTCTGATGGAGTATGTGCCTTGCGCAGCGCGTTCACTTAACTTAGTTGGTGTTAACACCTTAGATGGCAGTAGCCCAGAGGCTGACCAGTTTTTTAACATGTTGCAGTCACTGAACACATTTTGCTGTTTATCCACACACTGATGGGGGGGGGAAGTCTTTCGGAAGACGGATGTCAGACTGACATTAAAATCGCTGTCCAGTACTCGATGGAGTGCTCGGGCAGAGTCAACCAAGGCACGGTGGTCACGGGACCATGATCCGGCCCTGTGTGTGTGTGTGTGTGTGTGTGTGTGTAATGAAGTGGTCTGGTTGAATAAAGACCCGCAGAGACAGTCCAACAGCACCAGACACATGTGGCTCAGAGGCCAAACCATTCACCACCCGCAAGACACAACTGGTACGTCACCACACACACGCAGGTACATGCATATCACATATACACACACACACGTCACATATACACACACATTTACACAGCCACACACACAACCGCACGCACACCGACCCATAGCGTGTCTTACATGTTGGACATGGAATAAAGGGAGGAAGACCTGCTGGTGTTTGAGGAGCTGAGCAGGTCAGAAACCACCGACAAACTTCCTTTCCTTTATAAAGAGAGAACACACACACACGCACACACCTTGCATGGGTTAAAGCACTGGGCCATACAGTGTGGTAGTAGGAAAGTGACAAACACACACACAAAAGGAACACACACACACACACAAAAGGAACACACACACACACACACACAAAAGGAGCACACACACACACACACACACAAAAGGAGCACACACACCTCACATGGGTCACAAAGCATAGTTGTACATTCAGAAACACACATACAGTAGATACTCATATAGAGACAGACACAGACACAGACACAGACACAGACACAGACACACACACACACACACACACACACACACACACACACAGACACAGACACAGACACACACACACACACTCCTGGCGTTCTGGAATGTAGTGTGTGGTAAGTACATTCACTGTAGCTACAGAAGAAGGATCCAGATGTTGACAGTCTAAACTTTGGGCTGATGGGGGGGATGACATGGCCATGGCCTTTTACTGTAACACAAGTAGGAATACCTGACTGTTAGTCAGGTATTCATACTGTCATTACCCTAACACAGGGTAATGACAGTGTGAATACCTGACTGTGTTAGGGTAATGACAGTGGGAATACCTGACTGTGTTACGGTAATGACAGTGGGAATACCTGACTGTGTTACGGTAATGACAGTGGGAATACCTGGACATGGACTGAGGCAGTTTGGCCCCAGCGCTCCCCTCCTTGACATCACTCCAGTCTTTGGTGGAGAGGGGGTCTGAGGGGGGGTCTACCACGCCAGTCACTCCTCCTGAGAGCTCCCCTAGACCCGCCCCCTGCTCCTCTCCTCCAGTTCCGGCCTCTGCAGAGGCCTCCTCCCCTGAACTCCACCTCCCAGGGGTCATAGCTCCAGTCCTCTCCTCCAGGGACATTTTCCGTGCGGGGTCTGGGGGGCGGGAGGAGGTGGGGATGAGAGGGGCGGGGCCTTGTGTCGGTCCACCATCGGTCCCTCCTCCACACAGAAGCTGGTCCACAGAACAAGCCACGTTGGCCGCCGCCGCCACCCCCTCTACGGGGGTCGCTCCCTCCCCCCCCTCCCCCCCGTCCCCCACGGTGCCTCTACTCTCAGAGGGGGACAACACGTCAGACCCGAGGGGGGAAGCGGGACCCTCGGGCTGGGGGATGGGTCTCAGGAGGAGAGCCACCTCTGCACTCTTCAGCAGGACCCCCACACAAGCGCTGAAGGGCTGGGGGTCGGCGGAGCTGTCGGCCCGCTCCCGCCTGGAGCCCATCTCCTCTAGGTCCTGCTGCAGGGTCTGCTGGAGGGCTTTGAGGCTGCGCTGGAGCCACATCAGAAACACATACTGCCTGTGGCTCACCTAGACACACACACACACACACACACACACACACACAAACCATACTTTTGTTAGTGCACACATTATACAAAGATTGGTATAATATACACAAATACACAAGGGTTGTCACGACACCAACATTTTCAAATTCGATAGTGATACCAGTTCAGCATCACAATACTAGACACCAATACGATACCACAGCAGAGGAAAAACAGCCTCAAAACTACTACAAATGGATTAATTTTCATTCTATTCATATTATTATCATTATTATTATATTTCATTTGGTTGTCCTCTACATACATGGAAAACTCAAAGTATATACATCACACTAGGCAAAAAAGGATAAACTCATTAAGTGATGTGTGTCTTTTTAAATCTGAAATTATTCATAAAAACTATATTTGGCTTTCACTGGCCTCCGGGGTGTCACTGAAAAAGGAAAACTAACACGATTGGACTGTACATTCAACCAGTCTCTAATTCAACTTTGACAACAACAACATGTGAAAAATGTCCCTCTGTGTACACCATACCTCTCATACATACATATTACTAGCTATCTTTGCGAGCTAGTTGCAAAGATGTACCCTCTTTGCTAGTAGCCAATTAGCCATGCATAGAACCATTCTGAGAGAGCGATATACAGCCCTGTTCACAAAGCACCACTTCTGACGCGACGCTGCGCTGTTCACTTATGTGGTCGGTACTACAGAAAGTGGACATAGTAGTATTGGACCCAAAGCTGTTACTGGTATGGCGGTGCTATTGTGGTATTGTACTAGCGTGCAACACTAACATACACACACATTAGTACGAGCATAATGACCCACAGAAAACAGAGGTAAAGGGACAGGTTATTTCTGTTTGTTCTAGTGTGTGGTTCTCATCATGAGCTGTGAGTGGCTTTGTATGAAAGACCTGAGGTCATATCTCTCTCTCTCTCTCTCTCTCTGTCCTTATCTAGCATTTACCATTGAGGGTAGAATGTAACATGTTCCTATGAAAAATAGGGATAATTACATTATTTGGAGTCAGATTATTAATATTAAATATGCAAAACAAAATATAGCCACATTTCTTTGCCCAACCTTCACATGGAACTGCCATCTTAAATAAGACCTACATTAGTTCTCTCCTTAGTACACTCATGTTCTAAACACGTTACTACTCTAAACAGGCACACCCTGTACACGTTAGTGTACTACAGTACATGCAGTAGTATGTCGAGTTGTATTACATATCTGTTAGAGTGACTCACCTGAGCACTCAAATGCTTCTGCACGTGCACTAACATGTGCACGTCAGGGTCCTTACTGGGTGAGGAGGAGCTGGCGGAGGAAGAGGAGGGGAGGTTGTTCAGGGAGAGGGGCTTGTGAAGGCCGTTGCTAGGCGGCAGGACTGCCTCGTTGCCCTCGGTGCTGTAGAACTCCTTCAACAGCCGCTTCCTCTGCATGCGCCCCACCGTCTCCACTGACTCGCTCCTGGCCAGCCCCCCCTGTCCCCCCGCGGCCCCTCCCTGCCCCCCCGCCACCCCCCCCCTCAGCCTCTCCTGGTGCTGGGCGTGTCTGGCCGGCTGACAGGCCCACAAGGTGAGTGGGAAGGCATCTACGAAGGGCTGGGGCCTCCCCTTCCCCCCCCGCGTCCCCTCGTAGTCCACCCAGAACTGGGAGAAGTGCAGCGCCCACAGGTCCGTAGCAGCGGGCATTTTGAGGGCATCCGTCACCAGAGAGGGCGTCACCAATCCCCGGTACACATCATGAAGACGGGTGTCCTGCTCGTGAGCATGTCGCTGAAAGACAGGGTGGATCAAAGGGAAAGAGGTGGAGGAGCGAGGGAAGGAGGAAAAGGAGGTGGAGAAGAACTGTTCTTCCTGGAAGGATTGGAGGAGGGCCTCGAGGTGGGAGCGGGTGCAGTGGGGGGGGTGGCGGGTGTTGGTGGCCACCATCTCTGAGGTCTGGACCGAGATGGAGCGGGGGAGGTCCGGGGGGAAGGAGGGGTCGCGGTCGGTGGGGACCACCAGCTGTGGAGGGGGGGCGGGGGGGGAGGAGAGACACACGGATTATCAACAAAAACATCCGCTCTTCACATTTTGTTTCACTTCACTTCTCCGTCTGGCCTGAAGCCAATAAACAGGACCTCAAAAAACCCATCACATACAGCCTGAGATCAGCCACAGACAGTCTTACATGGATTCATTAAGTAGCATAGAAGTACGTTCTAGATGAAATTCGGAAAGTTCTTGTGTGCTTGAATGTATGGAGTGGATGTCTCTCAAATCATTTCCAGGACCATGGAGGACATGGTCCAGTATCTCCTAGAGGCCGTGTACCTTCAGCATCAGCCCGTCTACTCTGATGTCCACGTGTTCCTCGGGTTTCTGGGAGTCGTTCAGCTTGTAGAGCTCCATGAACTGCTCCAGGCTCTGCCTCAGGTCCAGACCAAACAGGTTCAGCCACACCAGGCTGCGCGGGTCCAGAACCAGCTGCAGGGCGTTCAGCTGGGCGTACAGGTTAGGGCACGGGACTGGGGAAGAGATAAGACGACGTGACACTCACTGACTGGTTAGGTGTCAGGTTAAGGCACAGGGACTGGGGGAGAGTAAAGACACACTGCGTGGGCGTGGGGGGGGGGGCAGGGAAGGGTATGTTACACACTACTGTAGGGAAACTGGGGGAAGAGACGCAACATCACACAACAGGAACCACCCTGCTCCACCTCTCTGTGATGGTGATCATGTGTTCATGCTAGTCTGGCACAGAAGCCTGCACATCCTCTGAAGCTAGGGTTGAACTGCTAGTGTAGGGGGGAACCCAAATGGTAGGAACCAGTCTTACTGGGGTAGTCTCTGCCATCAGGGAAGTAGTACTCGGTGAACTCGACATGGATGGCGGGCATCTCGGGGGGCAGGTACAGAGCCTTCTTATTACATGACACCATGGCCTTAGGGCTGGAGCGACGCTGGTCAGCCATGGAGACCTGACACACACACACACACACACACACACACAATGAGGTCAGTGCAATACTGTAGTATTGATAACAGTATAGTCTGTGTGCCTGTATAGTGTACAGTCGGCCTAAGTTCAGAGCAGAGTCATTCACCTCATCAAAACCACTACCAGGAGGCATCGTTGAGCATGATGGACATGTTTACAGTGTGGTTACAAACATTGCCGCCTGATTAATTATGTAAAGAGTAGCTTATGAGTTTCTCAGCTGATTGCGCGCATTTCAGCAGTAGGCTACTGTATATGGACACAGTGCGCTCACAAAGCAAAGAGCCCAGTTCGTGTCATTCATTTTCTGCTCTGGCACTGAACGTATTTCAAACGATTGAAATGAGAGCTTTCATGAATCAGTCAAAATGTACATGCCATGTGCAATGACGAGAATAAAACAAATAAACATCGCTGACCACAAGAGTGTTGCATATATTTGTCAGTATGTCAATCTGAGCTGGTCACCCTCGCATTTTGGCTATTTGTCTAATGGCTATTGGTGACTTAAGGAAGGTTCTGCCAGTGGAAGGTCAAGCTGAAAGGTGGCCCATCCGGAATGTGAACAAGAATGTCCTGTGTTACAGTTTACAACCTCTGTCCTGTGTATGACCAATAAACTTTCACTTGACTTGACTCTTTATATGACTTACTTTTAATTCCAAATATTAACACATACTGTATTAGACCTGCCCGGGTAGCATATTTGACATTCATAATTGTTTCCCATGAACAAAAAAAAGTGTGACAATTTATTTAGGCCCTGGAGAAAAAACATTTGAATGATCGCACTCCTCTCCAAGAACAGTACTTCATTTAACGAATTCCGTTGAAGAAGATTGACGGCATCTCCCAAATAGGCAATGTGATAAAAAAAATGCGCACACAAAACAAGATAACATTATTTTATTTGCTCCATGTTTTAACGAAACATAGACAATTTAGTCTACTGGTGATAGTTGTTCTCAACTGTATCAAACAGACCTGTGTCATTCCAACAGAGATTCGGAGCTAAACAAATCTCACTTTTGGCACGTCTCTATTCACAGACTTCATTCAAAGTTAGGCTGATGTAATGTTGAGGGGGGAGGCTAATCTTTTCTTGTTCTCTTGTGAGAGAACGGAAGGGGGATGCAGGACGTTGTGCAGGACGTTATTGAGTGCGTCACTGTCACTGTCATCGGTGTTACATTGAGCTGGTTGATGGAATATGATTGACAGTCATCCAAACTCCTTTCCCCTCTACATATTTCGGAAAAAATACATGGCTGCAGTCTGATGGACCCTGTCGTATATACTGATGATTTGTGTGAACCGCATTTGTTTTCATTTGCATTTTGAGAGCGTCAGGTATATAGAAAATTAAAGAGACACGTGGCCAAAGTAGTTGTGAATAATGGTTGTCATTTTTATCAACATGGCCTCTCAATAGTGTCCTATTCATCATCCAAAAATATCCAACTCTGCCTCTCTCGCCAAAGAGGATGGAGAGAGCACACGGTGGATGAGAGCCAACTTTAAAAAAAATATATATATTTTTCTTGATAGTTTCCGTTTAACAAACTAAAGGCGTGACAGTTTCTCCAGCACGCTCGGCCCCTTCAAATGATCCCTTTCTACCCAGTCTTAATCCCACTCATTCTGTTACATTATTAAAGCCGACTCACGCTTATTCATGTCATTTTCCCCCTGTTTCTCTGCGCTGTGAGAGAATGTGTGATCTGCAATTCATGAGCTGCTGTAATAAACTTATTTTTCACATCTCAACATTACGCCCTGGCACCGCTCGGTTCACGTTGAACATATTTATGTCTATATAGCTGAAATCAACTGAGAAACATTATATCCTATAATGTTAGTCAATATGCAATTTCGCAGACACACTGCCACATACACTCACCTGCCACTTCATTAGGTACACCTTGCTAGTACCGGGTTGGACCCCCTTTTGTCTTCAGAACTGCCTTAATTCTTTGTGGCATAGATTCAACAAGGTGCTGGAAACATTCCTTAGAGATTTTGGTCCATATTGACATGATAGCATCATTGCTGCAGATTTGTCGGCTGAACATCCATGATGCAAATCTCCTGTTCCACCACATCCCAAAGGTGCTCTATTGGATTGAGATCTGGTGACTGTGGAGGGCATTGGAGTACAGTGAACTCATTCTCATGTTCAAGAAACCAGTTTGAGATGATCTGAGCTTTGTGACATGGCGCGTTATCCTGCTGGAAGTAGCCATCAGAAGATGGGTACACTGTGGTCATAAAGGGATGGACATGGTCAGCAACAATACTGGCTGTGGCGTTTAAACGATGCTCAATTGGTACTAAGGGGCCCAAAGTGTGCCAAGAAAATATCCCCCAAACCATTAGATATTTGCGTTTGAGCAGTTGAACAGGTGTACCTAATAAAGTGGTCGGTGAGTGTAGATGCAAATATCTAATCAGCCAATCACATGGCAGAAACTCAATACATTTAGGTATTTAGACATGGTCAAGATGACCTGCTGAAGTTCAAACTGAGCATCAGAATGGGGAAGAAAGGTGATTAAAAAAAACGTTGCCTGGTCTGATGAGTCTCAATTTCTGCTGCGACATTCAGATGGTCGGGTCAGAACTTGGCGTAAACAACATGAAAGCATGGATCCATCCTGCCTTGTATCAACGGTTCAGGCTGGTGGTGGTGGTGTAATGGTGTGGGGGATATTTTCTTGGCACACTTTGGGCCCCTTAGTACTAATTGAGCATCGTTTAAACGCCACAGCCTACCTGAGTATTGTTGCTTACCATGTCCATCCCTTTATGACCACAGTGTACCCATCTTCTGATGGCTACTTCCAGCAGGATAATAATGTCACAAAGCTCAAATCATCTCAAACTAGTTTCTTGAACATGACAATGAGTTCACTGTACTCCAATGGCCTCCACAGTCATCAGATCTCAATCCAATAGAGCACTTTTGGGATGTGGTGGAACAGGAGATTCGCATCATGGATGTGTAGCCGAAAAATCTAGAGCGACCAAAATCTCTGAGGAATGTTTCCAGCACCTTGTTAAATCTATGCCACAAAGAATTAAGGCAGTTCTGAAGGCAAAAGGGGGTCCAACCCGGTACGAGAGGGTGTACCTAATAAAGTGGCCGGTGAGTATACATTCCATGTCTGACATCATTTTATGAAGTGTCCTTGAAGACATTAATAATTTTAAATTCTAAAGGTTCATCCAAAGATATCACCCCCCTCAGAGCCTACAAAATGTATTGTTTTATTGTTCTATTTTTTTTATTATTCTATTTGCTTATATATTGTTTTTTTATGTCCCATGCACCAACCTCACCAAGTCAATTTCCTGTATGTGCAAATATTCTTGGCCAAATAAAAGAATTCTGATTCTGATAGCATTTTAGGCAGCACCCCCTCACAAAATATCATTGCGCGAAACCATTTCCCCCACTTCTCTGCGCTGTGAGAGAGTGCGTGATGACTGTATGAGAGTAAGACAGGACTTGGTTCTCTTCAGCTCTTCTCACCAGTTTGTTTTGCTTTCGTCAGCACACAGTGCACATACGGTGCTGGATGTATTTTGAGAAAGTTTTCTTAATTTAATTAATTATTTATTACTGACATATAGACTATTAGTTGTAAAGAGCTGTCATATTTCTGTGTTAGTCAACCATCAGATGGAAATCATAATTATTATCATTACCTTTTAATGGCAATTCTAAAGTAAGTGCTCTTTTTGTTAACTTAATTATTCAGAGGAATTTCACAGTGCATATACCTTTGAAGTGCAGCGGCGGTGTCCAGGGATTAAACTTCTGCCTACTGTATAGTGTGTGTGTGTGTGTATGTTTATACTGACCTGGAAGATGCTGAAGTCTGCCATCCTGAGGACAATGGAGCTGGACATGAGCTGAGTCTTAGGGGGCTGAGGGGGGCTGAAGGTGGCACTAGAGCTGGTACTGATCTTACCTAGAGAGAGAGCGAGAGATATTCAGAGTTCAGAAGCCTACGACGACCTTGCCTCGCCAAAGGTGTGTATCACCGCACCCCCTGTGCGCACACATACACACACACACACCAGAGGGTGGGTACCTGGCTCCAGGCACCAGCAGCACTGCGCCCTCCCCCTGGCCCGCGGCCCGCCAGTGTGTGTGCCCCCCCCCAGGGGTCCGCCGTCCAGCCCCCTACCTACTACTCCTCCTCTCTCTCCTCCTCTCTCCTCCTCCTCCTCCTGTTCCTGTCCTTGGGGACCATACACACTGTCCCTTAGGGACACTGGGAGGACAGAAAACCCACAGTGACTAGATGGTATCGTGCTAGCAGACAATAAAGCTATACTGTAGAGTGGGGGTTTGTCTTCAATGGAGATGTTCTATTGTAAATGTTACTTAGTCCAGGACTAAATGTAATCTGTGTCTGGGAAACCGGCCCTGGCTGACAGACACACACACACACACACACACACACACACACACACACACAGACACACAGACACACAGACGGTAATCAAACTAAACTGAAGGATTTCATCACAACACAGAGCAGATACAGCTCTGACATCAACAATATTGGTCAAGCAGCCTTTCTACAACACACCACTTGATCCTTCAAATCTCAGGCAAACTATTGTTGTGCTGAGGGCTGAGGTGTGTGTGTGTGTAGTTACCGTGCTGAGGGGAAGTGAGTGTGTGTGTGTTGACCATGCTGAGGGTAGGTGTGTATAAGTGTGTGTGTATACTGTGCTGTGTGTAAGTGTGTATAAGTGTGTGTGTATACTGTGCTGTGTGTAAGTGTGTGTGTGCTGAGGGGAGGTGTGTGTGTGTGTACCGTGTTGAGGGGAGGTGTGTGTGGCTCCCTGGTGGTCTCTCAGGGCGGTCTTGAGCATCTCCACGTTGGCCTTGAAGTCGTCCAGCAGACTCCTGGCCCAGCCCTCCCTGGCCTTGGTGGCCTCGCTGTGGTGCATCCAGTGGAGACAGCTCTCCCCTGGGGGGGGGGGGGGGGGGGGGGGAGTAAGAGATGAGAGGGGGAGATGTGTTGTACAAGTTGGAGGGTGGGCTTTGCAAAGACATTGAGGAAAGGTTATGCTGCAGTTTTACTGCCACCGCCACACACACACACACAGTGGAGAGGTTGTAGAGAGGTTCACCTGCTCTGTGGAATGGGTAGTAGTCCAGGGTGATATGACTGAAGGACAGCTGCATCGCCCCACCTGTTATCCTCTTATTACTCACTATAGAGAGAGAAAGAGAGAAAGAGAGGGAGAGAAAGGGGGAGAGAGAGAGAGAGAGAGAGAGAGAGCGAGGGAGGGAAAGAAAGGGAGGGCGAGAGAGAAACATTTTGTTTTTATTTGTAAAAATACAAATAAAAACATAACATGTGTTCATTCAAGGGTTCAATGTACATAGAATGTTATTGTATATAAATATATGTATTTATGATATAAAAATATCTATTTAAGCACATTCACAAATATGTATGTGTGTGTGCTCCTCCTCCACCTCTGTCCTTGGTGTGGATGTCGTCACAGATGTGCAGGTCGAGGTGTGTGATCTGGAGGTGGTGGGAGGTCTCACACACGTCGTAGGAGCTAAACAGGTTGGCCATGGTGGCACTCTGGTCGGCCGCCGCCGCCGCCTGCTGGCTACGCACCGGCTGACCAGAGGGGGCCGCCGACGAGGCCTGGAACACACACACACACACACACACAGAGGAGTTAGTCATGCACATACGCGCACGCATACGCACACGCGCACACTCGCGCACAGAAGTTCGTCATACACATACAAACAAACACACACAGTTTTGAATTCCATTTGATGTTCTAAGCTGCTTATTTACTGTCTGTACCTTCAGTGTATGACAGCAGCAGTGCTATTGGTTCTGACCCGATGGCAAAGAACATCTACTGATCACATTCATAAGCAGGTCAAACTAGGGCCCACTCACAGCAGTTGTGACTAAAACAACCCCAGCTCAGAGGAGGCAGTGGGAGGGAGTTATCTTCTTACTCACACTCTGAGCCATGAGGAGCAACTCTTAGGAATACATTTATTTTGCATTTTACGACATATTTGGAGCCACAAAGGACATGTTGATGACGTTCTTTATAGTTTTCTCCCATATCGGGTTTTGTCCAAACATTGAATTACCAAATGCAGTCGTCGTGAAATTCTCGGAATTAAAAATAATAACGCAAGTAAATTAACATAACAGTGCATAATTGATGCCACCTTTTGTTCAACTTGAGGGTAAATCATGTTTCTGGTTTATGTTGGTACAGGCCTATCATCACAACAATACCCCATCATGTTTGTTCATGACGATTAAGGGGTTATTTTACACTGATATGCATGCAAGCAGGTTGTTGGCTGTAATTTGACAATCAATACAATCTTCAGATGATGTGCTGTAATTTTCCCTGGTGGCATTTTCCCTGGTGGCAAGAAGTGCTCATAATGAGTTAGAACACCTCTTGAGGACTCCTAAATACTTGCAGAGTTAATTTTGATAACTTGCTTTCATTCATATGCTCAAAAGTAGGACCAAATGTGCGTCTCTCTGAATCTTTAATTGAATTTTCGAGCACTAGTGAGCTGTTTCCCTCTGAGGCTTGATAACTAACACCCAGCTCTGAATGTTACAATATGTAGTACTCATTCTCAACTGCAGAGGGCAAACTCTACCAAGTCAGAGCAGCTTAAGTGTGTGTGTGTGTGTGTGTGTGTGTGTGTGTGAGAGAGAAAGAGAAAGAGAGAGAGAGAGAGAGAGAGAGAGAGAGAGAGAGAGAGAGACGTGTAAGAAAAAGAAAGAGATACAGCCCATATGGCAGAGGTAGATCACACAGACAGAGGCGGACATCCTCTCCTGGGCCACAAGGACAAGCTAACAGACCATGACATCAGCCATCTTGGGGGAAGGGGAGAGTGTGAGATAGAAAGGGAGAGGGAAAGCAAAAAAGAGAAGAGAGTGGCTGCACAGTCATTTTCAGTGACAGCTAGCATCGGAGAAATGCAAGAAATGCTCGTTCGCTAGCTACACTAAAAGCCATGACCACCGGTGCTGTAGCTAGCTACTTTCTTTCCCACGAAAGATTAATTAATATTGCTAGCAATTAAACATAAAAAAAGCTTGAATTTGACATATTGCACCTTTAAAGGAGCAGGGCATACAAACGGAATGCCAGGTAGGTATTTTAGAAAGCGCTTTTTCCAGACCAAAACAAAAAACAAAAAAGCGTCAAAAAAGCGTTTGTAAATGAAATGTTTCTGTTCCACTTCCTGATAGCAACCGATGTAACATTCATTCCAACCCTTACGAAGCTTTTAGAAAGCTTGAATGATACCTACTGGAAAAAAGAGGTTTTAAAGTCAGTAATGTCTTTGTCGACCTCCTCTTAAAACAACTGAACACAAAATCACCTGATGGCAGCATTTGTGTTGAAAATGGACTGAGTTTGTTGACACTACATGTTTATTAGAGTACATAGGATCTACGCGCACTTTACAACACTGATTTGTGTACACTGCCATCTACTGTTTTGGAGTGGTATAGATGCAGCAAACACGTTCTTCACACACTAGATGAATTTCAACTCTTATCCAAGCAGAGATGGATGGATGGATGGGTGAGGATTAGAAGGAAAAGGAGAATTTGACACCTGTGTTTGGACAGAAGGATTCCTGACTGGGACACAGTATTTTTTGTTGGTCTGTGCGTGTGTGTGTGTGTGTGTGTGTGTGTGTGTGTGTGTGTGTACCTGGTCCTCTGTAGCCATGCTCTTCCTCTGCTGAGCAGATTTGTCCATGGCTTCGCTGAGTGACTTGGCGTACTGGACCATGGCTTTGAGCTGGGAGTCGGTCAAGACCCACAGCAGGTCATCTAAGATCAGGACCAGCTTAGAGGCCACCACGTTACAGTCCTTACTCTGGGGACACACACAGGGGACACACATCACACACAAATGGACCAAACATATTATATAAATCACAGAAACATATCACACACGGAGCAAACATATTATATCACACAAACACACACAAGATCGAGACTGTCAATAAAATAAAGGCTTAGGCCATACAAAACTTTATTAATTGTTTAACGGATGGATTTTTTAAGCTTCATCTTCAAACATTTAAAAAAAAATATATATATATTTTTTTTTTAATTATTTTCTAGTTATTTTTTTTTGAGCCACACATTGAGGGTGCTTATTGCTTCAGCGTGAGCCGTTGGTGTGACTAGGAGACAGTCGCTGAACTTAGATTTGTATACAAGGCAAGACCTGATTAACAAAAGAATAACTACAGATTCCATATTTTGTAGCTTACAGCTGGTGTGCCTCAACGCAAGATAGACACACTGGCTGACCGAGGTCTAAGTGGAGGTCTTAAAGGGCCAGTGTTGTATTTTAGGAAAGACAGAAGTTATTTAATCACCAGACTACAATCGAATATATGCTTTATAGGTTTCAGGTCAAACATGTTGGCCGATGTTTAAATAGCAGTATTTTCATTAAAGCCACCATCTGTCGTACCCCTGGATTTGGATAAATATGACTTATAAATAGCATAATGAGATACAGTACTGTAGTAACAACTCACCCTTCCTTAACCAAAGCACATGACTTAAGCCAAGATCTCACATAGGGACCTCAAATTCATTCATGTTCATGTCTTTAAGAATCACACCGAAATGTAGGACTGTATTTCTCAGAGCTTTCATGTTTATGCATCTAAGATGGATATTCGTATACTCAAAACACTTAATACTGGTTTTTTATTTATATTTTGTTTCACTCACTCGTCTCACTCCCCTGAAAATTTAATATTTTAAAACAATGAATCAAGTTCGCATGGCTCTAAAGTCTCTATATCAATACATGTTTGTATTTAAGATGTCAATACAGACAAGAGATTACTAGTTCATCTTTGACTTAACAGTTGCTGTCCTGATCGCCACACAATTTCTTTGATGAAAAACACTAATTTTAATGGTAAATCTACAGTGTGCGTGTGTGTGTGTGTGTGTGTGTGTGTGTGTGTGTGTGTGTTTGCACACACAGATTCAGCTCTGTAATAGTCATATAATCATATATTTTTCCATTTACATACCCACAGAAATCAGTCCTGTGTACACACTCCCTCGCACACAAAGATGATGTTATCTCTGTTCAAACACACAGCATCTGTGGGGCTCACTGGAGAGTCTGTGTGGGACAGATACTCATCTTTGTTTATGAAAGCTGGTTCGGCAGGCTGTTAGCCCACAATGTTCTCTACACTGTTAAACAGCCACTTCTGGTCTGTGGGTGCGTGTGCGTGCAGACTTGCATGTTGTTTGTGTGTGAACCTCTTTTCTGTTGGGGTTGTGTGTGTGTGTGTGTGTGCACACGTGTGTCTCACCCGTCTCTTCAGGGTGACTCTGATCTTGGACTGGTTGGTGATGAGGCGGATGGGGGCGCTGAGCATCTCCTGCTGGCCGTTCTGGATGGCATCTGCCTCAATACGGATCATCTGCCAGCTGATCTCCTTAAAGGTCAGGATCTACAGGACCACAGGAGACTGTCATGGTTCAGGTGTGTGTGTGTGAGATCTACACGTGTGCCTGCATGTAATTTACATGCGCATCATTACTGTATGCGTCATTTCCATGTGTATGTGGCATTTCCGTGTGTGTGTATGCGTGCATCCTGTACACACACACACACACACACACACACACCTCTCCTCTGCTGGGGTCGTGTATGCGTGTGAAGCGCAGGTCGCTGAGACTCCAGCTGGTGTTGACGCTGTAGACCTGCAGCTGGGACAGCTCGAAGGAGGCGTTGAAGGCCTTGGCGCTGATCCTGATCACGATGGAGTTGATGGACAGAGAGATGCCCTCCACCACCTTCTCAGCAAAGCCATACTCACTGATGGAGGGAGGGAGGGAGGGGTGGAGGGGGGAGGAGAAAGGGAGAGAGATTGAGGTAATTCATATCAACAAACTCTTCACACCTGAATGCTTGTTCAGAGAAAGGAATGGGTATTGTAGAGAGGGAAGAGAAAACGACAAGGAAGTAGACAACAAAGAGAGGGATCTCACTTTTGCCCTGAGGCTGTCGCTATGGGAGAAGGCCCATTAGGGGGGCGGGGCTCGTCACAGGTGCTCATCTCCATCACCACCTTGTCCAAAGTCTGCACACACACACACACACCCACACGATGATAAAGCAAGTTTACGCTATTGACGTTTCCTTCCAATCGACACAGACAGGGTGGATGTGAGTGTGCAGGAGTCATGAGACAGCAGCACCATGGATGATTGTTTTACTGTATGACGAAGCGCATTCCAATGAATTTGGAGGCATTTGCTTGCGCTCATTCTGTCCCACTATTTTAGAGTACCCAAAAGTAATGGGAACACTGGCTTGACTGGCTTGTCTCTGGTTAGTCAGGTGCATTTTTTTATTATAACAGTTGGACTCTGGACAAGGGTGTTGACTTACTGTGAAATTAGCTGGAAGTTACCTGAACTACTAAAAAAAGATGAAAGTCCTCTTATTGCAAACTCCATATAACACTGGGTGTGTGGACAGTATAAAGAGCAGGACTTCAGCTGGAAGACTACATACAAAATACAGGTGTAATGAAGAAGAGGGTAGAAGAAAGATGGGTGGTTCAGTACTGATATTAGAGGTGCTGGGGCACAGTGTAAGGGGGGGGGGGGGGCAGTGAGGGGTTCAGAGGGACTGGTTGAGGGACTAGTTGGGACTGGTTTAGGGCTTTGCCTGCCTGATACCTGGGCCATGTTAAGGGAGCTGGAAGCCATGAAGGAGAAACTTGGAGAAGCATGGATTTATCCCAATCTGCCATGACAACATCTCTCAGGGTGATGGGACACAAAATAGTGGCTGTTGAGGTCAAACTCTATGCCAGTGAGAGGCCAGGTGGAGGAGCTGAAGAGAGTGAACGCAGCTTAGGAAGAGGAACCGAGGACTTTAAGAAACGGCATGGCGGCTCCCTAGTCTCAGGTGTCTGCAGTTCTCAGAGCTTCTGTTCCCGTTCTATCAGACCTTTGGACCATGACACTCCAGCAGGACCAACCACTCTTCACCACCATGGCCCACTGCTACTACCCTGCTACAAACATCTCCTCCACCATGGCCCACTGCTACTACCCTGCTACAACAACTACGGCCAAAAGTCAGATCTCGTGACATCTTGTAAGTGATAATTGAAAAGTGTATGAATTGTTATCCTAAAATGGACAATAAAGCTTTTGAACTTGTACCCCTTCCCTCCCTGTTAAAATGCAGAACACATCAGCTATAAGGGGGAGGAGGGCAGACTTACCAGGGAGATGGGATGGGTCTTTAACTTGGTCCATGGTATCTGTCAAGACAAAACAAATAGGATATCAGGCTGGTCAAAACAGCCGCAGTATTCAGGGTTAGAAAGTTCTACACTTCATTGGGCTGAACACATACAGTGGGGGAAATAAGTATTCAACACAATACTTCAACATATTTCCATTGCAGCTATTCACAAGACATTTAGACCAGACATTGGTATTAACTCAATAAAACTACACAGCTAAATTGAGAGGAGCTCTCAAAGGCTTCTCCACCAAGTATTAAATACATTTCAGTTAGCGTGTTCGATACTTTCCCCTTTATTGCACATAGCTTTTTTTAGGGATTGGAGTGTTACAATTTCTTTAGCTGTGTAGTTTTATTGAGTTAATACCAATGTCTGGTCTTCATTTCATGTGAATAGCTGCAATGGAAATAGGTTGAATTAAAAAATTGTTGATGTGTTGAATACTTATTTCCCCCACTGTACCTGTGTTGCACATCGCACAGTCAAAATATCAGCAAGAAAAAGTGGTTGTGAATTAAAAATCGTCTTCTAATCGTATCCTCTCCTGCCAATAGCATTCTTCAATCAAATAAAAAAGAATTGCACTGAATTGAATCGAATCATGTCAAATGAAAAGGTCACGCACAGTGAGCTAGGCAGGAGCAATCAATCCAAGAGAGCGCCTACAATACTGGCTGGATTGTCAGTTCTGTTAGGGCCCTGGCTAATGGTTCTAGCTGACGTTAGGGCCCTGGATAATGGTTCTGGCTGCTCTGACTGGTTCCACTTGACCACGCCCACCGTTCCTCAGTTCCTTTGTCGCACGGCCATAAAAAAGCAAACTCAAACTAACAAACAAACGCAGGCAAGTAAGACTGCAGCGCTGCATCAAGGATGCTACACTCTGGGACTTCTCCTACCTGATCTAGACCCTGGGAATTCTCCTACTTGGTCTAGACCCTGGGAATTCTTCTACCTAGTTTAGACCCTGGGACTTCTCCTACCTGGTCTAGACCCTCGGACTTGCAAGAATAGTGTGTCTGAGAAGTCTTTCTCTCTGTATCTATGTGTCTCCTTTGTTCTGTCTGACACCTACAACTGTTTGCAGATACTGTAGTCAAGATTAGATTAGTCAAAATTAGATGAGATCAGATTAGCCAGGTAACAAGATTAGTCCAGTGTGCCTGTGACAGGGTGGAGCGGTGTGTGTGTGGTGTTTTGTGTGTGTGTGTACCTTACCCGGATGGCAGCCTTGTTGCAGCCCACCCTGTTGATGGCCAGCCAGGTGGGCAGGTCCAGCAGACTCTGCAGAACCTCCTCATCCAGCTCCAGGTTAGTCAGCTGACCCTCCCCCTTCAGGGTGCTCAGATTGATCTTGTCTGGGGACAGGTTCTTGGCAAACCTGGAGGAGAGAGAGGGCTTGTTATTAGGGCTGTCAAACCATACAAATATGGAATTCCAGTTAATCACACGGTTTACGTCAAATTTCACCCTAATTAAAGGAGTAAGTCTGTTGGAAATCTGCCACCTCTGGCCACCGCAGAAAGATTCAGTTCCAAGGCCCAAACAACAACATCCTAATAATAATAATATTAATAATAATTAGGGCTAATAACTACAGGGTTGATTTTTCAATTTTCAATCACATTTTACCATAAATAACAGGAAGACATTACTCACTGAGTGGTGAAAACTGTTTTACAATTACTATCAATGGCTGACTGCCACGTACAGAGCCTCAGCAGGTATCTTATGTGTAGAACATGTCACACCTCCCCTCTGCACTGGCCTTTAGTCGTGCGGTGCATCATATTCAAGACCACGGTGCCTGCCTACAGGGCAACTAAGGCAACAGTAAGTTGGTGCTCATCAATCTGTAAACCTCATCAATTAACTCATTTTCAAACAGTAATATTGACCCTCCCTTTATTTTACTACTTTGATATCCTGAACCAATACTTATCAATAGGCTTGTGTTCAAGTCGATGAAGAAGCCCTTCAGTGGCATCTTTTCAGCTAAAACGAGGGCATGGCGCAACAATTCCTAATCATAATTTGGGCGGAGGGTCTAGGAATCCTCTCTGAGGAATATCTGGTCTTCTGGAGCCACACAAATTCTTCAAATTCCACAGATGCTTCTCACTACATAAAAGTTTTTCAACGAAAGTGGTGCAGTGAATGATGCCTCTAACCTGCACTTCTGAACCAACCTTCCCTGGACTCTGCCACCACGTGCAAAACAAGCTATGCCCAACCACATTTTTAATTGATGCAGCTGCTTATTCGACTGAGTTATGGCAGAGAAGAACAGTAAACACTATGTATTTGTAATCTTATGATTTATTTTTTCCATGTCCCTCCAAAGTTTTCCAGGACTTTTTCTTTTTCTTTTCAGGCCTAGGTGTTTTCCAGGCCTAGAATCTCATCAGCTGATAGCTACAACAACAACACAAATCCAAAGGCAATATTAACCCCCAAACGACACTGTGTGTGTCTGTGTGTGTGTGTGCGCGCGCGCATGCGCATGCATGCGTGTCCATGACCTTGTGCTCTGGTCCATGTCCAGATTTGATTATTTGGTTAATAGTTAACTACACACCTACATACCAACAAGGTCAATGCCCTCTTCACCATCTGACCCACTGAAAAGGTTACTTGGTAGTTCACTGGACAGTGCTGAAATTAGGGCTGTACCCGACCAAGAAATGGCTTGGTCCAGTCCAAATCGCCAGTTCAAACCCAAAGTCGACTAATAGTCACAAACTCATGATAGGCTATTGATTATTTAAATATACATTTGTATTCGTTTGGCTCTATACTCAAAAGGTTTGGATTTGAAATTAGGTTAAAGTAGAGATTCTCAGCTTTTATTTGTTCGTATTTGTGTACATATTGGTAGACACTTTTTATACATAGTCCCTCTATTTCAGGTCACCAAAAGTAATGGGACAGATTCATATAATGTCCAAATTAAGCACTCATTAAGCAATTAATTTCACTCCAAATTAAGCACTCAAGCACTCAACCCTTTGCATACAATAACTGCCTGAAGTCTGTGACCCATTAACCCCACCAGACACTGGGTATCTTCTCTGGTAATGCTCTGCCAATTCTGTACTGCAGCCATCTTCAGTTGTTGTTTGTTTTGAGGTCTTTTTCCCTAAAATCAAAAGGAAATTAAATGCATGTTCAATTGGATATAAATTTGAAGATTGACTTGGCCACTCAAAAATGTTCTTTACCTAGTTGCTATGGCAGTATTTCTACTGTATGAATGAATTTTGGAGGCATTTGCTTATACTCAAGCAGACAAGATGTTTCTGTACATTTCAGAATACATTATCTTGCTGTTGTCAGCCGTAACACTAATTCAGACAAGTTAGCTAGTTCTAGTGGCAGCTACACATGCCAAAACCACAACACCCCCTCCACCATGTTTCACAGATAAGGTGGTATGCTGTAAATCTTGGGCAAATACTTTTTTCCCCAAACATTCCACTTGCAATCACTCTGGTACATGATCATATTTGTCTTATCCTATTAAGACCGTTTTCCAGACCTCTGCAGGCTTTGTAGGTACCTTTTAGCAAACTGTAACCAGAACATCGTTTTTGATAACTAGAGATTTGCACTTTGCATTGAAGTCTCCGTAGTTCAGCTGGTGACGTATTCTGCAGGTGGTAGTCTCTGACTGATCAGTACCTGATCTGTGGGACAGTTGTTTTTTTTGTTTTTTTAATTATGGTGAGCATTCTTCTGTCATCCACTGTCAAAGTCTTCCTTGGCCTACCAGGCCACTGAAGTCACCAGTGCTTTATTTTCTTTATCATGATGTTCCCAACTGTTGATTTTAGCAAACCTAAGGTTTTGGCTATGTTTCTGATCATGTTTTCAGATTGTCCTGCCTCATAATGGCTTTCTTGACTTTCAGTGACACCTCTTTGGTCCTCATGTTGACAGACACCAATAGCAGACTCCAAATAGTTAGACAGACGACAAACACAAAGCCTAGAATCAATACTACACATTGACAGCTTTCTTATTGTCTGCACAAATGATGTGACGGAACGCACCTGACTAACCAGAAACTCCTGTCAAGACAATTGTCCCATTACTTTAGGTGCCCTGAAATAGGGGGACTATGTATAACAAGTGTTGTCATTTCTAAATGGTAAAACTAAATATACACAAATACCCTCAAATAAAAGCTGAGAATCTCTACTTTCACCTTATAGCAATTGTTTGATTACAAATACAAACGTTTGGAATGTAGAGCCAAAAGATGAATTGACTGTCCCATAATTTACTAAGCAGGGCACTGTAAATGTAGACTATTTGTTAAGATAAATGCTCTTACTAAAACATGTGTCAGTAGGCTTGTTCAGTATGCAAGATCACAACCTTTTGCAATATGGGAAATTGACCAAACTTGAGGGGCCAAGCTGTAGAGGAACTGAACAATTTGAACAAATTGTAGTATACTGTAACTCTCATTTCCTTCGTTAGCAACAGGGCACCAAGGTGAAAATCTAATTTCCCCAATAACTGATCATGGAGGAAATGAAGGAAACGTAGAGTGACTGGTCTATAGGATCACATTAACATGGTTCCTGTTTCACCTGGAACACTAGGGGTGCATCTCACTAGTCTAAAGTGGTACCTTGCGTCTCTCTCTCTCTCTCTCTCGAATAATTCAGAAGCACCGGTACACAGGCTTACAGTCAGAGACTAACATCACAGTGAGAGGAGAGGAGGACAAGAATAGACAAGACAGACACAGGCAGGCAGGTGCACGCGCACACGCTATTTTAGAAGAAAAAAAATACACACATGGCTGTGTTATCTGGCTGTGTTTGGTCCAGAGTCAGTACTGAGTGTGTTAGTTAAATATTCATTCTACCCTGGCTCTCACAGTCTGATCAAGTGTCCCCTGGCCAGGTAAAGCCCTCTCCCTCTCCGTTCCCATCTTTCCATCTCCCTTCCCGTCTCTCCCTCTCTCTCCATGGCTGTAATCAGATACATCTTTAATAGACTTTGTTGTTGTTTTTTTCCTTACGTTGTGACTTTTCCTTGACCATTTGAAAACGTCACACAGTTCAAGGTAAGAATGGGAGGAAAACGTTGCAAGGAAAGAGCAGCAATAAAATGGATCCGACTATCCTCTTTTACTCTGGTCGGGTGAAGTAACAATGTTTCAATCACCAACACAATGATGGTACAGTGAGCATATCATTGGGTTGATAAACGTGTCTGAGAATAGAACTAGTATAAAAAAAAAAGATAGCAAAGATAGCTGGAAAGGTAGTGATTTTTTTTAATGGAGGTGACTGGTGCCGTCTTGTACTTTTCAAATGTTCCCTGTGTTTCTAACGCAGCCCATCTGTCTGTTCATCTCTCTCTGTCCATCTCTCTCTGCTCTCTTCTTGTAACATAAGCAGCGTTAAGGTATTCAATAGAAACCTTGCCCTCATCATCACCATCACCAGTACCATCATCATCACAGGCAAACCGTATCACAATAACAAGTGGCATCTTTCCATTCCTTCAGTGTCCATGAGTCTCCTGTGGCACTGGCTGATGACACATCAGGAATGGGAAAGGACGATGATGGTCAGACTGCCGACACACACACACACACACACACACACACACACACACACACACAGAGAGAGAGAGAGAGAATGTGCTTACTTGGAAAATAGGTTGAAAACTATTCTTGTTTCCTTTTTTTGCTAATGGCACTGAGAGAAAAAAAGGGGGTAAAAGAAAGTCAGGAAGAAAAGCAAGAGAAGGAGAGTGGGTTGGTAAAGGAGAATGTGAAGAGAGGCGATTGTTGTAGGGAGAGAGAGACTAACAGAGTACATGAGTACTTAGAGCCCTTTGGAGTTAGTACTATAGGTCTTTGGAGTTAGTACTATCCTTAGCACTGTTTGTAAAAACAGAGAGATAATTTCCTTCATGTTTCCAAAGTGGATTGAAACTACTGCACTTGATAGAACAAGACATTATTTTAAGCTCCTGTCACCCAGACAAGCACAGTTATTGAAGGCAGTGTAAACAAAATGAACACCAGCTTCAACACGTGGAGTGAAGCCATTGTTTGGAACACAAACAAATGTAGGTCTCGTGTTTCCAAAATGGCCACTATTACCATGTCTTACACTAAAGACACTGTTTGTAGCACAAGAAGAAAAGCCGAAAAGAAGACAGTGTTCCTAAACTGGACAGAAGCATTGTATTTGATAAATAAAGCCAGTTTATCCCACACAAGCAGACCTACAGGTATTGGTTGACTTCCATCTGTGCAGGTTGATAATAGAGTAGTACTCTGAATCAGGCACTGATAATCCGCTGTAAAATCCTCTAAAATAATCTAATCTAGTTGGTTTCACAATCTGATATAATGGAGTCGCTACTCAATTTCCTGAGTTAACTCTTTTACTGCTGACAGAGCAGAACACGTAGGCCACACACACACACACACACACACTATTGCCTTTAAAATAAAGTAGCCTAGGCCTACACAAGGTGAGTCCAGATCATCTCTCTCTCTCTCACACACTAGGGAGCGGGAGAGAGAAAACGTGAGAGGGTCACTACCTTCGCTCCCAGACCCTCAATGGAGAGATCACATTCTGGGTTCAGAGATTAGGGCTCACCATCGACCACCAATGTGTAGCACACCTGGGTGATGCCACTGCAGCCAGGACACACACACGCACGCACATCACCTGTTGATGGAGAGTGGAGAGGTGTGGTAAGACTAAGTAAACCCATCCTGGCTTAACTCCAATACTGACCTCACATGGTATCATGGCCACCTAACTTAACCATCGCCAGCTTCCAATTAGCTCGTTCCATCCCTGTGCTTCTTGAAATGTAGCTAGCTTGAGAGCCGCTTTCAGAACAATGAAAGGTTGAAAAGTGTTTGTTTTCGGTCGTTTTGAAGGTCTGAGGTGGAGGGTCTTTGTAACTGTAAATTAAAGAAGAAGAAGTGGAAGTGGAAAAAGAAGTGGAAAAATAGAGCAACGTTCGTTAGGTTTGTTTCTGTTATTATTTGGTTTCAATTGGTCCAATCGTGACCTTCAACTACAACAGCTACTGACAAATTAACAGGTAGAGAATGGACCCATGAGGACCAAAATGTGAAATTCATCAGAGCATATCAAATGTGTCAAAAATGTGTCAAACGCGCATGTCATGGCAGTAGCATTTCCATTTCAAAAAGAGAGCCTTTTATCAGATTGGTACTCGGTATTGGCCAACACTCAAAGTTCAACACTCGGCAGAGAATCGGCAATGAAAAAGTGGTATCGGTGCGCAGGGACCTGTGTCCAGAGGAGCTGGGGGGTGTTTTACATCCCACGCACATATGGAGCGCAAGAAATTGCTGTTGAGAATGATGACATACATGTTCACACTTCTACTGTAAGGACAGCAAGGAAAGACATTAAAGAATATGTTAAAGAGGACCACAGTGAACTCAGAGATCCTCTGGGACATGTGCTTTGTGTTTCCCAAAATAGAACAAGTGTACAGTAAACATGTTGTCCCCCACGAATGATGATGTAGCGCCCCTCTATAAAAGAACAGTGATGGAGAAACCTGTGAATGAAACAAGATGTTTATTCATAAACGGTTTTACTCAGACACTCTGGTTGTCTCTGTTTACAGTGCTGTGTCCCCGTTGCGCACAGGGACAGCTTTTCTCTTGGTACGATCACCTTCTGTGACCGAAGAGTGAAATTATCTGGGCACCATTAGGCTACTGTCCTACTAACTCTTTTGATATAAGACAAATATAAACCTAGTTTACACAACTCTGTATTGATATAGGCTATATTAGGCTACACGACTAGTTCTCCACTTTGCTCCCTATTATGATGCGTTTAATGATTAATCGGTGTCACCTCAAACCTCCTGAACAACCACTATGACAAGACACCATTTTTTTTTAATTAGGCCAATCAGTGTTTTGTTTGTCCTCTTTTAGCTCTACACTCCAACAGTTTGGATTTGAAATCAAACAATTACTATGGAGGTTAAAGAAGAGATTCTCAGCATTTATTTAACGGTATTTTTGTACATAATTTTTCTTTTTCATTTTGAAGTGGGCATCTCTGGGGCAAACAAGGACTAGATTGGGTGTACATGACATAGGGCTACGTGTATTATTTTTCAAATTCTACTTTTTGGTGCCAAATGTGTAGGCTACTTTTTTTTGTTATTTATAATGAAGTAAAAGACATTAAGAACCACAAATGTTATTCATTTAAATAACAAGTTTCAAAGGCAGATTCGTGTTTATTGTGTTTTGTGAGTTTTATCAATTACCCTTTTTAATGTTATATATAAGTTGATCAAAAAATACATTATTACCTTGATGAAAGGGTCTGCTGTATATGTCTACCTGTGTCCCCCCTATGCTGGCTACATCATGTACAGAATGACATTCAAATCCATAAATTATGCATTTCTGTGGGGGACCCATGCAGTCATTCTGTTACCGGTATGTAAATCCACTAATTTGGAGCAGATATTTAACAGAGCTTTGGGGAGATGTGGTTACATAAAAAACCCAGGGAGATTTTATGGTCATTCTTTTATCAAACTTTGAATCAGCACAGTTCTTAAAGTAAATACGTTTTGTTTCTAATTTTGCAGTTGGAATTGTTCGCAGTAATCCTTGTGCTGAGTTGTAAGGTTTGCTACTGTATCAAGGGCTTTTGTTGTTTGTTTGGCATACGACTGAAAGTGAAAAATCATGTTATACTATCATTCTGTTAACGTGGAATTACCCTTACCTAACAAGATCACTCATCATCAGATCTTCCTGGCTTTTAGCACAACATCAAAGCATTTTAGCACAACTTTGAAATGTTTTGAAAAAGTTTGAAAATACTATGTTTAGGAAGAGAGAATGCATTATCACTGATATTACTGAAAACATTTGAAAACAATGGTTTGACTAACCACTGTAGAAAAGCGGTTAGGTGTTACGTGACTTGGTGTTGCCAGATTATTTGAACCGTCTGGGACTTTTAGTTTTCATTTGTCCACTTCAAACGTACACTGTTTGGCAGTGATTGAAAGCTCAGTACGGCCTTCAGGCTCTTCACTGTTTAAGGAACACACTCAACCAAAGCTTGTTTTAAGAGTGAGGTAGCTAGCTACAGGGGAAGTACATAATGAGCTATTTCCAGCTATTGTGTGTCTGTGTGTGTCTGTGTGTGTGTGTGTAACAGACAACTTCTGCTCGTTCCTGTGTGCGCGCAAGTCTATGTATAGTGTGTGTGTGTGTGTGTGTGTGTGTGTGTGCGTAACTGGACACTGCTGTGTCTGGCCATGATCCAGGGTCCTGTGGATACCTGAGCCTGTTGGTAATGGGGAGAGACACAACGTTATCAACTCACCCATGGGGCCACCTGAGACCAGCACACTGTTGGTGGAAACACCTCACACCACCACACTCTGAACATGAACTCTACACAGAAACACACACACATTAAAGAAGTGATTCCCCTATTATAACAAAGCCTCTTCATCAAATTATATTGTACCCACTGCCTAAAACAGCTTCATTGTCTTCGATGGAAAATGTTGGTGTCTGCAAATCTGCCTAAAAACATCAATGGAGGTACTGCCAAGTCTGAACTGTATTCTGTATTGAAATGTATTCTGAAATGTATTCTGTCAGAAAAATAATGTAACCGTGTTGTAGTCTGTGGTTGTCACAGCGATGCCTTGTGAGTGGGACTGTGGTGTTCTCAGAAGCAAACCAAGCGTATTGACACAGAACACAACCTCTACTGTTGGGTGAATGAACCTTTAAATGCTAAAACTACACCACTACTGTTTGTTTGTCCCTAGCTTTTGCGACTGTCTGAAGTGATGTGTTTCTGGCCTATGTCTATTATTGTTTAATAATAATGGACCCTTCTGGGATGCTGTGACTGGAGAGTAGGCTATGCCCCAGGCCTTGACGTTGCCATGACATCATACTGAGCAATCCAGGGCTAGGCTTCTGCTAAGGGGGTCTCTCTCAACCGAGGTCACGTGACAAGCCCAGGGACTGATGAAATCATCACCCTGTGGTCACCTGTGGGTCCTGTTGACATGTTTGTAATGTGGGCGTACCTCACAGCAAGGGTGTGAAGCAAAACCTTTCACACTCGTACACAAACCCACGCTGACATGCGGGAGCACACCATCCAAGGATACATGCGCACGACACACACACACACACACACACAAAATCCGGTGTTGTAGGATGTAGGATGAAGGGTATAAGACCCATTGGCCATATGCTGTGTAGGTAAGCTGGCCATGGCATTGTTTCTGCTACCATGAAGGGCAAAGCCACCGTAAACATCAACAAATTTGCTACAGCATTACCCGAGCAGCCGACTACTACTGGGCTTATCTTGACAACCGTGCATGCTATAGTAACAGAAGTCAATGTATTTGAAAGCAATACACTTCCCTTTTCCTGGAGCCCTCAAACAAGTCCAACAGCTTTGTGTAAAAAATGATTAGGCTATTACATAGCCTACTGACTGCTCTGTGTCACCCAACGGAGACAGGTCATTCATTTCAACGGTTGGACATTTTAAAAGCAAAAGCCTTTCCATCATGTCTGGTCCAAAGCCCATATTCTTGGACTTAGGCTACAGGTCCAAGGTGTATATAAATGCTATCTTTTATCAGTTCTAGGTGGAACCTGTGCCGTTCCCCTTCGAGTAGAATGAGGAAGTATTCTGATGAAGGTCCCTAAGGCATTGGTGGAACAATAAATAATGCAGGTGGGCTGAGCTGAGAGCTGTCAATAACAATGGCGCACAACAACTGTGCTGCCTGTTTGCAACAGGGACTCATGATCAGGTGTCAGTGGGTTCTCTCCATAACCGTGGACTTACAGCCTAGGCTACACAGGTAGCAACACACAACTGTGCTGTGCCTCTAACAGTGTGTGTGAGTGTGTGTGTGTGTGTGTGTGTGTGTGTGTATATATATATATATATGCGCCGTTTAGCAGACGCTTTTATCCAAAGCAACTTACATTGCAATAAATGCATACATTTCAGTATATATGGTCCCAGCAGGAATCAAACCCACAACCTAAGCATTGTTACCGCCATGCTCTACCAACTGAGCCACAGAGGACCACAGTATAGGCAAAGTGTGTGTGGTGTATGAGATGGGGAGGGTTTCTAACTACAAAGTGTGTGTGTGTGTGTGTGTGTGTGTGTGTGTGTGTGTACCCTCATGATGCAGTCCATGGTACTAGCTACAACTAGAATAGGCATAGGCTGGCACTCAGCTAATTCCTCTAGGTAGGCCGGAACAGGGCTGCAATTTCACCTTCATCATGTCCAGCCTATTCAGCCACCTAGTTTTGCCTCCTGCCCAATACACACAACAGCAGACATGATAGCCCCACAGCAAAGAAACAACTTGGCAGTTGTCTGAAGTGACAAATACATCAGGAGGACGTGGCTAGTTGTCAATTGCCTTACCAGGACAGGTTGAATTTCAACAACTACCTCTAACGTTAGCTGGCTAGCTTGAGCCAGCTACCTGTTAGCAAGGGGGGGAATGTCACGGGGTTTAGGGTAGTAATGTTAGGCTGGCGATTTAAACGACTCTGGCTGACAAGACAGACAATTCCTTAATCTGACTGTGCAAATCAGAAACAAGTGGCTAGATGGTTTTAGCTAACATGGATATCTAGCTATATATATATATATATATTGGGCTGCTAGGTATGGGTTAACTTAACTAGCTAGTTTGGCAAGTCAATCTTCTTGAAAGCACTGAAAAGGGTGAGCCTGTCTTGACAACCAACAACAACTTGCCAGCTTTTGCTAGCTGGAAAGCATTAGCTAGCTAGCCTTCTTCAGCATTTCGAAATGACCCACAAACATGACGACGGGCTGTAATTTCGCAATATAGCTAGCTACCTCAGTTGGCTAGGTCGGTCGCCGACTGAAACACAGCAGGGAAGTCGTCTTCTGTCTCCCGGCCTTAATATTCATATCGATTAGTGACATTATAACGGTAAATACTGACCTGGAGAGGTGCTTCAGGATCTGTTTCTTGATCAGCCCAGCCATGACCACACAAATGATTTATCCTCCTTATGCAGCGATGCAGTCAAACATCAATTCCTTGTGTCAGGCTTCATTTTAGTGGTCTGTGGTGGCGAGCGCAGTACTTGCTTCCTTCGCACAGATTAGCAAAAGTAAAAAGCCATTGCATTCCAAACGTCCGGGGCACAAGTAGCACTAGAATAAGCCATGAGTTAGCTAACACTAGACCGCTAAACACTGTCGGCCCATCTTCACTGCAACTGCACCTGGAGACCGCGGCCTGTTCTGTCACAGCGTCCTGATGGGCGGGCCCACGGCGACCAGACAGCCAATGACATCCGTCTGCGTCAAGATAGGTGGGCCGACGGTGACCAGACAGCCAATAACAGCCGTCTGCGTCCAGCTAGGTGGGCCCACGGCGAACAGACAGCCAATGACAGTCGTCTGCAGACTCGACTCTGGTCCTGAGAGGACTGCACCGCACCTGAGAGGACCCTGATGCTATTTTGCTGACAAGCAAAAAATGAGTTTAATATCCATGTGAAGTTTCTCCCGACCAGTACAATGTAATGATGAAATACAACATAATGTGCACACGAATTCATATATTATTTATCAAAAGAGTATTAAGATATTATTAGGAATTAGACCTATTATATTAGCTAGCCCATGACAGTGTGGCCAGGTGAGCATAGCTGTCTTCTAAGCAGTTAACCTGAGTTTGATTCCTGGCCAATGCAAGGTCCTTTTCCCAAAGGGCCCATGTCTGCATTTCCAAAGCTCTGTCTTCTCTCTGCACCTACCCTGGTTTTCAGTGCCTTTGACATGTGTCACCAGCCTACCAGAGAAAGCAGATCTTAGATGATGTGGGGTGAAAGAGAAAGACAGGAGTAAAATTCAACAAAAAAGTACTGCCCTGAGGTAGTGTGGCTGAGTGGTCTAAGATGCTGCATTTAGGCTCCAATCTCTCTGGAGGTGTGGGTTCAGATCCCACTACTGCCATCTTTAGAGACGCAACTTTTTCCAACGTGAAAAGGTAGGATGGCTCCACAACCAAAGCGGACAGAATACCATCTCTTTCTGGCCTTGGGTCAAATCTCCAAACTTTTTTCCTGAGTTGGGATGGAGGATGTGACTTCAGACAGACAGCTCGTTAGTCTAGGGGTATGGTTCTTGCTTCAGGGGAGACAGGTTTGGGGTTCAAATCCCAGACCGTACCATTAATTCAGCCTTTTGCCCAAATAGAAAGTGTCTTGGCTCTTGGCTCGAAAAAACCTTGGATCTTCTCCTCCAATGCATTTTGAGAAGCTAGCCAGAAAAAAAATTGTTTGGCAATTTCACAGTAACCTGGGGCAGCACATACTGCAGCATTGAGCGAAGGCATTTTCCATTTAGGCAAAAGGCTAAATTAATGGACTCGTCCAGGATTTGAACCCCCTGACCTGTCTCCCCCAAAACAAGAATCATACCCCTAGACCAAAGAGCATCTGTCTGAAGACACACCCTCCATCCCTAAGGAACCTCAGGTCGGGGGACAGGGTAGACAGCTAAACGCGACGAGGTAAAAGCAGAGGGTATCCCGTGACAGTGTGGCCATTGGTGGTATAATGATGAGCATAGCTGCCTTCTAAGCAGGTGACCTGGGTTAGATTCCTGGCCAATGCAGGGCTGTTTGGATTTTCCCAAAGGGCCCGTGTCTGAATTTCCAAAGCTCTGTCATCACTTTGCACCTGCCCTGGTTTTTGACACCTGGCATACGTCTCACCAGCCTAATAGAGGAGGCTGATTTTAGATGATAGGGGAGGAAATAGAAAGAGATATTGAGGAGAAGAGAAAGACAAGAGGAAAATTCTACAAAAAGCTGCCCCAGCATACACTGACTTAGTGTGGCCGAGTCTAAGGCGCTGGATTTAGGCTCCTGTCTGGAGGCATGGGTTCAAATCCCACTGCTGCCATCTTTAGAGAAGCTGTCCCAACCCAAGCAAGTCATCATATATTGAAAAGCACAGAGGTCTCGATCAATATAATGCTCCATTTGTAGTATTCTTCTCCACCGCCGTTATTTCCTCAGTGTCCATCCTGTTCTACCAAAGTGGCGGAAAAAGCAGTAAAGACTTGCGGTGAGGATGGGAGTCCAACACGCATGTATAACACAGTAGAACAGAAATCCTGTTCAAATCCCACTGCTGACATCTTTAGATAAGCTGTCCCAACCCAAGCAAGTCATTCCATATTTGAAAGCATGGCCAATAGAATGCAGTCACACCACACCTTGTCTTGCTCCGCTATTGGCCCAGTCCCTCTTGCCACTGGATCCTTAAACCCATATGTAACGAGTTCCATTGTACACAGAGGCGGACGCAGTGGTGTGATGAGGGAATGGTCCCCTTTATTCATAAAGTTTTAGTGATATTCGTTTCTGGCTTTTCAGCCCTCCAAACACTCGGCAACTTTTCAGTTGCCGTTCTCTCTCCTCTTTTGAAAGCAGAGGCACACACATCTTAAACCATCGTTAACAAGGCTTCATTCGCAACAGGTGTGCGACAAAGCCTTGCTCCTGCACACTGGCCACGGTCCTGTAGCACCCTCTACAGGCCGAACACTGCATGTCCCCCCACATACCCCCACCGCCCGACACAGGCCGGGATACAACAGCCGACAGCCCCTGCACGGGAGAGGAAGTCTGCCACGACCATCAGCACCCCCGGTCTGTGCACGACCGAAAAGTTGAAGGGCTACAACGCGAGATACCACAGGGTGATCCTCGCCTTCACATCCTTCATGCGGTGGAGCCACTGGAGGGGAGCATGGACGGAGTAGAGGGTGAAAGCGCGACCCAGCAGGTAGTAACGGAGGGCGACCACCATCCACTTGATGGCCAGGCACTCCTTCTCCACCGTGCTGTACCAGCCCTCCCTCTCCGACAGTTTGCGGCTCAGGTACAGCACTGGCCGGTCAGCCCCCTCCACCTGCTGGGTCAGCACTGCTCCCAGGCCTCTATCCGACGCATCCGTCTCACAAAAAAGAAGGAAAAAAAAGGCTCCTCCTTCGAGCCGGATTTGAACCAGCGACCTAAGGATTACTGCTATAGAACCTACAGTCCTCCGCTCTACCAACTGAGCTATCGAAGGGTGCCAACAGGACCGCCACATCTGAACGTTTCCAAGTTAGAAGGTCTTTTTGTGCTACATACTTAGCTAACAACTACGTTTCACTACCTTTGGACTGCTTTGCTTGAATTAGAGCTGCAAGAAATAAGTAGCTCTCTCCGTCGGGGAAATGAACCCCGGTTTCCCGCGTGACAGGCAGGGATACTGACCACTATACTAACGAGGAGGTGGTATGGGAGGCCTGGGTTCGATTACCAACATGGGCAGAGGAGGTGGTTTGGAAGGCCTGGGTTCGATTCCCAGCCTGTGCACAAACACTTTTTGCCTAAATCCTTTGCTCACCTGGTGTTTCAAGCCGAACTAGCTACGTTTTGTGAACTGGTTATTGACAGTTTTCATTTTACACAATTAACTCACTACAATAATGTTACGGCTACAGAGAGAAAGCGCCATGGTCCTGGAATGGTGAGAATAAACGTGTTTCCGCCCGGTTTCGAACCGGGGACCTTTCACGTGTGAGGCGAACGTGATGACCACTACACTACAGAAACTACACACCTTTCGATGATCAACTTTTCTTTTGGTTGAAAGACATACAACCAAGTTTTAATTGATCAGTTGGGGAATTGAACCACGGTCTCGCGCTAAAGTTAAGTCTTAAACTCACTCAAAATTCCCTGTTCATTCCCTATCTTTGCTGACATCTAAGCATTGGTGGTTCAGTGGTAGAATTCTCGCCTGCCACGCGGAAGGCCCGAGTTCGATTCCCGGCCAATGCATGAACACTTCTTTACGACCGTTGGAAACCACCGATATATGTAAATATCCGTTCTTCAAGGCCAAATTCGGCTGACGTGTAAGCATTGGTGGTTCAGTAATAGAATTCTCGCCTGCCATGCGGGAGGCCTGGGTTCAATTCATGAAAAGGACAATTACATGAACACTTCATGAGGACCTTTGATAATTGTAAACCACAGTTATACACTCACTGGCCACTTTATTAGGTACACCTTGCTAGTACTGGGTTGGACCCCCTTTTGCCTTCAGAACTGCCTCAATTCTTTGTGCCATAGATTCATCAAGGTGCTGGAAACATCCCTCCGTTGACATGATAGCATCACGCAGTTGCTGCAGATTTGTCGGCTGCACATCCATGATGCGATTCTCCCGTTCCACCACATCCCAAAGGTGCTCTATTGGATTGAGATCTGGTGACTGTGGAGGCCATTGGAGTACAGTGAACTCATTGTCATGTTCATTGATTGGGCCTGCCAGATCTGCACGTTTCCAACTTAGAGGGTCAGTGTTGAATGCAGAATGTGCCTCTGCCCAAAAGGGAGGCCGTATCTTGGAGATGCAGGGGATTGAACCCTGGACCTCATACATGCAAAGCATGCGCTCTACCACTGAGCTACATCCCCAATGGGCAAGTGCAGGGATTTTTGGAACACAGAGCGACAGCATGGTAGAGGACGTTGTTGACCGTCATGGCTGTGCTGAGTCAGGACACTTGGAAGACTGTCTAGACAAGGACACCTCATCACAGATGCAGGTCAACAGTCTCTCCCTGGTGGTCTAGTGCAGTGTTTCTCAACAGGGGTGCCGCGGCACCCTTGGATGCCGTCTGGCATCCTTAGGGGTGCCGCAGAAACGTGACTGACACTAGGCTAATATAGTGAAATTGAAATAAATGAATGCATCATTTTGGAATCTTTCTTTTAGCTGTATCATACAGTTAAGTAAATCGAGGCACACATCAGAGAAAATAGTTCGGATTAATTTTCTAGTAGCCTTCCGACGCTGCAATCAGTGTTTGGAAAGTAGGCTGCATGACGTAGGCACATACTTTTATTTACAGCGCGCGATATCGGATGAGTTGTCATAGCGTTGTGCAGCGGTTAATTAGCCAGCAGCATGGACAAGTTTTTGAAAAGAAAAGCTCCACAGTCTGATATATCTGAATCTGAGCCCTCAACATCGTCATCGTGTGGTCAGTCAGTGAAGGAGGTAGGCACCTCCAGCAAGATGAAGAAACGACAGTATGATGACAATTACCTCACGTTTGGATTCATCTTCACTGGAGAGCTGTCATGTCCTCTCCCCCTGTGCCTGTTATATGGTATGAAATTGTCCAACCAGGCAATGGTACCCAGCAAGTTGAAAAGACATCTGACAACCAATCACCCATCACATGCCAATCAAAGTAGGGAATACTTTGTTCGTTTGAAAAGCGAACACAGCCGACAGGAGCAGGTGATGTTCAAGTGTTCGGAAGTCTCAAACAATGCACTGGAGGCTAGCTATCTGGTAGCCGAAATAATAGCTAAGGCTAAAAAGCCTCACACCATTGCCAAATCAGTAATAATGCCAGCCTGCACGGCTATTGTAAACAAAATGATAGGCCCACAAGCAGCTAAAGAGATCGCAAAGGTACCACTTTCGAACTCTACCATTGGAAGGCGTATAAATGACATGTCGGCAGACATAGAAGACGTGGTCTTAGAGAAAATAAGGCTATGTGGGAAATTCTCTCTGCAAGTTGATGAATCAACAGACGTGAGTGGCCACGCACAACTTTTGGGATTTGTGAGATTTATTGATGGAGGAGAAATTCGTGAGAATTTTTTATTTTGCAAGTGTTTGCCGCACAAAACAACGGGAGAGGAAATATACCGTGTCACGACAGAGTACCTTGAACAGGGAGGTCTAAGTTGGAAAAATTGTATCAGTGTCTGCACCGATGGCGCTGCTGCGATGACCGGCAATGTCAAAGGTTTCATCAGCAGGATCAGAGCGCAAAACCAAAATGTTCGCACAACGCATTGTTTCCTTCACAGGGAGGCACTGGTTGCCAAGACTTTACCGAAATATCTTTCAGATGTACTGGACAGGGCAGTGGACATAGTTAATTTCATAAAGGCGCGACCGTTAAAGTCCCGTCTTTTTCCCATTCTATGCGAGGAAATGGGAGCCGAGCATCAGAGCTTGTTGCTGCACACGGATGTCCGCTGGCTCTCACGCGGAAAGTACTTGGACCGACTGTACGAGTTAAGAGAAGAAGTCAGAGTGTTTCTAGCGGGAGAGAATTCTGCATATAAAGAGTTCATTGCAGATGCGCAATGGTGCGCGAAACTCGCATACCTGTCCGATATATTTAAGCACCTCAATGAACTTCACTCTAAAATGCAAGGTAAAGAGGAAAATCTACTAAGCTCATCAGACAAATTGCGTGGCTTCAAGTCTAAACTCACTCTCTGGCGCTCTTGTGTGAAACAGGGGAGAGTTTAGATGTTTCCCCTGTACAGTGCACATCCAAACAGCAAAAAACTTTCTGGCCTTATCTCTCAGCATCTGCAAACCCTTGACGAGAGATTTAATAAGTATTTTCCAGCTGAGACCTTTGCTGGTTTTGACTGGGTCCGTGACCCTTGGAATTTGTGCGCTTTGGAGAGCGCAGCCGACCTGCCAATGCAGGCACAGGAGCAACTGGCAGAGATGAAAGAAGATCGTACATTAAGGATGAAATTTCAAGATATGACATTGGATACATTTTGGATATCATTGGAAAAGGAATACCCGATAGTGTCAAGTAGTGCCGTTGAAATACTGTTACCCTTTTCCACGACATATATGTGTGAACTGAGCTTTTCGAGCTTAACCTGCATCAAGAACAAGATTCAAGATTCAAGATTCAAGATTTCTTTATTTGTCACGTGCATACAAGTATACAGTGAAATGCAAAAGTGACAGTGCCACAGAGTAGTGCAACAACACAATAAGTTTTAAAATACAATAAAATAAAAATAGAAGTACTAAAAAATATACAGTATGGACAGTATAAACAGTATAAACAATATGAACAGTATAGCCAGTAAGCAATATAAATAGCAGATGGATGATTATGTGTGTGCATATGTGTTAGAATGACAGTGCATGTGTGAGTGACTTGAGGGGGGCACTGGTGGGGTCATCGTTGACAATTCTGATGGCATGGGGGAAGAAACTCAGTCTTAGCCTCTCTGTTTTTGTTGCATGACAGCGGAGGCGTTTTCCTGACGGCAGCGGCTGGAACAGTCCATGTTTCGGGTGGTGAGGGTCCTTCATAATCCTGTATGCTCTGGTCCTACACCTCCTGGTGTACAGGACATGGAGAGGGGGGGTTGGAGCTCCCATGGTCTTTTCTGCCAGGCGTACCACCCTTTGCAGAGTTCGCCTGTCCTGGGCCGTGCTGTTACCGTACCAGACGGTGATGTTGCCAGCCAGGATGCTCTCCACAGCTCCAGAGTAGAAGGACTGAAGGATCCTCCGGGAGACTCTGAATTTCCTCAGTTGCCTGAGATGGAACAGGCGCTGCCTTGCCTTTCCCACCAGAGAACTGATGTGGGTAGTCCAGGTCAGGTCTTCTGAGATGTGGACTCCCAGGTATTTAAAACTGCTCACCCTGTCCACAGCAGTCCCTCCGATGTCCAGCGGTGTGTAGGCCCTTAGTTGTTGTGCTCTCCTGAAGTCCACAATCAGCTCTTTTGTCTTGGAGACATTCAGGATGAGACTGTTCTCCTGACACCAGAGTGACAGGTCCGCCACCTCGTCCAGGTAGCCTTTCTCATTGTTATCTGAGATCAGCCCCACCACGACCGTGTCGTCCGCAAACTTGATGATGGAGTTTTCGCTGGACTTAGCCACACAGTCGTGGGTGTACAGGGAGTAGAGGAGGGGACTAAGGACACAGCCCTGGGGGGACCCTGTGCTCAGTGTGAGTGAGCTGGAGGTGTGTCTACCCACCCTGACCACCTGTGGCCTGGCCGTCAGAAAGTCCAGGATCCAGGCACACAGGGGAATGTTCAGTCCTAGACCAATCATCTTATCAGCCAGTCTGGTGGGGACTATGGTGTTGAACGCTGAGCTATAGTCTATAAACAGCATTCTCACATAGCCCCCCTTCTGCCTGTCCAGGTGGGAGAGAGTGGTGTGGAGGACCTGGGAAACTGCATCGTCTGTAGATCTGTTTGGTCTATATGCGAACTGCAGTGGGTCCAGGGTCGGAGGGAGGGAGGAGCAGATGTAATCCTTAATCAGCCTCTCGAAGCACTTCATGACCACTGAGGTTAGAGCCACGGGTCTGTAGTCATTCAAGCAGGCTGGGGAGGTGATCTTGGGCACAGGGACGATAGATGATCTTTTAAAACAGGTGGGAACTACTGAATTAGCCAGTGAAAGGTTGAATATAGTGGTGAACACAGGAGCTAGCTGGTTAGCACAGGTCTTAAGTACTCTCCCAGGTATGCCATCCGGGCCAGCAGCCTTCCTAGTGTTCACCTTCAGCAGAGCCCTCCTCACGTCGTGTTCCGTCACGGAGAGTGCTTGCTCTGCCCCAGCGTGTGAACTCCCGTCAGCCGCGCTAGCCAGCACTCTGACGTTGTTGTTGTTAGCCGGCGCGCTAGCGGTGGTGTTGCCAGCCTCAAACCGTGCATAAAAAGAGTTCAGGTCTTCAGCTAAGGAGGCATCTGCACTTCCGGTTGAGGAGGGTGTGTGCCGGTAATCCGTAATAGATCGTAGTCCTCGCCATAGTCCCCTGGTGTCATTGCTCTCCATCTGCGCCTGCATTCTGTCTGCGTATCTCCTCTTGGCGGCTTTCACCGCCCTCCGCAGTTTGTAGGACTCCGCTTTATACTCCTCCATGCTGCCGGATGCCAGCCCGGAGTTGTAAGCGGCGGTGCGAGCCCTCAGAGCGGCACGGATGGAGCTGTCGACCCAGGGTTTCTGGTTGGGGTAGATCTTTACCGTTGTCGTTGGTACGATGTTATCGGCTAATGTAGAGATGAAGTCCAAGACGGTCTCTGTAAACTCGCTGACATCGCTGGAACTTGATTGAAACATATCCCAGTCGACGTCACTCAGCGCGTCTTGTAGCGCGGCCTCTGATTGGTCGGACCACCGCTTTCCCTCCCTTTTCACGACCGCTACCTGTTGGATCCTCTGTTTGTAAACAGGCATCAACAGAATGGCGCAGTGATCTGATTTCCCAAAGGGAGGGTGGGAAACAGCTTTGTACCCATTCTTAAACTGAGTATAACAATGGTCCAAAGTTCTATCTCCCCTGGTGGCACACTTGATGTGTTGACGGAAGTTAGGCATAACTTTTTTAAGGTTAGCCCGATTGAAATCACCTGTTATTATCATCGCCGCCTCAGGGTGGTTGCTCTGATGCCGGCACAGCGTATCATGTAGGGTCGATAGCGCTGCCTCGGTGTTGGCCTGTGGTGGAATGTAGACGGCCGTGATGATGATTGAGCTGAACTCCCGGGGAAGGTAGAATGGGCGGCATGAGATGGTCAGATGCTCCAGGTCAGCCGAGCAGGACTGAGAAAGCGTCGTTACATTGTTAGGGTTACACCAGTTGTTG
This sequence comes from Argentina silus, assembly GCF_951799395.1. NCBI lineage: Eukaryota > Metazoa > Chordata > Actinopteri > Argentiniformes > Argentinidae > Argentina > Argentina silus. The sequence goes on along the minus strand of NC_139674.1, from coordinate 1,237,871 downwards.
TTGGTCATGAAACAAACTCCACCACCCTTGGATTTGCCGGACTCCTCCGTTCTATCCGCCCGGAAAACAGAGAAGGACTCGGAAGGGCAGATGACTCGGACCGGTACCAACGAGGTAAGCCATGTCTCTGTTAGACAAAGGATGTTACAGTCTCTTACGTCTCGCTGGAAAGTAATCCTCGCCCTTAGATCATCCATCTTGTTCTCCAGAGACTGGACATTAGCAAGAAGTATGCTAGGCAGAGGTGGACGGTGGGCCTGAGCTCTCAGCCGGTTCCGAATGCCTGCCCGCTTTCCCCGGTGTTTCCTCCTCTTTTTTGGCGCGCTCCCATTGTTGTTATCGTGGGGGGTCCTTCTGATCTCCGCCGGCCACGCCGTGTCGATAGAATAATTATCCAAAATACTTGGTCTTAAGTTGTAGTTTAAATGTAGAAGTGTGTCCTTGTCGTAGGATATCAGTGCCAGTGAGTTTCTCACAATGAGAAAGTTTAGAAAACACATAAAAGCTAAAAAAACGCACATCCTCTGCGGAGCTCTCACAACGGCGACCGGCATCGGCGGCGCCATTTTCTCAAGTAGCGGACGTATGAGCGCGGCTTTGGAATTATTCAAAACAGCGCCCGCAATAACACGATCAAAGAGAATACGCGGGAGAGGTCCACTGTTTGAAGCGAAAAAAGACAACGTTCCCAGAGGAATAAAAACGAAATAAATATGAAATATCCCAGTGTTCCTAACAAAACAAAGAACCCAAAACCATTTCAATGGAAACATCGGAATTTACCTTGGAATGTAGCGGACGTATGAGCGCGGCTTTGGAATTATTCAAAACAGCGCCCGCTCTAACACGATCAAAGAGAATACGCGGTATAGGTCCACTGTTTGAGGCGAAAAAAGACAACGTTCCCAGAGGAATAAAAACGAAATAAATATGAAATATCCCAGTGTTCCTAACAAAACAAATAACCCAAATCCATTTCAATGGAAACATCGGACTTTACCTTGGAACGTAGCGGACGCATGAGCGCGGCTTTGGGATTATTCAAAACAGCCCCCGCTATAACACGATCAAAGAGAATAGGCGGGAGAGGTCCACTTTTTGAGGAGAAAAAATACAGGGTTCCAAGCGGAAAAATGAATAAAAATGAGTTCCTCACAAAACAAAGAACCCAAAACCATTTCAATGGAAACGATCGGACTTTACCTTGTAACGTAGCAGACGTATGAGCGCGGCTTTGGAATTATTCAAAACAGCGCCCGATCTGACACGATCAAAGAGAATACGCGGGAGAAGTCCACTGTTTGAGGCGAAAAAATTCAACGTTCCCAGAGGAATAAAAACGAAATAAAAATGAAATATCCCAGTGTTCCTAACAAAACAAAGAACCCAAAACCATTTCAATGGAAACATCGGACTTTACCTTGGAACGTAGCGGACGCATGAGCGCGGCTTTGGAATTATTCAAAACAGCGCCCGCTCTAACACGATCAAAGAGAATACGCGGAAAAGGTCCACTGTTTGAGGCGAAAAAAGACAACGTTCCCAGAGGAATAAAAACTAAATAAATATGAAATATCCCAGTGTTCCTAACAAAACAAAGAACCCAAAACCATTTCAATGGAAACATCGGACTTTACCTTGGAACGTAGCGGACGCATGAGCGCGGCTTTGGAATTATTCAAAACTGCGCCCGCTATAACACGATCAAAGAGAATACGCGGGAGAGGTCCACTTTTTGAGGAGAAAAAATACAGGGTTCCAAGCGGAAAAATGAATAAAAATTAGTTCCTCACAAAACAAAGAACCCAAAACCATTTCAATGGAAACGATCGGACTTTACCTTGGAACGTAGCGGACGTATGAGCGCGGCTTTGGAATTATTCAAAACAGCGCCCGCTCTAACACAATCAAATAGAATACGCGGGAGAGGTCCATTATTTGAGGCGAAAAAAGACAGGGTTCCCAGCGGAAAAATGAATAAAAATGAGGTCCTCACAAAACAAGGAACCCAAAACCATTTCAATGGAAACGATCGGAGTTTACCTTGGAACGTAGCGGACGTGTGAGCGCGGCTTTGGAATTATTAAAAACAGCGCCCGCTCTAACACGATCAAAGAGAATACGCGGTATAGGTCCACTGTTTGAGGCGAAAAAAGACAACGTTCCCAGAGGAATAAAAACGAAATAAATATGAAATATCCCAGTGTTCCTAACAAAACAAAGAACCCAAAACCATTTCAATGGAAACATCGGACTTTACCTTGGAACGTAGCGGACGCATGAGCGCGGCTTTGGAATTATTCAAAACAGCGCCCGCTATAACACGATCAAAGAGAATACGCGGGAGAGGTCCACTGTTTGAGGCGAAAAAAGACAACGTTCCCAGACTAACAAAAACGAAATAAAAATGAAATATCCCAGTGTTCCTAACAAAACAAAGAACCCAAAACCATTTCAATGGAAACATCGGACTTTACCTTGGAACGTAGCGGACGCATGAGCGCGGCTTTGGAATTATTCAAAACAGCGCCCGCTACAACACGATCAAAGAGAATACGCGGGAGAGGTCCACTTTTTGAGGAGAAAAAATACAGGGTTCCCAGCGGAAAAATTAATAAAAATGAGTTCCTCACAAAACAAAGAACCCAAAACCATTTCAATGGAAACGATCGGACTTTACCTTGGAACGTAGCGGACGTATGAGCGCGGATTTGGAATTATTAAAAACAGCGCCCGCTCTAACACGATCAAAGAGAATACGCGGTAGAGGTCCACTGTTTGAGGCGAAAAAAGACAGGGTTCCCAGAGGAATAAAAACGAAATAAAAATGAAATATCCCAGTGTTCCTAACAAAACAAAAAACCCAAAATCATTTCAATGGAAACGATCGGAGTTTACCTTGGAAGTAGCGGACGAGAGCGCCTGAGAGCTGTGGACCAGGAGCTCCGTGTGTGTCTGTCATCCATTCCTGCGAGAATAGTGTGTGTGTGTGTGTGTGTATGCGTGCGTGTAAGAGTAGTAGGCTACATGCGTCATGCATTTGTTGTTCGTCAGAGACAGTGTGTGTATTCTAAGGATAATCAACATTTAAAAAATATATATATATATATATATATATATTGGGGTGCCTTGAGATTTTTCATTCATGCAAAGGGTGAAAAAAGGTTGAGAAACACTGGTCTAGTGGTTAGGATTCGGCGCTCTCACCGCCGCGGCACGGGTTCGATTCCCGGTCAGGGAACGAATTTTGTGGAGACACAACCCTCGTCCGCTGGAGTCCTTGAACGACACCTTGTTAAAACTCACAAAAAAGAAGGAAAAAAAAGGCTCCTCCTTCGAGCCGGATTTGAACCAGCGACCTAAGGATTACTGCTATAGAACCTACAGTCCTCCGCTCTACCAACTGAGCTATCGAAGGGTGCCAACGGGACCGCCACATCTGCACGTTTCCAAGTTAGAAGGTCTTTTTGTGCTACATACTTAGCTAACAACTACGTTTCACTACCTTTGGACTGCTTTGCTTGAATTAGAGCTGCAAGAAATAAGTAGCTCTCTCCGTCGGGGAAATGAACCCCGGTTTCCCGCGTGACAGGCAGGGATACTGACCACTATACTAACGAGGAGGTGGTATGGGAGGCCTGGGTTCGATTACCAACATGGGCAGAGGAGGTGGTTTGGAAGGCCTGGGTTCGATTCCCAGCCTGTGCACAAACACTTTTTGCCTAAATCCTTTGCTCACCTGGTGTTTCAAGCCGAACTAGCTACGTTTTGTGAACTGGTTATTGACAGTTTTCATTTTACACAATTATCTCACTACAATAATGTTACGGCTACAGAGAGAAAGCGCCATGGTCCTGGAATGGTGAGAATAAACGTGTTTCCGCCCGGTTTCGAACCGGGGACCTTTCGCGTGTGAGGCGAACGTGATGACCACTACACTACGGAAACTACACACCCTTCGATGATCAACTTTTCTTTTGGTTGAAAGACATACAACCAAGTTTTAATTGATCAGTTGGGGAATTGAACCACGGTCTCGCGCTAAAGTTAAGTCTTAAACTCACTCAAAATTCCCCGTTCATTTTCTATCTTTGCTGACATCTACGCATTGGTGGTTCAGTGGTAGAATTCTCGCCTGCCACGCGGGAGGCCCGGGTTCGATTCCCGGCCAATGCATGAACACTTCTTTACGACCGTTGGAAACCACCGATATATGTAAATATCCGTTCTTCAAGGCCAAATTCGGCTGACGTGAAAGCATTGGTGGTTCAGTGGTAGAATTCTCGCCTGCCACGCGGGAGGCCCGGGTTCGATTCCCGGCCAATGCATGAACACTTCTTTACGACCGTTGGAAACCACCGAAATATGTAAATATCCGTTCTTCAAGGCCAAATTCGGCTGACGTGTAAGCATTGGTGGTTCAGTGATAGAATTCTCGCCTGCCATGCGGGAGGCCTGGGTTCAATTCATGAAAAGGACAATTACATGAACACTTCATGAGGACCTTTGATAATTGTAAACCACAGTTATACACTCACTGGCCACTTTATTAGGTACACCTTGCTAGTACTGGGTTGGACCCCCTTTTGCCTTCAGAACTGCCTCAATTCTTTGTGCCATAGATTCATCAAGGTGCTGGAAACATCCCTCCGTTGACATGATAGCATCACGCAGTTGCTGCAGATTTGTCGGCTGCACATCCATGATGCGATTCTCCCGTTCCACCACATCCCAAAGGTGCTCTATTGGATTGAGATCTGGTGACTGTGGAGGCCATTGGAGTACAGTGAACTCATTGTCATGTTCATTGATTGGGCCTGCCAGATCTGCACGTTTCCAACTTAGAGGGTCAGTGTTGAATGCAGAATGTGCCTCTGCCCAAAAGGGAGGCCGTATCTTGGAGATGCAGGGGATTGAACCCTGGACCTCATACATGCAAAGCATGCGCTCTACCACTGAGCTACATCCCCAATGGGCAAGTGCAGGGATTTTTGGAACACAGAGCGACAGCATGGTAGAGGACGTTGTTGACCGTCATGGCTGTGCTGAGTCAGGACACTTGGAAGACTGTCTAGACAAGGACACCTCATCACAGATGCAGGGCAACAGTCTCTCCCTGGTGGTCTAGTGGTTAGGATTCGGCGCTCTCACCGCCGCGGCCCAGGTTCGATTCCCGGTCAGGGAACGAATTTTGTGGAGACACAACCCTCGTCCGCTGGAGTCCTTGAACGACACCTTGTTAAAACTCACAAAAAAGAAGGAAAAAAAAGGCTCCTCCTTCGAGCCGGATTTGAACCAGCGACCTAAGGATTACTGCTATAGAACCTACAGTCCTCCGCTCTACCAACTGAGCTATCGAAGGGTGCCAACGGGACCGCCACATCTGCACGTTTCCAAGTTAGAAGGTCTTTTTGTGCTACATACTTAGCTAACAACTACGTTTCACTACTTTTGGACTGCTTTGCTTGAATTAGAGCTGCAAGAAATAAGTAGCTCTCTCCGTCGGGGAAATGAACCCCGGTTTCCCGCGTGACAGGCAGGGATACTGACCACTATACTAACGAGGAGGTGGTATGGGAGGCCTGGGTTCGATTACCAACATGGGCAGAGGAGGTGGTTTGGAAGGCCTGGGTTCGATTCCCAGCCTGTGCACAAACACTTTTTGCCTAAATCCTTTGCTCACCTGGTGTTTCAAGCCGAACTAGCTACGTTTTGTGAACTGGTTATTGACAGTTTTCATTTTACACAATTATCTCACTACAATAATGTTACGGCTACAGAGAGAAAGCCCCATGGTCCTGGAATGGTGAGAATAAACGTGTTTCCGCCCGGTTTCGAACCGGGGACCTTTCGCGTGTGAGGCGAACGTGATGACCACTACACTACGGAAACTACACACCCTTCGATGATCAACTTTTCTTTTGGTTGAAAGACATACAACCAAGTTTTAATTGATCAGTTGGGGAATTGAACCACGGTCTCGCGCTAAAGTTAAGTCTTAAACTCACTCAAAATTCCCCGTTCATTTTCTATCTTTGCTGACATCTACGCATTGGTGGTTCAGTGGTAGAATTCTCGCCTGCCACGCGGGAGGCCCGGGTTCGATTCCCGGCCAATGCATGAACACTTCTTTACGACTGTTGGAAACCACCGATATATGTAAATATCCGTTCTTCAAGGCCAAATTCGGCTGACGTGTAAGCATTGGTGGTTCAGTGATAGAATTCTCGCCTGCCATGCGGGAGGCCTGGGTTCAATTCATGAAAAGGACAATTACATGAACACTTCATGAGGACCTTTGATAATTGTAAACCACAGTTATACACTCACTGGCCACTTTATTAGGTACACCTTGCTAGTACTGGGTTGGACCCCCTTTTGCCTTCAGAACTGCCTCAATTCTTTGTGCCATAGATTCATCAAGGTGCTGGAAACATCCCTCCGTTGACATGATAGCATCACGCAGTTGCTGCAGATTTGTCGGCTGCACATCCATGATGCGATTCTCCCGTTCCACCACATCCCAAAGGTGCTCTATTGGATTGAGATCTGGTGACTGTGGAGGCCATTGGAGTACAGTGAACTCATTGTCATGTTCATTGATTGGGCCTGCCAGATCTGCACGTTTCCAACTTAGAGGGTCAGTGTTGAATGCAGAATGTGCCTCTGCCCAAAAGGGAGGCCGTATCTTGGAGATGCAGGGGATTGAACCCTGGACCTCATCAAAGTCAAAGTCAAAGTGGCTTTATTGTCAATTCTTCACATGTCAAGACATACAAAGGAATCGAGAGGACGTTTCTCACTCTCCCACGGTGAGACAGATAAAGTGCCCAGGCACAACAGATAACACATACTAAAAGTAAAACATTCAATAAAAATAATTTAAACAGTGCAAAAAGAGCAGTCAGTAAAGACAGTAAAGTCAGTAAAATAGCAGCCAAATACTGTGTATTATGTATAAAAAAATAATAGTGCAATAGTGCATTGAAGCAATAGGATAGTGGATTGTCCAGAGTCCGTGTGTTTTGGGGGGGGGGGGGGGGGGGGCTGAAGGGTTGGTGGGGGGGGGGGGGGGGGGGGCTGAAGGGTTGGGAGGGGGGGGGTGGTTTCAGCTTCCTGACAGCTAGGAGGATGTGGCTGGGGGAAGTGAGGGGAGAGAATTTAGCTTCCTGACAGCTTGGGGTATGAAGCTTTTCGTGAGTCTGGTGGTGTGGGCACGGAGGCTCCTATACCTTCTTCCAGAAGGCAGGAGGCTGAACAGACTGTGTGCGGGGTGGCTTGCGTCGCTCACAATCGAGGTAGCTTTTCGGGTGAGGCGGGTGGAGTAAGTCTCTTGCAGGGAAGGGAGTGGGGCACCAATGATCTTAGCAGCTGTGTTCACAATGCGTTGCAGTGCTTTCCTACTGTGTTCGGTGCAGCTACCGCCCCACACAGTGATGCAGCTGGACAGGATGCTTTCAATGGTGCCTCGGTAGAATGTTGTCAGGATCGGTGTGGGAGCTTTCGCTCGCTTCAGCTTGCGGAGGAAGTAGAGGCGCCGCTGGGCTGTCTTCGCCAGTGATGCGGTGTTGGTGGTCCAGGAGAGGTCCTCACTGATGTGCACCCCCAGGAATTTGGTGCTGCTCACTCTCTCCACAGCAGCACCATCGATGGTCAGTGGTGGGTGTTCGGTGTGCCCTCTCCGGAAGTCGACCACAATCTCCTTCGTTTTGCTGACATTCAGCAGGAGGTTGTTGTCTCTGCACCACGTGGTCAGAAGGTTGACCTCCTTTCTATAGTGGGTCTCGTCGTTCTTGGAGATGAGACCCACCAGAGTTGTGTCGTCCGCAAACTTCACCATGTGATTGGTGCTGTGGGTTGATGTGCAGTCGTGAGTCAGCAGGGTGAAGAGCAGGGGACTGAGCACACAGCCTTGGGGGGCCCCTGTGCTGAGTGTGATGCTGCTCGAGGTGTTGTTGCCGACTCGTACTGCCTGTGGTCTCTCGCTGAGGAAGTCCAGCAGCCAGTTGCAGAGGGAGGTGTTGAGCCCCAGCTGGTCCAGTTTGCAGATCAGTTGTTGCGGGACTATGGTGTTAAATGCTGAGCTAAAGTCTATGAAAAGCATTCTCACATATGAGTCTGCTTTTTCCAGGTGGGTGAGGGCTGGGTGGAGAGCAGAGCAGATTGCGTCCTCTGTGGAACGTTTTGCTCGGTATGCAAACTGAAAGGGGTCCAGGGTGGGGGGGAGGATGGACTTAATGTGAGACATGACTAGCCGTTCAAAGCACTTCATGATGATGGGGGTCAGTGCTACCGGGCGATAGTCATTGAAGCAGGATGGAGCGGATTTCTTTGGCACAGGTATGATGATGGAGGTCTTGAAATGTGATGGGACAGCAGCTTGATGCAACGAAGTGTTAAAGATGTCCGTGAAGACATCCTTAAGCTCCTCTGCGCAGTCCCCATACATGCAAAGCATGCGCTCTACCACTGAGCTACATCCCCAATGGGCAAGTGCAGGGATTTTTGGAACACAGAGCGACAGCATGGTAGAGGACGTTGTTGACCGTCATGGCTGTGCTGAGTCAGGACACTTGGAAGACTGTCTAGACAAGGACACCTCATCACAGATGCAGGGCAACAGTCTCTCCCTGGTGGTCTAGTGGTTAGGATTCGGCGCTCTCACCGCCGCGGCCCGGGTTCGATTCCCGGTCAGGGAACGAATTTTGTGGAGACACAACCCTCGTCCGCTGGAGTCCTTGAACGACACCTTGTTAAAACTCACAAAAAAGAAGGAAAAAAAAGGCTCCTCCTTCGAGCCGGATTTGAACCTGCGACCTAAGGATTACTGCTATAGAACCTACAGTCCTCCGCTCTACCAACTGAGCTATCGAAGGGTGCCAACGGGACCGCCACATCTGCACGTTTCCAAGTTAGAAGGTCTTTTTGTGCTACATACTTAGCTAACAACTACGTTTCACTACCTTTGGACTGCTTTGCTTGAATTAGAGCTGCAAGAAATAAGTAGCTCTCTCCGTCGGGGAAATGAACCCCGGTTTCCCGCGTGACAGGCAGGGATACTGACCACTATACTAACGAGGAGGTGGTATGGGAGGCCTGGGTTCGATTACCAACATGGGCAGAGGAGGTGGTTTGGAAGGCCTGGGTTCGATTCCCAGCCTGTGCACAAACACTTTTTGCCTAAATCCTTTGCTCACCTGGTGTTTCAAGCCGAACTAGCTACGTTTTGTGAACTGGTTATTGACAGTTTTCATTTTACACAATTATCTCACTACAATAATGTTACGGCTACAGAGAGAAAGCGCCATGGTCCTGGAATGGTGAGAATAAACGTGTTTCCGCCCGGTTTCGAACCGGGGACCTTTCGCGTGTGAGGCGAACGTGATGACCACTACACTACGGAAACTACACACCCTTCGATGATCAACTTTTCTTTTGGTTGAAAGACATACAACCAAGTTTTAATTGATCAGTTGGGGAATTGAACCACGGTCTCGCGCTAAAGTTAAGTCTTAAACTCACTCAAAATTCCCCGTTCATTTTCTATCTTTGCTGACATCTACGCATTGGTGGTTCAGTGGTAGAATTCTCGCCTGCCACGCGGGAGGCCCGGGTTCGATTCCCGGCCAATGCATGAACACTTCTTTACGACCGTTGGAAACCACCGATATATGTAAATATCCGTTCTTCAAGGCCAAATTCGGCTGACGTGTAAGCATTGGTGGTTCAGTGATAGAATTCTCGCCTGCCATGCGGGAGGCCTGGGTTCAATTCATGAAAAGGACAATTACATGAACACTTCATGAGGACCTTTGATAATTGTAAACCACAGTTATACACTCACTGGCCACTTTATTAGGTACACCTTGCTAGTACTGGGTTGGACCCCCTTTTGCCTTCAGAACTGCCTCAATTCTTTGTGCCATAGATTCATCAAGGTGCTGGAAACATCCCTCCGTTGACATGATAGCATCACGCAGTTGCTGCAGATTTGTCGGCTGCACATCCATGATGCGATTCTCCCGTTCCACCACATCCCAAAGGTGCTCTATTGGATTGAGATCTGGTGACTGTGGAGGCCATTGGAGTACAGTGAACTCATTGTCATGTTCATTGATTGGGCCTGCCAGATCTGCACGTTTCCAACTTAGAGGGTCAGTGTTGAATGCAGAATGTGCCTCTGCCCAAAAGGGAGGCCGTATCTTGGAGATGCAGGGGATTGAACCCTGGACCTCATACATGCAAAGCATGCGCTCTACCACTGAGCTACATCCCCAATGGGCAAGTGCAGGGATTTTTGGAACACAGAGCGACAGCATGGTAGAGGACGTTGTTGACCGTCATGGCTGTGCTGAGTCAGGACACTTGGAAGACTGTCTAGACAAGGACACCTCATCACAGATGCAGGGCAACAGTCTCTCCCTGGTGGTCTAGTGGTTAGGATTCGGCGCTCTCACCGCCGCGGCCCAGGTTCGATTCCCGGTCAGGGAACGAATTTTGTGGAGACACAACCCTCGTCCGCTGGAGTCCTTGAACGACACCTTGTTAAAACTCACAAAAAAGAAGGAAAAAAAAGGCTCCTCCTTCGAGCCGGATTTGAACCAGCGACCTAAGGATTACTGCTATAGAACCTACAGTCCTCCGCTCTACCAACTGAGCTATCGAAGGGTGCCAACGGGACCGCCACATCTGCACGTTTCCAAGTTAGAAGGTCTTTTTGTGCTACATACTTAGCTAACAACTACGTTTCACTACTTTTGGACTGCTTTGCTTGAATTAGAGCTGCAAGAAATAAGTAGCTCTCTCCGTCGGGGAAATGAACCCCGGTTTCCCGCGTGACAGGCAGGGATACTGACCACTATACTAACGAGGAGGTGGTATGGGAGGCCTGGGTTCGATTACCAACATGGGCAGAGGAGGTGGTTTGGAAGGCCTGGGTTCGATTCCCAGCCTGTGCACAAACACTTTTTGCCTAAATCCTTTGCTCACCTGGTGTTTCAAGCCGAACTAGCTACGTTTTGTGAACTGGTTATTGACAGTTTTCATTTTACACAATTATCTCACTACAATAATGTTACGGCTACAGAGAGAAAGCGCCATGGTCCTGGAATGGTGAGAATAAACGTGTTTCCGCCCGGTTTCGAACCGGGGACCTTTCGCGTGTGAGGCGAACGTGATGACCACTACACTACGGAAACTACACACCCTTCGATGATCAACTTTTCTTTTGGTTGAAAGACATACAACCAAGTTTTAATTGATCAGTTGGGGAATTGAACCACGGTCTCGCGCTAAAGTTAAGTCTTAAACTCACTCAAAATTCCCCGTTCATTTTCTATCTTTGCTGACATCTACGCATTGGTGGTTCAGTGGTAGAATTCTCGCCTGCCACGCGGGAGGCCCGGGTTCGATTCCCGGCCAATGCATGAACACTTCTTTACGACCGTTGGAAACCACCGATATATGTAAATATCCGTTCTTCAAGGCCAAATTCGGCTGACGTGTAAGCATTGGTGGTTCAGTGATAGAATTCTCGCCTGCCACGCGGGAGGCCCGGGTTCGATTCCCGGCCAATGCATGAACACTTCTTTACGACCGTTGGAAACCACCGATATATGTAAATATCCGTTCTTCAAGGCCAAATTCGGCTGACGTGTAAGCATTGGTGGTTCAGTGATAGAATTCTCGCCTGCCATGCGGGAGGCCTGGGTTCAATTCATGAAAAGGACAATTACATGAACACTTCATGAGGACCTTTGATAATTGTAAACCACAGTTATACACTCACTGGCCACTTTATTAGGTACACCTTGCTAGTACTGGGTTGGACCCCCTTTTGCCTTCAGAACTGCCTCAATTCTTTGTGCCATAGATTCATCAAGGTGCTGGAAACATCCCTCCGTTGACATGATAGCATCACGCAGTTGCTGCAGATTTGTCGGCTGCACATCCATGATGCGATTCTCCCGTTCCACCACATCCCAAAGGTGCTCTATTGGATTGAGATCTGGTGACTGTGGAGGCCATTGGAGTACAGTGAACTCATTGTCATGTTCATTGATTGGGCCTGCCAGATCTGCACGTTTCCAACTTAGAGGGTCAGTGTTGAATGCAGAATGTGCCTCTGCCCAAAAGGGAGGCCGTATCTTGGAGATGCAGGGGATTGAACCCTGGACCTCATACATGCAAAGCATGCGCTCTACCACTGAGCTACATCCCCAATGGGCAAGTGCAGGGATTTTTGGAACACAGAGCGACAGCATGGTAGAGGACGTTGTTGACCGTCATGGCTGTGCTGAGTCAGGACACTTGGAAGACTGTCTAGACAAGAACACCTCATCACAGATGCAGGGCAACAGTCTCTCCCTGGTGGTCTAGTGGTTAGGATTCGGCGCTCTCACCGCCGCGGCCCGGGTTCGATTCCCGGTCAGGGAACGAATTTTGTGGAGACACAACCCTCGTCCGCTGGAGTCCTTGAACGACACCTTGTTAAAACTCACAAAAAAGAAGGAAAAAAAAAGGCTCCTCCTTCGAGCCGGATTTGAACCAGCGACCTAAGGATTACTGCTATAGAACCTACAGTCCTCCGCTCTACCAACTGAGCTATCGAAGGGTGCCAACGGGACCGCCACATCTGCACGTTTCCAAGTTAGAAGGTCTTTTTGTGCTACATACTTAGCTAACAACTACGTTTCACTACCTTTGGACTGCTTTGCTTGAATTAGAGCTGCAAGAAATAAGTAGCTCTCTCCGTCGGGGAAATGAACCCCGGTTTCCCGCGTGACAGGCAGGGATACTGACCACTATACTAACGAGGAGGTGGTATGGGAGGCCTGGGTTCGATTACCAACATGGGCAGAGGAGGTGGTTTGGAAGGCCTGGGTTCGATTCCCAGCCTGTGCACAAACACTTTTTGCCTAAATCCTTTGCTCACCTGGTGTTTCAAGCCGAACTAGCTACGTTTTGTGAACTGGTTATTGACAGTTTTCATTTTACACAATAATCTCACTACAATAATGTTACGGCTACAGAGAGAAAGCGCCATGGTCCTGGAATGGTGAGAATAAACGTGTTTCCGCCCGGTTTCGAACCGGGGACCTTTCGCGTGTGAGGCGAACGTGATGAACACTACACTACGGAAACTACACACCCTTCGATGATCAACTTTTCTTTTGGTTGAAAGACATACAACCAAGTTTTAATTGATCAGTTGGGGAATTGAACCACGGTCTCGCGCTAAAGTTAAGTCTTAAACTCACTCAAAATTCCCCGTTCATTTTCTATCTTTGCTGACATCTACGCATTGGTGGTTCCGTGGTAGAATTCTCGCCTGCCACGCGGGAGGCCCGGGTTCGATTCCCGGCCAATGCATGAACACTTCTTTACGACCGTTGGAAACCACCGATATATGTAAATATCCGTTCTTCAAGGCCAAATTCGGCTGACGTGTAAGCATTGGTGGTTCAGTGATAGAATTCTCGCCTGCCACGCGGGAGGCCCGGGTTCGATTCCCGGCCAATGCATGAACACTTCTTTACGACCGTTGGAAACCACCGATATATGTAAATATCCGTTCTTCATGGCCAAATTCGGCTGACGTGTAAGCATTGGTGGTTCAGTGATAGAATTCTCGCCTGCCATGCGGGAGGCCTGGGTTCAATTCATGAAAAGGACAATTACATGAACACTTCATGAGGACCTTTGATAATTGTAAACCACAGTTATACACTCACTGGCCACTTTATTAGGTACACCTTGCTAGTACTGGGTTGGACCCCCTTTTGCCTTCAGAACTGCCTCAATTCTTTGTGCCATAGATTCATCAAGGTGCTGGAAACATCCCTCCGTTGACATGATAGCATCACGCAGTTGCTGCAGATTTGTCGGCTGCACATCCATGATGCGATTCTCCCGTTCCACCACATCCCAAAGGTGCTCTATTGGATTGAGATCTGGTGACTGTGGAGGCCATTGGAGTACAGTGAACTCATTGTCATGTTCATTGATTGGGCCTGCCAGATCTGCACGTTTCCAACTTAGAGGGTCAGTGTTGAATGCAGAATGTGCCTCTGCCCAAAAGGGAGGCCGTATCTTGGAGATGCAGGGGATTGAACCCTGGACCTCATACATGCAAAGCATGCGCTCTACCACTGAGCTACATCCCCAATGGGCAAGTGCAGGGATTTTTGGAACACAGAGCGACAGCATGGTAGAGGACGTTGTTGACCGTCATGGCTGTGCTGAGTCAGGACACTTGGAAGACTGTCTAGACAAGGACACCTCATCACAGATGCAGGGCAACAGTCTCTCCCTGGTGGTCTAGTGGTTAGGATTCGGCGCTCTCACCGCCGCGGCCCGGGTTCGATTCCCGGTCAGGGAACGAATTTTGTGGAGACACAACCCTCGTCCGCTGGAGTCCTTGAACGACACCTTGTTAAAACTCACAAAAAAGAAGGAAAAAAAAAGGCTCCTCCTTCGAGCCGGATTTGAACCAGCGACCTAAGGATTACTGCTATAGAACCTACAGTCCTCCGCTCTACCAACTGAGCTATCGAAGGGTGCCAACGGGACCGCCACATCTGCACGTTTCCAAGTTAGAAGGTCTTTTTGTGCTACATACTTAGCTAACAACTACGTTTCACTACCTTTGGACTGCTTTGCTTGAATTAGAGCTGCAAGAAATAAGTAGCTCTCTCCGTCGGGGAAATGAACCCCGGTTTCCCGCGTGACAGGCAGGGATACTGACCACTATACTAACGAGGAGGTGGTATGGGAGGCCTGGGTTCGATTACCAACATGGGCAGAGGAGGTGGTTTGGAAGGCCTGGGTTCGATTCCCAGCCTGTGCACAAACACTTTTTGCCTAAATCCTTTGCTCACCTGGTGTTTCAAGCCGAACTAGCTACGTTTTGTGAACTGGTTATTGACAGTTTTCATTTTACACAATTATCTCACTACAATAATGTTACGGCTACAGAGAGAAAGCGCCATGGTCCTGGAATGGTGAGAATAAACGTGTTTCCGCCCGGTTTCGAACCGGGGACCTTTCGCGTGTGAGGCGAACGTGATGACCACTACACTACGGAAACTACACACCCTTCGATGATCAACTTTTCTTTTGGTTGAAAGACATACAACCAAGTTTTAATTGATCAGTTGGGGAATTGAACCACGGTCTCGCGCTAAAGTTAAGTCTTAAACTCACTCAAAATTCCCCGTTCATTTTCTATCTTTGCTGACATCTACGCATTGGTGGTTCAGTGGTAGAATTCTCGCCTGCCACGCGGGAGGCCCGGGTTCGATTCCCGGCCAATGCATGAACACTTCTTTACGACCGTTGGAAACCACCGATATATGTAAATATCCGTTCTTCAAGGCCAAATTCGGCTGACGTGTAAGCATTGGTGGTTCAGTGATAGAATTCTCGCCTGCCACGCGGGAGGCCCGGGTTCGATTCCCGGCCAATGCATGAACACTTCTTTACGACCGTTGGAAACCACCGATATATGTAAATATCCGTTCTTCATGGCCAAATTCGGCTGACGTGTAAGCATTGGTGGTTCAGTGATAGAATTCTCGCCTGCCATGCGGGAGGCCTGGGTTCAATTCATGAAAAGGACAATTACATGAACACTTCATGAGGACCTTTGATAATTGTAAACCACAGTTATACACTCACTGGCCACTTTATTAGGTACACCTTGCTAGTACTGGGTTGGACCCCCTTTTGCCTTCAGAACTGCCTCAATTCTTTGTGCCATAGATTCATCAAGGTGCTGGAAACATCCCTCCGTTGACATGATAGCATCACGCAGTTGCTGCAGATTTGTCGGCTGCACATCCATGATGCGATTCTCCCGTTCCACCACATCCCAAAGGTGCTCTATTGGATTGAGATCTGGTGACTGTGGAGGCCATTGGAGTACAGTGAACTCATTGTCATGTTCATTGATTGGGCCTGCCAGATCTGCACGTTTCCAACTTAGAGGGTCAGTGTTGAATGCAGAATGTGCCTCTGCCCAAAAGGGAGGCCGTATCTTGGAGATGCAGGGGATTGAACCCTGGACCTCATACATGCAAAGCATGCGCTCTACCACTGAGCTACATCCCCAATGGGCAAGTGCAGGGATTTTTGGAACACAGAGCGACAGCATGGTAGAGGACGTTGTTGACCGTCATGGCTGTGCTGAGTCAGGACACTTGGAAGACTGTCTAGACAAGGACACCTCATCACAGATGCAGGGCAACAGTCTCTCCCTGGTGGTCTAGTGGTTAGGATTCGGCGCTCTCACCGCCGCGGCCCGGGTTCGATTCCCGGTCAGGGAACGAATTTTGTGGAGACACAACCCTCGTCCGCTGGAGTCCTTGAACGACACCTTGTTAAAACTCACAAAAAAGAAGGAAAAAAAAAGGCTCCTCCTTCGAGCCGGATTTGAACCAGCGACCTAAGGATTACTGCTATAGAACCTACAGTCCTCCGCTCTACCAACTGAGCTATCGAAGGGTGCCAACGGGACCGCCACATCTGCACGTTTCCAAGTTAGAAGGTCTTTTTGTGCTACATACTTAGCTAACAACTACGTTTCACTACCTTTGGACTGCTTTGCTTGAATTAGAGCTGCAAGAAATAAGTAGCTCTCTCCGTCGGGGAAATGAACCCCGGTTTCCCGCGTGACAGGCAGGGATACTGACCACTATACTAACGAGGAGGTGGTATGGGAGGCCTGGGTTCGATTACCAACATGGGCAGAGGAGGTGGTTTGGAAGGCCTGGGTTCGATTCCCAGCCTGTGCACAAACACTTTTTGCCTAAATCCTTTGCTCACCTGGTGTTTCAAGCCGAACTAGCTACGTTTTGTGAACTGGTTATTGACAGTTTTCATTTTACACAATTATCTCACTACAATAATGTTACGGCTACAGAGAGAAAGCGCCATGGTCCTGGAATGGTGAGAATAAACGTGTTTCCGCCCGGTTTCGAACCGGGGACCTTTCGCGTGTGAGGCGAACGTGATGACCACTACACTACGGAAACTACACACCCTTCGATGATCAACTTTTCTTTTGGTTGAAAGACATACAACCAAGTTTTAATTGATCAGTTGGGGAATTGAACCACGGTCTCGCGCTAAAGTTAAGTCTTAAACTCACTCAAAATTCCCCGTTCATTTTCTATCTTTGCTGACATCTACGCATTGGTGGTTCAGTGGTAGAATTCTCGCCTGCCACGCGGGAGGCCCGGGTTCGATTCCCGGCCAATGCATGAACACTTCTTTACGACCGTTGGAAACCACCGATATATGTAAATATCCGTTCTTCAAGGCCAAATTCGGCTGACGTGTAAGCATTGGTGGTTCAGTGATAGAATTCTCGCCTGCCACGCGGGAGGCCCGGGTTCGATTCCCGGCCAATGCATGAACACTTCTTTACGACCGTTGGAAACCACCGATATATGTAAATATCCGTTCTTCATGGCCAAATTCGGCTGACGTGTAAGCATTGGTGGTTCAGTGATAGAATTCTCGCCTGCCATGCGGGAGGCCTGGGTTCAATTCATGAAAAGGACAATTACATGAACACTTCATGAGGACCTTTGATAATTGTAAACCACAGTTATACACTCACTGGCCACTTTATTAGGTACACCTTGCTAGTACTGGGTTGGACCCCCTTTTGCCTTCAGAACTGCCTCAATTCTTTGTGCCATAGATTCATCAAGGTGCTGGAAACATCCCTCCGTTGACATGATAGCATCACGCAGTTGCTGCAGATTTGTCGGCTGCACATCCATGATGCGATTCTCCCGTTCCACCACATCCCAAAGGTGCTCTATTGGATTGAGATCTGGTGACTGTGGAGGCCATTGGAGTACAGTGAACTCATTGTCATGTTCATTGATTGGGCCTGCCAGATCTGCACGTTTCCAACTTAGAGGGTCAGTGTTGAATGCAGAATGTGCCTCTGCCCAAAAGGGAGGCCGTATCTTGGAGATGCAGGGGATTGAACCCTGGACCTCATACATGCAAAGCATGCGCTCTACCACTGAGCTACATCCCCAATGGGCAAGTGCAGGGATTTTTGGAACACAGAGCGACAGCATGGTAGAGGACGTTGTTGACCGTCATGGCTGTGCTGAGTCAGGACACTTGGAAGACTGTCTAGACAAGGACACCTCATCACAGATGCAGGGCAACAGTCTCTCCCTGGTGGTCTAGTGGTTAGGATTCGGCGCTCTCACCGCCGCGGCCCGGGTTCGATTCCCGGTCAGGGAACGAATTTTGTGGAGACACAACCCTCGTCCGCTGGAGTCCTTGAACGACACCTTGTTAAAACTCACAAAAAAGAAGGAAAAAAAAGGCTCCTCCTTCGAGCCGGATTTGAACCAGCGACCTAAGGATTACTGCTATAGAACCTACAGTCCTCCGCTCTACCAACTGAGCTATCGAAGGGTGCCAACGGGACCGCCACATCTGCACGTTTCCAAGTTAGAAGGTCTTTTTGTGCTACATACTTAGCTAACAACTACGTTTCACTACCTTTGGACTGCTTTGCTTGAATTAGAGCTGCAAGAAATAAGTAGCTCTCTCCGTCGGGGAAATGAACCCCGGTTTCCCGCGTGACAGGCAGGGATACTGACCACTATACTAACGAGGAGGTGGTATGGGAGGCCTGGGTTCGATTACCAACATGGGCAGAGGAGGTGGTTTGGAAGGCCTGGGTTCGATTCCCAGCCTGTGCACAAACACTTTTTGCCTAAATCCTTTGCTCACCTGGTGTTTCAAGCCGAACTAGCTACGTTTTGTGAACTGGTTATTGACAGTTTTCATTTTACACAATTATCTCACTACAATAATGTTACGGCTACAGAGAGAAAGCGCCATGGTCCTGGAATGGTGAGAATAAACGTGTTTCCACCCGGTTTCGAACCGGGGACCTTTCGCGTGTGAGGCGAACGTGATGACCACTACACTACGGAAACTACACACCCTTCGATGATCAACTTTTCTTTTGGTTGAAAGACATACAACCAAGTTTTAATTGATCAGTTGGGGAATTGAACCACGGTCTCGCGCTAAAGTTAAGTCTTAAACTCACTCAAAATTCCCCGTTCATTTTCTATCTTTGCTGACATCTACGCATTGGTGGTTCAGTGGTAGAATTCTCGCCTGCCACGCGGGAGGCCCGGGTTCGATTCCCGGCCAATGCATGAACACTTCTTTAGGACCGTTGGAAACCACCGATATATGTAAATATCCGTTCTTCAAGGCCAAATTCGGCTGACGTGTAAGCATTGGTGGTTCAGTGATAGAATTCTCGCCTGCCATGCGGGAGGCCTGGGTTCAATTCATGAAAAGGACAATTACATGAACACTTCATGAGGACCTTTGATAATTGTAAACCACAGTTATACACTCACTGGCCACTTTATTAGGTACACCTTGCTAGTACTGGGTTGGACCCCCTTTTGCCTTCAGAACTGCCTCAATTCTTTGTGCCATAGATTCATCAAGGTGCTGGAAACTTCCCTCCGTTGACATGATAGCATCACGCAGTTGCTGCAGATTTGTCGGCTGCACATCCATGATGCGATTCTCCCGTTCCACCACATCCCAAAGGTGCTCTATTGGATTGAGATCTGGTGACTGTGGAGGCCATTGGAGTACAGTGAACTCATTGTCATGTTCATTGATTGGGCCTGCCAGATCTGCACGTTTCCAACTTAGAGGGTCAGTGTTGAATGCAGAATGTGCCTCTGCCCAAAAGGGAGGCCGTATCTTGGAGATGCAGGGGATTGAACGCTGGACCTCATACACGCAAAGCTTGCGCTCTACCACTGAGCTACATCCCCAATGGGCAAGTGCAGGGATTTTTGGAACACAGAGCGACAGCATGGTAGAGGACGTTGTTGACCGTCATGGCTGTGCTGAGTCAGGACACTTGGAAGACTGTCTAGACAAGGACACCTCATCACAGATGCAGGGCAACAGTCTCTCCCTGGTGGTCTAGTGGTTAGGATTCGGCGCTCTCACCGCCGCGGCCCGGGTTCGATTCCCGGTCAGGGAACGAATTTTGTGGAGACACAACCCTCGTCCGCTGGAGTCCTTGAACGACACCTTGTTAAAACTCACAAAAAAGAAGGAAAAAAAAGGCTCCTCCTTCGAGCCGGATTTGAACCAGCGACCTAAGGATTACTGCTATAGAACCTACAGTCCTCCGCTCTACCAACTGAGCTATCGAAGGGTGCCAACGGGACCGCCACATCTGCACGTTTCCAAGTTAGAAGGTCTTTTTGTGCTACATACTTAGCTAACAACTACGTTTCACTACCTTTGGACTGCTTTGCTTGAATTAGAGCTGCAAGAAATAAGTAGCTCTCTCCGTCGGGGAAATGAACCCCGGTTTCCCGCGTGACAGGCAGGGATACTGACCACTATACTAACGAGGAGGTGGTATGGGAGGCCTGGGTTCGATTACCAACATGGGCAGAGGAGGTGGTTTGGAAGGCCTGGGTTCGATTCCCAGCCTGTGCACAAACACTTTTTGCCTAAATCCTTTGCTCACCTGGTGTTTCAAGCCGAACTAGCTACGTTTTGTGAACTGGTTATTGACAGTTTTCATTTTACACAATTATCTCACTACAATAATGTTACGGCTACAGAGAGAAAGCGCCATGGTCCTGGAATGGTGAGAATAAACGTGTTTCCGCCCGGTTTCGAACCGGGGACCTTTCGCGTGTGAGGCGAACGTGATGACCACTACACTACGGAAACTACACACCCTTCGATGATCAACTTTTCTTTTGGTTGAAAGACATACAACCAAGTTTTAATTGATCAGTTGGGGAATTGAACCACGGTCTCGCGCTAAAGTTAAGTCTTAAACTCACTCAAAATTCCCCGTTCATTTTCTATCTTTGCTGACATCTACGCATTGGTGGTTCAGTGGTAGAATTCTCGCCTGCCACGCGGGAGGCCCGGGTTCGATTCCCGGCCAATGCATGAACACTTCTTTACGACCGTTGGAAACCACCGATATATGTAAATATCCGTTCTTCAAGGCCAAATTCGGCTGACGTGTAAGCATTGGTGGTTCAGTGATAGAATTCTCGCCTGCCATGCGGGAGGCCTGGGTTCAATTCATGAAAAGGACAATTACATGAACACTTCATGAGGACCTTTGATAATTGTAAACCACAGTTATACACTCACTGGCCACTTTATTAGGTACACCTTGCTAGTACTGGGTTGGACCCCCTTTTGCCTTCAGAACTGCCTCAATTCTTTGTGCCATAGATTCATCAAGGTGCTGGAAACATCCCTCCGTTGACATGATAGCATCACGCAGTTGCTGCAGATTTGTCGGCTGCACATCCATGATGCGATTCTCCCGTTCCACCACATCCCAAAGGTGCTCTATTGGATTGAGATCTGGTGACTGTGGAGGCCATTGGAGTACAGTGAACTCATTGTCATGTTCATTGATTGGGCCTGCCAGATCTGCACGTTTCCAACTTAGAGGGTCAGTGTTGAATGCAGAATGTGCCTCTGCCCAAAAGGGAGGCCGTATCTTGGAGATGCAGGGGATTGAACCCTGGACCTCATACATGCAAAGCATGCGCTCTACCACTGAGCTACATCCCCAATGGGCAAGTGCAGGGATTTTTGGAACACAGAGCGACAGCATGGTAGAGGACGTTGTTGACCGTCATGGCTGTGCTGAGTCAGGACACTTGGAAGACTGTCTAGACAAGGACACCTCATCACAGATGCAGGGCAACAGTCTCTCCCTGGTGGTCTAGTGGTTAGGATTCGGCGCTCTCACCGCCGCGGCCCGGGTTCGATTCCCGGTCAGGGAACGAATTTTGTGGAGACACAACCCTCGTCCGCTGGAGTCCTTGAACGACACCTTGTTAAAACTCACAAAAAAGAAGGAAAAAAAAGGCTCCTCCTTCGAGCCGGATTTGAACCAGCGACCTAAGGATTACTGCTATAGAACCTACAGTCCTCCGCTCTACCAACTGAGCTATCGAAGGGTGCCAACGGGACCGCCACATCTGCACGTTTCCAAGTTAGAAGGTCTTTTTGTGCTACATACTTAGCTAACAACTACGTTTCACTACCTTTGGACTGCTTTGCTTGAATTAGAGCTGCAAGAAATAAGTAGCTCTCTCCGTCGGGGAAATGAACCCCGGTTTCCCGCGTGACAGGCAGGGATACTGACCACTCTACTAACGAGGAGGTGGTATGGGAGGCCTGGGTTCGATTACCAACATGGGCAGAGGAGGTGGTTTGGAAGGCCTGGGTTCGATTCCCAGCCTGTGCACAAACACTTTTTGCCTAAATCCTTTGCTCACCTGGTGTTTCAAGCCGAACTAGCTACGTTTTGTGAACTGGTTATTGACAGTTTTCATTTTACACAATTATCTCACTACAATAATGTTACGGCTACAGAGAGAAAGCGCCATGGTCCTGGAATGGTGAGAATAAACGTGTTTCCGCCCGGTTTCGAACCGGGGACCTTTCGCGTGTGAGGCGAACGTGATGACCACTACACTACGGAAACTACACACCCTTCGATGATCAACTTTTCTTTTGGTTGAAAGACATACAACCAAGTTTTAATTGATCAGTTGGGGAATTGAACCACGGTCTCGCGCTAAAGTTAAGTCTTAAACTCACTCAAAATTCCCCGTTCATTTTCTATCTTTGCTGACATCTACGCATTGGTGGTTCAGTGGTAGAATTCTCGCCTGCCACGCGGGAGGCCCGGGTTCGATTCCCGGCCAATGCATGAACACTTCTTTACGACCGTTGGAAACCACCGATATATGTAAATATCCGTTCTTCAAGGCCAAATTCGGCTGACGTGTAAGCATTGGTGGTTCAGTGATAGAATTCTCGCCTGCCACGCGGGAGGCCCGGGTTCGATTCCCGGCCAATGCATGAACACTTCTTTACGACCGTTGGAAACCACCGATATATGTAAATATCCGTTCTTCATGGCCAAATTCGGCTGACGTGTAAGCATTGGTGGTTCAGTGATAGAATTCTCGCCTGCCATGCGGGAGGCCTGGGTTCAATTCATGAAAATTACAATTACATGAACACTTCATGAGGACCTTTGATAATTGTAAACCACAGTTATACACTCACTGGCCACTTTATTAGGTACACCTTGCTAGTACTGGGTTGGACCCCCTTTTGCCTTCAGAACTGCCTCAATTCTTTGTGCCATAGATTCATCAAGGTGCTGGAAACATCCCTCCGTTGACATGATAGCATCACGCAGTTGCTGCAGATTTGTCGGCTGCACATCCATGATGCGATTCTCCCGTTCCACCACATCCCAAAGGTGCTCTATTGGATTGAGATCTGGTGACTGTGGAGGCCATTGGAGTACAGTGAACTCATTGTCATGTTCATTGATTGGGCCTGCCAGATCTGCACGTTTCCAACTTAGAGGGTCAGTGTTGAATGCAGAATGTGCCTCTGCCCAAAAGGGAGGCCGTATCTTGGAGATGCAGGGGATTGAACCCTGGACCTCATACATGCAAAGCATGCGCTCTACCACTGAGCTACATCCCCAATGGGCAAGTGCAGGGATTTTTGGAACACAGAGCGACAGCATGGTAGAGGACGTTGTTGACCGTCATGGCTGTGCTGAGTCAGGACACTTGGAAGACTGTCTAGACAAGGACACCTCATCACAGATGCAGGGCAACAGTCTCTCCCTGGTGGTCTAGTGGTTAGGATTCGGCGCTCTCACCGCCGCGGCCCGGGTTCGATTCCCGGTCAGGGAACGAATTTTGTGGAGACACAACCCTCGTCCGCTGGAGTCCTTGAACGACACCTTGTTAAAACTCACAAAAAAGAAGGAAAAAAAAAGGCTCCTCCTTCGAGCCGGATTTGAACCAGCGACCTAAGGATTACTGCTATAGAACCTACAGTCCTCCGCTCTACCAACTGAGCTATCGAAGGGTGCCAACGGGACCGCCACATCTGCACGTTTCCAAGTTAGAAGGTCTTTTTGTGCTACATACTTAGCTAACAACTACGTTTCACTACCTTTGGACTGCTTTGCTTGAATTAGAGCTGCAAGAAATAAGTAGCTCTCTCCGTCGGGGAAATGAACCCCGGTTTCCCGCGTGACAGGCAGGGATACTGACCACTATACTAACGAGGAGGTGGTATGGGAGGCCTGGGTTCGATTACCAACATGGGCAGAGGAGGTGGTTTGGAAGGCCTGGGTTCGATTCCCAGCCTGTGCACAAACACTTTTTGCCTAAATCCTTTGCTCACCTGGTGTTTCAAGCCGAACTAGCTACGTTTTGTGAACTGGTTATTGACAGTTTTCATTTTACACAATTATCTCACTACAATAATGTTACGGCTACAGAGAGAAAGCGCCATGGTCCTGGAATGGTGAGAATAAACGTGTTTCCGCCCGGTTTCGAACCGGGGACCTTTCGCGTGTGAGGCGAACGTGATGACCACTACACTACGGAAACTACACACCCTTCGATGATCAACTTTTCTTTTGGTTGAAAGACATACAACCAAGTTTTAATTGATCAGTTGGGGAATTGAACCACGGTCTCGCGCTAAAGTTAAGTCTTAAACTCACTCAAAATTCCCCGTTCATTTTCTATCTTTGCTGACATCTACGCATTGGTGGTTCAGTGGTAGAAATCTCGCCTGCCACGCGGGAGGCCCGGGTTCGATTCCCGGCCAATGCATGAACACTTCTTTACGACCGTTGGAAACCACCGATATATGTAAATATCCGTTCTTCAAGGCCAAATTCGGCTGACGTGTAAGCATTGGTGGTTCAGTGATAGAATTCTCGCCTGCCATGCGGGAGGCCTGGGTTCAATTCATGAAAAGGACAATTACATGAACCTCATGAGGACCTTTGATAATTGTAAACCACAGTTATACACTCACTGGCCACTTTATTAGGTACACCTTGCTAGTACTGGGTTGGACCCCCTTTTGCCTTCAAAACTGCCTCAATTCTTTGTGCCATAGATTCATCAAGGTGCTGGAAACATCCCTCCGTTGACATGATAGCATCACGCAGTTGCTGCAGATTTGTCGGCTGCACATCCATGATGCGATTCTCCCGTTCCACCACATCCCAAAGGTGCTCTATTGGATTGAGATCTGGTGACTGTGGAGGCCATTGGAGTACAGTGAACTCATTGTCATGTTCATTGATTGGGCCTGCCAGATCTGCACGTTTCCAACTTAGAGGGTCAGTGTTGAATGCAGAATGTGCCTCTGCCCAAAAGGGAGGCCGTATCTTGGAGATGCAGGGGATTGAACCCTGGACCTCATACATGCAAAGCATGCGCTCTACCACTGAGCTACATCCCCAATGGGCAAGTGCAGGGATTTTTGGAACACAGAGCGACAGCATGGTAGAGGACGTTGTTGACCGTCATGGCTGTGCTGAGTCAGGACACTTGGAAGACTGTCTAGACAAGGACACCTCATCACAGATGCAGGGCAACAGTCTCTCCCTGGTGGTCTAGTGGTTAGGATTCGGCGCTCTCACCGCCGCGGCCCGGGTTCGATTCCCGGTCAGGGAACGAATTTTGTGGAGACACAACCCTCGTCCGCTGGAGTCCTTGAACGACACCTTGTGAAAACTCACAAAAAAGAAGGAAAAAAAAGGCTCCTCCTTCGAGCCGGATTTGAACCAGCGACCTAAGGATTACTGCTACAGAACCTACAGTCCTCCGCTCTACCAACTGAGCTATCGAAGGGTGCCAACAGGACCGCCACATCTGCACGTTTCCAAGTTAGGTCTTTTTGTGCTACATACTTAGCTAACAACTACGTTTCACTACCTTTGGACTGCTTTGCTTGAATTAGAGCTGCAAGAAATAAGTAGCTCTCTCCGTCGGGGAAATGAACCCCGGTTTCCCGCGTGACAGGCAGGGATACTGACCACTATACTAACGAGGAGGTGGTATGGGAGGCCTGGGTTCGATTACCAACATGGGCAGAGGAGGTGGTTTGGAAGGCCTGGGTTCGATTCCCAGCCTGTGCACAAACACTTTTTGCCTAAATCCTTTGCTCACCTGGTGTTTCAAGCCGAACTAGCTACGTTTTGTGAACTGGTTATTGACAGTTTTCATTTTACACAATTATCTCACTACAATAATGTTACGGCTACAGAGAGAAAGCGCCATGGTCCTGGAATGGTGAGAATAAACGTGTTTCCGCCCGGTTTCGAACCGGGGACCTTTCGCGTGTGAGGCGAACGTGATGACCACTACACTACGGAAACTACACACCCTTCGATGATCAACTTTTCTTTTGGTTGAAAGACATACAACCAAGTTTTAATTGATCAGTTGGGGAATTGAACCACGGTCTCGCGCTAAAGTTAAGTCTTAAACTCACTCAAAATTCCCCGTTCATTTTCTATCTTTGCTGACATCTACGCATTGGTGGTTCAGTGGTAGAATTCTCGCCTGCCACGCGGGAGGCCCGGGTTCGATTCCCGGCCAATGCATGAACACTTCTTTACGACCGTTGGAAACCACCGATATATGTAAATATCCGTTCTTCAAGGCCAAATTCGGCTGACGTGTAAGCATTGGTGGTTCAGTGATAGAATTCTCGCCTGCCATGCGGGAGGCCTGGGTTCAATTCATGAAAAGGACAATTACATGAACACTTCATGAGGACCTTTGATAATTGTAAACCACAGTTATACACTCACTGGCCACTTTATTAGGTACACCTTGCTAGTACTGGGTTGGACCCCCTTTTGCCTTCAGAACTGCCTCAATTCTTTGTGCCATAGATTCATCAAGGTGCTGGAAACATCCCTCCGTTGACATGATAGCATCACGCAGTTGCTGCAGATTTGTCGGCTGCACATCCATGATGCGATTCTCCCGTTCCACCACATCCCAAAGGTGCTCTATTGGACTGAGATCTGGTGACTGTGGAGGCCATTGGAGTACAGTGAACTCATTGTCATGTTCATTGATTGGGCCTGCCAGATCTGCACGTTTCCAACTTAGAGGGTCAGTGTTGAATGCAGAATGTGCCTCTGCCCAAAAGGGAGGCCGTATCTTGGAGATGCAGGGGATTGAACCCTGGACCTCATACATGCAAAGCATGCGCTCTACCACTGAGCTACATCCCCAATGGGCAAGTGCAGGGATTTTTGGAACACAGAGCGACAGCATGGTAGAGGACGTTGTTGACCGTCATGGCTGTGCTGAGTCAGGACACTTGGAAGACTGTCTAGACAAGGACACCTCATCACAGATGCAGGGCAACAGTCTCTCCCTGGTGGTCTAGTGGTTAGGATTCGGCGCTCTCACCGCCGCGGCCCGGGTTCGATTCCCGGTCAGGGAACGAATTTTGTGGAGACACAACCCTCGTCCGCTGGAGTCCTTGAACGACACCTTGTTAAAACTCACAAAAAAGAAGGAAAAAAAAGGCTCCTCCTTCGAGCCGGATTTGAACCAGCGACCTAAGGATTACTGCTATAGAACCTACAGTCCTCCGCTCTACCAACTGAGCTATCGAAGGGTGCCAACGGGACCGCCACATCTGCACGTTTCCAAGTTAGAAGGTCTTTTTGTGCTACATACTTAGCTAACAACTACGTTTCACTACCTTTGGACTGCTTTGCTTGAATTAGAGCTGCAAGAAATAAGTAGCTCTCTCCGTCGGGGAAATGAACCCCGGTTTCCCGCGTGACAGGCAGGGATACTGACCACTATACTAACGAGGAGGTGGTATGGGAGGCCTGGGTTCGATTACCAACATGGGCAGAGGAGGTGGTTTGGAAGGCCTGGGTTCGATTCCCAGCCTGTGCACAAACACTTTTTGCCTAAATCCTTTGCTCACCTGGTGTTTCAAGCCGAACTAGCTACGTTTTGTGAACTGGTTATTGACAGTTTTCATTTTACACAATTATCTCACTACAATAATGTTACGGCTACAGAGAGAAAGCGCCATGGTCCTGGAATGGTGAGAATAAACGTGTTTCCGCCCGGTTTCGAACCGGGGACCTTTCGCGTGTGAGGCGAACGTGATGACCACTACACTACGGAAACTACACACCCTTCGATGATCAACTTTTCTTTTGGTTGAAAGACATACAACCAAGTTTTAATTGATCAGTTGGGGAATTGAACCACGGTCTCGCGCTAAAGTTAAGTCTTAAACTCACTCAAAATTCCCCGTTCATTTTCTATCTTTGCTGACATCTACGCATTGGTGGTTCAGTGGTAGAATTCTCGCCTGCCACGCGGGAGGCCCGGGTTCGATTCCCGGCCAATGCATGAACACTTCTTTACGACCGTTGGAAACCACCGATATATGTAAATATCCGTTCTTCAAGGCCAAATTCGGCTGACGTGTAAGCATTGGTGGTTCAGTGATAGAATTCTCGCCTGCCATGCGGGAGGCCTGGGTTCAATTCATGAAAAGGACAATTACATGAACACTTCATGAGGACCTTTGATAATTGTAAACCACAGTTATACACTCACTGGCCACTTTATTAGGTACACCTTGCTAGTACTGGGTTGGACCCCCTTTTGCCTTCAGAACTGCCTCAATTCTTTGTGCCATAGATTCATCAAGGTGCTGGAAACATCCCTCCGTTGACATGATAGCATCACGCAGTTGCTGCAGATTTGTCGGCTGCACATCCATGATGCGATTCTCCCGTTCCACCACATCCCAAAGGTGCTCTATTGGACTGAGATCTGGTGACTGTGGAGGCCATTGGAGTACAGTGAACTCATTGTCATGTTCATTGATTGGGCCTGCCAGATCTGCACGTTTCCAACTTAGAGGGTCAGTGTTGAATGCAGAATGTGCCTCTGCCCAAAAGGGAGGCCGTATCTTGGAGATGCAGGGGATTGAACCCTGGACCTCATACATGCAAAGCATGCGCTCTACCACTGAGCTACATCCCCAATGGGCAAGTGCAGGGATTTTTGGAACACAGAGCGACAGCATGGTAGAGGACGTTGTTGACCGTCATGGCTGTGCTGAGTCAGGACACTTGGAAGACTGTCTAGACAAGGACACCTCATCACAGATGCAGGGCAACAGTCTCTCCCTGGTGGTCTAGTGGTTAGGATTCGGCGCTCTCACCGCCGCGGCCCGGGTTCGATTCCCGGTCAGGGAACGAATTTTGTGGAGACACAACCCTCGTCCGCTGGAGTCCTTGAACGACACCTTGTTAAAACTCACAAAAAAGAAGGAAAAAAAAGGCTCCTCCTTCGAGCCGGATTTGAACCAGCGACCTAAGGATTACTGCTATAGAACCTACAGTCCTCCGCTC
Source organism: Argentina silus (assembly GCF_951799395.1). Lineage (NCBI taxonomy): Eukaryota > Metazoa > Chordata > Actinopteri > Argentiniformes > Argentinidae > Argentina > Argentina silus. The sequence continues at coordinate 1,208,545 of NC_139674.1, read as the reverse complement.
TACCAACTGAGCTATCGAAGGGTGCCAACGGGACCGCCACATCTGCACGTTTCCAAGTTAGAAGGTCTTTTTGTGCTACATACTTAGCTAACAACTACGTTTCACTACCTTTGGACTGCTTTGCTTGAATTAGAGCTGCAAGAAATAAGTAGCTCTCTCCGTCGGGGAAATGAACCCCGGTTTCCCGCGTGACAGGCAGGGATACTGACCACTATACTAACGAGGAGGTGGTATGGGAGGCCTGGGTTCGATTACCAACATGGGCAGAGGAGGTGGTTTGGAAGGCCTGGGTTCGATTCCCAGCCTGTGCACAAACACTTTTTGCCTAAATCCTTTGCTCACCTGGTGTTTCAAGCCGAACTAGCTACGTTTTGTGAACTGGTTATTGACAGTTTTCATTTTACACAATTATCTCACTACAATAATGTTACGGCTACAGAGAGAAAGCGCCATGGTCCTGGAATGGTGAGAATAAACGTGTTTCCGCCCGGTTTCGAACCGGGGACCTTTCGCGTGTGAGGCGAACGTGATGACCACTACACTACGGAAACTACACACCCTTCGATGATCAACTTTTCTTTTGGTTGAAAGACATACAACCAAGTTTTAATTGATCAGTTGGGGAATTGAACCACAGTCTCGCGCTAAAGTTAAGTCTTAAACTCACTCAAAATTCCCCGTTCATTTTCTATCTTTGCTGACATCTACGCATTGGTGGTTCAGTGGTAGAATTCTCGCCTGCCACGCGGGAGGCCCGGGTTCGATTCCCGGCCAATGCATGAACACTTCTTTACGACCGTTGGAAACCACCGATATATGTAAATATCCGTTCTTCAAGGCCAAATTCGGCTGACGTGTAAGCATTGGTGGTTCAGTGATAGAATTCTCGCCTGCCATGCGGGAGGCCTGGGTTCAATTCATGAAAAGGACAATTACATGAACACTTCATGAGGACCTTTGATAATTGTAAACCACAGTTATACACTCACTGGCCACTTTATTAGGTACACCTTGCTAGTACTGGGTTGGACCCCCTTTTGCCTCCAGAACTGCCTCAATTCTTTGTGCCATAGATTCATCAAGGTGCTGGAAACATCCCTCCGTTGACATGATAGCATCACGCAGTTGCTGCAGATTTGTCGGCTGCACATCCATGATGCGATTCTCCCGTTCCGCCACATCCCAAAGGTGCTCTATTGGATTGAGATCTGGTGACTGTGGAGGCCATTGGAGTACAGTGAACTCATTGTCATGTTCATTGATTGGGCCTGCCAGATCTGCACGTTTCCAACTTAGAGGGTCAGTGTTGAATGCAGAATGTGCCTCTGCCCAAAAGGGAGGCCGTATCTTGGAGATGCAGGGGATTGAACCCTGGACCTCATACATGCAAAGCATGCGCTCTACCACTGAGCTACATCCCCAATGGGCAAGTGCAGGGATTTTTGGAACACAGAGCGACAGCATGGTAGAGAACGTTGTTGACCATCATGGCTGTGCTGAGTCAGGACACTTGGAAGACTGTCTAGACAAGGACACCTCATCACAGATGCAGGGCAACAGTCTCTCCCTGGTGGTCTAGTGGTTAGGATTCGGCGCTCTCACCGCCGCGGCCCGGGTTCGATTCCCGGTCAGGGAACGAATTTTGTGGAGACACAACCCTCGTCCGCTGGAGTCCTTGAACGACACCTTGTTAAAACTCACAAAAAAGAAGGAAAAAAAAGGCTCCTCCTTCGAGCCGGATTTGAACCAGCGACCTAAGGATTACTGCTATAGAACCTACAGTCCTCCGCTCTACCAACTGAGCTATCGAAGGGTGCCAACAGGACCGCCACATCTGCACGTTTCCAAGTTAGAAGGTCTTTTTGTGCTACATACTTAGCTAACAACTACGTTTCACTACCTTTGGACTGCTTTGCTTGAATTAGAGCTGCAAGAAATAAGTAGCTCTCTCCGTCGGGGAAATGAGCCCCGGTTTCCCGCGTGACAGGCAGGGATACTGACCACTATACTAACGAGGAGGTGGTATGGGAGGCCTGGGTTCGATTACCAACATGGGCAGAGGAGGTGGTTTGGAAGGCCTGGGTTCGATTCCCAGCCTGTGCACAAACACTTTTTGCCTAAATCCTTTGCTCACCTGGTGTTTCAAGCCGAACTAGCTACGTTTTGTGAACTGGTTATTGACAGTTTTCATTTTACACAATTATCTCACTACAATAATGTTACGGCTACAGAGAGAAAGCGCCATGGTCCTGGAATGGTGAGAATAAACGTGTTTCCGCCCGGTTTCGAACCGGGGACCTTTCGCGTGTGAGGCGAACGTGATGACCACTACACTACGGAAACTACACACCCTTCGATGATCAACTTTTCTTTTGGTTGAAAGACATACAACCAAGTTTTAATTGATCAGTTGGGGAATTGAACCACAGTCTCGCGCTAAAGTTAAGTCTTAAACTCACTCAAAATTCCCCGTTCATTTTCTATCTTTGCTGACATCTACGCATTGGTGGTTCAGTGGTAGAATTCTCGCCTGCCACGCGGGAGGCCCGGGTTCGATTCCCGGCCAATGCATGAACACTTCTTTACGACCGTTGGAAACCACCGATATATGTAAATATCCGTTCTTCAAGGCCAAATTCGGCTGACGTGTAAGCATTGGTGGTTCAGTGATAGAATTCTTGCCTGCCATGCGGGAGGCCTGGGTTCAATTCATGAAAAGGACAATTACATGAACACTTCATGAGGACCTTTGATAATTGTAAACCACAGTTATACACTCACTGGCCACTTTATTAGGTACACCTTGCTAGTACTGGGTTGGACCCCCTTTTGCCTCCAGAACTGCCTCAATTCTTTGTGCCATAGATTCATCAAGGTGCTGGAAACATCCCTCCGTTGACATGATAGCATCACGCAGTTGCTGCAGATTTGTCGGCTGCACATCCATGATGCGATTCTCCCGTTCCGCCACATCCCAAAGGTGCTCTATTGGATTGAGATCTGGTGACTGTGGAGGCCATTGGAGTACAGTGAACTCATTGTCATGTTCATTGATTGGGCCTGCCAGATCTGCACGTTTCCAACTTAGAGGGTCAGTGTTGAATGCAGAATGTGCCTCTGCCCAAAAGGGAGGCCGTATCTTGGAGATGCAGGGGATTGAACCCTGGACCTCATACATGCAAAGCATGCGCTCTACCACTGAGCTACATCCCCAATGGGCAAGTGCAGGGATTTTTGGAACACAGAGCGACAGCATGGTAGAGAACGTTGTTGACCATCATGGCTGTGCTGAGTCAGGACACTTGGAAGACTGTCTAGACAAGGACACCTCATCACAGATGCAGGGCAACAGTCTCTCCCTGGTGGTCTAGTGGTTAGGATTCGGCGCTCTCACCGCCGCGGCCCGGGTTCGATTCCCGGTCAGGGAACGAATTTTGTGGAGACACAACCCTCGTCCGCTGGAGTCCTTGAACGACACCTTGTTAAAACTCACAAAAAAGAAGGAAAAAAAAGGCTCCTCCTTCGAGCCGGATTTGAACCAGCGACCTAAGGATTACTGCTATAGAACCTACAGTCCTCCGCTCTACCAACTGAGCTATCGAAGGGTGCCAACAGGACCGCCACATCTGCACGTTTCCAAGTTAGAAGGTCTTTTTGTGCTACATACTTAGCTAACAACTACGTTTCACTACCTTTGGACTGCTTTGCTTGAATTAGAGCTGCAAGAAATAAGTAGCTCTCTCCGTCGGGGAAATGAGCCCCGGTTTCCCGCGTGACAGGCAGGGATACTGACCACTATACTAACGAGGAGGTGGTATGGGAGGCCTGGGTTCGATTACCAACATGGGCAGAGGAGGTGGTTTGGAAGGCCTGGGTTCGATTCCCAGCCTGTGCACAAACACTTTTTGCCTAAATCCTTTGCTCACCTGGTGTTTCAAGCCGAACTAGCTACGTTTTGTGAACTGGTTATTGACAGTTTTCATTTTACACAATTATCTCACTACAATAATGTTACGGCTACAGAGAGAAAGCGCCATGGTCCTGGAATGGTGAGAATAAACGTGTTTCCGCCCGGTTTCGAACCGGGGACCTTTCGCGTGTGAGGCGAACGTGATGACCACTACACTACGGAAACTACACACCCTTCGATGATCAACTTTTCTTTTGGTTGAAAGACATACAACCAAGTTTTAATTGATCAGTTGGGGAATTGAACCACGGTCTCGCGCTAAAGTTAAGTCTTAAACTCACTCAAAATTCCCCGTTCATTTTCTATCTTTGCTGACATCTACGCATTGGTGGTTCAGTGGTAGAATTCTCGCCTGCCACGCGGGAGGCCCGGGTTCGATTCCCGGCCAATGCATGAACACTTCTTTACGACCGTTGGAAACCACCGATATATGTAAATATCCGTTCTTCAAGGCCAAATTCGGCTGACGTGTAAGCATTGGTGGTTCAGTGATAGAATTCTCGCCTGCCATGCGGGAGGCCTGGGTTCAATTCATGAAAAGGACAATTACATGAACACTTCATGAGGACCTTTGATAATTGTAAACCACAGTTATACACTCACTGGCCACTTTATTAGGTACACCTTGCTAGTACTGGGTTGGACCCCCTTTTGCCTCCAGAACTGCCTCAATTCTTTGTGCCATAGATTCATCAAGGTGCTGGAAACATCCCTCCGTTGACATGATAGCATCACGCAGTTGCTGCAGATTTGTCGGCTGCACATCCATGATGCGATTCTCCCGTTCCGCCACATCCCAAAGGTGCTCTATTGGATTGAGATCTGGTGACTGTGGAGGCCATTGGAGTACAGTGAACTCATTGTCATGTTCATTGATTGGGCCTGCCAGATCTGCACGTTTCCAACTTAGAGGGTCAGTGTTGAATGCAGAATGTGCCTCTGCCCAAAAGGGAGGCCGTATCTTGGAGATGCAGGGGATTGAACCCTGGACCTCATACATGCAAAGCATGCGCTCTACCACTGAGCTACATCCCCAATGGGCAAGTGCAGGGATTTTTGGAACACAGAGCGACAGCATGGTAGAGAACGTTGTTGACCATCATGGCTGTGCTGAGTCAGGACACTTGGAAGACTGTCTAGACAAGGACACCTCATCACAGATGCAGGGCAACAGTCTCTCCCTGGTGGTCTAGTGGTTAGGATTCGGCGCTCTCACCGCCGCGGCCCGGGTTCGATTCCCGGTCAGGGAACGAATTTTGTGGAGACACAACCCTCGTCCGCTGGAGTCCTTGAACGACACCTTGTTAAAACTCACAAAAAAGAAGGAAAAAAAAGGCTCCTCCTTCGAGCCGGATTTGAACCAGCGACCTAAGGATTACTGCTATAGAACCTACAGTCCTCCGCTCTACCAACTGAGCTATCGAAGGGTGCCAACAGGACCGCCACATCTGCACGTTTCCAAGTTAGAAGGTCTTTTTGTGCTACATACTTAGCTAACAACTACGTTTCACTACCTTTGGACTGCTTTGCTTGAATTAGAGCTGCAAGAAATAAGTAGCTCTCTCCGTCGGGGAAATGAGCCCCGGTTTCCCGCGTGACAGGCAGGGATACTGACCACTATACTAACGAGGAGGTGGTATGGGAGGCCTGGGTTCGATTACCAACATGGGCAGAGGAGGTGGTTTGGAAGGCCTGGGTTCGATTCCCAGCCTGTGCACAAACACTTTTTGCCTAAATCCTTTGCTCACCTGGTGTTTTTTTTTTTTTTAGATTAGATTCAACTTTATTGTCATTGTGCAGAGTACAAGTACAGAGACAACGAAATGCAGTTAGCGTCTAACCAGAAGTGCAAAATAGCAGAAAGTGCAATGAACAGTATTTACAGGTAGTGCAATATATGATCAGTAGTAGTGCAGTATAATATAGTATAGTATAAGCAGTATATATAGCAGTGCAGTATAGCAGTATGTGAGTAGCAGTAGCATTATAGCAGAATAAATAGTTACAGTATGAGCAGTGTAGCAGCATATGAGCTGTATAGGTAATGCAGTCTAGCAGTATATATGTATTAACAGTAACATGAGGTAGATGCAGAATAAATATAAATATGGAATGCCGTATAAACAGTATAAACAAGTATGTACAGTATGTGCAGTAGTATTAAAGAAAATATAGGATATGTGCATTATGTGCATTATGAACAGTATGAACAGTATGGACAGGTATGTACAGAAGAGCAGTGGTATTGAGTAAGAGTAAGAGCAGGGGAGGGGAGTAATAGTGCAATAGTGCAATTGTCCGGGTGGGGGGGGGGGGGGGGGGGGGTTGCGGGGGTAGTAGGTTGTCAGGTAGGTGTAGTGTTCGTGTTCAGCAGGGTGACAGCCGCAGGGAAGAAGCTGCCTCTGAACCTACTGGTTCGGGTGCGGAGAGACCTGTAGCGCCTCCCGGAGGGGAGTGGGGTGAAAAGTCTATGGTTGGGGTGAGAGATGTCCTTGACGATGCTGCGTGCCTTACGCAAGCATCGTTTGCCCTGGACAGCCTCGATGGAGGGGAGTGAGGAACCGGTGATGCGTTGGGCAGTTTTCACCACCCTCTGCAGTGCTTTCCGGTCCGATGCCGAGCAGTTGCCATACCATACTGTGACACAGTTGGTAAGGATACTCTCGATGGTGCAGCGGTAGAAGTTCACCAGGATCTGAGGAGATAGATGGACCTTCTTTAGTCTCCTCAGGAAGAAGAGACGCTGGTGAGCCTTCTTTATCAGGGTGGAGGTGTTGAGGGTCCAGGAGAGGTCCTCAGAGATGTGGACACCCAGAAACTTGAAGCTGGTGACTCGCTCCACCTCAGTCCCGTTGATGAGGATGGGGGTGTGTGCGCCAGCTTTAGACTTCCTGAAGTCCACAATGAGTTCTTTGGTCTTCTTGGTGTTGAGAGCCAGGTTATTGTCGTTGCACCACACTGTTAGGTGCTGGACCTCCTCCCTGTAGGCCGACTCATCGTTGTTGCTGATGAGACCGATCACCGTTGTGTCGTCTGCAAACTTAACAATGGTGTTTGAGCCATGTACAGGTGTGCAGTCGTAGGTGAAGAGGGAGTAAAGGAGGGGGCTCAGCACACAGCCTTGTGGAACGCCGGTGTTCAGGGTGAGGGTTGAGGAGGTGTGGTTGTGAAGCCTAACAGACTGCGGCCTGTTGGTCAGGAAGTCTAGAATCCAGTTGCAGAGGGAGGGGTTGATGCCCAGTTGCCTGAGTTTGGAGATCAGTTTGGAGGGGATGATGGTGTTGAATGCTGAGCTGAAGTCAATAAACAGCATTCTCACATAAGAGTTAGTCTTGTCGAGGTGGGACAGGGCGGAGTGAAGTGCCGTTGAAATGGCATCCTCTGTACTCCTGTTCTGCCGGTAGGCGAATTGAAAGGGGTCCAGTGTGGGTGGTAGGCAGGTCTTGAGTTGAGCTAAGACCAGCCTCTCGAAGCACTTCATGATGATGGGCGTGAGTGCCACTGGTCGGAAGTCATTTAAGCTCGTTGCAGTGGAGTGTTTTGGCACCGGCACGATGGTGGTGGTTTTGAAGCACGCGGGGACAGCTGCTTGGGCTAGGGACAGGTTGAATATGTCAGTCCAAACCTTAGTCAGCTGCACAGCGCAGGCCCTGAGGACACGTCCGGGGATCCCATCAGGACCAGCAGCCTTGCGTGCGTTAGTCCTGCTCAGTGCCGCACACACGTCGGTGGGGGATAGAGTGAGGGGCTGGTGATCCGCAGGGAGCACAGCCTTGATGGCCACCTCCTTGTTGTCCCTGTCAAAGCGGCCGTAGAAGTGGTTCAGCTCATCAGGGAGGGAGGCGTCAACGGAGAGGGGTGAGGTGTTAGATGGTTTGTAGTCAGTGATGGCCTGGATGCCCTGCCACATGCGTCGGGGGTCAGAGTTGTTTCTGAAGTGATCCTCTATCCTCAGCTTGTGGTTGTGCTTGGCCTTTTTGATGCCCCTCTGCAGATTAGCCCTGGATGAGCTATAGGCCCGAGCATCCCCTGATCTGAAGGCAGTGTCACGTGCCTTCAGCAGGAGTCGGACCTCACTGTTCATCCATGGCTTCTGATTAGGGAAAGTGGTGATCCGCTTGAGTGTGGTGACACTGCTGATGTTGGAATTGATGTAGTCCAAAACAGATGAGGCATATGAATTAATGTCCGTGTGGGAGTCATGGGTGGCCTGAGTGGCAAACACACCCCAGTCAGTGTTTCCAAAACGCTGCTGGAGCGCTGAGTCAGCTCCCTCTGGCCAGACCTTGACTGTCCTCACTGTAGGTTTCACTCGTTTGATGAGTGCTGAGTACTTGGGCAGTAGGAACAATGAGAGGTGGTCTGATTGACCTAGGTGGGGGAGGGGAACGGCTTTGTACGCATCAGCCATGCTGGTGTATACTTGGTCCAATGTCCTGTCTCCTCTGGTGGGGCAAGAGACATTTCGGTGGAATTTGGGCAGTACAGTCTTTAAGTTGGAGTGATTGAAGTCACCCGCGACAATGAAGGCTGCCTCGGGATGCAGAGTCTGTTGTTTGCTAATGGCAGCATACAGTTCTTTCATAGCAATCTTAGCATTAGCATCCGGGGGGATATAGGCTGCCGTGATAACAGTAGATGTGAACTCTCTGGGCAGATAGAAAGGTCTACACTTAACCATGAGAAACTCCAGGTTAGCTGAGCAGTGACTCTCGGTGATGGTAGTGTCCGTGCACCACGTCTTGTTAACATAAATGCACAAACCTCCACCTCTGGTCTTACCGGAGTCGCCTGCTGTTCTGTCTGCTCGGAGAACGCAGCGCCCTGCTAGCTCGATAGCGTTGTCGGGAACCTCGCTGTTGAGCCAGGTTTCAGTGAAAACCATGATATTACAGTCCATAATCCATTTGTGGGTGGTGATCCGCAGCCGCAGTTCATCCATCTTGTTTGCCAGGGAACGAACATTTGCAAGGAAAAGGCTAGGTAGTGAGAGTCGGTGTGGAGTTAGCTTTAGCCTAGCTCTCAGCCCACCTCGGCTCCCTCGCCTGTGTTTTCGTTTCCGAGCCGGTCTGGGGCCTCTTCCGTTCGGTGTAGCGGAGTTAGCTGGACCCGCTGTTTTGCTAATCTCGGGTATATCGTCGATAAAGATGACTGGAGTGCCGGAACCGATGTCCAGAAGTTCTTGTCGGCTGTACGATATGTACGCTAAACTGTTTTTAGCGAGAATACTTAAGATAAACAAGCAAATAACTACTAGTTCGCAAACTCTGGAGAGACACTGAGCGTCGCGATGCATGCGCGCCGCCATCTTGGTTTCAAGCCGAACTAGCTACGTTTTGTGAACTGGTTATTGACAGTTTTCATTTTACACAATTATCTCACTACAATAATGTTACGGCTACAGAGAGAAAGCGCCATGGTCCTGGAATGGTGAGAATAAACGTGTTTCCGCCCGGTTTCGAACCGGGGACCTTTCGCGTGTGAGGCGAACGTGATGACCACTACACTACAGAAACTACACACCCTTCGATGATCAACTTTTCTTTTGGTTGAAAGACATACAACCAAGTTTTAATTGATCAGTTGGGGAATTGAACCACGGTCTCGCGCTAAAGTTAAGTCTTAAACTCACTCAAAATTCCCCGTTCATTTTCTATCTTTGCTGACATCTACGCATTGGTGGTTCAGTGGTAGAATTCTCGCCTGCCACGCGGGAGGCCCGGGTTCGATTCCCGGCCAATGCATGAACACTTCTTTACGACCGTTGGAAACCACCGATATATGTAAATATCCGTTCTTCAAGGCCAAATTCGGCTGACGTGTAAGCATTGGTGGTTCAGTGATAGAATTCTCGCCTGCCATGCGGGAGGCCTGGGTTCAATTCATGAAAAGGACAATTACATGAACACTTCATGAGGACCTTTGATAATTGTAAACCACAGTTATACACTCACTGGCCACTTTATTAGGTACACCTTGCTAGTACTGGGTTGGACCCCCTTTTGCCTTCAGAACTGCCTCAATTCTTTGTGCCATAGATTCATCAAGGTGCTGGAAACATCCCTCCGTTGACATGATAGCATCACGCAGTTGCTGCAGATTTGTCGGCTGCACATCCATGATGCGATTCTCCCGTTCCACCACATCCCAAAGGTGCTCTATTGGATTGAGATCTGGTGACTGTGGAGGCCATTGGAGTACAGTGAACTCATTGTCATGTTCATTGATTGGGCCTGCCAGATCTGCACGTTTCCAACTTAGAGGGTCAGTGTTGAATGCAGAATGTGCCTCTGCCCAAAAGGGAGGCCGTATCTTGGAGATGCAGGGGATTGAACCCTGGACCTCATACATGCAAAGCATGCGCTCTACCACTGAGCTACATCCCCAATGGGCAAGTGCAGGGATTTTTGGAACACAGAGCGACAGCATGGTAGAGGACGTTGTTGACCGTCATGGCTGTGCTGAGTCAGGACACTTGGAAGACTGTCTAGACAAGGACACCTCATCACAGATGCAGGGCAACAGTCTCTCCCTGGTGGTCTAGTGGTTAGGATTCGGCGCTCTCACCGCCGCGGCCCGGGTTCGATTCCCGGTCAGGGAACGAATTTTGTGGAGACACAACCCTCGTCCGCTGGAGTCCTTGAACGACACCTTGTTAAAACTCACAAAAAAGAAGGAAAAAAAAGGCTCCTCCTTCGAGCCGGATTTGAACCAGCGACCTAAGGATTACTGCTATAGAACCTACAGTCCTCCGCTCTACCAACTGAGCTATCGAAGGGTGCCAACGGGACCGCCACATCTGCACGTTTCCAAGTTAGAAGGTCTTTTTGTGCTACATACTTAGCTAACAACTACGTTTCACTACCTTTGGACTGCTTTGCTTGAATTAGAGCTGCAAGAAATAAGTAGCTCTCTCCGTCGGGGAAATGAACCCCGGTTTCCCGCGTGACAGGCAGGGATACTGACCACTATACTAACGAGGAGGTGGTATGGGAGGCCTGGGTTCGATTACCAACATGGGCAGAGGAGGTGGTTTGGAAGGCCTGGGTTCGATTCCCAGCCTGTGCACAAACACTTTTTGCCTAAATCCTTTGCTCACCTGGTGTTTCAAGCCGAACTAGCTACGTTTTGTGAACTGGTTATTGACAGTTTTCATTTTACACAATTATCTCACTACAATAATGTTACGGCTACAGAGAGAAAGCGCCATGGTCCTGGAATGGTGAGAATAAACGTGTTTCCGCCCGGTTTCGAACCGTGGACCTTTCGCGTGTGAGGCGAACGTGATGACCACTACACTACGGAAACTACACACCCTTCGATGATCAACTTTTCTTTTGGTTGAAAGACATACAACCAAGTTTTAATTGATCAGTTGGGGAATTGAACCACGGTCTCGCGCTAAAGTTAAGTCTTAAACTCACTCAAAATTCCCCGTTCATTTTCTATCTTTGCTGACATCTACGCATTGGTGGTTCAGTGGTAGAATTCTCGCCTGCCACGCGGGAGGCCCGGGTTCGATTCCCGGCCAATGCATGAACACTTCTTTACGACCGTTGGAAACCACCGATATATGTAAATATCCGTTCTTCAAGGCCAAATTCGGCTGACGTGTAAGCATTGGTGGTTCAGTGATAGAATTCTCGCCTGCCATGCGGGAGGCCTGGGTTCAATTCATGAAAAGGACAATTACATGAACACTTCATGAGGACCTTTGATAATTGTAAACCACAGTTATACACTCACTGGCCACTTTATTAGGTACACCTTGCTAGTACTGGGTTGGACCCCCTTTTGCCTTCAGAACTGCCTCAATTCTTTGTGCCATAGATTCATCAAGGTGCTGGAAACATCCCTCCGTTGACATGATAGCATCACGCAGTTGCTGCAGATTTGTCGGCTGCACATCCATGATGCGATTCTCCCGTTCCACCACATCCCAAAGGTGCTCTATTGGACTGAGATCTGGTGACTGTGGAGGCCATTGGAGTACAGTGAACTCATTGTCATGTTCATTGATTGGGCCTGCCAGATCTGCACGTTTCCAACTTAGAGGGTCAGTGTTGAATGCAGAATGTGCCTCTGCCCAAAAGGGAGGCCGTATCTTGGAGATGCAGGGGATTGAACCCTGGACCTCATACATGCAAAGCATGCGCTCTACCACTGAGCTACATCCCCAATGGGCAAGTGCAGGGATTTTTGGAACACAGAGCGACAGCATGGTAGAGGACGTTGTTGACCGTCATGGCTGTGCTGAGTCAGGACACTTGGAAGACTGTCTAGACAAGGACACCTCATCACAGATGCAGGGCAACAGTCTCTCCCTGGTGGTCTAGTGGTTAGGATTCGGCGCTCTCACCGCCGCGGCCCGGGTTCGATTCCCGGTCAGGGAACGCATTTTGTGGAGACACAACCCTCGTCCGCTGGAGTCCTTGAACGACACCTTGTTAAAACTCACAAAAAAGAAGGAAAAAAAAGGCTCCTCCTTCGAGCCGGATTTGAACCAGCGACCTAAGGATTACTGCTATAGAACCTACAGTCCTCCGCTCTACCAACTGAGCTATCGAAGGGTGCCAACGGGACCGCCACATCTGCACGTTTCCAAGTTAGAAGGTCTTTTTGTGCTACATACTTAGCTAACAACTACGTTTCACTACCTTTGGACTGCTTTGCTTGAATTAGAGCTGCAAGAAATAAGTAGCTCTCTCCGTCGGGGAAATGAACCCCGGTTTCCCGCGTGACAGGCAGGGATACTGACCACTATACTAACGAGGAGGTGGTATGGGAGGCCTGGGTTCGATTACCAACATGGGCAGAGGAGGTGGTTTGGAAGGCCTGGGTTCGATTCCCAGCCTGTGCACAAACACTTTTTGCCTAAATCCTTTGCTCACCTGGTGTTTCAAGCCGAACTAGCTACGTTTTGTGAACTGGTTATTGACAGTTTTCATTTTACACAATTATCTCACTACAATAATGTTACGGCTACAGAGAGAAAGCGCCATGGTCCTGGAATGGTGAGAATAAACGTGTTTCCGCCCGGTTTCGAACCGGGGACCTTTCGCGTGTGAGGCGAACGTGATGACCACTACACTACGGAAACTACACACCCTTCGATGATCAACTTTTCTTTTGGTTGAAAGACATACAACCAAGTTTTAATTGATCAGTTGGGGAATTGAACCACGGTCTCGCGCTAAAGTTAAGTCTTAAACTCACTCAAAATTCCCCGTTCATTTTCTATCTTTGCTGACATCTACGCATTGGTGGTTCAGTGGTAGAATTCTCGCCTGCCACGCGGGAGGCCCGGGTTCGATTCCCGGCCAATGCATGAACACTTCTTTACGACCGTTGGAAACCACCGATATATGTAAATATCCGTTCTTCAAGGCCAAATTCGGCTGACGTGTAAGCATTGGTGGTTCAGTGATAGAATTCTCGCCTGCCATGCGGGAGGCCTGGGTTCAATTCATGAAAAGGACAATTACATGAACACTTCATGAGGACCTTTGATAATTGTAAACCACAGTTATACACTCACTGGCCACTTTATTAGGTACACCTTGCTAGTACTGGGTTGGACCCCCTTTTGCCTTCAGAACTGCCTCAATTCTTTGTGCCATAGATTCATCAAGGTGCTGGAAACATCCCTCCGTTGACATGATAGCATCACGCAGTTGCTGCAGATTTGTCGGCTGCACATCCATGATGCGATTCTCCCGTTCCACCACATCCCAAAGGTGCTCTATTGGATTGAGATCTGGTGACTGTGGAGGCCATTGGAGTACAGTGAACTCATTGTCATGTTCATTGATTGGGCCTGCCAGATCTGCACATTTCCAACTTAGAGGGTCAGTGTTGAATGCAGAATGTGCCTCTGCCCAAAAGGGAGGCCGTATCTTGGAGATGCAGGGGATTGAACCCTGGACCTCATACATGCAAAGCATGCGCTCTACCACTGAGCTACATCCCCAATGGGCAAGTGCAGGGATTTTTGGAACACAGAGCGACAGCATGGTAGAGGACGTTGTTGACCGTCATGGCTGTGCTGAGTCAGGACACTTGGAAGACTGTCTAGACAAGGACACCTCATCACAGATGCAGGGCAACAGTCTCTCCCTGGTGGTCTAGTGGTTAGGATTCGGCGCTCTCACCGCCGCGGCCCGGGTTCGATTCCCGGTCAGGGAACGAATTTTGTGGAGACACAACCCTCGTCCGCTGGAGTCCTTGAACGACACCTTGTTAAAACTCACAAAAAAGAAGGAAAAAAAAGGCTCCTCCTTCGAGCCGGATTTGAACCAGCGACCTAAGGATTACTGCTATAGAACCTACAGTCCTCCGCTCTACCAACTGAGCTATCGAAGGGTGCCAACGGGACCGCCACATCTGCACGTTTCCAAGTTAGAAGGTCTTTTTGTGCTACATACTTAGCTAACAACTACGTTTCACTACCTTTGGACTGCTTTGCTTGAATTAGAGCTGCAAGAAATAAGTAGCTCTCTCCGTCGGGGAAATGAACCCCGGTTTCCCGCGTGACAGGCAGGGATACTGACCACTATACTAACGAGGAGGTGGTATGGGAGGCCTGGGTTCGATTACCAACATGGGCAGAGGAGGTGGTTTGGAAGGCCTGGGTTCGATTCCCAGCCTGTGCACAAACACTTTTTGCCTAAATCCTTTGCTCACCTGGTGTTTCAAGCCGAACTAGCTACGTTTTGTGAACTGGTTATTGACAGTTTTCATTTTACACAATTATCTCACTACAATAATGTTACGGCTACAGAGAGAAAGCGCCATGGTCCTGGAATGGTGAGAATAAACTTGTTTCCGCCCGGTTTCGAACCGGGGACCTTTCGCGTGTGAGGCGAACGTGATGACCACTACACTACGGAAACTACACACCCTTCGATGATCAACTTTTCTTTTGGTTGAAAGACATACAACCAAGTTTTAATTGATCAGTTGGGGAATTGAACCACGGTCTCGCGCTAAAGTTAAGTCTTAAACTCACTCAAAATTCCCCGTTCATTTTCTATCTTTGCTGACATCTACGCATTGGTGGTTCAGTGGTAGAATTCTCGCCTGCCACGCGGGAGGCCCGGGTTCGATTCCCGGCCAATGCATGAACACTTCTTTACGACCGTTGGAAACCACCGATATATGTAAATATCCGTTCTTCAAGGCCAAATTCGGCTGACGTGTAAGCATTGGTGGTTCAGTGATAGAATTCTCGCCTGCCATGCGGGAGGCCTGGGTTCAATTCATGAAAAGGACAATTACATGAACACTTCATGAGGACCTTTGATAATTGTAAACCACAGTTATACACTCACTGGCCACTTTATTAGGTACACCTTGCTAGTACTGGGTTGGACCCCCTTTTGCCTTCAGAACTGCCTCAATTCTTTGTGCCATAGATTCATCAAGGTGCTGGAAACATCCCTCCGTTGACATGATAGCATCACGCAGTTGCTGCAGATTTGTCGGCTGCACATCCATGATGCGATTCTCCCGTTCCACCACATCCCAAAGGTGCTCTATTGGATTGAGATCTGGTGACTGTGGAGGCCATTGGAGTACAGTGAACTCATTGTCATGTTCATTGATTGGGCCTGCCAGATCTGCACGTTTCCAACTTAGAGGGTCAGTGTTGAATGCAGAATGTGCCTCTGCCCAAAAGGGAGGCCGTATCTTGGAGATGCAGGGGATTGAACCCTGGACCTCATACATGCAAAGCATGGGCTCTACCACTGAGCTACATCCCCAATGGGCAAGTGCAGGGATTTTTGGAACACAGAGCGACAGCATGGTAGAGGACGTTGTTGACCGTCATGGCTGTGCTGAGTCAGGACACTTGGAAGACTGTCTAGACAAGGACACCTCATCACAGATGCAGGGCAACAGTCTCTCCCTGGTGGTCTAGTGGTTAGGATTCGGCGCTCTCACCGCCGCGGCCCGGGTTCGATTCCCGGTCAGGGAATGAATTTTGTGGAGACACAACCCTCGTCCGCTGGAGTCCTTGAACGACACCTTGTTAAAACTCACAAAAAAAGAAGGAAAAAAAAGGCTCCTCCTTCGAGCCGGATTTGAACCAGCGACCTAAGGATTACTGCTATAGAACCTACAGTCCTCCGCTCTACCAACTGAGCTATCGAAGGGTGCCAACGGGACCGCCACATCTGCACGTTTCCAAGTTAGAAGGTCTTTTTGTGCTACATACTTAGCTAACAACTACGTTTCACTACCTTTGGACTGCTTTGCTTGAATTAGAGCTGCAAGAAATAAGTAGCTCTCTCCGTCGGGGAAATGAACCCCGGTTTCCCGCGTGACAGGCAGGGATACTGACCACTATACTAACGAGGAGGTGGTATGGGAGGCCTGGGTTCGATTACCAACATGGGCAGAGGAGGTGGTTTGGAAGGCCTGGGTTCGATTCCCAGCCTGTGCACAAACACTTTTTGCCTAAATCCTTTGCTCACCTGGTGTTTCAAGCTGAACTAGCTACGTTTTGTGAACTGGTTATTGACAGTTTTCATTTTACACAATTATCTCACTACAATAATGTTACGGCTACAGAGAGAAAGCGCCATGGTCCTGGAATGGTGAGAAGAAACGTGTTTCCGCCCGGTTTCGAACCGGGGACCTTTCGCGTGTGAGGCGAACGTGATGACCACTACACTACGGAAACTACACACCCTTCGATGATCAACTTTTCTTTTGGTTGAAAGACATACAACCAAGTTTTAATTGATCAGTTGGGGAATTGAACCACGGTCTCGCGCTAAAGTTAAGTCTTAAACTCACTCAAAATTCCCCGTTCATTTTCTATCTTTGCTGACATCTACGCATTGGTGGTTCAGTGGTAGAATTCTCGCCTGCCACGCGGGAGGCCCGGGTTCGATTCCCGGCCAATGCATGAACACTTCTTTACGACCGTTGGAAACCACCGATATATGTAAATATCCGTTCTTCAAGGCCAAATTCGGCTGACGTGTAAGCATTGGTGGTTCAGTGATAGAATTCTCGCCTGCCATGCGGGAGGCCTGGGTTCAATTCATGAAAAGGACAATTACATGAACACTTCATGAGGACCTTTGATAATTGTAAACCACAGTTATACACTCACTGGCCACTTTATTAGGTACACCTTGCTAGTACTGGGTTGGACCCCCTTTTGCCTTCAGAACTGCCTCAATTCTTTGTGCCATAGATTCATCAAGGTGCTGGAAACATCCCTCCGTTGACATGATAGCATCACGCAGTTGCTGCAGATTTGTCGGCTGCACATCCATGATGCGATTCTCCCGTTCCACCACATCCCAAAGGTGCTCTATTGGATTGAGATCTGGTGACTGTGGAGGCCATTGGAGTACAGTGAACTCATTGTCATGTTCATTGATTGGGCCTGCCAGATCTGCACGTTTCCAACTTAGAGGGTCAGTGTTGAATGCAGAATGTGCCTCTGCCCAAAAGGGAGGCCGTATCTTGGAGATGCAGGGGATTGAACCCTGGACCTCATACATGCAAAGCATGCGCTCTACCACTGAGCTACATCCCCAATGGGCAAGTGCAGGGATTTTTGGAACACAGAGCGACAGCATGGTAGAGGACGTTGTTGACCGTCATGGCTGTGCTGAGTCAGGACACTTGGAAGACTGTCTAGACAAGGACACCTCATCACAGATGCAGGGCAACAGTCTCTCCCTGGTGGTCTAGTGGTTAGGATTCGGCGCTCTCACCGCCGCGGCCCGGGTTCGATTCCCGGTCAGGGAATGAATTTTGTGGAGACACAACCCTCGTCCGCTGGAGTCCTTGAACGACACCTTGTTAAAACTCACAAAAAAAGAAGGAAAAAAAAGGCTCCTCCTTCGAGCCGGATTTGAACCAGCGACCTAAGGATTACTGCTATAGAACCTACAGTCCTCCGCTCTACCAACTGAGCTATCGAAGGGTGCCAACGGGACCGCCACATCTGCACGTTTCCAAGTTAGAAGGTCTTTTTGTGCTACATACTTAGCTAACAACTACGTTTCACTACCTTTGGACTGCTTTGCTTGAATTAGAGCTGCAAGAAATAAGTAGCTCTCTCCGTCGGGGAAATGAACCCCGGTTTCCCGCGTGACAGGCAGGGATACTGACCACTATACTAACGAGGAGGTGGTATGGGAGGCCTGGGTTCGATTACCAACATGGGCAGAGGAGGTGGTTTGGAAGGCCTGGGTTCGATTCCCAGCCTGTGCACAAACACTTTTTGCCTAAATCCTTTGCTCACCTGGTGTTTCAAGCTGAACTAGCTACGTTTTGTGAACTGGTTATTGACAGTTTTCATTTTACACAATTATCTCACTACAATAATGTTACGGCTACAGAGAGAAAGCGCCATGGTCCTGGAATGGTGAGAAGAAACGTGTTTCCGCCCGGTTTCGAACCGGGGACCTTTCGCGTGTGAGGCGAACGTGATGACCACTACACTACGGAAACTACACACCCTTCGATGATCAACTTTTCTTTTGGTTGAAAGACATACAACCAAGTTTTAATTGATCAGTTGGGGAATTGAACCACGGTCTCGCGCTAAAGTTAAGTCTTAAACTCACTCAAAATTCCCCGTTCATTTTCTATCTTTGCTGACATCTACGCATTGGTGGTTCAGTGGTAGAATTCTCGCCTGCCACGCGGGAGGCCCGGGTTCGATTCCCGGCCAATGCATGAACACTTCTTTACGACCGTTGGAAACCACCGATATATGTAAATATCCGTTCTTCAAGGCCAAATTCGGCTGACGTGTAAGCATTGGTGGTTCAGTGATAGAATTCTCGCCTGCCATGCGGGAGGCCTGGGTTCAATTCATGAAAAGGACAATTACATGAACACTTCATGAGGACCTTTGATAATTGTAAACCACAGTTATACACTCACTGGCCACTTTATTAGGTACACCTTGCTAGTACTGGGTTGGACCCCCTTTTGCCTTCAGAACTGCCTCAATTCTTTGTGCCATAGATTCATCAAGGTGCTGGAAACATCCCTCCGTTGACATGATAGCATCACGCAGTTGCTGCAGATTTGTCGGCTGCACATCCATGATGCGATTCTCCCGTTCCACCACATCCCAAAGGTGCTCTATTGGATTGAGATCTGGTGACTGTGGAGGCCATTGGAGTACAGTGAACTCATTGTCATGTTCATTGATTGGGCCTGCCAGATCTGCACGTTTCCAACTTAGAGGGTCAGTGTTGAATGCAGAATGTGCCTCTGCCCAAAAGGGAGGCCGTATCTTGGAGATGCAGGGGATTGAACCCTGGACCTCATACATGCAAAGCATGCGCTCTACCACTGAGCTACATCCCCAATGGGCAAGTGCAGGGATTTTTGGAACACAGAGCGACAGCATGGTAGAGGACGTTGTTGACCGTCATGGCTGTGCTGAGTCAGGACACTTGGAAGACTGTCTAGACAAGGACACCTCATCACAGATGCAGGGCAACAGTCTCTCCCTGGTGGTCTAGTGGTTAGGATTCGGCGCTCTCACCGCCGCGGCCCGGGTTCGATTCCCGGTCAGGGAACGAATTTTGTGGAGACACAACCCTCGTCCGCTGGAGTCCTTGAACGACACCTTGTTAAAACTCACAAAAAAGAAGGAAAAAAAAGGCTCCTCCTTCGAGCCGGATTTGAACCAGCGACCTAAGGATTACTGCTATAGAACCTACAGTCCTCCGCTCTACCAACTGAGCTATCGAAGGGTGCCAACGGGACCGCCACATCTGCACGTTTCCAAGTTAGAAGGTCTTTTTGTGCTACATACTTAGCTAACAACTACGTTTCACTACCTTTGGACTGCTTTGCTTGAATTAGAGCTGCAAGAAATAAGTAGCTCTCTCCGTCGGGGAAATGAACCCCGGTTTCCCGCGTGACAGGCAGGGATACTGACCACTATACTAACGAGGAGGTGGTATGGGAGGCCTGGGTTCGATTACCAACATGGGCAGAGGAGGTGGTTTGGAAGGCCTGGGTTCGATTCCCAGCCTGTGCACAAACACTTTTTGCCTAAATCCTTTGCTCACCTGGTGTTTCAAGCCGAACTAGCTACGTTTTGTGAACTGGTTATTGACAGTTTTCATTTTACACAATTATCTCACTACAATAATGTTACGGCTACAGAGAGAAAGCGCCATGGTCCTGGAATGGTGAGAATAAACGTGTTTCCGCCCGGTTTCGAACCGGGGACCTTTCGCGTGTGAGGCGAACGTGATGACCACTACACTACGGAAACTACACACCCTTCGATGATCAACTTTTCTTTTGGTTGAAAGACATACAACCAAGTTTTAATTGATCAGTTGGGGAATTGAACCACGGTCTCGCGCTAAAGTTAAGTCTTAAACTCACTGAAAATTCCCCGTTCATTTTCTATCTTTGCTGACATCTACGCATTGGTGGTTCAGTGGTAGAATTCTCGCCTGCCACGCGGGAGGCCCGGGTTCGATTCCCGGCCAATGCATGAACACTTCTTTACGACCGTTGGAAACCACCCATATATGTAAATATCCGTTCTTCAAGGCCAAATTCGGCTGACGTGTAAGCATTGGTGGTTCAGTGGTAGAATTCTCGCCTGCCACGCGGGAGGCCCGGGTTCGATTCCCGGCCAATGCATGAACACTTCTTTACGACCGTTGGAAACCACCCATATATGTAAATATCCGTTCTTCAAGGCCAAATTCGGCTGACGTGTAAGCATTGGTGGTTCAGTGATAGAATTCTCGCCTGCCATGCGGGAGGCCTGGGTTCAATTCATGAAAAGGACAATTACATGAACACTTCATGAGGACCTTTGATAATTGTAAACCACAGTTATACACTCACTGGCCACTTTATTAGGTACACCTTGCTAGTACTGGGTTGGACCCCCTTTTGCCTTCAGAACTGCCTCAATTCTTTGTGCCATAGATTCATCAAGGTGCTGGAAACATCCCTCCGTTGACATGATAGCATCACGCAGTTGCTGCAGATTTGTCGGCTGCACATCCATGATGCGATTCTCCCGTTCCACCACATCCCAAAGGTGCTCTATTGGATTGAGATCTGGTGACTGTGGAGGCCATTGGAGTACAGTGAACTCATTGTCATGTTCATTGATTGGGCCTGCCAGATCTGCACGTTTCCAACTTAGAGGGTCAGTGTTGAATGCAGAATGTGCCTCTGCCCAAAAGGGAGGCCGTATCTTGGAGATGCAGGGGATTGAACCCTGGACCTCATACATGCAAAGCATGCGCTCTACCACTGAGCTACATCCCCAATGGGCAAGTGCAGGGATTTTTGGAACACAGAGCGACAGCATGGTAGAGGACGTTGTTGACCGTCATGGCTGTGCTGAGTCAGGACACTTGGAAGACTGTCTAGACAAGGACACCTCATCACAGATGCAGGGCAACAGTCTCTCCCTGGTGGTCTAGTGGTTAGGATTCGGCGCTCTCACCGCCGCGGCCCGGGTTCGATTCCCGGTCAGGGAACGCATTTTGTGGAGACACAACCCTCGTCCGCTGGAGTCCTTGAACGACACCTTGTTAAAACTCACAAAAAAGAAGGAAAAAAAAGGCTCCTCCTTCGAGCCGGATTTGAACCAGCGACCTAAGGATTACTGCTATAGAACCTACAGTCCTCCGCTCTACCAACTGAGCTATCGAAGGGTGCCAACGGGACCGCCACATCTGCACGTTTCCAAGTTAGAAGGTCTTTTTGTGCTACATACTTAGCTAACAACTACGTTTCACTACCTTTGGACTGCTTTGCTTGAATTAGAGCTGCAAGAAATAAGTAGCTCTCTCCGTCGGGGGAAATGAACCCCGGTTTCCCGCGTGACAGGCAGGGATACTGACCACTATACTAACGAGGAGGTGGTATGGGAGGCCTGGGTTCGATTACCAACATGGGCAGAGGAGGTGGTTTGGAAGGCCTGGGTTCGATTCCCAGCCTGTGCACAAACACTTTTTGCCTAAATCCTTTGCTCACCTGGTGTTTCAAGCCGAACTAGCTACGTTTTGTGAACTGGTTATTGACAGTTTTCATTTTACACAATTATCTCACTACAATAATGTTACGGCTACAAGGAGAAAGCGCCATGGTCCTGGAATGGTGAGAAAAAACGTGTTTCCGCCCGGTTTCGAACCGGGGACCTTTCGCGTGTGAGGCGAACGTGATGACCACTACACTACGGAAACTACACACCCTTCGATGATCAACTTTTCTTTTGGTTGAAAGACATACAACCAAGTTTTAATTGCTCAGTTGGGGAATTGAACCACGGTCTCGCGCTAAAGTTAAGTCTTAAACTCACTCAAAATTCCCCGTTCATTTTCTATCTTTGCTGACATCTACGCATTGGTGGTTCAGTGGTAGAATTCTCGCCTGCCACGCGGGAGGCCCGGGTTCGATTCCCGGCCAATGCATGAACACTTCTTTACGACCGTTGGAAACCACCGATATATGTAAATATCCGTTCTTCAAGGCCAAATTCGGCTGACGTGTAAGCATTGGTGGTTCAGTGATAGAATTCTCGCCTGCCATGCGGGAGGCCTGGGTTCAATTCATGAAAAGGACAATTACATGAACACTTCATGAGGACCTTTGATAATTGTAAACCACAGTTATACACTCACTGGCCACTTTATTAGGTACACCTTGCTAGTACTGGGTTGGACCCCCTTTTGCCTTCAGAACTGCCTCAATTCTTTGTGCCATAGATTCATCAAGGTGCTGGAAACATCCCTCCGTTGACATGATAGCATCACGCAGTTGCTGCAGATTTGTCGGCTGCACATCCATGATGCGATTCTCCCGTTCCACCACATCCCAAAGGTGCTCTATTGGATTGAGATCTGGTGACTGTGGAGGCCATTGGAGTACAGTGAACTCATTGTCATGTTCATTGATTGGGCCTGCCAGATCTGCACGTTTCCAACTTAGAGGGTCAGTGTTGAATGCAGAATGTGCCTCTGCCCAAAAGGGAGGCCGTATCTTGGAGATGCAGGGGATTGAACCCTGGACCTCATACATGCAAAGCATGCGCTCTACCACTGAGCTACATCCCCAATGGGCAAGTGCAGGGATTTTTGGAACACAGAGCGACAGCATGGTAGAGGACGTTGTTGACCGTCATGGCTGTGCTGAGTCAGGACACTTGGAAGACTGTCTAGACAAGGACACCTCATCACAGATGCAGGGCAACAGTCTCTCCCTGGTGGTCTAGTGGTTAGGATTCGGCGCTCTCACCGCCGCGGCCCAGGTTCGATTCCCGGTCAGGGAACGAATTTTGTGGAGACACAACCCTCGTCCGCTGGAGTCCTTGAACGACACCTTGTTAAAACTCACAAAAAAGAAGGAAAAAAAAGGCTCCTCCTTCGAGCCGGATTTGAACCAGCGACCTAAGGATTACTGCTATAGAACCTACAGTCCTCCGCTCTACCAACTGAGCTATCGAAGGGTGCCAACGGGACCGCCACATCTGCACGTTTCCAAGTTAGAAGGTCTTTTTGTGCTACATACTTAGCTAACAACTACGTTTCACTACCTTTGGACTGCTTTGCTTGAATTAGAGCTGCAAGAAATAAGTAGCTCTCTCCGTCGGGGAAATGAACCCCGGTTTCCCGCGTGACAGGCAGGGATACTGACCACTATACTAACGAGGAGGTGGTATGGGAGGCCTGGGTTCGATTACCAACATGGGCAGAGGAGGTGGTTTGGAAGGCCTGGGTTCGATTCCCAGCCTGTGCACAAACACTTTTTGCCTAAATCCTTTGCTCACCTGGTGTTTCAAGCCGAACTAGCTACGTTTTGTGAACTGGTTATTGACAGTTTTCATTTTACACAATTATCTCACTACAATAATGTTACGGCTACAGAGAGAAAGCGCCATGGTCCTGGAATGGTGAGAATAAACGTGTTTCCGCCCGGTTTCGAACTGGGGACCTTTCCCGTGTGAGGCGAACGTGATGACCACTACACTACGGAAACTACACACCCTTCGATGATCAACTTTTCTTTTGGTTGAAAGACATACAACCAAGTTTTAATTGATCAGTTGGGGAATTGAACCACGGTCTCGCGCTAAAGTTAAGTCTTAAACTCACTCAAAATTCCCCGTTCATTTTCTATCTTTGCTGACATCTACGCATTGGTGGTTCAGTGGTAGAATTCTCGCCTGCCACGCGGGAGGCCCGGGTTCGATTCCCGGCCAATGCATGAACACTTCTTTACGACCGTTGGAAACCACCGATATATGTAAATATCCGTTCTTCAAGGCCAAATTCGGCTGACGTGTAAGCATTGGTGGTTCAGTGATAGAATTCTCGCCTGCCATGCGGGAGGCCTGGGTTCAATTCATGAAAAGGACAATTACATGAACACTTCATGAGGACCTTTGATAATTGTAAACCACAGTTATACACTCACTGGCCACTTTATTAGGTACACCTTGCTAGTACTGGGTTGGACCCCCTTTTGCCTTCAGAACTGCCTCAATTCTTTGTGCCATAGATTCATCAAGGTGCTGGAAACATCCCTCCGTTGACATGATAGCATCACGCAGTTGCTGCAGATTTGTCGGCTGCACATCCATGATGCGATTCTCCCGTTCCACCACATCCCAAAGGTGCTCTATTGGATTGAGATCTGGTGACTGTGGAGGCCATTGGAGTACAGTGAACTCATTGTCATGTTCATTGATTGGGCCTGCCAGATCTGCACGTTTCCAACTTAGAGGGTCAGTGTTGAATGCAGAATGTGCCTCTGCCCAAAAGGGAGGCCGTATCTTGGAGATGCAGGGGATTGAACCCTGGACCTCATACATGCAAAGCATGCGCTCTACCACTGAGCTACATCCCCAATGGGCAAGTGCAGGGATTTTTGGAACACAGAGCGACAGCATGGTAGAGGACGTTGTTGACCGTCATGGCTGTGCTGAGTCAGGACACTTGGAAGACTGTCTAGACAAGGACACCTCATCACAGATGCAGGGCAACAGTCTCTCCCTGGTGGTCTAGTGGTTAGGATTCGGCGCTCTCACCGCCGCGGCCCAGGTTCGATTCCCGGTCAGGGAACGAATTTTGTGGAGACACAACCCTCGTCCGCTGGAGTCCTTGAACGACACCTTGTTAAAACTCACAAAAAAGAAGGAAAAAAAAGGCTCCTCCTTCGAGCCGGATTTGAACCAGCGACCTAAGGATTACTGCTATAGAACCTACAGTCCTCCGCTCGACCAACTGAGCTATCGAAGGGTGCCAACGGGACCGCCACATCTGCACGTTTCCAAGTTAGAAGGTCTTTTTGTGCTACATACTTAGCTAACAACTACGTTTCACTACCTTTGGACTGCTTTGCTTGAATTAGAGCTGCAAGAAATAAGTAGCTCTCTCCGTCGGGGAAATGAACCCCGGTTTCCCGCGTGACAGGCAGGGATACTGACCACTATACTAACGAGGAGGTGGTATGGGAGGCCTGGGTTCGATTACCAACATGGGCAGAGGAGGTGGTTTGGAAGGCCTGGGTTCGATTCCCAGCCTGTGCACAAACACTTTTTGCCTAAATCCTTTGCTCACCTGGTGTTTCAAGCCGAACTAGCTACGTTTTGTGAACTGGTTATTGACAGTTTTCATTTTACACAATTATCTCACTACAATAATGTTACGGCTACAGAGAGAAAGCGCCATGGTCCTGGAATGGTGAGAATAAACGTGTTTCCGCCCGGTTTCGAACCGGGGACCTTTCCCGTGTGAGGCGAACGTGATGACCACTACACTACGGAAACTACACACCCTTCGATGATCAACTTTTCTTTTGGTTGAAAGACATACAACCAAGTTTTAATTGATCAGTTGGGGAATTGAACCACGGTCTCGCGCTAAAGTTAAGTCTTAAACTCACTCAAAATTCCCCGTTCATTTTCTATCTTTGCTGACATCTACGCATTGGTGGTTCAGTGGTAGAATTCTCGCCTGCCACGCGGGAGGCCCGGGTTCGATTCCCGGCCAATGCATGAACACTTCTTTACGACCGTTGGAAACCACCGATATATGTAAATATCCGTTCTTCAAGGCCAAATTCGGCTGACGTGTAAGCATTGGTGGTTCAGTGATAGAATTCTCGCCTGCCATGCGGGAGGCCTGGGTTCAATTCATGAAAAGGACAATTACATGAACACTTCATGAGGACCTTTGATAATTGTAAACCACAGTTATACACTCACTGGCCACTTTATTAGGTACACCTTGCTAGTACTGGGTTGGACCCCCTTTTGCCTTCAGAACTGCCTCAATTCTTTGTGCCATAGATTCATCAAGGTGCTGGAAACATCCCTCCGTTGACATGATAGCATCACGCAGTTGCTGCAGATTTGTCGGCTGCACATCCATGATGCGATTCTCCCGTTCCACCACATCCCAAAGGTGCTCTATTGGATTGAGATCTGGTGACTGTGGAGGCCATTGGAGTACAGTGAACTCATTGTCATGTTCATTGATTGGGCCTGCCAGATCTGCACGTTTCCAACTTAGAGGGTCAGTGTTGAATGCAGAATGTGCCTCTGCCCAAAAGGGAGGCCGTATCTTGGAGATGCAGGGGATTGAACCCTGGACCTCATACATGCAAAGCATGCGCTCTACCACTGAGCTACATCCCCAATGGGCAAGTGCAGGGATTTTTGGAACACAGAGCGACAGCATGGTAGAGGACGTTGTTGACCGTCATGGCTGTGCTGAGTCAGGACACTTGGAAGACTGTCTAGACAAGGACACCTCATCACAGATGCAGGGCAACAGTCTCTCCCTGGTGGTCTAGTGGTTAGGATTCGGCGCTCTCACCGCCGTGGCCCAGGTTCGATTCCCGGTCAGGGAACGAATTTTGTGGAGACACAACCCTCGTCCGCTGGAGTCCTTGAACGACACCTTGTTAAAACTCACAAAAAAGAAGGAAAAAAAAGGCTCCTCCTTCGAGCCGGATTTGAACCAGCGACCTAAGGATTACTGCTATAGAACCTACAGTCCTCCGCTCGACCAACTGAGCTATCGAAGGGTGCCAACGGGACCGCCACATCTGCACGTTTCCAAGTTAGAAGGTCTTTTTGTGCTACATACTTAGCTAACAACTACGTTTCACTACCTTTGGACTGCTTTGCTTGAATTAGAGCTGCAAGAAATAAGTAGCTCTCTCCGTCGGGGAAATGAACCCCGGTTTCCCGCGTGACAGGCAGGGATACTGACCACTATACTAACGAGGAGGTGGTATGGGAGGCCTGGGTTCGATTACCAACATGGGCAGAGGAGGTGGTTTGGAAGGCCTGGGTTCGATTCCCAGCCTGTGCACAAACACTTTTTGCCTAAATCCTTTGCTCACCTGGTGTTTCAAGCCGAACTAGCTACGTTTTGTGAACTGGTTATTGACAGTTTTCATTTTACACAATTATCTCACTACAATAATGTTACGGCTACAGAGAGAAAGCGCCATGGTCCTGGAATGGTGAGAATAAACGTGTTTCCGCCCGGTTTCGAACCGGGGACCTTTCGCGTGTGAGGCGAACGTGATGACCACTACACTACGGAAACTACACACCCTTCGATGATCAACTTTTCTTTTGGTTGAAAGACATACAACCAAGTTTTAATTGATCAGTTGGGGAATTGAACCACGGTCTCGCGCTAAAGTTAAGTCTTAAACTCACTCAAAATTCCCCGTTCATTTTCTATCTTTGCTGACATCTACGCATTGGTGGTTCAGTGGTAGAATTCTCGCCTGCCACGCGGGAGGCCCGGGTTCGATTCCCGGCCAATGCATGAACACTTCTTTACGACCGTTGGAAACCACCGATATATGTAAATATCCGTTCTTCAAGGCCAAATTCGGCTGACGTGTAAGCATTGGTGGTTCAGTGATAGAATTCTCGCCTGCCACGCGGGAGTCCCGGGTTCGATTCCCGGCCAATGCATGAACACTTCTTTACGACCGTTGGAAACCACCGATATATGTAAATATCCGTTCTTCATGGCCAAATTCGGCTGACGTGTAAGCATTGGTGGTTCAGTGATAGAATTCTCGCCTGCCATGCGGGAGGCCTGGGTTCAATTCATGAAAAGGACAATTACATGAACACTTCATGAGGACCTTTGATAATTGTAAACCACAGTTATACACTCACTGGCCACTTTATTAGGTACACCTTGCTAGTACTGGGTTGGACCCCCTTTTGCCTTCAGAACTGCCTCAATTCTTTGTGCCATAGATTCATCAAGGTGCTGGAAACATCCCTCCGTTGACATGATAGCATCACGCAGTTGCTGCAGATTTGTCGGCTGCACATCCATGATGCGATTCTCCCGTTCCACCACATCCCAAAGGTGCTCTATTGGATTGAGATCTGGTGACTGTGGAGGCCATTGGAGTACAGTGAACTCATTGTCATGTTCATTGATTGGGCCTGCCAGATCTGCACGTTTCCAACTTAGAGGGTCAGTGTTGAATGCAGAATGTGCCTCTGCCCAAAAGGGAGGCCGTATCTTGGAGATGCAGGGGATTGAACCCTGGACCTCATACATGCAAAGCATGCGCTCTACCACTGAGCTACATCCCCAATGGGCAAGTGCAGGGATTTTTGGAACACAGAGCGACAGCATGGTAGAGGACGTTGTTGACCGTCATGGCTGTGCTGAGTCAGGACACTTGGAAGACTGTCTAGACAAGGACACCTCATCACAGATGCAGGGCAACAGTCTCTCCCTGGTGGTCTAGTGGTTAGGATTCGGCGCTCTCACCGCCGCGGCCCGGGTTCGATTCCCGGTCACGGAAAGAATTTTGTGGAGACACAACCCTCGTCCGCTGGAGTCCTTGAACGACACCTTGTTAAAACTCACAAAAAAGAAGAAAAAAAAAAGGCTCCTCCTTCGAGCCGGATTTGAACCAGCGACCTAAGGATTACTGCTATAGAACCTACAGTCCTCCGCTCTACCAACTGAGCTATCGAAGGGTGCCAACGGGACCGCCACATCTGCACGTTTCCAAGTTAGAAGGTCTTTTTGTGCTACATACTTAGCTAACAACTACGTTTCACTACCTTTGGACTGCTTTGCTTGAATTAGAGCTGCAAGAAATAAGTAGCTCTCTCCGTCGGGGAAATGAACCCCGGTTTCCCGCGTGACAGGCAGGGATACTGACCACTATACTAACGAGGAGGTGGTATGGGAGGCCTGGGTTCGATTACCAACATGGGCAGAGGAGGTGGTTTGGAAGGCCTGGGTTCGATTCCCAGCCTGTGCACAAACACTTTTTGCCTAAATCCTTTGCTCACCTGGTGTTTGTTTCAAGCCGAACTAGCTACGTTTTGTGAACTGGTTATTGACAGTTTTCATTTTACACAATTATCTCACTACAATAATGTTACGGCTACAGAGAGAAAGCGCCATGGTCCTGGAATGGTGAGAATAAACGTGTTTCCGCCCGGTTTCGAACCGGGGACCTTTCGCGTGTGAGGCGAACGTGATGACCACTACACTACGGAAACTACACACCCTTCGATGATCAACTTTTCTTTTAGTTGAAAGACATACAACCAAGTTTTAATTGATCAGTTGGGGAATTGAACCACGGTCTCGCGCTAAAGTTAAGTCTTAAACTCACTCAAAATTCCCCGTTCATTTTCTATCTTTGCTGACATCTACGCATTGGTGGTTCAGTGGTAGAATTCTCGCCTGCCACGCGGGAGGCCCGGGTTCGATTCCCGGCCAATGCATGAACACTTCTTTACGACCGTTGGAAACCACCGATATATGTAAATATCCGTTCTTCAAGGCCAAATTCGGCTGACGTGTAAGCATTGGTGGTTCAGTGATAGAATTCTCGCCTGCCATGCGGGAGGCCTGGGTTCAATTCATGAAAAGGACAATTACATGAACACTTCATGAGGACCTTTGATAATTGTAAACCACAGTTATACACTCACTGGCCACTTTATTAGGTACACCTTGCTAGTACTGGGTTGGACCCCCTTTTGCCTTCAGAACTGCCTCAATTCTTTGTGCCATAGATTCATCAAGGTGCTGGAAACATCCCTCCGTTGACATGATAGCATCACGCAGTTGCTGCAGATTTGTCGGCTGCACATCCATGATGCGATTCTCCCGTTCCACCACATCCCAAAGGTGCTCTATTGGATTGAGATCTGGTGACTGTGGAGGCCATTGGAGTACAGTGAACTCATTGTCATGTTCATTGATTGGGCCTGCCAGATCTGCACGTTTCCAACTTAGAGGGTCAGTGTTGAATGCAGAATGTGCCTCTGCCCAAAAGGGAGGCCGTATCTTGGAGATGCAGGGGATTGAACCCTGGACCTCATACATGCAAAGCATGCGCTCTACCACTGAGCTACATCCCCAATGGGCAAGTGCAGGGATTTTTGGAACACAGAGCGACAGCATGGTAGAGGACGTTGTTGACCGTCATGGCTGTGCTGAGTCAGGACACTTGGAAGACTGTCTAGACAAGGACACCTCATCACAGATGCAGGGCAACAGTCTCTCCCTGGTGGTCTAGTGGTTAGGATTCGGCGCTCTCACCGCCGCGGCCCGGGTTCGATTCCCGGTCAGGGAACGAATTTTGTGGAGACACAACCCTCGTCCGCTGGAGTCCTTGAACGACACCTTGTGAAAACTCACAAAAAAGAAGGAAAAAAAAGGCTCCTCCTTCGAGCCGGATTTGAACCAGCGACCTAAGGATTACTGCTATAGAACCTACAGTCCTCCGCTCTACCAACTGAGCTATCGAAGGGTGCCAACAGGACCGCCACATCTGCACGTTTCCAAGTTAGAAGGTCTTTTTGTGCTACATACTTAGCTAACAACTACGTTTCACTACCTTTGGACTGCTTTGCTTGAATTAGAGCTGCAAGAAATAAGTAGCTCTCTCCGTCGGGGAAATGAACCCCGGTTTCCCGCGTGACAGGCAGGGATACTGACCACTATACTAACGAGGAGGTGGTATGGGAGGCCTGGGTTCGATTACCAACATGGGCAGAGGAGGTGGTTTGGAAGGCCTGGGTTCGATTCCCAGCCTGTGCACAAACACTTTTTGCCTAAATCCTTTGCTCACCTGGTGTTTCAAGCCGAACTAGCTACGTTTTGTGAACTGGTTATTGACAGTTTTCATTTTACACAATTATCTCACTACAATAATGTTACGGCTACAGAGAGAAAGCGCCATGGTCCTGGAATGGTGAGAAAAAACGTGTTTCCGCCCGGTTTCGAACCGGGGACCTTTCGCGTGTGAGGCGAACGTGATGACCACTACACTACGGAAACTACACACCCTTCGATGATCAACTTTTCTTTTGGTTGAAAGACATACAACCAAGTTTTAATTGATCAGTTGGGGAATTGAACCACGGTCTCGCGCTAAAGTTAAGTCTTAAACTCACTCAAAATTCCCCGTTCATTTTCTATCTTTGCTGACATCTACGCATTGGTGGTTCAGTGGTAGAATTCTCGCCTGCCACGCGGGAGGCCCGGGTTCGATTCCCGGCCAATGCATGAACACTTCATTACGACCGTTGGAAACCACCGATATATGTAAATATCCGTTCTTCAAGGCCAAATTCGGCTGACGTGTAAGCATTGGTGGTTCAGTGATAGAATTCTCACCTGCCATGCGGGAGGCCTGGGTTCAATTCATGAAAAGGACAATTACATGAACACTTCATGAGGACCTTTGATAATTGTAAACCACAGTTATACACTCACTGGCCACTTTATTAGGTACACCTTGCTAGTACTGGGTTGGACCCCCTTTTGCCTTCAGAACTGCCTCAATTCTTTGTGCCATAGATTCATCAAGGTGCTGGAAACATCCCTCCGTTGACATGATAGCATCACGCAGTTGCTGCAGATTTGTCGGCTGCACATCCATGATGCGATTCTCCCGTTCCACCACATCCCAAAGGTGCTCTATTGGACTGAGATCTGGTGACTGTGGAGGCCATTGGAGTACAGTGAACTCATTGTCATGTTCATTGATTGGGCCTGCCAGATCTGCACGTTTCCAACTTAGAGGGTCAGTGTTGAATGCAGAATGTGCCTCTGCCCAAAAGGGAGGCCGTATCTTGGAGATGCAGGGGATTGAACCCTGGACCTCATACATGCAAAGCATGCGCTCTACCACTGAGCTACATCCCCAATGGGCAAGTGCAGGGATTTTTGGAACACAGAGCGACAGCATGGTAGAGGACGTTGTTGACCGTCATGGCTGTGCTGAGTCAGGACACTTGGAAGACTGTCTAGACAAGGACACCTCATCACAGATGCAGGGCAACAGTCTCTCCCTGGTGGTCTAGTGGTTAGGATTCGGCGCTCTCACCGCCGCGGCCCGGGTTCGATTCCCGGTCAGGGAAAGCATTTTGTGGAGACATAACCCTCGTCCGCTGGAGTCCTTGAACGACACCTTGTTAAAACTCACAAAAAAGAAGGAAAAAAAAGGCTCCTCCTTCGAGCCGGATTTGAACCAGCGACCTAAGGATTACTGCTATAGAACCTACAGTCCTCCGCTCTACCAACTGAGCTATCGAAGGGTGCCAACGGGACCGCCACATCTGCACGTTTCCAAGTTAGAAGGTCTTTTTGTGCTACATACTTAGCTAACAACTACGTTTCACTACCTTTGGACTGCTTTGCTTGAATTAGAGCTGCAAGAAATAAGTAGCTCTC
Organism: Argentina silus; assembly: GCF_951799395.1. Classification (NCBI taxonomy): domain Eukaryota; kingdom Metazoa; phylum Chordata; class Actinopteri; order Argentiniformes; family Argentinidae; genus Argentina; species Argentina silus. Next base: position 1,175,845 of record NC_139674.1, on the reverse strand, counting down.
TCCGTCGGGGAAATGAGCCCCGGTTTCCCGCGTGACAGGCAGGGATACTGACCACTATACTAACGAGGAGGTGGTATGGGAGGCCTGGGTTCGATTACCAACATGGGCAGAGGAGGTGGTTTGGAAGGCCTGGGTTCGATTCCCAGCCTGTGCACAAACACTTTTTGCCTAAATCCTTTGCTCACCTGGTGTTTCAAGCCGAACTAGCTACGTTTTGTGAACTGGTTATTGACAGTTTTCATTTTACACAATTATCTCACTACAATAATGTTACGGCTACAGAGAGAAAGCGCCATGGTCCTGGAATGGTGAGAATAAACGTGTTTCCGCCCGGTTTCGAACCGGGGACCTTTCGCGTGTGAGGCGAACGTGATGACCACTACACTACGGAAACTACACACCCTTCGATGATCAACTTTTCTTTTGGTTGAAAGACATACAACCAAGTTTTAATTGATCAGTTGGGGAATTGAACCACGGTCTCGCGCTAAAGTTAAGTCTTAAACTCACTCAAAATTCCCCGTTCATTTTCTATCTTTGCTGACATCTACGCATTGGTGGTTCAGTGGTAGAATTCTCGCCTGCCACGCGGGAGGCCCGGGTTCGATTCCCGGCCAATGCATGAACACTTCTTTACGACCGTTGGAAACCACCGATATATGTAAATATCCGTTCTTCAAGGCCAAATTCGGCTGACGTGTAAGCATTGGTGGTTCAGTGATAGAATTCTCGCCTGCCATGCGGGAGGCCTGGGTTCAATTCATGAAAAGGACAATTACATGAACACTTCATGAGGACCTTTGATAATTGTAAACCACAGTTATACACTCACTGGCCACTTTATTAGGTACACCTTGCTAGTACTGGGTTGGACCCCCTTTTGCCTTCAGAACTGCCTCAATTCTTTGTGCCATAGATTCATCAAGGTGCTGGAAACATCCCTCCGTTGACATGATAGCATCACGCAGTTGCTGCAGATTTGTCGGCTGCACATCCATGATGCGATTCTCCCGTTCCACCACATCCCAAAGGTGCTCTATTGGATTGAGATCTGGTGACTGTGGAGGCCATTGGAGTACAGTGAACTCATTGTCATGTTCATTGATTGGGCCTGCCAGATCTGCACGTTTCCAACTTAGAGGGTCAGTGTTGAATGCAGAATGTGCCTCTGCCCAAAAGGGAGGCCGTATCTTGGAGATGCAGGGGATTGAACCCTGGACCTCATACATGCAAAGCATGCGCTCTACCACTGAGCTACATCCCCAATGGGCAAGTGCAGGGATTTTTGGAACACAGAGCGACAGCATGGTAGAGGACGTTGTTGACCGTCATGGCTGTGCTGAGTCAGGACACTTGGAAGACTGTCTAGACAAGGACACCTCATCACAGATGCAGGTCAACAGTCTCTCCCTGGTGGTCTAGTGGTTAGGATTCGGCGCTCTCACCGCCGCGAACCTACAGTCCTCCGCTCTACCAACTGAGCTATCGAAGGGTGCCAACGGGACCGCCACATCTGCACGTTTCCAAGTTAGAAGGTCTTTTTGTGCTACATACTTAGCTAACAACTACGTTTCACTACCTTTGGACTGCTTTGCTTGAATTAGAGCTGCAAGAAATAAGTAGCTCTCTCCGTCGGGGAAATGAGCCCCGGTTTCCCGCGTGACAGGCAGGGATACTGACCACTATACTAACGAGGAGGTGGTATGGGAGGCCTGGGTTCGATTACCAACATGGGCAGAGGAGGTGGTTTGGAAGGCCTGGGTTCGATTCCCAGCCTGTGCACAAACACTTTTTGCCTAAATCCTTTGCTCACCTGGTGTTTCAAGCCGAACTAGCTACGTTTTGTGAACTGGTTATTGACAGTTTTCATTTTACACAATTATCTCACTACAATAATGTTACGGCTACAGAGAGAAAGCGCCATGGTCCTGGAATGGTGAGAATAAACGTGTTTCCGCCCGGTTTCGAACCGGGGACCTTTCGCGTGTGAGGCGAACGTGATGACCACTACACTACGGAAACTACACACCCTTCGATGATCAACTTTTCTTTTGGTTGAAAGACATACAACCAAGTTTTAATTGATCAGTTGGGGAATTGAACCACGGTCTCGCGCTAAAGTTAAGTCTTAAACTCACTCAAAATTCCCCGTTCATTTTCTATCTTTGCTGACATCTACGCATTGGTGGTTCAGTGGTAGAATTCTCGCCTGCCACGCGGGAGGCCCGGGTTCGATTCCCGGCCAATGCATGAACACTTCTTTACGACCGTTGGAAACCACCGATATATGTAAATATCCGTTCTTCAAGGCCAAATTCGGCTGACGTGTAAGCATTGGTGGTTCAGTGATAGAATTCTCGCCTGCCATGCGGGAGGCCTGGGTTCAATTCATGAAAAGGACAATTACATGAACACTTCATGAGGACCTTTGATAATTGTAAACCACAGTTATACACTCACTGGCCACTTTATTAGGTACACCTTGCTAGTACTGGGTTGGACCCCCTTTTGCCTTCAGAACTGCCTCAATTCTTTGTGCCATAGATTCATCAAGGTGCTGGAAACATCCCTCCGTTGACATGATAGCATCACGCAGTTGCTGCAGATTTGTCGGCTGCACATCCATGATGCGATTCTCCCGTTCCACCACATCCCAAAGGTGCTCTATTGGATTGAGATCTGGTGACTGTGGAGGCCATTGGAGTACAGTGAACTCATTGTCATGTTCATTGATTGGGCCTGCCAGATCTGCACGTTTCCAACTTAGAGGGTCAGTGTTGAATGCAGAATGTGCCTCTGCCCAAAAGGGAGGCCGTATCTTGGAGATGCAGGGGATTGAACCCTGGACCTCATACATGCAAAGCATGCGCTCTACCACTGAGCTACATCCCCAATGGGCAAGTGCAGGGATTTTTGGAACACAGAGCGACAGCATGGTAGAGGACGTTGTTGACCGTCATGGCTGTGCTGAGTCAGGACACTTGGAAGACTGTCTAGACAAGGACACCTCATCACAGATGCAGGTCAACAGTCTCTCCCTGGTGGTCTAGTGGTTAGGATTCGGCGCTCTCACCGCCGCGGCCCGGGTTCGATTCCCGGTCAGGGAACAAATTTTGTGGAGACACAACCCTCGTCCGCTGGAGTCCTTGAACGACACCTTGTTAAAACTCACAAAAAAGAAGGAAAAAAAAGGCTCCTCCTTCTAGCCGGATTTGAACCAGCGACCTAAGGATTACTGCTATAGAACCTACAGTCCTCCGCTCTACCAACTGAGCTATCGAAGGGTGCCAACGGGACCGCCACATCTGCACGTTTCCAAGTTAGAAGGTCTTTTTGTGCTACATACTTAGCTAACAACTACGTTTCACTACCTTTGGACTGCTTTGCTTGAATTAGAGCTGCAAGAAATAAGTAGCTCTCTCCGTCGGGGAAATGAACCCCGGTTTCCCGCGTGACAGGCAGGGATACTGACCACTATACTAACGAGGAGGTGGTATGGGAGGCCTGGGTTCGATTACCAACATGGGCAGAGGAGGTGGTTTGGAAGGCCTGGGTTCGATTCCCAGCCTGTGCACAAACACTTTTTGCCTAAATCCTTTGCTCACCTGGTGTTTCAAGCCGAACTAGCTACGTTTTGTGAACTGGTTATTGACAGTTTTCATTTTACACAATTATCTCACTACAATAATGTTACGGCTACAGAGAGAAAGCGCCATGGTCCTGGAATGGTGAGAATAAACGTGTTTCCGCCCGGTTTCGAACCGGGGACCTTTCGCGTGTGAGGCGAACGTGATGACCACTAGACTACGGAAACTACACACCCTTCGATGATCAACTTTTCTTTTGGTTGAAAGACATACAACCAAGTTTTAATTGATCAGTTGGGGAATTGAACCACGGTCTCGCGCTAAAGTTAAGTCTTAAACTCACTCAAAATTCCCCGTTCATTTTCTATCTTTGCTGACATCTACGCATTGGTGGTTCAGTGGTAGAATTCTCGCCTGCCACGCGGGAGGCCCGGGTTCGATTCCCGGCCAATGCATGAACACTTCTTTACGACCGTTGGAAACCACCGATATATGTAAATATCCGTTCTTCAAGGCCAAATTCGGCTGACGTGTAAGCATTGGTGGTTCAGTGATAGAATTCTCGCCTGCCATGCGGGAGGCCTGGGTTCAATTCATGAAAAGGACAATTACATGAACACTTCATGAGGACCTTTGATAATTGTAAACCACAGTTATACACTCACTGGCCACTTTATTAGGTACACCTTGCTAGTACTGGGTTGGACCCCCTTTTGCCTTCAGAACTGCCTCAATTCTTTGTGCCATAGATTCATCAAGGTGCTGGAAACTTCCCTCCGTTGACATGATAGCATCACGCAGTTGCTGCAGATTTGTCGGCTGCACATCCATGATGCGATTCTCCCGTTCCACCACATCCCAAAGGTGCTCTATTGGATTGAGATCTGGTGACTGTGGAGGCCATTGGAGTACAGTGAACTCATTGTCATGTTCATTGATTGGGCCTGCCAGATCTGCACGTTTCCAACTTAGAGGGTCAGTGTTGAATGCAGAATGTGCCTCTGCCCAAAAGGGAGGCCGTATCTTGGAGATGCAGGGGATTGAACCCTGAACCTCATACATGCAAAGCATGCGCTCTACCACTGAGCTACATCCCCAATGGGCAAGTGCAGGGATTTTTGGAACACAGAGCGACAGCATGGTAGAGGACGTTGTTGACCGTCATGGCTGTGCTGAGTCAGGACACTTGGAAGACTGTCTAGACAAGGACACCTCATCACAGATGCAGGGCAACAGTCTCTCCCTGGTGGTCTAGTGGTTAGGATTCGGCGCTCATACCGCCGCGGCCCGGGTTCGATTCCTGGTCAGGGAACGCATTTTGTGGAGACACAACCCTCGTCCGCTGGAGTCCTTGAACGACACCTTGTTAAAACTCACAAAAAAGAAGGAAAAAAAAGGCTCCTCCTTCGAGCCGGATTTGAACCAGCGACCTAAGGATTACTGCTATAGAACCTACAGTCCTCCGCTCTACCAACTGAGCTATCGAAGGGTGCCAACGGGACCGCCACATCTGCACGTTTCCAAGTTAGAAGGTCTTTTTGTGCTACATACTTAGCTAACAACTACGTTTCACTACCTTTGGACTGCTTTGCTTGAATTAGAGCTGCAAGAAATAAGTAGCTCTCTCCGTCGGGGAAATGAACCCCGGTTTCCCGCGTGACAGGCAGGGATACTGACCACTATACTAACGAGGAGGTGGTATGGGAGGCCTGGGTTCGATTACCAACATGGGCAGAGGAGGTGGTTTGGAAGGCCTGGGTTCGATTCCCAGCCTGTGCACAAACACTTTTTGCCTAAATCCTTTGCTCACCTGGTGTTTCAAGCCGAACTAGCTACGTTTTGTGAACTGGTTATTGACAGTTTTCATTTTACACAATTATCTCACTACAATAATGTTACGGCTACAGAGAGAAAGCGCCATGGTCCTGGAATGGTGAGAATAAACGTGTTTCCGCCCGGTTTCGAACCGGGGACCTTTCGCGTGTGAGGCGAACGTGATGAACACTACACTACGGAAACTACACACCCTTCGATGATCAACTTTTCTTTTGGTTGAAAGACATACAACCAAGTTTTAATTGATCAGTTGGGGAATTGAACCACGGTCTCGCGCTAAAGTTAAGTCTTAAACTCACTCAAAATTCCCCGTTCATTTTCTATCTTTGCTGACATCTACGCATTGGTGGTTCAGTGGTAGAATTCTCGCCTGCCACGCGGGAGGCCCGGGTTCTATTCCCGGCCAATGCATGAACACTTCTTTACGACCGTTGGAAACCACCGATATATGTAAATATCCGTTCTTCAAGGCCAAATTCGGCTGACGTGTAAGCATTGGTGGTTCAGTGATAGAATTCTCGCCTGCCACGCGGGAGGCCCGGGTTCGATTCCTGGCCAATGCATGAACACTTCTTTACGACCGTTGGAAACCACCGATATATGTAAATATCCGTTCTTCATGGCCAAATTCGGCTGACGTGTAAGCATTGGTGGTTCAGTGATAGAATTCTCGCCTGCCATGCGGGAGGCCTGGGTTCAATTCATGAAAAGGACAATTACATGAACACTTCATGAGGACCTTTGATAATTGTAAACCACAGTTATACACTCACTGGCCACTTTATTAGGTACACCTTGCTAGTACTGGGTTGGACCCCCTTTTGCCTTCAGAACTGCCTCAATTCTTTGTGCCATAGATTCATCAAGGTGCTGGAAACATCCCTCCGTTGACATGATAGCATCACGCAGTTGCTGCAGATTTGTCGGCTGCACATCCATGATGCGATTCTCCCGTTCCACCACATCCCAAAGGTGCTCTATTGGATTGAGATCTGGTGACTGTGGAGGCCATTGGAGTACAGTGAACTCATTGTCATGTTCATTGATTGGGCCTGCCAGATCTGCACGTTTCCAACTTAGAGGGTCAGTGTTGAATGCAGAATGTGCCTCTGCCCAAAAGGGAGGCCGTATCTTGGAGATGCAGGGGATTGAACCCTGGACCTCATACATGCAAAGCATGCGCTCTACCACTGAGCTACATCCCCAATGGGCAAGTGCAGGGATTTTTGGAACACAGAGCGACAGCATGGTAGAGGACGTTGTTGACCGTCATGGCTGTGCTGAGTCAGGACACTTGGAAGACTGTCTAGACAAGGACACCTCATCACAGATGCAGGGCAACAGTCTCTCCCTGGTGGTCTAGTGGTTAGGATTCGGCGCTCTCACCGCCGCGGCCCGGGTTCGATTCCCGGTCAGGGAACGAATTTTGTGGAGACACAACCCTCGTCCGCTGGAGTCCTTGAACGACACCTTGTTAAAACTCACAAAAAAGAAGGGAAAAAAAAGGCTCCTCCTTCGAGCCGGATTTGAACCAGCGACCTAAGGATTACTGCTATAGAACCTACAGTCCTCCGCTCTACCAACTGAGCTATCGAAGGGTGCCAACGGGACCGCCACATCTGCACGTTTCCAAGTTAGAAGGTCTTTTTGTGCTACATACTTAGCTAACAACTACGTTTCACTACCTTTGGACTGCTTTGCTTGAATTAGAGCTGCAAGAAATAAGTAGCTCTCTCCGTCGGGGAAATGAACCCCGGTTTCCCGCGTGACAGGCAGGGATACTGACCACTATACTAACGAGGAGGTGGTATGGGAGGCCTGGGTTCGATTACCAACATGGGCAGAGGAGGTGGTTTGGAAGGCCTGGGTTCGATTCCCAGCCTGTGCACAAACACTTTTTGCCTAAATCCTTTGCTCACCTGGTGTTTCAAGCCGAACTAGCTACGTTTTGTGAACTGGTTATTGACAGTTTTCATTTTACACAATTATCTCACTACAATAATGTTACGGCTACAGAGAGAAAGCGCCATGGTCCTGGAATGGTGAGAATAAACGTGTTTCCGCCCGGTTTCGAACCGGGGACCTTTCGCGTGTGAGGCGAACGTGATGACCACTACACTACGGAAACTACACACCCTTCGATGATCAACTTTTCTTTTGGTTGAAAGACATACAACCAAGTTTTAATTGATCAGTTGGGGAATTGAACCACGGTCTCGCGCTAAAGTTAAGTCTTAAACTCACTCAAAATTCCCCGTTCATTTTCTATCTTTGCTGACATCTACGCATTGGTGGTTCAGTGGTAGAATTCTCGCCTGCCACGCGGGAGGCCCGGGTTCGATTCCCGGCCAATGCATGAACACTTCTTTACGACCGTTGGAAACCACCGATATATGTAAATATCCGTTCTTCAAGGCCAAATTCGGCTGACGTGTAAGCATTGGTGGTTCAGTGATAGAATTCTCGCCTGCCATGCGGGAGGCCTGGGTTCAATTCATGAAAAGGACAATTACATGAACACTTCATGAGGACCTTTGATAATTGTAAACCACAGTTATACACTCACTGGCCACTTTATTAGGTACACCTTGCTAGTACTGGGTTGGACCCCCTTTTGCCTTCAGAACTGCCTCAATTCTTTGTGCCATAGATTCATCAAGGTGCTGGAAACATCCCTCCGTTGACATGATAGCATCACGCAGTTGCTGCAGATTTGTCGGCTGCACATCCATGATGCGATTCTCCCGTTCCACCACATCCCAAAGGTGCTCTATTGGACTGAGATCTGGTGACTGTGGAGGCCATTGGAGTACAGTGAACTCATTGTCATGTTCATTGATTGGGCCTGCCAGATCTGCACGTTTCCAACTTAGAGGGTCAGTGTTGAATGCAGAATGTGCCTCTGCCCAAAAGGGAGGCCGTATCTTGGAGATGCAGGGGATTGAACCCTGGACCTCATACATGCAAAGCATGCGCTCTACCACTGAGCTACATCCCCAATGGGCAAGTGCAGGGATTTTTGGAACACAGAGCGACAGCATGGTAGAGGACGTTGTTGACCGTCATGGCTGTGCTGAGTCAGGACACTTGGAAGACTGTCTAGACAAGGACACCTCATCACAGATGCAGGGCAACAGTCTCTCCCTGGTGGTCTAGTGGTTAGGATTCGGCGCTCTCACCGCCGCGGCCCGGGTTCGATTCCCGGTCAGGGAACGCATTTTGTGGAGACACAACCCTCGTCCGCTGGAGTCCTTGAACGACACCTTGTTAAAACTCACAAAAAAGAAGGAAAAAAAAGGCTCCTCCTTCGAGCCGGATTTGAACCAGCGACCTAAGGATTACTGCTATAGAACCTACAGTCCTCCGCTCTACCAACTGAGCTATCGAAGGGTGCCAACGGGACCGCCACATCTGCACGTTTCCAAGTTAGAAGGTCTTTTTGTGCTACATACTTAGCTAACAACTACGTTTCACTACCTTTGGACTGCTTTGCTTGAATTAGAGCTGCAAGAAATAAGTAGCTCTCTCCGTCGGGGAAATGAACCCCGGTTTCCCGCGTGACAGGCAGGGATACTGACCACTATACTAACGAGGAGGTGGTATGGGAGGCCTGGGTTCGATTACCAACATGGGCAGAGGAGGTGGTTTGGAAGGCCTGGGTTCGATTCCCAGCCTGTGCACAAACACTTTTTGCCTAAATCCTTTGCTCACCTGGTGTTTCAAGCCGAACTAGCTACGTTTTGTGAACTGGTTATTGACAGTTTTCATTTTACACAATTATCTCACTACAATAATGTTACGGCTACAGAGAGAAAGCGCCATGGTCCTGGAATGGTGAGAATAAACGTGTTTCCGCCCGGTTTCGAACCGGGGACCTTTCGCGTGTGAGGCGAACGTGATGACCACTACACTACGGAAACTACACACCCTTCGATGATCAACTTTTCTTTTGGTTGAAAGACATACAACCAAGTTTTAATTGATCAGTTGGGGAATTGAACCACGGTCTCGCGCTAAAGTTAAGTCTTAAACTCACTCAAAATTCCCCGTTCATTTTCTATCTTTGCTGACATCTACGCATTGGTGGTTCAGTGGTAGAATTCTCGCCTGCCACGCGGGAGGCCCGGGTTCGATTCCCGGCCAATGCATGAACACTTCTTTACGACCGTTGGAAACCACCGATATATGTAAATATCCGTTCTTCAAGGCCAAATTCGGCTGACGTGTAAGCATTGGTGGTTCAGTGATAGAATTCTCGCCTGCCATGCGGGAGGCCTGGGTTCAATTCATGAAAAGGACAATTACATGAACACTTCATGAGGACCTTTGATAATTGTAAACCACAGTTATACACTCACTGGCCACTTTATTAGGTACACCTTGCTAGTACTGGGTTGGACCCCCTTTTGCCTTCAGAACTGCCTCAATTCTTTGTGCCATAGATTCATCAAGGTGCTGGAAACATCCCTCCGTTGACATGATAGCATCACGCAGTTGCTGCAGATTTGTCGGCTGCACATCCATGATGCGATTCTCCCGTTCCACCACATCCCAAAGGTGCTCTATTGGACTGAGATCTGGTGACTGTGGAGGCCATTGGAGTACAGTGAACTCATTGTCATGTTCATTGATTGGGCCTGCCAGATCTGCACGTTTCCAACTTAGAGGGTCAGTGTTGAATGCAGAATGTGCCTCTGCCCAAAAGGGAGGCCGTATCTTGGAGATGCAGGGGATTGAACCCTGGACCTCATACATGCAAAGCATGCGCTCTACCACTGAGCTACATCCCCAATGGGCAAGTGCAGGGATTTTTGGAACACAGAGCGACAGCATGGTAGAGGACGTTGTTGACCGTCATGGCTGTGCTGAGTCAGGACACTTGGAAGACTGTCTAGACAAGGACACCTCATCACAGATGCAGGGCAACAGTCTCTCCCTGGTGGTCTAGTGGTTAGGATTCGGCGCTCTCACCGCCGCGGCCCGGGTTCGATTCCCGGTCAGGGAACGCATTTTGTGGAGACACAACCCTCGTCCGCTGGAGTCCTTGAACGACACCTTGTTAAAACTCACAAAAAAGAAGGAAAAAAAAGGCTCCTCCTTCGAGCCGGATTTGAACCAGCGACCTAAGGATTACTGCTATAGAACCTACAGTCCTCCGCTCTACCAACTGAGCTATCGAAGGGTGCCAACGGGACCGCCACATCTGCACGTTTCCAAGTTAGAAGGTCTTTTTGTGCTACATACTTAGCTAACAACTACGTTTCACTACCTTTGGACTGCTTTGCTTGAATTAGAGCTGCAAGAAATAAGTAGCTCTCTCCGTCGGGGAAATGAACCCCGGTTTCCCGCGTGACAGGCAGGGATACTGACCACTATACTAACGAGGAGGTGGTATGGGAGGCCTGGGTTCGATTACCAACATGGGCAGAGGAGGTGGTTTGGAAGGCCTGGGTTCGATTCCCAGCCTGTGCACAAACACTTTTTGCCTAAATCCTTTGCTCACCTGGTGTTTCAAGCCGAACTAGCTACGTTTTGTGAACTGGTTATTGACAGTTTTCATTTTACACAATTATCTCACTACAATAATGTTACGGCTACAGAGAGAAAGCGCCATGGTCCTGGAATGGTGAGAATAAACGTGTTTCCGCCCGGTTTCGAACCGGGGACCTTTCGCGTGTGAGGCGAACGTGATGACCACTACACTACGGAAACTACACACCCTTCGATGATCAACTTTTCTTTTGGTTGAAAGACATACAACCAAGTTTTAATTGATCAGTTGGGGAATTGAACCACGGTCTCGCGCTAAAGTTAAGTCTTAAACTCACTCAAAATTCCCCGTTCATTTTCTATCTTTGCTGACATCTACGCATTGGTGGTTCAGTGGTAGAATTCTCGCCTGCCACGCGGGAGGCCCGGGTTCGATTCCCGGCCAATGCATGAACACTTCTTTACGACCGTTGGAAACCACCGATATATGTAAATATCCGTTCTTCAAGGCCAAATTCGGCTGACGTGTAAGCATTGGTGGTTCAGTGATAGAATTCTCGCCTGCCATGCGGGAGGCCTGGGTTCAATTCATGAAAAGGACAATTACATGAACACTTCATGAGGACCTTTGATAATTGTAAACCACAGTTATACACTCACTGGCCACTTTATTAGGTACACCTTGCTAGTACTGGGTTGGACCCCCTTTTGCCTTCAGAACTGCCTCAATTCTTTGTGCCATAGATTCATCAAGGTGCTGGAAACATCCCTCCGTTGACATGATAGCATCACGCAGTTGCTGCAGATTTGTCGGCTGCACATCCATGATGCGATTCTCCCGTTCCACCACATCCCAAAGGTGCTCTATTGGACTGAGATCTGGTGACTGTGGAGGCCATTGGAGTACAGTGAACTCATTGTCATGTTCATTGATTGGGCCTGCCAGATCTGCACGTTTCCAACTTAGAGGGTCAGTGTTGAATGCAGAATGTGCCTCTGCCCAAAAGGGAGGCCGTATCTTGGAGATGCAGGGGATTGAACCCTGGACCTCATACATGCAAAGCATGCGCTCTACCACTGAGCTACATCCCCAATGGGCAAGTGCAGGGATTTTTGGAACACAGAGCGACAGCATGGTAGAGGACGTTGTTGACCGTCATGGCTGTGCTGAGTCAGGACACTTGGAAGACTGTCTAGACAAGGACACCTCATCACAGATGCAGGGCAACAGTCTCTCCCTGGTGGTCTAGTGGTTAGGATTCGGCGCTCTCACCGCCGCGGCCCGGGTTCGATTCCCGGTCAGGGAACGCATTTTGTGGAGACACAACCCTCGTCCGCTGGAGTCCTTGAACGACACCTTGTTAAAACTCACAAAAAAGAAGGAAAAAAAAGGCTCCTCCTTCGAGCCGGATTTGAACCAGCGACCTAAGGATTACTGCTATAGAACCTACAGTCCTCCGCTCTACCAACTGAGCTATCGAAGGGTGCCAACGGGACCGCCACATCTGCACGTTTCCAAGTTAGAAGGTCTTTTTGTGCTACATACTTAGCTAACAACTACGTTTCACTACCTTTGGACTGCTTTGCTTGAATTAGAGCTGCAAGAAATAAGTAGCTCTCTCCGTCGGGGAAATGAACCCCGGTTTCCCGCGTGACAGGCAGGGATACTGACCACTATACTAACGAGGAGGTGGTATGGGAGGCCTGGGTTCGATTACCAACATGGGCAGAGGAGGTGGTTTGGAAGGCCTGGGTTCGATTCCCAGCCTGTGCACAAACACTTTTTGCCTAAATCCTTTGCTCACCTGGTGTTTCAAGCCGAACTAGCTACGTTTTGTGAACTGGTTATTGACAGTTTTCATTTTACACAATTATCTCACTACAATAATGTTACGGCTACAGAGAGAAAGCGCCATGGTCCTGGAATGGTGAGAATAAACGTGTTTCCGCCCGGTTTCGAACCGGGGACCTTTCGCGTGTGAGGCGAACGTGATGACCACTACACTACGGAAACTACACACCCTTCGATGATCAACTTTTCTTTTGGTTGAAAGACATACAACCAAGTTTTAATTGATCAGTTGGGGAATTGAACCACGGTCTCGCGCTAAAGTTAAGTCTTAAACTCACTCAAAATTCCCCGTTCATTTTCTATCTTTGCTGACATCTACGCATTGGTGGTTCAGTGGTAGAATTCTCGCCTGCCACGCGGGAGGCCCGGGTTCGATTCCCGGCCAATGCATGAACACTTCTTTACGACCGTTGGAAACCACCGATATATGTAAATATCCGTTCTTCAAGGCCAAATTCGGCTGACGTGTAAGCATTGGTGGTTCAGTGATAGAATTCTCGCCTGCCATGCGGGAGGCCTGGGTTCAATTCATGAAAAGGACAATTACATGAACACTTCATGAGGACCTTTGATAATTGTAAACCACAGTTATACACTCACTGGCCACTTTATTAGGTACACCTTGCTAGTACTGGGTTGGACCCCCTTTTGCCTTCAGAACTGCCTCAATTCTTTGTGCCATAGATTCATCAAGGTGCTGGAAACATCCCTCCGTTGACATGATAGCATCACGCAGTTGCTGCAGATTTGTCGGCTGCACATCCATGATGCGATTCTCCCGTTCCACCACATCCCAAAGGTGCTCTATTGGACTGAGATCTGGTGACTGTGGAGGCCATTGGAGTACAGTGAACTCATTGTCATGTTCATTGATTGGGCCTGCCAGATCTGCACGTTTCCAACTTAGAGGGTCAGTGTTGAATGCAGAATGTGCCTCTGCCCAAAAGGGAGGCCGTATCTTGGAGATGCAGGGGATTGAACCCTGGACCTCATACATGCAAAGCATGCGCTCTACCACTGAGCTACATCCCCAATGGGCAAGTGCAGGGATTTTTGGAACACAGAGCGACAGCATGGTAGAGGACGTTGTTGACCGTCATGGCTGTGCTGAGTCAGGACACTTGGAAGACTGTCTAGACAAGGACACCTCATCACAGATGCAGGGCAACAGTCTCTCCCTGGTGGTCTAGTGGTTAGGATTCGGCGCTCTCACCGCCGCGGCCCGGGTTCGATTCCCGGTCAGGGAACGAATTTTGTGGAGACACAACCCTCGTCCGCTGGAGTCCTTGAACGACACCTTGTTAAAACTCACAAAAAAGAAGGAAAAAAAAGGCTCCTCCTTCGAGCCGGATTTGAACCAGCGACCTAAGGATTACTGCTATAGAACCTACAGTCCTCCGCTCTACCAACTGAGCTATCGAAGGGTGCCAACGGGACCGCCACATCTGCACGTTTCCAAGTTAGAAGGTCTTTTTGTGCTACATACTTAGCTAACAACTACGTTTCACTACCTTTGGACTGCTTTGCTTGAATTAGAGCTGCAAGAAATAAGTAGCTCTCTCCGTCGGGGAAATGAACCCCGGTTTCCCGCGTGACAGGCAGGGATACTGACCACTATACTAACGAGGAGGTGGTATGGGAGGCCTGGGTTCGATTACCAACATGGGCAGAGGAGGTGGTTTGGAAGGCCTGGGTTCGATTCCCAGCCTGTGCACAAACACTTTTTGCCTAAATCCTTTGCTCACCTGGTGTTTCAAGCCGAACTAGCTACGTTTTGTGAACTGGTTATTGACAGTTTTCATTTTACACAATTATCTCACTACAATAATGTTACGGCTACAGAGAGAAAGCGCCATGGTCCTGGAATGGTGAGAATAAACGTGTTTCCGCCCGGTTTCGAACCGGGGACCTTTCGCGTGTGAGGCGAACGTGATGACCACTACACTACGGAAACTACACACCCTTCGATGATCAACTTTTCTTTTGGTTGAAAGACATACAACCAAGTTTTAATTGATCAGTTGGGGAATTGAACCACGGTCTCGCGCTAAAGTTAAGTCTTAAACTCACTCAAAATTCCCCGTTCATTTTCTATCTTTGCTGACATCTACGCATTGGTGGTTCAGTGGTAGAATTCTCGCCTGCCACGCGGGAGGCCCGGGTTCGATTCCCGGCCAATGCATGAACACTTCTTTACGACCGTTGGAAACCACCGATATATGTAAATATCCGTTCTTCAAGGCCAAATTCGGCTGACGTGTAAGCATTGGTGGTTCAGTGATAGAATTCTCGCCTGCCATGCGGGAGGCCTGGGTTCAATTCATGAAAAGGACAATTACATGAACACTTCATGAGGACCTTTGATAATTGTAAACCACAGTTATACACTCACTGGCCACTTTATTAGGTACACCTTGCTAGTACTGGGTTGGACCCCCTTTTGCCTTCAGAACTGCCTCAATTCTTTGTGCCATAGATTCATCAAGGTGCTGGAAACATCCCTCCGTTGACATGATAGCATCACGCAGTTGCTGCAGATTTGTCGGCTGCACATCCATGATGCGATTCTCCCGTTCCACCACATCCCAAAGGTGCTCTATTGGACTGAGATCTGGTGACTGTGGAGGCCATTGGAGTACAGTGAACTCATTGTCATGTTCATTGATTGGGCCTGCCAGATCTGCACGTTTCCAACTTAGAGGGTCAGTGTTGAATGCAGAATGTGCCTCTGCCCAAAAGGGAGGCCGTATCTTGGAGATGCAGGGGATTGAACCCTGGACCTCATACATGCAAAGCATGCGCTCTACCACTGAGCTACATCCCCAATGGGCAAGTGCAGGGATTTTTGGAACACAGAGCGACAGCATGGTAGAGGACGTTGTTGACCGTCATGGCTGTGCTGAGTCAGGACACTTGGAAGACTGTCTAGACAAGGACACCTCATCACAGATGCAGGGCAACGGTCTCTCCCTGGTGGTCTAGTGGTTAGGATTCGGCGCTCTCACCGCCGCGGCCCGGGTTCGATTCCCGGTCAGGGAACGAATTTTGTGGAGACACAACCCTCGTCCGCTGGAGTCCTTGAACGACACCTTGTTAAAACTCACAAAAAAGAAGGAAAAAAAAGGCTCCTCCTTCGAGCCGGATTTGAACCAGCGACCTAAGGATTACTGCTATAGAACCTACAGTCCTCCGCTCTACCAACTGAGCTATCGAAGGGTGCCAACGGGACCGCCACATCTGCACGTTTCCAAGTTAGAAGGTCTTTTTGTGCTACATACTTAGCTAACAACTACGTTTCACTACCTTTGGACTGCTTTGCTTGAATTAGAGCTGCAAGAAATAAGTAGCTCTCTCCGTCGGGGAAATGAACCCCGGTTTCCCGCGTGACAGGCAGGGATACTGACCACTATACTAACGAGGAGGTGGTATGGGAGGCCTGGGTTCGATTACCAACATGGGCAGAGGAGGTGGTTTGGAAGGCCTGGGTTCGATTCCCAGCCTGTGCACAAACACTTTTTGCCTAAATCCTTTGCTCACCTGGTGTTTCAAGCCGAACTAGCTACGTTTTGTGAACTGGTTATTGACAGTTTTCATTTTACACAATTATCTCACTACAATAATGTTACGGCTACAGAGAGAAAGCGCCATGGTCCTGGAATGGTGAGAATAAACGTGTTTCCGCCCGGTTTCGAACCGGGGACCTTTCACGTGTGAGGCGAACGTGATGACCACTACACTACGGAAACTACACACCCTTCGATGATCAACTTTTCTTTTGGTTGAAAGACATACAACCAAGTTTTAATTGATCAGTTGGGGAATTGAACCACGGTCTCGCGCTAAAGTTAAGTCTTAAACTCACTCAAAATTCCCCGTTCATTTTCTATCTTTGCTGACATCTACGCATTGGTGGTTCAGTGGTAGAATTCTCGCCTGCCACGCGGGAGGCCCGGGTTCGATTCCCGGCCAATGCATGAACACTTCTTTACGACCGTTGGAAACCACCGATATATGTAAATATCCGTTCTTCAAGGCCAAATTCGGCTGACGTGTAAGCATTGGTGGTTCAGTGATAGAATTCTCGCCTGCCATGCGGGAGGCCTGGGTTCAATTCATGAAAAGGACAATTACATGAACACTTCATGAGGACCTTTGATAATTGTAAACCACAGTTATACACTCACTGGCCACTTTATTAGGTACACCTTGCTAGTACTGGGTTGGACCCCCTTTTGCCTTCAGAACTGCCTCAATTCTTTGTGCCATAGATTCATCAAGGTGCTGGAAACTTCCCTCCGTTGACATGATAGCATCACGCAGTTGCTGCAGATTTGTCGGCTGCACATCCATGATGCGATTCTCCCGTTCCACCACATCCCAAAGGTGCTCTATTGGATTGAGATCTGGTGACTGTGGAGGCCATTGGAGTACAGTGAACTCATTGTCATGTTCATTGATTGGGCCTGCCAGATCTGCACGTTTCCAACTTAGAGGGTCAGTGTTGAATGCAGAATGTGCCTCTGCCCAAAAGGGAGGCCGTATCTTGGAGATGCAGGGGATTGAACGCTGGACCTCATACACGCAAAGCTTGCGCTCTACCACTGAGCTACATCCCCAATGGGCAAGTGCAGGGATTTTTGGAACACAGAGCGACAGCATGGTAGAGGACGTTGTTGACCGTCATGGCTGTGCTGAGTCAGGACACTTGGAAGACTGTCTAGACAAGGACACCTCATCACAGATGCAGGGCAACAGTCTCTCCCTGGTGGTCTAGTGGTTAGGATTCGGCGCTCTCACCGCCGCGGCCCGGGTTCGATTCCCGGTCAGGGAACGAATTTTGTGGAGACACAACCCTCGTCCGCTGGAGTCCTTGAACGACACCTTGTGAAAACTCACAAAAAAGAAGGAAAAAAAAGGCTCCTCCTTCGAGCCGGATTTGAACCAGCGACCTAAGGATTACTGCTATAGAACCTACAGTCCTCCGCTCTACCAACTGAGCTATCGAAGGGTGCCAACAGGACCGCCACATCTGCACGTTTCCAAGTTAGAAGGTCTTTTTGTGCTACATACTTAGCTAACAACTACGTTTCACTACCTTTGGACTGCTTTGCTTGAATTAGAGCTGCAAGAAATAAGTAGCTCTCTCCGTCGGGGAAATGAACCCCGGTTTCCCGCGTGACAGGCAGGGATACTGACCACTATACTAACGAGGAGGTGGTATGGGAGGCCTGGGTTCGATTACCAACATGGGCAGAGGAGGTGGTTTGGAAGGCCTGGGTTCGATTCCCAGCCTGTGCACAAACACTTTTTGCCTAAATCCTTTGCTCACCTGGTGTTTCAAGCCGAACTAGCTACGTTTTGTGAACTGGTTATTGACAGTTTTCATTTTACACAATTATCTCACTACAATAATGTTACGGCTACAGAGAGAAAGCGCCATGGTCCTGGAATGGTGAGAATAAACGTGTTTCCGCCCGGTTTCGAACCGGGGACCTTTCGCGTGTGAGGCGAACGTGATGACCACTACACTACGGAAACTACACACCCTTCGATGATCAACTTTTCTTTTGGTTGAAAGACATACAACCAAGTTTTAATTGATCAGTTGGGGAATTGAACCACGGTCTCGCGCTAAAGTTAAGTCTTAAACTCACTCAAAATTCCCCGTTCATTTTCTATCTTTGCTGACATCTACGCATTGGTGGTTCAGTGGTAGAATTCTCGCCTGCCACGCGGGAGGCCCGGGTTCGATTCCCGGCCAATGCATGAACACTTCTTTACGACCGTTGGAAACCACCGATATATGTAAATATCCGTTCTTCAAGGCCAAATTCGGCTGACGTGTAAGCATTGGTGGTTCAGTGATAGAATTCTCGCCTGCCATGCGGGAGGCCTGGGTTCAATTCATGAAAAGGACAATTACATGAACACTTCATGAGGACCTTTGATAATTGTAAACCACAGTTATACACTCACTGGCCACTTTATTAGGTACACCTTGCTAGTACTGGGTTGGACCCCCTTTTGCCTTCAGAACTGCCTCAATTCTTTGTGCCATAGATTCATCAAGGTGCTGGAAACATCCCTCCGTTGACATGATAGCATCACGCAGTTGCTGCAGATTTGTCGGCTGCACATCCATGATGCGATTCTCCCGTTCCACCACATCCCAAAGGTGCTCTATTGGACTGAGATCTGGTGACTGTGGAGGCCATTGGAGTACAGTGAACTCATTGTCATGTTCATTGATTGGGCCTGCCAGATCTGCACGTTTCCAACTTAGAGGGTCAGTGTTGAATGCAGAATGTGCCTCTGCCCAAAAGGGAGGCCGTATCTTGGAGATGCAGGGGATTGAACCCTGGACCTCATACATGCAAAGCATGCGCTCTACCACTGAGCTACATCCCCAATGGGCAAGTGCAGGGATTTTTGGAACACAGAGCGACAGCATGGTAGAGGACGTTGTTGACCGTCATGGCTGTGCTGAGTCAGGACACTTGGAAGACTGTCTAGACAAGGACACCTCATCACAGATGCAGGGCAACGGTCTCTCCCTGGTGGTCTAGTGGTTAGGATTCGGCGCTCTCACCGCCGCGGCCCGGGTTCGATTCCCGGTCAGGGAACGAATTTTGTGGAGACACAACCCTCGTCCGCTGGAGTCCTTGAACGACACCTTGTTAAAACTCACAAAAAAGAAGGAAAAAAAAGGCTCCTCCTTCGAGCCGGATTTGAACCAGCGACCTAAGGATTACTGCTATAGAACCTACAGTCCTCCGCTCTACCAACTGAGCTATCGAAGGGTGCCAACGGGACCGCCACATCTGCACGTTTCCAAGTTAGAAGGTCTTTTTGTGCTACATACTTAGCTAACAACTACGTTTCACTACCTTTGGACTGCTTTGCTTGAATTAGAGCTGCAAGAAATAAGTAGCTCTCTCCGTCGGGGAAATGAACCCCGGTTTCCCGCGTGACAGGCAAGGATACTGACCACTATACTAACGAGGAGGTGGTATGGGAGGCCTGGGTTCGATTACCAACATGGGCAGAGGAGGTGGTTTGGAAGGCCTGGGTTCGATTCCCAGCCTGTGCACAAACACTTTTTGCCTAAATCCTTTGCTCACCTGGTGTTTCAAGCCGAACTAGCTACGTTTTGTGAACTGGTTATTGACAGTTTTCATTTTACACAATTATCTCACTACAATAATGTTACGGCTACAGAGAGAAAGCGCCATGGTCCTGGAATGGTGAGAATAAACGTGTTTCCGCCCGGTTTCGAACCGGGGACCTTTCGCGTGTGAGGCGAACGTGATGACCACTACACTACGGAAACTACACACCCTTCGATGATCAACTTTTCTTTTGGTTGAAAGACATACAACCAAGTTTTAATTGATCAGTTGGGGAATTGAACCACGGTCTCGCGCTAAAGTTAAGTCTTAAACTCACTCAAAATTCCCCGTTCATTTTCTATCTTTGCTGACATCTACGCATTGGTGGTTCAGTGGTAGAATTCTCGCCTGCCACGCGGGAGGCCCGGGTTCGATTCCCGGCCAATGCATGAACACTTCTTTACGACCGTTGGAAACCACCGATATATGTAAATATCCGTTCTTCAAGGCCAAATTCGGCTGACGTGTAAGCATTGGTGGTTCAGTGATAGAATTCTCGCCTGCCATGCGGGAGGCCTGGGTTCAATTCATGAAAAGGACAATTACATGAACACTTCATGAGGACCTTTGATAATTGTAAACCACAGTTATACACTCACTGGCCACTTTATTAGGTACACCTTGCTAGTACTGGGTTGGACCCCCTTTTGCCTTCAGAACTGCCTCAATTCTTTGTGCCATAGATTCATCAAGGTGCTGGAAACTTCCCTCCGTTGACATGATAGCATCACGCAGTTGCTGCAGATTTGTCGGCTGCACATCCATGATGCGATTCTCCCGTTCCACCACATCCCAAAGGTGCTCTATTGGATTGAGATCTGGTGACTGTGGAGGCCATTGGAGTACAGTGAACTCATTGTCATGTTCATTGATTGGGCCTGCCAGATCTGCACGTTTCCAACTTAGAGGGTCAGTGTTGAATGCAGAATGTGCCTCTGCCCAAAAGGGAGGCCGTATCTTGGAGATGCAGGGGATTGAACGCTGGACCTCATACACGCAAAGCTTGCGCTCTACCACTGAGCTACATCCCCAATGGGCAAGTGCAGGGATTTTTGGAACACAGAGCGACAGCATGGTAGAGGACGTTGTTGACCGTCATGGCTGTGCTGAGTCAGGACACTTGGAAGACTGTCTAGACAAGGACACCTCATCACAGATGCAGGGCAACAGTCTCTCCCTGGTGGTCTAGTGGTTAGGATTCGGCGCTCTCACCGCTGCGGCCCGGGTTCGATTCCCGGTCAGGGAACGAATTTTGTGGAGACACAACCCTCGTCCGCTGGAGTCCTTGAACGACACCTTGTTAAAACTCACAAAAAAGAAGGAAAAAAAAGGCTCCTCCTTCGAGCCGGATTTGAACCAGCGACCTAAGGATTACTGCTATAGAACCTACAGTCCTCCGCTCTACCAACTGAGCTATCGAAGGGTGCCAACGGGACCGCCACATCTGCACGTTTCCAAGTTAGAAGGTCTTTTTGTGCTACATACTTAGCTAACAACTACGTTTCACTACCTTTGGACTGCTTTGCTTGAATTAGAGCTGCAAGAAATAAGTAGCTCTCTCCGTCGGGGAAATGAACCCCGGTTTCCCGCGTGACAGGCAAGGATACTGACCACTATACTAACGAGGAGGTGGTATGGGAGGCCTGGGTTCGATTACCAACATGGGCAGAGGAGGTGGTTTGGAAGGCCTGGGTTCGATTCCCAGCCTGTGCACAAACACTTTTTGCCTAAATCCTTTGCTCACCTGGTGTTTCAAGCCGAACTAGCTACGTTTTGTGAACTGGTTATTGACAGTTTTCATTTTACACAATTATCTCACTACAATAATGTTACGGCTACAGAGAGAAAGCGCCATGGTCCTGGAATGGTGAGAATAAACGTGTTTCCGCCCGGTTTCGAACCGGGGACCTTTCGCGTGTGAGGCGAACGTGATGACCACTACACTACGGAAACTACACACCCTTCGATGATCAACTTTTCTTTTGGTTGAAAGACATACAACCAAGTTTTAATTGATCAGTTGGGGAATTGAACCACGGTCTCGCGCTAAAGTTAAGTCTTAAACTCACTGAAAATTCCCCGTTCATTTTCTATCTTTGCTGACATCTACGCATTGGTGGTTCAGTGGTAGAATTCTCGCCTGCCACGCGGGAGGCCCGGGTTCGATTCCCGGCCAATGCATGAACACTTCTTTACGACCGTTGGAAACCACCGATATATGTAAATATCCGTTCTTCAAGGCCAAATTCGGCTGACGTGTAAGCATTGGTGGTTCAGTGATAGAATTCTCGCCTGCCATGCGGGAGGCCTGGGTTCAATTCATGAAAAGGACAATTACATGAACACTTCATGAGGACCTTTGATAATTGTAAACCACAGTTATACACTCACTGGCCACTTTATTAGGTACACCTTGCTAGTACTGGGTTGGACCCCCTTTTGCCTTCAGAACTGCCTCAATTCTTTGTGCCATAGATTCATTAAGGTGCTGGAAACATCCCTCCGTTGACATGATAGCATCACGCAGTTGCTGCAGATTTGTCGGCTGCACATCCATGATGCGATTCTCCCGTTCCACCACATCCCAAAGGTGCTCTATTGGATTGAGATCTGGTGACTGTGGAGGCCATTGGAGTACAGTGAACTCATTGTCATGTTCATTGATTGGGCCTGCCAGATCTGCACGTTTCCAACTTAGAGGGTCAGTGTTGAATGCAGAATGTGCCTCTGCCCAAAAGGGAGGCCGTATCTTGGAGATGCAGGGGATTGAACCCTGGACCTCATACATGCAAAGCATGCGCTCTACCACTGAGCTACATCCCCAATGGGCAAGTGCAGGGATTTTTGGAACACAGAGCGACAGCATGGTAGAGGACGTTGTTGACCGTCATGGCTGTGCTGAGTCAGGACACTTGGAAGACTGTCTAGACAAGGACACCTCATCACAGATGCAGGGCAACAGTCTCTCCCTGGTGGTCTAGTGGTTAGGATTCGGCGCTCTCACCGCCGCAGCCCGGGTTCGATTCCCGGTCAGGGAACGAATTTTGTGGAGACACAACCCTCGTCCGCTGGAGTCCTTGAACGACACCTTGTTAAAACTCACAAAAAAGAAGGAAAAAAAAGGCTCCTCCTTCGAGCCGGATTTGAACCAGCGACCTAAGGATTACTGCTATAGAACCTACAGTCCTCCGCTCTACCAACTGAGCTATCGAAGGGTGCCAACGGGACCGCCACATCTGCACGTTTCCAAGTTAGAAGGTCTTTTTGTGCTACATACTTAGCTAACAACTACGTTTCACTACCTTTGGACTGCTTTGCTTGAATTAGAGCTGCAAGAAATAAGTAGCTCTCTCCGTCGGGGAAATGAACCCCGGTTTCCCGCGTGACAGGCAGGGATACTGACCACTATACTAACGAGGAGGTGGTATGGGAGGCCTGGGTTCGATTACCAACATGGGCAGAGGAGGTGGTTTGGAAGGCCTGGGTTCGATTCCCAGCCTGTGCACAAACACTTTTTGCCTAAATCCTTTGCTCACCTGGTGTTTCAAGCCGAACTAGCTACGTTTTGTGAACTGGTTATTGACAGTTTTCATTTTACACAATTATCTCACTACAATAATGTTACGGCTACAGAGAGAAAGCGCCATGGTCCTGGAATGGTGAGAATAAACGTGTTTCCGCCCGGTTTCGAACCGGGGACCTTTCGCGTGTGAGGCGAACGTGATGACCACTACACTACGGAAACTACACACCCTTCGATGATCAACTTTTCTTTTGGTTGAAAGACATACAACCAAGTTTTAATTGATCAGTTGGGGAATTGAACCACGGTCTCGCGCTAAAGTTAAGTCTTAAACTCACTCAAAATTCCCCGTTCATTTTCTATCTTTGCTGACATCTACGCATTGGTGGTTCAGTGGTAGAATTCTCGCCTGCCACGCGGGAGGCCCGGGTTCGATTCCCGGCCAATGCATGAACACTTCTTTACGACCGTTGGAAACCACCGATATATGTAAATATCCGTTCTTCAAGGCCAAATTCGGCTGACGTGTAAGCATTGGTGGTTCAGTGATAGAATTCTCGCCTGCCATGCGGGAGGCCTGGGTTCAATTCATGAAAAGGACAATTACATGAACACTTCATGAGGACCTTTGATAATTATAAACCACAGTTATACACTCACTGGCCACTTTATTAGGTACACCTTGCTAGTACTGGGTTGGACCCCCTTTTGCCTTCAGAACTGCCTCAATTCTTTGTGCCATAGATTCATCAAGGTGCTGGAAACATCCCTCCGTTGACATGATAGCATCACGCAGTTGCTGCAGATTTGTCGGCTGCACATCCATGATGCGATTCTCCCGTTCCACCACATCCCAAAGGTGCTCTATTGGACTGAGATCTGGTGACTGTGGAGGCCATTGGAGTACAGTGAACTCATTGTCATGTTCATTGATTGGGCCTGCCAGATCTGCACGTTTCCAACTTAGAGGGTCAGTGTTGAATGCAGAATGTGCCTCTGCCCAAAAGGGAGGCCGTATCTTGGAGATGCAGGGGATTGAACCCTGGACCTCATACATGCAAAGCATGCGCTCTACCACTGAGCTACATCCCCAATGGGCAAGTGCAGGGATTTTTGGAACACAGAGCGACAGCATGGTAGAGGACGTTGTTGACCGTCATGGCTGTGCTGAGTCAGGACACTTGGAAGACTGTCTAGACAAGGACACCTCATCACAGATGCAGGGCAACAGTCTCTCCCTGGTGGTCTAGTGGTTAGGATTCGGCGCTCTCACCGCCGCGGCCCGGGTTCGATTCCCGGTCAGGGAACGAATTTTGTGGAGACACAACCCTCGTCCGCTGGAGTCCTTGAACGACACCTTGTTAAAACTCACAAAAAAGAAGGAAAAAAAAGGCTCCTCCTTCGAGCCGGATTTGAACCAGCGACCTAAGGATTACTGCTATAGAACCTACAGTCCTCCGCTCTACCAACTGAGCTATCGAAGGGTGCCAACGGGACCGCCACATCTGCACGTTTCCAAGTTAGAAGGTCTTTTTGTGCTACATACTTAGCTAACAACTACGTTTCACTACCTTTGGACTGCTTTGCTTGAATTAGAGCTGCAAGAAATAAGTAGCTCTCTCCGTCGGGGAAATGAACCCCGGTTTCCCGCGTGACAGGCAGGGATACTGACCACTATACTAACGAGGAGGTGGTATGGGAGGCCTGGGTTCGATTACCAACATGGGCAGAGGAGGTGGTTTGGAAGGCCTGGGTTCGATTCCCAGCCTGTGCACAAACACTTTTTGCCTAAATCCTTTGCTCACCTGGTGTTTCAAGCCGAACTAGCTACGTTTTGTGAACTGGTTATTGACAGTTTTCATTTTACACAATTATCTCACTACAATAATGTTACGGCTACAGAGAGAAAGCGCCATGGTCCTGGAATGGTGAGAATAAACGTGTTTCCGCCCGGTTTCGAACCGGGGACCTTTCGCGTGTGAGGCGAACGTGATGACCACTACACTACGGAAACTACACACCCTTCGATGATCAACTTTTCTTTTGGTTGAAAGACATACAACCAAGTTTTAATTGATCAGTTGGGGAATTGAACCACGGTCTCGCGCTAAAGTTAAGTCTTAAACTCACTCAAAATTCCCCGTTCATTTTCTATCTTTGCTGACATCTACGCATTGGTGGTTCA
The DNA here is from genome assembly GCF_951799395.1 of Argentina silus. Taxonomy (NCBI): domain Eukaryota; kingdom Metazoa; phylum Chordata; class Actinopteri; order Argentiniformes; family Argentinidae; genus Argentina; species Argentina silus. The sequence continues at coordinate 1,150,203 of NC_139674.1, read as the reverse complement.
GTGGTAGAATTCTCGCCTGCCACGCGGGAGGCCCGGGTTCGATTCCCGGCCAATGCATGAACACTTCTTTACGACCGTTGGAAACCACCGATATATGTAAATATCCGTTCTTCAAGGCCAAATTCGGCTGACGTGTAAGCATTGGTGGTTCAGTGATAGAATTCTCGCCTGCCATGCGGGAGGCCTGGGTTCAATTCATGAAAAGGACAATTACATGAACACTTCATGAGGACCTTTGATAATTGTAAACCACAGTTATACACTCACTGGCCACTTTATTAGGTACACCTTGCTAGTACTGGGTTGGACCCCCTTTTGCCTTCAGAACTGCCTCAATTCTTTGTGCCATAGATTCATCAAGGTGCTGGAAACTTCCCTCCGTTGACATGATAGCATCACGCAGTTGCTGCAGATTTGTCGGCTGCACATCCATGATGCGATTCTCCCGTTCCACCACATCCCAAAGGTGCTCTATTGGATTGAGATCTGGTGACTGTGGAGGCCATTGGAGTACAGTGAACTCATTGTCATGTTCATTGATTGGGCCTGCCAGATCTGCACGTTTCCAACTTAGAGGGTCAGTGTTGAATGCAGAATGTGCCTCTGCCCAAAAGGGAGGCCGTATCTTGGAGATGCAGGGGATTGAACGCTGGACCTCATACACGCAAAGCTTGCGCTCTACCACTGAGCTACATCCCCAATGGGCAAGTGCAGGGATTTTTGGAACACAGAGCGACAGCATGGTAGAGGACGTTGTTGACCGTCATGGCTGTGCTGAGTCAGGACACTTGGAAGACTGTCTAGACAAGGACACCTCATCACAGATGCAGGGCAACAGTCTCTCCCTGGTGGTCTAGTGGTTAGGATTCGGCGCTCTCACCGCCGCGGCCCGGGTTCGATTCCCGGTCAGGGAACGAATTTTGTGGAGACACAACCCTCGTCCGCTGGAGTCCTTGAACGACACCTTGTTAAAACTCACAAAAAAGAAGGAAAAAAAAAGCTCCTCCTTCGAGCCGGATTTGAACCAGCGACCTAAGGATTACTGCTATAGAACCTACAGTCCTCCGCTCTACCAACTGAGCTATCGAAGGGTGCCAACGGGACCGCCACATCTGCACGTTTCCAAGTCAGAAGGTCTTTTTGTGCTACATACTTAGCTAACAACTACGTTTCACTACCTTTGGACTGCTTTGCTTGAATTAGAGCTGCAAGAAATAAGTAGCTCTCTCCGTCGGGGAAATGAACCCCGGTTTCCCGCGTGACAGGCAAGGATACTGACCACTATACTAACGAGGAGGTGGTATGGGAGGCCTGGGTTCGATTACCAACATGGGCAGAGGAGGTGGTTTGGAAGGCCTGGGTTCGATTCCCAGCCTGTGCACAAACACTTTTTGCCTAAATCCTTTGCTCACCTGGTGTTTCAAGCCGAACTAGCTACGTTTTGTGAACTGGTTATTGACAGTTTTCATTTTACACAATTATCTCACTACAATAATGTTACGGCTACAGAGAGAAAGCGCCATGGTCCTGGAATGGTGAGAATAAACGTGTTTCCGCCCGGTTTCGAACCGGGGACCTTTCGCGTGTGAGGCGAACGTGATGACCACTACACTACGGAAACTACACACCCTTCGATGATCAACTTTTCTTTTGGTTGAAAGACATACAACCAAGTTTTAATTGATCAGTTGGGGAATTGAACCACGGTCTCGCGCTAAAGTTAAGTCTTAAACTCACTCAAAATTCCCCGTTCATTTTCTATCTTTGCTGACATCTACGCATTGGTGGTTCAGTGGTAGAATTCTCGCCTGCCACGCGGGAGGCCCGGGTTCGATTCCCGGCCAATGCATGAACACTTCTTTACGACCGTTGGAAACCACCGATATATGTAAATATCCGTTCTTCAAGGCCAAATTCGGCTGACGTGTAAGCATTGGTGGTTCAGTGATAGAATTCTCGCCTGCCATGCGGGAGGCCTGGGTTCAATTCATGAAAAGGACAATTACATGAACACTTCATGAGGACCTTTGATAATTGTAAACCACAGTTATACACTCACTGGCCACTTTATTAGGTACACCTTGCTAGTACTGGGTTGGACCCCCTTTTGCCTTCAGAACTGCCTCAATTCTTTGTGCCATAGATTCATCAAGGTGCTGGAAACTTCCCTCCGTTGACATGATAGCATCACGCAGTTGCTGCAGATTTGTCGGCTGCACATCCATGATGCGATTCTCCCGTTCCACCACATCCCAAAGGTGCTCTATTGGATTGAGATCTGGTGACTGTGGAGGCCATTGGAGTACAGTGAACTCATTGTCATGTTCATTGATTGGGCCTGCCAGATCTGCACGTTTCCAACTTAGAGGGTCAGTGTTGAATGCAGAATGTGCCTCTGCCCAAAAGGGAGGCCGTATCTTGGAGATGCAGGGGATTGAACGCTGGACCTCATACACGCAAAGCTTGCGCTCTACCACTGAGCTACATCCCCAATGGGCAAGTGCAGGGATTTTTGGAACACAGAGCGACAGCATGGTAGAGGACGTTGTTGACCGTCATGGCTGTGCTGAGTCAGGACACTTGGAAGACTGTCTAGACAAGGACACCTCATCACAGATGCAGGGCAACAGTCTCTCCCTGGTGGTCTAGTGGTTAGGATTCGGCGCTCTCACCGCCGCGGCCCGGGTTCGATTCCCGGTCAGGGAACGAATTTTGTGGAGACACAACCCTCGTCCGCTGGAGTCCTTGAACGACACCTTGTTAAAACTCACAAAAAAGAAGGAAAAAAAAAGCTCCTCCTTCGAGCCGGATTTGAACCAGCGACCTAAGGATTACTGCTATAGAACCTACAGTCCTCCGCTCTACCAACTGAGCTATCGAAGGGTGCCAACGGGACCGCCACATCTGCACGTTTCCAAGTCAGAAGGTCTTTTTGTGCTACATACTTAGCTAACAACTACGTTTCACTACCTTTGGACTGCTTTGCTTGAATTAGAGCTGCAAGAAATAAGTAGCTCTCTCCGTCGGGGAAATGAACCCCGGTTTCCCGCGTGACAGGCAAGGATACTGACCACTATACTAACGAGGAGGTGGTATGGGAGGCCTGGGTTCGATTACCAACATGGGCAGAGGAGGTGGTTTGGAAGGCCTGGGTTCGATTCCCAGCCTGTGCACAAACACTTTTTGCCTAAATCCTTTGCTCACCTGGTGTTTCAAGCCGAACTAGCTACGTTTTGTGAACTGGTTATTGACAGTTTTCATTTTACACAATTATCTCACTACAATAATGTTACGGCTACAGAGAGAAAGCGCCATGGTCCTGGAATGGTGAGAATAAACGTGTTTCCGCCCGGTTTCGAACCGGGGACCTTTCGCGTGTGAGGCGAACGTGATGACCACTACACTACGGAAACTACACACCCTTCGATGATCAACTTTTCTTTTGGTTGAAAGACATACAACCAAGTTTTAATTGATCAGTTGGGGAATTGAACCACGGTCTCGCGCTAAAGTTAAGTCTTAAACTCACTCAAAATTCCCCGTTCATTTTCTATCTTTGCTGACATCTACGCATTGGTGGTTCAGTGGTAGAATTCTCGCCTGCCACGCGGGAGGCCCGGGTTCGATTCCCGGCCAATGCATGAACACTTCTTTACGACCGTTGGAAACCACCGATATATGTAAATATCCGTTCTTCAAGGCCAAATTCGGCTGACGTGTAAGCATTGGTGGTTCAGTGATAGAATTCTCGCCTGCCATGCGGGAGGCCTGGGTTCAATTCATGAAAAGGACAATTACATGAACACTTCATGAGGACCTTTGATAATTGTAAACCACAGTTATACACTCACTGGCCACTTTATTAGGTACACCTTGCTAGTACTGGGTTGGACCCCCTTTTGCCTTCAGAACTGCCTCAATTCTTTGTGCCATAGATTCATCAAGGTGCTGGAAACTTCCCTCCGTTGACATGATAGCATCACGCAGTTGCTGCAGATTTGTCGGCTGCACATCCATGATGCGATTCTCCCGTTCCACCACATCCCAAAGGTGCTCTATTGGATTGAGATCTGGTGACTGTGGAGGCCATTGGAGTACAGTGAACTCATTGTCATGTTCATTGATTGGGCCTGCCAGATCTGCACGTTTCCAACTTAGAGGGTCAGTGTTGAATGCAGAATGTGCCTCTGCCCAAAAGGGAGGCCGTATCTTGGAGATGCAGGGGATTGAACGCTGGACCTCATACACGCAAAGCTTGCGCTCTACCACTGAGCTACATCCCCAATGGGCAAGTGCAGGGATTTTTGGAACACAGAGCGACAGCATGGTAGAGGACGTTGTTGACCGTCATGGCTGTGCTGAGTCAGGACACTTGGAAGACTGTCTAGACAAGGACACCTCATCACAGATGCAGGTCAACAGTCTCTCCCTGGTGGTCTAGTGGTTAGGATTCGGCGCTCTCACCGCCGCGGCCCGGGTTCGATTCCCGGTCAGGGAACGAATTTTGTGGAGACACAACCCTCGTCCGCTGGAGTCCTTGAACGACACCTTGTTAAAACTCACAAAAAAGAAGGAAAAAAAAGGCTCCTCCTTCGAGCCGGATTTGAACCAGCGACCTAAGGATTACTGCTATAGAACCTACAGTCCTCCGCTCTACCAACTGAGCTATCGAAGGGTGCCAACGGGACCGCCACATCTGCACGTTTCCAAGTTAGAAGGTCTTTTTGTGCTACATACTTAGCTAACAACTACGTTTCACTACCTTTGGACTGCTTTGCTTGAATTAGAGCTGCAAGAAATAAGTAGCTCTCTCCGTCGGGGAAATGAACCCCGGTTTCCCGCGTGACAGGCAGGGATACTGACCACTATACTAACGAGGAGGTGGTATGGGAGGCCTGGGTTCGATTACCAACATGGGCAGAGGAGGTGGTTTGGAAGGCCTGGGTTCGATTCCCAGCCTGTGCACAAACACTTTTTGCCTAAATCCTTTGCTCACCTGGTGTTTCAAGCCGAACTAGCTACGTTTTGTGAACTGGTTATTGACAGTTTTCATTTTACACAATTATCTCACTACAATAATGTTACGGCTACAGAGAGAAAGCGCCATGGTCCTGGAATGGTGAGAATAAACGTGTTTCCGCCCGGTTTCGAACCGGGGACCTTTCGCGTGTGAGGCGAACGTGATGACCACTACACTACGGAAACTACACACCCTTCGATGATCAACTTTTCTTTTGGTTGAAAGACATACAACCAAGTTTTAATTGATCAGTTGGGGAATTGAACCACGGTCTCGCGCTAAAGTTAAGTCTTAAACTCACTCAAAATTCCCCGTTCATTTTCTATCTTTGCTGACATCTACGCATTGGTGGTTCAGTGGTAGAATTCTCGCCTGCCACGCGGGAGGCCCGGGTTCGATTCCCGGCCAATGCATGAACACTTCTTTACGACCGTTGGAAACCACCGATATATGTAAATATCCGTTCTTCAAGGCCAAATTCGGCTGACGTGTAAGCATTGGTGGTTCAGTGATAGAATTCTCGCCTGCCATGCGGGAGGCCTGGGTTCAATTCATGAAAAGGACAATTACATGAACACTTCATGAGGACCTTTGATAATTGTAAACCACAGTTATACACTCACTGGCCACTTTATTAGGTACACCTTGCTAGTACTGGGTTGGACCCCCTTTTGCCTTCAGAACTGCCTCAATTCTTTGTGCCATAGATTCATCAAGGTGCTGGAAACTTCCCTCCGTTGACATGATAGCATCACGCAGTTGCTGCAGATTTGTCGGCTGCACATCCATGATGCGATTCTCCCGTTCCACCACATCCCAAAGGTGCTCTATTGGATTGAGATCTGGTGACTGTGGAGGCCATTGGAGTACAGTGAACTCATTGTCATGTTCATTGATTGGGCCTGCCAGATCTGCACGTTTCCAACTTAGAGGGTCAGTGTTGAATGCAGAATGTGCCTCTGCCCAAAAGGGAGGCCGTATCTTGGAGATGCAGGGGATTGAACGCTGGACCTCATACACGCAAAGCTTGCGCTCTACCACTGAGCTACATCCCCAATGGGCAAGTGCAGGGATTTTTGGAACACAGAGCGACAGCATGGTAGAGGACGTTGTTGACCGTCATGGCTGTGCTGAGTCAGGACACTTGGAAGACTGTCTAGACAAGGACACCTCATCACAGATGCAGGGCAACAGTCTCTCCCTGGTGGTCTAGTGGTTAGGATTCGGCGCTCATACCGCCGCGGCCCGGGTTCGATTCCCGGTCAGGGAACGCATTTTGTGGAGACACAACCCTCGTCCGCTGGAGTCCTTGAACGACACCTTGTTAAAACTCACAAAAAAGAAGGAAAAAAAAGGCTCCTCCTTCGAGCCGGATTTGAACCAGCGACCTAAGGATTACTGCTATAGAACCTACAGTCCTCCGCTCTACCAACTGAGCTATCGAAGGGTGCCAACGGGACCGCCACATCTGCACGTTTCCAAGTTAGAAGGTCTTTTTGTGCTACATACTTAGCTAACAACTACGTTTCACTACCTTTGGACTGCTTTGCTTGAATTAGAGCTGCAAGAAATAAGTAGCTCTCTCCGTCGGGGAAATGAACCCCGGTTTCACGCGTGACAGGCAGGGATACTGACCACTATACTAACGAGGAGGTGGTATGGGAGGCCTGGGTTCGATTACCAACATGGGCAGAGGAGGTGGTTTGGAAGGCCTGGGTTCGATTCCCAGCCTGTGCACAAACACTTTTTGCCTAAATCCTTTGCTCACCTGGTGTTTCAAGCCGAACTAGCTACGTTTTGTGAACTGGTTATTGACAGTTTTCATTTTACACAATTATCTCACTACAATAATGTTACGGCTACAGAGAGAAAGCGCCATGGTCCTGGAATGGTGAGAATAAACGTGTTTCCGCCCGGTTTCGAACCGGGGACCTTTCGCGTGTGAGGCGAACGTGATGACCACTACACTACGGAAACTACACACCCTTCGATGATCAACTTTTCTTTTGGTTGAAAGACATACAACCAAGTTTTAATTGATCAGTTGGGGAATTGAACCACGGTCTCGCGCTAAAGTTAAGTCTTAAACTCACTCAAAATTCCTCGTTCATTTTCTATCTTTGCTGACATCTACGCATTGGTGGTTCAGTGGTAGAATTCTCGCCTGCCACGCGGGAGGCCCGGGTTCGATTCCCGGCCAATGCATGAACACTTCTTTACGACCGTTGGAAACCACCGATATATGTAAATATCCGTTCTTCAAGGCCAAATTCGGCTGACGTGTAAGCATTGGTGGTTCAGTGATAGAATTCTCGCCTGCCATGCGGGAGGCCTGGGTTCAATTCATGAAAAGGACAATTACATGAACACTTCATGAGGACCTTTGATAATTGTAAACCACAGTTATACACTCACTGGCCACTTTATTAGGTACACCTTGCTAGTACTGGGTTGGACCCCCTTTTGCCTTCAGAACTGCCTCAATTCTTTGTGCCATAGATTCATCAAGGTGCTGGAAACATCCCTCCGTTGACATGATAGCATCACGCAGTTGCTGCAGATTTGTCGGCTGCACATCCATGATGCGATTCTCCCGTTCCACCACATCCCAAAGGTGCTCTATTGGATTGAGATCTGGTGACTGTGGAGGCCATTGGAGTACAGTGAACTCATTGTCATGTTCATTGATTGGGCCTGCCAGATCTGCACGTTTCCAACTTAGAGGGTCAGTGTTGAATGCAGAATGTGCCTCTGCCCAAAAGGGAGGCCGTATCTTGGAGATGCAGGGGATTGAACCCTGGACCTCATACATGCAAAGCATGCGCTCTACCACTGAGCTACATCCCCAATGGGCAAGTGCAGGGATTTTTGGAACACAGAGCGACAGCATGGTAGAGGACGTTGTTGACCGTCATGGCTGTGCTGAGTCAGGACACTTGGAAGACTGTCTAGACAAGGACACCTCATCACAGATGCAGGGCAACAGTCTCTCCCTGGTGGTCTAGTGGTTAGGATTCGGCGCTCTCACCGCCGCGGCCCGGGTTCGATTCCCGGTCAGGGAACGAATTTTGTGGAGACACAACCCTCGTCCGCTGGAGTCCTTGAACGACACCTTGTTAAAACTCACAAAAAAGAAGGAAAAAAAAGGCTCCTCCTTCGAGCCGGATTTGAACCAGCGACCTAAGGATTACTGCTATAGAACCTACAGTCCTCCGCTCTACCAACTGAGCTATCGAAGGGTGCCAACGGGACCGCCACATCTGCACGTTTCCAAGTTAGAAGGTCTTTTTGTGCTACATACTTAGCTAACAACTACGTTTCACTACCTTTGGACTGCTTTGCTTGAATTAGAGCTGCAAGAAATAAGTAGCTCTCTCCGTCGGGGAAATGAACCCCGGTTTCCCGCGTGACAGGCAGGGATACTGACCACTATACTAACGAGGAGGTGGTATGGGAGGCCTGGGTTCGATTACCAACATGGGCAGAGGAGGTGGTTTGGAAGGCCTGGGTTCGATTCCCAGCCTGTGCACAAACACTTTTTGCCTAAATCCTTTGCTCACCTGGTGTTTCAAGCCGAACTAGCTACGTTTTGTGAACTGGTTATTGACAGTTTTCATTTTACACAATTATCTCACTACAATAATGTTACGGCTACAGAGAGAAAGCGCCATGGTCCTGGAATGGTGAGAATAAACGTGTTTCCGCCCGGTTTCGAACCGGGGACCTTTCGCGTGTGAGGCGAACGTGATGACCACTACACTACGGAAACTACACACCCTTCGATGATCAACTTTTCTTTTGGTTGAAAGACATACAACCAAGTTTTAATTGATCAGTTGGGGAATTGAACCACGGTCTCGCGCTAAAGTTAAGTCTTAAACTCACTGAAAATTCCCCGTTCATTTTCTATCTTTGCTGACATCTACGCATTGGTGGTTCAGTGGTAGAATTCTCGCCTGCCACGCGGGAGGCCCGGGTTCGATTCCCGGCCAATGCATGAACACTTCTTTACGACCGTTGGAAACCACCCATATATGTAAATATCCGTTCTTCAAGGCCAAATTCGGCTGACGTGTAAGCATTGGTGGTTCAGTGATAGAATTCTCGCCTGCCATGCGGGAGGCCTGGGTTCAATTCATGAAAAGGACAATTACATGAACACTTCATGAGGACCTTTGATAATTGTAAACCACAGTTATACACTCACTGGCCACTTTATTAGGTACACCTTGCTAGTACTGGGTTGGACCCCCTTTTGCCTTCAGAACTGCCTCAATTCTTTGTGCCATAGATTCATCAAGGTGCTGGAAACATCCCTCCGTTGACATGATAGCATCACGCAGTTGCTGCAGATTTGTCGGCTGCACATCCATGATGCGATTCTCCCGTTCCACCACATCCCAAAGGTGCTCTATTGGATTGAGATCTGGTGACTGTGGAGGCCATTGGAGTACAGTGAACTCATTGTCATGTTCATTGATTGGGCCTGCCAGATCTGCACGTTTCCAACTTAGAGGGTCAGTGTTGAATGCAGAATGTGCCTCTGCCCAAAAGGGAGGCCGTATCTTGGAGATGCAGGGGATTGAACCCTGGACCTCATACATGCAAAGCATGCGCTCTACCACTGAGCTACATCCCCAATGGGCAAGTGCAGGGATTTTTGGAACACAGAGCGACAGCATGGTAGAGGACGTTGTTGACCGTCATGGCTGTGCTGAGTCAGGACACTTGGAAGACTGTCTAGACAAGGACACCTCATCACAGATGCAGGGCAACAGTCTCTCCCTGGTGGTCTAGTGGTTAGGATTCGGCGCTCTCACCGCCGCGGCCCGGGTTCGATTCCCGGTCAGGGAACGAATTTTGTGGAGACACAACCCTCGTCCGCTGGAGTCCTTGAACGACACCTTGTTAAAACTCACAAAAAAGAAGGAAAAAAAAGGCTCCTTCTTCGAGCCGGATTTGAACCAGCGACCTAAGGATTACTGCTATAGAACCTACAGTCCTCCGCTCTACCAACTGAGCTATCGAAGGGTGCCAACGGGACCGCCACATCTGCACGTTTCCAAGTTAGAAGGTCTTTTTGTGCTACATACTTAGCTAACAACTACGTTTCACTACCTTTGGACTGCTTTGCTTGAATTAGAGCTGCAAGAAATAAGTAGCTCTCTCCGTCCGGGGAAATGAACCCCGGTTTCCCGCGTGACAGGCAGGGATACTGACCACTATACTAACGAGGAGGTGGTATGGGAGGCCTGGGTTCGATTACCAACATGGGCAGAGGAGGTGGTTTGGAAGGCCTGGGTTCGATTCCCAGCCTGTGCACAAACACTTTTTGCCTAAATCCTTTGCTCACCTGGTGTTTCAAGCCGAACTAGCTACGTTTTGTGAACTGGTTATTGACAGTTTTCATTTTACACAATTATCTCACTACAACAATGTTACGGCTACAGAGAGAAAGCGCCATGGTCCTGGAATGGTGAGAATAAACGTGTTTCCGCCCGGTTTCGAACCGGGGACCTTTCGCGTGTGAGGCGAACGTGATGACCACTACACTACGGAAACTACACACCCTTCGATGATCAACTTTTCTTTTGGTTGAAAGACATACAACCAAGTTTTAATTGATCAGTTGGGGAATTGAACCACGGTCTCGCGCTAAAGTTAAGTCTTAAACTCACTCAAAATTCCCCGTTCATTTTCTATCTTTGCTGACATCTATGCATTGGTGGTTCAGTGGTAGAATTCTCGCCTGCCACGCGGGAGGCCCGGGTTCGATTCCCGGCCAATGCATGAACACTTCTTTACGACCGTTGGAAACCACCGATATATGTAAATATCCGTTCTTCAAGGCCAAATTCGGCTGACGTGTAAGCATTGGTGGTTCAGTGATAGAATTCTCGCCTGCCATGCGGGAGGCCTGGGTTCAATTCATGAAAAGGACAATTACATGAACACTTCATGAGGACCTTTGATAATTGTAAACCGCAGTTATACACTCACTGGCCACTTTATTAGGTACACCTTGCTAGTACTGGGTTGGACCCCCTTTTGCCTTCAGAACTGCCTCAATTCTTTGTGCCATAGATTCATCAAGGTGCTGGAAACATCCCTCCGTTGACATGATAGCATCACGCAGTTGCTGCAGATTTGTCGGCTGCACATCCATGATGCGATTCTCCCGTTCCACCACATCCCAAAGGTGCTCTATTGGATTGAGATCTGGTGACTGTGGAGGCCATTGGAGTACAGTGAACTCATTGTCATGTTCATTGATTGGGCCTGCCAGATCTGCACGTTTCCAACTTAGAGGGTCAGTGTTGAATGCAGAATGTGCCTCTGCCCAAAAGGGAGGCCGTATCTTGGAGATGCAGGGGATTGAACCCTGGACCTCATACATGCAAAGCATGCGCTCTACCACTGAGCTACATCCCCAATGGGCAAGTGCAGGGATTTTTGGAACACAGAGCGACAGCATGGTAGAGGACGTTGTTGACCGTCATGGCTGTGCTGAGTCAGGACACTTGGAAGACTGTCTAGACAAGGACACCTCATCACAGATGCAGGGCAACAGTCTCTCCCTGGTGGTCTAGTGGTTAGGATTCGGCGCTCTCACCGCCGCGGCCCGGGTTCGATTCCCGGTCAGGGAACGAATTTTGTGGAGACACAACCCTCGTCCGCTGGAGTCCTTGAACGACACCTTGTTAAAACTCACAAAAAAGAAGGAAAAAAAAGGCTCCTCCTTCGAGCCGGATTTGAACCAGCGACCTAAGGATTACTGCTATAGAACCTACAGTCCTCCGCTCTACCAACTGAGCTATCGAAGGGTGCCAACGGGACCGCCACATCTGCACGTTTCCAAGTTAGAAGGTCTTTTTGTGCTACATACTTAGCTAACAACTACGTTTCACTACCTTTGGACTGCTTTGCTTGAATTAGAGCTGCAAGAAATAAGTAGCTCTCTCCGTCGGGGAAATGAACCCCGGTTTCCCGCGTGACAGGCAGGGATACTGACCACTATACTAACGAGGAGGTGGTATGGGAGGCCTGGGTTCGATTACCAACATGGGCAGAGGAGGTGGTTTGGAAGGCCTGGGTTCGATTCCCAGCCTGTGCACAAACACTTTTTGCCTAAATCCTTTGCTCACCTGGTGTTTCAAGCCGAACTAGCTACGTTTTGTGAACTGGTTATTGACAGTTTTCATTTTACACAATTATCTCACTACAATAATGTTACGGCTACAGAGAGAAAGCGCCATGGTCCTGGAATGGTGAGAATAAACGTGTTTCCGCCCGGTTTCGAACCGGGGACCTTTCGCGTGTGAGGCGAACGTGATGACCACTACACTACGGAAACTACACACCCTTCGATGATCAACTTTTCTTTTGGTTGAAAGACATACAACCAAGTTTTAATTGATCAGTTGGGGAATTGAACCACGGTCTCGCGCTAAAGTTAAGTCTTAAACTCACTGAAAATTCCCCGTTCATTTTCTATCTTTGCTGACATCTACGCATTGGTGGTTCAGTGGTAGAATTCTCGCCTGCCACGCGGGAGGCCCGGGTTCGATTCCCGGCCAATGCATGAACACTTCTTTACGACCGTTGGAAACCACCCATATATGTAAATATCCGTTCTTCAAGGCCAAATTCGGCTGACGTGTAAGCATTGGTGGTTCAGTGATAGAATTCTCGCCTGCCATGCGGGAGGCCTGGGTTCAATTCATGAAAAGGACAATTACATGAACACTTCATGAGGACCTTTGATAATTGTAAACCACAGTTATACACTCACTGGCCACTTTATTAGGTACACCTTGCTAGTACTGGGTTGGACCCCCTTTTGCCTTCAGAACTGCCTCAATTCTTTGTGCCATAGATTCATCAAGGTGCTGGAAACATCCCTCCGTTGACATGATAGCATCACGCAGTTGCTGCAGATTTGTCGGCTGCACATCCATGATGCGATTCTCCCGTTCCGCCACATCCCAAAGGTGCTCTATTGGACTGAGATCTGGTGACTGTGGAGGCCATTGGAGTACAGTGAACTCATTGTCATGTTCATTGATTGGGCCTGCCAGATCTGCACGTTTCCAACTTAGAGGGTCAGTGTTGAATGCAGAATGTGCCTCTGCCCAAAAGGGAGGCCGTATCTTGGAGATGCAGGGGATTGAACCCTGGACCTCATACATGCAAAGCATGCGCTCTACCACTGAGCTACATCCCCAATGGGCAAGTGCAGGGATTTTTGGAACACAGAGCGACAGCATGGTAGAGGACGTTGTTGACCGTCATGGCTGTGCTGAGTCAGGACACTTGGAAGACTGTCTAGACAAGGACACCTCATCACAGATGCAGGGCAACAGTCTCTCCCTGGTGGTCTAGTGGTTAGGATTCGGCGCTCTCACCGCCGCGGCCCGGGTTCGATTCCCGGTCAGGGAACGAATTTTGTGGAGACACAACCCTCGTCCGCTGGAGTCCTTGAACGACACCTTGTTAAAACTCACAAAAAAGAAGGAAAAAAAAAGGCTCCTCCTTCGAGCCGGATTTGAACCAGCGACCTAAGGATTACTGCTATAGAACCTACAGTCCTCCGCTCTACCAACTGAGCTATCGAAGGGTGCCAACGGGACCGCCACATCTGCACGTTTCCAAGTTAGAAGGTCTTTTTGTGCTACATACTTAGCTAACAACTACGTTTCACTACCTTTGGACTGCTTTGCTTGAATTAGAGCTGCAAGAAATAAGTAGCTCTCTCCGTCGGGGAAATGAACCCCGGTTTCCCGCGTGACAGGCAGGGATACTGACCACTATACTAACGAGGAGGTGGTATGGGAGGCCTGGGTTCGATTACCAACATGGGCAGAGGAGGTGGTTTGGAAGGCCTGGGTTCGATTCCCAGCCTGTGCACAAACACTTTTTGCCTAAATCCTTTGCTCACCTGGTGTTTCAAGCCGAACTAGCTACGTTTTGTGAACTGGTTATTGACAGTTTTCATTTTACACAATTATCTCACTACAATAATGTTACGGCTACAGAGAGAAAGCGCCATGGTCCTGGAATGGTGAGAATAAACGTGTTTCCGCCCGGTTTCGAACCGGGGACCTTTCGCGTGTGAGGCGAACGTGATGACCACTACACTACGGAAACTACACACCCTTCGATGATCAACTTTTCTTTTGGTTGAAAGACATACAACCAAGTTTTAATTGATCAGTTGGGGAATTGAACCACGGTCTCGCGCTAAAGTTAAGTCTTAAACTCACTCAAAATTCCCCGTTCATTTTCTATCTTTGCTGACATCTACGCATTGGTGGTTCAGTGGTAGAATTCTCGCCTGCCATGCGGGAGGCCCGGGTTCGATTCCCGGCCAATGCATGAACACTTCTTTACGACCGTTGGAAACCACCGATATATGTAAATATCCGTTCTTCAAGGCCAAATTCGGCTGACGTGTAAGCATTGGTGGTTCAGTGATAGAATTCTCGCCTGCCATGCGGGAGGCCTGGGTTCAATTCATGAAAAGGACAATTACATGAACACTTCATGAGGACCTTTGATAATTGTAAACCACAGTTATACACTCACTGGCCACTTTATTAGGTACACCTTGCTAGTACTGGGTTGGACCCCCTTTTGCCTTCAGAACTGCCTCAATTCTTTGTGCCATAGATTCATCAAGGTGCTGGAAACATCCCTCCGTTGACATGATAGCATCACGCAGTTGCTGCAGATTTGTCGGCTGCACATCCATGATGCGATTCTCCCGTTCCGCCACATCCCAAAGGTGCTCTATTGGACTGAGATCTGGTGACTGTGGAGGCCATTGGAGTACAGTGAACTCATTGTCATGTTCATTGATTGGGCCTGCCAGATCTGCACGTTTCCAACTTAGAGGGTCAGTGTTGAATGCAGAATGTGCCTCTGCCCAAAAGGGAGGCCGTATCTTGGAGATGCAGGGGATTGAACCCTGGACCTCATACATGCAAAGCATGCGCTCTACCACTGAGCTACATCCCCAATGGGCAAGTGCAGGGATTTTTGGAACACAGAGCGACAGCATGGTAGAGGACGTTGTTGACCGTCATGGCTGTGCTGAGTCAGGACACTTGGAAGACTGTCTAGACAAGGACACCTCATCACAGATGCAGGGCAACAGTCTCTCCCTGGTGGTCTAGTGGTTAGGATTCGGCGCTCTCACCGCCGCGGCCCGGGTTCGATTCCCGGTCAGGGAACGAATTTTGTGGAGACACAACCCTCGTCCGCTGGAGTCCTTGAACGACACCTTGTTAAAACTCACAAAAAAGAAGGAAAAAAAAAGGCTCCTCCTTCGAGCCGGATTTGAACCAGCGACCTAAGGATTACTGCTATAGAACCTACAGTCCTCCGCTCTACCAACTGAGCTATCGAAGGGTGCCAACGGGACCGCCACATCTGCACGTTTCCAAGTTAGAAGGTCTTTTTGTGCTACATACTTAGCTAACAACTACGTTTCACTACCTTTGGACTGCTTTGCTTGAATTAGAGCTGCAAGAAATAAGTAGCTCTCTCCGTCGGGGAAATGAACCCCGGTTTCCCGCGTGACAGGCAGGGATACTGACCACTATACTAACGAGGAGGTGGTATGGGAGGCCTGGGTTCGATTACCAACATGGGCAGAGGAGGTGGTTTGGAAGGCCTGGGTTCGATTCCCAGCCTGTGCACAAACACTTTTTGCCTAAATCCTTTGCTCACCTGGTGTTTCAAGCCGAACTAGCTACGTTTTGTGAACTGGTTATTGACAGTTTTCATTTTACACAATTATCTCACTACAATAATGTTACGGCTACAGAGAGAAAGCGCCATGGTCCTGGAATGGTGAGAATAAACGTGTTTCCGCCCGGTTTCGAACCGGGGACCTTTCGCGTGTGAGGCGAACGTGATGACCACTACACTACGGAAACTACACACCCTTCGATGATCAACTTTTCTTTTGGTTGAAAGACATACAACCAAGTTTTAATTGATCAGTTGGGGAATTGAACCACGGTCTCGCGCTAAAGTTAAGTCTTAAACTCACTCAAAATTCCCCGTTCATTTTCTATCTTTGCTGACATCTACGCATTGGTGGTTCAGTGGTAGAATTCTCGCCTGCCATGCGGGAGGCCCGGGTTCGATTCCCGGCCAATGCATGAACACTTCTTTACGACCGTTGGAAACCACCGATATATGTAAATATCCGTTCTTCAAGGCCAAATTCGGCTGACGTGTAAGCATTGGTGGTTCAGTGATAGAATTCTCGCCTGCCATGCGGGAGGCCTGGGTTCAATTCATGAAAAGGACAATTACATGAACACTTCATGAGGACCTTTGATAATTGTAAACCACAGTTATACACTCACTGGCCACTTTATTAGGTACACCTTGCTAGTACTGGGTTGGACCCCCTTTTGCCTTCAGAACTGCCTCAATTCTTTGTGCCATAGATTCATCAAGGTGCTGGAAACATCCCTCCGTTGACATGATAGCATCACGCAGTTGCTGCAGATTTGTCGGCTGCACATCCATGATGCGATTCTCCCGTTCCACCACATCCCAAAGGTGCTCTATTGGACTGAGATCTGGTGACTGTGGAGGCCATTGGAGTACAGTGAACTCATTGTCATGTTCATTGATTGGGCCTGCCAGATCTGCACGTTTCCAACTTAGAGGGTCAGTGTTGAATGCAGAATGTGCCTCTGCCCAAAAGGGAGGCCGTATCTTGGAGATGCAGGGGATTGAACCCTGGACCTCATACATGCAAAGCATGCGCTCTACCACTGAGCTACATCCCCAATGGGCAAGTGCAGGGATTTTTGGAACACAGAGCGACAGCATGGTAGAGGACGTTGTTGACCGTCATGGCTGTGCTGAGTCAGGACACTTGGAAGACTGTCTAGACAAGGACACCTCATCACAGATGCAGGGCAACAGTCTCTCCCTGGTGGTCTAGTGGTTAGGATTCGGCGCTCTCACCGCCGCGGCCCGGGTTCGATTCCCGGTCAGGGAACGAATTTTGTGGAGACACAACCCTCGTCCGCTGGAGTCCTTGAACGACACCTTGTTAAAACTCACAAAAAAGAAGGAAAAAAAAGGCTCCTCCTTCGAGCCGGATTTGAACCAGCGACCTAAGGATTACTGCTATAGAACCTACAGTCCTCCGCTCTACCAACTGAGCTATCGAAGGGTGCCAACGGGACCGCCACATCTGCACGTTTCCAAGTTAGAAGGTCTTTTTGTGCTACATACTTAGCTAACAACTACGTTTCACTACCTTTGGACTGCTTTGCTTGAATTAGAGCTGCAAGAAATAAGTAGCTCTCTCCGTCGGGGAAATGAACCCCGGTTTCCCGCGTGACAGGCAGGGATACTGACCACTATACTAACGAGGAGGTGGTATGGGAGGCCTGGGTTCGATTACCAACATGGGCAGAGGAGGTGGTTTGGAAGGCCTGGGTTCGATTCCCAGCCTGTGCACAAACACTTTTTGCCTAAATCCTTTGCTCACCTGGTGTTTCAAGCCGAACTAGCTACGTTTTGTGAACTGGTTATTGACAGTTTTCATTTTACACAATTATCTCACTACAATAATGTTACGGCTACAGAGAGAAAGCGCCATGGTCCTGGAATGGTGAGAATAAACGTGTTTCCGCCCGGTTTCGAAGCGGGGACCTTTCGCGTGTGAGGCGAACGTGATGACCACTACACTACGGAAACTACACACCCTTCGATGATCAACTTTTCTTTTGGTTGAAAGACATACAACCAAGTTTTAATTGATCAGTTGGGGAATTGAACCACGGTCTCGCGCTAAAGTTAAGTCTTAAACTCACTCAAAATTCCCCGTTCATTTTCTATCTTTGCTGACATCTACGCATTGGTGGTTCAGTGGTAGAATTCTCGCCTGCCACGCGGGAGGCCCGGGTTCGATTCCCGGCCAATGCATGAACACTTCTTTACGACCGTTGGAAACCACCGATATATGTAAATATCCGTTCTTCAAGGCCAAATTCGGCTGACGTGTAAGCATTGGTGGTTCAGTGATAGAATTCTCGCCTGCCATGCGGGAGGCCTGGGTTCAATTCATGAAAAGGACAATTACATGAACACTTCATGAGGACCTTTGATAATTGTAAACCACAGTTATACACTCACTGGCCACTTTATTAGGTACACCTTGCTAGTACTGGGTTGGACCCCCTTTTGCCTTCAGAACTGCCTCAATTCTTTGTGCCATAGATTCATCAAGGTGCTGGAAACATCCCTCCGTTGACATGATAGCATCACGCAGTTGCTGCAGATTTGTCGGCTGCACATCCATGATGCGATTCTCCCGTTCCACCACATCCCAAAGGTGCTCTATTGGATTGAGATCTGGTGACTGTGGAGGCCATTGGAGTACAGTGAACTCATTGTCATGTTCATTGATTGGGCCTGCCAGATCTGCACGTTTCCAACTTAGAGGGTCAGTGTTGAATGCAGAATGTGCCTCTGCCCAAAAGGGAGGCCGTATCTTGGAGATGCAGGGGATTGAACCCTGGACCTCATACATGCAAAGCATGCGCTCTACCACTGAGCTACATCCCCAATGGGCAAGTGCAGGGATTTTTGGAACACAGAGCGACAGCATGGTAGAGGACGTTGTTGACCGTCATGGCTGTGCTGAGTCAGGACACTTGGAAGACTGTCTAGACAAGGACACCTCATCACAGATGCAGGGCAACAGTCTCTCCCTGGTGGTCTAGTGGTTAGGATTCGGCGCTCTCACCGCCGCGGCCCGGGTTCGATTCCCGGTCAGGGAACGAATTTTGTGGAGACACAACCCTCGTCCGCTGGAGTCCTTGAACGACACCTTGTTAAAACTCACAAAAAAGAAGGAAAAAAAAGGCTCCTCCTTCGAGCCGGATTTGAACCAGCGACCTAAGGATTACTGCTATAGAACCTACAGTCCTCCGCTCTACCAACTGAGCTATCGAAGGGTGCCAACGGGACCGCCACATCTGCACGTTTCCAAGTTAGAAGGTCTTTTTGTGCTACATACTTAGCTAACAACTACGTTTCACTACCTTTGGACTGCTTTGCTTGAATTAGAGCTGCAAGAAATAAGTAGCTCTCTCCGTCGGGGAAATGAACCCCGGTTTCCCGCGTGACAGGCAGGGATACTGACCACTATACTAACGAGGAGGTGGTATGGGAGGCCTGGGTTCGATTACCAACATGGGCAGAGGAGGTGGTTTGGAAGGCCTGGGTTCGATTCCCAGCCTGTGCACAAACACTTTTTGCCTAAATCCTTTGCTCACCTGGTGTTTCAAGCCGAACTAGCTACGTTTTGTGAACTGGTTATTGACAGTTTTCATTTTACACAATTATCTCACTACAATAATGTTACGGCTACAGAGAGAAAGCGCCATGGTCCTGGAATGGTGAGAATAAACGTGTTTCCGCCCGGTTTCGAACCGGGGACCTTTCGCGTGTGAGGCGAACGTGATGACCACTACACTACGGAAACTACACACCCTTCGATGATCAACTTTTCTTTTGGTTGAAAGACATACAACCAAGTTTTAATTGATCAGTTGGGGAATTGAACCACGGTCTCGCGCTAAAGTTAAGTCTTAAACTCACTCAAAATTCCCCGTTCATTTTCTATCTTTGCTGACATCTACGCATTGGTGGTTCAGTGGTAGAATTCTCGCCTGCCACGCGGGAGGCCCGGGTTCGATTCCCGGCCAATGCATGAACACTTCTTTACGACCGTTGGAAACCACCGATATATGTAAATATCCGTTCTTCAAGGCCAAATTCGGCTGACGTGTAAGCATTGGTGGTTCAGTGATAGAATTCTCGCCTGCCATGCGGGAGGCCTGGGTTCAATTCATGAAAAGGACAATTACATGAACACTTCATGAGGACCTTTGATAATTGTAAACCACAGTTATACACTCACTGGCCACTTTATTAGGTACACCTTGCTAGTACTGGGTTGGACCCCCTTTTGCCTTCAGAACTGCCTCAATTCTTTGTGCCATAGATTCATCAAGGTGCTGGAAACATCCCTCCGTTGACATGATAGCATCACGCAGTTGCTGCAGATTTGTCGGCTGCACATCCATGATGCGATTCTCCCGTTCCACCACATCCCAAAGGTGCTCTATTGGACTGAGATCTGGTGACTGTGGAGGCCATTGGAGTACAGTGAACTCATTGTCATGTTCATTGATTGGGCCTGCCAGATCTGCACGTTTCCAACTTAGAGGGTCAGTGTTGAATGCAGAATGTGCCTCTGCCCAAAAGGGAGGCCGTATCTTGGAGATGCAGGGGATTGAACCCTGGACCTCATACATGCAAAGCATGCGCTCTACCACTGAGCTACATCCCCAATGGGCAAGTGCAGGGATTTTTGGAACACAGAGCGACAGCATGGTAGAGGACGTTGTTGACCGTCATGGCTGTGCTGAGTCAGGACACTTGGAAGACTGTCTAGACAAGGACACCTCATCACAGATGCAGGGCAACAGTCTCTCCCTGGTGGTCTAGTGGTTAGGATTCGGCGCTCTCACCGCCGCGGCCCGGGTTCGATTCCCGGTCAGGGAACGAATTTTGTGGAGACACAACCCTCGTCCGCTGGAGTCCTTGAACGACACCTTGTTAAAACTCACAAAAAAGAAGGAAAAAAAAGGCTCCTCCTTCGAGCCGGATTTGAACCAGCGACCTAAGGATTACTGCTATAGAACCTACAGTCCTCCGCTCTACCAACTGAGCTATCGAAGGGTGCCAACGGGACCGCCACATCTGCACGTTTCCAAGTTAGAAGGTCTTTTTGTGCTACATACTTAGCTAACAACTACGTTTCACTACCTTTGGACTGCTTTGCTTGAATTAGAGCTGCAAGAAATAAGTAGCTCTCTCCGTCGGGGAAATGAACCCCGGTTTCCCGCGTGACAGGCAGGGATACTGACCACTATACTAACGAGGAGGTGGTATGGGAGGCCTGGGTTCGATTACCAACATGGGCAGAGGAGGTGGTTTGGAAGGCCTGGGTTCGATTCCCAGCCTGTGCACAAACACTTTTTGCCTAAATCCTTTGCTCACCTGGTGTTTCAAGCCGAACTAGCTACGTTTTGTGAACTGGTTATTGACAGTTTT
The DNA here is from genome assembly GCF_951799395.1 of Argentina silus. Classification (NCBI taxonomy): domain Eukaryota; kingdom Metazoa; phylum Chordata; class Actinopteri; order Argentiniformes; family Argentinidae; genus Argentina; species Argentina silus. Next base: position 1,129,022 of record NC_139674.1, on the reverse strand, counting down.
CATTTTACACAATTATCTCACTACAATAATGTTACGGCTACAGAGAGAAAGCGCCATGGTCCTGGAATGGTGAGAATAAACGTGTTTCCGCCCGGTTTCGAAGCGGGGACCTTTCGCGTGTGAGGCGAACGTGATGACCACTACACTACGGAAACTACACACCCTTCGATGATCAACTTTTCTTTTGGTTGAAAGACATACAACCAAGTTTTAATTGATCAGTTGGGGAATTGAACCACGGTCTCGCGCTAAAGTTAAGTCTTAAACTCACTCAAAATTCCCCGTTCATTTTCTATCTTTGCTGACATCTACGCATTGGTGGTTCAGTGGTAGAATTCTCGCCTGCCACGCGGGAGGCCCGGGTTCGATTCCCGGCCAATGCATGAACACTTCTTTACGACCGTTGGAAACCACCGATATATGTAAATATCCGTTCTTCAAGGCCAAATTCGGCTGACGTGTAAGCATTGGTGGTTCAGTGATAGAATTCTCGCCTGACATGCGGGAGGCCTGGGTTCAATTCATGAAAAGGACAATTACATGAACACTTCATGAGGACCTTTGATAATTGTAAACCACAGTTATACACTCACTGGCCACTTTATTAGGTACACCTTGCTAGTACTGGGTTGGACCCCCTTTTGCCTTCAGAACTGCCTCAATTCTTTGTGCCATAGATTCATCAAGGTGCTGGAAACTTCCCTCCGTTGACATGATAGCATCACGCAGTTGCTGCAGATTTGTCGGCTGCACATCCATGATGCGATTCTCCCGTTCCACCACATCCCAAAGGTGCTCTATTGGATTGAGATCTGGTGACTGTGGAGGCCATTGGAGTACAGTGAACTCATTGTCATGTTCATTGATTGGGCCTGCCAGATCTGCACGTTTCCAACTTAGAGGGTCAGTGTTGAATGCAGAATGTGCCTCTGCCCAAAAGGGAGGCCGTATCTTGGAGATGCAGGGGATTGAACGCTGGACCTCATACACGCAAAGCTTGCGCTCTACCACTGAGCTACATCCCCAATGGGCAAGTGCAGGGATTTTTGGAACACAGAGCGACAGCATGGTAGAGGACGTTGTTGACCGTCATGGCTGTGCTGAGTCAGGACACTTGGAAGACTGTCTAGACAAGGACACCTCATCACAGATGCAGGGCAACAGTCTCTCCCTGGTGGTCTAGTGGTTAGGATTCGGCGCTCTCACCGCCGCGGCCCGGGTTCGATTCCCGGTCAGGGAACGAATTTTGTGGAGACACAACCCTCGTCCGCTGGAGTCCTTGAACGACACCTTGTTAAAACTCACAAAAAAGAAGGAAAAAAAAAGCTCCTCCTTCGAGCCGGATTTGAACCAGCGACCTAAGGATTACTGCTATAGAACCTACAGTCCTCCGCTCTACCAACTGAGCTATCGAAGGGTGCCAACGGGACCGCCACATCTGCACGTTTCCAAGTTAGAAGGTCTTTTTGTGCTACATACTTAGCTAACAACTACGTTTCACTACCTTTGGACTGCTTTGCTTGAATTAGAGCTGCAAGAAATAAGTAGCTCTCTCCGTCGGGGAAATGAACCCCGGTTTCCCGCGTGACAGGCAAGGATACTGACCACTATACTAACGAGGAGGTGGTATGGGAGGCCTGGGTTCGATTACCAACATGGGCAGAGGAGGTGGTTTGGAAGGCCTGGGTTCGATTCCCAGCCTGTGCACAAACACTTTTTGCCTAAATCCTTTGCTCACCTGGTGTTTCAAGCCGAACTAGCTACGTTTTGTGAACTGGTTATTGACAGTTTTCATTTTACACAATTATCTCACTACAATAATGTTACGGCTACAGAGAGAAAGCGCCATGGTCCTGGAATGGTGAGAATAAACGTGTTTCCGCCCGGTTTCGAACCGGGGACCTTTCGCGTGTGAGGCGAACGTGATGACCACTACACTACGGAAACTACACACCCTTCGATGATCAACTTTTCTTTTGGTTGAAAGACATACAACCAAGTTTTAATTGATCAGTTGGGGAATTGAACCACGGTCTCGCGCTAAAGTTAAGTCTTAAACTCACTCAAAATTCCCCGTTCATTTTCTATCTTTGCTGACATCTACGCATTGGTGGTTCAGTGGTAGAATTCTCGCCTGCCACGCGGGAGGCCCGGGTTCGATTCCCGGCCAATGCATGAACACTTCTTTACGACCGTTGGAAACCACCGATATATGTAAATATCCGTTCTTCAAGGCCAAATTCGGCTGACGTGTAAGCATTGGTGGTTCAGTGATAGAATTCTCGCCTGCCATGCGGGAGGCCTGGGTTCAATTCATGAAAAGGACAATTACATGAACACTTCATGAGGACCTTTGATAATTGTAAACCACAGTTATACACTCACTGGCCACTTTATTAGGTACACCTTGCTAGTACTGGGTTGGACCCCCTTTTGCCTTCAGAACTGCCTCAATTCTTTGTGCCATAGATTCATCAAGGTGCTGGAAACATCCCTCCGTTGACATGATAGCATCACGCAGTTGCTGCAGATTTGTCGGCTGCACATCCATGATGCGATTCTCCCGTTCCACCACATCCCAAAGGTGCTCTATTGGACTGAGATCTGGTGACTGTGGAGGCCATTGGAGTACAGTGAACTCATTGTCATGTTCATTGATTGGGCCTGCCAGATCTGCACGTTTCCAACTTAGAGGGTCAGTGTTGAATGCAGAATGTGCCTCTGCCCAAAAGGGAGGCCGTATCTTGGAGATGCAGGGGAGTGAACCCTGGACCTCATACATGCAAAGCATGCGCTCTACCACTGAGCTACATCCCCAATGGGCAAGTGCAGGTATTTTTGGAACACAGAGCGACAGCATGGTAGAGGACGTTGTTGACCGTCATGGCTGTGCTGAGTCAGGACACTTGGAAGACTGTCTAGACAAGGACACCTCATCACAGATGCAGGGCAACAGTCTCTCCCTGGTGGTCTAGTGGTTAGGATTCGGCGCTCTCACCGCCGCGGCCCGGGTTCGATTCCCGGTCAGGGAACGCATTTTGTGGAGACACAACCCTCGTCCGCTGGAGTCCTTGAACGACACCTTGTTAAAACTCACAAAAAAGAAGGAAAAAAAAGGCTCCTCCTTCGAGCCGGATTTGAACCAGCGACCTAAGGATTACTGCTATAGAACCTACAGTCCTCCGCTCTACCAACTGAGCTATCGAAGGGTGCCAACGGGACCGCCACATCTGCACGTTTCCAAGTTAGAAGGTCTTTTTGTGCTACATACTTAGCTAACAACTACGTTTCACTACCTTTGGACTGCTTTGCTTGAATTAGAGCTGCAAGAAATAAGTAGCTCTCTCCGTCGGGGAAATGAACCCCGGTTTCCCGCGTGACAGGCAGGGATACTGACCACTATACTAACGAGGAGGTGGTATGGGAGGCCTGGGTTCGATTACCAACATGGGCAGAGGAGGTGGTTTGGAAGGCCTGGGTTCGATTCCCAGCCTGTGCACAAACACTTTTTGCCTAAATCCTTTGCTCACCTGGTGTTTCAAGCCGAACTAGCTACGTTTTGTGAACTGGTTATTGACAGTTTTCATTTTACACAATTATCTCACTACAATAATGTTACGGCTACAGAGAGAAAGCGCCATGGTCCTGGAATGGTGAGAATAAACGTGTTTCCGCCCGGTTTCGAACCGGGGACCTTTCGCGTGTGAGGCGAACGTGATGACCACTACACTACGGAAACTACACACCCTTCGATGATCAACTTTTCTTTTGGTTGAAAGACATACAACCAAGTTTTAATTGATCAGTTGGGGAATTGAACCACGGTCTCGCGCTAAAGTTAAGTCTTAAACTCACTCAAAATTCCCCGTTCATTTTCTATCTTTGCTGACATCTACGCATTGGTGGTTCAGTGGTAGAATTCTCGCCTGCCACGCGGGAGGCCCGGGTTCGATTCCCGGCCAATGCATGAACACTTCTTTACGACCGTTGGAAACCACCGATATATGTAAATATCCGTTCTTCAAGGCCAAATTCGGCTGACGTGTAAGCATTGGTGGTTCAGTGATAGAATTCTCGCCTGCCATGCGGGAGGCCTGGGTTCAATTCATGAAAAGGACAATTACATGAACACTTCATGAGGACCTTTGATAATTGTAAACCACAGTTATACACTCACTGGCCACTTTATTAGGTACACCTTGCTAGTACTGGGTTGGACCCCCTTTTGCCTTCAGAACTGCCTCAATTCTTTGTGCCATAGATTCATCAAGGTGCTGGAAACATCCCTCCGTTGACATGATAGCATCACGCAGTTGCTGCAGATTTGTCGGCTGCACATCCATGATGCGATTCTCCCGTTCCACCACATCCCAAAGGTGCTCTATTGGACTGAGATCTGGTGACTGTGGAGGCCATTGGAGTACAGTGAACTCATTGTCATGTTCATTGATTGGGCCTGCCAGATCTGCACGTTTCCAACTTAGAAGGTCAGTGTTGAATGCAGAATGTGCCTCTGCCCAAAAGGGAGGCCGTATCTTGGAGATGCAGGGGATTGAACCCTGGACCTCATACATGCAAAGCATGCGCTCTACCACTGAGCTACATCCCCAATGGGCAAGTGCAGGGATTTTTGGAACACAGAGCGACAGCATGGTAGAGGACGTTGTTGAACGTCATGGCTGTGCTGAGTCAGGACACTTGGAAGACTGTCTAGACAAGGACACCTCATCACAGATGCAGGGCAACAGTCTCTCCCTGGTGGTCTAGTGGTTAGGATTCGGCGCTCTCACCGCCGCGGCCCGGGTTCGATTCCCGGTCAGGGAACGAATTTTGTGGAGACACAACCCTCGTCCGCTGGAGTCCTTGAACGACACCTTGTTAAAACTCACAAAAAAGAAGGAAAAAAAAGGCTCCTCCTTCGAGCCGGATTTGAACCAGCGACCTAAGGATTACTGCTATAGAACCTACAGTCCTCCGCTCTACCAACTGAGCTATCGAAGGGTGCCAACGGGACCGCCACATCTGCACGTTTCCAAGTTAGAAGGTCTTTTTGTGCTACATACTTAGCTAACAACTACGTTTCACTACCTTTGGACTGCTTTGCTTGAATTAGAGCTGCAAGAAATAAGTAGCTCTCTCCGTCGGGGAAATGAACCCCGGTTTCCCGCGTGACAGGCAGGGATACTGACCACTATACTAACGAGGAGGTGGTATGGGAGGCCTGGGTTCGATTACCAACATGGGCAGAGGAGGTGGTTTGGAAGGCCTGGGTTCGATTCCCAGCCTGTGCACAAACACTTTTTGCCTAAATCCTTTGCTCACCTGGTGTTTCAAGCCGAACTAGCTACGTTTTGTGAACTGGTTATTGACAGTTTTCATTTTACACAATTATCTCACTACAATAATGTTACGGCTACAGAGAGAAAGCGCCATGGTCCTGGAATGGTGAGAATAAACGTGTTTCCGCCCGGTTTCGAAGCGGGGACCTTTCGCGTGTGAGGCGAACGTGATGACCACTACACTACGGAAACTACACACCCTTCGATGATCAACTTTTCTTTTGGTTGAAAGACATACAACCAAGTTTTAATTGATCAGTTGGGGAATTGAACCACGGTCTCGCGCTAAAGTTAAGTCTTAAACTCACTCAAAATTCCCCGTTCATTTTCTATCTTTGCTGACATCTACGCATTGGTGGTTCAGTGGTAGAATTCTCGCCTGCCACGCGGGAGGCCCGGGTTCGATTCCCGGCCAATGCATGAACACTTCTTTACGACCGTTGGAAACCACCCATATATGTAAATATCCGTTCTTCAAGGCCAAATTCGGCTGACGTGTAAGCATTGGTGGTTCAGTGATAGAATTCTCGCCTGCCATGCGGGAGGCCTGGGTTCAATTCATGAAAAGGACAATTACATGAACACTTCATGAGGACCTTTGATAATTGTAAACCACAGTTATACACTCACTGGCCACTTTATTAGGTACACCTTGCTAGTACTGGGTTGGACCCCCTTTTGCCTTCAGAACTGCCTCAATTCTTTGTGCCATAGATTCATCAAGGTGCTGGAAACATCCCTCCGTTGACATGATAGCATCACGCAGTTGCTGCAGATTTGTCGGCTGCACATCCATGATGCGATTCTCCCGTTCCACCACATCCCAAAGGTGCTCTATTGGATTGAGATCTGGTGACTGTGGAGGCCATTGGAGTACAGTGAACTCATTGTCATGTTCATTGATTGGGCCTGCCAGATCTGCACGTTTCCAACTTAGAGGGTCAGTGTTGAATGCAGAATGTGCCTCTGCCCAAAAGGGAGGCCGTATCTTGGAGATGCAGGGGATTGAACCCTGGACCTCATACATGCAAAGCATGCGCTCTACCACTGAGCTACATCCCCAATGGGCAAGTGCAGGGATTTTTGGAACACAGAGCGACAGCATGGTAGAGGACGTTGTTGACCGTCATGGCTGTGCTGAGTCAGGACACTTGGAAGACTGTCTAGACAAGGACACCTCATCACAGATGCAGGGCAACAGTCTCTCCCTGGTGGTCTAGTGGTTAGGATTCGGCGCTCTCACCGCCGCGGCCCGGGTTCGATTCCCGGTCAGGGAACGAATTTTGTGGAGACACAACCCTCGTCCGCTGGAGTCCTTGAACGACACCTTGTTAAAACTCACAAAAAAGAAGGAAAAAAAAGGCTCCTTCTTCGAGCCGGATTTGAACCAGCGACCTAAGGATTACTGCTATAGAACCTACAGTCCTCCGCTCTACCAACTGAGCTATCGAAGGGTGCCAACGGGACCGCCACATCTGCACGTTTCCAAGTTAGAAGGTCTTTTTGTGCTACATACTTAGCTAACAACTACGTTTCACTACCTTTGGACTGCTTTGCTTGAATTAGAGCTGCAAGAAATAAGTAGCTCTCTCCGTCCGGGGAAATGAACCCCGGTTTCCCGCGTGACAGGCAGGGATACTGACCACTATACTAACGAGGAGGTGGTATGGGAGGCCTGGGTTCGATTACCAACATGGGCAGAGGAGGTGGTTTGGAAGGCCTGGGTTCGATTCCCAGCCTGTGCACAAACACTTTTTGCCTAAATCCTTTGCTCACCTGGTGTTTCAAGCCGAACTAGCTACGTTTTGTGAACTGGTTATTGACAGTTTTCATTTTACACAATTATCTCACTACAATAATGTTACGGCTACAGAGAGAAAGCGCCATGGTCCTGGAATGGTGAGAATAAACGTGTTTCCGCCCGGTTTCGAACCGGGGACCTTTCGCGTGTGAGGCGAACGTGATGACCACTACACTACGGAAACTACACACCCTTCGATGATCAACTTTTCTTTTGGTTGAAAGACATACAACCAAGTTTTAATTGATCAGTTGGGGAATTGAACCACGGTCTCGCGCTAAAGTTAAGTCTTAAACTCACTGAAAATTCCCCGTTCATTTTCTATCTTTGCTGACATCTACGCATTGGTGGTTCAGTGGTAGAATTCTCGCCTGCCACGCGGGAGGCCCGGGTTCGATTCCCGGCCAATGCATGAACACTTCTTTACGACCGTTGGAAACCACCCATATATGTAAATATCCGTTCTTCAAGGCCAAATTCGGCTGACGTGTAAGCATTGGTGGTTCAGTGATAGAATTCTCGCCTGCCATGCGGGAGGCCTGGGTTCAATTCATGAAAAGGACAATTACATGAACACTTCATGAGGACCTTTGATAATTGTAAACCACAGTTATACACTCACTGGCCACTTTATTAGGTACACCTTGCTAGTACTGGGTTGGACCCCCTTTTGCCTTCAGAACTGCCTCAATTCTTTGTGCCATAGATTCATCAAGGTGCTGGAAACATCCCTCCGTTGACATGATAGCATCACGCAGTTGCTGCAGATTTGTCGGCTGCACATCCATGATGCGATTCTCCCGTTCCACCACATCCCAAAGGTGCTCTATTGGATTGAGATCTGGTGACTGTGGAGGCCATTGGAGTACAGTGAACTCATTGTCATGTTCATTGATTGGGCCTGCCAGATCTGCACGTTTCCAACTTAGAGGGTCAGTGTTGAATGCAGAATGTGCCTCTGCCCAAAAGGGAGGCCGTATCTTGGAGATGCAGGGGATTGAACCCTGGACCTCATACATGCAAAGCATGCGCTCTACCACTGAGCTACATCCCCAATGGGCAAGTGCAGGGATTTTTGGAACACAGAGCGACAGCATGGTAGAGGACGTTGTTGACCGTCATGGCTGTGCTGAGTCAGGACACTTGGAAGACTGTCTAGACAAGGACACCTCATCACAGATGCAGGGCAACAGTCTCTCCCTGGTGGTCTAGTGGTTAGGATTCGGCGCTCTCACCGCCGCGGCCCGGGTTCGATTCCCGGTCAGGGAACGAATTTTGTGGAGACACAACCCTCGTCCGCTGGAGTCCTTGAACGACACCTTGTTAAAACTCACAAAAAAGAAGGAAAAAAAAGGCTCCTTCTTCGAGCCGGATTTGAACCAGCGACCTAAGGATTACTGCTATAGAACCTACAGTCCTCCGCTCTACCAACTGAGCTATCGAAGGGTGCCAACGGGACCGCCACATCTGCACGTTTCCAAGTTAGAAGGTCTTTTTGTGCTACATACTTAGCTAACAACTACGTTTCACTACCTTTGGACTGCTTTGCTTGAATTAGAGCTGCAAGAAATAAGTAGCTCTCTCCGTCCGGGGAAATGAACCCCGGTTTCCCGCGTGACAGGCAGGGATACTGACCACTATACTAACGAGGAGGTGGTATGGGAGGCCTGGGTTCGATTACCAACATGGGCAGAGGAGGTGGTTTGGAAGGCCTGGGTTCGATTCCCAGCCTGTGCACAAACACTTTTTGCCTAAATCCTTTGCTCACCTGGTGTTTCAAGCCGAACTAGCTACGTTTTGTGAACTGGTTATTGACAGTTTTCATTTTACACAATTATCTCACTACAATAATGTTACGGCTACAGAGAGAAAGCGCCATGGTCCTGGAATGGTGAGAATAAACGTGTTTCCGCCCGGTTTCGAACCGGGGACCTTTCGCGTGTGAGGCGAACGTGATGACCACTACACTACGGAAACTACACACCCTTCGATGATCAACTTTTCTTTTGGTTGAAAGACATACAACCAAGTTTTAATTGATCAGTTGGGGAATTGAACCACGGTCTCGCGCTAAAGTTAAGTCTTAAACTCACTGAAAATTCCCCGTTCATTTTCTATCTTTGCTGACATCTACGCATTGGTGGTTCAGTGGTAGAATTCTCGCCTGCCACGCGGGAGGCCCGGGTTCGATTCCCGGCCAATGCATGAACACTTCTTTACGACCGTTGGAAACCACCGATATATGTAAATATCCGTTCTTCAAGGCCAAATTCGGCTGACGTGTAAGCATTGGTGGTTCAGTGATAGAATTCTCGCCTGCCATGCGGGAGGCCTGGGTTCAATTCATGAAAAGGACAATTACATGAACACTTCATGAGGACCTTTGATAATTGTAAACCACAGTTATACACTCACTGGCCACTTTATTAGGTACACCTTGCTAGTACTGGGTTGGACCCCCTTTTGCCTTCAGAACTGCCTCAATTCTTTGTGCCATAGATTCATCAAGGTGCTGGAAACATCCCTCCGTTGACATGATAGCATCACGCAGTTGCTGCAGATTTGTCGGCTGCACATCCATGATGCGATTCTCCCGTTCCACCACATCCCAAAGGTGCTCTATTGGATTGAGATCTGGTGACTGTGGAGGCCATTGGAGTACAGTGAACTCATTGTCATGTTCATTGATTGGGCCTGCCAGATCTGCACGTTTCCAACTTAGAGGGTCAGTGTTGAATGCAGAATGTGCCTCTGCCCAAAAGGGAGGCCGTATCTTGGAGATGCAGGGGATTGAACCCTGGACCTCATACATGCAAAGCATGCGCTCTACCACTGAGCTACATCCCCAATGGGCAAGTGCAGGGATTTTTGGAACACAGAGCGACAGCATGGTAGAGGACGTTGTTGACCGTCATGGCTGTGCTGAGTCAGGACACTTGGAAGACTGTCTAGACAAGGACACCTCATCACAGATGCAGGGCAACAGTCTCTCCCTGGTGGTCTAGTGGTTAGGATTCGGCGCTCTCACCGCCGCGGCCCGGGTTCGATTCCCGGTCAGGGAACGAATTTTGTGGAGACACAACCCTCGTCCGCTGGAGTCCTTGAACGACACCTTGTTAAAACTCACAAAAAAGAAGGAAAAAAAAGGCTCCTTCTTCGAGCCGGATTTGAACCAGCGACCTAAGGATTACTGCTATAGAACCTACAGTCCTCCGCTCTACCAACTGAGCTATCGAAGGGTGCCAACGGGACCGCCACATCTGCACGTTTCCAAGTTAGAAGGTCTTTTTGTGCTACATACTTAGCTAACAACTACGTTTCACTACCTTTGGACTGCTTTGCTTGAATTAGAGCTGCAAGAAATAAGTAGCTCTCTCCGTCCGGGGAAATGAACCCCGGTTTCCCGCGTGACAGGCAGGGATACTGACCACTATACTAACGAGGAGGTGGTATGGGAGGCCTGGGTTCGATTACCAACATGGGCAGAGGAGGTGGTTTGGAAGGCCTGGGTTCGATTCCCAGCCTGTGCACAAACACTTTTTGCCTAAATCCTTTGCTCACCTGGTGTTTCAAGCCGAACTAGCTACGTTTTGTGAACTGGTTATTGACAGTTTTCATTTTACACAATTATCTCACTACAATAATGTTACGGCTACAGAGAGAAAGCGCCATGGTCCTGGAATGGTGAGAATAAACGTGTTTCCGCCCGGTTTCGAACCGGGGACCTTTCGCGTGTGAGGCGAACGTGATGACCACTACACTACTGAAACTACACACCCTTCGATGATCAACTTTTCTTTTGGTTGAAAGACATACAACCAAGTTTTAATTGATCAGTTGGGGAATTGAACCACGGTCTCGCGCTAAAGTTAAGTCTTAAACTCACTGAAAATTCCCCGTTCATTTTCTATCTTTGCTGACATCTACGCATTGGTGGTTCAGTGGTAGAATTCTCGCCTGCCACGCGGGAGGCCCGGGTTCGATTCCCGGCCAATGCATGAACACTTCTTTACGACCGTTGGAAACCACCCATATATGTAAATATCCGTTCTTCAAGGCCAAATTCGGCTGACGTGTAAGCATTGGTGGTTCAGTGATAGAATTCTCGCCTGCCATGCGGGAGGCCTGGGTTCAATTCATGAAAAGGACAATTACATGAACACTTCATGAGGACCTTTGATAATTGTAAACCACAGTTATACACTCACTGGCCACTTTATTAGGTACACCTTGCTAGTACTGGGTTGGACCCCCTTTTGCCTTCAGAACTGCCTCAATTCTTTGTGCCATAGATTCATCAAGGTGCTGGAAACATCCCTCCGTTGACATGATAGCATCACGCAGTTGCTGCAGATTTGTCGGCTGCACATCCATGATGCGATTCTCCCGTTCCACCACATCCCAAAGGTGCTCTATTGGATTGAGATCTGGTGACTGTGGAGGCCATTGGAGTACAGTGAACTCATTGTCATGTTCATTGATTGGGCCTGCCAGATCTGCACGTTTCCAACTTAGAGGGTCAGTGTTGAATGCAGAATGTGCCTCTGCCCAAAAGGGAGGCCGTATCTTGGAGATGCAGGGGATTGAACCCTGGACCTCATACATGCAAAGCATGCGCTCTACCACTGAGCTACATCCCCAATGGGCAAGTGCAGGGATTTTTGGAACACAGAGCGACAGCATGGTAGAGGACGTTGTTGACCGTCATGGCTGTGCTGAGTCAGGACACTTGGAAGACTGTCTAGACAAGGACACCTCATCACAGATGCAGGGCAACAGTCTCTCCCTGGTGGTCTAGTGGTTAGGATTCGGCGCTCTCACCGCCGCGGCCCGGGTTCGATTCCCGGTCAGGGAACGAATTTTGTGGAGACACAACCCTCGTCCGCTGGAGTCCTTGAACGACACCTTGTTAAAACTCACAAAAAAGAAGGAAAAAAAAGGCTCCTTCTTCGAGCCGGATTTGAACCAGCGACCTAAGGATTACTGCTATAGAACCTACAGTCCTCCGCTCTACCAACTGAGCTATCGAAGGGTGCCAACGGGACCGCCACATCTGCACGTTTCCAAGTTAGAAGGTCTTTTTGTGCTACATACTTAGCTAACAACTACGTTTCACTACCTTTGGACTGCTTTGCTTGAATTAGAGCTGCAAGAAATAAGTAGCTCTCTCCGTCCGGGGAAATGAACCCCGGTTTCCCGCGTGACAGGCAGGGATACTGACCACTATACTAACGAGGAGGTGGTATGGGAGGCCTGGGTTCGATTACCAACATGGGCAGAGGAGGTGGTTTGGAAGGCCTGGGTTCGATTCCCAGCCTGTGCACAAACACTTTTTGCCTAAATCCTTTGCTCACCTGGTGTTTCAAGCCGAACTAGCTACGTTTTGTGAACTGGTTATTGACAGTTTTCATTTTACACAATTATCTCACTACAACAATGTTACGGCTACAGAGAGAAAGCGCCATGGTCCTGGAATGGTGAGAATAAACGTGTTTCCGCCCGGTTTCGAACCGGGGACCTTTCGCGTGTGAGGCGAACGTGATGACCACTACACTACAGAAACTACACACCCTTCGATGATCAACTTTTCTTTTGGTTGAAAGACATACAACCAAGTTTTAATTGATCAGTTGGGGAATTGAACCACGGTCTCGCGCTAAAGTTAAGTCTTAAACTCACTCAAAATTCCCCGTTCATTTTCTATCTTTGCTGACATCTACGCATTGGTGGTTCAGTGGTAGAATTCTCGCCTGCCACGCGGGAGGCCCGGGTTCGATTCCCGGCCAATGCATGAACACTTCTTTACGACCGTTGGAAACCACCCATATATGTAAATATCCGTTCTTCAAGGCCAAATTCGGCTGACGTGTAAGCATTGGTGGTTCAGTGATAGAATTCTCGCCTGCCATGCGGGAGGCCTGGGTTCAATTCATGAAAAGGACAATTACATGAACACTTCATGAGGACCTTTGATAATTGTAAACCGCAGTTATACACTCACTGGCCACTTTATTAGGTACACCTTGCTAGTACTGGGTTGGACCCCCTTTTGCCTTCAGAACTGCCTCAATTCTTTGTGCCATAGATTCATCAAGGTGCTGGAAACATCCCTCCGTTGACATGATAGCATCACGCAGTTGCTGCAGATTTGTCGGCTGCACATCCATGATGCGATTCTCCCGTTCCACCACATCCCAAAGGTGCTCTATTGGATTGAGATCTGGTGACTGTGGAGGCCATTGGAGTACAGTGAACTCATTGTCATGTTCATTGATTGGGCCTGCCAGATCTGCACGTTTCCAACTTAGAGGGTCAGTGTTGAATGCAGAATGTGCCTCTGCCCAAAAGGGAGGCCGTATCTTGGAGATGCAGGGGACTGAACCCTGGACCTCATACATGCAAAGCATGCGCTCTACCACTGAGCTACATCCCCAATGGGCAAGTGCAGGGATTTTTGGAACACAGAGCGACAGCATGGTAGAGGACGTTGTTGACCGTCATGGCTGTGCTGAGTCAGGACACTTGGAAGACTGTCTAGACAAGGACACCTCATCACAGATGCAGGGCAACAGTCTCTCCCTGGTGGTCTAGTGGTTAGGATTCGGCGCTCTCACCGCCGCGGCCCGGGTTCGATTCCCGGTCAGGGAACGCATTTTGTGGAGACACAACCCTCGTCCGCTGGAGTCCTTGAACGACACCTTGTTAAAACTCACAAAAAAGAAGGAAAAAAAAGGCTCCTCCTTCGAGCCGGATTTGAACCAGCGACCTAAGGATTACTGCTATAGAACCTACAGTCCTCCGCTCTACCAACTGAGCTATCGAAGGGTGCCAACGGGACCGCCACATCTGCACGTTTCCAAGTTAGAAGGTCTTTTTGTGCTACATACTTAGCTAACAACTACGTTTCACTACCTTTGGACTGCTTTGCTTGAATTAGAGCTGCAAGAAATAAGTAGCTCTCTCCGTCGGGGAAATGAACCCCGGTTTCCCGCGTGACAGGCAGGGATACTGACCACTATACTAACGAGGAGGTGGTATGGGAGGCCTGGGTTCGATTACCAACATGGGCAGAGGAGGTGGTTTGGAAGGCCTGGGTTCGATTCCCAGCCTGTGCACAAACACTTTTTGCCTAAATCCTTTGCTCACCTGGTGTTTCAAGCCGAACTAGCTACGTTTTGTGAACTGGTTATTGACAGTTTTCATTTTACACAATTATCTCACTACAATAATGTTACGGCTACAGAGAGAAAGCGCCATGGTCCTGGAATGGTGAGAATAAACGTGTTTCCGCCCGGTTTCGAACCGGGGACCTTTCGCATGTGAGGCGAACGTGATGACCACTACACTACGGAAACTACACACCCTTCGATGATCAACTTTTCTTTTGGTTGAAAGACATACAACCAAGTTTTAATTGATCAGTTGGTGAATTGAACCACGGTCTCGCGCTAAAGTTAAGTCTTAAACTCACTCAAAATTCCCCGTTCATTTTCTATCTTTGCTGACATCTACGCATTGGTGGTTCAGTGGTAGAATTCTCGCCTGCCACGCGGGAGGCCCGGGTTCGATTCCCGGCCAATGCATGAACACTTCTTTACGACCGTTGGAAACCACCGATATATGTAAATATCCGTTCTTCAAGGCCAAATTCGGCTGACGTGTAAGCATTGGTGGTTCAGTGATAGAATTCTCGCCTGCCATGCGGGAGGCCTGGGTTCAATTCATGAAAAGGACAATTACATGAACACTTCATGAGGACCTTTGATAATTGTAAACCACAGTTATACACTCACTGGCCACTTTATTAGGTACACCTTGCTAGTACTGGGTTGGACCCCCTTTTGCCTTCAGAACTGCCTCAATTCTTTGTGCCATAGATTCATCAAGGTGCTGGAAACATCCCTCCGTTGACATGATAGCATCACGCAGTTGCTGCAGATTTGTCGGCTGCACATCCATGATGCGATTCTCCCGTTCCACCACATCCCAAAGGTGCTCTATTGGATTGAGATCTGGTGACTGTGGAGGCCATTGGAGTACAGTGAACTCATTGTCATGTTCATTGATTGGGCCTGCCAGATCTGCACGTTTCCAACTTAGAGGGTCAGTGTTGAATGCAGAATGTGCCTCTGCCCAAAAGGGAGGCCGTATCTTGGAGATACAGGGGATTGAACCCTGGACCTCATACATGCAAAGCATGCACTCTACCACTGAGCTACATCCCCAATGGGCAAGTGCAGGGATTTTTGGAACACAGAGCGACAGCATGGTAGAGGACGTTGTTGACCGTCATGGCTGTGCTGAGTCAGGACACTTGGAAGACTGTCTAGACAAGGACACCTCATCACAGATGCAGGGCAACAGTCTCTCCCTGGTGGTCTAGTGGTTAGGATTCGGCGCTCTCACCGCCGCGGCCCGGGTTCGATTCCCGGTCAGGGAACGAATTTTGTGGAGACACAACCCTCGTCCGCTGGAGTCCTTGAACGACACCTTGTTAAAACTCACAAAAAAGAAGGAAAAAAAAAGGCTCCTCCTTCGAGCCGGATTTGAACCAGCGACCTAAGGATTACTGCTATAGAACCTACAGTCCTCCGCTCTACCAACTGAGCTATCGAAGGGTGCCAACGGGACCGCCACATCTGCACGTTTCCAAGTTAGAAGGTCTTTTTGTGCTACATACTTAGCTAACAACTACGTTTCACTACCTTTGGACTGCTTTGCTTGAATTAGAGCTGCAAGAAATAAGTAGCTCTCTCCGTCGGGGAAATGAACCCCGGTTTCCCGCGTGACAGGCAGGGATACTGACCACTATACTAACGAGGAGGTGGTATGGGAGGCCTGGGTTCGATTACCAACATGGGCAGAGGAGGTGGTTTGGAAGGCCTGGGTTCGATTCCCAGCCTGTGCACAAACACTTTTTGCCTAAATCCTTTGCTCACCTGGTGTTTCAAGCCGAACTAGCTACGTTTTGTGAACTGGTTATTGACAGTTTTCATTTTACACAATTATCTCACTACAATAATGTTACGGCTACAGAGAGAAAGCGCCATGGTCCTGGAATGGTGAGAATAAACGTGTTTCCGCCCGGTTTCGAACCGGGGACCTTTCGCGTGTGAGGCGAACGTGATGACCACTACACTACGGAAACTACACACCCTTCGATGATCAACTTTTCTTTTGGTTGAAAGACATACAACCAAGTTTTAATTGATCAGTTGGGGAATTGAACCACGGTCTCGCGCTAAAGTTAAGTCTTAAACTCACTCAAAATTCCCCGTTCATTTTCTATCTTTGCTGACATCTACGCATTGGTGGTTCAGTGGTAGAATTCTCGCCTGCCACGCGGGAGGCCCGGGTTCGATTCCCGGCCAATGCATGAACACTTCTTTACGACCGTTGGAAACCACCGATATATGTAAATATCCGTTCTTCAAGGCCAAATTCGGCTGACGTGTAAGCATTGGTGGTTCAGTGATAGAATTCTCGCCTGCCATGCGGCAGATCTGGGTTCAATTCATGAAAAGGACAATTACATGAACACTTCATGAGGACCTTTGATAATTGTAAACCACAGTTATACACTCACTGGCCACTTTATTAGGTACACCTTGCTAGTACTGGGTTGGACCCCCTTTTGCCTTCAGAACTGCCTCAATTCTTTGTGCCATAGATTCATCAAGGTGCTGGAAACATCCCTCCGTTGACATGATAGCATCACGCAGTTGCTGCAGATTTGTCGGCTGCACATCCATGATGCGATTCTCCCGTTCCACCACATCCCAAAGGTGCTCTATTGGACTGAGATCTGGTGACTGTGGAGGCCATTGGAGTACAGTGAACTCATTGTCATGTTCATTGATTGGGCCTGCCAGATCTGCACGTTTCCAACTTAGAGGGTCAGTGTTGAATGCAGAATGTGCCTCTGCCCAAAAGGGAGGCCGTATCTTGGAGATGCAGGGGATTGAACCCTGGACCTCATACATGCAAAGCATGCGCTCTACCACTGAGCTACATCCCCAATGGGCAAGTGCAGGGATTTTTGGAACACAGAGCGACAGCATGGTAGAGGACGTTGTTGACCGTCATGGCTGTGCTGAGTCAGGACACTTGGAAGACTGTCTAGACAAGGACACCTCATCACAGATGCAGGGCAACAGTCTCTCCCTGGTGGTCTAGTGGTTAGGATTCGGCGCTCTCACCGCCGCGGCCCGGGTTCGATTCCCGGTCAGGGAATGAATTTTGTGGAGACACAACCCTCGTCCGCTGGAGTCCTTGAACGACACCTTGTTAAAACTCACAAAAAAGAAGGAAAAAAAAGGCTCCTCCTTCTAGCCGGATTTGAACCAGCGACCTAAGGATTACTGCTATAGAACCTACAGTCCTCCGCTCTACCAACTGAGCTATCGAAGGGTGCCAACAGGACCGCCACATCTGCACGTTTCCAAGTTAGAAGGTCTTTTTGTGCTACATACTTAGCTAACAACTACGTTTCACTACCTTTGGACTGCTTTGCTTGAATTAGAGCTGCAAGAAATAAGTAGCTCTCTCCGTCGGGGAAATGAACCCCGGTTTCCCGCGTGACAGGCAGGGATACTGACCACTATACTAACGAGGAGGTGGTATGGGAGGCCTGGGTTCGATTACCAACATGGGCAGAGGAGGTGGTTTGGAAGGCCTGGGTTCGGTTCCCAGCCTGTGCACAAACACTTTTTGCCTAAATCCTTTGCTCACCTGGTGTTTCAAGCCGAACTAGCTACGTTTTGTGAACTGGTTATTGACAGTTTTCATTTTACACAATTATCTCACTACAATAATGTTACGGCTACAGAGAGAAAGCGCCATGGTCCTGGAATGGTGAGAATAAACGTGTTTCCGCCCGGTTTCGAACCGGGGACCTTTCGCCTGTGAGGCGAACGTGATGACCACTACACTACGGAAACTACACACCCTTCGATGATCAACTGTTCTTTTGGTTGAAAGACATACAACCAAGTTTTAATTGATCAGTTGGGGAATTGAACCACGGTCTCGCGCTAAAGTTAAGTCTTAAACTCACTCAAAATTCCCCGTTCATTTTCTATCTTTGCTGACATCTACGCATTGGTGGTTCAGTGGTAGAATTCTCGCCTGCCACGCGGGAGGCCCGGGTTCGATTCCCGGCCAATGCATGAACACTTCTTTACGACCGTTGGAAACCACCGATATATGTAAATATCCGTTCTTCAAGGCCAAATTCGGCTGACGTGTAAGCATTGGTGGTTCAGTGATAGAATTCTCGGCTGCCATGCGGGAGGCCTGGGTTCAATTCATGAAAAGGACAATTACATGAACACTTCATGAGGACCTTTGATAATTGTAAACCACAGTTATACACTCACTGGCCACTTTATTAGGTACACCTTGCTAGTACTGGGTTGGACCCCCTTTTGCCTTCAGAACTGCCTCAATTCTTTGTGCCATAGATTCATCAAGGTGCTGGAAACATCCCTCCGTTGACATGATAGCATCACGCAGTTGCTGCAGATTTGTCGGCTGCACATCCATGATGCGATTCTCCCGTTCCACCACATCCCAAAGGTGCTCTATTGGACTGAGATCTGGTGACTGTGGAGGCCATTGGAGTACAGTGAACTCATTGTCATGTTCATTGATTGGGCCTGCCAGATCTGCACGTTTCCAACTTAGAGGGTCAGTGTTGAATGCAGAATGTGCCTCTGCCCAAAAGGGAGGCCGTATCTTGGAGATGCAGGGGATTGAACCCTGGACCTCATACATGCAAAGCATGCGCTCTACCACTGAGCTACATCCCCAATGGGCAAGTGCAGGGATTTTTGGAACACAGAGCGACAGCATGGTAGAGGACGTTGTTGACCGTCATGGCTGTGCTGAGTCAGGACACTTGGAAGACTGTCTAGACAAGGACACCTCATCACAGATGCAGGGCAACAGTCTCTCCCTGGTGGTCTAGTGGTTAGGATTCGGCGCTCTCACCGCCGCGGCCCGGGTTCGATTCCCGGTCAGGGAACGAATTTTGTGGAGACACAACCCTCGTCCGCTGGAGTCCTTGAACGACACCTTGTTAAAACTCACAAAAAAGAAGGAAAAAAAAAGGCTCCTCCTTCGAGCCGGATTTGAACCAGCGACCTAAGGATTACTGCTATAGAACCTACAGTCCTCCGCTCTACCAACTGAGCTATCGAAGGGTGCCAACTGGACCGCCACATCTGCACGTTTCCAAGTTAGAAGGTCTTTTTGTGCTACATACTTAGCTAACAACTACGTATCACTACCTTTGGACTGCTTTGCTTGAATTAGAGCTGCAAGAAATAAGTAGCTCTCTCCGTCGGGGAAATGAACCCCGGTTTCCCGCGTGACAGGCAGGGATACTGACCACTATACTAACGAGGAGGTGGTATGGGAGGCCTGGGTTCGATTACCAACATGGGCAGAGGAGGTGGTTTGGAAGGCCTGGGTTCGATTCCCAGCCTGTGCACAAACACTTTTTGCCTAAATCCTTTGCTCACCTGGTGTTTCAAGCCGAACTAGCTACGTTTTGTGAACTGGTTATTGACAGTTTTCATTTTACACAATTATCTCACTACAATAATGTTACGGCTACAGAGAGAAAGCGCCATGGTCCTGGAATGGTGAGAATAAACGTGTTTCCGCCCGGTTTCGAACCGGGGACCTTTCGCGTGTGAGGCGAACGTGATGACCACTACACTACGGAAACTACACACCCTTCGATGATCAACTTTTCTTTTGGTTGAAAGACATACAACCAAGTTTTAATTGATCAGTTGGGGAATTGAACCACGGTCTCGCGCTAAAGTTAAGTCTTAAACTCACTCAAAATTCCCCGTTCATTTTCTATCTTTGCTGACATCTACGCATTGGTGGTTCAGTGGTAGAATTCTCGCCTGCCACGCGGGAGGCCCGGGTTCGATTCCCGGCCAATGCATGAACACTCCTTTACGACCGTTGGAAACCACCGATATATGTAAATATCCGTTCTTCAAGGCCAAATTCGGCTGACGTGTAAGCATTGGTGGTTCAGTGATAGAATTCTCGCCTGCCATGCGGGAGGCCTGGGTTCAATTCATGAAAAGGACAATTACATGAACACTTCATGAGGACCTTTGATAATTGTAAACCACAGTTATACACTCACTGGCCACTTTATTAGGTACACCTTGCTAGTACTGGGTTGGACCCCCTTTTGCCTTCAGAACTGCCTCAATTCTTTGTGCCATAGATTCATCAAGGTGCTGGAAACATCCCTCCGTTGACATGATAGCATCACGCAGTTGCTGCAGATTTGTCGGCTGCACATCCATGATGCGATTCTCCCGTTCCACCACATCCCAAAGGTGCTCTATTGGACTGAGATCTGGTGACTGTGGAGGCCATTGGAGTACAGTGAACTCATTGTCATGTTCATTGATTGGGCCTGCCAGATCTGCACGTTTCCAACTTAGAGGGTCAGTGTTGAATGCAGAATGTGCCTCTGCCCAAAAGGGAGGCCGTATCTTGGAGATGCAGGGGATTGAACCCTGGACCTCATACATGCAAAGCATGCGCTCTACCACTGAGCTACATCCCCAATGGGCAAGTGCAGGGATTTTTGGAACACAGAGCGACAGCATGGTAGAGGACGTTGTTGACCGTCATGGCTGTGCTGAGTCAGGACACTTGGAAGACTGTCTAGACAAGGACACCTCATCACAGATGCAGGGCAACAGTCTCTCCCTGGTGGTCTAGTGGTTAGGATTCGGCGCTCTCACCGCCGCGGCCCGGGTTCGATTCCCGGTCAGGGAACGAATTTTGTGGAGACACAACCCTCGTCCGCTGGAGTCCTTGAACGACACCTTGTTAAAACTCACAAAAAAGAAGGAAAAAAAAAGGCTCCTCCTTCGAGCCGGATTTGAACCAGCGACCTAAGGATTACTGCTATAGAACCTACAGTCCTCCGCTCTACCAACTGAGCTATCGAAGGGTGCCAACGGGACCGCCACATCTGCACGTTTCCAAGTTAGAAGGTCTTTTTGTGCTACATACTTAGCTAACAACTACGTTTCACTACCTTTGGACTGCTTTGCTTGAATTAGAGCTGCAAGAAATAAGTAGCTCTCTCCGTCGGGGAAATGAACCCCGGTTTCCCGCGTGACAGGCAGGGATACTGACCACTATACTAACGAGGAGGTGGTATGGGAGGCCTGGGTTCGATTACCAACATGGGCAGAGGAGGTGGTTTGGAAGGCCTGGGTTCGATTCCCAGCCTGTGCACAAACACTTTTTGCCTAAATCCTTTGCTCACCTGGTGTTTCAAGCCGAACTAGCTACGTTTTGTGAACTGGTTATTGACAGTTTTCATTTTACACAATTATCTCACTACAATAATGTTACGGCTACAGAGAGAAAGCGCCATGGTCCTGGAATGGTGAGAATAAACGTGTTTCCGCCCGGTTTCGAACCGGGGACCTTTCGCGTGTGAGGCGAACGTGATGACCACTACACTACGGAAACTACACACCCTTCGATGATCAACTTTTCTTTTGGTTGAAAGACATACAACCAAGTTTTAATTGATCAGTTGGGGAATTGAACCACGGTCTCGCGCTAAAGTTAAGTCTTAAACTCACTCAAAATTCCCCGTTCATTTTCTATCTTTGCTGACATCTACGCATTGGTGGTTCAGTGGTAGAATTCTCGCCTGCCATGCGGGAGGCCCGGGTTCGATTCCCGGCCAATGCATGAACACTTCTTTACGACCGTTGGAAACCACCGATATATGTAAATATCCGTTCTTCAAGGCCAAATTCGGCTGACGTGTAAGCATTGGTGGTTCAGTGATAGAATTCTCGCCTGCCATGCGGGAGGCCTGGGTTCAATTCATGAAAAGGACAATTACATGAACACTTCATGAGGACCTTTGATAATTGTAAACCACAGTTATACACTCACTGGCCACTTTATTAGGTACACCTTGCTAGTACTGGGTTGGACCCCCTTTTGCCTTCAGAACTGCCTCAATTCTTTGTGCCATAGATTCATCAAGGTGCTGGAAACATCCCTCCGTTGACATGATAGCATCACGCAGTTGCTGCAGATTTGTCGGCTGCACATCCATGATGCGATTCTCCCGTTCCGCCACATCCCAAAGGTGCTCTATTGGACTGAGATCTGGTGACTGTGGAGGCCATTGGAGTACAGTGAACTCATTGTCATGTTCATTGATTGGGCCTGCCAGATCTGCACGTTTCCAACTTAGAGGGTCAGTGTTGAATGCAGAATGTGCCTCTGCCCAAAAGGGAGGCCGTATCTTGGAGATGCAGGGGATTGAACCCTGGACCTCATACATGCAAAGCATGCGCTCTACCACTGAGCTACATCCCCAATGGGCAAGTGCAGGGATTTTTGGAACACAGAGCGACAGCATGGTAGAGGACGTTGTTGACCGTCATGGCTGTGCTGAGTCAGGACACTTGGAAGACTGTCTAGACAAGGACACCTCATCACAGATGCAGGGCAACAGTCTCTCCCTGGTGGTCTAGTGGTTAGGATTCGGCGCTCTCACTGCCGCGGCCCGGGTTCGATTCCCGGTCAGGGAACGAATTTTGTGGAGACACAACCCTCGTCCGCTGGAGTCCTTGAACGACACCTTGTTAAAACTCACAAAAAAGAAGGAAAAAAAAAGGCTCCTCCTTTGAGCCGGATTTGAACCAGCGACCTAAGGATTACTGCTATAGAACCTACAGTCCTCCGCTCTACCAACTGAGCTATCGAAGGGTGCCAACGGGACCGCCACATCTGCACGTTTCCAAGTTAGAAGGTCTTTTTGTGCTACATACTTAGCTAACAACTACGTTTCACTACCTTTGGACTGCTTTGCTTGAATTAGAGCTGCAAGAAATAAGTAGCTCTCTCCGTCGGGGAAATGAACCCCGGTTTCCCGCGTGACAGGCAGGGATACTGACCACTATACTAACGAGGAGGTGGTATGGGAGGCCTGGGTTCGATTACCAACATGGGCAGAGGAGGTGGTTTGGAAGGCCTGGGTTCGATTCCCAGCCTGTGCACAAACACTTTTTGCCTAAATCCTTTGCTCACCTGGTGTTTCAAGCCGAACTAGCTACGTTTTGTGAACTGGTTATTGACAGTTTTCATTTTACACAATTATCTCACTACAATAATGTTACGGCTACAGAGAGAAAGCGCCATGGTCCTGGAATGGTGAGAATAAACGTGTTTCCGCCCGGTTTCGAACCGGGGACCTTTCGCGTGTGAGGCGAACGTGATGACCACTACACTACGGAAACTACACACCCTTCGATGATCAACTTTTCTTTTGGTTGAAAGACATACAACCAAGTTTTAATTGATCAGTTGGGGAATTGAACCACGGTCTCGCGCTAAAGTTAAGTCTTAAACTCACTCAAAATTCCCCGTTCATTTTCTATCTTTGCTGACATCTACGCATTGGTGGTTCAGTGGTAGAATTCTCGCCTGCCATGCGGGAGGCCCGGGTTCGATTCCCGGCCAATGCATGAACACTTCTTTACGACCGTTGGAAACCACCGATATATGTAAATATCCGTTCTTCAAGGCCAAATTCGGCTGACGTGTAAGCATTGGTGGTTCAGTGATAGAATTCTCGCCTGCCATGCGGGAGGCCTGGGTTCAATTCATGAAAAGGACAATTACATGAACACTTCATGAGGACCTTTGATAATTGTAAACCACAGTTATACACTCACTGGCCACTTTATTAGGTACACCTTGCTAGTACTGGGTTGGACCCCCTTTTGCCTTCAGAACTGCCTCAATTCTTTGTGCCATAGATTCATCAAGGTGCTGGAAACATCCCTCCGTTGACATGATAGCATCACGCAGTTGCTGCAGATTTGTCGGCTGCACATCCATGATGCGATTCTCCCGTTCCGCCACATCCCAAAGGTGCTCTATTGGATTGAGATCTGGTGACTGTGGAGGCCATTGGAGTACAGTGAACTCATTGTCATGTTCATTGATTGGGCCTGCCAGATCTGCACGTTTCCAACTTAGAGGGTCAGTGTTGAATGCAGAATGTGCCTCTGCCCAAAAGGGAGGCCGTATCTTGGAGATGCAGGGGATTGAACCCTGGACCTCATACATGCAAAGCATGCGCTCTACCACTGAGCTACATCCCCAATGGGCAAGTGCAGGGATTTTTGGAACACAGAGCGACAGCATGGTAGAGGACGTTGTTGACCGTCATGGCTGTGCTGAGTCAGGACACTTGGAAGACTGTCTAGACAAGGACACCTCATCACAGATGCAGGGCAACAGTCTCTCCCTGGTGGTCTAGTGGTTAGGATTCGGCGCTCTCACCGCCGCGGCCCGGGTTCGATTCCCGGTCAGGGAACGAATTTTGTGGAGACACAACCCTCGTCCGCTGGAGTCCTTGAACGACACCTTGTTAAAACTCACAAAAAAGAAGGAAAAAAAAGGCTCCTCCTTCGAGCCGGATTTGAACCAGCGACCTAAGGATTACTGCTATAGAACCTACAGTCCTCCGCTCGACCAACTGAGCTATCGAAGGGTGCCAACAGGACCGCCACATCTGCACGTTTCCAAGTTAGAAGGTCTTTTTGTGCTACATACTTAGCTAACAACTACGTTTCACTACCTTTGGACTGCTTTGCTTGAATTAGAGCTGCAAGAAATAAGTAGCTCTCTCCGTCGGGGAAATGAACCCCGGTTTCCCGCGTGACAGGCAGGGATACTGACCACTATACTAACGAGGAGGTGGTATGGGAGGCCTGGGTTCGATTAGCAACATGGGCAGAGGAGGTGGTTTGGAAGGCCTGGGTTCGATTCCCAGCCTGTGCACAAACACTTTTTGCCTAAATCCTTTGCTCACCTGGTGTTTCAAGCCGAACTAGCTACGTTTTGTGAACTGGTTATTGACAGTTTTCATTTTACACAATTATCTCACTACAATAATGTTACGGCTACAGAGAGAAAGCGCCATGGTCCTGGAATGGTGAGAATAAACGTGTTTCCGCCCGGTTTCGAACCGGGGACCTTTCGCGTGTGAGGCGAACGTGATGACCACTACACTACGGAAACTACACACCCTTCGATGATCAACTTTTCTTTTGGTTGAAAGACATACAACCAAGTTTTAATTGATCAGTTGGGGAATTGAACCACGGTCTCGCGCTAAAGTTAAGTCTTAAACTCACTCAAAATTCCCCGTTCATTTTCTATCTTTGCTGACATCTACGCATTGGTGGTTCAGTGGTAGAATTCTCGCCTGCCACGCGGGAGGCCCGGGTTCGATTCCCGGCCAATGCATGAACACTTCTTTACGACCGTTGGAAACCACCGATATATGTAAATATCCGTTCTTCAAGGCCAAATTCGGCTGACGTGTAAGCATTGGTGGTTCAGTGATAGAATTCTCGCCTGCCATGCGGGAGGCCTGGGTTCAATTCATGAAAAGGACAATTACATGAACACTTCATGAGGACCTTTGATAATTGTAAACCACAGTTATACACTCACTGGCCACTTTATTAGGTACACCTTGCTAGTACTGGGTTGGACCCCCTTTTGCCTTCAGAACTGCCTCAATTCTTTGTGCCATAGATTCATCAAGGTGCTGGAAACATCCCTCCGTTGACATGATAGCATCACGCAGTTGCTGCAGATTTGTCGGCTGCACATCCATGATGCGATTCTCCCGTTCCACCACATCCCAAAGGTGCTCTATTGGATTGAGATCTGGTGACTGTGGAGGCCATTGGAGTACAGTGAACTCATTGTCATGTTCATTGATTGGGCCTGCCAGATCTGCACGTTTCCAACTTAGAGGGTCAGTGTTGAATGCAGAATGTGCCTCTGCCCAAAAGGGAGGCCGTATCTTGGAGATGCAGGGGATTGAACCCTGGACCTCATACATGCAAAGCATGCGCTCTACCACTGAGCTACATCCCCAATGGGCAAGTGCAGGGATTTTTGGAACACAGAGCGACAGCATGGTAGAGGACGTTGTTGACCGTCATGGCTGTGCTGAGTCAGGACACTTGGAAGACTGTCTAGACAAGGACACCTCATCACAGATGCAGGGCAACAGTCTCTCCCTGGTGGTCTAGTGGTTAGGATTCGGCGCTCTCACCGCCGCGGCCCGGGTTCGATTCCCGGTCAGGGAACGAATTTTGTGGAGACACAACCCTCGTCCGCTGGAGTCCTTGAACGACACCTTGTTAAAACTCACAAAAAAGAAGGAAAAAAAAGGCTCCTCCTTCGAGCCGGATTTGAACCAGCGACCTAAGGATTACTGCTATAGAACCTACAGTCCTCCGCTCGACCAACTGAGCTATCGAAGGGTGCCAACAGGACCGCCACATCTGCACGTTTCCAAGTTAGAAGGTCTTTTTGTGCTACATACTTAGCTAACAACTACGTTTCACTACCTTTGGACTGCTTTGCTTGAATTAGAGCTGCAAGAAATAAGTAGCTCTCTCCGTCGGGGAAATGAACCCCGGTTTCCCGCGTGACAGGCAGGGATACTGACCACTATACTAACGAGGAGGTGGTATGGGAGGCCTGGGTTCGATTAGCAACATGGGCAGAGGAGGTGGTTTGGAAGGCCTGGGTTCGATTCCCAGCCTGTGCACAAACACTTTTTGCCTAAATCCTTTGCTCACCTGGTGTTTCAAGCCGAACTAGCTACGTTTTGTGAACTGGTTATTGACAGTTTTCATTTTACACAATTATCTCACTACAATAATGTTACGGCTACAGAGAGAAAGCGCCATGGTCCTGGAATGGTGAGAATAAACGTGTTTCCGCCCGGTTTCGAACCGGGGACCTTTCGCGTGTGAGGCGAACGTGATGACCACTACACTACGGAATCTACACACCCTTCGATGATCAACTTTTCTTTTGGTTGAAAGACATACAACCAAGTTTTAATTGATCAGTTGGGGAATTGAACCACGGTCTCGCGCTAAAGTTAAGTCTTAAACTCACTCAAAATTCCCCGTTCATTTTCTATCTTTGCTGACATCTATGCATTGGTGGTTCAGTGGTAGAATTCTCGCCTGCCACGCGGGAGGCCCGGGTTCGATTCCCGGCCAATGCATGAACACTTCTTTACGACCGTTGGAAACCACCGATATATGTAAATATCCGTTCTTCAAGGCCAAATTCGGCTGACGTGTAAGCATTGGTGATTCAGTGATAGAATTCTCGCCTGCCACGCGGGAGGCCCGGGTTCGATTCCCGGCCAATGCATGAACACTTCTTTACGACCGTTGGAAACCACCGATATATGTAAATATCCGTTCTTCAAGGCCAAATTCGGCTGACGTGTAAGCATTGGTGGTTCAGTGATAGAATTCTCGCCTGCCATGCGGGAGGCCTGGGTTCAATTCATGAAAAGGACAATTACATGAACACTTCATGAGGACCTTTGATAATTGTAAACCACAGTTATACACTCACTGGCCACTTTATTAGGTACACCTTGCTAGTACTGGGTTGGACCCCCTTTTGCCTTCAGAACTGCCTCAATTCTTTGTGCCATAGATTCATCAAGGTGCTGGAAACATCCCTCCGTTGACATGATAGCATCACGCAGTTGCTGCAGATTTGTCGGCTGCACATCCATGATGCGATTCTCCCGTTCCACCACATCCCAAAGGTGCTCTATTGGATTGAGATCTGGTGACTGTGGAGGTCATTGGAGTACAGTGAACTCATTGTCATGTTCATTGATTGGGCCTGCCAGATCTGCACGTTTCCAACTTAGAGGGTCAGTGTTGAATGCAGAATGTGCCTCTGCCCAAAAGGGAGGCCGTATCTTGGAGATGCAGGGGATTGAACCCTGGACCTCATACATGCAAAGCATGCGCTCTACCACTGAGCTACATCCCCAATGGGCAAGTGCAGGGATTTTTGGAACACAGAGCGACAGCATGGTAGAGGACGTTGTTG
Source organism: Argentina silus (assembly GCF_951799395.1). Taxonomy (NCBI): domain Eukaryota; kingdom Metazoa; phylum Chordata; class Actinopteri; order Argentiniformes; family Argentinidae; genus Argentina; species Argentina silus. The sequence goes on along the minus strand of NC_139674.1, from coordinate 1,100,897 downwards.
ACCGTCATGGCTGTGCTGAGTCAGGACACTTGGAAGACTGTCTAGACAAGGACACCTCATCACAGATGCAGGGCAACAGTCTCTCCCTGGTGGTCTAGTGGTTAGGATTCGGCGCTCTCACCGCCGCGGCCCGGGTTCGATTCCCGGTCAGGGAACGAATTTTGTGGAGACACAACCCTCGTCCGCTGGAGTCCTTGAACGACACCTTGTTAAAACTCACAAAAAAGAAGGAAAAAAAAAGGCTCCTCCTTCGAGCCGGATTTGAACCAGCGACCTAAGGATTACTGCTATAGAACCTACAGTCCTCCGCTCTACCAACTGAGCTATCGAAGGGTGCCAACGGGACCGCCACATCTGCACGTTTCCAAGTTAGAAGGTCTTTTTGTGCTACATACTTAGCTAACAACTACGTTTCACTACTTTTGGACTGCTTTGCTTGAATTAGAGCTGCAAGAAATAAGTAGCTCTCTCCGTCGGGGAAATGAACCCCGGTTTCCCGCGTGACAGGCAGGGATACTGACCACTATACTAACGAGGAGGTGGTATGGGAGGCCTGGGTTCGATTACCAACATGGGCAGAGGAGGTGGTTTGGAAGGCCTGGGTTCGATTCCCAGCCTGTGCACAAACACTTTTTTCCTAAATCCTTTGCTCACCTGGTGTTTCAAGCCGAACTAGCTACGTTTTGTGAACTGGTTATTGACAGTTTTCATTTTACACAATTATCTCACTACAATAATGTTACGGCTACAGAGAGAAAGCGCCATGGTCCTGGAATGGTGAGAATAAACGTGTTTCCGCCCGGTTTCGAACCGGGGACCTTTCGCGTGTGAGGCGAACGTGATGACCACTACACTACGGAAACTACACACCCTTCGATGATCAACTTTTCTTTTGGTTGAAAGACATACAACCAAGTTTTAATTGATCAGTTGGGGAATTGAACCACGGTCTCGCGCTAAAGTTAAGTCTTAAACTCACTCAAAATTCCCCGTTCATTTTCTATCTTTGCTGACATCTACGCATTGGTGGTTCAGTGGTAGAATTCTCGCCTGCCATGCGGGAGGCCCGGGTTCGATTCCCGGCCAATGCATGAACACTTCTTTACGACCGTTGGAAACCACCGATATATGTAAATATCCGTTCTTCAAGGCCAAATTCGGCTGACGTGTAAGCATTGGTGGTTCAGTGATAGAATTCTCGCCTGCCATGCGGGAGGCCTGGGTTCAATTCATGAAAAGGACAATTACATGAACACTTCATGAGGACCTTTGATAATTGTAAACCACAGTTATACACTCACTGGCCACTTTATTAGGTACACCTTGCTAGTACTGGGTTGGACCCCCTTTTGCCTTCAGAACTGCCTCAATTCTTTGTGCCATAGATTCATCAAGGTGCTGGAAACATCCCTCCGTTGACATGATAGCATCACGCAGTTGCTGCAGATTTGTCGGCTGCACATCCATGATGCGATTCTCCCGTTCCACCACATCCCAAAGGTGCTCTATTGGATTGAGATCTGGTGACTGTGGAGGCCATTGGAGTACAGTGAACTCATTGTCATGTTCATTGATTGGGCCTGCCAGATCTGCACGTTTCCAACTTAGAGGGTCAGTGTTGAATGCAGAATGTGCCTCTGCCCAAAAGGGAGGCCGTATCTTGGAGATGCAGGGGATTGAACCCTGGACCTCATACATGCAAAGCATGCGCTCTACCACTGAGCTACATCCCCAATGGGCAAGTGCAGGGATTTTTGGAACACAGAGCGACAGCATGGTAGAGGACGTTGTTGACCGTCATGGCTGTGCTGAGTCAGGACACTTGGAAGACTGTCTAGACAAGGACACCTCATCACAGATGCAGGGCAACAGTCTCTCCCTGGTGGTCTAGTGGTTAGGATTCGGCGCTCTCACCGCCGCGGCCCGGGTTCGATTCCCGGTCAGGGAACGCATTTTGTGGAGACACAACCCTCGTCCGCTGGAGTCCTTGAACGACACCTTGTTAAAACTCACAAAAAAGAAGGAAAAAAAAGGCTCCTCCTTCGAGCCGGATTTGAACCAGCGACCTAAGGATTACTGCTATAGAACCTACAGTCCTCCGCTCTACCAACTGAGCTATCGAAGGGTGCCAACGGGACCGCCACATCTGCACGTTTCCAAGTTAGAAGGTCTTTTTGTGCTACATACTTAGCTAACAACTACGTTTCACTACCTTTGGACTGCTTTGCTTGAATTAGAGCTGCAAGAAATAAGTAGCTCTCTCCGTCGGGGAAATGAACCCCGGTTTCCCGCGTGACAGGCAGGGATACTGACCACTATACTAACGAGGAGGTGGTATGGGAGGCCTGGGTTCGATTACCAACATGGGCAGAGGAGGTGGTTTGGAAGGCCTGGGTTCGATTCCCAGCCTGTGCACAAACACTTTTTGCCTAAATCCTTTGCTCACCTGGTGTTTCAAGCCGAACAAGCTACGTTTTGTGAACTGGTTATTGACAGTTTTCATTTTACACAATTATCTCACTACAATAATGTTACGGCTACAGAGAGAAAGCGCCATGGTCCTGGAATGGTGAGAATAAACGTGTTTCCGCCCGGTTTCGAACCGGGGACCTTTCGCGTGTGAGGCGAACGTGATGACCACTACACTACGGAAACTACACACCCTTCGATGATCAACTTTTCTTTTGGTTGAAAGACATACAACCAAGTTTTAATTGATCAGTTGGGGAATTGAACCACGGTCTCGCGCTAAAGTTAAGTCTTAAACTCACTCAAAATTCCCCGTTCATTTTCTATCTTTGCTGACATCTACGCATTGGTGGTTCAGTGGTAGAATTCTCGCCTGCCACGCGGGAGGCCAGGGTTCGATTCCCGGCCAATGCATGAACACTTCTTTACGACCGTTGGAAACCACCGATATATGTAAATATCCGTTCTTCAAGGCCAAATTCGGCTGACGTGTAAGCATTGGTGATTCAGTGATAGAATTCTCGCCTGCCACGCGGGAGGCCCGGGTTCGATTCCCGGCCAATGCATGAACACTTCTTTACGACCGTTGGAAACCACCGATATATGTAAATATCCGTTCTTCAAGGCCAAATTCGGCTGACGTGTAAGCATTGGTGGTTCAGTGATAGAATTCTCGCCTGCCATGCGGGAGGCCTGGGTTCAATTCATGAAAAGGACAATTACATGAACACTTCATGAGGACCTTTGATAATTGTAAACCACAGTTATACACTCACTGGCCACTTTATTAGGTACACCTTGCTAGTACTGGGTTGGACCCCCTTTTGCCTTCAGAACTGCCTCAATTCTTTGTGCCATAGATTCATCAAGGTGCTGGAAACATCCCTCCGTTGACATGATAGCATCACGCAGTTGCTGCAGATTTGTCGGCTGCACATCCATGATGCGATTCTCCCGTTCCGCCACATCCCAAAGGTGCTCTATTGGATTGAGATCTGGTGACTGTGGAGGCCATTGGAGTACAGTGAACTCATTGTCATGTTCATTGATTGGGCCTGCCAGATCTGCACGTTTCCAACTTAGAGGGTCAGTGTTGAATGCAGAATGTGCCTCTGCCCAAAAGGGAGGCCGTATCTTGGAGATGCAGGGGATTGAACCCTGGACCTCATACATGCAAAGCATGCTCTCTACCACTGAGCTACATCCCCAATGGGCAAGTGCAGGGATTTTTGGAACACAGAGCGACAGCATGGTAGAGGACGTTGTTGACCGTCATGGCTGTGCTGAGTCAGGACACTTGGAAGACTGTCTAGACAAGGACACCTCATCACAGATGCAGGGCAACAGTCTCTCCCTGGTGGTCTAGTGGTTAGGATTCGGCGCTCTCACCGCCGCGGCCCGGGTTCGATTCCCGGTCAGGGAACGAATTTTGTGGAGACACAACCCTCGTCCGCTGGAGTCCTTGAACGACACCTTGTTAAAACTCACAAAAAAGAAGGAAAAAAAAGGCTCCTCCTTCGAGCCGGATTTGAACCAGCGACCTAAGGATTACTGCTATAGAACCTACAGTCCTCCGCTCGACCAACTGAGCTATCGAAGGGTGCCAACAGGACCGCCACATCTGCACGTTTCCAAGTTAGAAGGTCTTTTTGTGCTACATACTTAGCTAACAACTACGTTTCACTACCTTTGGACTGCTTTGCTTGAATTAGAGCTGCAAGAAATAAGTAGCTCTCTCCGTCGGGGAAATGAACCCCGGTTTCCCGCGTGACAGGCAGGGATACTGACCACTATACTAACGAGGAGGTGGTATGGGAGGCCTGGGTTCGATTAGCAACATGGGCAGAGGAGGTGGTTTGGAAGGCCTGGGTTCGATTCCCAGCCTGTGCACAAACACTTTTTGCCTAAATCCTTTGCTCACCTGCTGTTTCAAGCCGAACTAGCTACGTTTTGTGAACTGGTTATTGACAGTTTTCATTTTACACAATTATCTCACTACAATAATGTTACGGCTACAGAGAGAAAGCGCCATGGTCCTGGAATGGTGAGAATAAACGTGTTTCCGCCCGGTTTCGAACCGGGGACCTTTCGCGTGTGAGGCGAACGTGATGACCACTACACTACGGAATCTACACACCCTTCGATGATCAACTTTTCTTTTGGTTGAAAGACATACAACCAAGTTTTAATTGATCAGTTGGGGAATTGAACCACGGTCTCGCGCTAAAGTTAAGTCTTAAACTCACTCAAAATTCCCCGTTCATTTTCTATCTTTGCTGACATCTATGCATTGGTGGTTCAGTGGTAGAATTCTCGCCTGCCACGCGGGAGGCCCGGGTTCGATTCCCGGCCAATGCATGAACACTTCTTTACGACCGTTGGAAACCACCGATATATGTAAATATCCGTTCTTCAAGGCCAAATTCGGCTGACGTGTAAGCATTGGTGGTTCAGTGATAGAATTCTCGCCTGCCATGCGGGAGGCCTGGGTTCAATTCATGAAAAGGACAATTACATGAACACTTCATGAGGACCTTTGATAATTGTAAACCACAGTTATACACTCACTGGCCACTTTATTAGGTACACCTTGCTAGTACTGGGTTGGACCCCCTTTTGCCTTCAGAACTGCCTCAATTCTTTGTGCCATAGATTCATCAAGGTGCTGGAAACATCCCTCCGTTGACATGATAGCATCACGCAGTTGCTGCAGATTTGTCGGCTGCACATCCATGATGCGATTCTCCCGTTCCACCACATCCCAAAGGTGCTCTATTGGATTGAGATCTGGTGACTGTGGAGGCCATTGGAGTACAGTGAACTCATTGTCATGTTCATTGATTGGGCCTGCCAGATCTGCACGTTTCCAACTTAGAGGGTCAGTGTTGAATGCAGAATGTGCCTCTGCCCAAAAGGGAGGCCGTATCTTGGAGATGCAGGGGATTGAACCCTGGACCTCATACATGCAAAGCATGCGCTCTACCACTGAGCTACATCCCCAATGGGCAAGTGCAGGGATTTTTGGAACACAGAGCGACAGCATGGTAGAGGACGTTGTTGACCGTCATGGCTGTGCTGAGTCAGGACACTTGGAAGACTGTCTAGACAAGGACACCTCATCACAGATGCAGGGCAACAGTCTCTCCCTGGTGGTCTAGTGGTTAGGATTCGGCGCTCTCACCGCCGCGGCCCGGGTTCGATTCCCGGTCAGGGAACGAATTTTGTGGAGACACAACCCTCGTCCGCTGGAGTCCTTGAACGACACCTTGTTAAAACTCACAAAAAAGAAGGAAAAAAAAGGCTCCTCCTTCGAGCCGGATTTGAACCAGCGACCTAAGGATTACTGCTATAGAACCTACAGTCCTCCGCTCTACCAACTGAGCTATCGAAGGGTGCCAACGGGACCGCCACATCTGCACGTTTCCAAGTTAGAAGGTCTTTTTGTGCTACATACTTAGCTAACAACTACGTTTCACTACCTTTGGACTGCTTTGCTTGAATTAGAGCTGCAAGAAATAAGTAGCTCTCTCCGTCGGGGAAATGAACCCCGGTTTCCCGCGTGACAGGCAGGGATACTGACCACTATACTAACGAGGAGGTGGTATGGGAGGCCTGGGTTCGATTACCAACATGGGCAGAGGAGGTGGTTTGGAAGGCCTGGGTTCGATTCCCAGCCTGTGCACAAACACTTTTTGCCTAAATCCTTTGCTCACCTGGTGTTTCAAGCCGAACAAGCTACGTTTTGTGAACTGGTTATTGACAGTTTTCATTTTACACAATTATCTCACTACAATAATGTTACGGCTACAGAGAGAAAGCGCCATGGTCCTGGAATGGTGAGAATAAACGTGTTTCCGCCCGGTTTCGAACCGGGGACCTTTCGCGTGTGAGGCGAACGTGATGACCACTACACTACGGAAACTACACACCCTTCGATGATCAACTTTTCTTTTGGTTGAAAGACATACAACCAAGTTTTAATTGATCAGTTGGGGAATTGAACCACGGTCTCGCGCTAAAGTTAAGTCTTAAACTCACTCAAAATTCCCCGTTCATTTTCTATCTTTGCTGACATCTACGCATTGGTGGTTCAGTGGTAGAATTCTCGCCTGCCACGCGGGAGGCCCGGGTTCGATTCCCGGCCAATGCATGAACACTTCTTTACGACCGTTGGAAACCACCGATATATGTAAATATCCGTTCTTCAAGGCCAAATTCGGCTGACGTGTAAGCATTGGTGATTCAGTGATAGAATTCTCGCCTGCCACGCGGGAGGCCCGGGTTCGATTCCCGGCCAATGCATGAACACTTCTTTACGACCGTTGGAAACCACCGATATATGTAAATATCCGTTCTTCAAGGCCAAATTCGGCTGACGTGTAAGCATTGGTGGTTCAGTGATAGAATTCTCGCCTGCCATGCGGGAGGCCTGGGTTCAATTCATGAAAAGGACAATTACATGAACACTTCATGAGGACCTTTGATAATTGTAAACCACAGTTATACACTCACTGGCCACTTTATTAGGTACACCTTGCTAGTACTGGGTTGGACCCCCTTTTGCCTTCAGAACTGCCTCAATTCTTTGTGCCATAGATTCATCAAGGTGCTGGAAACATCCCTCCGTTGACATGATAGCATCACGCAGTTGCTGCAGATTTGTCGGCTGCACATCCATGATGCGATTCTCCCGTTCCACCACATCCCAAAGGTGCTCTATTGGATTGAGATCTGGTGACTGTGGAGGCCATTGGAGTACAGTGAACTCATTGTCATGTTCATTGATTGGGCCTGCCAGATCTGCACGTTTCCAACTTAGAGGGTCAGTGTTGAATGCAGAATGTGCCTCTGCCCAAAAGGGAGGCCGTATCTTGGAGATGCAGGGGATTGAACCCTGGACCTCATACATGCAAAGCATGCGCTCTACCACTGAGCTACATCCCCAATGGGCAAGTGCAGGGATTTTTGGAACACAGAGCGACAGCATGGTAGAGGACGTTGTTGACCGTCATGGCTGTGCTGAGTCAGGACACTTGGAAGACTGTCTAGACAAGGACACCTCATCACAGATGCAGGGCAACAGTCTCTCCCTGGTGGTCTAGTGGTTAGGATTCGGCGCTCTCACCGCCGCGGCCCGGGTTCGATTCCCGGTCAGGGAACGAATTTTGTGGAGACACAACCCTCGTCCGCTGGAGTCCTTGAACGACACCTTGTTAAAACTCACAAAAAAGAAGGAAAAAAAAGGCTCCTCCTTCGAGCCGGATTTGAACCAGCGACCTAAGGATTACTGCTATAGAACCTACAGTCCTCCGCTCTACCAACTGAGCTATCGAAGGGTGCCAACGGGACCGCCACATCTGCAAGTTTCCAAGTTAGAAGGTCTTTTTGTGCTACATACTTAGCTAACAACTACGTTTCACTACCTTTGGACTGCTTTGCTTGAATTAGAGCTGCAAGAAATAAGTAGCTCTCTCCATCGGGGAAATGAACCCCGGTTTCCCGCGTGACAGGCAGGGATACTGACCACTATACTAACGAGGAGGTGGTATGGGAGGCCTGGGTTCGATTACCAACATGGGCAGAGGAGGTGGTTTGGAAGGCCTGGGTTCGATTCCCAGCCTGTGCACAAACACTTTTTGCCTAAATCCTTTGCTCACCTGGTGTTTCAAGCCGAACTAGCTACGTTTTGTGAACTGGTTATTGACAGTTTTCATTTTACACAATTATCTCACTACAATAATGTTACGGCTACAGAGAGAAAGCGCCATGGTCCTGGAATGGTGAGAATAAACGTGTTTCCGCCCGGTTTCGAACCGGGGACCTTTCGCGTGTGAGGCGAACGTGATGACCACTACACTACGGAAACTACACACCCTTCGATGATCAACTTTTCTTTTGGTTGAAAGACATACAACCAAGTTTTAATTGATCAGTTGGGGAATTGAACCACGGTCTCGCGCTAAAGTTAAGTCTTAAACTCACTCAAAATTCCCCGTTCATTTTCTATCTTTGCTGACATCTACGCATTGGTGGTTCAGTGGTAGAATTCTCGCCTGCCACGCGGGAGGCCCGGGTTCGATTCCCGGCCAATGCATGAACACTTCTTTACGACCGTTGGAAACCACCGATATATGTAAATATCCGTTCTTCAAGGCCAAATTCGGCTGACGTGTAAGCATTGGTGGTTCAGTGATAGAATTCTCGCCTGCCATGCGGGAGGCCTGGGTTCAATTCATGAAAAGGACAATTACATGAACACTTCATGAGGACCTTTGATAATTGTAAACCACAGTTATACACTCACTGGCCACTTTATTAGGTACACCTTGCTAGTACTGGGTTGGACCCCCTTTTGCCTTCAGAACTGCCTCAATTCTTTGTGCCATAGATTCATCAAGGTGCTGGAAACATCCCTCCGTTGACATGATAGCATCACGCAGTTGCTGCAGATTTGTCGGCTGCACATCCATGATGCGATTCTCCCGTTCCACCACATCCCAAAGGTGCTCTATTGGATTGAGATCTGGTGACTGTGGAGGCCATTGGAGTACAGTGAACTCATTGTCATGTTCATTGATTGGGCCTGCCAGATCTGCACGTTTCCAACTTAGAGGGTCAGTGTTGAATGCAGAATGTGCCTCTGCCCAAAAGGGAGGCCGTATCTTGGAGATTCAGGGGATTGAACCCTGGACCTCATACATGCAAAGCATGCGCTCTACCACTGAGCTACATCCCCAATGGGCAAGTGCAGGGATTTTTGGAACACAGAGCGACAGCATGGTAGAGGACGTTGTTGACCGTCATGGCTGTGCTGAGTCAGGACACTTGGAAGACTGTCTAGACAAGGACACCTCATCACAGATGCAGGGCAACAGTCTCTCCCTGGTGGTCTAGTGGTTAGGATTCGGCGCTCTCACCGCCGCGGCCCGTTTTCGATTCCCGGTCAGGGAACGAATTTTGTGGAGACACAACCCTCGTCCGCTGGAGTCCTTGAACGACACCTTGTTAAAACTCACAAAAAAGAAGGAAAAAAAAGGCTCCTCCTTCGAGCCGGATTTGAACCAGCGACCTAAGGATTACTGCTATAGAACCTACAGTCCTCCGCTCTACCAACTGAGCTATCGAAGGGTGCCAACGGGACCGCCACATCTGCACGTTTCCAAGTTAGAAGGTCTTTTTGTGCTACATACTTAGCTAACAACTACGTTTCACTACCTTTGGACTGCTTTGCTTGAATTAGAGCTGCAAGAAATAAGTAGCTCTCTCCGTCGGGGGAAATGAACCCCGGTTTCCCGCGTGACAGGCAGGGATACTGACCACTATACTAACGAGGAGGTGGTATGGGAGGCCTGGGTTCGATTACCAACATGGGCAGAGGAGGTGGTTTGGAAGGCCTGGGTTCGATTCCCAGCCTGTGCACAAACACTTTTTGCCTAAATCCTTTGCTCACCTGGTGTTTCAAGCCGAACTAGCTACGTTTTGTGAACTGGTTATTGACAGTTTTCATTTTACACAATTATCTCACTACAATAATGTTACGGCTACAGAGAGAAAGCGCCATGGTCCTGGAATGGTGAGAATAAACGTGTTTCCGCCCGGTTTCGAACCGGGGACCTTTCGCGTGTGAGGCGAACGTGATGACCACTACACTACGGAAACTACACACCCTTCGATGATCAACTTTTCTTTTGGTTGAAAGACATACAACCAAGTTTTAATTGATCAGTTGGGGAATTGAACCACGGTCTCGCGCTAAAGTTAAGTCTTAAACTCACTCAAAATTCCCCGTTCATTTTCTATCTTTGCTGACATCTACGCATTGGTGGTTCAGTGGTAGAATTCTCGCCTGCCACGCGGGAGGCCCGGGTTCGATTCCCGGCCAATGCATGAACACTTCTTTACGACCGTTGGAAACCACCGATATATGTAAATATCCGTTCTTCAAGGCCAAATTCGGCTGACGTGTAAGCATTGGTGGTTCAGTGATAGAATTCTCGCCTGCCATGCGGGAGGCCTGGGTTCAATTCATGAAAAGGACAATTACATGAACACTTCATGAGGACCTTTGATAATTGTAAACCACAGTTATACACTCACTGGCCACTTTATTAGGTACACCTTGCTAGTACTGGGTTGGACCCCCTTTTGCCTTCAGAACTGCCTCAATTCTTTGTGCCATAGATTCATCAAGGTGCTGGAAACATCCCTCCGTTGACATGATAGCATCACGCAGTTGCTGCAGATTTGTCGGCTGCACATCCATGATGCGATTCTCCCGTTCCACCACATCCCAAAGGTGCTCTATTGGATTGAGATCTGGTGACTGTGGAGGCCATTGGAGTACAGTGAACTCATTGTCATGTTCATTGATTGGGCCTGCCAGATCTGCACGTTTCCAACTTAGAGGGTCAGTGTTGAATGCAGAATGTGCCTCTGCCCAAAAGGGAGGCCGTATCTTGGAGATGCAGGGGATTGAACCCTGGACCTCATACATGCAAAGCATGCGCTCTACCACTGAGCTACATCCCCAATGGGCAAGTGCAGGGATTTTTGGAACACAGAGCGACAGCATGGTAGAGGACGTTGTTGACCGTCATGGCTGTGCTGAGTCAGGACACTTGGAAGACTGTCTAGACAAGGACACCTCATCACAGATGCAGGGCAACAGTCTCTCCCTGGTGGTCTAGTGGTTAGGATTCGGCGCTCTCACCGCCGCGGCCCGGGTTCGATTCCCGGTCAGGGAACGCATTTTGTGGAGACACAACCCTCGTCCGCTGGAGTCCTTGAACGACACCTTGTTAAAACTCACAAAAAAGAAGGAAAAAAAAGGCTCCTCCTTCGAGCCGGATTTGAACCAGCGACCTAAGGATTACTGCTATAGAACCTACAGTCCTCCGCTCTACCAACTGAGCTATCGAAGGGTGCCAACGGGACCGCCACATCTGCACGTTTCCAAGTTAGAAGGTCTTTTTGTGCTACATACTTAGCTAACAACTACGTTTCACTACCTTTGGACTGCTTTGCTTGAATTAGAGCTGCAAGAAATAAGTAGCTCTCTCCGTCGGGGGAAATGAACCCCGGTTTCCCGCGTGACAGGCAGGGATACTGACCACTATACTAACAAGGAGGTGGTATGGGAGGCCTGGGTTCGATTACCAACATGGGCAGAGGAGGTGGTTTGGAAGGCCTGGGTTCGATTCCCAGCCTGTGCACAAACACTTTTTGCCTAAATCCTTTGCTCACCTGGTGTTTCAAGCCGAACTAGCTACGTTTTGTGAACTGGTTATTGACAGTTTTCATTTTACACAATTATCTCACTACAATAATGTTACGGCTACAGAGAGAAAGCACCATGGTCCTGGAATGGTGAGAATAAACGTGTTTCCGCCCGGTTTCGAACCGGGGACCTTTCGCGTGTGAGGCGAACGTGATGAACACTACACTACGGAAACTACACACCCTTCGATGATCAACTTTTCTTTTGGTTGAAAGACATACAACCAAGTTTTAATTGATCAGTTGGGGAATTGAACCACGGTCTCGCGCTAAAGTTAAGTCTTAAACTCACTCAAAATTCCCCGTTCATTTTCTATCTTTGCTGACATCTACGCATTGGTGGTTCAGTGGTAGAATTCTCGCCTGCCACGCGGGAGGCCCGGGTTCGATTCCCGGCCAATGCATGAACACTTCCTTACGACCGTTGGAAACCACCGAAATATGTAAATATCCGTTCTTCAAGGCCAAATTCGGCTGACGTGTAAGCATTGGTGGTTCAGTGATAGAATTCTCGCCTGCCATGCGGGAGGCCTGGGTTCAATTCATGAAAAGGACAATTACATGAACACTTCATGAGGACCTTTGATAATTGTAAACCACAGTTATACACTCACTGGCCACTTTATTAGGTACACCTTGCTAGTACTGGGTTGGACCCCCTTTTGCCTTCAGAACTGCCTCAATTCTTTGTGCCATAGATTCATCAAGGTGCTGGAAACATCCCTCCGTTGACATGATAGCATCACGCAGTTGCTGCAGATTTGTCGGCTGCACATCCATGATGCGATTCTCCCGTTCCACCACATCCCAAAGGTGCTCTATTGGATTGAGATCTGGTGACTGTGGAGGCCATTGGAGTACAGTGAACTCATTGTCATGTTCATTGATTGGGCCTGCCAGATCTGCACGTTTCCAACTTAGAGGGTCAGTGTTGAATGCAGAATGTGCCTCTGCCCAAAAGGGAGGCCGTATCTTGGAGATGCAGGGGATTGAACCCTGGACCTCATACATGCAAAGCATGCGCTCTACCACTGAGCTACATCCCCAATGGGCAAGTGCAGGGATTTTTGGAACACAGAGCGACAGCATGGTAGAGGACGTTGTTGACCGTCATGGCTGTGCTGAGTCAGGACACTTGGAAGACTGTCTAGACAAGGACACCTCATCACAGATGCAGGGCAACAGTCTCTCCCTGGTGGTCTAGTGGTTAGGATTCGGCGCTCTCACAGCTGCGGCCCGGGTTCGATTCCCGGTCAGGGAACGCATTTTGTGGAGACACAACCCTCGTCCGCTGGAGTCCTTGAACGACACCTTGTTAAAACTCACAAAAAAGAAGGAAAAAAAAGGCTCCTCCTTCGAGCCGGATTTGAACCAGCGACCTAAGGATTACTGCTATAGAACCTACAGTCCTCCGCTCTACCAACTGAGCTATCGAAGGGTGCCAACGGGACCGCCACATCTGCACGTTTCCAAGTTAGAAGGTCTTTTTGTGCTACATACTTAGCTAACAACTACGTTTCACTACCTTTGGACTGCTTTGCTTGAATTAGAGCTGCAAGAAATAAGTAGCTCTCTCCGTCGGGGGAAATGAACCCCGGTTTCCCGCGTGACAGGCAGGGATACTGACCACTATACTAACGAGGAGGTGGTATGGGAGGCCTGGGTTCGATTACCAACATGGGCAGAGGAGGTGGTTTGGAAGGCCTGGGTTCGATTCCCAGCCTGTGCACAAACACTTTTTGCCTAAATCCTTTGCTCACCTGGTGTTTCAAGCCGAACTAGCTACGTTTTGTGAACTGGTTATTGACAGTTTTCATTTTACACAATTATCTCACTACAATAATGTTACGGCTACAAGGAGAAAGCGCCATGGTCCTGGAATGGTGAGAAAAAACGTGTTTCCACCCGGTTTCGAACCGGGGACCTTTCGCGTGTGAGGCGAACGTGATGACCACTACACTACGGAAACTACACACCCTTCGATGATCAACTTTTCTTTTGGTTGAAAGACATACAACCAAGTTTTAATTGATCAGTTGGGGAATTGAACCACGGTCTCGCGCTAAAGTTAAGTCTTAAACTCACTCAAAATTCCCCGTTCATTTTCTATCTTTGCTGACATCTACGCATTGGTGGTTCAGTGGTAGAATTCTCGCCTGCCACGCGGGAGGCCCGGGTTCGATTCCCGGCCAATGCATGAACACTTCTTTACGACCGTTGGAAACCACCGATATATGTAAATATCCGTTCTTCAAGGCCAAATTCGGCTGACGTGTAAGCATTGGTGGTTCAGTGATAGAATTCTCGCCTGCCATGCGGGAGGCCTGGGTTCAATTCATGAAAAGGACAATTACATGAACACTTCATGAGGACCTTTGATAATTGTAAACCACAGTTATACACTCACTGGCCACTTTATTAGGTACACCTTGCTAGTACTGGGTTGGACCCCCTTTTGCCTTCAGAACTGCCTCAATTCTTTGTGCCATAGATTCATCAAGGTGCTGGAAACATCCCTCCGTTGACATGATAGCATCACGCAGTTGCTGCAGATTTGTCGGCTGCACATCCATGATGCGATTCTCCCGTTCCACCACATCCCAAAGGTGCTCTATTGGATTGAGATCTGGTGACTGTGGAGGCCATTGGAGTACAGTGAACTCATTGTCATGTTCATTGATTGGGCCTGCCAGATCTGCACGTTTCCAACTTAGAGGGTCAGTGTTGAATGCAGAATGTGCCTCTGCCCAAAAGGGAGGCCGTATCTTGGAGATGCAGGGGATTGAACCCTGGACCTCATACATGCAAAGCATGCGCTCTACCACTGAGCTACATCCCCAATGGGCAAGTGCAGGGATTTTTGGAACACAGAGCGACAGCATGGTAGAGGACGTTGTTGACCGTCATGGCTGTGCTGAGTCAGGACACTTGGAAGACTGTCTAGACAAGGACACCTCATCACAGATGCAGGGCAACAGTCTCTCCCTGGTGGTCTAGTGGTTAGGATTCGGCGCTCTCACCGCCGCGGCCCGGGTTCGATTCCCGGTCAGGGAACGAATTTTGTGGAGACACAACCCTCGTCCGCTGGAGTCCTTGAACGACACCTTGTTAAAACTCACAAAAAAGAAGGAAAAAAAAGGCTCCTCCTTCGAGCCGGATTTGAACCAGCGACCTAAGGATTACTGCTATAGAACCTACAGTCCTCCGCTCTACCAACTGAGCTATCGAAGGGTGCCAACGGGACCGCCACATCTGCACGTTTCCAAGTTAGAAGGTCTTTTTGTGCTACATACTTAGCTAACAACTACGTTTCACTACCTTTGGACTGCTTTGCTTGAATTAGAGCTGCAAGAAATAAGTAGCTCTCTCCGTCGGGGAAATGAACCCCGGTTTCCCGCGTGACAGGCAGGGATACTGACCACTATACTAACGAGGAGGTGGTATGGGAGGCCTGGGTTCGATTACCAACATGGGCAGAGGAGGTGGTTTGGAAGGCCTGGGTTCGATTCCCAGCCTGTGCACAAACACTTTTTGCCTAAATCCTTTGCTCACCTGGTGTTTCAAGCCGAACTAGCTACGTTTTGTGAACTGGTTATTGACAGTTTTCATTTTACACAATTATCTCACTACAATAATGTTACGGCTACAGAGAGAAAGCGCCATGGTCCTGGAATGGTGAGAATAAACGTGTTTCCGCCCGGTTTCGAACCGGGGACCTTTCGCGTGTGAGGCGAACGTGATGACCACTACACTACTGAAACTACACACCCTTCGATGATCAACTTTTCTTTTGGTTGAAAGACATACAACCAAGTTTTAATTGATCAGTTGGGGAATTGAACCACGGTCTCGCGCTAAAGTTAAGTCTTAAACTCACTCAAAATTCCCCGTTCATTTTCTATCTTTGCTGACATCTACGCATTGGTGGTTCAGTGGTAGAATTCTCGCCTGCCACGCGGGAGGCCCGGGTTCGATTCCCGGCCAATGCATGAACACTTCTTTACGACCGTTGGAAACCACCGATATATGTAAATATCCGTTCTTCAAGGCCAAATTCGGCTGACGTGTAAGCATTGGTGGTTCAGTGATAGAATTCTCGCCTGCCATGCGGGAGGCCTGGGTTCAATTCATGAAAAGGACAATTACATGAACACTTCATGAGGACCTTTGATAATTGTAAACCACAGTTATACACTCACTGGCCACTTTATTAGGTACACCTTGCTAGTACTGGGTTGGACCCCCTTTTGCCTTCAGAACTGCCTCAATTCTTTGTGCCATAGATTCATCAAGGTGCTGGAAACATCCCTCCGTTGACATGATAGCATCACGCAGTTGCTGCAGATTTGTCGGCTGCACATCCATGATGCGATTCTCCCGTTCCACCACATCCCAAAGGTGCTCTATTGGATTGAGATCTGGTGACTGTGGAGGCCATTGGAGTACAGTGAACTCATTGTCATGTTCATTGATTGGGCCTGCCAGATCTGCACGTTTCCAACTTAGAGGGTCAGTGTTGAATGCAGAATGTGCCTCTGCCCAAAAGGGAGGCCGTATCTTGGAGATGCAGGGGATTGAACCCTGGACCTCATACATGCAAAGCATGCGCTCTACCACTGAGCTACATCCCCAATGGGCAAGTGCAGGGATTTTTGGAACACAGAGCGACAGCATGGTAGAGGACGTTGTTGACCGTCATGGCTGTGCTGAGTCAGGACACTTGGAAGACTGTCTAGACAAGGACACCTCATCACAGATGCAGGGCAACAGTCTCTCCCTGGTGGTCTAGTGGTTAGGATTCGGCGCTCTCACCGCCGCGGCCCGGGTTCGATTCCCGGTCAGGGAACGAATTTTGTGGAGACACAACCCTCGTCCGCTGGAGTCCTTGAACGACACCTTGTTAAAACTCACAAAAAAGAAGGAAAAAAAAAGGCTCCTCCTTCGAGCCGGATTTGAACCAGCGACCTAAGGATTACTGCTATAGAACCTACAGTCCTCCGCTCTACCAACTGAGCTATCGAAGGGTGCCAACGGGACCGCCACATCTGCACGTTTCCAAGTTAGAAGGTCTTTTTGTGCTACATACTTAGCTAACAACTACGTTTCACTACCTTTGGACTGCTTTGCTTGAATTAGAGCTGCAAGAAATAAGTAGCTCTCTCCGTCGGGGAAATGAACCCCGGTTTCCCGCGTGACAGGCAGGGATACTGACCACTATACTAACGAGGAGGTGGTATGGGAGGCCTGGGTTCGATTACCAACATGGGCAGAGGAGGTGGTTTGGAAGGCCTGGGTTCGATTCCCAGCCTGTGCACAAACACTTTTTGCCTAAATCCTTTGCTCACCTGGTGTTTCAAGCCGAACTAGCTACGTTTTGTGAACTGGTTATTGACAGTTTTCATTTTACACAATTATCTCACTACAATAATGTTACGGCTACAGAGAGAAAGCGCCATGGTCCTGGAATGGTGAGAATAAACGTGTTTCCGCCCGGTTTCGAACCGGGGACCTTTCGCGTGTGAGGCGAACGTGATGACCACTACACTACTGAAACTACACACCCTTCGATGATCAACTTTTCTTTTGGTTGAAAGACATACAACCAAGTTTTAATTGATCAGTTGGGGAATTGAACCACGGTCTCGCGCTAAAGTTAAGTCTTAAACTCACTCAAAATTCCCCGTTCATTTTCTATCTTTGCTGACATCTACGCATTGGTGGTTCAGTGGTAGAATTCTCGCCTGCCACGAGGGAGGCCCGGGTTCGATTCCCGGCCAATGCATGAACACTTCTTTACGACCGTTGGAAACCACCGATATATGTAAATATCCGTTCTTCAAGGCCAAATTCGGCTGACGTGTAAGCATTGGTGGTTCAGTGATAGAATTCTCGGCTGCCATGCGGGAGGCCTGGGTTCAATTCATGAAAAGGACAATTACATGAACACTTCATGAGGACCTTTGATAATTGTAAACCACAGTTATACACTCACTGGCCACTTTATTAGGTACACCTTGCTAGTACTGGGTTGGACCCCCTTTTGCCTTCAGAACTGCCTCAATTCTTTGTGCCATAGATTCATCAAGGTGCTGGAAACATCCCTCCGTTGACATGATAGCATCACGCAGTTGCTGCAGATTTGTCGGCTGCACATCCATGATGCGATTCTCCCGTTCCACCACATCCCAAAGGTGCTCTATTGGATTGAGATCTGGTGACTGTGGAGGCCATTGGAGTACAGTGAACTCATTGTCATGTTCATTGATTGGGCCTGCCAGATCTGCACGTTTCCAACTTAGAGGGTCAGTGTTGAATGCAGAATGTGCCTCTGCCCAAAAGGGAGGCCGTATCTTGGAGATGCAGGGGATTGAACCCTGGACCTCATACATGCAAAGCATGCGCTCTACCACTGAGCTACATCCCCAATGGGCAAGTGCAGGGATTTTTGGAACACAGAGCGACAGCATGGTAGAGGCGCATGTGAGGCGAACGTGATGAGACACATGGATTTTTGTGGCCCAGTGATGGGAAAAACGTTCTTCATAGCCATTGACATGAACTACAGTACATAGTCCCCTGCCCCATCGGCCTGGTAAAACGCGCAGTGCACATCTTCAACAAGTAAATGGGGGATGGCAGTGTGGACACGGAGGCGGCACGTGTTCTTCTGAAATACAAAACGACCCTCAGACCACCACAGGAGCCACACCAGCTGAACTGCTCATGAACCGTCAGAACACAGTCGGACCTGGTGCTCCCCTCCCTGGTGGACAAGATCAGACAGAATCAGCCACAGCAGAAAGGAGCAACAACTCACACAGACAGCTCCGGTGTACGTGAGGTAGGCCCACAAGGCAGGCCCCAAATGGATTCCGGGAATCCTGACAGAAAGAAATGAACCAGTCTCATAGAAAAGTGAGAACACTGGATGGGAAAATCGCGAGACGCAATCAGGATCAGATTTGTGTACGGCATGATTCATCTACGCCCCACCACAGTGGATGGAGGTACTGGAGGACTGTTAACCACAACAGGACCCTGCAGAGCCGCAGTTGGAACCCCCCAAAAATGAGAGACAAACTGGGCACTCTTGAGCCTTTTTTGGACAGAGACATGCTACCTTATGAGAAACCGGCCCTGTATCACCACCTAAATGTGAAAATAGTGACGTACGTCATTGATTGCTGGCATTTTTCCTATTGGTCATATTATAAAATGTTATTCTCATCGCTATTGATACAAAAGAAAGAATGCTTTGGTAGGTTGAAGGATGGGGGTGGTGGAGGGTCCATAACTAACTAATTATAACTTGCAACCCGTTCTAATCTGCATTTGGACAATTTTGACAAAAGTGCTTTTCGTGGTTTTGTTTGCTAATGTTTGCTAATACCTTCCTCTGACAAATTACACTGACCCTAAGCACTTTGAAGCTATTCCTAACCCTAACCCTAACCCCTCACAGTTAAAGAGATTGAATGTGATCTTTGTGAGTATGTCTGTATTTTTTTAAACCTCATGTCCTCCTAACCCTCCTAACCCTAAACTAACCCTTACCTTAACCACTCAAAGTTAATGCCTAATACTCCCTAACCGCCTTGTAAATCGTTGCTCACAGTTTTTAGTTTTTTTTTGTCTATATGTCTTTCTTCTATTTTAATGAAATAGGACTTTGCCTAAATGTAGTATAGGACGTTTTGCAAGATTCAAGATTCAAGATGGTTTTATTGTCATATGCACAACAATTACAGAGTAGTCGCTGGCAATGAAATTCTTAAGTCTTGGGCACCTCCAACAGTGCAATAAGAAGTGTAAATAATAAAAATAAAAATAAACAACAACAATAACAATAGTTACCTAAATACAAAACTAAATAAATGTAAATGTAAATGTAAAATGTAAAAAGTGAAATGTAAACAGACGTTTTTATCCAGATGTCGACTGGTATAAAGTGGCATTTTATAAAGTGGCATGTTATAAAGTGGCATAGTTAAAAAGTGTCATTGTGGTGAGCTAAGTAGCTCAGGAGTTCAACAGTCTTATTGCCTGTGGGATGAAACTGTCCCTGAGTCTGGTGGTGTGAGACCGGATGCTGCGGTAGCGTCTGCCAGACGGGAGCAGCTGAAACAGTTTGTTGCTGGGGTGATGAGGGTCTTTAATAATCCGGTTAGTCTTCTTCCTGCAGCGCTGAGTGTAGAGGTCCTCCATGGATGGCAGCTCCGTCCTGGTAATGTGCTGGGCAGCTTTCACCACCCTCTGTAATGTCTTACGGTTGAGGGCGGAGCAACTGCCGTACCAGGCGGTGATGCAGCCAGTCAGGATACTCTCTATGGTGCACCTGTAGAAGTTGCAGAGTATCCTGGAGTCCATGTTGAACCTCCGCAGCCTGCGGAGGAAGAAGAGCCGCTGTCTTGCCGTCTTTGTGATGGCGTCGGTGTGGTGAGTCCAGGTCAGGTCCTCGCAGATGTGGACCCCGAGGAACTTGAAGCTGCTGACTCTCTCTACTGCCGTCCCGTTGATGGTGATAGGGGCGTGCCCGGCTCCCTGCCGCTTCCTGTAGTCCACAATCAGCTCCTTAGTTTTGCTGAGGTTGAGCTGGAGGTTGTTGTCCTGGCACCAAGATGTCAGGGCTCTCACCTCCTCTCTGTACGCCATCTCGTCGCCGTCGGTGATCAGGCCGATGACGGTCGTGTCGTCAGCAAACTTGATGATGGTGTTGGAGCTGTGTGTGGCCACGCAGTCATGTGTGAACAGGGAGTAGAGGAGAGGGCTGAGCACGCAGCCCTGGGGTGCGCCGGTGTTGAGAGTCAGGGTGGATGA
This sequence comes from Argentina silus, assembly GCF_951799395.1. Taxonomy (NCBI): domain Eukaryota; kingdom Metazoa; phylum Chordata; class Actinopteri; order Argentiniformes; family Argentinidae; genus Argentina; species Argentina silus. The sequence continues at coordinate 1,080,335 of NC_139674.1, read as the reverse complement.
TGTGGCGCCTCCTATCCGCACTGCCTGGGGTCTGCCCGTCAGGAAGCTCAGGATCCAGTCACAAAGTGTGGTGTTGAGCCCGAGGTCCCTGAGCTTCACAGCGAGCTTGGAGGGCACAATGGTATTGAATGCTGAACTGTAGTCAATGAACAGCATTCTCACATATGTGTTCTTCTGGTCCAGGTGGGAGAGGGCAGTGTGGAGGGCGAGGGTGATGGCGTCGTCTGTGGACCTGTTTGCCCTGTATGCAAACTGCATGGGGTCCAGTGAGTCAGGGAGGGAGGAGGTGATGAATGATTTGACTAACCGCTCAAAGCACTTCATGACGATGGAAGTGAGTGCTACTGGTCGGTAGTCGTTGAGGCAGGATGTTTTTGACTTCTTTGGGATGGGGATGATGGTGGACTTTTTGAGACATGTGGGGACCACCGACTGGAGCAGTGACAGGTTGAAAATGTCTGTAAACACACCTGCCAGCTGATCTGCACACACCCTGAGAGCCCGGCCAGGTATGCCATCCGGTCCAGGGGCCTTGTGTGGATTAATCCTTTTGAAGGATTTGCACACATCTGCCCTTGTTATTGCTAGTGTGCAGGGGTCCTGGTCCATCTGTACTTCCTCAGCCGGAGAGTAGCTCTCAAAACGTGCGAAGTAGATGTTAAGGTCATCTGGAAGAGATGGAGACACTTCCTCAGTCACACTCGTAGTCCCTTTAAAGTCTGTAATTGTTCTGAGTCCGGTCCACATGTGCCTTGAGTTGGAGCCCTCAAAGTTGGACTCCATTCTGTCCTTGTATTGTCTCTTAGCAATGTTAATAGCTTTCCTGAGTGCATACCTGGAATTGCTGTACTCCTCCAAATCACCTGAGTTGTAGGCGGCAGTCCGTGCCTTAAGTTTGGCTCGGACTTCTCCATTAACCCAGGGCTTCTGATTGGGAAATGTCTGTACAGTAATCCGCGGCACGACGTCATCAATGCATTTGCCAATGTAGCAAATCACCGAGTCCGTGTGTGTGTTTAAATTGTCGTCTTTAAACACATCCCACTCCGTAGTGCTGAAACAGTCCCGTAATGCAGAGTCTGATTGGTCAGACCAACGTTGAATGGTCCGCGTCACCGGCCTGTCACGTTTGAGTATCTGCCTGTAGGAAGGCAGAAGCAGTACTGAGCTGTGGTCTGATTTGCCGAATGGGGGTCGTAGGAGGGCCTTATATCCGTCGCGGAAGGGAGAGTAAACATGGTCGAGCGTGTTTGCGCCTCGCGTAGGAAAGCTGATGTGCTGGCGGTATCTCGGCAGGACTTTCCTCAAGTTGGCTTTATTAAAATCCCCAGCCACAATGAAAGCAGCCTTGGAGCCATTTTGGAGAGACAGGATGTCACCTGCCCATCTACAAGACTATGTTCAGCCAGGGGTCAGTAAGGGATCAATTCACTCTTCAAAGACTATTTCCCAGTCTGGATATTTTCCCTTAATGTTTATGGGGTTATGGTTTGTGGATAGTAGTAGTGTGGTACATCTGGAAATAATGGATCCAACAGCTAATATTATATCCAGTGCATTGTGGTATACAAGGAGACAAGGTTCTCAATAAAGGCCACAGTAAGTCAATGAGAAATGCACAGCAAATGGTCTTCCAAGGGACTTTTGTAAAGAAACAGCTCGACAACAACCTAATTTTCTTAATGATGTCATACAATACATTTGTTTTCTAACTAACGTGACATATATCAAGTTGTTTCAACCTTCCGTCAAGGAGAAACGTGAGGTTGAATGAGTGGATTGCAGTAGACAGTAAACAGACAGTAAGAAATTGCCAGGAAATGTAACAAGAGGGTTGCTAGTCAAAAGCAGATTCTGCTAGTGGCTGGCATTACACAATGCTCTATGGAAAATGGTATCAGTGCCCTCTCTATCCTACTTAATCTCTTTGGTTTGCTTGCTGTAGCTAATCTGTCATCATAAATGAACAGATATCGCTTGGAACTGGAATTAATCAAACACTTCACAGTGCCAGTTTGAATCCGGGTCTCCTGCGCCACCACAACACCACCTTAGCCCACCAACCTAAAGCCAGGCCATTTGCTCAGGGAACTAAAGCACTAAAGTGTTCAGGTCTTTGGCAAGGTTACTAATCACACAAGCCACCTACATTAAACTTGCTATTGGCCTCTTTCCAATGCCTCTAAGTTTGAATAAATAATAATGTTTTAAATATTTGATTTGGGTTATCCTGTCATATAAAACTACATTAATTGGTGTGACAGCAAGCTGTCTAACATAAACATTTTGTTTAACCGTAAAGCATAAAAAAAATGTATGGGGTCCTGCAGGGTGCTGTACAGCACCTCACAGGACCGGGATCTGAATCTGCAGATGGATGCCCCTCACCAGGGCCTTGGAACATAGATGACTCAGAAATTACTCTGACAAGGCCCTGTACATGGATTCTTATTGGAAGTTGACCCAACCATAATTGCTTTTTCCATAATGTGGTCGATGAGTCGGCTGCTTCATTCCTACCCTAGAAAAAGCATGACAGTTATTTTCCATTGCAAACTAGGCTACTGTTCGCTTTTTATACACCACTATATGCCTTAGTTTTCAGAGGAGTAGTTATGACTGTGAGCTGTAAATTGGTCCACAGTAGGCCAAATAACTCCTTATTTCCACAGAAATATACAGGTACAATTGCACAAAAATAACAGAACTTGTTTCAGAACTTGGGTGAATGTTGGTATACACGGTCATGCGGACACATTACATTGGGAGACTTACTTTGGGACATTGAGAGTCACTGTGAAAAGGGGGTGTTTGTTGGGGCACATTTAAAGGAAACTAAAGCTCAATGGGTATTTCATGAACAACAGTGCCTCCAGCAGGCAGAGAGAGGGGATGGATAGAGAGAGAGAGAGAGAGAGAGAGAGAGAGAGAGAGAGAGAGAGAGAGAGAGAGAGAGAGAGAGAGAGAGAGAAAGAGAGAGAGAGAGAGAGAGGGGGATTTCCACAGTTTTTTCACTGTTTGTCCTGTTGCAGTGGGATACACACACACACACACACACACACACATACACACACACACACACACACACACACACACACACAATTTGCCTACTCCAAAGATTTGAAATCAAACGATTACTTTGAGGTTAAAGTATAGATTGTCAGCTGTTATTTGACGGTATTGTACATGTCGGTTTCACCATTCAGAAATTACTGAAACACTTTGTATACATAGTCCCCCTATTTCAAGAACCAAAAGTAATGGGACAGATTCATATAATGTCCAAATTAAGCACTCATGTTTAGTATTTGGTTGACAGTCCTTTGTATGCAATAACTGCCTGAAGTCTGCGACCTATTGACCCCACCAGACGCTGGGTATCTTCTCTCTATACTGCAGCCATCTGCAGTTGTTTGTTTTGAGGTTTTTTTGCCTAACATCTTATCATCAGGAAATGAAATGCACATTCAATTGGATATAAATCTGAAGATTGACCTGGCCAGTCAACAACTTTACACTTTTTGGCCCTAAAAAACTCCCTAGTTGCTATGGCAGTATGTTTTGGGTCATTGTCTTACTTTATGATGAAACAACCATCCAATGAATTTGGAGGCATTTGCTTGTACTTCAGCAGACTGTACAGCAGACTGTACTATACATGCCCAAACCATAACAGCCCTTCCACCATGTTTCGCAGATGAAGTGTTAGGCTATAAATCATGTGTTGACCAATAGTAGACTTGAAAGGCAAGCACAAAGCCTAGAATCAAAACTAGACGTTGACAGCTCTCTTATGCCTGCACAAATTATGTGACGGAACACACCTGACTCACCAGAAACTTCTGTCAAGCCAATTGTCCCATTACTTTTGATGCCCTGAAATAGGGGAACTATGTATAAAAAGTGTTGTCATTTCTAAATGGTGAAACCAATACGTACAATAATTCCATCAAATAAGAGCTGAGAAGCTCAGAATTATCCTCATCGTAATTGTTTGATTTCAAATCCAAACTTTTGGAGTATAGAGCCAAAAGAAAAGACAATGTGCCATTACTTAAGCAGGGCAATGTATCTGTGTTGGTTTGAATCCCAACATTACTCAATAGGCTCTGGAACTTGATGATATTAATGTGTTCTGTATTTTCACTAAATCTGACAGACTGTCTTTTAGTCATATCAGACAATGGTGAAGTGTGCAGAGTCAGTTAGCCTCTTTCAGGGCTAATCTCATTAAAATGGGACTCCACTGGCTGATTTGGGCCTTGTTTAAAACAAAATACAACTGAGAAGGAGATTTGTTTCTTGGAGGTGTGGTTTGATGTACCATCCAAAGCCCAAGCTTCACATTTTTTAGGGAAAGGATCTATATATCGTCTCTATATATGTTGAATATGAATATAAGAATGGGACAGCATCAAATACATAAGGCCATACAAATGTAACGGTTTAATGGATGCCCCGATTCACTTTCTTCAACAAAAAATAAAATAAAATAATAATAATACAGAGAAAAAAAAAAAAGATGACAACATTATTATTAACACGGTTAATGGATAGTTTTCTGATTGGGCCAGCTCAAAGCATGGGTGAAGTAGGCAATCGCATACATTAAGGAATTCATAATCATATTATGATATATTTTGAAGGTAGGCTTTGGGATATTACATCATGCCAGGAAGTCACAGCAACTTTATTTCATTTTTGAAATATGTCTTATATTTTTCACCCTACGGCCTATGTTGTGAACAAATGTAAAACCACAGTCTTGAGATATGTCAAATTCTATTGTGGCAGAGGAGTAAAGCCATCACTCCTCCAATAGAAAAATGTGGACGGTTCACATTTTTGTATTCCCTTGTGTCTGTAGACCCACATAAGACTTGATGTGTAACCAAATCCTTAGTCTAATGCATGTTGAGGAAGTGACAGCAATTCTATTTTTAAGGACTATGGTAAAAGGAATAAATATGTGTATGAATTATGTTTTGTCATCTTTCTGTCAAATATGTGGCTGAATTATTCTGCAATTCTGTCAAATATGTGTCTGAGTTAAAAAAATAAATAAAGCTTTAAAAAAAAAAAAAAAAAGTCAAATCAGGATTATAAATATGTTTAGTCTATCCTGTGCCATTTCGGGACATTCAAAAATATTTTCAGATGCTTTGTTCTTTGAAGGCATTTTCATGGAGGGCAGCCTATTGCTTTGGAGTGAGGGAACTAGGCAAACTGGAAGGATGTCGGCCAAGTTTTAGCTGCCACGTATGAAGGGAGGAGCAAGTGAGAGTAGAAAAAAGTCCACCAACATCCTCTATTATTTGAATGGATCTTTAAACCGCTGGTCATGAACTAGGCATAGAAGTTTAACGTTGTCATAAAATTTGGCAATGAAAATATATCTAAACAAAATTTTATTTTGGAATTCCTATATGTTTTAAAGCTCTATGGTGGTGTTATCTTATAGGACTGACTGGGGCTTATATTAGAAACAGGGCTCTCAGTAGACCTGAACCTACACACACTAAACCAACTGTAGGCTACAAAAAGAAATAACAATTTATCAAGATATGAAGCACAAGTAGGGCCCGACTCCCAAACGTCCTCCCAACTATGCTATCCAAAGAGAGCATTAGGACTTGGATGTTTTTTGTTTGTTATGTAACATGCTTACAATTTCATTGCATAATTCCAAACGGGACATGTAAAGCCAACAGTGTTGCAGCCGTGGAAATTGGTTGTACAGAGAGAGAGAGAGAGAGAGAGAGAGAGACGCCCCCCTCTCGGCATACCTCCACCACACAGCCCCAGGACGGACACGACGCGCCCTCTGATACGCTGCTGGGTGTCCCACACTGGAAACATCTCTACATCTCCAGACCAGCGACCCTCCTCACTGTTTCAGACCTCACTGCTAGAAGTCCAGATCAGATATGACTGCTAAACACAGAAACAAGCAGAGTTCGAGCGAAAAGAATGTTTCATCTAACCAAGATGACGTGGCGAAGAAAACTCCTAAAGTTAGTAATGGGGTTGTCAGCCCGTCCACCCCAGGGTCAGGGTCGGGGAGCTGTGTCAAACTAGTAGCCGTTTTATGTTATATTGCTTTAGTTGCTGCCGCGGGCTTCGCCGCTTTTTATCTACAGCAAGTTCTTGAAGAAGTCCATCAGATCAGCAGCAGAAATGAAGAGAGTGTACGGAACACCGCCGACCTGGCGCGTCAACTAGAGACTGTTCTTCAACAGGTAGGTCGATCAATAGGACAAACAAGCCATGTCGCTTAATACGCTTTTAATGGCAAGGACGAGATAAGACAAGCAGATTAGGAGCTGAACAGGGTAGATAAGGATGGGGTGACATTGAGAACCACTTAAATGTGTCATTCTGAATGTTTTAATGAGAAAATGCTTAGGAGAGAGACCCCCCTCCCCTCCCCTCCCCTCCCCAGCTTGATGAGTTGGCACAAGGAACCTGCAACGTTGTTTTTTTCTGTTTTCTTTGTTTCTATAAAGTTCAGGGTTATATTGGTGTTGCTAGGTAAATGTCTTTCTGTTGCCTAACATTTGCTGTCTTGTTAAGATCATGCTATGTTTCAGCATTCATTCATTCATCATTCGTTCATTTGTTCATTTATTCATTCATACATTCGCCTTTTTTCAACCCATCATGTAGGCCTACCAACAGTTTCTGCACAGATGAATATCTTCCAGGCCAGTTTGAACTGGATGCTGCCGCACACCATTTTTTTTTTTACCATGTACACCACAGAGAAATGATAGCAACATTATGTAATGGAACAACACCTACTTTTCAAAACGTATTCTTAACTTCTCTGCATAGACAAACCCTTTAGGCAAAAGTTTGAAATCCCACATTCAAATGTAGTTCAATAATGTCTATATAAGCCATGAGCACACAGTCACAAGTGGAACACAGAACATGCATTGAATGTCTCATGTAAACTTGTTTATGTTGTTAAGCTGTATGAATAACCTGTAGCTTTCCATTTTAAAACTATAATCCTTATCAAAACAGACACACACACACACACACACTTTCTTTTTTGTCATGCAAATGTCTAGTCAGGGATTGGCTCTTTCATCCAGAACCCAATGTACAGTTTTGGAATGTACCTGTACTCAACAAGTACACCTTGCACACACGTTTTAAAACCATTTAAGTTGATACATACATATTTTTGAACCTGTGTGGTAAGCTACTATGTGCTTATTATTATCAATGATGGTAATACATTATATTATTATTATCATCATTAACATCATTCATTAATAATTGATTATTAACTTGTTATAATGCTATACAATATATACAGGCCCTGGACCCTCGTAGTACCTTGACCAGAGATCCAGTAGAGTTGCGGCCCTGACATGTATTGATGCCTCATGGTTTTCCCTCCCTGTCCAGGTGGATTCTGTGCGGGGATCAGTGGACGGGCTGGAGTCGGCCCTGGGCACCACGCGGGCCGAGCTGGAGGTGGCGAGCCGGGCGGTGCGGAGGGGCGAGGGGGAGACGAGGCGGGTGGAGGAGGCCCTCCAGAGGCTGCAGAATGAGCTGCTCCGCGACCTCTCAGAGGGCATCAGGGAGGTGAAGGAGGCTCGCGAGCGGGACTTCTCCTCCCTGGAGAGCACCGTGGAGGAGCGCTTGGCCGAGCTGAGTGGCTCCATCGCGGCCAGCGTGGCTGAGTTCACTGAGGCCCAGGGCGAGGCTCAGGGCCAGCTGACTGAAATCAAGGCCCGTCTGGACGACCAGGAGGACCCGGCGCTGCTCAAACGGGAGCTGTCCGCCATTGTCAACAACGTGGCGGAACTCAGCGCCGCCAAGAACGCCGCAGAGTCCTCCGCCGACTCTCTGAGAGACCAGATCAGCGCGGTGGGAGCCGAGCTCCAGACTCGCAACCAGGAAGTGGCCTCGCTGTCGCAGGAAGTGGAGACCATAAGGTCGCTTGTGCAGGAGACAGCCGGGAACCTGAGGCAGTCGTTGACTGGGGCGGAGGCCGGCGTCCAGGCCCTGATTGTGGAGACCCAGAGTCTGCAAGGGGGGTTGGATCAGGCCACCGATGCCATCCAGAGCCTGGAGAAAGAGCAGCAGGCGGAAGCCACCCGGGCCGAGAAGAGGGGCGACAACCTAGAGGTCCGAGTAAAGGCAGCGGAGGACAGCGGAGAGTCCCTGGTGGTGTCGCTGTCAGACCTCACCTCCAGAGTTGAGTCTCTGCTTGCTAAGTATGACTCTCATGAGAGCACACTCGCCGCCCAGGGGCAGGCTGCAGACAAGGCCAGGACTGGCCTGCAGGGGGAGCTAGAATTGCTGAGGAGCAGCCTGGGGGAGCTGCAGTCCAACGTGGCTGCTCTGGGCAGCTCTCAGTCCAAGTTGGCCTCCAAGGACTCCAGCCTGGGCCAGCAGGTAGAGGAGGTGGAGGAGAAGCTAGCTGCCCAGGAGAAAAGCATCAAGTCAGACAGCCAGGAATCCAGAAAGGATCTGGAGACACTCAAGAACACAGTGGATGGCTTGATGGACAAAGCCGCCAAACTTGAGAGCCACGATAAGGCTATCTCAACCATGCAGAGTGCACTGGAGAAGACCATGACCTTCCTGGAGGCCTTGTCCAAAGCACCAAAGGCCCCCGCTGTGGTTGAAAAGGTGGGAAAAAATGAGAATAAAAAGGTGTAGTTTTCAGGAGGGTGGTAAGGTAGATTTGGAGAAATGGACTGTGAATTAAATCAACACTCAACCTGCACTGTTTTTTTTTGTAATATTATTATTATTGTTTTATTTTTCATTTTGAATTTCTGTTACACCAGGGTTGTTTCACAAACCTATCTGCAATATAAGCTCTTTTGTCGAGCGTGTCATGGTTTACTGATTGTGTTTTGTTACAAAAAATAAAAACTGTATGACCACATCGCCGTTATGGCTCCTTATTATTCAATGCAATCATGTGAATTTCTACCAATCTGTCATCCCCACCTGGGTGATACATGGCTACGATGTTGCACCAGAACACTCACCACACATGCGTAATCACAAGAAGAAGATGATCATAGAATAGTATAAATGCCATTCAGCTTTTATCCAAAACAACTCACAGTACAGTGAGTGGAAACAAGTTTATGGTCCCAGCAGGGATCAAACCTACACCCAGGTGAGGCATCCTGATCCAAGAGGTTAAGCACCCACATCCACTCAAAGGCAGTGAGACAGCCCATTTCCTGTTTGAAGACGATTGGATAAAGACCATGGTAAGAGACTGCAAGGTGAAAACACTCTCTAGTTTATTTAAACACCCTCTCTGGCACTTCAGAGCATATAAGTGGACTTAAAGTGAGTGTGGTGCTTCATTAAAAACAAATTGGAATATTTCATTAGCAGACACTGCAGGAACAGCCAGTGAGGTGATTTATTGCCTTACTCTGAAAGTAATTACTTTCATCTGAAGTGAGAATAGAACTCATTGGCGTTGAAATTCCTTGAGGATGATTCAATCATTTCCTGAAAGGCTCCTCAAAACCAATTAGTTTTCCATTAATGGGTGTGCCACAGCTCAACAAGGCATGTAGATGCAAACATGCAGCTTAAATACTGTACACAAACTTAACACTGACAGCAGATCCCACATGTGGAGAACACTTTGTTTTTGTATCTCTCTGTGGCATCACTCTTATAATAGGATTGTGACAGTTCAAAGCATGACTGCAGTGAGTAGTGTAACCTGTACCACATGTGCCTACAGCAAAAACTTGGTGGTATGGTGTTAAACTGCTCTTTTGGCAAAGAATGTTAACTGTGCCATCTGTTTCCTATTGTCACGTTGTCATTGAAGAATGCCAGCTATGTGTAGGTTCACTACTTCCATTTAAATAAATGTTTGTCATTGTGAAAGATTTATTATTTATCAGGTTGAAATAGGTAGTGTTAGCCTTTGGTGATTGGACATGGGGTATTCAGAGGTGCATGTTCCTGTTTCAGTAGAGCACCTGGGGCTTCTTCAAGAGGGTGCAAGAGCAAAGCAACCAATGGGCACGTTCCAGGTAGACTAGCAAAGCGTGCAGCAACCAATGGTTGCATGCCACGTCATCGACTGCGCAGCCTGATATCAGATTGCTACATCATATAATGCAGCTAGCCAATATATTAAACAATTATCCAGGTGCTGTGAGATTTGACAAGCGACTACAATGTAGTCCACTTGAAACACACCCCGATAAAGCATTTTAAATATGTATTTCAAATATATTACGATTTATTATGTGACCAGACATCTACAGTGCCCTGCGTAAGTAATAGGACAGTGAAGCATTTTCTCTTATTTTGGCTCTATACTCCAAAAGTTAGAATTTGAATCAATTACTATGAGGTTAAAGTAGCGATTCTCAGCTTTTATTTGATGGTATTTGTGTACATATTGGTTTCATTATTCAGAAATTACAACACTTTTTATGCGTAGTCCCCCTATTTTAGGTTACCCAAAGGCAATGGGACAATTTGACAGGTGTTTCTGGTTAGTCAGGTATGTTCTGTCACATCATTTCTGCAGGCATCAGAGAGCAGTCAATGTACTCGGCTTAGCATTTGCCTTTGGAGTTTTCTATTGGTGTCTGTCAACATGAGGACCAAAAACACATCAATGAAAGTCAAGGAAGCCATTACTAGGCTGAAAAATCTGAAAAAAAACAAAGACAAAACCTTAGGCTTGCCAAAATCAACAGTTTTGTAACATAATTAAAATGAAAAAAGCTCTGATGAGCTCAACTATCGCAAACAGGCTGGTAGGCCAAGGCAGACTTCTACAGTGGATGACCGAAGAATGCTCACCATAAAACCCCAAAACAACTGTCCCACAGATCAGGAACACTCTCCAGGAGGTAGGCGTGAATGTGTCAGAGACTACTATCCATAGAATACTTCACCAGTAAAACTACAGACACTTCACTGCAAGGTGCAAACCACTAGTTAGTCAGGTTACAATTTGCTAAAAGGTACCTAAAGAACCTGCAGAGGTCTGGAAAAAGGTATTGTAGACTGATAATATGAATATTATCATGTACCAAATTTATTGCAAGAGGAAAGTTTGGAGAAAAAAGGATCTGCCCAAGATTTACAGCATACCACCTCTTCTGTGAAACATGGTGCAGAGGGTGTTAGTTTTGGGCATGTATCGCTGCCACTAGAACTGGCTCACATGTCTTTATTGATGATTGTAACTGCTGACAGCAGCACCAGAGTTAATTCTGAAGTGTATAGAAACAAATTGTCTGTGAGTACAAGCAAATACCTCCAAAGTCATTGGATGGTGCTTCATCATACAGTAAGACAATGACCCCAAACATCCTGCCATAGCAACTAGGGAGTTTTTCAGGGCCAAAAAGTGGAAAGTTATGAACTGGCCAAGTCAATCTTCAGATTAAAATCCACTTGAACATGTATTTCATTTCCCAATGATACGATTTTAGGCAAAAAGACATCAACAAACAAACAACAACTGAAGATGGCTGCAGTACAGGCCTGGCAGAGCATCACTAGAGAATATACCCAGTGTCTGGTGGGGTCAATGGGTCGCAGACTTCAAGCAGTTATTGCATGCAAAGGATTGTTGATCAAATACTAAATGAGTGTTTAATTTGACATTTCATAAATCTATCCCATTACTTTTGGGTACCCTGAAATAGGGGGATTATGCATAAAAAGTGTTTTCATTTCTGAATGGTGAAACCAATAGGCAATATCTCACATGGAATTCAGGAAGATAATGATCCAGTTGCCAACAGCCCCACCCATAGGGAATCTCAGGAACCACCTTTGATGGAGACATTCAATCTCTGCATTCTAACATTGCAACCCCCTGAAAGAGTGTAGCAGACAGGTAAGTAAGTAAGCACAGAAATTACTTTATTTGTCTTTATTAAATACATCTCTATAGAACACATTTATCTGCAACACTTTCACTCTCCTGGTCCCTTTTAACTCCTGGTGACACACAGGTTAACTGCTGTTACGACCTTAAGATTGGTCTGACTGACTGAGGGAGAAACTCAGCTCAAATTTTTTGTTCGCATTCCAAAACTATGAACCAAGATGTATTCTCAAGGTACCTCCCGGGATGGGAACATTTTAAGGCAATAATTTAAGAAGCAATACACACAACTACACACAGCACTGGAAGCAAGCCAGGCCCAGTTTCACTAACTAATCCTTGGTGCACTTTTTGCCACCCCACTAGCCACTTACTCAGAATCAGAATCAGAATTCTTTTATTTGGCCAAGTGTATTTGCACATACAGGAAATTGACTTGGTGAGGTTTGTGCACGGGACATAAAAACAACAATATATATATAAGCAACATATCAACAAAATAGCAAAAGAAAATTACAAAATAGAACAATAAAACAATAAATTATGTAGGGTCATTATCAAGCTTTCGGGAGAAATACTCCTCTAAAGCCCACAACAGCGTATTTGTGCCTTTTGAATGATGGAAGAGTGGCAAACAGGAAGTAATCGCTTACTGAGTTTCTAACAATTGAGAAGGGGCCTCAGTCCATATCTCTGTTAAATTGCATAACCTCACCTTGTGGTTGGCTAGGTAGTGTTGCATAACCTCGCCTTGTGGTTGGCTAGGTTTTGTTGCCACCACTTTGGTCCTGATGGTAGTTGGCCACAGATGTACAGTCGGCACACTAACCTATACACAGTGCTAGAGATTTCAAATTGGAACAGGGGCCATTTTGGCACCAACAGTTCCATTAAGATTCAAATTCCAATTAATAAAGACAATTGTATTATACTTACACATTGCTTTTCATGTATTTATAAAGGAACTTTTGGTGTCAACATCAACCATAGTTATCCAATCTGTATACCTACTGCTCATAAAAAGGACTCCTTCACTCTCCAGGCTGCTGACTTTGAGGTAGTGCCTTGCTCACATCTGCTTGTAAAAGCATCGCTCCAACATCTGACATCTCAGATATATGGCTATACTGTTTGGTCACAGAACTCAATTCCCCCTCAACAGCAGTCAAGTTATCAAATGTCCGTCTGAGCTCAGCGATATCCTCCTCCCTCTTCATCAGATCCTCGGCCAGTCTCCCTATCCGGAGGGTCAGGTCCGCCAGCTGAGGCTCCATCGCCCTAAAGTCCTGTTTGATGGCCGCCACCTTGGGCTTGAGGTCGCCTGCGAAGGTGACCGTGCGGATCACACGGGCGCGGTTGGCCTCCAGCTCTCTCAGGCGCTCAGAGAGCAGGTGGTCAGCGGTAGCCAGGTCTGGGAGGCGTCGGCGGAGCTGCTCCAATGTCTGACCGTTCCTGTCTGAGGCGGCGCGGAGGCCCTGGATGCGGTCGATGCTGCTGGCCAAAAGGTCACCGATGCGTTTGACCATGCTGCGCTCAGCCTGGGCTGTCTGGTCCTCCAGCTCACCCACGTGCTCCAGCAGAGAGTCCACCTCTGACTGCAGGCCGTCCATCCGCCGCACATCTGTTCTCACAGATGCCACCTAGAAGATAAGCACAGAAGAGAAAAGGGAGAGGAGGAGGAGAGGGAGATGAGCACAAATAGGACTTTCTGAGTCATTCTAAAACCCAGATATACTAATAAGTTCATGAGCTACTGTAGCTGTAGCAGGAAAACCCAAAATGAAACCACCACACAACGTAATGCATGAAGTAATCCACATCTAACATATATTTAATTAATGCTGTATAACCAATGACCAACAAAAAAAAAATCCATTTTTTTTAATAGTCAAACCTTGCTGGTGACGTCTTTGGTGATGGCAGAGGTGCGCTTCTCGATTTGTCCCATGGCATCAGTCAGTGCTGCCAGGCTGCCCTGAAGCTGCCCACGCTGCTCCGTCAGGCCAGACGCCCACTCCTTCAGCTGGGTCACATCCCTCTCCAGACCTTCAAAGTGGGGCAGGAGAGCCCCTGGCTGCCCTCCAAGGTGCTCCAACAAGGCATGGACACTCTCACACTGCAGCAAAACACACACAAAGAGGCAGAGCAGCCATTTTATACATGAGAGCAGTCATATAATGCAAGAAGTAGACAGGTTAATAACATTAACTTGGTATTGGTAGCATGTGTCCATGTGTAAGTTACAATCCTGATGGTAAGAGCAAAAGCCAAGAAAACGGCACACACATGTATTTAGGGCTTCTTGCCGGGAGGGGAAGCTATATTTGCATCACAATTCTAAACAGAACAGTCAAACATTTAAATGAGAGAAATAAGAGAGAAATTACAGGCTTGTGTGTGAATTTTATTAGAAAATAATATGTGGCACAATAATAGCCTTCTCACCATGTGAGATACACAACATTCATGTTTCATGAATATTCATGAACCATAATTAATGAATGAACATTCATGTGTGTGAGATTCACACACAACATGTGTGGCCAAAATGAAAAACCAAGTAATTTAAATATAACAAAACATGATGCAATACTTGAGTAACTGTAACACTTTTATTCAAACACTGAGGCAATAATAATATGACAAGGGAAGACTAAATAAGTAGTATAAGTGTGTACTATGTCTGGCAGGAGCGTGAATGACAGTACTCAATTCTTATTGGATTGCTTGAGTGGAGTGTGATCAAAAGAAGAATATTTGTAAAAACAAATGACAATGCTTTAACAACTTAAAGTGATATGCACATTGACAATATAACAAGTATAACACCCTTCCCCTTGTGGTTAGGGACCATGACATCACACACTGACTTCATCGTCCGTCCGGTTGGGATGGGTCATCCATCTTAAGGTCCTCTCCCCCCTCCCCCTCCCCCGTTCCAGTCCCCCCCTGGCTGGCCGATCTCTCCCTCCTCCCCTCCCCCTCCCCCTCCACAGTCCCAGTCTCCCCCCTCCCTGCCCTGCCCAACTGTTGGAGCCCCTCCTTGGTGACGGCCAGCTCCTCCTCCATCCTCAAGATGCTGTGGTGGGCCTGGAGGTTGTTCAGTGCCTGCCTGAGGTCCAGGATCTCCGTCAGGGCTTTGAGCATGCTGTCCTCTGTCCCAAACACCTGGAGGGTGACTTCCTCCAGCCTCCTCTGCGCCCCGCTCAGGTCCCCCCCTAGCCTCAGGATAGAGCGGATCGCATCCTCCACTGCTGGGAGCTGGGCCTGGCACTGCTGAGCTCGGGGGATGTGCTCCTGGAGTTGGGAGTCCAGCTCGCCGTCCACCCGGATCAGGTTCTTGACTTGATCCTGGAGGTTCAGGACCTGCTTGGTGTTCCAGTCTAGCTGGTCCTGGGCCCGCTGCGTGTCCTGCTCCTCGGTGCGCTCCAGGGCACGGGTGTTCCTCCGACTGCTGTCTTCCAGCTCCTCCAGCCTCTCGCCCAGCGACCGTGCCCTCTGCTCTGCCTCGTTCACCCGCTGCGTGGCCGTCCAGTGAGCCTCCCGCGTCTCCGTCTTCAGAGCGGTGAGGTCAGAGGTCACGGTGGTCAGCTGCACCTGCCAGGTGTCCGTGACATTGAGGAAGCGGGTGTTGATGGCCTGAAGGTCACGGGAGGCAGAGCCTTCGTCGACCTGCATCGCCATGACGGCTGCGTGGAGGGAGGAGACGTCTTGTTCAAGTCGGGTCGCCAGGGAAACGGTGGAGAGCGCCCCCTGTAGGTGGTCCTCAGAGGCGGTAAGCTGCACCCACAACACAAAACAGGGAGGGCCGTTTCTGTTCTGGGGGCCTCAACATTCACATTGATACACACACACACACACACACACACACACACAAACGCATACATGTGCACATGCACAAACGCATACATGTGCACATGCAAACACATACTCGACCGAACAAACGGGTGTTCATGATTTCTCAAGGAAAGGAATACCTTTAAATATGTAGTGCATACTAGAAAAAAGCGTGAGAAATACAAATGACACACACTGTTTATAAATCAAAAAGACACAGACTGTCTCTGCATTTGGTACTAGTCCCATCTCTGTGAACAATGGGAACAAGATGGAACAAGATGTATTGTTAGTTCCAATACAAATCAAACATACCTTTTTAGACACCTTGATGACTTCCTCCTCCATTTCAAGGAGACTTGCAGTCTTTCTATACAGTAGTTTGTACTTTTCCTCCATATCTGAAAACCTTGCATTCTGCTCCAATACAACCCTATGAGAGAGAGAGACAGATACACACATAAACACATTTAAGTAGCCAAATTTGCTGTCTTGCCTACTCTGATTCTAATAACAATTCTTACAGGTGATAAAGCTAGGCTGAAGGCATGCAGACTCACCACATCAGCCCTAAACAGACGACCAGGGACAGCAGACAAGTTAGCGTTGTCAGATCCAGGAAAGGAGAAGAAGCAATTTTACTTTTATCCGAACATGTTCCTTCTGTGGCTTTCACTTTCTTCACTTCATCTTCACAATTGTTCTTTGACGTTTCAGGCGTTTCGTCATTTTGTTTCTGTGCCGGGGTCTTCTTTCTTTGCTTTACCTCATTATTAGGCATTTTTGGACAATTAAACACTGTTTCAACTTGCAGCTTCTTCGCTAAGAAAGTCAGAAAAGTAGCAGCTGTGAGCGAGAATGGCCCGGCACTCTACAAGTTCCACAGCAAACTAAAGCAAAAACTTCCATTCGTAATCTCTAATTTATCAGTCGGTGAAATTAACAAGTAATGTGTGTGTATATGTGTTACAAAATACTTAAAGAAATGCACCGTATGAGGTAGCCTACTCATATATTAATACGGGCCAACATTGTCCGTGCAAAATCCACTTCTTTGCTGCTTGGAATTTGGGAAAACGAAATGCTTCTGCAGCCACGTAAGCGACCGACGTGTATCTGTGTTCTTTGGGCAGCAATAGTGAAACTCCGCCAACCTACTTCCGATGTATGCAAATCAGAATTTCTTCAAAATAAAAGCGCCCACGTTAAACTTGTTAAAGCATTTAGAAATACTAAAGGAACAACACATTATTTGTATATATGGGAAAAACATTTAGTCTTCACAATGTCCTCTTAACGGTTTGTAATTCTTCTAATATCCAAATTACCCTGATGAAAGACTGCTACACTGCATAGGAGCAGAGTGTTGTTGAGTACAATGGTAATACAAATAATGTTTAGCCTTGGAAAATATGTTGTGTACAGTCCATTATGTCTGTCCTACACAGTGCAGACAGGGCCCTTTGAGGTGTATGGTCAGAGTAAATAGCCAACAACATTTGCTAAGACATCTCTTTAGACTAAACTCATCTGATCCATATTCTAGAAGTGTTGCCGAGTAGAGTGGTACCAGAGATTAATTGAAATATTTGAAAAAATATTTCTGTACAGACCAGTTTATATAAATGTAATATGCATGTGTAAAATTACATGTAATTGCACCAATATGTAAATATTAAAGATCAAAATTACTTTATCAAAATTGTATATAGTTTCTGTTGAGTCATTTGTGTTAATTTCAGCAAAAACAAGAGAAAATAGTGATCCCATCACTTTTCATTCATGTTTTAACTTGCGCTTTTCTGCAACAGCGAAAAGCGAAACCAGAAGTCTTAATGGAGCTAAATGAAGCTTATTGGAGATCAGAGAACAAAGATGAAAATTCAAATGGGCAAACTTAGCTTCTTATTATTTCAATGTCCCAGTACACACTTCTGTTGGAAATTGACCTACGAAAATCTATTTACTAATTTTTTGCCTACTTGACAACACCAGTGTGCGTTGTTTCGGCCATGCTTGGTCAGAGAACATTGCCCAGAAAAAGCATTTTATTGGAACTACAGGAGCAACTGGCTTTACTGAATGTTTCACCTGGCTGTGAACAAAGTACACTTGAACAGGTTTAAGTAACAGTTTATTTGGCATGAGAGTAAATACGAATTCCCCAATGTACATATAGTATTAATGTACCCAAAATTGATGAAGAATTGTTTATTAATAACTTTCCAACATTGTCCTAATAGTGCAACAAATGCATAGAGTTTGTTTAGGTTGATATGCTTGTGTGGTTCAGTGTGTCTGCTTCTTTGAAGCATTGACAAATGATGATTGTCTAGTCCTGGACCCATACATCTGAATATTACCTTTACTAATTGTTTGGATCATTGCATGCTGTTTCATTTTGTGTCCGTCTGCGTGTGTGTGTGTGTCCAACAAATTTCCACAAAAGCTTTAGGCCATGCAAATTTTATATTACTACAAATACACACACATCTACATGATCCTAATTTAACGGATCTCATATCCATGACAGGTAAACAAATGGTTTCCATGGCAAAGCTACAGCAGCAATACAGTACATTCAGGCAAAAGAAAAAAGCTGCCACTTGCACATTCTAACAGATATACAAAAAGTAACTAGATCACGCCACTCTATTTGCGTTTAGGGCCTGTATGTAGGCCACATTTCTTTGGGCATACAGCAGAAAGTGATTAAACAAAAGCATGTTTGGTCACAAATAACATATTGCAAATCCAGATTCAAACAGGCAACATTAAAAACTGTGTGCAGGCTATTGTAATGTCTCAATTAGATATATTTAGTGTTAAATCTCAACTCTGAAATCAGTATGGATCCAAATAGCACAGACTTCTGAGAGAAATAAAGTGCGTAAATTGGGTAGGCCTAATGACTTTAGCAAATTCAAAAGCCATCCCAATAAATAGAACAAAACCATCCCACACTTGTACTCTATAAAATAAGACCCAAAAGCAATTATCAAAGCAGTTCTCTCTTGTACCTAGATACAGTCATCTAAAGTGTCACCAAATCACCAAATCACCAAATAACACAGCGACTCCCGTTAGCATGAAGCAAGACAAGGGTTAGTCACTTCAGCAGCCTTTTGGTCACATGACTGTCGTATGTTGACCTGCCGTGCTCGTGCGCTGACGGAATCACTAGCAAGTGAAACGCCTTGCTTGCGTGAATCAAATGAAACATCTCTAAAGTCATCCAACTTTCCGTGGTGACGCATATCAAAGAGTCTACCTTTCAAGCATTTTATAAAAAAAGAAAAAAAGAAAGTGCAACCGTCTTGACTCCAGTCAGGCCCTTTTATAGGGCAGACACTGGAATCATAGATCCCTTGAGGTGTCCATGACTCCTTTCCAAATCTAACAAGTTAATTTTGCCTGTCAAGTCTTTTCTTAGCAGGGTTCATGGAGGAAGCTATTCAAGAATATTGAGATATAGCAAGGTGTGTCTCAATATTCTAAAGTGATTTATTTTCCTGGCCTCCTTTTCCTTCATAAGAATGTTCAACTGAACTGATGATTGAGAGTAATATGGTGGAAACCTAAGGCTGGGCTTGTCTAGTCCAGTTCTTTTAGTTCGGTGCTGATATTTGACTACCAAGATGCAGACTGTTATCCATCTTTGGTCCCCTTAAAAGATCCTCTATAAAAGCAAAATTAAGGCAGGCCACATTGTGACATTTTGGTCTATTGGTCCTTTGGACTCTGTGTGAACAGACATAAGTGCACTTCAAGGACAATAAGGGCACTTTCAAACCAATGGTAAGAGGCATCAAAAACACTGCAAACTCATTGTTTATTCACTGAGACAAATGCATTGGTAGCAGACAAGTGAATGCAATGGATTGCATTACATTTACACTATGCTGTTTGAATGAAAAGTTGAGGAAAAGTAGAAATTTTGAAAACTCCTGGCAAGGGGTTTGTCAACCAGCTTTAAATGAGCAACAACATTTCACCTGCCTCAACTCCCTTCACACTAACCCTAACCCCATCCTCAAACTCACTCTGTGGAAAACCATCGGCACACACGTTCCATGCCTTCTGGTTTGAAAGCGCCCTAAAAACTAAGTGTCCTGGATGTCAGCATGTTTTAACATTAGACAGCAACACCACTGCTGGTTAATGTAGAAATAGATGGGCATCCAGGCCATTAGAGGGTCTTTTAATTGTAAATAGCTACTCAAAAAACAAGATGGCCGCTGTAGATTAAGACGTCACCAAATAACAAGATGAGCACAGCGAAAAAGAACCAAACCCCAAGCCACGCTTGATTATATAGCATATATAACACATACCATTATAATATATAATATAGGATATAGCAAAAGTTTGAATATCACCTGTATAAACATATTTCAAAATCTTAACTCAAAGCCTAGAAACAGATTAAATAAAAAGCTGCAGAAATGTGTATTCTTCATAACTCGGGCCCAGAGAAACAAAAAACTAAACATTTGAAATAGACTGTATATGCCAATTAATTCAAAAGAAGTTTGAAATTTTACAAATATACCGCTAGAGTTTTGCACTGTTCACTTTATATTCTCATACTAATCAGTACAGTGTGAAACTCATGTGTAAACACCAGTTTTGAGAAGGGGCTCTCTCGCCATATTGGTGCTGGGAGATGGAACTACAAGTCAAGAATTTCTTCGGGCCTTATTCATAACTGAATAAGAGCCTCCTTCAGATATCCATCTACCTCAGAGTATTTCATGACACACATCCATTGCAGATATACCTCATAATTAATTCAAATAGCTGCTGTACATAATATACATTTAGATAAAGCCTAATCATAGAAAACTCCTATGCTGATTTAACCTTCACAATGCTGCCCACACCTCTCTCTTCTCTCTCTTGCATGACAGGTGAGTCCAGCCCTCATCTGGATGTTCCCAAATGATCTCCCAGACCCACAGTCCACCACAGGACTCATGAGCCGTAGTGGTCCTGAAACACAGAACACCCACCAGGTAAACAAGCTACTTCACATGTTTTATTCAATCATACATTTTAGACACATCATTTGCTAAAATCTTGTGATCAAATGTTACTTGAGCAGCTTCATGTTAAAGTGTGTCCCGTGTGTGTGGCAGTGTAGGCTCCTCAGATTTTTTTTTATTGGTGAAACATTTTAAAAAGTTATCCTTTTTAGATAAAAACATTTCAGCCCGAACTCGACCTGACGGGTCAGGCCTGATTTTCGAACAATTGATTTGGGCCAGGCTCAGATTTGCAGCGACAGAGCCGTGTTTAATTTATTTGAGATATAATCTTGCATGACTGTGATAACTGGTGATACTGCTCTCTCTGTGATACTGCTCTCTCTCCACTTTAGCCATAGTATGCAGCGCAGCAGTACCTGTTGAATTAACTGTTTTTGTTGTTGTTATTTTCGTTTAGGCTACATACAGTGGGGGAAATAATTATTTGATCCCCTGCTGATTTTGTTAGTTTGCCCGATTACAAAGAAATGAGCGGTCTATAATTTTTTATGGTACTTTTATTTTAACAAATAGAGACAGAATATCAAGAAAGAAGTCCAGAAAAAACACATTATATAAAGTTATAAATTCATTTGCATTTGATCGAAGGAAATAAGTATTTGATCCCCTACAAACCAGCAAGAATTCTGGCTCATACAGACCGGTTATATGCCCATGAGGCACACAGATTAGTCCTGTCACTTTAGGAAAAGTACTCCTAATCTCTGCTTGTTATGGGTATAAAAGACACCTGTCAATAGAATCAATCTCTTCCATTCCAACCTCTCCACCACCATGGGCAAGACCAAAGAACATTCAAAGGACATCAGGGTAAGAGTTGTAGACCTGCACAAGGCTGGAATGGGCTACAAGACCATCAGCAAGAAGCTTGGTGAGAAGGAGACAACTGTTGGTGCAATTATTAGAAAAAGGAAATACAAAATAACCATCAATCGCCCTCGGCCTGGAGCTCCATGCAAGATCTCGCCTCGTGGGGTAAGGATGATCATGAGAAGGGTGAGGGATCAGCCCAGAACTACACGGCAGGAGCTTGGTAATGATCTCAAGGCAGCTGGGACCACAGTCACCAAGAAAACCATTGGTAACACACTACACCGTAACGGATTGAAATCCTGCAGTGCCCGCAAGGTCCCCCTGCTCAAGAAGGCACATGTACAGGCCCATCTGAAGTTTGCCAATGAACACGTAAATGATTTAGAGAAGGCTTGGGAGAAGGTGATGTGGTCAGATGAGACCAAAATTGAACTCTTTGGCATAAATTCGAGTCGTCGTGTTTGGAGGGAGAGAAATGCTGAATGCTACAATCCCAAGAACACCATCCCCACCGTCAAACACGGAGGTGGAAACATTATGCTTTGGGGTTGTTTCTCTGCTAAGGGTACAGGACGACTTCACTGCATTGAGGGGCCAATGGACGGGGCCATGTATCGTAAGATCTTGGACGAGAACCTCCTTCCCTCAGCCAGAGCACTGAGGATGGGTCGTGGATGGGTCTTCCAGCATGACAATGACCCAAAACATACGGCCAAGGCAACAAAGGAGTGGCTCAAGAAGAAGCACACTAAGGTCATGGAGTGGCCTAGCTAGTCTCCAGACCTTAATCCTATAGAAAATTTGTGGAGGGAGCTGAAGCTTCGAGTTGCCAAGCAAAAGCCTTGAAACCTTCAGGATTTGGAGAGGATCTGTAAAGAGGAGTGGACCAAAATCCCTCCTGAGATGTGTGCAAACCTGGTGACCAACTACAAGAAACGTCTGATTTCTGTGCTTGCCAACAAGGGTTTCTCCACCAAGTACTAAGTCATGTTTTGCTTGGGGATCAAATACTTATTTCCTTCGATCAAATGCAAATGAATTTATAACTTTATATAATGTGTTTTTTCTGGACTTCTTTGTTGATATTCTGTCTCTATTTGTTAAAATAAAAGTACCATAAAAATTATAGACCGCTCATTTATTTGTAATCGGGCAAACTAACAAAATCAGCAGGGGATCAAATAATTATTTCCCCCACTGTACATACAAATATATTATCTGCAGAAATAATGGAAATAATTTAGTTTGGTTTTTGAGCACTTTCTTATGTTCTCTTGCTGTTTCTGTCAGTACAAATTATTGATTGGTGTTTAAAGGCTGTGAAAAAAACTAAAAAAACTTTCCCAATTCGCTAATGTGCCTCTGCTCCATCATTCTGATCTACAAATCACAAATCACACATATTGTGTGATCAACATCAGCAAAGGCTTGTTTTTGCACTGGTTACTGCCCTTTATGAGCCCTCTCCAGGGGTGTGACTTCTGCTAAGGATGTTATGCAGAAAATTGCTATATGTTTGTGCACATGGAAGTCAGTGATTTATGTTTACTATGGGTTAATGAGGCAATACAAATATGATGTGACTAAAATGAAATTACATTAAGTCGACTAAAACGGCCCATAGGTTTCATCATTTACTTACAACTAGTCTAAAGCATTATTCCAATGACAAAATGATGACTTAAACATCAGGCCATCTTAGACTAGAATAAATCTAAATAAGGGTGCCAAAATATAACACTGGTTTAAGGTGGGCAAATTTGAGTATACCGGGCTGGGTATATAGTAAATAGCCTAAGCCTATCGATGTTATATTAGCTGGGTGAATGGAATATGAATGACAGTCAATCAGTATGCTGTAATAGTAATAAGGCCATACTCATAAAAACAAAAACTGCACCAGTTATTGAACTGCACCAGTCGCCACTGGTGTGTAGCCCATTGTGATTCAACCCACCTGGATAGATGAGACCACTCCACTGGCCATGACGGACAGCCTCCCTGCCACAGAGCGGACGCCCAGCTTCAGGCCGGACATGTCTGGGGCGCTGGGCAGCGCACTGGTAAGACGCTGGTAGGACCCCGCTGTAGACAGGAAGAGGAGGGCATTAACACTACGGTGGGACAGAACAGAGGTCAGATGAGATGAGCAGTACAAAGTTTACACTGAAGAGATCTAAATTAAAGTGTGAACTCAGGTGTGTGATATATGAATACTATACAGTGCTGCTTAAGTAATGGGACAGTGAAGCTTTTTTGTTTTTACTTCTTTTGGCTCTATACAGCTATTCAAATTAAACAATTACTAGGAGGTTGAAGTATAGATTCTCGGCTTTTATTTGATGGTACAGTATTTGTCTACATATTGGTTTCACCATTTAGAAATGATAACACTTTTTATACATAGTCCCCCCTATTATAAGTGATTTATAATAAAATAATCCTTTAAAAATAATACTTTAACCTCATAGTAATTGTTTGATTTCAAATCCAAACTTTTGGAGAATAGAGCCAAAAGAAGAATTAATGCTTGATTGTCCCATTACTTGCACAGGGCTTACACTTAAGTAAATGTAGTTCACTTGTTGGTTCCATACCAGTCTGTTTCTTCTGATCATCAAACAGGTCCGCTGAGCTGATACAGGCACTGCCAGAAAACCTCTCCAGTCGTGTCCTAGCGTCATACTGGAAGGAGCAAGAGCACAAAAATATTATATTTAAAAAAAAAGACTAGTAGTAAAGAGTAGTGTGACAAAGTGACACCATGTGCCCACCTCAGAGTCATCCTGCTTGCCAAAGTACATGTCAGAGGAGATGGCCTTCACGTCCCCAAACTTCCTCCGAGCTTCTCCTGAGTCGGAGCCGGGGACTGGGTCTGCTTTCCGGCGGGCTGTGGTCCTGGGGGGGTTACAGTGAGCAGTTGTTGAGATGAGGCCCAAGCCCGACATCAGACATTTTATGAGCCAGAGATTGAAAAAACCCTGAATTCTAGAAAACTCCTATATCCATTGCACACAACAGAAAAATTGCAGCACTGTAGAGTAAGAGTGGAGAGAGACTGGTGGAAAACCCACCTTAGTTACTACCAACAACTGTATTTACTGCACCTGCCTTCATAGAATACCTTATATATTCCCACAAATGAGCCAGATCTTGTTCTTGCATGTTGTGTGTTTGTAAGCATTGATGCCTATAGCGCTCCATAAGAGAAGGCTTCACGCAGAGGAGTTTGTTTTGCTTTCAATTGATCTGATACTCTTGGTCAGGTGCAGGCATAGCATGACAGTGCAGAGGCACATTGAGAATGTTGTGAATGATTTCAGTAATTTGGACTGACAGAAACAGCAAGAGAACATAAAAAAGTGCTCAAAAACCAAACTAAATTATTTGCATTATTTCTACAGATAATATTCTTTTAGATATACTGTATATAGACTAAATGAAAAAACAAAAACAAAAACAAAAAACATTTAATTGAACAGGTGCTGCTGCTGTGCATCTCTCACTGACTAGAGCAGAGGGAGAGAAAGAGAGCAGGAGACACACCTCCGTCGCGGCAAACCCGAGCCTGGCCCGAATCAATGATCTCTACCTCATACCTGTCATCCAATGAGGAGGTCATGGCGCTCAGGAAGAAGTCTGGCTCTGGCTGCTGCTTCCTGGTCTCCTTCCTCCTGTCTCCCTCATCGCCCCACAGGGACTCTAGCTGGTCGTCATACCGACAGGACATCCTGAGTAGGGAGACACAGGAGAGAGAGCTCAGTCACATCCTTCTCTCTACGACAGTCCTTTACCAGTCAAGTCAGGACAGTGAAAAGCCGTGACCGAGTAGTGCGGCTGCTGGCACCGCCGCCTCTACGTGGATGCAGCAGCCGTGCTACTCGGTCACGGCTTTTCACTGTCCTGGCAGCCCGCTGGTGGAATGAGCTTCCCACTGCTGTCATGACTGCAGAGTCACTACCTATCTTCCGCCGTAGATTGAAGACCCATCTCTTCAGGCTACATCTTAACTGTCCCTCCTAAAGACCTCTTCATCCCCACTACCCCCCTGTGCAAGTTTCTCTCCTGTAAGTAAATATATATATATATATATATATATATATATATATATATATATATATAGAGAGAGAGAGAGAGAGAGAGAGAGAGATATATAGATAAAGATATAAATATCTATATAAAAATCCTTCCTTTCTTCCAGCATTGTGACTGCCAATAGCCCCTGGTCCTAGCATAGATTACTTTTTCTTATGACTGATGGATAGATGATTCACTTACTTAGACAAATGTATTTGTTGTAAGTCGCTTTGGATAAAGGTGTCTGCTAAATGCCGTAAATGTAAGTCATGCAAGATCACATCAACACTGCAACCTCTCGCCAACCCTGCTACCACTCCTCCCAAACCCACTGTGCTACCCTCGGTCTCTGGTTTATCAGCTCTTTCCCCCTTCTACCCTGATGATATACTAAAACTTGTCACATCCAAGCGGGCAACCACCTGCCTCCTCGATCCTATCCCCTCACCCTTTTTCCAATCCATCTCCAAAGACCTCCTTCCATTCCTTACCACCATAATCAATTCCTCTCTGTCCACAGGATCTGTCCCAGCTGTCTTTAAGACAGCCAGAGTCAAGCATCTTCTCTGGAAGCCAACTCTTGACCCGTCTGCTGTCCATAACTACAGACCGGTATCCCTTCTCTCCTTCTTATCTAAAACCCTTGAACGTGCTGTCTCTAATCAACTGTCTCACTATATCCTTCAGAACATCCTCCTTGACCCTCACAAATCTGGCTTTAAGGCTGAGCACTACTGAGACTGCTCTCCTTGCTGTCACAGAGAGCCTCCACTCTGCTCGAGCTTCCTCCCTCTCCTCTGTTCTCATTCTTCTGGACCTGTCGGCTGCAGTAACCCACCAGATCCTTCTCTCCACCCTCTCAGAGCTGGGCATCTCTGGCTCTGCATCCTACCTGGCCGATCGCTCTTACCAGGTGACGTGGAGAGGGTCGCTGTCGTCTTCATGCACCCTCACCACTGGGGATCAGTCCTAGGGCCCTTAACTGTTCTCCCTTTATACCAAATCTCTTGGCTCTGTAATTTCCTCACATGGTTTCTCCTACCACTGCTATGCTGATGACTCTCAACTCTTTCTCTCTCCCCTCCCCCCCCCCGACATACAGGTAGCGACACGTGTCTCTGCATGTCTTGCAGACATCTCTGCTTGGATGTCAGCTCACCACCTCAAGCTCAACCTTAACAAGACTTTCCTCCCTGGGAAAGCCTGCCCTCTCCAAGACTTCTGCATCACAGTCGAGAACTCCACTGTGACCTCCTCCCAGACAGCCAAGAATCTTGGGGTGATCCTTGACAACCACTTGTCCTGCACGGCGAATATCACAGCGACAGCGCGCTCCTTTAGATTCTTCCTCTACCGAATGATACGTCCATTCCTCACAAGAGAAGCAGCACAACTTGCTGTTCAGTCACAGCTTTTCACTATCTTGGCACCCCAATGGTAGAACGAGCTTCCCACTGCTGTCAGGACTGCAGAGTCACTACCTATCTTCCGCTGTAGACTGAAGACCCATCTCGTCAGGCTATATAGACTGTCCCTCCTAAAGACCTCTTCACCCCCCACTACCCCTCTGTACAGTTCCTCTACTGTTAATAATACATTTAAAAAAAACCTGGTGGTGAAGGAGCCTTCCTCGCTGTCCTGTTCCTCTGTGAACCTCCGGCCCTTGGTGCTCTTCGCCCCCATAGGGCTCTCCTGCTGAATGGTGTGCATGTCCGACAGCACTGAGTGAGACACACCACTAGAGGGAGGTAGAGAGGGACAATTATGATGTTCATATCACTACAATCATAATTCCAACAATATCCACAGTAACATTTATTGCCTCCATCTTTTTTAACCTACAGTTAAAATATGGAAGAAGTACTAATCCACCTTGACAGCAAAGGATGCAAACAGTATCATACAGTATTTGATAATAATTGAGATGAAGAACATCCTCCTCAGGGCATCTAATGTTTTTGTTTAGTTTAGACAACTGTTGCTAATAATAACAACACTTTTTGGACATCAATGCCAAAATATGCCGTACTCCTCATGACAGGCACCCATCTCACTTCAGGTTTTTGTTTTAACGCCATCTTCGTTGGCAGCTTGATGCAGTTGTTTAACTGCTGGCTGTGAATCCATGCCAAAATCACGTTGCGTATTGCAAGATAATATTCTTATCAGATGACAAATACGTAGACTGACATGAAAACGTACAGTGATATGGCATATCTATTCTTCCTTGTCCCTGTCCTCTGGTGGAATCTCACAATATCTCAATAATTAGCAACCAACTACATTCAACTACTCATAATTAGGCTGTAAATATGCCCTCTTCAAAAAAGCAGATCAAAGCGCAAAGCAAAATCTATATGACCATTCTGTACACATTTGTACACATTTAGTATGTTTCAAACTCCTGGCTTCCTACAGCTGACTGATATCAGTACAGTACTCAAACTGCAATTTCTTCATGACGATCACCTTTACTGCTATATAGCCTACACATTCATTTTCTTTTAGCACACTTGGAAGAAGAAATATTGGTATAAATAATTGGTCTCATTATAAGTAAATAGTTTTGACACCTGACATGTTCATATTGTGTCAGGTGCAGGGCATACAACAGCAAGTGTCCCTCTGGCTATCAGAACAACCTGATGGGCTGATTGTCACTGTGGGTAAAACGATAGCATGGAAAATTGATTATTTGAGACATTGTGTGGGTGATATAGTAGAGAAAAACACTGATCACAATACATAATACACAATACACATTAAAACACTATGTTGTAGTGAGTGAAATACTGGGGTGAGAGGATATATTTTCCCTTCATCTTGCCGACGTGGGAACGTCGGGTCCCTGACCGCAATTTGAGAAATATTGTTTATCTGTATAGATTATGCTCGACAGACACATTTAATTGCTCGTCATCATCATCAACACCACCATACCTCCTGCTGCCCATGCCCATGCCCAGTCTCTCTGCCTGCTCCTTCCTCTTCCCCTCCATTCCCTTCATCTTCTCATCCTCCCTTTTACGCTGGTCCTCCAGGTCCTTGTAGGCCAGTCGCATGGAGGAAGCTCTGGGGGAGAGAGAGGGAGAAACAGTCCAAGAGGAAAGAGCAGAGACAGTAAGGGAGAATTTAAAACAATACATGCCACCAACATAACAACAACAAAAAAAAACATCCCTGTAAGGAAAGGAAGCAAACATGTCAGCAGTACCAGCAGAGAGAGAGAGAGCCTTTCTTACATAGGTTCGTCTGGTTTGGGGGTCTTCTTGGCAGCAGTGTCATCTCTCTCATTGAGCTTGTCTACAGCTTGCGCCCTCTTCTCCAGCTCAGAGAAACTCTTACTGCTCACCTTCTGAGCCCCCAGGCCGCCTTTCTTAGAGCCCAGCTGTGACACACACACACACACACACACACACACACACACACACACACACACACACACACACACACACAATGACTGACCCATAATAGCAGAGCGCAAGAGGCACACTCCAGCTACATAAACATACAGTTAGGTCAATATATATTTGGACTCTGACACAATTTGTGTTATTTTAGCTGTTTACCAAAACATATTCAAGTTACAGTTATATAATGAATATGGGCTTAAAGTGCAGACTCAGCTTTAATTTGAGGGTATTCACATCCAAATTGGAGGAAGGGTTTAGGAATTACAGCTTTTTAATATGTAACCCCCTCTTTTTCAAGGGACCAAAAGTAATTGAACAATTGACTCAAAAGCTGTTTCAAGGACAGGTGTGGGCTATTCCTTCGTTATTTCTTTATCAATTAAGCAGGTAAAAGGTTGATTCCAAGTGTGTTGAATCCTAGGTGTGGCATTTCCATTTGGAAGCTGTTGCCGTGAACGCACAATGCAAGTGAAACAGGCCATCCTTAGACTGCAAAAACAAAAAAATCCATCAGAGAAATAGCGGCAACATTAGGAGTGGCCAAATCAAAAGTTTGGTACATTCTGAGAAAAAAATAATGCACCGGTGAGCTCGGCAACACAAAAAGGCCTGAATGTCCACGGAAGACAACAGTGGTGGATGATCGCAGGATCCTTCACATAGTAAAGAAAATCCCCTTCACAACATCTAGCCAAGTGAAGAACACTCTCCAGGACGTAGGCATATCATTATCCAAGTCTACCATAAAGAGAAAACTTCACGAGAGCAAATACAGAGGGTTCACCACAAGGTGCAAACCATTCATCAGCCTCAAGAATAGAAAGGCCAGATTAGACCAAAAAACAAAGAAAAAAAAAAAAAAGAAAAAAAAGCCAGCCCAGTTCTGGAACAGCATTCTTTGGACAGATGAAACTAAGATCAACCTGTGCCACAATGATGGGAAGAAAAAAGTATGGAGAAGGCTTGGAACGGCTCATGATCCGAAGCATACCACATCATCTGTAAAACACGGTGGAGGCAGTTTGATGGCATGGGCATGTATGGCTTCCAATGGCACTGGGTCACTAGTGTTTATTGATGATGTGACAGAAGACAGAAGCAGCTGGATGAATTCTGAAGTGTTTAGGGATATACTGTCTGCTCAGATTCAGCCAAATTCAGCAAAGCTGATTGGACAACGCTTCACAGTACAGATGGACAATGACCCAAAACATACTGCGAAAGCAGCCCAGGAGTTTTTTAAGGCAAAGAAGTGGAATATTCTGCAATGGCCGAGTCAATCACCTGATCTCAACCCGATCGAGCATGCATTTCACTTGCTGAAGACAAAACTAAAGGCAGAAGGACCCACGAACAAACAAGAACCGAAGACAGCTGCAGTAAAGGCCTGGCAAAGCATCACAAATGAGGAAACCCAGCATTTAGTGATGTCCATGGGTTTCAGGCCGTCATTGCCTGCAAAGGGTTCTCAACAAAATATTAAAAATGAACATTTTATGTTTACAAATTAACATATTTGTCCAATTACATTTGAGCCCCTGAAAATAGGGGACTGTGTATAAAAATGGTTGCAATTCCGAAACAATAATACAATATTTTTGTTCAACCCCTTGAATTAAAGCTGAAAGTCTGCACTTCAATTGCATCTCGATTGTTTCATTTCAAATCCATTGTGGTGGGGTACAGACCCATAATTCTGAAAATTGTGTCACTGTCCAAATATTTCCGGACCTAACTGTATATGACTACAGACACACAACAGAGGATTGAGACACACACAATAGTCTGATATCAACAGAGGCAGACAAGTTCACTATTCTTCACATTCAAAGGCACACATTTGTGTTCACACACAAACATTCAGGGGTACAGAAGTGCCCCTTTCCATACACACACACACACTTCCATGTACTATTGAATACATACAGTTTTCTTTGCAGCCACTGGCTTCTTCTTAAAAAGAGAGGAGGGGTCTGGAGGATAAGGGACACCGGCATTAGGTGTAGAATGCCACACAAACACACAGACCTTAGTTTATACCAGAGACTATAGGAATTATTCAATCAAACCCACGGACCAGGTCACAAACGTTATGGTTAATCCCCCGCAAAAAAATTAACCCATTCATTCAACCAAACATTTTTCAGTCACAGCCATTTGTTCTCAAAATGTATCCTGTGAGTCACTGGCATATTCCATACTGAGCTCTTGGTCAGCTTACCCAAATGAGCTTTAGGAGACACACTGAGCACGTCTACACTGGGGCCCTCGTCTGTGTTACCTGAAAGAGACATGTAAGAGTGCATGGGTGATCAGAAGAAAAGATGCAAGAGTTAGTGCGTGTGTGTGTCCGCTGTATAACCATAGAGTGTGTTGGTATACCATTGTTGTCCCTCTCTGCCTCTTGTTTCACTGGCTCCTCTGTTAGGATGGAGCTAAGGCTCATCTGGGCTGAGCTGAGATCCTCTGGGACAGCCTGGGAAATAGCAACGTTACACAACATGTGTCAACATGAGATAATGTAAACACAGACAAGTGTGCATGGACAAACACACACACACACACACACACACACCTGTGTGTGCAGGCTGAAGAAGTCCTCCTGCTTGTTAACTGGCGAAGTTGGAGAAAGAGGGGCCTGGCTGTCCAGCCACAGCTACATAGGAACAGGGACAGAAAAGTTAACTAAACGGTCTGAACATGTCTGGATATCTATGATACTTTATTGACATCATTGTTATCTATACAGGTAGCCAAATCGAACATATCAAAGTGCCACTCTATATGGTACCATGGGAACCTCTGTATTAGAGGGACCAATAGTGACCCCTCTACTCCTCCACTACTATGGTACCATCATGTCTGGATATCTATGGTCCCACCATGTTTGGATATCTATGGTCCCACAATGTCTGGATATCTATGGTACCTCAGTGCCGTGGCGTTTGGTGGCTTGTGTGGCAGAGAACTTGATCTTCTGGCGGTAGAGCTGGGCAGCTCGGCTGTTGTACTTAGTGTTGGCAGCGTTGGAGGTGCAGCCTTGCTGTTCAAAGAATGCCATCTGTGAGACACAAGATCAGAACGTTCACAATATGGTCATCAAAATAATAAGTTAACAATGTCAGATCAGATATTTATTACGTTTTCAAGTTTCAACACACTACACTGTACATCATATAAAAACAAAACATATTACATAAATAAAAGCATATACATGGGGTTCACAATAACAGACAATGGGAATGGCAGTGGGGAGGGGAAGTTGCTACAGGCAACTGTATGCAGATCTAAACGGGTGGAAACCTGTTTACATCAATACTAAATGAGAGTGAAAAAAAAAAAACTTCCTTCTTCTAGCATTGTGACAGCCAATGGCCCCTGGTCCTAGCATAGATTTGTTTTTCTTATGATGACTGATGTATAGATGATTCACTTACTTTAGACAAATGTACTTGTAAGTCACTTTGGATAAAGGCATCTGCTAAATGTCTAAAATGTAAATGTAGAGCATGTTGGCTGGTGCCAGCCCGGCCCGAAGAGACTCACCGCGGCAGCGTTACCTCCCACCTGCATACATCGTAGCTGGTACCAGGACCAGTTGGAGTCCAGCTCAGTGGACCTGCAACACAAAACCAATGAACAACATCACAGGGTGGGATCAATGTCACAGATTAGGCCAAATCCCAGACTAAACAACAGCTTTCTGTGGAGAATCTCCATTGAGGACCCTTCTAGTCTAGGAGTCAAGTCAGCTAAATCTATGCCTCATATTCCTGCTCTGACTGCATATTGAGATGAATAAAATCAAGGAAAAAATAAAGTCAAGTAATACTAGGGAATAATTTACTGATCGTAGGGGGTATCACTACTATCAATTTCATGCTGAAAATACTGAAAAATGACAGAGCAACTTCTTTTCATGTCATTCGGCATCAGTTTTAACAGTTTGACTGACAGCTGTGAACATAACTACATGTTCCGAGATGCATTGCTCCCTACCTGATGAAGGTCAGGTGCACCCCCAGAGAGCGGTGAGTCCCAGAGCAGTCTATACACAGGAACACTCCATAGGTGATGCTGGCCCAACTGGGGTTCTTAGCCTTGCAGTCAAAACACACCTGAGGGACAAAGGAGGAATATTGTGGACACCCATTTACAAACAGGGGAAATTGTTCTAAAAGAGACAGTGCACTTCTTAGTATTTCATTCAATGACATTTATATAATTCTGCAAGCAAGTGTATGTGGCATCATAAAAATGTGATAAGCAATGAATAAGAAATGTTTGTCAGAGACTGACTGCAACCTTCAAACAATGACGCAATTCAGTCCATGCGTAGAGGTCTGAAGTGCAAAACACCGTCATCATCAAAACAGACGGATGTGGTCAATTTCATACTCTTTCTTAGTCCTGTTTTTTTTCTTTTATTGCATTCAATATTTCACCGATTAGACTGACCATTATGCTCTCCAGAATACATGGCTATCAAATCAAAACTAAACTGAACAGCTGTTGACATTCCGTCGCGGTTGCAACGTTGCGATCGGTGTTTGACAGCTGGAGACAGGTCGGACCTGCCAGATGTCTGTTTATGTCCTGTTTTAGCTTTTCTACTTATAGAATTACCGTGTTTTAGCTTTCTATCGATATCATTTTCGTGAAGATCTACTGTACGTGATGATAAACTGACATCACCAATAATTAGCCAGTTTCGCATTGATTAGGCTAGGCTAGCTGTAGACATAGCTAACCTATCTGAAGTGCGTAGGCTGTGTAACAAAGGCAGCGAATTCAAACCTCGTAGCTGTCAGTAGACAGTAGTCAGTAGACGAGGTGATCATCTGTTACCTATGCGGTAGCGATCACGTTGGCACAACGCGCATCTTTCACTACCCAGCAAAACAGTGCGACGTGTCCCATTTTTCTCCGATGTCTACTTCCGTTTCAAATAAGAATGGAGAAAAAATCTCACCGCATCATAACTGATTACCTTGTTCGTAGAGAGTGAGCGTAGCCGCTTAAAAATGGCAGAAATGTCTTGCTTGCTGGGGTCCGACATTTTCACCTGTTGACTTCACCTGAGAGATCAGACAGACATCCAGACGGTGTTGCCCTGAGTCAAGAGACTTCCGTGCTCCTCATCGCCAAAAGCGCCACATCAGAGGGACAACAACTTGGTTGGGCTCTGATAGGTCAGCAGTCACCAGTGGAGTTTGTTATTGCAGTATGGATTTGTGGGTAATGAAGTTCAATCTAGGATGACCAGTATTCTCTTACACCTGATATGACTTGAAAAGAAAAAAGAAACCACAAAAAAAAAAAAAAAAAGATCCTCTTTTGGTTTAATCAATTTATTATTTATGTTGTGATGTCAACATGTACAAGCTGAACTGTGCAAGTATAGCTGCTGCTGCTGCTGTGTTTTCTTGAAACATGCCTTGAAACGCATGGCACAACATCTCTCACTGACAGAAAATGTATATCGACTTTCCCTCACTCTTTCTCTCTGCAGGCATCAAATATTCATCATAGTTCCAGTGAGTGTCATTAGTAAGCCTGACGTTGTGAGCATACGCATATGAAAGAAGCCCCAACACCAACTTCTCATAGGGCAAGCCTATGTAATGGTTAATGCTAATAAAAATAGCTGGTACAGTTATGAAACGGTGTGTCTATTCATTAATTCATTCCATACCCAAGAGAATAACATGTGCAGATTTTCCTGCTATTTGTCAATTACTAGTTGATAAGCATGGCCCTCTAGAGGAGAAAAATAATCATATTTACAAATGTAACAAAACAGCAAATTGTGTGTGACATTCGTCATAAAACATTCAATTATTCTACAAACTGATTTTTCGAATCACAGCATTTGTCCAACAGGAG
The DNA here is from genome assembly GCF_951799395.1 of Argentina silus. Classification (NCBI taxonomy): domain Eukaryota; kingdom Metazoa; phylum Chordata; class Actinopteri; order Argentiniformes; family Argentinidae; genus Argentina; species Argentina silus. The sequence goes on along the minus strand of NC_139674.1, from coordinate 1,045,398 downwards.
AGGAACAAAAGTACTTAAGGCATATTATAAATAAACAGTCTTGGATTTCAAACTAGAGAACTCATCACAACTTCCTCATCTTTATGCTTCATTTGTTCACAGGTTCCTCGCTATTTACATGCAAAAATACTTGTATCATTAAAATCGTCTATGTGGTTTTATTGCAACATGTACTCACGGAGGCACTAGAATATTCTCCCAAAGCTTGGCATATGACATTTAGTGCAAGCTAAGTTAAAAGCTCAGAGCTTCAAGTGAGATACCTTTTTTTCCAAAACATTCAGAGAGCATTGAAAAAAAAAAACATAGACTAACTAGAATCTACAGAGGGTGAAATCAACTGTGTGGTCTGCTAAAAACAAGATGAGGCACAGTTGTTCAGTGTGAGAGAATTGAATGTCACCAATACCAAAAGAATCAGCAGACAAGTGTACAATCAATAGGTGAGCCGATACAATCAAACAGTTACAATCAATTAGGGTGAAGGGTACAGGCCACAGAATAACTTGATAAAAAGCAGTGAGGGTGAGTGTGTTACTTATACAATGTGAACTAAGGATCCAGTTGAAGCACTGAATAGAATTGGTGTGTCGTTCATAATATCAAACTAAAAGTTTCAAATCTAATTTAAATCCAAGAAGGCTGAGCAAAAACTGACCAGGCCGTTTCACAAAATATCAAATTAGAAACAGGTTACAGGTTGTAATGTGTGAGAGGTTTGATAATGCCTTTTCAGACAAATAGCTTTCTTATTCTCAATAAAGGATTGAATACAAAGGAAAAAGGGGGACAAGATGATCAAAACAGCTACAATGGCCTCAAGACTAAAATGTAACATTCTGAGAAAGTATATGCATCTCCAAATTCTCCTTTTCCAGGATAGATCTTTGCTGGTCAATTCTACACTACAAACTCTAGTAGAGGAGAATCAATTGTCCATGTAATTGTTGGTAACTTAGTACAATCTGAAGTCAAGACTAGCACAGTAGAGGGATTGGTGGTGGAAACCTAAAAGTTGAGAAAATAAATAATATACATAATCAAAAATGTACAAGAGTGAATGGACACAGGTATGGCTGTCTTCTTCAGTCCTTCCGCATCTTCCTTGACAAAGTAATTGTTGGTCTATCAATGTTATTTATGTAATCATTATATGAATATAACAAGACAAAAATTGTACTCACTTCTTTAAGGTAATGAAATAGCTTTTTCTTTCTCAAATGGGTCTCTAAGATATGCAATGGTTATGAGTAACATTAGGTCTAGCTTTTGTAATAAGCTATTCAACTTTTGACTTTGGGATTGAGTCCTCACTGCTGTGTATTTGGGTGCTCATCAAGGTTGCAACTTTGAAACCAGGCCGTGGTGGAAGACTTCTGCTTGTACACATGGGCTCCAGGAAGTCAGAAATAGCAACAACAACATTTGAGGTCACCCTCCTTGAATCTGCAAGCCCTCCCTTCTGCCCTCCCCTCCCGCCCCAATACTATGCAGTTGCAAGTCCAGTCTCTACCACAGGGGGGAGTTCTTGAGAGGGGCGAATAAGAGGTGTGCCCTTCCCTGCCCTTCCCTGCCCTGCCCACCCTTCAACCACATTTCCTCCTCTCCCTTCCCCACTTTCTTTTCTGTCTCCTCTGTTCCTCCATCTTCTCTCTATCCTTCTCATCATTCACTTCTTGCATTACTGGATGTCTTCGACATAGTTGGCTGGGTAAAGGCCATCTGTCCCATCCTTCAGCCGGCCTCTGCACCAGCCCTGGTCATCTTCGTTTCCTATCTTAGTGAACTGCTCATCTACAGAGGAAGAGAAGATTGAAGAATGGATTGATATGTAAGAAAAGAGGAAGATATTCATCATGTCAATGTCTGAGTCTACATTTCCATTACATTCACTACTTACCCGTGTACTGTGTTCATAGTCTTACTAAAGGCTTGATTTGGATGGACTTGTGAAGTATAATGGCATTCCTAATCAGTCGTTTCACCAAATAGGGAGGCAAATTAAGAGAATTGGGACTTAGTTTTATCTCTTTCTCTGTACCTGCTTTGAAGCTCAGCTCATCCTGCTCCTGCCCCTCGTAGTCGTAGAGGGCTCGGACGGCCACCGATATCACAGGGGACGCCGCTTCCTCCTCAAATGGATTCCCATCACTGTTGGCATCCGCTGAGAAAGGGTTTGCCCCCGTGTCCTCGTCCGACCAATCCTGCGATTTCTCCACACTGCTAGCACTGGGTGGACACAGAAAGGAGCAAATCACGATACAGAAGAAAGGAAAACATCTCGTCAATCATGCCCTGCTCAGACACCGATTGGACAATCCAGCATGCCAGGCGAGAGAAGCAGGAACAAAAGTGAAGAGTTAGAGAGGAAATAAAAAAACAACACCACCAGGTAAAGTACAGTTAAAACACGCAGAAAAGGCCCAAATGCATCTCCAACTCTGTTTGGAAAGACACAAGCTTTCCCCTGTCCAATCAGCAAATTAAAAGAAAAAAAAAAAAGAATCTGGAAAAAACACGCCTGTTTAGAACACCAATGCTGAGTTTTTTTTGGTGAGGCAAGCTGTTGTTTCATGGCAGCCATTTGACACAATGGATTTGTGAGTTGCTTTGACACCACTTGAAGTGAAAACACACACAGAGTTCTGGGATAAGGCAAGGCAACACAACACAACACAACGACGTCACAAGCAAATGGACACACAGAAAGAAAATACAGGAACACAAACCGGAACAAGGCCAGTCTGTTCGACAAAGACATGGTTGGAGTTCAGTCTATCCACCACACGAGGGAGGCAGATACACACCAATGATATAACACCCTTCCCCAGTCAGAACAAATGAAAGAAAAACACTGACACACACAGGTACACTACACATATACTCTCAGAGACGTTGTTACAGTCAGACCTGTCCTGCCTTGAGTCAATATTTGCCTTGATTATAACAGGACCAAATATAACGTCCAACAAGCTCTGGGCAGACAATAGATAAAAGCCTAGATTAGGTTCAATGGTGCAATGTTACAAGATTACTACATGAAATTGTAGTTTTTGGGAGACCAAGTGTGTTTGGTTGGATTGGATTGCTGTACTGTTGTTGAAGCAAGCATGTTCCCAAGCTCAGGCTAGCAGCAGATCTGACTGTAGGTTGCACACCAATAGGACTGACAATACACTCACTGAACACAAACACATGCGCACACACACACACACACACACACACACACACACAGGATGCTCTGCAGGACTTGGCACTGTGAGGCATGATGGACAAACAAACACACACACTGGGCTTTGTGTGCTCGCTCTCTGACCATGCAGAGCAACACACAGCCTGCCGCTTGACAGAGGGAGGGAGAAAGGAGAAAGAGGTAGATGAAGGATGAGCGATAAAACCAGGAGGGGAGAAGCAGGGGGGAGGAAAAGTGGGGAAAGAAAGAAAGAGTGCAGTGCTGTTGAACATGGGAGAGGAGGGTGAGATGGGTGGGGTCTCTTGTTCACCAACGTTTTCACTTCCTCTTTTTTGACACTGAGCGGACTGCTATGGTTGGCCGTCTGCTCCTCCACAGCCGCCTCCTCCTCCTCCTCCTCCTCCTCCTCATCATCATCCTCGAAGGGGTTCGAACCCACTGGCTGTGCACTAGTAGGCACAGTCAGGCTGACAACATGGAGACATCGAGAAAGCATTTGTGACACATTCATACACACACACCTACCTTACACACAGACACACACTTGTGACAGTCCCATAGTAACCTATAAAAGCAACATTATGAAAAATCCAAAAAAACTCACCCAATGAAAACTGCCATTATGACATGGCAAAAGCTCAACCAATGGGGACACAGTGAACAGTATAATAATAATAATAATAATAATAATATATTTATTTTGGACAGCGCTTTTCTCAGTACTCAGACACTACATTCCACAGAGAGAACAAGAATAGATAAAGTAAAAACAACAAAAAAAGATTCAAAGCAAGTTTAAAACGCTGGGTTTTGAGGGATGGTTTGAAGGAGGAGAGCGTGCTGGCTTCTTTGATGAGGTTTGGGAGAGTGTTCCAAAGAGTGGGGGCTTCAGCGAGTATGACAAAGTAAAAGTTCAACCAATGTGGATGCTGTGGAAATATTGACACTCAGAACCTACTGCATACAGACGATGTGCCCCTTGTGACATCACAACCTTGAGTGACAGTCAGAATACGCTGGTGACCAATAGGAGTCGTCGGGCCATTTGACTCAGTCACCGGTAGCGTAACCAATCAATAAACAATATGAGCACATTGTGGCATTGAGAAAACAGAGAGCAACTCATGACTTCAGCAAGAATGAATAGTCTGCTATGGCTATCTGCTGTTTGTTTATAGCTCTGGATAAAAGTTGTGATGCAGCAAAATTCTAGGATCAGCCTTCTTTCCAACCAATCCTAACCATTAGGGGGGTGGTGTTCACAAACCTGACCTAAGATCAGTGTCTATGGGAAACTTCATCCTACTCTATGTTTACAGAACAGTCGGACCCTGGCATAGAGTTGGTGCCTGTCCAACCATGTGACGGTACTGTCGATAAATGTGAGCGCCTTTATTTACAAAGTCATGCTCCGCTCTCTGAGCTAACTGATTCTCTACTCAGACAACACATAACACTAAACGGCCGGAACGATGTAACTTTTTTTAGACAGAAGTCAGCAAACAAACACTCTTTAGAGAGACAATCTGACATATCTAAAAATAAACATTTTTTATTCTTATACTTTCACAAATCGGTGAGATTTATTGTCTAAATGTCAAGGGAAAAAACTCTCAGGTTAAGACAATGGTCTGAGCAATGGTCCGATGCTACCCACCCCTGACATGGCCTTCCCCCTTAAATCCAGAGGTATATATTCAAAGTGTCACTGATTGCAATGTGTTTTTAAGGTGTGTGTACAGAAATGCAGTGGCTGACTGTAACTGTCCACTGTCATGCTGCCTTCTAGGAGGAATGGGGGCAGACTCTTCTAGGAGGAATGGGGGCAGACTCATCTAGGAGGAATGAGGGCAGGAATGCATGAACATGACGAGGAGTGAGGTTAGACTACGGTCAGGACACGTTCACTCCCTTCTCCCAACATGGCTGTTATTTGTCTTTTGTTTATAGTGGTATGAGTTGGGAAAATGTCTCATTAGAATCACTCCCTAAACACACACACACACCACTCTTCACCTTCTGGATATACTGTATACTGGATGTGACAGACTTTATTAATAATAACAACAACAACAACTGATTGCATGCACTATGTGCTTCACATGCTGGTACCCAGATCTAGTAAGGGCAAAAGGTCAAATGGTTTCCGTGCCTCACATTCCCCAAGTTAACTCCCTCAAACTTCTCCAGTACTCACTCACACACTCACACAGTGATGTTTTGGATGTTAAACTGTAGTCAGTGCACATCCCATCACTTGAAATACCACGCATTGTATTTATTACAAAACTACTTCTAAAAATGCAAGTTTGTAAAACCTTAAACAACCATTGTGCAACTACACAGTGAACCACTCTATAAAGATTTCAATCATTGTATTGACTGCTTGGGAGCCATGTTTCCAAATGTGGGCAGCTTGTTTTCACAAGGCTCTTAACGTATGTTTACTGTTACCATTGCAACAGCTCCGGCGCAAGACGTCATTCCAAAAGCGTTCCCCCGGAATGGTTAACAAGCATTCCTGACTGGAGGAGAGCCTTATTGTGCAGCAACAGTATCTAGGATGTTTGGATTAGAAAGGTGTGTGTGTGTGTGTTTAATAGATAGGGAGTTGCATTCTTTCAATGGCACTAAAACTAGCATGTGCATCTATCTTAAGGAAACATGTGCTTCCAGCCTCCAACGGTGTATGTGTCTGTTTCTAATGAAGGTGACTCTGCCGTGTTAAACCCATGTGGATGTTGCTGCTCTGTTGTAGGGGTGTGTGGTGATGGGACAGTATGTGTGTGTGGTTACCTGCTGCTGCTCTTCGCTGCCTGATCTCCTGTCTGGCTGATGCCCGTCAGAGTCACTACATCCGATGGCTTTTTCGTCACTCGCCGGCTCAAGGTACGATTCAGGTCTATGGACCAGTCCTGGAACACACAGACACACACACACACTTATCGAAACAAACTGACACAAGCGAGCGTTACTGTTGACTTATTCTCACATGCTTCATTCAGTTAATTTCAGTTCAAATAGGAGTTACTAATTGCTCACTTCAGTGGAAAGAAGGACAAGCATTGAACTAACGCTGGTTGATTGTTAGTGTAACCACAGGCACGTACACATTTGCACCCTCATTGGAAGTTTGATGCCGTAGCTTGGTTTGATATAACCCCACTCGCAGGAAAACGTTCGGGAAACATTTTTCTCAGGCTGGGAATGAGCACTGAACGCAAGGGCAGCGGAGTGCTGTGCGCACGCTGAAATAGTGTGCGTGTATGTATGTATGAGACAAACACATATCCGTCACCACAGAGATACAGAACTGAGACGTCACACCCAGAAGCTAGGGTTGGAAAACAAGCATTAGCCGAACGGCATCAGAACACTTAGTGTGCACCTTTAAAAAGGTAGACTCAGCGATAAGACTGTCCGAAATAAGTACAGGAGCTGAATTGAAGACAAGTCACTCGCCAGTCTTTTTGCCACAAGGTTTTTAATGTTACATAGCTGTGCTCGGACGCTCAGAGAATCACTACGTGTGGCGCGTGGGTAAAGTTGAAACAGCCGAAGTCACTCAAATTCCCATTTAACGTCATATGGCTGAGTCCACCTTTAGGGTTCCGTCATCCCAATGCAAGCTAACACTGCCATCAGCGGATATGACCTTTTGCAACATCTTTTATGTCAGAGTTCTGGCTGTGTCATGTAGGCCTTGTGTAGGACGGTTCTAGTCAACAGTTTCCACTGATTCTCCATGAGTGGGAGCCTCTGCCCACAAACAAACCCTCCTCTACTAGGCTAGCCTCCTCCGCTAGGCAGTCAATATGGTTATGGCTGCCCAAATCTAGACTTTCCCAACAGTTCAGCACATAGCTAGATGCAACGTCAGATTTAGACATTTTCCTCACTCCCCCTGACCAAACAAATCTATTAGGCCTTTCCCAAAGTTCAAAAGGTCAAAAGTCAGCTGGTCAGACTGGTGATCTCAAAGGCACAATAAGGTCATGCTGGCATTACGTGATGCATGGCAGGGGCGAGCACGTCAGAGGTCACCACGGGATGAAGGGTCATAGAGGAAAGAGACATGCTGAACAACATATATTCGCGAGTCCCAGAAATATACAGCGGAAACTTCTATAAACATCCACCACTGAGTTATGGGGGAAATGGAAGGGAGGAGGCCTCCCACACACACACACACACACACACACACACACACACACACACACACACACACACACACACACACACACACACACACACACACACACACACACACACACACACACACACACACACACACACACACACACAGTTAACAGAGAGATGGATGTGTGAGAGTGTGTGTGTGCTTGCTTCAAAGTATTACTTGTGCTCCTCCTAAAGAATTAGTCCAGCCAGTGTGAGTGGGTCATCAAAACCTCCAACAGACAGAGACAAACAGACAGACAGACAGACAGACAGGAGGACAGAGAGACAGACACACAGTGCGCTGTAAGTGAAACCGCCCCCGCATAACCACAGTGATAGAACAGTCCTTCCATCCAGAACTCACTACAATGGACCTTCTCTTATGGTAGCGACTGGAGCAGTCCACATTCTGTCAAACAGGGGGGAGGAAAGGATGGGGGGGAGGGGTTAGTGAGGATAAGACAGTAAAATTATTTCAAAGAAAAGAACAGAAAATGTATTAAATGTTAAAAGGCCCACTAAAGTGACTTTGATTTCCATATCATATAATTTCTGCATAAGTGCTAGGTTACACACTTTAATTGTTCAATTAAAATGCCAAAAAATAACCTTTTTTTTTTAGTCACAGTTCACATTTTGAATGATTGACAGTTCGTCCTTGTTCAATGTTCTTCCTTGGTTCAATGTTTTTAGCAGCCTACAGTGTCTCTTATGTGGATTTAGGCAGCATTTCTGTTAGCAGTTGGACGCAATTGCATGGTTTGTCACTTTAAAGTTAGCTTTGTAAAATTGTTAGCAACTCTACTAAGAACAGGTTGTTTTTCGAGCTTGAGAAACACTACACTGTGCTAGCTCAAACAAAAAAATACTTTAGCTACATCATTTTCTTACCTTATTCTGAATAGTCTTGCTGCATGCCAATGTGTGCACTTGCTAGTGCTGGCTAAAATGTCTAATTTATTTGATTGAGCTTTACTACCCAGAGCACGCATCCAATGGAGTATAACATGAGCAGGTTGTGGTGCCAGACACTTAACCTCTTGAATCACAGGGCTAGATGTTTACGTAAAGAGTACTGGAAAAATGACAAATCAAATATTTCATATTTGGGTGATATTAATTTGATCTGGTGAAGCCCAAAACACTGGTAACTACGATTTTCATTTTAATGGGCCTTTAAAAGGAACACAGTTGAGCTTGGTAATAGTCTGTGATTGTGAATTGGTGTTGAATTGCAGCACTGCTATGTTTTCAAGAGTTGTCCCAACAGCTATGCTATGATGCTATGATGTGCCATATGTTGACAAACAAAGAAGAAGAAAACATTTGTGAAAGTTTCTATACAAAAATAACCATCACCATATTTTTGGATTGACAGATCTACTCTAGCATCTACAACAACATCCCGTAAACAGAATATGCCATGCTTCTTTGTTTTTACATTTGTATCGGAATAGACTGGTTATGCAGGTTGTGTGTGTGTGTGTGTGACACACCTACCACGGTGTAGACACAGCCTGGGGACATAACACACTGCAACAATGGTCTTTTGTGTGGAACTACATTTCCTTACCATACATGAGGTAAAACTCAACATAAACTAAGATTAGCAAAAGGTAAACAAGAACCTAGCAGTTCCAATGAAAAATGCCCCTAATGTCTTAGTTTCCCCTGAACACACACACTCACCTCTCCCAATCCAGAGTTTGCTCTGCTGAATTACAAATTGATCCTTGCTAGCCTGACCCCTGCTAGCTTGGCTAATAAGCCTGTAATGTAGCCATTGCAAGCGAGCTACATGGCCAATTAGTCTGGGGACCATCTTCAGCACAACATGAAAATAAGGGGCTATGCTTCACCTGGAATGACATGTTTAGTTTTTGTTGACACTAAGCGCTAATGAACTGCAGGGAGAGGTGCCCTCTCGTCACCAATCAGTGTGCTGGCTCAGTACCCCTCCTCTCAGACCACAGGGTCCTACAGTACTGAACTCAGTATCCCTCTTCTTAAACCACAGGATCATACAGTATGCCTCCTCTCCAGATCACAGGGTACTAGCTTGCTTAAAGAGGAATTTGACCCAAAATCCATTGTCAGAATTTCTAGTCAATCCACGATGCATACCGTTTCGAACTTTCATCATTTCGTGTGCAGCTGCATCATAGTTACCGAAACGTGAGGTCTTGCGTTTACTGCGTGGAAAAGTCTCATAACTGCATCAAAATACGTGGTAAGACCTCTTGCACTTTGACCCTGCTCTATTATGCCAGTGATTCCTAGAGAGCAGCACACGTTAGCTCTTGCTCTGTTCCACATAAGGACCTGGCGTGGGAGGGAGAGGGGAATCTTGGGAGTTGTAGGAATTTACTCAAATAGGCGATTTGAACATCAGGAGGCATTCAAAGTGACATCTTGACTCAGATCTTTTTGAAAGGCATTTTTTGTGAATGTCTACGATTGAATAATGCAAACCACAGGATTACAGGGTCAACTTTTTTTTGTCAAGGACCAGTGATCTGGCACGTCAGGTAAAGTCTATGGGCATGGTGCATACAGTGGTTGGATCTCTACCACTCACTCACTCTCTCTACCTCCTTATTCCTCCCTCCCTCCATCCGATCCCTCCCCTCTCCTCTCCCACTCTCCCTGTACCTCAAACTGGGGCCAGTTCATGGGCATGCTGGGGCCGTGGTTGGATCTGAACCACTTGAGGTCCTCCTCAGCGTCTACAGCAGAGAGGGTGTCCTCCAGAGAGTGGTAGACTGTCTGGAACCTGGAGAGAAGAGGTGTCAATGGATTCAGTCCATTTGATTTCATAATGTTGTGGCTCTCTTCTCTTCATAACTCTTTGAGTTACCAAACTGTATGCTGAACTATCCCTTTTCCAACTGTGGTTGAAACCAGACAAATAGTTTACATTTGAAGAATTTCATTTAAAAAAAGCTCTATCCACCATCTTACTTGTGATTGGTGGAGAGGTCGAGGTGTTGTTTGACCTCTAGCAGCAACTCTTTGAAGAAGCAAATGCGTTTGTCCTCAAACTGCTGCCACTGCTCAAACACCTGCTCCATGTTCTCCATGTACGGATGAGTGGTCTTGTCCAGCTCCTCCAATGACTTCTCATAGCGCTCCTTAGTCTAGAGAGGGAGAGGGTCACACACACACACACACACACCTGCTAGAGATTTTCTGTGTACTGATGGGTCACAGCAGCACACATTCCAGCTGTAACACACACACACACACACACACACACACACACACACACACTCCTTACCTTCTCCATCTCCTGCTGGCACTTCTCCACCTTGTCCTGGAGTTTCTTCTGGGCCTCAGGGTTGTTGTTACTCTCCAGCTTGCTGTTGTTCTCCCGGCTGGTGGCCAGCTTCTCCTCCTTACAGGCCGAGTGGTAGGCCTTCTTCATGGTCTCCACCTGTAGACACACACACACACCAGTCTTCATTACCACCATCACTGGAATGGTACATTCAGCAGCGTTAATGTCACATCACCATGTTATCCTCACACCCATCATAGTTAATCACTGCCATCGATCTCATCGTCATTACGGCAACATTGCAAATCATCAACGTTGACATCATCTTCAATTTCCATATCATCATCATCGTATCCTAACCATTTACTCTCCCAACAGTTTGGATTTGAAATCAAACAAATTAAATTACTATGGAGGTTAAAGTAGAGATTATCAGGTTTAATTCAATGTTTTCTTTTTTCAGATTGGTTTCACTATTTAGAAATTACAACCCTTTTTATACATATTCCCTCTATTTCAGGGCACCAAAAGTATTAGTCATGTGCGTTCCGTCACATCATTTGTGCAGGCATAGGAGAGCTGTCAATGTCTAGTATTGATTCTTGCATTTGCCTTTGGAGTCTGTCAACATGAAGACCTGAGAGACATCAATGAAAGTCAAGGAAGGGGAGCTGAAATTGTCAAAACCTTTGACTTACTAAAATCACAAACAGGCTGATAGGCCAAGGAAGACTTCTACAGTGGATGACTGAAGAATGCTCACTCATAATTAAGAAAAAAACAACAACAACTGTCCCACAGATCAGGAACAGTCTCCAAGAGGTATGCATGAATGTGTCAGAGACTACCATCCACAGAATACGTCACCAGCCACTAGTTATCCTCAATAAGGATGGTCAGGTTACAGCTTGCTAAAACGTAGCTAAAAAGCCTGCAGGTCTGTAAAAAGGTCTTGTGGACAGATAAGATGAATATTATCATGTACCAAAGTGATTGCAAGAGGAAAGTTTAGAGAAAGAAGGATCTGCCCAAGATTTACAGCATAACACCTCTTCTGTGAAACATGGTGTATAGCTGCCACAAGAACTGTCTAACTTGTCTTAATTTATGATGTAACTGCTGATGGCAGCAGCAGAATGTTTTCTGAAGTATACAGAAACATCTTCTGTAAAGTACAAGCAAATGGCTCAAAATTCATTGGATGGTGCTTCATCATACAGTAAGATAATGACTCCAAAGACAATAATCCCAAACATACTGCCATAGCAACTAGGGAGTTTTTCAGGGCCAAAAAGTGGAAGGTTCTTGACTGGCCAAGTCAATCTTCAGATTTAAATCCAACTGAACATGCATTTCATTTTGTGATAAGATTTTAGGCAAAAATACCTAAAAACAAACAACTGAAGATGGCTGCAGTAGAGGCCTGGCAGAGCATCACCAGAGAAGATACCCAGCATTGAGTCACAGATTTCAGGCAGTTATTGCATGCAAAGGATTGTTGACCAAATACTAAACAAAGTAAACTAAGTACTTTATTTGGACATTATATGATTTTTCTGAATACTTTTGGAGCCCTGAAATAGCGGGAGTAGGTTTAAAAAAATGTGTACTGGTGTAATGGTGAACCCAATCTGAAAAAAAAGCCAATTGAATTAAAGCTAAGAATCTAGACTTTGAATTGTTTTGATTCAAATCCAAACTGTTGGGAATGTAGTCATAAAAGATGACAAAATGCTTCCTCTGTACTGTGTATGTCTATTGAGTTTCTAGTATTTTCTTTGTTTTTTCAAATAACAATTTCTTTGCACTGTCATCCAACCAGATGATGTCCATATGGGACAATAAACCTCTTCACTTCATCAGAATCAGACCAGTCAACAAAGAGAAAGGGTCCAACAGTCCAACATGAGGTAAACACTGATACAGAGAAACAAATAGGCCGTCAGAGAGCATGACATGAGAGAGCATTTAACAATACATATGGGCTGGGTGTGTGTGTATGTGTGGGGGGGTCTTTTTAATGGTGTCTGGAAGCGTACAAGCCGTAGCTAATTATGATTAGTGGCCTGTTTGTGGTCAGCCTAGCTGCTAGTCTAGGCTAGAAATAGGGGCTGTAAGTCAGTCATATGTATTCAAGTGTACTGAGGGACGATACAGTAAGAATTGCGACGGCTAAGGCAGAAATCCATCGACTGCAAAACACAGCCTCTCTCTGCTTTCATCGTCAATAACCACCACAACGGAAAACAACACACCATCAGGCTGGTAATAATTGCGTCATAACAAGTGTTTGTGTGTTCCCCCTCAATTCAGAGCATAGGCCGTGTCTTTCAATTCCCTACCCCTGGGTTGTGTGTGTACCTCGAGTGTCTTGGCCCAGGATGAGTGTGTGTGTTTACTCATAAACAGCTCCCCGTTACCTCTTTGAGTTTCTTGGCCCAGGGTTTCTGGGCCTTGCGGAAGCCGTCTTCGGCCTCCTTGGTCTCCTTGAAGCCTCCGATCATCTGCTTGTGGTAGGCGTCCCTCTGCCAGGTCTTCAGCTTCTCAAAGTCCTCACCCATCAGGGCAGCCTTCACCTCCATGTGGAGCTCGCTCACCTTCTCTGCCTCGGTGCAGAGGGCGCCCCACGCTCGCTCCAGCGTACCGTACTGAGGGCCTGGGACACAACACACACTTAGAAATACACACACCTTCTCTGGGTTACCTTACTGAGGGAATGAGAAAAAGAACACACGCACGCACGCACACGCACGTACGCATGCATGCACACGCACACACAAAGAGAAAGAAGAACCATGTAGTCCCTTTTTCAGACCCAGACCTCAAAGCTCATCACTGTTCTCTTCTTACACCATCTTCAATCAGACAGCTGTGTGTGTGTGTGTGTGTGTGTGTGTGTATATGTGTGTGTATACCTTTGTCTATGAGCGTTCTCCAGCGCTTGGACCACTCTGTGAGCTGCTGTCCGTAGGACTTCTCGATGCGGGCCCGCTCATGGAGACAGGTCATCAGGTCGTTACACAGACGGTTACCATCGTCCACACGCTTCACTGTCCTCTTGTAGTTCCCCACCTGAAAGAGAGAGTGAGAGTGTGTGTGTGTGAGAGAGAGAATTAATATTGAGGAAAAGCATCCCAGAGTGTGATAACGAGGAAGAAGTTTGGTGGTGGGTGTCTCACCTCCCAGTGTGAGATAGTGAAGAGGAAATGCGTGTGAGTGTGTGTGGTAGGTGTCTCACCTCCCAGAAGCTGTCACTGGAGACATCGATCATGGAGTCATCATAGGAGCCTGACATGGCTGCTGCCCTGCGTTACCCTCAGTCTTTAGGGGCTGCAACACACACACACACACCTTCAGTATAATGCTAAACTACCGAGTCAGTCAGTGAAGGACTAACCTCGTCCCCAGGCTATTGCTCACAGCCAATATAAGCCTGGATTAACAACGCCTCAAACCTGGCCTTAGTGGGAGCGAATTTACTGAGCAAAGGAATCAAGTCAAGTCAACCTTTACTGATCATATGCACAGGATACAGGATGTAAAGTCTACAACGAAATGCTTACTTTACAAGTTTCCTCTCAACCGTGCAAATAACAGGACGTAACAATCAAAATAGTCCTATAACATGAAGTGTAATCAAGCGACAGCGAGGCGTGGCTCTGAACCAGACGTGTGTGGTGGAAGCACTGGGTGTCTGGAGTTCCCCCCCCCCCCCCCGGTCTTCGTATTGGGTAAACCAAGGCCAAGTTTGATGCCTTTCGAGCATATTGGGCGGAAATGAACGAGATTACTGAAAAACACAGAGAGCTAGATTGGGATTTGGCGTGAAGTAACTATGACTCAGCATTCAGTGCATCTCTTTCTCGCTCTGGCGAGGAACACGCACACGGCTGGTTGTCACATCTCACAGTGGAGTGTGACGCAGCGGGAGAGAGAGAGACGACCAATGCGACACAACAAGGATTGACCGATCTGAGGGGGATGGACGGGAGGTTTATTGAGTCCCAATCTGATCTGTTTTGGCTACCTCTGTCTGTCCGTCCGTCCGTCCGTCCCCCTTGCATTCTGAGAATGTCTCACCACGCACCACAATACCACTACTCACGTTCTATGGGTTCAGGCCCAACCACACACACACACACACATCACACACCCTGACGTCCATAACGAAGCCTACACAACGCAAAATCAGGAAGTGACACTGACCGAGCAATCGCCCAGAATTAGCATACACACAAACGCAAATCCTACGAAATAACCAGCTCAGTCATTAGCCTAACCAATGAGGGGAAGGGACGACTTGGAAAGAAGCCAGGAGAAAAACAATCCATGTCAGAGAGGGAGGGCATGAAAGAGTTAGGCATGGAAAGGCACAAGTGTGAGAGAAAGAGGAAGAGCGAGAGAGATTTCACAGCCTGATTTTCATCAGTCCGTCACACCCGTCACACACTGTGGGGTGGGGTGGAGAGAGAGAGAGAGAGAGAGAGAGCTGGCAGGGCTGTGGACCCGCTTTAGTTTCACAACAGTCACATGATAGAGGCAGCTGGAAACAGGGACATTTCTCACACACAGCCATGCATGTACACACAGACACACACTGTACCAATGACACACACACACATTATTTTATGATCTCCGAGCCAAAAGTAGCCCAACATAGTAACGTTATCTTCATTCTCTCCCTATCACATTCCAGAGAAATGCAGGACTGAGACTGCTGCCACACATCTGATCTGAGTGAGTGAGGTGTGTGTGTGTGTGTGTGTGTGTGTGTGTCATTGGTACGGTGTGCGTATAGCCCTCGGCCTACATGTTTGAGTGTGTGTGCGCAAGTACATGCATGACTGTGTGTGTGTGTGTGAGTGAGTGAAGGGGAGAGACAGAGAAGAAGAAGAAGAAGAAGAAGAAGAAGAAGAAGAAGAAGGACACAAGGAGAGTGTCTGTAGAGAGACGAAGAGGGGGAAGCGGGAATAAAGGTGAGCAGGAGAGAGAGAGATGTGGGAGGTGAAGAAAGGGGGAGACAGAGACGGATCCTGAGAGAGAGAGAGAGAGAGAGAGAAAGACATCAAGACGGACATGAGAGAGTGTGTGTGTGTGATCTGGTTTTGTAATCTGATCAGCAGGTGGGTTCTTTAACCTCACCACCCACAATACAACACACACAGAAATCACTGTGCAGGGCGGAAAAGTGGCATACTGTGTGTGTGTTACAGTTTGTGATGGGTGTGTGTGTGTGTGTGTATTAGTTTGTGAGTGGCTGTGGGGAGCTTCCGTTTGTGTTGGCAGGGCAATGCAGCGGAACAGCCCTGACAGAGAGAGCTGTGTTACCCTTCCTCCCCGCTCCATCTCTCCTCTCTTCTTTCCCCCCTCACTTCACTTCTCTCTCTAGGACAGACGTGCTTGTTCCTGTCAGCTGTGGATGAGTCCAGCTATGTTGCCCTGCGGCAGTGTTAAGAGCAGATAAACAGGGTTGAGAATAGGCGTCTGTTGTTCCTACCCTGTCCGACCTGTCTCTCTCCCTTGATGTTCCTACCCGTCTCTCTCCCTTGATATTCCTACCCTGTCCGACCTGTCTCTCCCTAGTTGTTCATACCCTGTCCTACCTGTCTCTCTCCCTAGTTGTTCCTACCCTGTCCGACCTGTCTCTCCCTCGTTGTTCCTACCCTGTCCGACCTGTCTCTCTCCCTCAGTGTTCCTTCTCTTTTACTGCTAGATGTGCTTTGCCTCGCAAAAAGCGGGATTCTGCACATAGAGACGAGAAACTATTTCCTGTAAGAGAACAATACCACGATGTGCTCCAAATATCGCCGTATTCCAGAATACCCAACCCAACCCTAACACACACCAACACACGTCCATCAGATGTTGTGCTGCTTCAGTGGTGCTCAGTCAGGGGTGATCCTCTCAGGAGAGGAGAGACCAGTCATCAGACTTTAGAGGGAGCTAGATGGATGGTGTGTGTGTGTGTGTGTGTGTGTGCTGCCTGTGTAACTCTCAGCACTTTCCTCAGCAGTGTCATGAGTCAGCACTGCGCACAGCAACACTCCTCGACTCACTCACTCACACACACACACAGCAGTTTGGCAATGCAGGCACCCGCGCGCGCACACACACACACACACACACACACACACACACACACACACACACACACACACACACACACACACACACACACACACACACACACACACACACACACACACACACACACACACACACACACACACACACACACACAGCAGTTCGGCGATGCATGCGTGCGTATGCGCGCGCACACACACACACACACACACACACACACACACACACAGCAGTTCGGCAATGCAGGCGTACGCATACACACACAGTGGTTCGGCAATGCAGGCATAGGCACACACACTCTCTCTCTCACACACACACACACACACACACACACACACACACACACACACACACACACACACACACGGTCCAGTTCTCTCTCAGCTGTCCCTATCCATCAATACTCACTGCCATGGTAACAATGGAACACAGAGGGCACAGAATGGGCCACAAAGTTCTAGACAGCCAGTCAACCAGTGTGAAACCCTGCACTTCGAACAGACTACAGCAAAAGGTAGTCACTTTTTTGGGGTTCCCCATCACTCCCATTGTTGGTTAGTTTTTTGCCAAACCTAGATACCTGGACTGAGTGGTTACAAAGCAAAGACATCTGAGACCAGGCATGAGAGAGTTCTAAAGCAACTCTGCTTTAGGTTGGTTTCAACCACGGGGCTTTTTTATCTTCAGTGTTGAACAGTTTAGCTCAATATGTCACTTGACCCAAAGGAACTTTAAACAATGTGGTTGGTCTGGCAGGCTGGACAAAGTCTGAAGTCCACTCTCATTCTATGGCATAACTTGAGCTAACGCTACCAAATCCATGTACACACACTGGCAGAAAACAGAGGGGGGGAAAGGGGGGGGGCAGAAAAGAGACAAAAAGCTGTTGAGGATGTGTGTGTATTGGTGTAGACTTCAACACTTTGTCAACCTTTGAGAGAGTAATTTCACACACATTAATAAGATCACCTCAGGCTGGGCAACATGTTGACTGAGCAAATGTTATCCGAGTTAATTATGATTACACGTTCTGTTTTACGTACCAAGCATGTTGGAATCCAATACGTAGCGAGATAAGCTCAACAAATGTGGAAAACGGCATACACTGGCTTCACAAGCATTTTATACAGACCTAAACTACTGGGCTGGCATTCACCAAGTAACCTAGTATGTGGTGTCAGTATGTGTATTGTGGCAAGAATAGCTACAGTAGCAGCTCTCTGGGTTATATTCACCATCAGGGGCCCCTGGGAGGAAACAGCTGAGACGGGTCATTGAGTGTATCAGAGAGAGATAAATAAGAAAGAGAGAATACAAACGGCTGAGAGATAAGAGTTTGGGGGAGAGAGAGAGACTGAAGTCCTGAGTCATGCTACAGCCCTTTACCCAGAATAAGACATGAGACTACGCTGACCTTCACCACAGAGAGAGAGAGAGATAGAGGGGGTAAGAAAAAGGAGGGAACAAGGAGGGAGTCGCTACATATGGGGAAAGAAAAAGAGGGAGATTGAATGACAAAAGAAGAGGGATGAAAATAGAGGGAGCGAGATGATTCTGGTATGTCTGGGGCTCTTCCAAGTCTAAATAAAGGATTCTCCTGCGACCGATGGCTAAATGACACGGCAGGACCTACTTTCCACAGCGGACTATTCCCACAGTGCTTCGCGGATTCTAGAGAGAGCGCTGAAATTGTGTGAAGCAATCCTGGGGGCGACGTACTACAGGTTACAAGTCTGAACTCACTCTCTCTCACACACACACACACACACACATTTTACTTAGAAATAACATGCATCGGCAGGTGACTGAGAGCTATGTAAATAAACATGTAAAAGGACGTCTGACCACAACGCAGACACAGAAGACAGACCTATGACGCATTTTTCAACACCAGGTGTAAACGCAAGGTGACCAGGTCCGATCGCTTTGCATCAGATCAGGAGTAATCCGATCACAGGTCACATGTCAATGCCAGGTGTCAATGGGGTCACACACACGAATGAACATTATTCTGAAAAGACCCTCTCCATTTATTGTTAATGTCATGTCTGTTCTTTTTAGAGCCCAGCGAGAGCAAGAGAGAGAGAGAGAGAGAAACAGGTAGGAACAACAGGACATACATATTCTCAACTCTGTTTATCTACTCTTAATACTGCCGCAGGGCAACAGAACTGGGCTCATCCACAGCTGACAGGAACAAGCACGTCTGTCCTACAACGGTGTGTGTGTGTGTGTGTGTGAGTGTGAGAGAGAGAGAGAGAGAGAGAGAGAGAGAGAGAGAGAGAGAGAGAGAGAGAATAAGAGAGCCACACAAACAATAAACCAGACAGATGTCATAAGCCACTTTTAATAAGTGCCTGTGTATTGTGAAGTGTGTGTATTGAGAGACTGGAGTGTGTGTGTGTGTGTGTGTGTGTGTGTGTATCTTCCAACTCTGGAGCGCTCCGCTCGAGCACCACTTTTTTTAAACTGAGCTACGACATGTGCACACATTCACGCACACACACACAGTGTGAGCTATGGAGATACAGAGACCGCAAAAATCGGGGCTTCAGACTAGAATGTGATACAATCACAAGCTACTGTCTCCTTTTTGCCATGACCCACGAGCCTAGGCTAGATGAACATGAACTCTTCCAGTACTGCCCTACAAACTCAACAATTACATGTCAATTGAAGATAAATCAAATCAAATGACCAGTCCCAACACACTATGACAAAGGCCCAAAACGTATGCCACATCTCACTCAGCATGGTCAGCAATAGCAACAGGTTCCAAAGAACTCACTCACACACTCACGCCACTCATGTTACACACTCAGTTTGGTCTAACTAGGAAAATAACACTTCCTCCCTTTAGGTGAAGGGAAAAACAAGCACTGGGTTACCAGGAAGAGAGAGGAACATGGACGTCACAATGAGGTCAAACAACAAGGCTTATGGCTGCATGAAAGCAGAAGATCAGGCCAGTAGACACTAAATCAGTCAATACGTCAGAGAGTAGCCTTGCATCCATGGAGTAGCCTTATTTGGCATCATTTTGACTCTAGTTACTTCCAGCTTGATTTAGGCTTATGCTATGATCAATTCTGAGGACTTGTATTCCTCAATATGGCCACAATGCTGGACAAACTTCCATCTATGGCACTGGTGTAGTAACAAGCACAGTGTTTCAAAGAGTAGGGTACTGGGTACGACAACATAATGAGCTTGCTGGGGGGAAAAAAAAGGTTTGGCTATTTCAATTCTTATCATAAAGCTGCTGGTGAAAAAAAGTCTGTAGCTCTGAGGTCATTTTTTCATAAATGTTCTGTTTCCATTTCCTTCTTTTGTTTCATAAATACGCCTGTGAGTGCGGCCTTCCCTACAGTGTTGTTGAGTTACTTCACAGTGAGACATATTTCTAAATCCCTATGGAGGTGGTCCGAATCAGGGCTCCAGGGAAGTGACTTGCACATAACCTACTGTGGAGGGGGGTGACATGTTTCCATGGCAACCGGAGGGTCATGAACAATGACTTGGAGGTCTGGCATTTTTGGTCATCCAACAGCTGCACCTAACTGCTGATCTCACAACGTCTGGATAGGCTTATTAGTACACCAAACTCATCTAGGTCTCAACAGATCAGTGAATCTAGAAGGGTGCCAAGACTCAAAACTGCTCCATGAGTCCACCAACTGGTCAGCTGTGCCCTCAACGAACCAGCATCAACAACACCTTGTGTCGTCGGCCCAGCCCAAACAACCTTGGACCACGGCAGGCTAAAACAATAGCATGCTCTACTCTTTCAGGCATTTTCCATTTGAAGGGCCAACAGAGGGGAGAGACATAATGGGGGGAAATACTGTACAAGGTGACAGGGAAGGGGAGACCCTGACGTCACTCGTCTGTTTCCTGCAGAACCCTCCCCCTGCTCACATGCTCAGGGCCTGAGGGCGTAGAAATAGAATGAGAATAGAATGGACATTGCTCCAACTTTGGTTTTACTTTGACAGCACGACGGAGTCACACTTTCACTCAGCGTTGGGAGTTATTCGCCTTAGCACAACCCATGAAATCCGGGAATGACCATCGTCATGAGGTCTGCAGTCAGCAACATTCCGAAAGAAAAGCAGGAACTGGGATCTTTTTACATTGGCAGGTAAAGAAGTAGTGATGTCAATGCTGCGCTCTCCACCACACACCCTAACAAACACAATCCCATCATAGTTCAATGACACAATTACTCTATGACTAGTAAGTTTTCTCTCTCTCTGTCTCCCTCTTCTCTCAGCAGACACTAAGTGAAATCAAAGAAAAGTAACGCTAGTTTATGTCCAAAAAACGAGACACCAAAGTAGTCTCTCACACTTAGTTCATATGCGAATGTAATGCATACCTGCTATATGACAGCGACGTTAGCTGCCCCGCCTTGCAGGCTTCAGTCAGGCAGACAGCAACTTGTTCCGCATTAAAGGGCTGCAGCAGAACCAGCCTTATGGTCCAGATTAAACACTGTTCTAACCGAACCATCACACTGGCTACTTACTTCAGCCACGAACGAAGCACTTCGCTTATCTTGCTCGCAAAAAAACAACAATTCATTCAACCAACCAAAAGCTGGCTAACGTTCTAACTTCGTAACTTTCTGACTGGCCCATCAAGCGAGATGTTAGCTTAGTGAAACATGTCTACACCAACTTAAAAAAAAAAAAGAATCCAAAAGAAACATTCGACAGACGCTATTTGATTTAGCCATATTAGGACTTCATTCAACTGTACAACTGAATGTCAAAACTAGCATCAAACTGGCAACCCGGTGTTGGAGCCTAGCAGCAGGCTAGCTAACTAGCTACATGACGTCGAATCAGTTTACTTTTAGTAAGCTAGCAGCAAGGAGAACTAGCTTGAATATAGTTGTTATAGCCGAGCTAATGAACGAACCTATAGTGGGAAAACACGTAAGACACGTGGACTTACTTTACCTTGAAGAGTTTCGCTGCTCAAGAGAGGTGGTATTGAATGAATAAAGCAAAAGCCTTGAGGAAATGTTGGTAACCTCTCTCCGTTTTTTTTTTATATCCTGATAAGCACCACGGACCGACCGACTGACTGACTGACTGGGCGGGAGGCCGTTCTGATGTCATATCCCTAACCCCGGACTATCTGGAAAAAAAGTGACTCTATAATATTGTCTTATGTAATGGTCACGACATGTAGCCTAGTTGGTTGACATTAAGCATTCGTATTATACGTCGTACCTTCCAATTGAATACAACATAATTTGGCAAGCAAGCAGGTTGCAGTGAATATATGGGCAATGTTCATGATCAATGATGATGATGACAGAATGATTGGCTGTAGAGTGAACAGTGCCTCGCATATAACGTCGTATGACAGCAAACATGATCAACATGACATGATCAAAACCGAATTTGATCAGTCCACGATTTTTCAATTATGATCAGAGATAGACTCCATATAGATACAGAGGCACTGATGGTTTGTTGTTTCTTGTTTCTTTATTCCTCTATTGTTCTTTGTCGAAGGTGTCACAGAAAGACAAACATGTGACAACGAAGTAAGGAGTTTTTTTTAAATACATCTGCAGCTATACATGCGAGTGATCAGTAGTGCGTGTGGGTGTTCTTAAAATTAGAACTAGGGACATTCAAAATTGGCTCGTATTTCACTCCATACTTAGACATTCTGTCCTCACCAATATAGAAAACGCATGAGCTACAGTGCCCTGCGTAAGTAATGGGACAGTGAATCATTTTGTCTTCTTTTGGCTCTACACTGCACACAAGTTTGGATTTAAAATTACTATGAGGTTAAATTTCATTTGAGGGTATTTGTGTACATATTGGTTTCACCATTTAGAAATGACAACACTTTTTATACATAGTTCCTCTATTTCAGGCCACCAAAAGTAATGGGACAGATTAATATAATGTCCAAATTAAGCACTCATATGTTTAGTATTTGAGAGACAATGCTTTGCATGCAATAACTGCCTGAAGTCTGTGACCTATTGGCCCCACCATACGCTGGGTATCTTCTCTGGTGATGTTCTGCCAGGCCTGCAGCCATCTTCAGTTGTTGTTTGTTTAGAGGTATTTTGCGTAAAATCTTATCAGGAAATGAAATTCATGTTAAATTGGATTTATATCTGAAGATTGAATTGGCCAGTCAAGACCTTTCCACTTTTTGTCCCTGAAAAACTCCCTAGTTGATATGGAAGTATGTTTTGGGTTATTGTATTACTTTGTGATGAAGAGCCATCCAATGAATTTGGAGGCATTTGCTTGTACTCGAGCAGACAATATGTTTCTGTACACTTCAGAATTAATTATGCTGCTCCATCAGCAGTTACATCATCAATTAAAACAAATTAGCAAGTTCTAATGGCAGCTGTACATGCCAAAACCATAACACCCCTTCCACCATGTTTCACAGATGAAGTGTTATGCTATGTATGGGCAGATCCTTTCCAAAGTTTCTAATTGCAATCACTCTGGTACATAATAATAGTAATCTTTTCTGTCTGCAGGCTTTGTAGGTACCGTTAGCAAACTACAAACTACTACCTGACCATCCTTTTTGAGGATAACTAGTGGTTTGCACCTTGCAGTGAAGCCTCTGTAATTTGGCTGGTGACATATTCTGCAGATGATAGTTTCTGACACATTCATGCCTACCTCCTGGAGAGTGTTCCTGATCTTTGGGACAGTTGTTTCAGGGTTTTTCTTAATTATGGTGAGCATTCTTCAGTCATCCACTGTAGAAGTCTTCCTTGGCCTACAAGCCTGTTTGCAATTGCTGAGCTCACTAGTGTTTCTTTTTCTTTTTAATGATGTTCCAAACTGTTGTTTTTGGTAAGTCTAAGGTGTTGGCTACGTTTCTGATAGTGTTTTTCAGATGTATGTCTTCCTTGACTTTCAATGACACCTCTTTGGTCCTCATGTTGACAGACACCAACAGCAGACTCCAAAGGCAAATGCAAAGACTACAATCAATGTGAGACATTGACAGCTCCCTTATGCCTGCACAAATGATGTGACTGAACACACCTGAACTAACCAGAGACACCTGTCAAGCCAAGTGTCCCATTACATTCAATTCCCTGATGTCGACCATGTATAAAACATGTCCTTTCTAAATGGTGAAACCAACACAAATAATGTACACAAATAAAAGCTGATAATCTCTACTTTAACCTCATAGTAATTGTTTGATTTCACATCCAAACTTCTGGAGTGTAGAGCCAAAAGAAGAAAAACTGTTTCACTGTCCCATTACTTATGCAGGGCACTGTATAGTTATATGTGAAGTCTGGGAATCTAAATAATGCACACATACAGTGACCTTAAATTTAATTTATTATATGTAGAACAATATAAGAGGCACCAGGCAATTCCAATTGCTTAGGAATTAGAAATAAAATATTATTTGTTGTAATTCACATATATTATGTAATGATATATTATATAATGTACTTTTCAATTTTGTTAGCAACATTAAAAGAAGATCTATGTTTACAACATATGAGGGTAAAAGTTCAGCAAAATCAGTTCACCAAAATAAGTTATTTTGAGATGGTTTTCCAGTGGGTACTAAGGTTTGACAAAGGCAGCACCATTGTACACAAGTAAAATACTTTTTTCTGCAAAGTAAAAAAAACGTGAAGTAGAATAAAACATGGTAAGGTCTTGCACACAAACTGAAAAAAGGCCAGATCACAAGGCAACACAGTTGTAGAGGAAAGAATAGCCTGCAGAATACAGAAAATGTAACCACAATATGGGAGATTTGGGTAGGTAAGAAAGCACTTGTACTATATGAGGTTTACCAGATATTCACTCTTAGCTCACATCAATCTAGTCAGTTCTCAAGTGCTGGTGTTCATCTAAGGGGCCCTTCAATGAAAGACGAACATAGTGTGCCAGTTCCTAGTACTGTACAAACAAGGTTGAGAAACAACTCTGATTACACTCTGTGTGACTAGAATGTGGTTATCTTGAACACACAAGCTAACCAGACTGCTGCTGAGAGGTCAAACCAAGGTCACATCAAAGGAACATGGAATGGAGCTATGTGGCTACGGTGCTTTGTTGGCATGGCAATGATGACAACACAAGAGTAGAGAACATTTACCTTTTGAAGAATTGACCTCTGATTAATCTAAAATCCAGACAGATTATGTTTCATTGTAAACACATTAGTTTACTTTATATACCTTTATGGTATGAGGAACAATTTGAGATTCGAGTTGTGTGACTGAACATTAATCGAGTCGATGTTTATAGAAATCAAAAAGTCCATTGACAGTAAATATATAGACCAATCCAGTAGTTTAGGAAATATTTGAATATTAGAACTGTTCATATTCCACTTTTACAAGTCACTTTTTATGCTTTAAGCATTGTCCATTACACTTTCTACAATGTTATATAGTAAGTTCTGAAATAAAAAATAAAAAATTAAATACTACTTGTTATTCAGGGCATAAACATTAACATTTATTTTGGACAAACTTTTGGTTTTTGGACATTAAAAGTTTTTGGATATTAACGTTTTAGATATTCATATGTCTGCATCTAGTTTAGGAAACATTCTGCTTAATGACAAACCAAACATTAAAACTTCAAAAACATCTATATCAAAACAATACATACAGTATAAACAATACTAAAACCAGTGCATCCAAATCTTTCATTGCATTACCTTATGGTATGATATACATTTCTGACAAACAGGCGACTATACAATGTATTATCTACATGTATTATCTACACTATACTTAGATTGTTCCAGAACAATGTCTTTGTACAATGTAGTGGAAACACATTGTGAATAAGTTCTAAATACAATCAAACATACTGAAAATAACCCTTGGCATTGCTTTATATGTATATATTGTGTCCAGTAATTTCTGTAGTGATTTCAGCACTGTGTCCATACACTGCTCAGTCTATACAGAGCTTACAACACCTTTTCTCTCACATGCTTCTCTCTCTCTCTCAAAAGAAAAAAAACACACACACACCAGTCCCACCCTTCCTTCATGCAGGTTGGAGTGCCCTCTGTGGGGTCTCCGGCCACTGGTGTGTCTGTCACAAGGAACGGGGGTGGGTGGGGGTCTTCCATTGTAGTCTGGGTGGGAGGTCTCTCCCGCTCACTCTGCCCCCCCGACAGGAAGTCCACGGAGGGTCAGTGGTGGTGCTGGGCGTGACCTCACTTCCAGGTGGCGGCTGCGGGTCGAAGGCCTGTGCCCCCCCTGGTGCCCTTTGACCCCAGAGACTGGCCCGAGCGACTCCGAAGGTCACGCTCCGCATTCTCGCTCTGCGCCTGCTCCTCATCGTACCTGAAAGGTTGAGAGAGGGGGAGGGAGGGCGGAGAGGTGGGTAAGGAGAGGGATAGAGTGAGAAGGAGAAAAAAGATGTAAAGAGCAAGAAAGGGAGAGAGAGGGTGAAAAGAGATTTCTCTTTCAATCATGAGACTGTAAGGACATTTGATCAGTGATAATCCAAATCAAACAGGTCTGTCTAGTCACCATATGCTAACAATGACGAAGGGGTCTCAGCGACACCTCTGAAACTGCTATCTGCCTCTGAATGGTGGACAGGAAGGCTATTAGTAACCACTCCCACTTTCAGGTCACCACACCTTTTGGGTCTCTTGAATAGAATGTATGTCTCTCAAACATGTAGTTGTATTTGAGCTGCCTTTCATTACCTGGTATACTCGCTGTACCGTACAATACTATTTTGCTTGGACAATAAACGTGTTACTTGACATTTGGAACTACAAGACATCTTATTTCACAAGGGTGAAATTCCTACAAGACCAAGAGGGAAGCCTGTCCTAGCCTGAGGGACACTGAGTGACCACATCCATTAC
This sequence comes from Argentina silus, assembly GCF_951799395.1. NCBI lineage: Eukaryota > Metazoa > Chordata > Actinopteri > Argentiniformes > Argentinidae > Argentina > Argentina silus. Next base: position 1,018,780 of record NC_139674.1, on the reverse strand, counting down.
CAATGTAACACCCTTGTTATGACTATTCTACTGTATGTAATCGCCGTACGCCTATTCACTATTAATTCAATAGTAAACTGCTATTATTGATTGACCTAGCGATCCAATATGGATCTTTTGAAATACATTTATTCTAATTCATAAAAACACTTTTTACCCACACTTTCCATTTTTATCTCTTTACATTCATGCCAGTAAAGCCCATTGCTTTGAGTTGAGAAAGAGAGAGATTAAGAGAGAGAGAGAGAGAGAGAGAGAGAGAGAGAGAGAGAGAGAGAGAGAGAAACATTCTGGCAGTCCGTGCAGCTCTATCCTATTATTTTCATGTGGATTTGTCTATAACCCCAGCAACTCCACTCACAATCCCATTTAGTTTCTCCACATAGTTCAGAAAAGGGGAACACGTTATCATGAGCACGAAATAACTCTCTGTACGCATTAACGACTGACTGAGACATCCATTAACCTTCGATAGCTCAGTTGGTGGAGTGGATGACTGTAGTGAGAATGTCAGACATCCTTAGATCATTGATTCAAATCCAGTTCGAAGGAACTCCTTTAGGCGGCGTGGTGGTACACATAGGAGGGACAACAGCAGGTGATAGAGGTGGGTGAATAACCGGCCACAAGTACACTATACTGAGAGATCACTGGGAACAATGGGAAATGGCACTCTATGTCCTGTTTTGACTGTTGTGTGTATTATAAAATATGCTGAAAAGGATTAACAATTTCAGCAATGACTAATTAGGTTGGGAGTTCTATTTGAAAGGGTATTATGTGAATGTGCCAAATAATTTCAATTTCAAAGGATTTTTAAGTTCATTGAGTTAAAACTGACCAAAACTCTGGTGATGCGTACCTTAAACATCAAGCTCTGTGATAAGAGGCAGCTATCACCTACAGAACTGAATTATAATTAACTCAATTAGCTTTGGCCTCTTCATGAGCCAGCGTTGCCATCTGGGGCTCTCTGAGCCATCATAGGAGCAGGCAGGCGTCACTCACAGGACTTGGTAATTGCCCAGGGCCTCTGGGGGTGGGCTGCGGTTCCAGCGGCAGTCAGGGATGTCCCCGCTGGGAGTGACGATGTTCAGAGTGTCGTTGATGAGGTTGTACTTCAGGATACGGTCGTTAGCCGTGCTGGAGGTGAGCGAAGGCGAGGCGTTGACCTGGAGAGCCCGGGTGGGGTGGGACACACACACTCATTATACCAGAAGCATACTTACACAGCATATGCAAGGCACACACACGTCAGGATAAGCACATTAGTCATTACACAGGCCAGTAAGTATAGATAGTATAACTGGAGCAGAGCACACTATACTGTAGAGTGGAAGCAGAATTGAGCTCACTATTTCATTTGATCTCATTAAGCCGAATATGTGCCACACAGCCAATGTGTTAGAAGCAGCGGGTGTGCACTGTAAATATACTGCATCTCACACACATGCACGACAAAATAGACACCGATACAGGCAAATGCATACACAAATAGATCACCAACACATACATTGTCATCATCCCCATACACACACACACACACACACACACACACACACACACATCATAACAGTATGTACACAGGCCAGTAAGTATAGACAGAATATCTGTAAATATACTGCATCTCACATACACGCACGACAAAATAGACACCGATACAGGCAGACAAAGGCATACACAAATAGACCACCAACACACACATTGTCGTCATCTCCACACACACACACACACACACACACACACACACACAATTTTGTTTGAAAGCTCTTCTAGTTTTGCTCTCCCATTTCCTTAGTGGAGATGCCAGCCGCTGCAGACTGAGAGACTGCAGGTTCCCAGCTGCTCTTCTCAGTTACACATTAATGAGAGTTTGGCATTGGCATGCAGGCTGCTCTTCCCCCTGGTGTACCAGAGGATCTGACTATGGCATGACATACACCCCTCTCCTATCCTGAGCCATCCATATACAAAGAAAACTTCAGGAAGTATAAAGGGAAACTTTGAAGAAGTTTCACAGGACACTTCAAGTCTAGGTATATTCTAGGTAGAAACTAGGTATATTTCTGACCCCATGTTCCTTTTTAGCACACATTCATTCAGATCCACTTTGACAGCAGGTGAGAGAACATTACTGCCCTTAAACCAGAGTGTCTGTCCTAAAATAGATCAGTTTCCCTAAATCAAAATAAATTTGGCTTAACATGGGAATAAAGAAAGAACATGCTCACTCCAAACACAGAATTAGTAAGGTGCTGAATCCTTGTGAAAAATGCATAGAAAATGAAGAATGGACATATAGTATAGTATAGGAATGGACTCTCCAATGTATACATTTTGAAATCCTAATGTTTTTCATTGGATATTTTGTTATAGCACCAATGTTTAAAGTATCTATCTGCTTCAGCAAAAGCAAGTGTTTTTAATAATATGCAATTACAGAGTGTATGCATGTGTCTATGTGAGTGAGTGTGTGTGTGTGTGTATCACTCAGGGGTCTCACCTCAATTAGCCAAGGCTTCAGCTTGTCATCGATGATGATGTCATACCCATAACACTCAAAGCAGTGCTTGTCATTGTTCATAACAGGCTATACAGAGAGAGACAGTGAGAGTCATGGAGATAAACAAATAATAGAGTAACACAAATGAAAATTTGACAAAAGGGGTAACCTTAGGCTTCAAGGCATAAGAGGGAATTGACACCTTTAAAAAAAGAAAGAAAAAGGGAAGTGTGTGTGTGAGAGTGAAGTGGTCAAAGTAGCTATGACACAGCAGATAAAGGGTAAAATGGGGAATATGTATATGTTTCAGAGTGTGTGTGTGTGTGTGTGTGTGTGTGTGTGTGTGTGTGTGTAGGTGCAAAAAGAGAAGGGGGATGTCTATACTATATGTACAGTGCCCTTCATAAGTATTTGAAAGAGGAAGCATTTTGTCTTATTTTAGCTCTGTAATCCACAGTTTAGATTTGAAATTAAACAATTACTGAGGTTAAAGTAAAGATTCTCAATTAAATAAATAAATTTTTTAAGATAGAATTAGATTTGGAAATTACAACTCTTTTTTACATAGTTCGCCTATTTCAGGGCACCAAAAGTACTGGAAAATTGGCTTGACAGGTGTTTCTGGCAACCCGATCTCATGCCCATACGCATGTTCTGATTGTTCATGCCTCAGAAAACATATGTTTGCATATGCTTGACCACGTGAATTACGATTTGTGTGGCGGTTAGGCAGTATTATATTAACTTTGAGTGGTTAAGGTTAGGGTAAGTTGTCTGGGGAAGGCATTAGCAAATATTAGCATAAGCTACAAGAACTAGCACAAAAAAAAAAGATACAAAAAAGTAGTGTTCCAAGCGCGATTCGAACCAGTGACGTTCCGGTTGCAAGTACCCAATGCACTTTCTCAACTCCGTATAATGCGTTGGTGGTTCCCCTCACAGGCGATGGAGGCATACGTAAAGCATACTTACACAATACATTGTGAATGCACAGAAAACGACCAATCGGATCATGCGTCTGTATCTCAGAGTGAGCAGGTTTCTGGTTAGTCAGGTGTGTTCCATCATTATTGGGCAGAAAGAAACTATCATAAACATATCTAAAAACTAAAATCTAAAACCTTAAGCTTGCCAACAACAACTGTTTGGAACATCATCCAAAAGAAGAAAAACACTGGTGAGCTATACAGTGGATGATAAAGAATGCTCACCATAATTAAGAAAAACCCCAAAACGTCTGTCCCACAGATCAGGAACACTCTCCAGGAGGTAGGCATGAATGTGTCAGAGACTACCACCCGCAGAACACATCACCAGCCGAACTATAGAGACTATACACCACTAGTTATCCTCAAAAAGGATGGTCTGGTTACAGTTAGATAAAAAGTACCTAAAAAAAACAGCAGAAGCAGAGGCATTTGCTTGCTCCAGTACAAGCAAATGCCTCCAAATTCATTGGATAGCTCTTCATCATACAGTAAGACAATGACCCCAAACATACTGCCATAGCAACTAGGGAGTTTTTCAAAAAGCAGAAAGTTTGCCAAAAAGCAGAAAGTTATTGACTGGCCAAGTCAATCTTCAGATTTAAATCTAACTGAACGTGCATTTAATTTCCTGATAAGATTTTAGGTAAAAAAAACAACTGAAGAACAGGCTTGGTTCCACTTTCCAATATTTACGTAGGGCACTGTATGTGTGTGTGTGTGCATGCGTGCGTGCGTGCGCTTCCGTATGTGCGAATGAACACTCACAGCCACGGCCTTGAGAGACTGCACCATGATCCAGTGGATCTGATCAAACAGTCGGCTGGTGACCTCCTTCCCTCTGGTGCTCTCCAGGTACAGACGCAGGTTACTCACAGTCCACTTCCCACCATGGACATGGTTATAGTCATCCTGAAATATATACACGCCTAGTATACTCCTCTGTAGAGGTTTGCTGAATACTCAGCTAAAACAAGTAGAACAGATACAAGAATGGATACAAGATGGGCACACCCCTACTTCTCTGGCATGTACACAGTAACCACCATGGACATGGTTGAAAAGCCATCCTACACATACAGTACATTCATAACATAATATAGTTATCTGACATATACACTCACCAAACACTTTATTAGGAACACATGTACACCTTCTCATGGTGGAGGTGGTGTAATGGTGTGGGGAATGTTTTCTTGGCACACTTTGGGCCCGTTAATACCAATCAATTATCGCTTGAATGCCACAGCCTATTTGAGTGTTGCTGATCATGTGCATCCCTTCATGGCCACAATTTACCCATCTTCTGATGGCTACTTCCAGCATGATAATGCACCATGTCACAAAGCAAAAGTCGTCTCAAACTGGTTTCATGAACATGACAATGAGTTCAGTGTTCTTCAGTGGCCTTCCCAGTCACAAGATCTGAATCCAATAGAACACCTTTGGGATGTGGTAGAACGGGAGATTCACAGCTTGAAAGTGCACCTGAAAAATCTGCAGGAATTGCGTGATGCAATCATGTCATCATGGACCAGTATCTCAAAGGAATGTTTCCAACATCTTGTGGAATCAATGCCACGAAGAATTGAGGTTGTTTTTGAGAGCAAAGGGAGGCCCTACCCAGTATTAGTATAGTGTTCCTAATAAAGTACTCAGTGAGTGTACATTTCCCACCATGGACGTCATATATAGTAATATACAATGCCTTGCAAAAGTATTTAGACTCTTTTAAACTTCATGTTGCAAAAATGTGTTTAACAAGTTACCCAATAAATTTAATTTAGTCCAGGACAGTAAAACATATAATTTCAGAATTAATGCCTTTGCTTCCCTGATTCCAGTTGTCTGGGGCAACAAAACGTGAAAACTTTCAAATGTTCTGAATACTTTTGCAAGACACTGTATATATGTATGAAAACAGATCTAACATGTATAGTACATAAACATATATTTGACATTTACACAAATACTCATTTATATTTAAGGCATTTAGCAGACGCCTTTATCCAAAGCGACAACAAATACATTTGACTAAGTAAGTGAATCATCTATCCATCAGTCATTATAAGAAAACTTAATCTATGCTACAACTGGGACTATTTGCAGAAGAAAGGATTATTATAATTTTTTAAATTTATTTACAGGAGAGAAACCTGCACAGGGGGGTAGTTGGGATGAAGAGGTCTTTAGGAGGGACAGTTAAGATGTAGCCTGAAGAGATGGGTCTTCAATCTACGGCGGAAGATAGATAGTGACTCTGCAGTCATGACAGCAGTGGGAAGCTCGTTCCACCAGCGGGGCGCCAGGACAGTGAAAAGCTATGACCGAGTAGTGCGGCTGCTGTATCCATGTAGAGGTGGTGGTGCCAGGCGGCCAGCCGAGGTGGAAGAGCAGAGTGATCAGGCAGGGGTTTGGGGGCTGACCATTGCTTGCATGGACGGAGGGGCTGTTCCCTTTGCCGCCCGGTAGGCAAGCACCAGGGTCTTGAATCTGATGCGAGCTGCTACCGGGAGCCAGTGAAGGGCGAAGGAGGGGGGTGACATGGGGAGAATTTGGGGAGATTGAACACCAGACGGGCGGCAGCATTCTGGATGAGCTGCAGAGGTGCTCGCCACATAGGATTAGTGGTTGTCAAGGATCACCCCAAGGTTCTTGGCTGTCTGGGAGAACTCTACTGTGATGGAGAAGTCTTGGAAAGGGCAGGCTTTCCCCGGAAGGAGGAGCAGCTCAGTCTTGTTAAGGTTGAGCTTGAGATGGTGGGCTGACATCCAAGTGGAAATGTCTGCAAGACACACAGAGACACGTGTTGCCACCTGTGAGTCAGAAAGAGAGAAAGAGTTGAGTGTCATCTGTGTAGCAGTGGTAGGAGAAACCATGTGAGGAAATTACAGAGCCAAGAGATTTGGTATAGAGGGAGAACAGTAAGGGCCCTAAGACGGAGCGGAGAGGATATCGATGGGTGGTTTACTGTGTCAAATGCAGCAGACAGGTCCAGAAGAATGAGAACAGAGGAGAGGGAGGAAGCTTGAGCAGAGTGGAGGGCCTCTGTGACAGCAAGGAGAGGAGTCTCAGTAGTGCCCAGCCTTAAAGCCGGATTGGTGAGGGTCAAGGAGGTTGTTCTGAAGGAGGTAGTGAGACAGTTGGTTATAGACAGCACGTTAAAGGGTTTAAGATAAGAAGGAGAGAAGGGATACTGGTCTGTAGTTATGGACAGCAGACTGGTCAAGAGTTGGTTTCTTGAGAAGAGGCTTGACTCTGGTTGTCTTAAAGCCAGCTGGGACAGATTCTGTGGATAGAGAGGAATTGATTACGGTGGTAAGGAACAGAAGGAGGTCTTTGGAGATGGATTGGAGAAAGGGGGAGGGGATAGGATCGAGGGGGCAGGTGGTTGCCCGCTTGGATGTGACCAGTTTTAGAATATCATCAGGGGAGAGGGGGGAAAAGGCTGATAAACCAGAGACTGAGTGTAGCACAGTGGGTTTGGTTTGGGAGTGGTAGCAGTGTTGGCGAGAGGTTGAGAGAAATAGCTCCTAATGTCATCAACCATCTTCAAAGTAGGTGACAAAGTCATCCACAGACAGGGAGGAGGGAGGAGGGGGAGGAGGTGGGTTGAGGAGTGAGGAAAATGTGGAGAACAGTTTCCTTGGGTCAGAGGCAGAGGATTGAATTTTGGAATGGTAGTAAGAAGCTTTAGCAGCTGATGCAGATGAAGTGTAGTTAAGGAGGAGAGAGAGGTAAGGTTTTAGTTCATCAGGGAGGCAGGTTTTTCTGCATTTCCTCTCAGCTGCCCGTAGCCCTATTCGACAAGCTTGCAGGGTTTCAGACAGCCAAGGAGCGTGTGGAGAGGATCGTGCCGGCCTTGAGGTCTGTGGACAGAGAGAGTTGAAAGGATGAGAAAAGAGTGGAGAGGAAGTTGGAGGAGGCTGCATCAGTGGATAGAAGGGAGAAGGATTCAACAGACAGTAGGGAGGATAAGACAGAGGAAGAGAGTGGTGAGGGAGAGGGTACGCAGGTTGCGACGAGAGGATACAGTGTGGGTAGAGTCTGACTGGGAGGGGGTGGATTTGAGGGGAAGGGAGAAGGATACAAAATGATGATCAGAAACTGGAAGAGGGGTAACAGTAAGGTTGGAGGTATGGGAGGATCTGGTGAAGACAAGGTCAAGCTGATTGCCCGCCTTATGAGTCGGAGGAGAGTGGGACAGGGTAAGGCCAAAGGAGGAGAGAAGGTCAAGTACTGCAGACGATGATGAAGCTTCTCTGACTGGATTTTGAAGTCACCCAGTAGTGAGAGCGGTGTATCGTCCTCAGGGAAGAAGCTGAGAAGGACATCCATTTCATCTAAGAAGTGGCCAAGCTGACCTGGTGGACGATAGATAACGACAATGTGAAGTTTGACAGGGGAGGTGACAGAAACAGCATGGAATTCGAAAGTGGATATGGACAGGTGTGACAGGGGAAGGACATTATGTGACCACTTAGGGGAGATGAGGAGTCCTGTGCTTTCCCCTCGACCAGAGAGTCTAGGGGAATGAGAAAAGGAGTAGGCATCAGAGAGGGCTGCCGGAGTAGCTGTGTTTTCCGGTGTAATCCATGTCTCTGTGAGGGCAAGGAAGTGAAGGGACATGAAGCAGGCATAAGCTGAGATGGCCTCTGCTTTACTGACTGGCAGTTCCAAAGTCCTCACGCGACGGTGAGGTTGTGGTTAGTTGAGCATGGTGGGTAGATTAGATTCGAATGGTTACAAGGGGAGGTGTAGCATCGATGTATCTTCCTGATGGATGAAATAACAGGAATAACATTCATGTGGACATACAGTAGAAACACACACACACACACACATACCCCATGTCTCTGAATGGCCACATTGGTCAGGTGCACAAACATGTTGTCCAGTTCACTGGTGCTGGGCGTGTACTTAACTGTACAGAACCTGCAGAACCCCAGTTTATACCTGCAACACACACAGCCCAGTGTCAACTAAATGATCAAATCCTTAAAGAGGCAATCTGGGATTGGCACATTCATTTTTTTACTTTTAAATGAATGGTATATAGCCATTGATTCTTGAAGAATATAAATTATAAATGCCTCATAAACTTAGTTCAAGTGTCTTATCCCATCAGAACCCAACAAATACAATGTACAGTGGCTTCGGAAAGTAATCAGACCCCTTCACTTTTTTCACATTTTGTTGTGTTGTAGATTGAATTTAAAATTGATTAAAAAAAATGTTCTGCCCTGACAAAGCAAAAATATTTTTTTGGAAATTTGTGCAAATTTATAAAAATTGAAATACAAAATTACCTCATTTACATAAGTAATCAGACCCTTTGCTATTACACTCTTAAAATTATTACTATTATTATATTATTATACAAATGCAAAAATGTCATAAACAAGTCACTCAATAAGTTGAATTGAGTCCATCTTAATGCAAGGATAATAGTTCATGTGATTTTGGAATTAATATATTTGTTTTTATAGTCTTCTATAGTCCAGTCTTTGATTTGCACAGGAATCAATTACACAGTGTGGATCAGGTTGTCATTACAAACTGAGCAAATGGAGAGGAACAAAACTTCTCAAGAATGCTATCCTGAGGCCTGGGGAAACTTACAAAAATATACAAAGTGAATGGCAGAGAGGAAAAAGCACAGTCGATGGCACAACATCATCTCAGTCACTTTACAAAATTGGTCTATAACCAAGTGGCCAAAAATAATCCCTTAATGGAAAATAATCTCTCACACATCCATAAATTGTGTTTGCAACAATGAAGAAGTGATACAGCAAAGAAAGTGGCTGGAAATGTGTTTATTTGGTGTGTAGATGTGTATAATTCTACAAAGCATTAAGTTTAGTGCAAATCCAGCACATGCAATGCAGTTACTGCACCATCCCGCATGTGAAGAATAGAGGTAGCCCCATCATGTTATGGGTATGTTTGTCATCGGCAGGGACTGGGGAGTTTGTCAGGATCAAGAGAAAATTATGATTATGAATTAATGATTAGACTGTCACTACCAACTCAGCAAATGTCATAATTTTCTCTTGATCCTGACAAACTCCCCAGTCCCTGCCGATGACAAACATACCCATAACATGATGGGGCTACCTCTATTCTGTATGGATTAGACTCTAATCCATACAGTGTGTAATTGATTCCTATGCAAAAACAAAAGATATTCATTCCGAAATCACATGAACTATTATACTTGTACTCAGATAGACTCAATTCAACTTGAGCGACTTGTTGAAGACATTTTTGCATTTCTGCAAATGTTAAGAGTGTCATAGCAAAGGGTCTGAATACTTATGTAAATGAGGTATTTCTGTATTTAAATGTTTATAAATTCGCAAAAAAATTCCAAAAACGTGTTTTCGTTTTGTCATTATGGGGTATTGTGTGTGGATTGATGGCAAAACATTTAAATTGAGTCTATATTTTATTTTGACAAAAAAAGTTAAGGGGTCTGAATACTTTATGAAGACACTGTAATTGTAAACAAAAACTATATAGCTTCAAAACATGGTTAAAACAAGTGTACAGTAAACATGTCCTCCACAAATGATGTAGTGACCCTCTATAAAAAGAGAGTGATGGAATGAAGCCTGTGAATGAAGCAAGAAGTTTAGTCATAAACCTTTTACTCAGACACTTAGGTTGTCTCTGTTTACAGTGCTGTGTCCCGTTGTGCACAGGGACAGCTTTTCTTTTGGTGCGATCACCTTCTGTGACCAAAGAGAAAAAATATTTGGATGCCATTGAACTACTATCGTACTAACTCTACTGATATAAGATGCCTTTACTTTCAAACACAAATTTCACCAATAGGCTCAGACAAAATATTTGCACTGCCAAATTATTTGGTTACAAATGCGACTGGCTATAAACCTAGTTTACATAACTCTGGTTTCCATATTGATATAGGCCAAGTGTCGGTATGAAATTATGCTGCTGTAACCGTGTTGATTGCATTAGGCTACACACTCCTAGCTCTCCACTTTGCATAGTTATTATTATGACGTTTTTAATGATGAATCAGCATAGCCTCAAAACTCCTAAACAACCTCTATGGCAAGACACATCTTTCACCATAGTTGAATCAAAATTGGGCCAATCAGTGTAATTTCGTAAATGTTGCATCTGAATGGCAAGACCCATCATTCACCCGTTTCATCAGAATTGTCCCAGTGGTGTCAGAGAAAAAGCGTGTGACATACGAACGGACAGAGTGGAGGACAAAACCAAGATGGAACAGGACCTAGACTGTTCTCAAAGAGTGTCTATACTAACTCACATGTAGCACTTGAGAGGGCGGTAGGTGGTCACCAGCACATAGAGACGGAGGTCAAACTTCTTGCCTCCGATCAGCAGAGGGTTGTCAATGTACAGGGAGATGACATACGCCTCTTTGCCAGTCGAGGCTGCCACAAACCTAGAACAAAACATCAGAGACCATGCATAAACCACTGTTGTCCATTCCCAAACTGACCCTAGTCATAAATGTGTGTAGATCTCAGGAGGTAATCTATGACAGATGGAGTGTATGCTGTATTGCTTAAACCAAAATTCTAATTCTATCAGAACTACACAAGTGTCTTGATTGGGCAAAGGTTTAAAAATGACTATGATCTTTGAAAAGGCCATTAACAAGGCTAGTTTTTAGGACTTTTCTAATCATTTAGTTTGAGTAGTCATGTTATACCACGTTAGCAGGGTAGAGCAGTACTTAGGAAAGTATTGCTTTACTCTGTCTCTCTGTAAATGAAAACAGGTTGTAATAGTATCACCAACACCGAGTGTGTGTGTGTGTGTGTGTGTGTGTGTGTGTGTGTGTGTGTGTGTGTGTGTGTGTGTGTGTGTGTGTCAATGCTCACGTGGAGGTGCGGCTGTCCCGAGACCACTTCTTGATCTGGGACAGTTTGTTGATGAGGAAGATGCCTTTGCCCTGGGCCTTCCCACAAGGCTTCATGATCCAGGTGCTGGATGGACTCTTCCGGAACTCCTCGACAAACAGATTGTAATCCGCTGGCAACATGAAAGTCACTGGTACAAAGTCTGAGGGACAAGCAGTAGTGGAGAAAGAGTGTGTAAAAAGATATGGGACCATATTGATGATTACAACCATGGAATACACAGCGAGTAAGTTAAAGGGATCGTTCACAATCTACTTGCCTCGTTTTCTAGCACTATAACACTGAGTTTCGCTAGATAACAAAGATGCATAAATGATCTAGATCGAACGACAACATGGGAGATATCTAAAACCAAATGTGTCAAAATAGTTAACTAAGACCCCCTGACCCCCCTCATACCTAAATAAAGATATTTCCCATTCTCGTCTTTCTCGGCCAACGGGCTGCTCTCTTTCTCCAGCTCCTTCCGGTAGCGTTTGATGTTCTTGATCATCAGATCCTTCCTGGTCAGCTCATAGTGGTTGGGGAAGTGGTTGACCATCTGGTCGTCAGAGAGACGGTAGCCGGTGTCCACGCTGAACACGTTCCTGATGGTCTGGATGCTCATCCTACCAAGGCAGAGACCAAATAGGGGTTGAGTTTGGCCCGCATTATGGCTTACAGGTTAGGGGTACATCGCAGTCATGTTAAAAAATGTTTTACTATGAAGTTCACACTAACTAAGTACTGTAGCCTTAGAAGACTTTATTGACCTGTTCAATGAGCAGCTACAGCTGACTCTCTGTAATGGGGGAAAGTGCACAAACATTTTGGCAAACAAATCGGGGGGGACAGAAGATAAAACTGAAATGACAGCCTACCAGTAGAAGTTCCAATCCTCGCTCTCTGTGACCTGAGTCCATCCTCTCTTCTCAAAGTTGTTGATGAGCACAGATTTCTCAATGTCAGTCACCCATTTCACCTTACCAGCCATGGTACCTTACACACGAGAGAGGGGGAGGGGGGGGGGGGGCGGGGGTAGGGGTAGGGTTAGTCAAATAAAGGATATTCTCTTGTCTATTCAATAAAAGATATTCTCGTCAACGTCACCCACAACCTACGCTTGCAAATCCTCCCAATACATACAGACGTAGAACAAGCAGCTATATAGCAATGTCATGTACTGTCTACGAATCTCGCTGCAACAAACAAGTACTGCAGCTAGCTAGCTAGTAACCTACCTGCAAATCGAGAAGAAACAACTGGTCATCAACACCACCAGGCAGGCAGCTACGAGCCTGGATCCGCCCTCACCTGCACGGACTATCTGATATGTGGAGCCTGTACCGACTATCTGATATGTGGATCCAATCGTGAAAAGTGATGCTTGGAAGTATTGCTTTCATCGCGGCTCATTTCAAAAGTCTCCCTTTTTAACATCCATATCTTCGGCTCAAGGGTGGCACCAAAGTAGCTGTTATTGATCCAACTGGTCTGCTGCGGGACCACACTGTGTTCTTCCGGGTGAATAACCTAGCAACGAAGAACGCATCCTAGATTTTGTTTTTTTAATGGACCTTTCCAGGCTGGCTGCAGCATCCGCTAGGAGGTACCGGAATACCACTGAGAGGACCCCGTCTATTTTTTTCTTTACCATGTGAAAGAAAGGACTTTGCCACAGCCGACTTTTAAGATAACTTAAATAACTTATACTCTCACCAAATATAAATTATAAATGGAGCTGAATTCATGTACTATCACAAAACCTTTGTCTGCTATTGAGTCATAGTAGTATGCATCAAACACCCACACTGACATGTAGTAGTAAAAAAAAAAAATAATAATAATAATAATAATAATATAAGTTGACAATGTAGGACTTCCAAAGGTAGCAGTGTTTGTGGGACCAATAGAATAGTGTAACATAACAGGCTACATAACGTTGATGTTGGTAAATGTTTGCTTGTAGCACAGATGGAAAAACACACAGTAGAATAGTTACTGTGGCTTGATAGTTAGCTTGCGTTTTTCTGCACCCCCTTCTATGTGAGATTTGACACCTGCACCCATCATGGAATGCGCCGCGAGTCAAGTCGGGAGGCTACTTTGTCACAACTGGCGTGCAGTGAGCCCAATTAGGATCGGCTTGATTTAGGTGTGTTATTTGGCAAGTTGTCATGCTATTGTGTTGGCACCAGGATGGCACCAACCTTTATGCCCCCACAACGCTACATTAGCAGAACAGGTACGTTGGCACCAACTTTGCCACAGCCTAACTTGAAGACTGCGGTTACGTACTGTGTTTGCTAGGTAAAAGCATTTCTTCTATAAAGTTCTGGCGTCCTATGGAAGCACCTATGCCAGCACAGGCACACGCAGAGAATTTGTGAGCAGCGTGGACAACTGATAGAAACAGCTGCAACTTGGAGGCTACAGTACATTATATGGTTCTAACTTGCTACTGAAAGATCAAGATCGCAAGATGGTAATGTAGCAATGGAAAGGTAATACAGTAGGTAATAGAAATTCTGCAATGATGAAGGAATGATTGGAATGTCATGTTCTAAAATTACAACTTTGTGATGATGATCCAATGTCCAATTTATAATACAATAATAGAACATTAAATATATTAAAGACATGCACAGCTTCGGAACAGAAAGTGATAGGTTATTATCAGATTCATAACTAGGCTTAGAACTGAGAGACGTTTTTATGAGTGTACATCAACTGATCTAATACTATTGTCAATCGATGGCTGATGGAAGCAGGCCTTGATCTTGAGGCCATTGGCAAAATCAAGGATATTTGGACTATTAACCCAAGCGGAAAAAATATATACTTAAAGTATACTTTACTAATATATTTCTAGTATAGGCCTACTTGAGTTTAAATATACTAAAGTATATTAATTGATATTAAAATAACTCCGCTTAAACTGTACTAAAGTTGTATTTATTAGACTGACTAAATCATTTGTCCCCAGAGCCATACAACTCTACAATAGGTCAATCAAGGGCAAAGAGATGGACTTCTCTGCATAACCTCCACCCTCTGTATCATATCACTATCATGTATCATGTCACTGTTTCACCTCATTATCTACAATGTTTACTAGCTATGCTAGGTCTCATACACAGCCCCTACCTCCCTCCACCAGCCTGGACTAAATGCACTTTAAAATAGTCCATATTTATGTAGCCCGTATTTAGTTTTTAGTATTTAATGCTATAATTGCACTGTCTGCCTTACCTTTTTGCACCTCACCTAACTGCAAAGACATTTACAACTGCACCTCGTCTGTATAAAATGCTGCTAATGTTGTATGTTGTATGTGTATGTTATGTGTGATACCCCTATGTCTGTATGCTACTTGGAACCTGAATTTCCCCCTGGGATAAATAAAGTTTCTATCTACCTATCTATCTATCTATTTACAATTTTTACTCAAATTGTAAATTATGTAGGTTTTAAGCATATTAAGTACACTTGAAATATGTTAAATATGTTTACCCCTCTTAATTCATATTGAAGTATACTCATAATAAGGTTATCTGAAATGTCAAATAGTATGAAGTATATTACAATTGAATCATAATATTATAATAAATAATTAATAATGTGTGACTAGCATATTTCTGTGTATACTAAAAGCACACTTAAATTAGATACAAAACACATTGGTATTTACACTATGTACTTTTAATATTCAACCTTTATTAAGGCATGAAGTCCCATTAATGTTAAAGCGGACATGACATGTAACCAGTCAAAACAGTAACAGTCAAATTCATTTGGACTGAGTGGTGAAGTCTGTCTCCAGACTGAGTAAGTTAATTTAATCTTGCCATTCAGTGTGTTACTGGTAGTATTGCTGTGGCTATCCTGCCTGGGACCTAGTTTCTGTTGAAAACAATCTGCTTGAAACCAATTGCTGTTAATCTCTAGTGGGAGGGGATGAAACTTCTCTGCAAGGTATTTAAGTCCCTACTCAGCTTTGACTAGACCTAAATACATTTGGACTGAGTGGTGAAGTCTGTCAGGTCATTAATTGATCGTTAGATGGGAGGGGCTGCAACCCTGCTAAGTCATCAGCAATTACAGAATGTGCCCTTCTATTCTGACGGTCAAAGAATGACAGCCTCTGCGACAGCCTCCTGACACGAAGACGAAGAAGTCAATCTGCGGAGTCCATCGAGGAAGGCCTGAGAGGAAGGCCAAACTACTCAGTATTTTTATTCTATTTGATTATTTTTTCACTACTCTGAGTGTATTGAGCGCTACCTATATCTTATATTGCCCACAAACCCTCTATCTCTCTACCGGCAAATATCACAATGTGCTTTCTCCCCATTCCTGTTATTTCATCCTTCAGGAGGACACATAGACGCTACACCCCCCCTCGCAACCCATCTAATCTAGTCTACCCACCATGCTCAACTGACCATGACCTCACAGTTGCGGGAGGACTTTGGAACTGCCAGTCAGCGGTCCGGAAAGCAGAGGCTATCTCAGCTTATGCCTGCTTCATATCCTTCCACTTCCTTGCTCTCACAGAGACATGGATTACACCGGAAAACACAGCTACTACGGCAGCCCTCTCTGATGTCTACTCCTTTTCTTATTCCCCTAGACTCTCTGGTCGAGGGGGAGGCACAGGACTCCCCATCTCACCAAATTGGTCACATAATGTCCTTCCCCTGTCACACCTGTCCATATCCACCTTCGAATTCCATGCTGTTTCTTTCACCTCCCCTGTCAAACTTCACATTGTTGTTATCTACTATCCCCCAGGTCAGCTTGGCGACTTCTCAGAAGAGATTGGTGGCCTTCTCAGCTTCTTTCCTGAGGATGGCACACCGCTCTCACTACTGGGTGACTTCAAATCCACCCCCTCCCAGTCAGACTCTACCCACACTGTATACACCCTGCGTACCCTCTCCCTCACCACTCTCTCTTCCTCTGTCTAATCCTCCCTACCCTCTGTTGAATTCTTCTCCCTTTTATTCACTGATGCAGCTTCCTCCACCCTCCTGTCCACTCTTTCCTCATCCTTCGACTCTCTCTGTGCATTGACCTCAAGGCCAGCACGATCCTCTCCATTCACTCCTTGGCTGTCTGAAACCCTGTATGCTTGTAGAATAGGGCTCCGGGCAACTGAGAGGAAATGGAGTAAAACCTCCTCAACTACACCTCCTCTGCATCTAAAGCTTCTTACTACCATTCAAAAATTCAAGCCTCTGACCCAAGGAAACTGGTATCCATATTTTCCTCACTCCTCAACCCACCTCCTCCCTTTTACTTTTAACATGCTCTCGCGGTGTATATACTTTGGATCTAACAGTGGTAATTAATTTCCATTACAAACTCATTACAATTTGAGTCAACTTCAAATTCAGTGTACACCAGTGTATCTCACATTACGTAACTCCTATACTTTTAAGATTAGGCTATATCAGATGTAGTAGGCTAGATAGACAATAAAGTTGAAATTTGCACAGAATCTGAATAAATGACACTACGAAGTGCAGGAAGGAGGCAGGACTCAAAGTTGCAATAAAACATAGACTTTATTTAGATTCGCAAGGTAGCACAGGTACATACTGTAGCTTTGCAAAGTATTCAGACCCCTTAACTTTTTCCACATTTTGTTGTGTTATAGACTCAATTTGAAATGGATAAAAAATGCCATCAATCCACACACAATACCTCATAATGACAAAGCGAAAACACGTTTTTAGAAATGTAAACAAATGTATTAAAATTGAAATACAGAAATGCCTGAGCTCAAATGCAAAAATGTCGTCAACAAGTCACTCAATAAGTTGAATTGAGTCCACCTTAATGAGGTCAAGTTTATCAGTATCTATCGTAGTCTACCTACCACAAATGACATGAAAAGAAACGTGAGCTGCCCGAGCGGATGGCTCGCTCAACTAGCTAGTAGAGATTGGCTTGTTGTGAAGTATGCATGGATTTACTCTATAGGCTATAGCCTATGTGGAACTAGCGATCAACTACAGAAGCCACTATAAGCATTTCTTTTGCTTAACGTGCGGCTAAATTGTCACAACGTCGCTGTAGCATGTCCAAAAAATTTATTGAACGATCGAATGTGTCATAATTAGGGGCATGCCATTTTTTCATGTTGAATGCCCTGTGAGTTTTATATATAAGGCTGTAGCCTACAGAATAATATAAATAAAAGCATTTACATGTCATGTAACTCATTCTAGCCCCACCTGCCTGCTACCATTATCCCTTGACCCGATTCTCAGATTTATTCTCGTCATTGCACATGCCATGTAAACGTTTTTGATTGATTCATGAAAGCTCTCATTTCAATCATGTGAAATACGTTCAACATGAACTTGCGGTACCAGAGCGGAAAATTAACGACACGAACTGCGCTCTTTGCTTTGTGAGCTTTTATTCCCCAGTACAACTTCAGACGGTTATGGACATTGTAATATATTTAGAGTTATATATATTTACGGTTTCAATAACGGAGACAGAACATTACGTGGATGCTCGTTTACCGATCAAGAGTACAGCGCATGTGCACAACAGCTAAGGACTCTTATACAGCCAATAGGGAAAGCCCTTATTAATACATTGGAAACACAAAGTTGTAATAATGCCAATACATTACAGACATGATACAGCGGACTCTACACAAGTGGTCACATGACCAACTAACACAAGTTAACATTACGTTATATCTGACTCCAAAATATATTTTATGGTTAATTGATAATGATTTGCTCATTCCTGTGTGATCATATCAGATCCTAGATTCCATTAAGAATACCCAAAATGCTATTACCATGCTTTCAAGTTACAATGAATCACGTTCATTGTTTAGAGTTTACACTTATTCCAATACCTGAAGCTGATGACTCGACTCCACGTGTCGTTAACGATGCATGTGAACATTAGACATTAATGGGAGAACCTGGTCACGATTATGTTGTGCTGTTTTAACAGAACCTTTATCTAGCGCACAACATCACATTAATGCACATAGGAAGAATGAGTATAAACAAATTAACCAATTGCAAAGCAACATATGACTATAATAAACTAATGGAAGTTTAACCATATGTATACGTGTGTCAAGGACAATACAGGAGACCAGTCATTCCTGTCCTTGTCTTTAAATACCATCATTAAAAACCACAAATGGCTTAAAATGGTTAATATAAACCGCAAAGTGTACCAATTTCACTTAAGGTCAAAAGGTTTGACAACCATGGCATATACAATTCAAGATAGTCGGGAACAGATTCTTGATATCCCAATAGCATGGCATCAGGTTTATGATTTAATATACAAAACAACAATTGACACAGCAATCCGTTTTTTTATTATTTTATTTAAACTGTTACATAAAAATCTTGCTATAAAAATAATGCTCAATATGGGGCATTGAACAGTCAGCCTTGTGCAGATTTTGCCATGAGTAAACAGAATCAATAGATCATCTATTTTAGCAATGTCCATCGGTGGCTCACTTTTGGATTCAGGTCCAGGAATGGCTGTTAAGGCATAATATAAGTATGCAAATAGATCTGCTATCTATATTATTGGGGGATCTGTGTTACGGTTCCCCCTCCTAACCTACCCTCTGGCACCACCTCGAGGCCGCGGCGGTCATCACTGGAGCGGCTTCCCAGTCGACAGCGCACCTGAACCCGATCCCCAATCAACGCCCTACTTAAACCCTGACTGAGCTTCAGTCCAGTGCCAGAACATACTGTGACCATACGGTAACCCCTAGACTAGAGTATTCTCATCGCTATGCTTTAGCCCTCAGTGTTTTTTTGTCTCCTCGTCGTTGCCTCACTCCTTGTCTCCTGTGTTTTCCTCCTGCACTCCAGACCCTCTTGGATCCCGCCTCGACCCTTCCACGGACCTAGCCCCTTTTCCTGTTACTGGACCTCCCCGCCTGCTCGACTCCTGCCCGTCTGACTACCCGTCTGCCTGCCCGACCCCTGCCTGTCTGACTACCCATCTGCCTGCCCGACCCCTGCCTGTCTGACTACCCGCTCTCCTGCTGACCCCTGGACCGACCCTCGAATACTCTCTCCAGATTCTCCACTCTTTCCCCTTCCCTATTATTATTATTATTATTGAAGACGCCTTCGGGCAATATTGCTTTTCTCCCCTCCCTGTGCCGTTATTGGTTCCACCTGAACGTCCCCGCGTAACAATCTCAGGGATAATAAATACATATTTCTTTTTAGAGAAATTGTGACAACTTTACAAATGGAGAGGTTCAAAGCCTTTGTGAAATACAACAGAAGAATAGAGGGATATATTGCCAGGGGAAATAGTAAAATTATATTATACAGGGAAAGGCTGATTGACTTGTAGACATCGGAAGGTTAGAATTAGATATGGAATGGATAGTTGATTTGGCGATTCACTTGTATCACGACTGGAGTGACTCAGACAAGGACTCAAACGCACGACTCAGTCAAAAATCTTGAATCAAAAACTTAGTCTTTACTTTCACAAGGGTAAGGTTCACAGGTAGTCAGTCAGATGAAAGGCATATAATCCAAAAGAGTAAGCAGGCAATGCAGGAGCCAACAGCCAGCAGCCGCTTAACCGGTGTCCATTGATGAACCGGGGGGGCCTGGAGGTGGGAACCAGGGGACTCTCCTTCACCGGCTTGACCCTGGCCACATGGAAGGTGGGGTGAACCCTCAGGGATCTGGGAAGCCGCAGTCACACCGCCACAGGATTAATCAACTTGGACACAGGGAAAGGCCGGTGGTCTGCCCCCGGTTGTACCGGCCCGACGTCCTGAGGAGCACCGGCTGGGCCCGGCTCCAAGTGCGGCGACACCGGCAAATGAGCGCCTGGGCAGGCGGGACGCTGACCTCTGCCTCCAGGTCAGGGAATAGTGGCGGCTGATACCCATAGACAGACTGGAATGGGGAAGGACCGGAAGCAGAGCTCTGCAGAGTGTTGTGAGCGTACTCCACCCAGATGAGATGCCTGCTCCAGGTGGCTGGGTTCTGGGACACAAGACCCGTAGGCAGGTCTCCAGCTCCTGGTTGAGCCATTCGCTCTGGCCGTTGGACTGGGGGTGGTACTGTGGAGGGAACAGAAAGCCTTCCAAAACCGGGAGATGAACTGTGGCCCCCGGTCTGACACCACATCCTTAGGGAATCCATGAATACGGAACACATGAAATAACATTGCCTCCGCCGTCTCCTTGGTGTACGGCAATTTAGGTAGAGGGATGAAATGCACCATTTTTGAAAACCTGTCCACCATCATCAGAATGGTGGTATTACCATATTATGTTGGTGGGAGCCCTTGGGGCAGAGTCAGGGTCAAACAGGCGAGACAGGACATCAGGCTTAACGCTCTTTGAACCGGACCGGTATGACAAAGAAAAATCAAATCTATTAAAAAACAGAGCCCATCTGGCCTGCCTGGAATTGAGACGTTTGGCGGTCCTGATGTATTCCAAGTTTTTGTGATCGGTCCACACCAGGGAAGGATGCTCCGCTCCCTCCAACCAGTGGTGCCACTCCTCCAAAGCCACCTTGACAGCCAACAGCTCCCTGTTTCCCACATCATAGTTCCTCTCGGTAGGGGAGAGTTTCCGGGAAAGTAAGGCGCAAGGATGGAGATTAATATCCACTTGAGACCACTGGGAGAGGACCGCCCTGATACCCACGTCCGAGGCATCCACCTCCACAACAAACTGCTGACAGGATCCGGAAGAGTGAGGACAGGTGCCGAGGTGAAGCACTCCCTTAGTCTCCGGAAAGCCTGATCCGCCTGGGGAGACTACTGAAACTTGACAGAAGGGGAGGTGAGGGCATGCAGCGGGGCGGCAACCATGCTAAATTTCCGGATATAGCATCTATAGAAGTTAGCAAACCCCAGAACGGTGGAGGCATGGAACTCACATTTCTCTACTTTGACGAAGAGCTGGTGATTGAGGAGATGCTGAAGAACCTGGTGGACATGCTGAACATGCGTCTTCTTGTCAGGGGAGAAGATGAGGATATCATCCAGGTAAACGAAGACAAACCGATTGAGCATGTCTCAGAGAACGTCATTCACCAGAGCCTGGAACACAGCTGGAGCATTAGTGAGACTAAAGGGCATTATGAGATACCCGTAGTGACCACTGGGAGTGTTGAAGGCCGTTTTGCACTCATCCCCCTCCGTTATCCTTACCAAATGATAAGCATTTCTCAAATCAAGTTCTGTATAAGTCTTTGCACCTTGCAAGAGTTCAAATGCTGTCGAGATAAGAGGAAGGGGGTACCTGTTCTTTATGGTTATGTTGTTCAGGTCATGGTCGTCGATGCAGGGATGAAGCATCTTATCCTTCTTGCCGACGAAAAATAAGCCAGCCCCAGCAGGAGAAGAGGATAGGCGAATGATACCGGCAGCAAGGGAAGAGTCAATGTAATTCTTCATGGCATCCCTCCCAGGAGCCGACAAGGAATAGAGACGCCCTCTGGGAGGTGAAGTTCCTGGGTGCAAGTCTATAGAGCAGTCATAGGACCGATGAGGAGGCAGAGAGGTATCTTGAATATGGGTCTTATTGAATACCTCTTTGAGGTCGAAGTAACAGGAGGGAACACTAGTAAGTCCGGAAAGTCAGATTCCGTTGAAACCAAGGGGCACGAGGGAAGAGGAGGCCTAGTAGACGCTGGAGACTCTGTAGGCGCAAGGGGTACAGGGACCAGAAATCGAGGAGACAGTGAAGCAGGAACAGACGGAAAGCAGGAGGGTGAGCATCCCTCGCCCCAACCCGTAACCTTCCCAGTGGACCAATTAATGTGAGAGTTATGCTTGGAGAGCCAGGGATAGACCAGGATGACAGGCTGTAAAGGAGAGTTGAACAGGTAGAAGCTCAGGAATTCAGTGTTGTTGTTGGCGATGATTAGTTGAAGAGGTTGAGTGCGGTGAGTGACTCTGCATAATAGGCGACCATCCAAAGCGTTGGCATCAAATGACCTGGGCAGAGGAACCATGTCAAGTCCAAGTCTCTTGGCTAGCCTCCAATTGATAAAACTCCCATCTGATCTGGAGTTCACAAACACAGGAAGATTGAGTGTCTGAGTAGGAGTGATTAGTCATGCATGTGACAATACGAGAGGGATTAGCAGAGAAAGCGGTTCGGCTCACCAGCGCCTTCTCCTTCACTGATGAGCCTTGCCTTTTACTGGACACACTGATGTGAAATGCCCCAGTTTAGCACAGTAGATACATCTGCCCTCCCGAATAAGACGCTGGCACTCCTCGGGAGTGATCCTGGCTCTCTCCAACTGCATGGGCTCCTCTGAAGCAGTAGGGAGCGTTGGTGAGTCGGCTATCGGCAGGATCCATTGGGTAGGATGCCATAACGAAGAGCGGGGAAGGAAGTACAATTGTCAATTCTTATGGCCAAAGCGAAAAGAGAATCCAGGTCAGGGGGAAGCTCAAGAGGAGCCAACTGGTCCTTGATGGAGTCGGAAAGCCCATGGAGAAAAGTGTCAAACTGCGCGGATGGATTCCAGCCACTATCAGCTGTCAGAGTGAGGAACTCTATAGTGTTGTCTGAAACCTGCCTCTTGCCCTGACGCAGGACCATTAGCGCTCTTGCTGCCTCTCAACCAGGGATTGTGTGGTTGAACATTTTGTGTTAGTGAAAACTTCCAGGGAATTGCAGACAGGAGAATCCCTAGCCCACTTGGTTGTAGCCCAGGCCTCCACTCTGCCGGTGAGGTGGGTGATGATGTAAGCCACCTTGGCTCATTCCAACTGGAATGACGATGTCTGTAGCTCGAAGTGGAGCCCACACTGGACCAGAAAAGCCAGACAGTCCCCAGAGAACCGCTCGAGTCTGGAGAGGTGAGGGACTGATGCTGGCGGTGTGGCTATGAGAGCACGAGCTGAAGCTGAGACAGGAATGGGATCATGAGTCGGGACTGGCATTGGGACAGAAGAGAGTTTTGAGACTCACCACCAACTGTTGGATCTGATCAGTCAGGTAGCCAACCTGGCAGCTGATGGAGGTCTGGAAGCCCCCTTGGCGCTCCGACAGCTCATTCCTCATGGCGATTAATCCATCTCCCCTGGGCTGGAAGCGCAGCGACCACAGAGTCTGAGCTAGCTGAGTCCACAGTATGGCCAGTTCGTTTTATCATGACTGGAGTAATTCAGACAAGGACTCAAATGCACAACTCACAGTCAAAAATCTTGACTCAAAAACGTAGTCTTTACTTTCACAAAGGTACGGTTCACAGGTAGTCAGTCAGATGAAAGGCATATAATCCAATAAGGGGTAGGTAATGCAGGGTTCGGTACACAGGTATTCAGTTCAAAGAGAAAACAGATATCCGATAAGGAGTGGGCAAAAAGGCAAAGTCAAAATAACATGCAGAGATAAAAAAAAAACTGGAATATTTAACACTAGTAGAACACTGGGACGTAAAGACACAAAGGTACAATGATGAACTGGCACAGAGACAGGGGAACACACAGACTAAATACACAGGGAAGGATAATGAGGAACAGGTGAAGCTAATTAGGGCGAGGTTGACAATCACACAGGCGGGAAACACACAAGGGCATGTGGTGAAGTGTCTGAAACGAGACACAAGGTGAGGAACACAAAACAAACAGGAAACAAAAAATTAATAACATGAAACAAAACCCTAACCCTAACCCTAACGGGGAAACATACGACCCACCTCAAGACAGTCAGTGAATCCTTGTGTTTGAGAGGTTTTGAGCAAGGCAGCTGCAGTAAAGAAATAATCACCAATTGTGTGATCAATATTAGAAAAGGCTGATCCTCTCAAATGCAGAGCTTGTTTTTGCATTGATTACTGCCCTTTAAGAGCCCTGTCCAGGGGTGTGACTTTTAATATGTTCTAATTTCACTGTTGGTATAGAAAAATATGTTAGTAGGACAAGCTATATGTTTGTGCACATGGAAGTCAGTTATTTATGTTTACTATGGGTTAATGAGGCAATACAAATGTGATTTGACTAAATTGAAATTACATTAAGTCGACTAAAACGACCCATAGGTTTCGGTTTCATTTTGACAATAACTAGACTATTCAAATTATAAAAATATGATTAAAACTTCAGGCAATTTTTGTCAAAATGACTAAGACCAGACTAAATAAAAACATTTTGCCAAAATGAACACTCAGCGATTTTCGTCTGTCTGTCTCTGGTGGCTGTCTCTTCAAATCGTGAGCGCATGCAGAAACACAACAGATAATGTCTGACACTGCAAGTCCTTTTCGGGGGATTATATTATTATTAGGTAGGATGTTGCTGTCATGAGAACAACATCACAACCTAATAACCTATAGATTATTTCTGCATGTGAGTAGAGACATTTGTTAGCAGTAGTTCTTTATTACGGCAATTAATTTCTCTTATCATAGGTCTATAGGGAGCAGAAGTCGAGGTCACTCTGGCTTAAAAGAGCTAAAAACATTTAGTGATTGTAAACAAAGTATGCCATGTGGAGTTCAGTCAGTTTAACTATTTATTGCATGGAAATGGCAATACATTTAAGATGGGCGTAATTGGATGGCTACGCTCTGTTTAGCTCACTGTCTGGAGTAAAACGACCACAACATACAAGTATATAATATGGCAGGGAGGTAGGCTGCATACAGAGTGACAGAGCTGGTGGGGGCTGTGGTGGAAAATAGCAGCTACACAGAACATGCTTGTCATTCAGTTGAACAGCCCCATCTACTTCTCTAAAACATCACTATTTGTAGGCTCAGTTTACTTCACTAATCCCTCTACCCTCCCATTTATTGACATCACACATTAGTCAAACATTCAGATCCATTGTACAATGCGTCACAACAACACGACTTTTTGCACAACACATCAGTTGAAAGACAATAGAAAATATAGAAAGATAGAAAATTACATAAATTGTGAGAGATTATTACAACATATATTTTTCGTTGGTTCACAGTCTCTGGCAACAGTATATCACACAATCATATGATCTAAAACTTGTCTTATTTGGGTTGGTTGGTGTTTCGTCCATTGGCCGTTGACTGCTTCCTGTTAACTCAGATTGCACAACAACCACACACCCAAACAGGCTTTCCCTATTTTCCTTAAAATTACACACAGTTACAACAGTCTTTTACTTTTACTAATTAACACAGAGTTATCATATTTTTACTAACCCTAACCCTTCTTAGCGATAGGTTTTTAAACATTCATCATCAAAATATTCAATTACTTGAGCATTAAATCATTTCATCATTCAATCACTTGCCTTTTTGCTTAAATCTGAATCTTCATTATACAAAGCAAACAATGTAATAGTATTCTCTTCCTGATGATGCATTATATGCTGGGGGAGATCATTCTTTTGACACCACACAATCTCAGAGCCAGGGCAAAAAAAAGTCACAACAGTTGGATACTATGGAGGAAATGCAACCTGGCAGCTTTAAGCTTCTGTCCCTTGAACATGTGATGTTTTTGCATAGGTATAAAGTAGACAATAAAAAATAGGTTAATGCATAATTTATAGTCAAACTAGCAAGGAGTACATAATAAACCAAACAAAGTAATCAACCAATTTAAATGAAATAAAATGTGGCTATCAATCAATTAAAATCAAGTTAATAAAACAAGTTTTTAGAGGTTTGTAATAGTAGACTATGAATTTGCCAGCCTAATGTCTTTTGGCAGAGATGATGTACTGAAAAGAATTACAAGTCAAAAGAGGAAAACAAATTTTACAGTAATGGGAGATATTTTGGAAATACATTGAGTCAATTGTTCTGATCTCTATAGTAATAGCTAAACTCTGTAGTCTGAGTTAACAAGTGAGATTTAGAAGGTACTTGATCACGTAGAATAAGATGGCATTACATTAAGAGTGGCTGAGTCTGTCATTCAGCATCACTGTATTTAATCCCTCAGCTGCACATTAGAGTCTAAAGTGTCCACTGCATGGTTAGGCCAGAGGTGACCCAAAGATGTCCCAGGTCATAGGTCACATGCTTTATGGCCATGCATGTTGCCAACCAGTAGACTGACAGTGATCCCAACTCTGTGTTGAAAAAGGGGGTAAGATTTAAACCTTTGAAGGAGATCCTACATTTGGCATCGTATCTCAAATCCAAATGAATCAGGTCCTTCCTTAAGTCCTTATTTATACATCACTGACTGGTTCTATCAACTGGAGCTCAGGATAAGACATATGGGTTTATTACCGTCTACAATGCCATAATTTTTATCTATGAATTATTTGATCTCTTTGTCCCGCAGCATATTTTCAAACCATTTGAATGGACAAAGGTGTGAGCACCCTGACCATTATGTTATTTTATTGTATTGATGCATGTTAAGAGGGAATGTCCTTAAAGAGCCAATATACCCTATATTATACAATGCTTACAGTAGATCTGGTCACGCAATTCTATCAGTTATAAGGTGCATTCCAGCCACACAAAAATTACATTTTCACTTCTCTGGCTTATCTATACAGCTAATGTGAGTATTGGCAACTCGACAAGAAGCACTCAATGTGATAGTTTTACGAAAAACATTTCTAGGTGGAGGGCATAAACCAATATAATCTTATCTCAAACAAAAACACAAATATATGCTTGATCGATGTCGGTGTAAAACTGTTGTATAAAAGCAATAACACACTTGAGGATGTGCCATATCGTCGTTTTTAGCATGGTATGCTGGTCAACGACCGCAGCTAAGCTAATACCACAACATAGCACACCCTCTTGTGTGTTAATGCTTTATCAAAGTATAATTAGAATATATTATTTACCTGTTCACATGGCCAGCTAAGTTCATTGCAAAGACACTTCCATTAGTGCCTACCTCAATCATGGAAAGACTTTCTGAAATATGTTTCCACCCATTGTTAAAGCAGGTAGATGGGTTCACATGCTGGAAACAAATTCAGACACACATTCAGTATTTGGAAACAAACTCATTGATGTATAAGTCAATTGCTATTCTACTCTTGTAAGATTAAACTATTGATGAACTATTGATATCATACATGTTCATGTTGACTCCCCAGCACCCGAATTCAGACTTCCTGGCATTCATGTGCATTGGATGGAAGAGCTTGGACCTTTGACATCATTTCCCAAGCAGTACATGTGGTCATTCCTGTTTGGCCCCTCAATGAAAGAGTTACCCCCAAGAATCCACCTGCTTGGGAGTTCTTGAGAGCATGAGGAATGCAAAGAATGCAAACATAATTGAATAGATATGTTAATCTAACAAAACACCCAGACAAGTTCCTGATTTGTGTTATCTCAGGGCTAGGGAGAATACAAAATGGATCAATTCCAAGATTAAAGTTGCTTCAGATGATGGTGACTTACCATGACTGCCTCCCAGTAGGACAGCTGCAGTGGCTCTCATGATGTCTTTGTAAATTGACAATCCCCGCACAGCAAACTTTGTCCCCTTGAAAGACTGTTTATTCACTAGCAATCAATTCTCATCAACTGTTGGAATGTAATTTTTTGGGTCTGGGTCTGGAGCTTAAAAGGACCAGGCCATGTTCAGGCAGGGGAGAGAGCTTGACTGTGATGGGGAATATTATTCAGGTATATTAAAATGTTTTTTAGAACTCCAATGAACGGAATATTTGACAGACTATAATTGAAGTATAGGTGTTTTGAAATTAAAGGCCCACTAAAGTGACTTCGAATTCAAGATCAAATCATTTCTGGGTAAATGTTAGGTTACATACATCATTTGTTTAGAATTAAAATGCTCAAACAGAAGCATGAAGAAGCTTTTTTGCTCATCACAATTTCTACAGTCAGCAGACTACAGGATTGACTGGGCGTGATGCTCAAATTTTTTATTGACAGTTCACATTTTAAATTGACAGCCTTTCGTTCCTAGATTTTTTAGCTGGCTGTAATGTTGACCAATTCGTTAGCAGCCTACAGTGTCTTTTATGTGCATTTATGCATTTGGATGCTATTACATTTTTGATTAGTTACTTTGAAGCTATCTTTGTAAAATTGTCAGCAACTCTACAAAGATAAGTTAACGAACAGGTCTTTTTTCTAGCTGGCAAAATACAACACTGTACTAGCTCAAACAACAAGATCAAACTTTAGCGACATACTTTTCTTACCTTGTATTCTGAACAGTCTTGTCTGCATTTTACTAAAACATTCTACATGGTCAGTTTCATCTAGTCTAGGCTGCTGTTATCTGTACCTGCCAGGAGCTGACAATGGGTGCATTGCTAGTGCTGGCTAAAATGGGAGGGATGTAAAATGTAAACACATTATATCATTGGTTTATTTGATTCAGTTTTACCACCCAGAACACCTACTGTATACTGGAGCATAACATGAGCAGGTTGTGGTGATGGACACAACACCTCTTAAATCACACCCATCGACAACTGAGTATTTGAGGGAGAAACCTAATTTTTCATATTTGGGTGAGGCTAATTTGATCTGGTGAAGCAAAAACAAACCAAAACACTGAAAATGATGTTTTTCACTTTAGTGGGCCTTTAAAATAAAATCTAAAACAAATATATACAAATGAGCATTTTCAATGCATGGTATTGTGCAGCCTTGTGGCCAGATGGCATGACAGGGTGTGGCCTTTTACCATTGTGCCAATTTGCAAGCGTGTCTGCCTTAGCATATAAAAGTGATTTGTATTACATTGCAAAAACGATGGATGATAGAATAATAATAATAATAATTGGCAACACGAACAATAACAAAAGGGTTCTGTGCAGTTTCTCTATTTGGACCCCTAACATTGGATAGCTAAATGTAATATAGTTCCTCCATGTACTATTTTTTGTGTGAAATAAATATATAATACCAGTATATTTTTTGTTTTTAGTTAAAAAGTGAAGTGAAAATGTACATTCATAAACTACCTTTTTGGTTAGGGTACCCAAAGAGTATGTGGTCACTGCAAGATGGGGGTAGAGACAGATGTACCTAATTTCAGATCACTGGTGGAAGATGAAAAAAGTAAAGATACTCCTGGGAGAAGTAGCCAATGCCCCCTTGCAGCTGAATATGTTGTATATGCTTGCCACTGACACTTGACTGACAATTCTCCTGTAACATTTCACATGAAACCTTTATCATGAAGCCTAGTGTAGGCCAATGGTCCTGCTGTTTCCTTACACCATTATTAACTACTGTAGCATTCTGTTAGTCCCAGTTCCCCATCCTTTTCCCTGAAGTAAACACTTGTCCACTCCCCTAATCATAGGATAGGTGTACGCATGGGCTGTTATACCAATCCTACGATTTAAATCTGTGTAGGGGAATGCGCCCCTTGAGCTGAATATGTACAGTATATGCCTGCGACTGACACTTGACTGACCATAACTCCTGTAACTTTTTCTTAGAATTGTTTTAAAATTCTTACCACTCATTACCTAATGACCTTTTAATTTAACTACTCTCAAATTGAATGTTCATAATCTCTTCAGAGTATAAAGAATGAATGCATTTTCTCAGTACTGCAAACTGTAGCCACAGTGCTGTGCATTTGCTCCATTTCTGTATGAGCAGATTGCAGATTGCCCTCTAGTGGATATTTGGAGAGACACACTCCCTGAGGCTCTTCCTGGGTGTAACTGCCATAGGCGTGGCTGCTGAATGACAATTGTGGCAGTTACCTGAAAACAACAAGATTAAAGGACGCTGCTGTAAGTACTGTGAAGTATTTGAAATGTATTTTAGGCTCTTATGACTTTGAGCTAATATGATGTCTGAATGTGTGTTACAGGGCGGCGTCTGCTTTAATCTACAGATAAGGTATGTTTTTCACTTCACATGCTGCTCCTGTTCCTTTGTTGTCAGACATGGATCTACTGAAAACATCTGATGAATTGAAAGTATTGCTACTCCATATGTGAAACACATTTCTCAATATTGTGGTGATTGGAAATGTTTAAAATACTTCAGGGCAAAAAAATAGTATTCCTTGCTTATGTTTTAATATAAGAAACAACCTTTTGTTAACTAGGATTGAAGTGATGACATCACCTCTCTTTTGTTTTGACAAAGACACAGTAAACATTACTGGACAAATATTTATGATGTTTATTTTAACATGGTAATTAGGTATATGTGAATTAGTATACTGTTTATCATGATTTTAATTGATAAGTTGAATAGTTCCCTTGTAAAGTCATACTTTATTCTCCTCAAAAGCATATATAATGTTAGTGCTATTTCTATAAGCAGACAAAACAAAAAAGTAAGTACGTTTTCTGACATTCATCACTCCCTTTGCTTAATTTGTAATAACAAAGTATAGCCATTTTGAAGACAGCATCTTGGCAACGTGTTAGTTTGATGGGAGCTGTTTGGTTGATTTGAGTTATGGAAATCCTTAATTTGCATTCAGACTGACTCAAACACGTGAGCAGGCTAGGCCCGGGACAGGTTAGGAACAGAGAGGGGCTAGGTAGGATGAAACGAGGTGACAGACAGACAAGTGAAATTGTACAGGGCAGAAGGACCTGCAGTAAGTGTAGGGTTAAGGACAAACACATACACACACAGTATGACCTTAGTGAGACCTTGATGTCAGTGTTGACGTACCAGTTTCAACCCCTGCTGTGAATTCTAAGGATGACATAATCTTTTTAAATGGAGGAGAGTTGGCATTGATATGAAGAATCTCCCTGGTAACACACCGACTCCCTCCTTAGGTCACATGACACAATGTTTACAGAGGTAGATTATGCAAGTTGGAAGTCAAGGCAGGACAAAAGTCACACATGGCGAGGAGTTGCCACACTGATAACAATGCTAACTGTTGCTATAGCATTGATTCAACATTATACATGCCTGCTGCACTGCCCAAAAAAACAATATCAGTGCCTCATACTTTATTTTCTCTAGAAAACAAAATGGTGGAACAAACAAGAGAGCTGCGCCGTGCCATTTCCCTCCAGGCTGGACCTAGTGAGGTGGAGAACATCTCCCTGGCTGATGTTAACTTCAGGTAAAGACTAAATTGAGATGGAGGTACAGTAGTAGGCCAATGGTCACTTGAGATGGAGATACAGTAGTTACACCATTACTGACTACTGTCAGTTTCAGCCTTTTGCAACTGCCCATGGATCAGTTTTACCTGACACCAGGAAATGGAAATTAGATTACATTTCACTTTTGTCATAAAGCCTGCATAACAATGCAAACATTATAGATGTTTGAATGAGGTATCTAAGTGCATTCTTCCTTTCTCACTCATCTCCTTGAAGAAGTAACAGATTTTACATGATATATGGTGAAAGCAATGTAGTGAAAACCTTACTTTTCCTAATCGTGCTAGGTCAGTAACTGTGAGGTGTAGTGTAGGACCCAGGAGCAGAGAGGAGACCAGGCGAGGGAATGATGATGAAAGGCAAATAGGCCACTTTAATCGGTCATCTCCACAGGATAGAACAGGGAAGCACTTTAGGAAAATAACAAAGTCTCTGTCTAAACCTAGGAACACTGGAGACTGTGAGAGAGAGTCATCAAAGACATAAACTATAGGTATTAGGTATGCTCGAGAGACTGGAGCATATAACAAATACCAAGCTACGATACAGAACAATGGAAAAAAACACCGCTTTTTTGTAAGGAAAAGTCCTAAATTAGGAATTAGATACACCTGAGTGCATTCTAACAGTTAGTCCCAGTTCCCCATTCTTTCCCCTGAAGTAAACACTTGTACACTCCCCTAAAGAGATTTAAAATCATAGGATAGGTGTAAGCATCGGCTACACCAATCCTATGATTTTAAATCTGTGTAGGGGAGTGTACAAGTGTTTTCTTCAGGGAAAAGGATGGAGAATGTGAACGCAAGGTAAGGCCATCTGTTTAGTGCCTCTGTCTTCCCTCCCTTAGGTTCAACACCAGGGCTGCCAGGACTATTGGTCGGCAACTGGCAGAGATTGGGGACCAACTTGAGCGAGAGTGGACAGAGAGACTGCCAAACCAGTGGCCACCCACAGTCCACATTGCAAGGCCAGCCTATATTTTCACCAGAGACCTTTACAGGTGAGAGGCCTTTGAAACATAATGACAGTGTATACTGTAATGACATTTAATAATCAATCATTACCACATAAAATCATGGGAATCTTTGCACTCTATATGACAGCCTGGCTTCAACTGGAGATGCAGCATTTATATCTGGATTACACCTGTTTTTAGACCAATATCAAAATATCATTTTAATGATCCTTTATCTACCCATGTCTCACATTGAAATATTTATCTCTTTTTTCAAGGAAGCCATTTATGTGAATTCAGCACACAAATAATTGTAAAAAAAAAAAAACATAAAAAATAAGACAATTCTAACTGTATGCAACTTGCTATCAGGGGGATACAAAGACAGCTTTGGGACGTGAGGAGTTGCTCTGCTGTGATGAAAGCATGGTTTGCGGCCACCGTTCACAGTCAGGGAACACTGAGAGCTGAGGCATGGGCAGCTTGGGTAAGATAGCTGTTCTCCTCTCTCCACTCTTAAACCACTCTCCAATCCTGAATCTACCCCAAGTAGTGATGCTTGTGTTGACTCATAACCCGCAGTCCCCACAGTTGTATCCATGGGGCAGGTCATGAAAGGGTCATGAAATATTGTGTGGATGAAAGGTGGGTTGAATAAAGAGAAAACCAAGCATTGAAAAATCCATAAATTTATTTTAAGGTCATGAAATATTGTGTGGATGAAAGGTGGGTTGAATAAAGAGAACACCAAGCATTGAAAAATCCATACAATTTATTTTTCTTGTGCAATTGATATCTTGAGGCTACATTGTGTTTTTTTGTTCATTATTTATATCTGGCATTAGTGCACAAGCCTAAGCTTTAGGGCCTAACTGTATGCACGCCAAATGCTTTTAGGAACTTGGGCAGAAAAGGTTAATGACGATCCACTGAGGCAAAAAGGACAATACCGGAGTTTAATTCAATAAGAGAAATACAGTGCCCTGCATAAGTAATGGGAGAGTGAAGTATTTGTTCTTCTTTTGGTTCTATACTCCAAAGGTTTGGATTAGAAATCAAATCATTATGATTATGAGGTTAAAGTAGAGATTCTCAGCTTTTATTTGATGGTATTTCTGTACATATTGGTTTCACCATTTTGATATGATAACACTTTTTATACATAGTCCCCCTATTTCAGGACACCAAAAGTAAAGGCTTGACAGGTGTTTCTGGTAAATCAGGTGTGTTCTGTCATATAATTTGTGCAGGCATAAGAGAGCTGTCAATGTCTAATATTGATTCTAGGCTTTGCGTTTGCCTTTGGAACCTGTTATTCGTATCAACATGAGGACCAAAGAGGTGTCAATGAGACATTATTAGGCTGAAAAATCTATCAGAAACATAGCCATCACCTTATAATCAACAGTTTGGAACATCATACAATTTATTTTTTAAAAGCACTGGTAAGCTCAGCAATCGCAAACGGGCTGGTAGGCCAAGGAAGACTTGTACAGTGGATGACAGAAGAATGCACACCATAATTAAGAAAACCCCCAAAACAACTATCCCACATATCAGAAGCAATATCCAGGAGGTAGAATGTGTCAAAGATTACCATCTGCAGAATATGTTACCAGCTGAAATACAGAGGCTTCACGCCAAGGTGGTAATTTATGGTAGTAAATCCATTTATGTCTTTGGGGATATGAATACCAAGTATGTCTACTGCTCCATCAGCCCATTTTATTGATAAAATGCATGGTAATGGAAACGTCTTTCAGCGATCCTATACATAGTATAGTAAAAAAAAAAAATCTAATTATGTTTTAATCAAGAGAAACTAGAGAAATTGTCAAAGTCCTTGATAAGACCTAGCAGTGATCTGGATTGAGGACTCAAGAAAAATCTTGAATCATCCGCATACTCAAAAACTCCCTAGTTGCTATGGCAGTATGTTTGAGGTCATTGTCTTACTGTATGATGAAGTGCCATTGAATGAATTTGCAGGCATTTTGCTTGTACTCGAGCAAACAAGATGTTACTGTACACTTAAAAATTCAATCTGCTGTTGTTGTCAGCAGTAACATCATCAATTAAGTTAAGTTAGCCAGTTCTTGTGGCAGCTATACATGCCCAAACCATAGCACCCCCTCCACCATGTTTCACAGATGAGGTGGTATGCTCTGAATCTTGGACAGATCTATATATATATTTTATTTTTTTCACTTTCCTTCCTTGCAATCGTCATATCTGTCCATAATACCATTTTCCAAACCTAATTTTTAGGTACTTTTTAGAAAACTGTAAACTGACGAACTGTTTGCGATTGCTGAGCTCACCAGTGCTTTCTTTCTTTTTAAATGATGTGACACAAACTGTTGATTTCGGTAAGTCTAAGGTTTTGGCTATGTTTCTGATAGATTTTTCTGATATTTCAGCCTAATGACTTCTTTGACATATCTTTGGTCCTCATGTTGACAGACACCAATAGCAGACTCCAAAGGTAAATGCAAAGCCAAGAATCAATACTAGATATTAGCAGCTCTTTTATGCCTGCCCAAATGACGTGACGGAACACACCTGACTAACCAGAAACACCTGTCAAGCCAATATTCGAATACTTTTAGTGCCTTGAAACAGGGGGACTATGTATAAAAGGGTTGTAATTTCTAAATGGTGAAACCAATCTGAAAAAAGAAAACATTGAATTAAAGCTGAAAATCTCAACTTTGAGCTTATATTAATTGTTTGATTTCATATCCAAACTGTTAGAGTATAGAGTTAAAAGACAGAATGCTTGCTCTTTCCAATAATCAGGTGCAGATCTCAGATTTTCACTTCATCACAGTCGGGGACGGGTTACTAGCAATTGTGGGTGAACAAACAGCTGACCCGTGCATCACTAACCCCTAGCTTCCATCTATGGACCAGAGTTTCACCTGGTACAGTCACATGCTCAGGATACATCCTGGGCTTTCTTTATCATGCATAACTGTCCATAGTATGTAACATACATTCTTCTTTTCCCTAACTCAGGTATCCAGTATTCAACCTTCAAACTACACAGGCTGGACCACAGGAATAATGGCTACTGTGGCACTGGTGGGCACAGCAACCATTGGCACTGTATTCTGGGAGGAGTGGAAAGGCTGATCTTTGCACTGAGAGGTCATGAGCTGGTTTTTTGGCCACTATTTTTTAAAATTGTATTTTAAATATTCCCATAGATTATAAGTGATTGTTTTTAACATAATTCTTGCCATTTACCTTCAGTTCTCTTTTTTTAATTATGTGTTTTTTTAATAGGATCTGACATGCTGGCTCACAATTGCAATAGTCTTGCTAAATAATGTATGAACAATGCATGTTTAAAAAGACTGTTGCTGGTCTGCAGTCTTCCACATGAAGTGTGTTAACGGATTACAAGGACAAATTGGAATTGCAGCTGTATGGAAGCTGGACTTTCTGCTCAAACTTTAACATTGATTGTATTATGACATGATACAAATAAAACATGGAGAAAAACCTGTTTGTCGCTTCTTAAAAAAAAAAGACCAGATATTTATTCAATGCCACAAGATCAACATGAGCAAGATCATATGGGTATCCAAGAGGAGTGCATTTTTGTTTCACCATGTCACACTGAGTGCAGGAAACACTCACTGAACACTTTATTAGGAACACCTGTACATACTTCTCATGGTGGAGGTGGTGTGGGGAATGTTTTCTTGGCACACTTTGGGCCCGTTAATACCAATCAATCATTGCTTCAATGCCACAACCCATTTGAGTATTGTTGCGGACGATGTGCATCCCTTCATGGCCACAATTTACCCATCTTCTAATACTACATCTTCTAATGCTACTTCCAGCATGATAATGCACCATGTCACAAAGAAAAGTAGTCTCAAACTGGTTTCATGAACATGACAATGAGTTCAGTGGCCTTCCCAGTCACTGTTCAGATCAGTCACTGATCTGAATCCAACAAAACACCTTTGGGATGTGGTAGAACAGGAGATTCACAGCTTGAAAGTGCACCTGAAAAATCTGCAAGAATTGCGTGATGCAGTCATGTCATCATGGACCAGAATCTCAAATGAATGTTTCCAACATCTTGTGGAATCAATGCCATGAAGAATTGAGGCTGTTTTGAGAGCAAAGGGAGACCCTACCCAGTATTAGTATAGTGTTCCTCATAAAATGCTCAGTGAGTGTATACTATAGTCTGTGTATGCATGTCCTCAATACTCTTATGTCCAGTCTTTGTGGGTGGGCACATCGCATGTGAGTGTGTGTGTGCTAAGGCACGTACAAGCCTTCACAACTCCTCAGTCTGGGCTCACTCCTCGTGAGTGGTCACATCTATGTGCGTGTAGTTCTTGTGGGCCTTCATGTTGCACTTCTGTAGCATGGCCCCCAACTGTTTCCCAGGTCCCACCTCGTAGGTATGAGGGAACCCCTGACCCTGGGTCCTCTCATAGACCTCATGTAACGTCTGCTCCCACTTTACTGGCGAGATCAGTTGCTTGACCAGCTGTTTTCTCACATGGCCCTCGTGCATGTAGCGCTTGCCGTCCACGTTGGAGTAAAGGTTGATCTCTGGCCGCCGCACCTAAATGTGCAGAGGAAGAGTTAATATGCTGATGCATAGTAGAGTGTGTGCAATGGTTTGGGACTACCCTGAAAGTGTGCACTAAAGACCAGAATAAGTCAAATCTGTTCACTTATCAGGAGTTCACTGACTTTTGATTAAATTAATTTCATCTCCTTATGTACTATACATGTCTTATATAGTAGTCATAATAGTGTGTCTCCTAAAGTGCATTTCGGTGTTGTATATGTTGTACAGTAAACCCCTGATATAATGGAATTCTGCTACATGCACGCAGTTTATGCACAATTACAATTTTACAGGTGTTTTATGCTCTAAACAACTGCATTAGTTACTTGTACACTTTCATGTCAGCTCTAAGCCACAGCAATTAATAGGATTTGACTGTATGTGTAATGGCTTGGGGAGTTTGCACTACAATGGGGCATTTGAATGAGGACTAGTGTATTGCCCTGTGCCTTGACAAAATGTTGAAGATTGATGCTATTGAATGGTTGATTGATGAACTGACCTCCACCTGTCGCAGGACGTCCCTCAGGGGCTCAGTGGCTGGCAGCATCAGCTCGGTGTGGAAAGCCCCGCTCACCGGGAGCAGACGCGCCCTCTGGAAGTGAAGTCGCCGTGAGTTCTGCTGCAGGAATTCTAGCGCCTGAGTGGGAGCGTTATATGGGTGAAAGTTGACAGGTTGAGGGGGAATTAATGGAGTTTAAAAATTGCGAAAAACACCCATGTTAATTTACCAATCAGATGCATACTTATCAGAGAAACATTGTAAAACATAGTTTTGGTTTAAGATCTTTAGCTCTGTTCTATCTGCCATGTCGCCACCAAACATTCTACCAAGATAACATTCTAATTTGCATACTAGCTGAAATACAAGACATTGTCTTGGAACATATATACGACTCTGTTCTCCACCCTCAGTGGCTTTTTACCTCGTGGTGCCCGGCAATGACTCTGCCATCAGGGTACAAGTAGTTGGCCACACTACAGACAGGGTCTTTGATGCCCAGGCTGAGGCAGTGTTCTCTGGCCTGCAGGCAGGCGTATTTGTACTTGGCCTGTGGACGACCTATTACAGACAGCATCCCACTGGGAGTCACCTCTGAAGCCTTCTGCATGGCCTCTGCTCGCACCTTCACTGCATACAGGGCTAATGGACGAAAGAGACAAAGATACTGAGGCCACTTACCATGCAATCAAATGTGTTTGGCCAGAGGAACAAAAACTAAACATACTGCTCATCATCTGTGTATTTTTGTACTGTCTTTAACTCACTAATTATTGATGGTCTATTTGTCGTTTTTAATGTGCAAGCTCTCTTATCTCAAATTCCAATGGAGCAATGTAATAATAGTCGGATTTTCAACCATGAGTTCCCTTATCTGTTTTGGCATTACTTATGCCAGTTTTGAAAATATCCATGTACTCTCCATCACCATTTTCATCGGCCCCATAACATTATCAATCACCCACTGGTTTACCTGCACCCTATGTGGAAATGCAGAGTGCCATGTTGTTCTCGACCATGGCTTCGAGTTTTCCACCATGGCTTCAAGTGATTATTGGTACAAAGTTAATTTGTTAGGACATTAGGCAGCCTTTTAGATATTTTGTGGGGCTGGAGAAAATCTCTGATGATGGAGAGTATGTGGATACTTTCAAAACAGGGATAAATGATGCAGAAACAGGTGAGAGCTTCATGGCTGAATTAAGTCACAAGCCCTGGCAAATCAATATCACGACACTCCATCTCATGACCTGATATAGAGTGTTGTGTCATAGCTATCTGCTCAGTTTACTACATTGACAAAGACGCCTAAAGAAATTGATGGTAAACTGCACAAAAAAAATATTTAATTTGTTTCCACAAAGTGTAATGCTTTGGTATTTTGGGGGATTATGTTTTATGTTTTTACATGTTTAACCTCATACATGCCTATCCGTTCAAATAGGCAATTAAACAACTTGAAAATAAATTGCACTGGACAAGTCATTACCATCTTACCTTCTGCAAAGTCCATAGCACCGGAGAACACAAGGGCAGCAAACTCTCCCACGCTGAATCCTGCTGCAGCAACACAGCTATCAATGGCCTGCGGATGAGTGTGCATAGAATGATAACACAAGTCACCTGTCTTATTTTCTCATAAAGCAACATTGTATCCAGACCATATCATAGTCCAAATACTTAAAGGAGCTATCAGTAATTTACAAAAATGAAATATATTCCTTCATTATAACACTCCAAAATAGCTTTATGAGAGTAGGAGATTAAGTGGTTAGAGGTATAACTCTTCATAACCAAA
Source organism: Argentina silus (assembly GCF_951799395.1). NCBI lineage: Eukaryota > Metazoa > Chordata > Actinopteri > Argentiniformes > Argentinidae > Argentina > Argentina silus. The sequence continues at coordinate 979,470 of NC_139674.1, read as the reverse complement.
CAAATAAAGACTTATTGTGGTATTGTTTGTGCTTTGTTGACATGGGAGATTTTGTAAACAATTGAAAAGTAATGCTGTTCTCGGGGAATATAATTCTGTGAACTCAATGTATAGGTCATATCATGTTAAAATGCATTTTCCCCATAGTTTAAACAACATTTCTAACATTGCTTTAAAAAGCAAATCATACCACCCAATGTATTTCAACAAAGACTGCGACATAACCTTCCTTACCACGGGGTATTCGTGGTTTAACCTCTCCAATGCTGCCAGTGATGTGACAAATACTGCGGGCTGACAATGTACTGTCTTCATCAATTCCTCTTCGGGCCCGTGTAGGCAAAGAGAAAGCAAATCATAGCCGAGTATCTTCTGCGCGACGGAGAACATCTCCTTGACGTTTCCATACCTCTGGAGTCCGCGACCCATACCCACGAACTGACTCCCCTGTCCGGGGAACAGCAGCACGGAACACTCGCTCGGTTTTCTTTTATTTCTCCGTTCCTCCTCCGTGGGTTCGTTCTCCGGAAGAGAAACCATGATCTCGGGTGGTTGTGGGCCATTCTTCGTTGCAGGATTTGAAAGTCTTCTGCACAACGAAGGGAATGACCTGAGCTCCGCTCTTGAGGCTATCCTCATCATGCTGCGGACGTGACAAGCGACCATCATGTCGACGGATAACGTCTTAGGACTGAGTGCTTTCGTATTGCTTCATGAGATTTCCCAAGGACGCAGCCATGCTGTTTAGTATCTGTGTTCTCTGAGCTACAATAGTGGAACTCCCATCTACTTTCGGTCCCGCCCATCTACTTCCGGTCAATGTAAATCTATGTAAATGAGGATTTCTTTCAAATAAGAGCTCCCAAATTAAAAGATTCAAGATTCAAGATTCTTTATTTGTCACGTGCATACAAGTATACAGTGAAATGCAAAAGTGACAGTGCCACAGAGTAGTGCAACAATAAGTTTTAAAATAAAATAAAATAGAAATGATAAAAAAATATAAACAGTATGAACAGTATAAACAAAATAAGCAGTATTAACAGCGGTGAAGCAATGTACACAATGGAATGGCTATATACAATGGCAATGACAGGTAAAATGTATGTTGTATGTAAACATGGTATTTAGGGGTCAAGGAACCACAAAAATATGAGAATCATCTTAACAAGTATATATCAATCATAACCATATAATATTTGGTATAGTATTGCCCCAGAAGTGTTTGTAATGTAGGACACATATAATGGACTATACAGAGCTATTTTTCCAAATATTTCAATACTTCCCTGGTACCACTCTACTCCTCAACTTCTAGAATGTATATCAGGTGAGTTTGAATCGAGAGTGATGTCATTGTAAATTTGAAATCTATTGACATTTTTGAAAAATAGCTATGTATAGTCCATTATATGTGTCCTACACAGTTCAGATTGGTTACTTTGAGGTGTATGGCCGGAGTAAATAGCCAGCAACATGTGCTTACCTGATATGCATTCTAGAAGTGTTGAGGAATAGAGTGGTACCAGAGAAGTATTGAAATCTTTGAAAAATACTTTTGTCCATTATATGTGTCCTACACAGTTCATATAATTGGCATGTGTAAAATGACAAGTAATTCCACCAACATGTACATTTTAAAGCTCAAAATTACTTTTTCACAATTGTATATACTTCTTGTTGCGTAAATTGTGCTATTTCAGCAAAAATAAGAGAAAATATTGATACCATCACTTTCCATTCATGTTTTAACTCGCGCTTTTATTTTGAAGCCGCGAAAACGGCGATAAGACAAACCGGAAGTCTTAATAGAGCTATGTGGAGCTCAGAGAACACAGTACTGTTCCACTGTATCCTACCCACCTACTTCCGGTGAATGTAATTAGTGGGCTTGCATTAGCTTTGATATTCCTTATACAGTATACTTATTATTCCTGATATACCTTATATGCTTACACTTGCTTCAGCAAGCAACTATTGTTCTTTGACATACTTATTACTATTATGTGGGCCTGCTTCAGCAAGTCCAACTATTGTTCTTCGACATACTTATTATTATTATTATTATTATTATTATTATTATTATTCCAATTCTTCCACCTGCTACTTCTCCTACAACTTTTAAGCAATTCACACCAATCCAACTTTAAAACGTGTAGAGAGGTCTAACTTGCGTTGTTATGACTTTTGGTTTTGATACCTATTAAACTTTTTAAATCTTACAAACTTGAAAGTGTACTTTTTAACCTGGAGGTCTATGGAAACCAAAAGATGTTTCTATTTTTTGTTCTATTAACACGATTTCAATTGTAAAACGTGCCCAAAACCAAAAATTATCAACTCTGATAAAAAACTTTATGATACCTATTTAACTTAAACTATTTGTAAGGGTTAGGGTTGTCATATAGGGCTCTCATCCAGTTAACATGATGGAATGTTGATTTAGGCCAACATTGTGTGAGCTCCTTTGTTACTGCAACTTCCATGGACTTTCAGGACTCTTAAATAAAAACAACAGGAGACATGCATAACACATTCTTCGAATAATAACACAATGCACAACAATGCTCTTTTCTACCAGTTCTACCCCACTGAAACCACTCTCAACCACTTAACCAGTCAACTATACCACTCTCAACCACTCAACCCTCTACCCACTCCACTGAACTACACCAGGCTCATTCTATCTATCTATCTATCTATCTATCTATCTATCTATCTATCTATCTATCTATCTATCTATCTATCTATCTATCTATCTATCTATCTATCTATCTATCTATCTATTACAACCATACTGTGCCCTGTGTAAGTAATGGGGCAGTCAAGCATTTTGTTCTTTTGGCTCTACACTCCAAAAGTTTAGTTTTGAAATCAAATAATTACTATGAAGTTGAAGTAGAGATTTTATTGTATGGTATTTATGTACATATTGGTTTCACCATTCATAAAAAACATTTTTATGCATAATCCCCCTATTTCAAGGTACCCAAAAGTGATGGGACAATTGGCTTGGTATGTTCACATCATTTGGAAACCTGCAGTAATTGAGTTTCTACAAATGTAACGTGCCACATCACACACAAAAAGCAAAGAGTACACAGATCAAAAGAGAGGAGCTAAAGTGCCAAAGTACCAAGTGAATGAATGTGCGTGTCTGCAAACATGTGCGTACAGCCTCATCCAAGTACACAGAACCACCACTGGTCAAAAAGAGAATCAGACCGAGTACTCAGTGATGGTCGCAAACAGAATGCAGAAGAAGTTTTCAGAGTGATTAGAGAAGCTTTAAAATATATTTTATGTAAGGACGGGCCACTTGGTAAGTGCCATCCTGATACAAATAGAGGAGAAATAGAGGATACCACTCTTGGACAGATGGAGTCCGACCTAACATGCACAGCTGACAAATGTCCGGCTGATGCCTGCATACACTAATAAGGAGTCAATGGAAAATACCTAAGAGGAAGCCGTCAATCCCCCAAAGGCCCCGGAGGCACAAAGGCTGGATTCTAGGGCCCCAGAGGTCACTAAGCCAGGGGCCTCTAACCTAAGGCGTAAGCTCAAAAGACCAAAGAAGACTGAAGACGAGTCTTGATGACGTGGTGCTGACAACCCATAATCCCAACGATCAAGACGGCCAAAAATCCCAGGAACCAGGAGAATTCACAAAGGGAAAAAGATCTACAGCGGGAGGTAGACAGATTGATGGCTGAGTTGGATGAACTGAAAGGGCGCCCAGCGGTCTTATCTCCCCTGCAAAACAGGGACTGGCTGGTAACAAAGTGAACGTCATGTTGTGGCAAATGTTGTGTCATATACTAAAACTTGTGATTTGCCTTAGATCTATATTTTGTAACAGACCTTGTGACAAAATCTTGTGATGTGTGCTATACCATCTGAATGATGTAAGAAATGTTGTGATAAAGGGTCAAGAGCACCAATGAGAAGGTTTTTCATTGTACAAACAAGTGTTGTAAGGATCTGAATGGTTAATACTTATGTGATGGATGTAACAGGGAGCAGAGAGGGTTAGAGACCAAAGCAACAGGAGCGAAAATATACTCGCAACTCAATATATTTCTGGCAACCACATCAACAGACATCTCGCTTAGAGAAGAGCCGCCATTAACTGGTGTGGCATTAGACCGTATCCCACTACTAGTTTAGTACCCAGGGTGGAAGCGGGGAAGGCACCGGCAGGAAAGTGGTTAGAAGCCAGACGAATTTCTGTAAGTTCTGTAAATAATTAATCTGTTAGACTAGAATATAGTGCATTTCTGAGTTCATAAATGGTGATGAAACATTTTTGTTTTTGTGAACCACCTATATAGCCTACCAATGAACATAATCGTGTTTGATGTTACTAGTCCTGACCATGTTCTATGCACGCTTCGATACCCTCAACACCAACCAACAGAGAGGGATTTCGACCACGGAGCACACACAGGACTCATCACTCACTGTGACATCAGCAGAGGTGTGTACGGCTCTGAGGAGAATAAACCCACGGAAGGCAGCTGGCCCAGACAACATCTCCGGGCGTGCCCTCAGGGTCTGCTCATCAGAGCTGGCTGAGGTGCTGGCTGATATTTATAACATGTCACTAGCACAAGCTTTGGTGCCCACCTGCTTCAAGACAACCACCATCGTGCCCCTACCAAAGAAAAACACCGTGACCTGCCTGAATGACTATCGACCCGTCGCACTCACCCCAATAGTGATGAAGTGCTTTGAGAGGATAGTCATGACGCACATCAAGAGGACCATCCCAAACACCTTGGACCCTCTACAGTTTGCGTACCGTCAGAACCGGTCCACCGACGATGCAGTCAACGCCGTCATCCACACCACCCTCACACACTTAGAGGGAAAGGACACATATGTAAGACTACTCTTTATTGACTACAGTTCAGCATTTAACACGGTTATCCCACACAAACTCTGTGCAAAACTCCTCACTCTTGGACTGACACCTGCTCTCTGTAACTGGGTGCTGGACTTCCTATCAGACAGACCCCAGTCAGTCAGAGTAGGCAACCGCACATCAAGGCACAAGAACCACAAGCACAGGGACCCCCCAGGGCTGCGTGCTGAGCCCCCTGCTGTACACCCTCTTCACATATGACTGCGTGGCCTCCCAGGATAACACCAGCATCATCAAGTTTGCGGATGATACGACAGTCATTGGACTGATCACCGGGGGGGCTGAGGCGGCATACAGAAGAGAGGTGGCGGATCTGGTGGCCTGGTGTCAGGACAATAATCTCTCCCTGAACGCAGACAAGACCAAGGAGATGATTATTGATCCACGAAAGAAGAGTGTGCAGCACACACCACTGCATATAGATGAGACAGAGGTGGATAGGGTGAAAACCTTCAAATTCCTCGGAACCTACATCAGCGAGGATCTTACCTGGTCTCACAATGCACAACAGAACATTAAGAAATCCCAGCAGCGACTGTACTTCTTAAGAAGGCTGAAGAAATTTGGCATGCCATCCAAAGTTCTCAGCAACTTCTATAGATGTACAGTTGAGAGCACCCTTACCAGTTCCATCACAGTCTGGTATGGAAACTGTACAGCCCAGGACAGGAAGGCACTCCAGCGTGTGATAAAAACTGCACAGTATATCTCAGGAGCAGCCTTCCCCTCACTTCAGGACATTTACAACACCAGGGTCACCAGGAGAACACACAACATCATCAGGGACTGTACACACCCCCAGCACAGACTCTTCACTCTCCTACCATCAGGCAGGCGCTACAGGAGTCTGAAATCTAGGACCACCAGACTGAAAAACAGTTTCTATCCACAGGCCATCAGGCTTGTGAACAAGCTACCTCACAAAGCCCTCCCCCTTCCACCCCCCCACATCACTTGCATTACTTGACTTGACTGATCAACTGTGAACTCGACAGACATTCTGACTGCTGCTGTGACTTCACTACTGTTTGCACTACTACTGTTTGCACTAAATACCTCATGCAATTTGCAACAATGCATAAGCGCACTTTATAACTTTATAACTGTAATCCACCAGGTGCAATATAGAATTTGTATATGTATATATGGAACTAGTTTTTTTTTTTTTTTCTTTAGTTTAGTCTGTTGTGTTAGGGGGGACTAGCAAAGTAAGATTTTCATTGTGTGGTGTAACTGTCTGTTTACTGTGCATATGACTAATAAATATCTTGAATCTTGAATCTTGAATCTTGAATCATGGAGGATCTGGCAGTGACCCAGGCTTGAGTCCTGATCCAACCTGTGGGAAACCCAGACCAAGGTCAACCAGACCAAGACCCATCCACTGTCCTCATTTATGAGGTAAGATCTCCCACTAGCAGAAATTATGACACTCTCTGTGCCACACCATTGGCAGTTCCCCCATGGGAAACATAAAGTTCTATCTATCTCCCTTACCTAACCCTTAACCTAACCCATTTAAGATCAGTCAACTTCAAAGGGGTGACGTCAGAGTTGGGCCGTCCCAAGGATCCCAGTGAGCATACAAACAACCGTTCTAACAATTCACACCACCTGTCGCCATTAGAGAGCCAAGAAAACCATAATTAATAAACAAATACAAGACAGCAGACTACAATTGAATATGATTGGGTGTTCAGGAGTTCAGGAGTTATGGTTAGGGTAAGGGTTACAGGTCACCCCAAAGAACCCACTTAGCCTCTAGAGCTTGATTAAGTTTAGCTTGTGCTAACTTTCACCATCAGTCCCTAGTTGGACTTTGAAAAGGGAATGTCCAAATGGTGAAAAATCCAATTGATTTCACAGCAGACCTGGGTTCACATTATAAATACTTAGCTATGCTTAATTTCGGTGGAAAAAATAAATAATATTTTACTATGTTTCAGTCAGAAAAAACATAGGGGTTGTAGACTGACATCTGTGATATTTAATGTTTCCCTATGTTAACTGAAGTGATAATCATCCTGGAACATTTCTTGATGTCTCCTCTCCTCTCGTTCTCAGACGGACACATGCACGGACAGTGCTGATGAGCTCTGAGAGGATTTTCCAGTTCCAGACTTCATGGTGTCATGTCACTGGGTCCAAGGTACCATAGAACAACCTTCAACAACCAATCTAATAACTCTGGGCCCTTGTAGTACCATCTTAGAGCATGGTTGTTCTACTGTATACAGTATGACCGTTCAATTTGCTCTGTGTTGGTAATATTCTCATGTCAGGTCTCCATGTAGCTCTATCACTGACCTCCTCTAGGATCATACTTACTACACATGTTCTTGTTTCCATTCTCACTCCCCAGAAGGTGGAGACTAAGATGCACCGTGTGTGTGGTGCGAGGGGCTGATAGCCAACTGTGGTGGGCGATGTTTGTGGAGAGGTCAAGGCTAACGCCAGAGGTAGGAAGAAAGATGATTTACTCTAGTTGGGATAACCAATAAGTGTAATCAGAAAGTTCTGGTAGAAGTGGCAAACTGTCCTGTAACCCACGTCTCTCAATGAATCCACTCTTCTGTTTGTTTCTGAAGGGTTACCCATACACTAGCACAACAGTGGTATCTGTTACTGGCATTCAGGTGAGATTTCAACCTCTTGAGATGAGAAGGAATCTGAGGTTTAGCTCTTGCAGCAGATTCAGTATGGAAGTATGAGTCTGTGTGACATTCTGTTTCTGTCTTGGCTGTTTTAGCTCCTGGGCAGTCAGGTGAAGCAGGTTCAGTCTCACCTGTGTCATAAGACATCGGTCAGCATACCATTTCCGCATTACTGGGTAATTATTGCATGTACTGTACAGTATGTTTCACTGTATGTACCCAAGTGTGTTTCAATGTTACTGGTATATTTTACTATTCTATATTCTGTAAGGTGCTTTATGTTGCTCATTGTAAGTCAAAGACCTTGTTATGGTCTTCAACATTGTGACGTGTATGGTGAAGCTTACGTAGCCAGGCTATTTATGAGACACACATCTCTCCAAGTCCTTTGTGTTTCAGGCATGTGACTGTGACGTATTAACCCGTTACGCATACAGCTTTTCAAAGCTTAGACAGTAATGACATAATTCATTTTTACATTTCTTTAACTTTTGATGTATTGTCGTTATTCGTGACGCATCAATAGCCAATTGATTACATGGCAATGCAATGAACAAAGCGTGTCCAAACAGCCGTTAATGATAGATTTGAGAAACACATTACTTCAATGGTGGCCGCATGGCATTTCTGTACAGGTGACAATGGTCATTTTTCAAAACGACAAGGATACTTAAACACCTGATTATTTGTTTGGTGTGCTCTATGGCCTCTGCTACAGACCTCATCGAAATGACACTTAGATCTTAGACTACAGATATCATGTTTTCCGAAATGGTCTAGTGGGCAGGAATCAGCCATTTTACCCAGGCGTCCCCGGTTCGATTCCCGTTATGGCAAATTATTCTTCTAGAAAAATAAAATGAGTCCGTTCAACGTGTGCAACAGAACAGTTCGAAATCTCTTTAGATTTGCATCGCCATGAACATTAGTTATATCAGGCTGGCTCTTTTTATTTCTCTGTTCATTTTAATGTGTAGAAAACATATTTCGTTTGTGACCATTTCTTTTTGCAGTTTTGACAACATTCTCATGACTATAAAGAACACAAGGCTGTCTGCTGAAGGACGCTTGACTGTAGATTTTCGCTTCGTGTCAAAAGGACTCCCTGATTTATACTACATAATAATTAATATCCTCTCTCTGAATTACATTAATTTACCTCTTAATTTCAACTTTTAACATGTTTGTTTCATTGTAATCTCCTTTCTAATTTATTCAATAAAGATATTTTAATTCCATATCAATTCAAGTGTCAATTCTCTTTCCACTGAATACTAGTATTCACTCAATCGAATATTCATTTAATCCCAATGCTTTAGTTTAGCTTAGTTTAAACCGGAGATACTGTATCATTAGCTCGTCTTAGCTAATTTAACTTCACATTAGCAAGACATATGTTGGTGGCGCTAACCATTGAATGCTACTGCTATCGTCCCGTTAGTTTGTGACTAGCGCTGCTAATATAATGAAAACATTGACTCACCAAGGGAAATATTTTCAAGGTTACAGCAGCTTGGAACAGGCTGTGGAAGGGTGATTCGGAGATTGTGGGTTCATGGAAGGCTTGTATGTCTTTGAAAACTGAACAACTCCATATCTTCTCCTCCTCCCCATCGCTGAATTATAGTGTACACACACACACGTACACACACACACACACACACACACACACACACACGTACACGTACACGTACACGTACACGTACACATACACACACACACACACACACACACACACACACACAGTTCGTCCAATGTCGTAACATTTCAATACAATCACATTTAATCCATTAAATCTGGTGGTGGAATCTTTTACCCATGCTAGTACATCATCTCCTATCTGGCGGATTACTAACGTCTCGTTCATCTTGCGAATGACAGTCATCTGTTCTGTTATTGACACTGTAATGTGCAGAGAGGAAGAGAACATTAGTTCAGTTACCTAAAATGGTGGTTGTTGCTGTTAACTAGTACAGTGGTAACCTGGCATGGGCCAAAAGATCAAAAATGAAATACTCGAGGTGCACTTTGATTTAGCTTTCCTGGCAAGCTAAACCAAGCATAGCAACAGAATTACACCCAAAAACTTAAAGCCTATTTTGGTGTGGTGGTGACTAGTGTGTACTGTGTAGCTAGATGATCTCTTCCAGGTTGGTGAAGATGTGTTTGATGTCCCCTGGAGGCAGGATGCTGTCCCAAGTCAGCTTCTGGTAGAAGACGTAGTCTAGAACCTTCAACATCCACAGGTGGGCTTGCTCCGTGTAGAAGAGCTCTGTGGAGTGTGTGTGTATGAGTGAGTGAGTGAGTGAGTGAGAGACCATAATCAACATGCATAAATGAGTTGTTATGGTTCAAGTAGACTGCCATCATTACCGACATTCAAAATGAAAGAGATCACTTGACATGATTTTGCACAAGAGGTTTGATAACAGACACTAGAGTTTCCACAATGTCCAATACACTGGCAGCCAGGGCATTCAGCCATGTAGAATTACACAATTAAAAAAATACAATCCTAAACCTGATACACAAGGTATCAACTGGCTACTCTATTGCCCTGAGTCATCAAGTTCATGTCACAAAAGACACAGTAACAGTTATTACGAACTGGCTGGAATATTCAACGGGGGGGGGCATCCCAACTCAAGATGGGGCCTGCCAGGACCTCTCGGCTGACCAGCTGCTGCCAGTTGGGCGGGTCCTGCTCACACTCAATCTTGTTCCCCTGGTTGTCCTCACTCTGAACGTCTGGTACGCTACGACCACTTACACCATCCATCCTGAGTGGAAAATAGGAAAAGAGTGATGAGAAATACAGTGGGAGTAAGTAGTACTGATTAACTGACTTTGATGGGTAGAGAGAGATGGGAGGGGGGGGGGCTCGTAACTCAATAAATTAATGTGGCTTCATGACTGTTCTTGAAGTTTCATCAAAGCTCCATTAATTCAATTTTGCTGACACCTCTAACAAACTATTACCACAGACTCATTGCCTAAGTTTAAAATAATAATAATAATAATAATAATTATCCAACTGTTTTACTCATGTGTAGGGTCCTGAGGATATCTTTTCTCTTGTGCTGCAGTTCCATTCCCCAGCACCAAGAGGACAACATAACTTCATACACAAGTTGCAGACCCATAATACCTTATAGAGTAAATTATAAAAGATGACAAAAATCAGTCCAAAGTCAAAATCATAGTCCAAAATCAACACACTGCCACCCAATCAACTCCTCTGCCTTCTCCACCTCCCTGTCTGATGATGCTTCTTTGCGGGTAAAAGTGGGTAAAAGCTGAGAAACATCATCCCCTAGAAGACCCCTCAATGAGCTCAAACAATGGCCAGAGAGACAAAGAGGGGGACTGAGTCGAGTCTCCAGTCCTCCAGTCTTGAGTGTGTGGTATAAATGGAGCAGCTCCGGAACAGAGATGCCTGCGAGGCTTGCAGCATTGTGGCCGGGGCTGGGGCAGCAGTGGTCATGTCAGGTTGAGAAGAAATGATTGATGATGATGCCAGCCACCCAGCCAGCCAGCCGGCCTTCTACCACAAATATCTCTGTGAGGAAAAAAACAAAACAACTAGCCTACTGGCATTACGACTGCCAATGGCCCCTGGTGTGAGCATTGATTATTTTGTCTTATGATGACTGTTGTATAGATGATTCACTTACTTAAACAAATGTATTTGTTGTACGTCGCTTTCGGCTAAATGCCATAAATGTAATGTAAAAATGTTAACCAAGAGCATACAGCAGTCAGACTCCAACTGGATAACAGCCATTTAGGCAGAGAGGGACCGTATGGATCAGAGGTTCCCATCCCTGAGCTAAAACATCCGCGGTGTAAGCTACACTCAAAACACTGTTCAGATTTACAGTACTAAACTCAGATGAATGCTGAAGGCTGAACATTGGTTTTAACAATGATTTTTTTTTTTTTTTTTTCAAGTTACATTGTCCTCCAAGAGCTGCTGAATTTCCTCTTCATTTCAGTTTGCTCCTCAATCCATGCACCTTAGATGGAGAGCGAAGCAGCAGCAGAATTTCTTTCCCATCAAGTGTTTACAGAATGCAAGCTGTATATTTTCCACTGGTGACAACAATAACAACCCCCCCTAGTGTAACTGTGTATGTACTCAGAGCATACTGTATAATGAAGAGAGGTGCTGTCAACAAGTCAGGTCTTGTATTCGACAAGTAATGTCCAAGCACAACGTATATAAACTAATGAAATAAATTCAACACAATTCTTAGTTTCATAACAAGTGACACCTTATTTGGTTTGGGCAAGGAATGTAAATTGCCCATGATTCCATAATCCTACAGTATGCCTAAACACATCCATGAATGCCGCATATTTTTAAATAAGATGTATTTATATTTGACCTCCGTCTGTTACGGGGTGAGAGGTAGTGTGGTGGACCCAAAAGCGGAGAGATACTCAGACCACAGCGTGAAGTGTATGAGAACGGATATCTTTTAATAGTAACAGGTAGGGACAACGGGAACAAACAAACACTGGGTCAAAACGATAAAACAAAGGCGGAGAAACCAGCTCCGTAACAAAAGTACTCACTTAGAAAGTGGAATAATATAAACACAGGAACAGGCGATAATAGCTGGACTACGAACAGACAGACGGGCACTATGCACAAACGGGGAGGATACGGAGAGAATCTCGGATGGGGACATGAGGGAACAGACAGGCTAAATAGCACCGGGGACAGAACACACAGGTGAAGCGGATGAGGGTGATCCCGGCAGATTGAGAGGCCCTGACCCGTGTGGCCGGAGGGGGGCGCCAGAGTCACCAGACAGAACCCTCAGGCGTGACACCGTCGCTCTTTGCTTCTCCAAGTCAAGTGTCCATACCTGTCCGTCTCACGCTCCTCCTCCTGTAATTGGTCCAGGCTGCAGGGGCTGAAGTCAAAGTGGGTGCTGGTAGAGTGAGGCATGCCGTCCTGGGCGTCGCCGGTGTGGAGACCCTTGCTCAGTCTGGGCTGGGCGGAGGAGGGAGTGAGACCTGTCGGCACGAAATGAAAGGATGAGAGGAGGAGTGCAGGTCAGAACAATGGTCATGAAACTATCTATAAACTCCATTGAAGACAAGCGTTTAACCCCACATCTGGGCCATTAATCTATTATTTTCGAACACAGAACCGGAGCATTACAGAAAAACAGAAATATTCTATAGTTGCAAGTCGTGAAAGAACATCTGCACAATGAAAAGCAAATCATTGAAGGAGAGAAAAGAAGACAAATGCCAAATAGAAAACTATGCTCCCCATCCCCATCCCAATTAGGAGTAAACAAGAAGCAAAGAAAGGCAATTATTTCTCCAGAGATGGTTAATTGTTTTTTTGTTTTTTTAAATATGTAAATAAATATATAGCATTTCTGCTTTATTGGGATAGAGACAGTAGAGATTGACAGGAAGGATGGGAGAGAGAGGAGGGACACCATGCAAGATAGGTCGAGGGTCGGAATCGAACCAGGAACCTTGCAATTACGTGGTAAGCACCCCAGATAGGTCATTGTTGAGGCAGGCTGGGCCGCTGTTACAACAAAGACATGTCGTAGAGAGGAGGGAAGTTGACAAAGCAAGGGGGGGAGTGAGAGAGAGTATTTTGTGCTTGAGGTGAGTTCCTTGACCCTTTACAATGCTTTTAGCACTTGAATAAGTGCTATATCAGTGTACTGCTATTACCTCTAGAGAGAGATGGAGAGGGAGGGGTATGGTTGAGAGGGGGAGAGGAAAGGGGCTATTACCTGAGTCTGAGTCGCATCCCATGGGGTCGGAGCCCTGGCTGGCTGGGGTGCTGTGGGGGGGTGAAGTGATGTAGGCGGAGGGGTGAGCACTGGCATCTGAGGTGTCGCAGAGGAACAGAGGAACTACAGCAGACATCTTGGTTGGCGCACCATAGACACAGATCAACAAGACATCCCAATTAGCCTCATCGGATAACAACAGCAAAATAACCCTCAACTACACATTATTTTGATGTAGCAGTGTCAGAAATCATCACCATCACGACTGTACATACACTGAACAATCTAAATCAAGCTAGATTAAACACTACAAACCATAAATACATGAACATAACAGTCTACCATGTGTATTTCTATGGTGGGAGAGCAGCACAATGCAAGAGGGAGCTGGCCCACACAGCTCCAGACAGAAACACCGGCCTCTACACTCAGGACAATATAGCAGCAAAATATGGCCATGTAGCTTCATCTGTTCTAGATGTGTACCTTTGGCATAGAATGGGGTATAAGTAGGCCTGTTGAGCATGATTTTTGTTCACATTTGGAGTCATTTGATGATCTTTTTTTAGTTATTTTATCTGAATGTTTTTTTTTTTTAAATTTATTATGCTGTTGAGAAATAATATGCCATTTCTAGTGTGTCAAGTCTGTTTCAAACCAATATTGCCAAGGCAATAGCAACACAGAACACTTGACAGTTGAAGTATTTAAGAGATTTGTCAAGCGAGGCTTATTCAAAATGCCAAATGAGACAAGGTATTTGCTTAGTACAGTACGAAACAGCTCTATTGATGCTAATTTGTAACTGTGCGCATGTGTGTGTGTGTGTGTGCGCGCACACGTACATGCCTGCGTGTGCGCATGTGTGTGCATGTGAGGGTGTGTGTGCATATGTAGACACGTGTGTGTGTCTGTGTGCTTATGTGCATGCATGTGTGTGTTCAGTGCTGAACCATACCTTGATCTTGGGCAGGAAGTTGATACGGACTCGTTTGGGTTCGAGGCTGCGAGGCTCCTTCACCCCCAGGTGCTTCATATCGGTCAGGATCACATACTGCATGGTGGTGCTGAGACACAACATGTTACACAGCCAGTTAACCAGTAGCTAGTTAGCATATTTAACAGCAACGGCTTGTTAACAGCAACTTGGGCATATTATTAGTTATATATTATATATTAGTGTGTGTATCAATCAATTAATCAATCAATCATTATCACTATCAATCAGCTATTGACAGCAAAAACACTAAAACAGACTGTTTAGAGACAAAGAGAAACATATGGAGACATGAACTCACAGGAAGATAGTATAACATATTATTTGGAAATACTTTATGGCTCAAGATCAGACTGATTAACGTCCACTCTTCAAGCCATACTCTCAAAAAAGGCAAATCAATCAGCTATGTAATTCCAATTATCTCCAGCAGACAGACTAACACAACACTTCATGACAGAATCACAACATAACCTGTAACACTACAACAGCTTATCAACACACTACAGCAGCATTCAACTTACTGACGGTGACATTAAACTCTTAGCAATATACAACCACAACATGAGCTATTCCCAAAACAGCCTACGCTACCTTCTGTCTAGACCATGTCAAGTCCCCAAACACGCGCGCGCGCACACACACACACACACACACACACACACACACACACAATCTGTCCTAGCACACTGTCCCTTAGCCTGCATGATGCCACTGTTAACCATATGAGAGAATATAGTATACACTTTGTGACAAAAGGTGATGACGTCACATAAATTTAATCATCAAAAATAATACTTGAAAATTATAAGTCCCACCCCTTTGGGGCGGATGTGGTGGGCTGTTGATGCTTGCACAATGAGGCGTGGGTGAGATGCCAAGGTGTTCTGGTGTTTGTGAAATTAGTTTTAACAACTTGACATTTTTATGAGGATGTGGTCACCCCCCATAGGATATAGAACCGTGAGAATGGATGGATTAGGGGAATCCCAGGGGCCCTGAACTGTCTGAAGACCAACCGAGGTCCAGCTAAAGTTTGTCAATGATAAGGGCTGTGTGATGTGTGGCGATGACTTTATGCTGCATACATACATCTATGTCAAAATTGCATATGAGGCTTAAAATAAAAGTTCAATAATGAAGGGTTAGGGTTAATAAAAATAAGTGTTCAATAATGAAGGGTTAGGGTTAATAAAATGGGGAATTAAAAAAATGGTTACATTTTTAAAAATGTTTAGTTTCAAACAAGGGTATGACCCATGTCGCGCGGGTGTCACTGACAAGATCACGTGTTTCCCGGGCAAAAGGTGTATATATATGTGAGCCTGAGTGAGATCTGTAGTAGTTGTCGCTATATGGCAGTGTCTAAAATGGCGTCTACAAGGATGGTGTCGGAATTGGACGGTTGTTTATTGCACAATGAGACGTGGGTGAGATGCCAAGGTGTTCTGGTGTTTGTGAAATTAGTTTTAACAACTTGACATTTTTATGAGGATGTGGTCACCCCCCCATAGGATATAGAACCGTGAGAATGGATGGATTAGGGGGATCCCAGGGGCCCTGAACTGTCTGAAGACCAACCGAGGTCCAGCTAAAGTTTGTCACTGATAAGATCATGTGTTTCCCGGGCAAAAAGGTGTATATATATGTGACCCTGAGAGCGGGTCACAAAGGCCCAAAGACTTGTGACAGCGGCATCTGATCGATCTCTCTCTACCATGGAGGTGCAATTGTGTGGAAATGGCTGTGTGTTCTACCTCTTGTTACCTGTTCAAGTGTTATGGTAACATCACACTGCTGGTCATTTCCTCATAATTACACGTGATATATCTATCTGATAGGCATCGCTTGAGTCTTGCATTGAGGTTCAACGTTTTTCAACGTTTGCCATGTGGGACAGTGAACCTGCATTCTGTAATCCTAGTTTTTGTAAGCTATCCTGAAGCACGTTCTAAATGTTTTTTCAAGAAAAAAGTGGCTCGAAAGTCTTGGGATCTTTAGCATTGAGCTGTAAGACCAAATTGTTAGGAAAGTATTTGTTGGTCGTACAAAGCTTTTGGCTTTTTCCTTTTTTTCTACATGCCAATGGAACAGCATTTTTAGCACCTTTTTATTTTTTATTTGAGATGGATATGGGAAGTTTAGAAACCAATGCTGGATAACAATACAATCTGACTTAAAGAAGCGTATTGCATATCTTTGAATATAGACATGTTGCATATGTAGGTATGTTCGCAAGTAACATGTCAGTAAAGAAAAGGGTAATGAAAGTCATAGCAGCTCACCACCAAAAATCTGAATTTGACTATGGGTATTGTCTCTTATTTTAACCCTTGGCTTGACATTTTAAATGTACAACATGTACCGCTATATTCCCATAGACACATATAGAGTTCATGAAAAGTATCACTAATTTGGATCATTATCTCACAATTTGTTATTTAGGTAGATTTTTAGGATAGAACTTGAGTTGATGGTATTATTGTGGGAACTCAAATCAGTCACTCAGCTTTTTCTATAGGCTACCCTCATCAATGCAGAATATGTGCTTGTCCAATGAAATGTGAATGTTCTCGTTTCAGTACGCTGAACGCTTCATCTTTCACTCCACCGTTTCCTAAATCATTTTACCTCATATCCTTTGTTCATCCTAAATTTGTTTCTAATACTGCTTATTCATGTTTTAAGTTACCTATTTATACCAGCACCTTAGATTACCAGACCTGTACAACATTTGATAACAATGTTATTTTTGCACTAAAATAAAATGACTTTTGGAGCTATTGCTTGAGTTGAGTCTAGTGTGTTTCAGATGGTTGGACGTTCAGATTGTTCTGTTTTAGAGAGGAGAGGTGATGAGGTCAGGTGGATGTTCATCATGAAGCTTACTTTGTTTAATACCAGGCTAGTTTGTCGGGTGAGACCACACCAACTCATTGCATAGCTTGTTAACCAACTGGTCCCGGATACACGTAATGTATGTGCACTACTAATTCAGAAATTCATTTTTACACCCATTGGTCGAGAGGGATACTAACTAGCCAACTAGCATGCAGTGGGTGATATTACAGAGAATAATGCCTTTAATGTTTTATTACAGAAATAACTGCCAATAGGTTGTCATTGAATCTCCCCCCATAAAATGTTGCTGTTCATTAGTTATGATCTCAGTTTTGAGCTATGTTGAAGCGTAACAGTGCATATGCAAAACATTGTGAAACTGACATTTATTTTGACTTTTGTTGGACATTCAATATGTAGGCTAGGCTATATCTTACTGGTTGTTTGTAGTCTGTCTGTCTATCTCTAGTGTGTGGAAAGTATCCAGCAAATTGGTTCTTCGATGAATATGTGTAGGCCTAGTACTTGTTTCTGTGGTCACCGAAACTACAGCATTTATAGAGAAGTCAAGCTGCAAAAATGCATCATGGAATGTTGCCACTGGCCATGCAGGTAGAACTAGTTACATATCAGGATGTAGTTGAATTATCTGTCAACCTGTACATTTTTCATCGTTAGGGGACACAGTTTATCTGAAGCTAATCTATTTCCAGTGAATGGATATGTTCATGGGTGTGTGTGTTGTCATTCCAATGAGGGATAAGTGCTTAATTTGAGAGTGACCTGAACAATAGCAAGCCCAGGATGTAAATAATGAAATCACATTTAAATCATACATGCACCATTTCTAGTCTAGTACTTGCATAAAAACTAGGCTTAAGGGTGCCCTCTGATCAGATCTTGACAGTTTTTAGGGAAAAGGCACATTTAATTGTGAAAGAGTATGGTTATGAGGGGTCTGTTTTGTTTAACTAAATGGCATATCATCATGGATATCATAGACCAATTCAGCTCACCAGTAGGCACATTTCACGTGCCTCTGTTGCATGAATGCAACAATTGAATTGGATTCAATTGGATTGTCTGTTGATCTTTTTTCATCATGCTTAATCGAGTTGTTGGGAGTGTTTTAGAGATTGTTTAACGTCGTCATTGCTCGGCTTTACCCTTTGTTGGTTTGTATGACTTCTTCAACTGGTCCCCACATGGATGTCTCAGTTGTCAATCTCCATTCAAAATGGGCTAAGAATAGTATAGATGGATGCCTTTTCCATATGACCCATATTTCTCTGTGTTGCAGAAGGACATTCAAGCAAACAATGTTAATAACAAAATGAAACGTGAATCTGGGTTTGCACTATTGTAGGCCTATAGCCTACTGCTGACCATCTAAACATCTCTTAAAAGTATAATGTCAGATATATAGGCACAGTAATGCCTCTCTTTGCCTTTCTCCTATCTTCCCCTGAAGAGCTAACCTCCCCTTATAGTAGAGTATAACTTATTTTCTTAATTCAAAGGTAACAATAGGTAACACTGAATGTACTGAAAGCCAGAGTGTTGATATACTTTAAGAAATGACGTATCCACCTGTAATATGCGTATTATGCATGTTCATTAACTTGAACTTATTGACCCCTCAAATTGGGATAGTAAGAAGTCGAAGTTGTCTTTGTTTTCTGATGTCTGTTCTCTGGCAAAAATTGACCCTAAGAATGAGACTGATGGAACATTAGTCATGTTAGTCGTTGAATAGGCATCTACTAGAAAGATTGAATTTGAGCTGGTGCGAAGATTGGTCCTACTTTGTATTGCCTGTTGAGGTGCTGTAATAGAGGAGCTGTTGCCATAGTTGCGGTGTCGTGTGATCTTATTGTATGTTTAATTTTGGCTTCAGCTTTTACTATTCATATTCCCATCAGACGACAGTTTTTTCCTCAAGTAACCAACAGAAACAATTAATGTTTGTCACCTTTTGCGGAATGCCTGAAAATGTTATGGTTATCGTTAAACCCCCCCTACAACCTTTAATACGCGTAATGGCTCCATAACAATGATGCTTCTCGTACCGTTGTCCGTTATGGTTTATGAGTTGACTTCTCTTGTATTTTTGTTTGTTTAGCTTATGTCTAGATGTTGCTCTTTTATTCCCCAAAAATATGTATGATGGCTTCTGCAGGCCCTGCTACAGTATGATGGTCTCATATCTCACTCTGTTTTGAGTAGTCAACATTTTAGTTTATTTTATCAGGTCTTTTTTGGTTGCGTTCATTTGGAGAACTATGATCGTCGTCACGCAGAGCTTGGCTCCATCCATCCATCGACTCGCAGCGACTCTATCCTGAGAAAGTACGGTTGCAAAAGAAATCGGAGAACTTTCGTAGAGCTTCCCCAAACCGAACCAATGCCATATAGCTGAATTACATGCAACATGCAAGACATCATAACTAATAATGCAAGGTATTTTGTATCTTTCCGAAAGCATTGAGGGCTTCAGAGCAACT
This sequence comes from Argentina silus, assembly GCF_951799395.1. Lineage (NCBI taxonomy): Eukaryota > Metazoa > Chordata > Actinopteri > Argentiniformes > Argentinidae > Argentina > Argentina silus. The sequence continues at coordinate 959,776 of NC_139674.1, read as the reverse complement.
TGGCTTTTTATATACCAACTTGGAAAATTACCTCAGAACGGTCTCGGGTGCTAGTGTTGTATATCCCTAATTTATGATGACAAAGATCAATTTTAGTGACCAAATGACACAAGCCAATACTGTATACAAAATTTATCATTTTACTTCCTTTAACCTTTAGTTAAGCAAAATTTGTAATTATGGATGAACTTTGAATGTATGTACATTAAAGTTCATGGGACCAAATTTTGTAATTGGGAGTTCAAGTCTCAATGTTGTTATGTACGCATGCAAATCCACCCTTTTTAAAATGTAGTAATACTGTAACTAAAACAACCAATGAACGCTCAGCAGACACTGAGTTGGGACTCATTTGTGTGGCAATATAAGCTGTAGTCATGACTGGATGATATATTGATGTACCAATGAAATGGATATTTAGATTTGCAATGAATCACTATAAATATTCCTGCAATATGTTTTGGTAGTATAAATAGTGGGCTGCGGATTGAAAGAAAGAGGCATGTTGATGGGATGTTGTATGCAGAGCAATAATGACTAAAGTCTGAGTTGGAGTTATGATTTGCTGAGCAGTGTAGATGGGCCAACGTTAGGTAAGATGCATGGCAGGTATCACTCTGAGCGGTACCCTGGCCTGTGGTCTCCAGCACGTCTTGTGGCAACTTTCATTTAACATTTAAGCATTGGTAGGAGGTCATCTAATTAATTGAATATAGGTTACCTGTAACTTTGCAAACCTATAAGTAGTGTTTTTAGTGGTTCGTAGTTGGCTTATAGATGCCACTGAGTGATCATCAAGGATCTAACATCTGCATCTTGAAGTGATGTTATGCAGTGCCGCAATAAAACCAGCGAGGCTTTTCTTGCCCTTTGCCATTTAAAGCTGTTTGTTGCAACCAGAAAACGACAAGAACAGTAGCACGCTATTCATTATCCAAATTTGATACAGTTTTTGATATGACGATAGATGTATTTTTGCATGCTACATTTTACAAAGGGAATACACATTTGAAATTACTTTTCTCAATGTATTTGTGACATGATATACTGATGTAGTGGCATATATCGGTCATTCAAGAGATCAATCGATTGAAAGGCACTGTACAGAGAAGGTTGTGTGGAAATTAAATTAAAGTTCTTATGTCATTCTTGTTGTCTGAGCTGAAAACATCCTGCATGTTATTGTTTTATGTGTGCCTTTTCAGAGATTTCCTTTCCACCTCCCATATACTGGGGTTGCCATCCCTATTTCATTTACAGCGCCACATAAAATAATTTCTACATTAATTATCATGCAACCTTAAAAGTGAAGACGCTGCATAGAACGATCAGTATTTGTGTTTTGCACTTTCAAAGTAGTTTCAAAATTGCCCCACTTAAGGTTGGGCAAACTGACAAAAAACAACAATAAAAGACGAGGTAATTTAAGCTATCGATAGGAATTATAAGGAATAACATGACTTTGAAGAGCTTTTCTAAAAAGGTAAAAGATATATCTATATATATATATCTATCTATCTATCTATCTATCTATCTATATAGATAGATATTCATATATATTCATGAAGTATCTCATAAACCTGATATATGCTGCATTGACTTTTCTCATTTCTTTTTTTCTTTTGTGTGCTTCATATTATCCAATAAAAAATTGTATTTCCCCTTTTTTGAGAGGTTTGATCATCACCTAAGGCTGTGCACTGGCCATGCAAAAGCTATTTTCTGATTAAGGAGGTCTTGAACAACATGTACTGCTACATGTTCACTGTCAGAAGGAATGAAAGGGTATGTATGAATCTGAAGCGGAATGGTTATGTAGGATTATGTGTAATTTATGCAATTGTTAACATTACATTTGATCAAAGGAATATTTCTAAATTGTAGCGACGGTACTTTCCATGTTTTGCTTTGTAAGGATGCTGTATGTGTCCATATAGCCTAAAACACTGGGTTAAATCAATGAGGACTTAATGTCCACCAACACAACTATCGGGTACCTGGCGACTCCATGCTGTTCAATGTGACTGGTGACTCAGGTATTGCCGTGAAAGGGCTGTATCTGCTACTGTGTCCATCCCTGTCCTATTCCCCCGCACCTTTGTCTTAAGATAGCCTTAGAACTACACATGGAGTACATTCTTCTCGTAGATTTGGCCTTAAAAGTACAAAATTATGCACAAGAAATCCACAACTTGCAAGAGAGCTTGATTTCCATAGACACTTCAGAAACCATGTCATGCGTCATTGCCATATATCTACCTCCTATGAATGTAGGAGTGTCCTGGAGTGTCCTTTTTTTTTTAAATGAATGACAATCATCCCCAAATTCTAATTGTGTTCACTATGAAAAAAAAAGTTGAGACATGAGAACATATTGGCCTTTTTAAAGAAAAATATGATAAGAATTTGGGGATGATTGTCATTCATTTAAAAAAAAAAAGGACACTCCACAGGACACTCCTACATTCATAGGAGGTAGATATATGGCAATGACGCATGACATGGTTTCTGAAGTGTCTATGGGAATCAAGCTCTCTTGCAAGTTGTGGATTTCTTGTGCATAATTGAGCTGTCATGTCCTCTCCCCCTGTGCCTGTTATGTGGTATGAAATTGTCCAACCAGGCAATGGTACCCAGCAAGTTGAAAAGACATCTGACAACCAATCACCCATCACATGCCAACCAAAGTAGGGAATACTTTGTTCGTTTGAAAAGCGAACACAGCCGACAGGAGCAGGTGATGTTCAAGTGTGCGAAAGTCTCAAACAATGCACTGGAGGCTAGCTATCTGGTAGCCGAAATAATAGCTAAGGCTAAAAAGCCTCACACCATTGCCAAATCAGTAATAATGCCAGCCTGCACGGCTATTGTAAACAAAATGATAGGCCCACAAGCAGCTAAAGAGATCGCAAAGGTACCACTTTCGAACTCTACCATTGGAAGGCGTATAAATGACATGTCGGCAGACATAGAAGACGTGGTCTTAGAGAAAATAAGGCTATGTGGGAAATTCTCTCTGCAAGTTGATGAATCAACAGACGTGAGTGGCCACGCACAACTTTTGGGATTTGTGAGATTTATTGATGGAGGAGAAATTCGTGAGAATTTTTTATTTTGCAAGTGTTTGCCGCACAAAACAATGGGAGAGGAAATATACCGTGTCACAACAGAGTACCTTGAACAGGGAGGTCTAAGTTGGAAAAATTGTATCAGTGTCTGCACCGATGGCGCTGCTGCGATGACCGGCAATGTCAAAGGTTTCATCAGCAGGATCAGAGCGCAAAACCAAAATGTTCGCACAACGCATTGTTTCCTTCACAGGGAGGCACTGGTTGCCAAGACTTTACCGAAATATCTTTCAGATGTACTGGACAGGGCAGTGGACATTTCATAAAGGCGCGACCGTTAAAGTCCCGTCTTTTTCCCATTCTATGCGAGGAAATGGGAGCCGAGCATCAGAGCTTGTTGCTGCACACGGATGTCCGCTGGCTCTCACGCGGAAAGTGCTTGGACCGACTGTACGAGTTAAGAGAAGAAGTCAGAGTGTTTCTAGCGGGAGAGAATTCTGCATATAAAGAGTTCATTGCAGATGCGCAATGGTGCGCGAAACTGGCATACCTGGCCGATATATTTAAGCACCTCAATGAACTTCACTCTAAAATGCAAGGTAAAGAGGAAAATCTACTAAGCTCATCAGACAAATTGCGTGGCTTCAAGTCTAAACTCACTCTCTGGCGCTCTTGTGTGAAACAGGGGAGAGTTTAGATGTTTCCCCTGTACAGTGCACATCCAAACAGCAAAAAACTTTCTGGCCTTATCTCTCAGCATCTGCAAACCCTTGACGAGAGATTTAATGAGTATTTTCCAGCTGAGACCTTTGCTGGTTTTGACTGGGTCCGTGACCCTTGGAATTCGTGCGCTTTGGAGAGCGCAGCCGACCTGCCAATGCAGGCACAGGAGCAACTGGCAGAGATGAAAGAAGATCGTACATTAAGGATGAAATTTCAAGATATGACATTGGATACATTTTGGATATCATTGGAAAAGGAATACCCGATAGTGTGAAGTAGTGCCGTTGACATACTGTTACCCTTTTCCACGACATATGTGTGTGAACTGAGCTTTTCGAGCTTAACCTGCATCAAGAACAAGTAGCGGACGTATGAGCGCAGCTTTGGAATTATTCAAAACAGCGCACGCTCTAACACGATCAAAGAGAATACGCGGGAGAGGCACACAGTTTGAGGAGAAAAAAGACAGGGTTCCCAACGGAAAAATGAATAAAAATGAGTTTCTCACAAAACAAGGAAAACCATTTCAATGGAAACGATCGGACTTTACCTTGGAAAGTAGCGGAGGTATGAGCGCGGCTTTGGAATCATTCAAAACAGCGCCCGCTCTAACACGATCAAAGAGAATACGCGGGAGAAGTCCACTGTTTGAGTCGAAAAAAGACAGGGTTCCCAGAGGAATAAAAACGAAATAAAAATGAAATATCCCAGTGTTCCTAACAAAACAAAGAACCCAAAACCATTTCAATGGAAACATCGGACTTTACCTTGGAACGTAGCGGACGTATGAGCGCGGAATTGTAATTATTCAAAACAGCTCCCGCTCTAACACGATCAAAGAGAATACGCGGGAGAGGCACACAGTTTGAGGCGAAAAAAGACAGGGTTCCCAACGGAAAAATGAATAAAAATGAGTTTCTCACAAAACAAGGAACCCAAAACCATTTCAATGGAAACTATCGGAGTTTACCTTGGAACGTAGCGGACGTATGAGCGCGGCTTTGGAATTATTCAAAACAGCGCACGCTCTAACACGATCAAAGAGAATACGCGGTAGAGGTACACTGTTTGAGGCGAAAAAAGACAGGGTTCCCAGAAGAATAAAAACGAAATAAAAATGAAATATCCCAGTGTTCCTAACAAAACAAAGAACCCAAAACCATTTCAATGGAAACATCGGAGTTTACCTTGGAACGTAGCGGACGTATGAGCGCGGCTTTGGAATTATTCAAAACAGCGCCCGCTCTAACACGATCAAAGAGAAAACGCGGTAGAGGTCCACTGTTAGAGGCGAAAAAAGACAGGGTTCCCAGAAGAATAAAAACGAATTAAAAATGAAATATCCCAGTGTTCCTAACAAAACAAAGAACACAAAACCATTTCAATGGAAACGATCGGACTTTACCGTGGAACGTAGCGGACGTATGAGCGCGGAATTGTAATTATTCAAAACAGCTCCCGCTCTAACACGATCAAAGAGAATACGCGGGAGAGGCACACAGTTTGAGGCGAAAAAAGACAGGGTTCCCAACGGAAAAATGAATAAAAATGAGTTTCTCATAAAACAAGGAACCCAAAACCATTTCAATGGAAACTATCGGAGTTTACCTTGGAACGTAGCGGACGTATGAGCGCGGCTTTGGAATTATTCAAAACAGCGCACGCTCTAACACGATCAAAGAGAATACGCGGTAGAGGTACACTGTTTGAGGCGAAAAAAGACAGGGTTCCCAGAAGAATAAAAACGAAATAAAAATGAAATATCCCGGTGTTCCTAACAAAACAAAGAACACAAAACCATTTCAATGGAAACGATCGGACTTTACCGTGGAACGTAGCGGACGTATGAGCGCGGCTTTGGAATTATTCAAAACAGCGGACAGGGTTCCCAGAGGAATAAAAACTAAATAAAAATGAAATATCCCAGTGTTCCTAACAAAACAAAGAACCCAAAACCATTTCAATGGAAACATCGTAGTTTACCTTGGAACGTAGCGGACGTATGAGCGCGGCTTTGGAATTATTCAAAACAGCGCCCGCCCTAACACGATCAAAGAGAAAACGCGGTATAGGTCCACTGTTTTACGCGAAAAAAGACAGGGTTCTTAGAGGAATAAAAACGAAATATAAATGAAATATCCCACTGTTCCTAACAAAACAAGGAACCCAAAATCATTTCAATGGAAACGATCGGACTTTACCGTGGAACGTAGCGGACGTATGAGCGCGGCTTTGGAATTATTCAAAACAGCGCCCGCTCTACCACGATCAAAGAGAATATGCGGGAGAGGTCCACTGTTTGAGGCGAAAAAAGACAACGTTCCCAGAGGAATAAAAACGAAATAAATATGAAATATCCCAGTGTTCCTAACAAAACAAAGAACCCAAAACCATTTCAATGGAAACATCGGACTTTACCTTTGAACATAGCGGACGTATGAGCGCGGCTTTGGAATTATTCAAAACAGCGCCCGCTCTAACACGATCAAAGAGAATACGCGGCATAGGTCCACTGTTTGACGCGAAAAAAGACAGGGTTCCTAGAGGAATAAAAACGAAATAAAAATGAAATATCCCAGTGTTCCTAACAAAACAAAGAACCCAAAACCATTTCAATGGAAACATCGGACTTTACCTTGGAACGTAGCGGACGTATGAGCGCGGAATTGTAATTATTCAAAACAGCGCCCGCTCTAACACGATCAAAGAGAATACGCGGAAGAGGCACACAGTTTGAGGCGAAAAAAGACAGGATTCCCAACGGAAAAATGAATAAAAATGAGTTTCTCACAAAACAAGGAACCCAAAACCATTTCAATGGAAACGATCGGACTTTACCTTGGAACGTAGCAGACGTATGAGAGCGGCTTTGGAATTATTCAAAACAGCGCCCGCTTTAACACGATTAAAGAGAATACACTGGAGAAGTCCACTGTTTGAGGCGAAAAAATACAACGTTCCCAGAGGAATAAAAACGAAATAAAAATGAAATATCCCAGTGTTCCTAACAAAACAAAGAACCCAAAACCATTTCAATGGAAACGATCGGACTTTACCTTGGAACTTAGCTGACGTATGAGCGCGGCGTTGGAATTATTCAAAACAGCGCCCGCTCTAACAGATCAAAGAGAATACGCGGGAGAGGTCCACTGTTTGACGCGAAAAAAGACAGGGTTCTTAGAGGAATAAAAACGAAATAAATATGAAATATCCCAGTGTTCCTAACAAAACAAAGAACCCAAAACCATTTCAATGGAAACATCGGACTTTACCGTGGAACGTAGCGGACGTATGAGCGCGGCTTTGGAATTATTCAAAACAGCGCCCGCTCGAACACGATCAAAGAGAATACGCGGTATAGGTCCACTGTTTGACGCGAAAAAAGACAGGGTTCCTAGATGAATAAAAACGAAATAAAAATGAAATATCCCACTGTTCCTAACAAAACAAAGAACCCAAAACCATTTCAATGGAAACATCGGACTTTACCTTGGAACGTAGCGGACGTATGAGCGCGGAATTGTAATTATTCAAAACAGCTCCCGCTCTAACACGATCAAAGAGAATACGCGGGAGAGGCACACAGTTTGAGGCGAAAAAAGACAGGGTTCACAACGGAAAAATGAATAAAAATGAGTTTCTCACAAAACAAGGAACCCAAAACCATTTCAATGGAAACTATCGGAGTTTACCTTGGAACGTAGCGGACGTATGAGCGCGGCTTTGGAATTATTCAAAACAGCGCACGCTCTAACACGATCAAAGAGAAAACGCGGTAGAGGTCCACTGTTTGAGGCGAAAAAAGACAGGGTTCCCAGAAGAAGAAAAACGAAATAAAATTGAAATATCCCAGTGTTCCTAACAAAACAAAGAACCCAAAACCATTTCAATGGAAACGATCGGACTTTACCGTGGAACGTAGCGGACGTATGAGCGCGGCTTTGGAATTATTCTAAACAGCGCCCGCCCTAACACGATCAAAGAGAAAACGCGATATAGGTCCACTGTTTGAAGCGAAAAAAGACAGGGTTCCCAGTGGAATAAAAACGAAATAAAAATGAAATATCCCAGTATTCCGAACAAAACAAAGAACCCAAAACCATTTCAATGGAAACGATCGGACTTTACCGTGGAACGTAGCGGACGTATGAGCGCGGCTTTGGAATTATTCAAAACAGCGCCCGCTCTAACAGATCAAAGAGAATACGCGGGAGAGGTCCACTGACGCGAAAAAAGACAGGGTTCTTAGAGGAATAAAAACGAAATAAATATGAAATATCCCAGTGTTCCTAACAAAACAAAGAACCCAAAACCATTTCAATGGAAACATCGGACTTTACCGTGTAACGTAGCGGACGTATGAGCGCGGCTTTGGAATTATTCAAAACAGCGCCCGCCCTAACACGATCAAAGAGAATACGCGGGAGAGGCACACAGTTTGAGGCGAAAAAACACAGGGTTCCCAACGGAAAAATGAATAAAAATGAGTTCCTCACAAAACAAGGAACCCAAAACCATTTCAATGGAAACGATCGGACTTTACCTTGGAACGTAGCGGACGTATGAGCGCGGCTTTGGAAATATTCAAAACAGCGCACGCTCTAACACGATCAAAGAGAATACGCGGTAGAGGTACACTGTTTGAGGCGAAAAAAGACAGGGTTCCCAGAAGAATAAAAACGAAATAAAAATGAAATATCCCGGTGTTCCTAACAAAACAAAGAACACAAAACCATTTCAATGGAAACGATCGGACTTTACCGTGGAACGTAGCGGACGTATGAGCGCGGCTTTGGAATTATTCAAAACAGCACCCGCTCTAAAACGATCAAAGAGAATACGCGGGAGAAGTCCACAGTTTGAGTCGGAAAAAGACAACGTTCCCAGAGGAATAAAAACGAAATAAAAATGAAATATCCCAGTGTTCCTAACAAAACAAAGAACACAAAACCATTTCAATGGAAACATCGGACTTTAAATAGCGGACGCATGAGCGCGGCTTTGGAAATATTCAAAACAGCGCCCGCTTTAACACGATCAAAGAGAATACGCGGGAGAGGTCCACTGTTTGAGGCGAAAAGAGACATGGTTCCCAGAGGAAAAATGAATAAAAATGAGTTCCTCACAAAACAAGGAACCCAAAACCATTTCAATGGAAACGATCGGACTTTACCTTGGCACGTAGCGGCCGCATGAGCGCGGCTTTGGAATTATTCAAAACAGCGCCCGCTTTAACACGATCAAAGAGAATACGCGGGAGAGGTCCACTGTTTGAGGCGAAAAAAATAATAAAAACGTTCCCAGAGCAATAAAAACGAAATAAAAATGAAATATCCCAGTATTCCTAACAAAACAAAGAACCCAAAACCACTTCAATGGAAACGATCGGACTTTACCTTGGAACGTAGCGGACGTATGAGCGCGGCTTTGGAAGTATTCAAAACAGCGCCCGCTCTAACACGATCAAAGAGAATACGCGGGAGAAGTCCACTGTTTGAGTCGAAAAAAGACAACGTTCCCAGAGGAATAAAAACGAAATAAAAATGAAATATCCCAGTGTTCCTAACAAAACAAAGAACCCAAAACCATTTCAATGGAAACATCGGACTTTAAATAGCGGACGCATGAGCGCGGCTTTGGAATTATTCAAAACAGCGCCCGCTCTAACACGATCAAAGAGAATACGCGGGAGAGGTCCACTGTTTGAGGCGAAAAGAGACATGGTTCCCAGAGGAAAAATGAATAAAAATGAGTTCCTCACAAAACAAGGAACCCAAAACCATTTCAATGGAAACGATCGGACTTTACCTTGGAACGTAGCGGACGTATGAGCGCGGCTTTGGAATTATTCAAAACAGCTCCCGCTCTAACACGATCAAAGAGAATACGCGGGAGAGGCACACAGTTTGAGGCGAAAAAAGACAGGGTTCCCAACGGAAAAATGAATAAAAATGAGTTTCTCACAAAACAAGGAACCCAAAACCATTTCAATGGAAACATCGGACTTTACCGTGTAACGTAGCGGACGTATGAGCGCGGCTTTGGAATTATTCAAAACAGCGCCCGCCCTAACACGATCAAAGAGAATACGCGGGAGAAGTCCACTGTTTGAGTCGGAAAAAAGACAACGTTCCCAGAGGAATAAAAACGAAATAAAAATGAAATATCCCAGTGTTCCTAACAAAACAAAGAACACAAAACCATTTCAATGGAAACATCGGACTTTAAATAGCGGACGCATGAGCGCGGCTTTGGAATTATTCAAAACAGCGCCCCCTCTAACACGATCAAAGAGAATACGCGGGAGAGGTCCAGTGTTTGAGGCGAAAAAAGACAACGTTCCCAGAGGAATAAAAACGAAATAAAAATGAAATATCCCAGTGTTCCTAACAAAACAAAGAACCCAAAACCATTTCAATGGAAACGATCGGACTTTACCTTGGAACGTAGCGGACGTATGAGCGCGGCTTTGGAATTATTCAAAACAGCACCCGCTCTAAAACGATCAAAGAGAATACGCGGGAGAAGTCCACAGTTTGAGTCGGAAAAAGACAACGTTCCCAGAGGAATAAAAACGAAATAAAAATGAAATATCCCAGTGTTCCTAACAAAACAAAGAACACAAAACCATTTCAATGGAAACATCGGACTTTAAATAGCGGACGCATGAGCGCGGCTTTGGAAATATTCAAAACAGCGCCCGCTTTAACACGATCAAAGAGAATACGCGGGAGAGGTCCACTGTTTGAGGCGAAAAGAGACATGGTTCCCAGAGGAAAAATGAATAAAAATGAGTTCCTCACAAAACAAGGAACCCAAAACCATTTCAATGGAAACGATCGGACTTTACCTTGGCACGTAGCGGCCGCATGAGCGCGGCTTTGGAATTATTCAAAACAGCGCCCGCTTTAACACGATCAAAGAGAATACGCGGGAGAGGTCCACTGTTTGAGGCGAAAAAAATAATAAAAACGTTCCCAGAGCAATAAAAACGAAATAAAAATGAAATATCCCAGTATTCCTAACAAAACAAAGAACCCAAAACCACTTCAATGGAAACGATCGGACTTTACCTTGGAACGTAGCGGACGTATGAGCGCGGCTTTGGAAGTATTCAAAACAGCGCCCGCTCTAACACGATCAAAGAGAATACGCGGTAGAGGTACACTGTTTGAGGCGAAAAAAGACAGGGTTCCCAGAAGAATAAAAACGAAATAAAAATGAAATATCCCGGTGTTCCTAACAAAACAAAGAACACAAAACCATTTCAATGGAAACGATCGGACTTTACCTTGGAACGTAGCGGACGTATGAGCGCGGCTTTGGAATTATTCAAAACAGCACCCGCTCTAAAACGATCAAAGAGAATACGCGGGAGAAGTCCACAGTTTGAGTCGGAAAAAGACAACGTTCCCAGAGGAATAAAAACGAAATAAAAATGAAATATCCCAGTGTTCCTAACAAAACAAAGAACACAAAACCATTTCAATGGAAACATCGGACTTTAAATAGCGGACGCATGAGCGCGGCTTTGGAAATATTCAAAACAGCGCCCGCTTTAACACGATCAAAGAGAATACGCGGGAGAGGTCCACTGTTTGAGGCGAAAAGAGACATGGTTCCCAGAGGAAAAATGAATAAAAATGAGTTCCTCACAAAACAAGGAACCCAAAACCATTTCAATGGAAACGATCGGACTTTACCTTGGAACGTAGCGGACGTATGAGCGCGGCTTTGGAAGTATTCAAAACAGCGCCCGCTCTAACACGATCAAAGAGAATACGCGGGAGAAGTCCACTGTTTGAGTCGAAAAAAGACAACGTTCCCAGAGGAATAAAAACGAAATAAAAATGAAATATCCCAGTGTTCCTAACAAAACAAAGAACCCAAAACCATTTCAATGGAAACATCGGACTTTAAATAGCGGACGCATGAGCGCGGCTTTGGAATTATTCAAAACAGCGCCCGCTCTAACACGATCAAAGAGAATACGCGGGAGAGGTCCACTGTTTGAGGCGAAAAGAGACATGGTTCCCAGAGGAAAAATGAATAAAAATGAGTTCCTCACAAAACAAGGAACCCAAAACCATTTCAATGGAAACGATCGGACTTTACCTTGGAACGTAGCGGACGTATGAGCGCGGCTTTGGAATTATTCAAAACAGCTCCCGCTCTAACACGATCAAAGAGAATACGCGGGAGAGGCACACAGTTTGAGGCGAAAAAAGACAGGGTTCCCAACGGAAAAATGAATAAAAATGAGTTTCTCACAAAACAAGGAACCCAAAACCATTTCAATGGAAACTATCGGAGTTTACCTTGGAACGTAGCGGACGTATGAGCGTGGCTTTGGAATTATTCAAAACAGCGCACGCTCTAACACGATCAAAGAGAAAACGCGGTAGAGGTCCACTGTTTGAGGCGAAAAAAGACAGGGTTCCCAGAAGAATAAAAACGAAATAAAAATGAAATATCCCAGTGTTCCTAACAAAACAAAGAACCCAAAACCATTTCAATGGAAACATCGGACTTTACCGTGTAACGTAGCGGACGTATGAGCGCGGCTTTGGAATTATTCAAAACAGCGCCCGCCCTAACACGATCAAAGAGAATACGCGGGAGAAGTCCACTGTTTGAGTCGGAAAAAAGACAACGTTCCCAGAGGAATAAAAACGAAATAAAAATGAAATATCCCAGTGTTCCTAACAAAACAAAGAACACAAAACCATTTCAATGGAAACATCGGACTTTAAATAGCGGACGCATGAGCGCGGCTTTGGAATTATTCAAAACAGCGCCCCCTCTAACACGATCAAAGAGAATACGCGGGAGAGGTCCAGTGTTTGAGGCGAAAAAAGACAACGTTCCCAGAGGAATAAAAACGAAATAAAAATGAAATATCCCAGTGTTCCTAACAAAACAAAGAACCCAAAACCATTTCAATGGAAACGATCGGACTTTACCTTGGAACGTAGCGGACGTATGAGCGCGGCTTTGGAATTATTCAAAACAGCACCCGCTCTAAAACGATCAAAGAGAATACGCGGGAGAAGTCCACAGTTTGAGTCGGAAAAACACAACGTTCCCAGAGGAATAAAAACGAAATAAAAATGAAATATCCCAGTGTTCCTAACAAAACAAAGAACACAAAACCATTTCAATGGAAACATCGGACTTTAAATAGCGGACGCATGAGCGCGGCTTTGGAAATATTCAAAACAGCGCCCGCTTTAACACGATCAAAGAGAATACGCGGGAGAGGTCCACTGTTTGAGGCGAAAAGAGACATGGTTCCCAGAGGAAAAATGAATAAAAATGAGTTCCTCACAAAACAAGGAACCCAAAACCATTTCAATGGAAACGATCGGACTTTACCTTGGCACGTAGCGGCCGCATGAGCGCGGCTTTGGAATTATTCAAAACAGCGCCCGCTTTAACACGATCAAAGAGAATACGCGGGAGAGGTCCACTGTTTGAGGCGAAAAAAAAAATAAAAACGTTCCCAGAGCAATAAAAACGAAATAAAAATGAAATATCCCAGTATTCCTAACAAAACAAAGAACCCAAAACCACTTCAATGGAAACGATCGGACTTTACCTTGGAACGTAGCGGACGTATGAGCGCGGCTTTGGAAGTATTCAAAACAGCGCCCGCTCTAACACGATCAAAGAGAATACGCGGGAGAAGTCCACTGTTTGAGTCGAAAAAAGACAACGTTCCCAGAGGAATAAAAACGAAATAAAAATGAAATATCCCAGTGTTCCTAACAAAACAAAGAACCCAAAACCATTTCAATGGAAACATCGGACTTTAAATAGCGGACGCATGAGCGCGGCTTTGGAATTATTCAAAACAGCGCCCGCTCTAACACGATCAAAGAGAATTCGCGGGAGAGGTCCACTGTTTGAGGCGAAAAGAGACATGGTTCCCAGAGGAAAAATGAATAAAAATGAGTTCCTCACAAAACAAGGAACCCAAAACCATTTCAATGGAAACGATCGGACTTTACCTTGGAACGTAGCGGACGTATGAGCGCGGCTTTGGAATTATTCAAAACAGCGCCCGCCCTAACACGATCAAAGAGAAAACGCGGTATAGGTCCACTGTTTGAAGCGAAAAAAGACAGGGTTCCCAGAGGAATAAAAACGAAATAAAAATGAAATATCCCAGTATTCCGAACAAAACAAAGAACCCAAAACCATTTCAATGGAAACGATCGGACTTTACCGTGGAACGTAGCGGACGTATGAGCGCGGCTTTGGAATTATTCAAAACAGCGCCCGCTCTAACACGATCAAAGAGAATACGCGGTATGGGTCCACTGTTTGACGCGAAAAAAGACAGGGTTCCTAGAGGAATAAAAACGAAATAAAAATGAAATATCCCACTGTTCCTAACAAAACAAAGAACCCAAAACCATTTCAATGGAAACATCGGACTTTACCTTGGAACGTAGCGGACGTATGAGCGCGGAATTGTAATTATTCAAAACAGCTCCCGCTCTAACACGATCAAAGAGAATACGCGGGAGAGGCACACAGTTTGAGGCGAAAAAAGACAGGGTTCCCAGAGGAATAAAAACGAAATAAAAATGAAATATCCCAGTATTCCGAACAAAACAAAGAACCCAAAACCATTTCAATGGAAACGATCGGACTTTACCGTGGAACGTAGCGGACGTATGAGCGCGGCTTTGGAATTATTCAAAACAGCGCCCGCTCTAACAGATCAAAGAGAATACGCGGGAGAGGTCCACTGTTTGACGCGAAAAAAGACAGGGTTCCCAACGGAAAAATGAATAAAAATGAGTTCCTCACAAAACAAGGAACCCAAAACCATTTCAATGGAAACGATCGGACTTTACCTTGGAACGTAGCGGACGCATGACCGCGGCTTTGGAATTATTCAAAACAGCGCCCGCTTTAACACGATCAAAGAGAATACGAGGGAGAGGTCCACTGTTTGAGGCGAAAAAATACAACGTTCCCAGAGGAATAAAAACGAAATAAAAATGAAATATCCCATTGTTCCTAACAAAACAAAGAACGAAAAAACCATTTCAATGGAACCATCGGACTTTACCTTGGAACGTAGCGGACGTATGAGCGCGGCTTTGGAATTATTCAAAACAGCGCCCGCTCTAACACGATCAAAGAGAATACGCGGGAGAGGTCCACTGTTTGAGGCGAAAAGAGACATGGTTCCCAGAGGAATAAAAACGAAATAAAAATGAAATATCCCAATATTCCTAACAAAATAAAGAACCCAAAACCATTTCAATGGAAACGATCGGACTTTACCTTGGAACGTAGCGGACGTATGAGCGCGGCTTTGGAATTATTCAAAACAGCGCCCGCTCTAACACGATCAAAGAGAATACGCGGGAGAGGTCCACTGTTTGATCCGAGAAAAGACAACGTTCCCAGAGGAATAAAAACGAAATAAAAATTAAATATCTCAGTATTCCTAACAAAACAAAGAACCGAAAACCATTTCAATGGAAACATAGGACTTTAAATAGCGGACGCATGAGCGCGGCTTTGGAATTATTCAAAACAGCGCCCGCTCTAACACGATCAAAGAGAATACGCGGGAGAGGTCCACTGTTTGAGGCGAAAAGAGACATGGTTCCCAGAGGAAAAATGAAGAAAAATGAGTTCCTCAAAAAACAAGGAACCCAAAACCATTTCAATGGAAACGATCGGACTTTACCTTGGAACGTAGCGGACGTATGAGAGCGGCTTTGGAATTATTCAAAACAGCGCCCGCTTTAACACGATTAAAGAGAATACGCGGGAGAAGTCCACTGTTTGAGGCGAAAAAAGACAACGTTCCCAGAGGAATAAAAACGAAATAAAAATGAAATATCCCAGTATTCCTAACAAAACAAAGAACCCAAAACCATTTCAATGGAAACGATCGGACTTTACCTTGGAACGTAGCGGACGTATGAGCGCGGCTTTGGAATTATTCAAAACAGCGCCCGCTCTAACACGATCAAAGAGAATACGCGGGAGAGGTCCACTGTTTGAGGCGAAAAGAGACATGGTTCCCAGAGGAAAAATGAATAAAAATGAGTTCCTCACAAAACAAGGAACCCAAAACCATTTCAATGGAAACGATCGGACTTTACCTTGGAACTTAGCGGCCGCATGAGCGCGGCTTTGGAATTATTCAAAACAGCGCCCGCTTTAACACGATCAAAGAGAATACGCGGGAGAGGTCCACTGTTTGAGGCGAAAAAAAAAATAAAAACGTTCCCAGAGCAATAAAAACGAAATAAAAATGAAATATCCCAGTATTCCTAACAAAACAAAGAACCCAAAACCACTTCAATGGAAACGATCGGACTTTACCTTGGAACGTAGCGGACGTATGAGCGCGGCTTTGGAAGTATTCAAAACAGCGCCCGCTCTAACACGATCAAAGAGAATACGCGGGAGAAGTCCACTGTTTGAGTCGAAAAAAGACAACGTTCCCAGAGGAATAAAAACGAAATAAAAATGAAATATCCCAGTATTCCTAACAAAACAAAGAACCCAAAACCATTTCAATGGAAACGATCGGACTTTACCTTGGAACGTAGCGGACGTATGAGCGCGGCTTTGGAATTATTCAAAACAGCGCCGGCTCTAACACGATCAAAGAGAATACGCGGGAGAGGTCCACTGTTTGAGGCGAAAAGAGACATGGTTCCCAGAGGAATAAAAACGAAATAAAAATGAAATATCCCAATATTCCTAACAAAATAAAGAACCCAAAACCATTTCAATGGAAACGATCGGACTTTACCTTGGAACGTAGCGGACGTATGAGCGCGGCTTTGGAATTATTCAAAACAGCGCCCGCTCTAACACGATCAAAGAGAATACGCGGGAGAGGTCCACTGTTTGATCCGAGAAAAGACAACGTTCCCAGAGGAATAAAAACGAAATAAAAATTAAATATCTCAGTATTCCTAACAAAACAAAGAACCGAAAACCATTTCAATGGAAACATAGGACTTTAAATAGCGGACGCATGAGCGCGGCTTTGGAATTATTCAAAACAGCGCCCGCTCTAACACGATCAAAGAGAATACGCGGGAGAGGTCCACTGTTTGAGGCGAAAAGAGACATGGTTCCCAGAGGAAAAATGAAGAAAAATGAGTTCCTCAAAAAACAAGGAACCCAAAACCATTTCAATGGAAACGATCGGACTTTACCTTGGAACGTAGCGGACGTATGAGAGCGGCTTTGGAATTATTCAAAACAGCGCCCGCTTTAACACGATTAAAGAGAATACGCGGGAGAAGTCCACTGTTTGAGGCGAAAAAAGACAACGTTCCCAGAGGAATAAAAACGAAATAAAAATGAAATATCCCAGTATTCCTAACAAAACAAAGAACCCAAAACCATTTCAATGGAAACGATCGGACTTTACCTTGGAACGTAGCGGACGTATGAGCGCGGCTTTGGAATTATTCAAAACAGCGCCCGCTCTAACACGATCAAAGAGAATACGCGGGAGAGGTCCACTGTTTGAGGCGAAAAGAGACATGGTTCCCAGAGGAAAAATGAATAAAAATGAGTTCCTCACAAAACAAGGAACCCAAAACCATTTCAATGGAAACGATCGGACTTTACCTTGGAACTTAGCGGCCGCATGAGCGCGGCTTTGGAATTATTCAAAACAGCGCCCGCTTTAACACGATCAAAGAGAATACGCGGGAGAGGTCCACTGTTTGAGGCGAAAAAAAAAATAAAAACGTTCCCAGAGCAATAAAAACGAAATAAAAATGAAATATCCCAGTATTCCTAACAAAACAAAGAACCCAAAACCACTTCAATGGAAACGATCGGACTTTACCTTGGAACGTAGCGGACGTATGAGCGCGGCTTTGGAAGTATTCAAAACAGCGCCCGCTCTAACACGATCAAAGAGAATACGCGGGAGAAGTCCACTGTTTGAGTCGAAAAAAGACAACGTTCCCAGAGGAATAAAAACGAAATAAAAATGAAATATCCCAGTATTCCTAACAAAACAAAGAACCCAAAACCATTTCAATGGAAACGATCGGACTTTACCTTGGAACGTAGCGGACGTATGAGCGCGGCTTTGGAATTATTCAAAACAGCGCCCGCTCTAACACGATCAAAGAGAATACGCGGGAGAGGTCCACTGTTTGAGGCGAAAAGAGACATGGTTCCCAGAGGAATAAAAACGAAATAAAAATGAAATATCCCAATATTCCTAACAAAATAAAGAACCCAAAACCATTTCAATGGAAACGATCGGACTTTACCTTGGAACGTAGCGGACGTATGAGCGCGGCTTTGGAATTATTCAAAACAGCGCCCGCTCTAACACGATCAAAGAGAATACGCGGGAGAGGTCCACTGTTTGATCCGAGAAAAGACAACGTTCCCAGAGGAATAAAAACGAAATAAAAATTAAATATCTCAGTATTCCTAACAAAACAAAGAACCGAAAACCATTTCAATGGAAACATAGGACTTTAAATAGCGGACGCATGAGCGCGGCTTTGGAATTATTCAAAACAGCGCCCGCTCTAACACGATCAAAGAGAATACGCGGGAGAGGTCCACTGTTTGAGGCGAAAAGAGACATGGTTCCCAGAGGAAAAATGAAGAAAAATGAGTTCCTCAAAAAACAAGGAACCCAAAACCATTTCAATGGAAACGATCGGACTTTACCTTGGAACGTAGCGGACGTATGAGAGCGGCTTTGGAATTATTCAAAACAGCGCCCGCTTTAACACGATTAAAGAGAATACGCGGGAGAAGTCCACTGTTTGAGGCGAAAAAAGACAACGTTCCCAGAGGAATAAAAACGAAATAAAAATGAAATATCCCAGTATTCCTAACAAAACAAAGAACCCAAAACCATTTCAATGGAAACGATCGGACTTTACCTTGGAACGTAGCGGACGTATGAGCGCGGCTTTGGAATTATTCAAAACAGCGCCCGCTCTAACACGATCAAAGAGAATACGCGGGAGAGGTCCACTGTTTGAGGCGAAAAGAGACATGGTTCCCAGAGGAAAAATGAATAAAAATGAGTTCCTCACAAAACAAGGAACCCAAAACCATTTCAATGGAAACGATCGGACTTTACCTTGGAACTTAGCGGCCGCATGAGCGCGGCTTTGGAATTATTCAAAACAGCGCCCGCTTTAACACGATCAAAGAGAATACGCGGGAGAGGTCCACTGTTTGAGGCGAAAAAAAAAATAAAAACGTTCCCAGAGCAATAAAAACGAAATAAAAATGAAATATCCCAGTATTCCTAACAAAACAAAGAACCCAAAACCACTTCAATGGAAACGATCGGACTTTACCTTGGAACGTAGCGGACGTATGAGCGCGGCTTTGGAAGTATTCAAAACAGCGCCCGCTCTAACACGATCAAAGAGAATACGCGGGAGAAGTCCACTGTTTGAGTCGAAAAAAGACAACGTTCCCAGAGGAATAAAAACGAAATAAAAATGAAATATCCCAGTATTCCTAACAAAACAAAGAACCCAAAACCATTTCAATGGAAACGATCGGACTTTACCTTGGAACGTAGCGGACGTATGAGCGCGGCTTTGGAATTATTCAAAACAGCGCCCGCTCTAACACGATCAAAGAGAATACGCGGGAGAGGTCCACTGTTTGAGGCGAAAAGAGACATGGTTCCCAGAGGAATAAAAACGAAATAAAAATGAAATATCCCAATATTCCTAACAAAATAAAGAACCCAAAACCATTTCAATGGAAACGATCGGACTTTACCTTGGAACGTAGCGGACGTATGAGCGCGGCTTTGGAATTATTCAAAACAGCGCCCGCTCTAACACGATCAAAGAGAATACGCGGGAGAGGTCCACTGTTTGATCCGAGAAAAGACAACGTTCCCAGAGGAATAAAAACGAAATAAAAATTAAATATCTCAGTATTCCTAACAAAACAAAGAACCGAAAACCATTTCAATGGAAACATAGGACTTTAAATAGCGGACGCATGAGCGCGGCTTTGGAATTATTCAAAACAGCGCCCGCTCTAACACGATCAAAGAGAATACGCGGGAGAGGTCCACTGTTTGAGGCGAAAAGAGACATGGTTCCCAGAGGAAAAATGAAGAAAAATGAGTTCCTCAAAAAACAAGGAACCCAAAACCATTTCAATGGAAACGATCGGACTTTACCTTGGAACGTAGCGGACGTATGAGAGCGGCTTTGGAATTATTCAAAACAGCGCCCGCTTTAACACGATTAAAGAGAATACGCGGGAGAAGTCCACTGTTTGAGGCGAAAAAAGACAACGTTCCCAGAGGAATAAAAACGAAATAAAAATGAAATATCCCAGTATTCCTAACAAAACAAAGAACCCAAAACCATTTCAATGGAAACGATCGGACTTTACCTTGGAACGTAGCGGACGTATGAGCGCGGCTTTGGAATTATTCAAAACAGCGCCCGCTCTAACACGATCAAAGAGAATACGCGGGAGAGGTCCACTGTTTGAGGCGAAAAGAGACATGGTTCCCAGAGGAATAAAAACGAAATAAAAATGAAATATCCCAATATTCCTAACAAAATAAAGAACCCAAAACCATTTCAATGGAAACGATCGGACTTTACCTTGGAACGTAGCGGACGTATGAGCGCGGCTTTGGAATTATTCAAAACAGCGCCCGCTCTAACACGATCAAAGAGAATACGCGGGAGAGGTCCACTGTTTGATCCGAGAAAAGACAACGTTCCCAGAGGAATAAAAACGAAATAAAAATTAAATATCTCAGTATTCCTAACAAAACAAAGAACCGAAAACCATTTCAATGGAAACATAGGACTTTAAATAGCGGACGCATGAGCGCGGCTTTGGAATTATTCAAAACAGCGCCCGCTCTAACACGATCAAAGAGAATACGCGGGAGAGGTCCACTGTTTGAGGCGAAAAGAGACATGGTTCCCAGAGGAAAAATGAAGAAAAATGAGTTCCTCAAAAAACAAGGAACCCAAAACCATTTCAATGGAAACGATCGGACTTTACCTTGGAACGTAGCGGACGTATGAGAGCGGCTTTGGAATTATTCAAAACAGCGCCCGCTTTAACACGATTAAAGAGAATACGCGGGAGAAGTCCACTGTTTGAGGCGAAAAAAGACAACGTTCCCAGAGGAATAAAAACGAAATAAAAATGAAATATCCCAGTATTCCTAACAAAACAAAGAACCCAAAACCATTTCAATGGAAACGATCGGACTTTACCTTGGAACGTAGCGGACGTATGAGCGCGGCTTTGGAATTATTCAAAACAGCGCCCGCTCTAACACGATCAAAGAGAATACGCGGGAGAGGTCCACTGTTTGAGGCGAAAAGAGACATGGTTCCCAGAGGAAAAATGAATAAAAATGAGTTCCTCACAAAACAAGGAACCCAAAACCATTTCAATGGAAACGATCGGACTTTACCTTGGAACTTAGCGGCCGCATGAGCGCGGCTTTGGAATTATTCAAAACAGCGCCCGCTTTAACACGATCAAAGAGAATACGCGGGAGAGGTCCACTGTTTGAGGCGAAAAAAAAAATAAAAACGTTCCCAGAGCAATAAAAACGAAATAAAAATGAAATATCCCAGTATTCCTAACAAAACAAAGAACCCAAAACCACTTCAATGGAAACGATCGGACTTTACCTTGGAACGTAGCGGACGTATGAGCGCGGCTTTGGAAGTATTCAAAACAGCGCCCGCTCTAACACGATCAAAGAGAATACGCGGGAGAAGTCCACTGTTTGAGTCGAAAAAAGACAACGTTCCCAGAGGAATTAAAACGAAATAAAAATTAAATATCTCAGTATTCCTAACAAAACAAAGAACCGAAAACCATTTCAATGGAAACATAGGACTTTAAATAGCGGACGCATGAGCGCGGCTTTGGAATTATTCAAAACAGCGCCCGCTCTAACACGATCAAAGAGAATACGCGGGAGAGGTCCACTGTTTGAGGCGAAAAGAGACATGGTTCCCAGAGGAAAAATGAAGAAAAATGAGTTCCTCAAAAAACAAGGAACCCAAAACCATTTCAATGGAAACGATCGGACTTTACCTTGGAACGTAGCGGACGTATGAGAGCGGCTTTGGAATTATTCAAAACAGCGCCCGCTTTAACACGATTAAAGAGAATACGCGGGAGAAGTCCACTGTTTGAGGCGAAAAAAGACAACGTTCCCAGAGGAATAAAAACGAAATAAAAATGAAATATCCCAGTATTCCTAACAAAACAAAGAACCCAAAACCATTTCAATGGAAACGATCGGACTTTACCTTGGAACGTAGCGGACGTATGAGCGCGGCTTTGGAATTATTCAAAACAGCGCCCGCTCTAACACGATCAAAGAGAATACGCGGGAGAGGTCCACTGTTTGAGGCGAAAAGAGACATGGTTCCCAGAGGAAAAATGAATAAAAATGAGTTCCTCACAAAACAAGGAACCCAAAACCATTTCAATGGAAACGATCGGACTTTACCTTGGAACTTAGCGGCCGCATGAGCGCGGCTTTGGAATTATTCAAAACAGCGCCCGCTTTAACACGATCAAAGAGAATACGCGGGAGAGGTCCACTGTTTGAGGCGAAAAAAAGACAACGTTCCCAGAGGAATAAAAACGAAATAAAAATGAAATATCCCAGTGTTCCTAACAAAACAAAGAACCCAAAACCATTTCAATGGAAACATCGGACTTTAAATAGCGGACGCATGAGCGCGGCTTTGGAATTATTCAAAACAGCGCCCGCTCTAACACGATCAAAGAGAATACGCGGGAGAGGTCCACTGTTTGAGGCGAAAAGAGACATGGTTCCCAGAGGAAAAATGAATAAAAATGAGTTCCTCACAAAACAAGGAACCCAAAACCATTTCAATGGAAACGATCGGACTTTACCTTGGAACTTAGCGGCCGCATGAGCGCGGCTTTGGAATTATTCAAAACAGCGCCCGCTTTAACACGATCAAAGAGAATACGCGGGAGAGGTCCACTGTTTGAGGCGAAAAAAAAAATAAAAACGTTCCCAGAGCAATAAAAACGAAATAAAAATGAAATATCCCAGTATTCCTAACAAAACAAAGAACCCAAAACCACTTCAATGGAAACGATCGGACTTTACCTTGGAACGTAGCGGACGTATGAGCGCGGCTTTGGAAGTATTCAAAACAGCGCCCGCTCTAACACGATCAAAGAGAATACGCGGGAGAAGTCCACTGTTTGAGTCGAAAAAAGACAACGTTCCCAGAGGAATTAAAACGAAATAAAAATTAAATATCTCAGTATTCCTAACAAAACAAAGAACCGAAAACCATTTCAATGGAAACATAGGACTTTAAATAGCGGACGCATGAGCGCGGCTTTGGAATTATTCAAAACAGCGCCCGCTCTAACACGATCAAAGAGAATACGCGGGAGAGGTCCACTGTTTGAGGCGAAAAGAGACATGGTTCCCAGAGGAAAAATGAAGAAAAATGAGTTCCTCAAAAAACAAGGAACCCAAAACCATTTCAATGGAAACGATCGGACTTTACCTTGGAACGTAGCGGACGTATGAGAGCGGCTTTGGAATTATTCAAAACAGCGCCCGCTTTAACACGATTAAAGAGAATACGCGGGAGAAGTCCACTGTTTGAGGCGAAAAAAGACAACGTTCCCAGAGGAATAAAAACGAAATAAAAATGAAATATCCCAGTATTCCTAACAAAACAAAGAACCCAAAACCATTTCAATGGAAACGATCGGACTTTACCTTGGAACGTAGCGGACGTATGAGCGCGGCTTTGGAATTATTCAAAACAGCGCCCGCTCTAACACGATCAAAGAGAATACGCGGGAGAGGCACACAGTTTGAGGCGAAAAAAGACAGGGTTCACAACGGAAAAATGAATAAAAATGAGTTTCTCACAAAACAAGGAACCCAAAACCATTTCAATGGAAACTATCGGAGTTTACCTTGGAACGTAGCGGACGTATGAGCGCGGCTTTGGAATTATTCAAAACAGCGCACGCTCTAACACGATCAAAGAGAAAACGCGGTAGAGGTCCACTGTTTGAGGCGAAAAAAGACAGGGTTCCCAGAAGAATAAAAACGAAATAAAAATGAAATATCCCAGTGTTCCTAACAAAACAAAGAACACAAAACCATTTCAATGGAAACGATCGGACTTTACCGTGGAACGTAGCGGACGTATGAGCGCGGCTTTGGAATTATTCAAAACAGCGCCCGCTCTAACAGATCAAAGAGAATACGCGGGAGAGGTCCACTGTTTGACGCGAAAAAAGACAGGGTTCTTAGAGGAATAAAAACGAAATAAATATGAAATATCCCAGTGTTCCTAACAAAACAAAGAACCCAAAACCATTTCAATGGAAACATCGGACTTTACCGTGTAACGTAGCGGACGTATGAGCGCGGCTTTGGAATTATTCAAAACAGCGCCCGCCCTAACACGATCAAAGAGAATACGCGGGAGAGGCACACAGTTTGAGGCGAAAAAACACAGGGTTCCCAACGGAAAAATGAATAAAAATGAGTTCCTCACAAAACAAGGAACCCAAAACCATTTCAATGGAAACGATCGGACTTTACCTTGGAACGTAGCGGACGCATGACCGCGGCTTTGGAATTATTCAAAACAGCGCCCGCTTTAACACGATCAAAGAGAATACGAGGGAGAGGTCCACTGTTTGAGGCGAAAAAATACAACGTTCCCAGAGGAATAAAAACGAAATAAAAATGAAATATCCCATTGTTCCTAACAAAACAAAGAACGAAAAAACCATTTCAATGGAACCATCGGACTTTACCTTGGAACGTAGCGGACGTATGAGCGCGGCTTTGGAATTATTCAAAACAGCGCCCGCTCTAACACGATCAAAGAGAATACGCGGGAGAGGTCCACTGTTTGAGGCGAAAAGAGACATGGTTCCCAGAGGAATAAAAACGAAATAAAAATGAAATATCCCAATATTCCTAACAAAATAAAGAACCCAAAACCATTTCAATGGAAACGATCGGACTTTACCTTGGAACGTAGCGGACGTATGAGCGCGGCTTTGGAATTATTCAAAACAGCGCCCGCTCTAACACGATCAAAGAGAATACGCGGGAGAGGTCCACTGTTTGATCCGAGAAAAGACAACGTTCCCAGAGGAATAAAAACGAAATAAAAATTAAATATCTCAGTATTCCTAACAAAACAAAGAACCGAAAACCATTTCAATGGAAACATAGGACTTTAAATAGCGGACGCATGAGCGCGGCTTTGGAATTATTCAAAACAGCGCCCGCTCTAACACGATCAAAGAGAATACGCGGGAGAGGTCCACTGTTTGAGGCGAAAAGAGACATGGTTCCCAGAGGAAAAATGAAGAAAAATGAGTTCCGCAAAAAACAAGGAACCCAAAACCATTTCAATGGAAACGATCGGACTTTACCTTGGAACGTAGCGGACGTATGAGAGCGGCTTTGGAATTATTCAAAACAGCGCCCGCTTTAACACGATTAAAGAGAATACGCGGGAGAAGTCCACTGTTTGAGGCGAAAAAAGACAACGTTCCCAGAGGAATAAAAACGAAATAAAAATGAAATATCCCAGTATTCCTAACAAAACAAAGAACCCAAAACCATTTCAATGGAAACGATCGGACTTTACCTTGGAACGTAGCGGACGTATGAGCGCGGCTTTGGAATTATTCAAAACAGCGCCCGCTCTAACACGATCAAAGAGAATACGCGGGAGAGGTCCACTGTTTGAGGCGAAAAGAGACATGGTTCCCAGAGGAATAAAAACGAAATAAAAATGAAATATCCCAATATTCCTAACAAAATAAAGAACCCAAAACCATTTCAATGGAAACGATCGGACTTTACCTTGGAACGTAGCGGACGTATGAGCGCGGCTTTGGAATTATTCAAAACAGCGCCCGCTCTAACACGATCAAAGAGAATACGCGGGAGAGGTCCACTGTTTGATCCGAGAAAAGACAACGTTCCCAGAGGAATAAAAACGAAATAAAAATTAAATATCTCAGTATTCCTAACAAAACAAAGAACCGAAAACCATTTCAATGGAAACATAGGACTTTAAATAGCGGACGCATGAGCGCGGCTTTGGAATTATTCAAAACAGCGCCCGCTCTAACACGATCAAAGAGAATACGCGGGAGAGGTCCACTGTTTGAGGCGAAAAGAGACATGGTTCCCAGAGGAAAAATGAAGAAAAATGAGTTCCTCAAAAAACAAGGAACCCAAAACCATTTCAATGGAAACGATCGGACTTTACCTTGGAACGTAGCGGACGTATGAGAGCGGCTTTGGAATTATTCAAAACAGCGCCCGCTTTAACACGATTAAAGAGAATACGCGGGAGAAGTCCACTGTTTGAGGCGAAAAAAGACAACGTTCCCAGAGGAATAAAAACGAAATTAAAATGAAATATCCCAGTATTCCTAACAAAACAAAGAACCCAAAACCATTTCAATGGAAACGATCGGACTTTACCTTGGAACGTAGCGGACGTATGAGCGCGGCTTTGGAATTATTCAAAACAGCGCCCGCTCTAACACGATCAAAGAGAATACGCGGGAGAGGTCCACTGTTTGAGGCGAAAAGACACATGGTTCCCAGAGGAAAAATGAATAAAAATGAGTTCCTCACAAAACAAGGAACCCAAAACCATTTCAATGGAAACGATCGGACTTTACCTTGGAACTTAGCGGCCGCATGAGCGCGGCTTTGGAATTATTCAAAACAGCGCCCGCTTTAACACGATAAAAGAGAATACGCGGGAGAGGTCCACTGTTTGAGGCGAAAAAAAGACAACGTTCCCAGAGGAATAAAAACGAAATAAAAATGAAATATCCCAGTGTTCCTAACAAAACAAAGAACCCAAAACCATTTCAATGGAAACATCGGACTTTAAATAGCGGACGCATGAGCGCGGCTTTGGAATTATTCAAAACAGCGCCCGCTCTAACACGATCAAAGAGAATACGCGGGAGAGGTCCACTGTTTGAGGCGAAAAGAGACATGGTTCCCAGAGGAAAAATGAATAAAAATGAGTTCCTCACAAAACAAGGAACCCAAAACCATTTCAATGGAAACGATCGGACTTTACCTTGGAACGGAGCGGACGTATGAGCGCGGCTTTGGAATTATTCAAAACAGCGCCCGCCCTAACACGATCAAAGAGAAAACGCGGTATAGGTCCACTGTTTGAAGCGAAAAAAGACAGGGTTCCCAGAGGAATAAAAACGAAATAAAAATGAAATATCCCAGTATTCCGAACAAAACAAAGAACCCAAAACCATTTCAATGGAAACGATCGGACTTTACCGTGGAACGTAGCGGACGTATGAGCGCGGCTTTGGAATTATTCAAAACAGCGCCCGCTCTAACACGATCAAAGAGAATACGCGGTATAGGTCCACTGTTTGACGCGAAAAAAGACAGGGTTCCTAGAGGAATAAAAACGAAATAAAAATGAAATATCCCACTGTTCCTAACAAAACAAAGAACCCAAAACCACTTCAATGGAAACATCGGACTTTACCTTGGAACGTAGCGGACGTATGAGCGCGGAATTGTAATTATTCAAAACAGCTCCCGCTCTAACACGATCAAAGAGAATACGCGGGAGAGGCACACAGTTTGAGGCGAAAAAAGACAGGGTTCACAACGGAAAAATGAATAAAAATGAGTTTCTCACAAAACAAGGAACCCAAAACCATTTCAATGGAAACTATCGGAGTTTACCTTGGAACGTAGCGGACGTATGAGCGCGGCTTTGGAATTATTCAAAACAGCGCACGCTCTAACACGATCAAAGAGAAAACGCGGTAGAGGTCCACTGTTTGAGGCGAAAAAAGACAGGGTTCCCAGAAGAATAAAAACGAAATAAAAATGAAATATCCCAGTGTTCCTAACAAAACAAAGAACACAAAACCATTTCAATGGAAACGATCGGACTTTACCGTGGAACGTAGCGGACGTATGAGCGCTTCTTTGGAATTATTCTAAACAGCGCCCGCCCTAACACGATCAAAGAGAAAACGCGATATAGGTCCACTGTTTGAAGCGAAAAAAGACAGGGTTCCCAGAGGAATAAAAACGAAATAAAAATGAAATATCCCAGTATTCCGAACAAAACAAAGAACCCAAAACCATTTCAATGGAAACGATCGGACTTTACCGTGGAACGTAGCGGACGTATGAGCGCGGCTTTGGAATTATTCAAAACAGCGCCCGCTCTAACAGATCAAAGAGAATACGCGGGAGAGGTCCACTGTTTGACGCGAAAAAAGACAGGGTTCTTAGAGGAATAAAAACGAAATAAATATGAAATATCCCAGTGTTCCTAACAAAACAAAGAACCCAAAACCATTTCAATGGAAACATCGGACTTTACCGTGTAACGTAGCGGACGTATGAGCGCGGCTTTGGAATTATTCAAAACAGCGCCCGCCCTAACACGATCAAAGAGAATACGCGGGAGAGGCACACAGTTTGAGGCGAAAAAACACAGGGTTCCCAACGGAAAAATGAATAAAAATGAGTTCCTCACAAAACAAGGAACCCAAAACCATTTCAATGGAAACGATCGGACTTTACCTTGGAACGTAGCGGACGCATGACCGCGGCTTTGGAATTATTCAAAACAGCGCCCGCTTTAACACGATCAAAGAGAATACGAGGGAGAGGTCCACTGTTTGAGGCGAAAAAATACAACGTTCCCAGAGGAATAAAAACGAAATAAAAATGAAATATCCCATTGTTCCTAACAAAACAAAGAACGAAAAAACCATTTCAATGGAACCATCGGACTTTACCTTGGAACGTAGCGGACGTATGAGCGCGGCTTTGGAATTATTCAAAACAGCGCCCGCTCTAACACGATCAAAGAGAATACGCGGGAGAGGTCCACTGTTTGAGGCGAAAAGAGACATGGTTCCCAGAGGAATAAAAACGAAATAAAAATGAAATATCCCAATATTCCTAACAAAATAAAGAACCCAAAACCATTTCAATGGAAACGATCGGACTTTACCTTGGAACGTAGCGGACGTATGAGCGCGGCTTTGGAATTATTCAAAACAGCGCCCGCTCTAACACGATCAAAGAGAATACGCGGGAGAGGTCCACTGTTTGATCCGAGAAAAGACAACGTTCCCAGAGGAATAAAAACGAAATAAAAATTAAATATCTCAGTATTCCTAACAAAACAAAGAACCGAAAACCATTTCAATGGAAACATAGGACTTTAAATAGCGGACGCATGAGCGCGGCTTTGGAATTATTCAAAACAGCGCCCGCTCTAACACGATCAAAGAGAATACGCGGGAGAGGTCCACTGTTTGAGGCGAAAAGAGACATGGTTCCCAGAGGAAAAATGAAGAAAAATGAGTTCCTCAAAAAACAAGGAACCCAAAACCATTTCAATGGAAACGATCGGACTTTACCTTGGAACGTAGCGGACGTATGAGAGCGGCTTTGGAATTATTCAAAACAGCGCCCGCTTTAACACGATTAAAGAGAATACGCGGGAGAAGTCCACTGTTTGAGGCGAAAAAAGACAACGTTCCCAGAGGAATAAAAACGAAATAAAAATGAAATATCCCAGTATTCCTAACAAAACAAAGAACCCAAAACCATTTCAATGGAAACGATCGGACTTTACCTTGGAACGTAGCGGACGGACGTATGAGCGCGGCTTTGGAATTATTCAAAACAGCGCCCGCCCTAACACGATCAAAGAGAAAACGCGGTATAGGTCCACTGTTTGAAGCGAAAAAAGACAGGGTTCCCAGAGGAATAAAAACGAAATAAAAATGAAATATCCCAGTATTCCGAACAAAACAAAGAACCCAAAACCATTTCAATGGAAACGATCGGACTTTACCGTGGAACGTAGCGGACGTATGAGCGCGGCTTTGGAATTATTCAAAACAGCGCCCGCTCTAACACGATCAAAGAGAATACGCGGTATAGGTCCACTGTTTGACGCGAAAAAAGACAGGGTTCCTAGAGGAATAAAAACGAAATAAAAATGAAATATCCCACTGTTCCTAACAAAACAAAGAACCCAAAACCACTTCAATGGAAACATCGGACTTTACCTTGGAACGTAGCGGACGTATGAGCGCGGAATTGTAATTATTCAAAACAGCTCCCGCTCTAACACGATCAAAGAGAATACGCGGGAGAGGCACACAGTTTGAGGCGAAAAAAGACAGGGTTCACAACGGAAAAATGAATAAAAATGAGTTTCTCACAAAACAAGGAACCCAAAACCATTTCAATGGAAACTATCGGAGTTTACCTTGGAACGTAGCGGACGTATGAGCGCGGCTTTGGAATTATTCAAAACAGCGCACGCTCTAACACGATCAAAGAGAAAACGCGGTAGAGGTCCACTGTTTGAGGCGAAAAAAGACAGGGTTCCCAGAAGAATAAAAACGAAATAAAAATGAAATATCCCAGTGTTCCTAACAAAACAAAGAACACAAAACCATTTCAATGGAAACGATCGGACTTTACCGTGGAACGTAGCGGACGTATGAGCGCTTCTTTGGAATTATTCTAAACAGCGCCCGCCCTAACACGATCAAAGAGAAAACGCGATATAGGTCCACTGTTTGAAGCGAAAAAAGACAGGGTTCCCAGAGGAATAAAAACGAAATAAAAATGAAATATCCCAGTATTCCGAACAAAACAAAGAACCCAAAACCATTTCAATGGAAACGATCGGACTTTACCGTGGAACGTAGCGGACGTATGAGCGCGGCTTTGGAATTATTCAAAACAGCGCCCGCTCTAACAGATCAAAGAGAATACGCGGGAGAGGTCCACTGTTTGACGCGAAAAAAGACAGGGTTCTTAGAGGAATAAAAACGAAATAAATATGAAATATCCCAGTGTTCCTAACAAAACAAAGAACCCAAAACCATTTCAATGGAAACATCGGACTTTACCGTGTAACGTAGCGGACGTATGAGCGCGGCTTTGGAATTATTCAAAACAGCGCCCGCCCTAACACGATCAAAGAGAATACGCGGGAGAGGCACACAGTTTGAGGCGAAAAAACACAGGGTTCCCAACGGAAAAATGAATAAAAATGAGTTCCTCACAAAACAAGGAACCCAAAACCATTTCAATGGAAACGATCGGACTTTACCTTGGAACGTAGCGGACGCATGACCGCGGCTTTGGAATTATTCAAAACAGCGCCCGCTTTAACACGATCAAAGAGAATACGAGGGAGAGGTCCACTGTTTGAGGCGAAAAAATACAACGTTCCCAGAGGAATAAAAACGAAATAAAAATGAAATATCCCATTGTTCCTAACAAAACAAAGAACGAAAAAACCATTTCAATGGAACCATCGGACTTTACCTTGGAACGTAGCGGACGTATGAGCGCGGCTTTGGAATTATTCAAAACAGCGCCCGCTCTAACACGATCAAAGAGAATACGCGGGAGAGGTCCACTGTTTGAGGCGAAAAGAGACATGGTTCCCAGAGGAATAAAAACGAAATAAAAATGAAATATCCCAATATTCCTAACAAAATAAAGAACCCAAAACCATTTCAATGGAAACGATCGGACTTTACCTTGGAACGTAGCGGACGTATGAGCGCGGCTTTGGAATTATTCAAAACAGCGCCCGCTCTAACACGATCAAAGAGAATACGCGGGAGAGGTCCACTGTTTGATCCGAGAAAAGACAACGTTCCCAGAGGAATAAAAACGAAATAAAAATTAAATATCTCAGTATTCCTAACAAAACAAAGAACCGAAAACCATTTCAATGGAAACATAGGACTTTAAATAGCGGACGCATGAGCGCGGCTTTGGAATTATTCAAAACAGCGCCCGCTCTAACACGATCAAAGAGAATACGCGGGAGAGGTCCACTGTTTGAGGCGAAAAGAGACATGGTTCCCAGAGGAAAAATGAAGAAAAATGAGTTCCTCAAAAAACAAGGAACCCAAAACCATTTCAATGGAAACGATCGGACTTTACCTTGGAACGTAGCGGACGTATGAGAGCGGCTTTGGAATTATTCAAAACAGCGCCCGCTTTAACACGATTAAAGAGAATACGCGGGAGAAGTCCACTGTTTGAGGCGAAAAAAGACAACGTTCCCAGAGGAATAAAAACGAAATAAAAATGAAATATCCCAGTATTCCTAACAAAACAAAGAACCCAAAACCATTTCAATGGAAACGATCGGACTTTACCTTGGAACGTAGCGGACGTATGAGCGCGGCTTTGGAATTATTCAAAACAGCGCCCGCTCTAACACGATCAAAGAGAATACGCGGGAGAGGTCCACTGTTTGAGTCGAAAAAAGACAACGTTCCCAGAGGAATAAAAACGAAATAAAAATGAAATATCCCAATATTCCTAACAAAATAAAGAACCCAAAACCATTTCAATGGAAACGATCGGACTTTACCTTGGAACGTAGCGGACGTATGAGCGCGGCTTTGGAATTATTCAAAACAGCGCCCGCTCTAACACGATCAAAGAGAATACGCGGGAGAGGTCCACTGTTTGAGGCGAAAAGAGACATGGTTCCCAGAGGAATAAAAACGAAATAAAAATGAAATATCCCAATATTCCTAACAAAATAAAGAACCCAAAACCATTTCAATGGAAACGATCGGACTTTACCTTGGAACGTAGCGGACGTATGAGCGCGGCTTTGGAATTATTCAAAACAGCGCCCGCTCTAACACGATCAAAGAGAATACGCGGGAGAGGTCCACTGTTTGATCCGAGAAAAGACAACGTTCCCAGAGGAATAAAAACGAAATAAAAATTAAATATCTCAGTATTCCTAACAAAACAAAGAACCGAAAACCATTTCAATGGAAACATAGGACTTTAAATAGCGGACGCATGAGCGCGGCTTTGGAATTATTCAAAACAGCGCCCGCTCTAACACGATCAAAGAGAATACGCGGGAGAGGTCCACTGTTTGAGGCGAAAAGAGACATGGTTCCCAGAGGAAAAATGAAGAAAAATGAGTTCCTCAAAAAACAAGGAACCCAAAACCATTTCAATGGAAACGATCGGACTTTACCTTGGAACGTAGCGGACGTATGAGAGCGGCTTTGGAATTATTCAAAACAGCGCCCGCTTTAACACGATTAAAGAGAATACGCGGGAGAAGTCCACTGTTTGAGGCGAAAAAAGACAACGTTCCCAGAGGAATAAAAACGAAATAAAAATGAAATATCCCAGTATTCCTAACAAAACAAAGAACCCAAAACCATTTCAATGGAAACGATCGGACTTTACCTTGGAACGTAGCGGACGGACGTATGAGCGCGGCTTTGGAATTATTCAAAACAGCGCCCGCCCTAACACGATCAAAGAGAAAACGCGGTATAGGTCCACTGTTTGAAGCGAAAAAAGACAGGGTTCCCAGAGGAATAAAAACGAAATAAAAATGAAATATCCCAGTATTCCGAACAAAACAAAGAACCCAAAACCATTTCAATGGAAACGATCGGACTTTACCGTGGAACGTAGCGGACGTATGAGCGCGGCTTTGGAATTATTCAAAACAGCGCCCGCTCTAACACGATCAAAGAGAATACGCGGTATAGGTCCACTGTTTGACGCGAAAAAAGACAGGGTTCCTAGAGGAATAAAAACGAAATAAAAATGAAATATCCCACTGTTCCTAACAAAACAAAGAACCCAAAACCACTTCAATGGAAACATCGGACTTTACCTTGGAACGTAGCGGACGTATGAGCGCGGAATTGTAATTATTCAAAACAGCTCCCGCTCTAACACGATCAAAGAGAATACGCGGGAGAGGCACACAGTTTGAGGCGAAAAAAGACAGGGTTCACAACGGAAAAATGAATAAAAATGAGTTTCTCACAAAACAAGGAACCCAAAACCATTTCAATGGAAACTATCGGAGTTTACCTTGGAACGTAGCGGACGTATGAGCGCGGCTTTGGAATTATTCAAAACAGCGCACGCTCTAACACGATCAAAGAGAAAACGCGGTAGAGGTCCACTGTTTGAGGCGAAAAAAGACAGGGTTCCCAGAAGAATAAAAACGAAATAAAAATGAAATATCCCAGTGTTCCTAACAAAACAAAGAACACAAAACCATTTCAATGGAAACGATCGGACTTTACCGTGGAACGTAGCGGACGTATGAGCGCTTCTTTGGAATTATTCTAAACAGCGCCCGCCCTAACACGATCAAAGAGAAAACGCGATATAGGTCCACTGTTTGAAGCGAAAAAAGACAGGGTTCCCAGAGGAATAAAAACGAAATAAAAATGAAATATCCCAGTATTCCGAACAAAACAAAGAACCCAAAACCATTTCAATGGAAACGATCGGACTTTACCGTGGAACGTAGCGGACGTATGAGCGCGGCTTTGGAATTATTCAAAACAGCGCCCGCTCTAACAGATCAAAGAGAATACGCGGGAGAGGTCCACTGTTTGACGCGAAAAAAGACAGGGTTCTTAGAGGAATAAAAACGAAATAAATATGAAATATCCCAGTGTTCCTAACAAAACAAAGAACCCAAAACCATTTCAATGGAAACATCGGACTTTACCGTGTAACGTAGCGGACGTATGAGCGCGGCTTTGGAATTATTCAAAACAGCGCCCGCCCTAACACGATCAAAGAGAATACGCGGGAGAGGCACACAGTTTGAGGCGAAAAAACACAGGGTTCCCAACGGAAAAATGAATAAAAATGAGTTCCTCACAAAACAAGGAACCCAAAACCATTTCAATGGAAACGATCGGACTTTACCTTGGAACGTAGCGGACGCATGACCGCGGCTTTGGAATTATTCAAAACAGCGCCCGCTTTAACACGATCAAAGAGAATACGAGGGAGAGGTCCACTGTTTGAGGCGAAAAAATACAACGTTCCCAGAGGAATAAAAACGAAATAAAAATGAAATATCCCATTGTTCCTAACAAAACAAAGAACGAAAAAACCATTTCAATGGAACCATCGGACTTTACCTTGGAACGTAGCGGACGTATGAGCGCGGCTTTGGAATTATTCAAAACAGCGCCCGCTCTAACACGATCAAAGAGAATACGCGGGAGAGGTCCACTGTTTGAGGCGAAAAGAGACATGGTTCCCAGAGGAATAAAAACGAAATAAAAATGAAATATCCCAATATTCCTAACAAAATAAAGAACCCAAAACCATTTCAATGGAAACGATCGGACTTTACCTTGGAACGTAGCGGACGTATGAGCGCGGCTTTGGAATTATTCAAAACAGCGCCCGCTCTAACACGATCAAAGAGAATACGCGGGAGAGGTCCACTGTTTGATCCGAGAAAAGACAACGTTCCCAGAGGAATAAAAACGAAATAAAAATTAAATATCTCAGTATTCCTAACAAAACAAAGAACCGAAAACCATTTCAATGGAAACATAGGACTTTAAATAGCGGACGCATGAGCGCGGCTTTGGAATTATTCAAAACAGCGCCCGCTCTAACACGATCAAAGAGAATACGCGGGAGAGGTCCACTGTTTGAGGCGAAAAGAGACATGGTTCCCAGAGGAAAAATGAAGAAAAATGAGTTCCTCAAAAAACAAGGAACCCAAAACCATTTCAATGGAAACGATCGGACTTTACCTTGGAACGTAGCGGACGTATGAGAGCGGCTTTGGAATTATTCAAAACAGCGCCCGCTTTAACACGATTAAAGAGAATACGCGGGAGAAGTCCACTGTTTGAGGCGAAAAAAGACAACGTTCCCAGAGGAATAAAAACGAAATAAAAATGAAATATCCCAGTATTCCTAACAAAACAAAGAACCCAAAACCATTTCAATGGAAACGATCGGACTTTACCTTGGAACGTAGCGGACGTATGAGCGCGGCTTTGGAATTATTCAAAACAGCGCCCGCTCTAACACGATCAAAGAGAATACGCGGGAGAGGTCCACTGTTTGAGTCGAAAAAAGACAACGTTCCCAGAGGAATAAAAACGAAATAAAAATGAAATATCCCAATATTCCTAACAAAATAAAGAACCCAAAACCATTTCAATGGAAACGATCGGACTTTACCTTGGAACGTAGCGGACGTATGAGCGCGGCTTTGGAATTATTCAAAACAGCGCCCGCTCTAACACGATCAAAGAGAATACGCGGGAGAGGTCCACTGTTTGAGGCGAAAAGAGACATGGTTCCCAGAGGAATAAAAACGAAATAAAAATGAAATATCCCAATATTCCTAACAAAATAAAGAACCCAAAACCATTTCAATGGAAACGATCGGACTTTACCTTGGAACGTAGCGGACGTATGAGCGCGGCTTTGGAATTATTCAAAACAGCGCCCGCTCTAACACGATCAAAGAGAATACGCGGGAGAGGTCCACTGTTTGATCCGAGAAAAGACAACGTTCCCAGAGGAATAAAAACGAAATAAAAATTAAATATCTCAGTATTCCTAACAAAACAAAGAACCGAAAACCATTTCAATGGAAACATAGGACTTTAAATAGCGGACGCATGAGCGCGGCTTTGGAATTATTCAAAACAGCGCCCGCTCTAACACGATCAAAGAGAATACGCGGGAGAGGTCCACTGTTTGAGGCGAAAAGAGACATGGTTCCCAGAGGAAAAATGAAGAAAAATGAGTTCCTCAAAAAACAAGGAACCCAAAACCATTTCAATGGAAACGATCGGACTTTACCTTGGAACGTAGCGGACGTATGAGAGCGGCTTTGGAATTATTCAAAACAGCGCCCGCTTTAACACGATTAAAGAGAATACGCGGGAGAAGTCCACTGTTTGAGGCGAAAAAAGACAACGTTCCCAGAGGAATAAAAACGAAATAAAAATGAAATATCCCAGTATTCCTAACAAAACAAAGAACCCAAAACCATTTCAATGGAAACGATCGGACTTTACCTTGGAACGTAGCGGACGGACGTATGAGCGCGGCTTTGGAATTATTCAAAACAGCGCCCGCTCTAACACGATCAAAGAGAATACGCGGGAGAGGTCCACTGTTTGAGTCGAAAAAAGACAACGTTCCCAGAGGAATAAAAACGAAATAAAAATGAAATATCCCAATATTCCTAACAAAATAAAGAACCCAAAACCAAAAAAAAAATGGAAACGATCGGACTTTACCTTGGAACGTAGCGGACGTATGAGCGCGACTTTGGAATTATTCAAAACAGCGCCCGCTCTAACACGATCAAAGAGAATACCCGGGAGAGGTCCACTGTTTGAGGCGAAAAAAGACAGGGTTCCCAGCGGAAAAATGAAGAAAAATGAGTTCCTCACAAAACAAGGAACCCAAAACCACTTCAATGGAAACGATCGGACTTTACCTTGGACTGTTTGAGTCGAAAAAAGACAACGTCCCCAGAGGAATAAAAACTAAATAAAAATGAAATATCCAGTATTCCTAACAAACAGTGCCGGTTCTAGGAATGCACATATGAGGGGGCAGTCAGAAATGTGAAGGGGGCATTATGCGTACACATCATGTGCCAGCACTTTTTTTTTATAACAGTGTTTTCTTCACGGCATGGGCTGTTAGCTGTGTGTCCAGCCCTCAACCTGGAGAAGTGGATTGCACTCTGTCAGGCCTCTACCCTAAGACCTGTCCAACTTGGGTGTCCCACCTGAAGACTAAAGCTCCTGCTGGTATAGCTCTTAGGGTCACTGAGGCACACAAACCCCCTGACCACAATAAGGTGGCAATCCCTCAGGGGGAAAACTGAAAAATAAAAAGTAAAATAAAATATCCTTCATCCAGATTTTAACAACCAACAACATAACATTTATCTGAACTGGATGGTCTAATTCTCAAATACATTTGAACCTAAAGGAAAGACTTTTCACTATAATCAATATTTACAAAACTGAAATGTAGTCTTATGAAAAAAATAAAATAAACAAGCATCACAAGTTCTCAAACTAATTTGTCCAACACAACAGATACAGAGCAGAACATATAACACACGTAACCTTTTTCTTTTTTTCTTCTTTTTTGGGGTTTTTATTTATTTATTAGCAACTTAATAACTAAAATCTCCTCCTTTCTCTCCATCTCACTATTTTTTCTCTCCACTCCACTCTACAACTCCACTCTACTCTACAACACCAGTCTCCTGTTTCCCTTTGCAAAAACTCTCACAAATTCATCCATATCCAAGTTACTTGTTATGGACTTCTCATGGGCCAAGATCACCAAATTTTTCTTTCGCTTGTGTAGCATGGTGCGACGATAGGGGGTTAGGACCCGTGACAATGTGGAGAAGGAACTCTCACACGATGCCGAAGACACACCAATTACCATGGCTGTTACATACAATTTATGTAACTCGGGAAAGGCTTCCTTGTACTCCTGCAGGTGTTTCCATTTCTGAAATGGCCCTGTCAAGGATGTTGAGCAGAGATCTTTTCAGAGACTGAGGGGGGGAAATGGTAGGATCATCCGAGTCTGTATGGCCCACAGTTGAGAGCACAACACTTTGACCAAGGCGTTTGCTCATTGTCCTCCTTCTCTTTGGAGGCTGTGAATCATCCCCAGCAGCTGACTGAGATGACTCTCCCCAATTCTCATCTTCACGGATGCTTTTTAAGGACTCCAGTGCTGCACCAACAACCTCAGAAGCACTGCACATATCCACAGACTGAGACTGTAGAATTGCATTTGCTGGTTTCAAGACACCAAGCACCCGCACTAGAAACTTTCCAGTCTCAAAGAAGTGATGCCTCTTAATTTGACATAGCAGGCCTGATGCCTCGGTGCACAGGTCAACAGCAGCACCATCATCCTCTGTCATCTCAGATAGGATACTGAGAATATAGTCTTGATTGTCAACAATGCACCTTGTCACCTCATAGTGGCTTGTCCATCGGATTTCAAGCAGCCTTTTAAGGTTAGGTGCATTATATTTCTCAGACACATAGTGGTGCTGAAAAAACTTGTACAGTGAACTTGAGAGGTCGAAAAATCTCTTTGCACATGGTTCACTCTGGATGGCATGCACAACCACTAAGTGCAGCTGGTGGTTGTAGCAGTGGATGTATGGGATATACCTAGAAAGCTTATTTTGGAGCAGAGCTTGTACACCACCTCTTATCCCACTCATCACAGAAGCTCCATCATAACACTGGCTAAGTATGTTGTCAGCACTGTAGCCAGCATCAGAAAGGTGTGTCAGTATCTCAGACGTGATGTACTCTGCATCAAGTTGATGCAAGTCAAGCAACCCAATAAGATGCTCCTCTGGCATGGAATTGCTGACAAATCGAATCATCACAGACACATTTTCCACATTGCACCTGTCCCTGGTCCCATCACTTTTGAGGCAAAACCCTGCAGAATCAGCATTTTCATATTTTTTCCTGACCTATCCAAGCACCATGTCTGCCAGTGTTTGAATCATTTCGTTTTGGATATCTTTAGATGTGTATTTTGCGTTCTTTGGGATACCCTTAACAATGCTTGCTAGCTTCTCATCCTTCTCTATTGTATACTCCAAGAGTTTCAGAAAAAGACCTGAAGCAACATCATCACCAGCTGCATCATGTCTCAAAGTTTCTGCAGTCCCACGGAGCCCCAACTCATTCACACAGAGAAACTTAACAGCACTGCCCACACTCTTGACATAATAATGATTTTATTAAAATAAAATAATTAATAAAATAATTTTATTAACCCTAAACAGAAGCATGCGTCTCGCACAACAGAGTACTCCAGCCATGGTCGTGTGCGGTACCAGGCAGGATTGAATGATCTTAATGTAGCACCAAATGCACGCTTTGGGTAGCTACCCAGTATTGGCTGGGATGGTGCATTGACATTTAAGTCACTAGGTAGCTGAGCAAGGGGTTTTGGGGCAGCACATGTTGAGGGAGGAGGAACAGGAGAAGCAGTGCTTGCTGATGGTACAGGTGGATTTATGCTAGCTGCTGCTTCTGATGCACTGGTACTAGCAGCAGTATCACTGCTACTGCTTTTAGTACATGCAGGAGCAACACTTGTTTTGAACGCTCTGAAAAAAGGATGCATCTCGCAGCATTAACTCTCTCTTTGTGAGCTGCTGGAAGCTGGAGTGCAAAGTGAGTAAGTTTTGAGAAAACCGCAGTAATTATATCCCTTAGCAGTCTGAAACAAAACTGTGCAGAGCCAGAGGCTGGGGCGGGGCTTCACGTAGGGGTCTGGCAGACACAGCTCATTGTCCTCAGTAGTGATGGGCATTCCGAGTCTTTTCGAGGAGCCGGATCTTTTGGCTCCGTTCACTAAAAAAGAGGCGTTCATTTGGCTCTTCGTTCACTTATAGTTCCGGTTTTTCGAAAAAAAATGCAGTTTGATTTTCCACTTACGTACTGTGAGTGTCGGAGCATACGACAGTGCTGCCACGGTGTCCGTGACATTTCTATGTTTTTATTTAGTGTAACGTATAGGCCTATGTTTATTGATTAATGTGTTATATTAATTATTAATTACCCACAGTTTAATTAAATACGACTAGATCACTTCATCCTTCAACTATGATACTAATGTGATATAAAAATGGAAATGCTTTAATGGAAATGCTCCCCTTGCACATATTGCATACTGCAGTTGATGCATCTTTACAGGTGAAAAAGGTCCAAATGATACTTCGTTTTCTATTGTCACTCATGTTATCTTCTTCTTAGCGTCTTTGCTTCACGTGCATCTCGGAGAATATGCAAATTAAGGTGACTTAATTTGGGTCAAATCTAGGGGTAACCTGTAATTCGATACTCATGGACAAATCTCGCCAAAGGGGTATCCTATGTGTAATTCGACACTCATGGCCCTTAGTTCTGATTTGTTCATCGGACATGGACTTGAACGTAATACTTTATTTGGCTTTACAGGAATTTGTTTAGCATTTATTATAGCCTACTGCAATATATGTAATACTAGCCTAATTGCACAGCTCATGTAAGTGACAGATCATGACAAATTTAAGTGTGCTTACAAAACAATAGCATTACACAAATAAATAAATTCTACACCGTTATTATATAACATTTTATATAGCTAATCCAGCCGGCATCGAACGATATAGAATAGACAGTGACAAAAAAAATAATTAATACACAAGAAATACGCTATTATTTGGTACTTGATTTTTTATTTTATTCTTTACAGAATATTCGCATATGATTTACTTGAGAGAAAATAATGTCTTGTCAGCTGTCAGTTTCAAGACTGAAGTGTCGTATGACGTTGAGTTTCCATAGAGTGTATCAGCAAATTAACGCGTTGAGACTGGTTCAAACGTAGGCACATACGAGGCGAGCTGAGTAACAAAACACTAGTTTTATTGTTTTTTACTTAGTTCACTCAACCATTGAACCTGTTAAAGAGTTGTGCTTGTGCATTTTAACATTATTGTAGCAACCGCAGCGCTCACAACGCCACTGTCTGTCTGGTCACATAATGTTAGCTAACGGGGGGGAAAAGAGCCAAACCAAATGGATCGTTCACCAAAAAGAATCGGTTCCCTACGTTCACCAAAGAGAGCCGTTCAAAAAGAGCCATTCGTTCGCGAACGACCCATCTCTAGTCCTCAGTCTGTTACATGCAGCGGACAGTGTCTAGTCTGTGCTTGTGTGACTTGAGAAACACTCCCACTGGGGAAAAAACAGCAGACTATTCCCCAGTTGACTGCACAAATATATATGGATGTTATATTAACTTTTGTTTTAGTTGTTGTTAATTATTAGTTATCTCACGGGTCGCTACGACGAGTTTAGTGGAGTTTTAGCTGCTTCCTCAAAGTCTTAACCGCTCTGTCTGGAAACCTGACACCACAGTCAGGCTGCTCTTGGCTCATTTGCATACTAACAGTGATTGGATGTTTACGGAGGGCTGAGGGGGCAGGGGAGAGGGGCGATCTCTGCTGACTGCAGGCTGTGTGAAGACACGCTGCACGGAGATGAGAGATGAGGGGAAGCATTTAACTTGTGCTTTTTTCGGCGGATTTTTCACTTCTAAATTTTTGATTTGAGGGGGCAGGCCATTTGTTTGAGGGGGCGTTGCCCCCTCTTGCCCCTGCGTAGAGCCGGCCCCGGTCTGTGCATGAGCTGACAGTTCTTGTGGTGGATCAGCACCTGCTGCCTCCAAAGCCAAGCTTTCTCTATGGGCAAAGTTCAAACGTTGCCTAACATCCAAGAAAGGCATCAGAATAAGAATAAGAATAATATATTGATTGATTATTAATATTATTAATAATATTGATTATATGGTATCAAACATATATCAAACGCATGTGTTTAATTCCATTTCTTATTCCATTCCATGCATTACAATACGCCCATCTTCTGATTTCTACCTCCACCTGATCAGGCTTTGATCAATGCTGTTCAGTGAATCTTTGTGGAATGGACCAAAAGACTGACCCTCACCCTGCCACTGGGGGGCGATAGTGGAGGCCTTACCCCATTACCCCCTCTGACTAAAACCCTTTTTTGAGTTTTTAATGAATGTTCTGAAAATATCCCAACAAAGTGAAGGGGACTTAATACTTTCCGAAGGCACTGTAGGCAGACAGACAGACAGAGAGACAGACAGACAGACAGACATACAGACAGACAGACAGAGAGAGAGAGAGAGAGACAGAGAGAGAGAGAGAAAGAGTGGGAGTGGTGTTGGGATTATGTGGCTTTATGGCTGTCATTTCCCAATGGGTACTTGGGCTTAATGACTGAACATAATGCTGAGGCCGGGCGGTGACATAGAACAGAACAAATGGACAGAACAAAGAAAATATCTTGTCCTAGGACACATCTGCGTCATTTAGTGAATGGAGGAGAGAGAATAGGTGAGAAAGACACACACGCACACACACACACACACACACACACACACACACACACACACACACACACACACACACACACACAGAATGAGCGAGAGAGAGAGAGAGAGACACACACACACACACACACACACACACACACACACACACACACACAGACACACACACACAGAGAGAGAGAGAGAGAGAGAGAGAGAGAGAGGATGTCTGGATTGTTGTGACCTGAACTTCTTGATTCTATGTGGTTAATTGGTTGCTCTGACCCTAAAAAATTGCCCAACTGTTGGCTATTAATTAAACAATTGTAGATCAGGTGCACAAGATATGGACACTCATGTTTAATGAAATGTATGTGTGTGTGTGTGTGTGTGTGTGTGTGTGTGTGTGTAGACTGGTGAAACTGAATAA
Source organism: Argentina silus (assembly GCF_951799395.1). Lineage (NCBI taxonomy): Eukaryota > Metazoa > Chordata > Actinopteri > Argentiniformes > Argentinidae > Argentina > Argentina silus. Next base: position 916,701 of record NC_139674.1, on the reverse strand, counting down.
AAGGTGATTGAAATATTTACATATGGTTGTAGTGCACAACTAAGTTATGTAATCACTTGTAAGTAATTGAATATAGCCATTGCGAAAGCATCCCATAAGGAACAGGCAGGTACACAATGAACAAGAATTAAATTGGACCCTTTCTGTGGCACATTCTCAAGCTTCATCTGGAGATGCTTGCCCCTCCAGTTTGTTTCCTGAGACTAGTCTGACTTCTACTGATGGCAAAGCGTAAAGTCAGTGTTTGGTTCAGATCAGAATTGCTATCAACCATTATCACAGTCATAAAGAGACTGTTTTACTTGATTCTTATTTTTCTTTGTTGATATTCATCCCATCATTAGCACCTAATATGGGCTATCATGAAATATTGGCTGTGTAGGCTATATAATGTAATAAAGCAAACATTTTTACTTTAAAAAACAGAATATTGTAACGAACGGCGGGGTAGAGTAGCTTGCCTTAAGCGGGTATCGAACTCGCAACCTTCCGCTTACAAACCGGCCGCGCTAGCCACATCACCAAGAGAGTTAACTCACTTGGCGGAGCTGCTAACGGGCCTTACACAGGGTCGTTACACTATCCCCTCCGTTCGGGAGAGCGTGCCCTCACGCTTCACTATACAAGTCTCTCACGTGGACACGCCTCTCCGATGGCCTCACGGGCGCCATCCCACTTCTGACACCAATGTAACGAACGGCGGGGCAGAGCAGCTTGCCTTAAGCGGGTATCGAACTCGCAACCTTCCGCTTACAAACCGGCCGCGCTAGCCACAACACCAAGAGAGTTAACTCACTTGGCGGAGCTGCTAACGGGCCTTACACAGGGTCGTTACAATATTAACATCTCCAAACTCCTCTTAATTGCCTCTATTCATTTTATGTGTCCAGTCAAGGATCGTTCCAATTATTTATTATTTGTCTAGTCGAGGTCAGTGTATGCACAGACGTTGATCTCATGCCATCTCATGAAAGGTGCGGGCAAAGACTTCAGGATGAGCATTGGGTTTGTGTTGCTTATGATTTTTAGGCGTTTAGGCTAAATATATTTTATTATATTTTATATACATATTATATTAGCTAATAGTCGCCTAGACACTACTCTGTACCAAGGTTAGTTGATAAAGTTATGGGATAGACAAGAGAACGCTTATTCTGTTTGTGATAAATGTAACATTGAGTGTGATATAGAGATACTTTTTGATGTGGATGTAGGCTACTTCACTGGGATAAATTACAACATTTTCCTCCGGGCAGCATCCATCCACCGGTCTGCAGGGGAATGAACGGGAATGAATTGAAACCAATCGGGAGACTTCATTCTGTGAAATCCAATCGCATTCACTCGGTGTATCGCGGCCAAGAGGCGGGAATAGAAAAAGCGCTGCATGCCGGATTTGGTTTGGTGTAGTTGGATGGTGATGTCGACCACTGATGATGGGTAGGAAGCCGAAAGAAGGAAATATTTGTAGAAATCTCAAATACAGTGTAGAAGTTTCCGAGTTTTATTGTCAACTGCACCAGGTAAATTGAGGAAATATTTGTGAGGCTGACTAACGGATTATTTTGCTATGACTTTTCAACGTCATTTTAAGAAGTTATTATTTTCTCAGCATTAAACAAACGTATGCATATTTTTGGGAAAATGCATGCATTTCTCTCCAGCTAAAGTTTTAGCCACCCACACCCACTGATGGTGATAGTGCATGCCCACTCCCGTTGATGCTGTGAAGATGAACCAATATGTTTGCTATTGATTAACAGTTAAAGTAGCCTCTACGGTTTATGTTAAGTTGTCGTTCAAATAATGTCTATCTCAACCAAATCCTATTTACCAGGAAGAGCAAGAGCAACTGTCAATATTCAAGATTCAAGATTCAAGATTCTTTATTTGTCACGTGCATATAAGTATACAGTGAAATGCAAAAGTGACAGTGCCACAGAGTAGTGCAACAATACAATACGTTTTAAAATAGAATAAAATAAAATAAAATAGAAGTACTAAAAAATATACAGTATAAACAGTATAAACAGTATAAACAATATGAACAGTATAAGCAGTATAAGCAATATAAACAGCAGATGGATGATTATGTGTGTGCATATGTGTTATGATGTCAGTGAGTGTGTGAGTGAATTGAGGGGGGCACTGGTGGGGTCATCATTGATGATCCTGATGGCGTGGGGGAAGAAACTCAGTCTTAGTCTCTCTGTTCTTGCTGCCTGACAACGAAGGCGTTTGCCTGACCGCAGCAGCTGGAACAGTCCGTTTTTCGGGTGGTGAGGGTCCTTCATTATCCTGTAGGCTCTGGTCCTACACCTCCTGGTGTACAGGACATGGAGAGGGGGGGTTGGAGCTCCCATGGTCTTTTCTGCCAGGCGTACCACCCTTTGCAGAGCTCGCCTGTCCTGGGCCGTGCTGTCACCGTACCAGACGGTGATGTTGCCAGCCAGGATGCTCTCCACAGCTCCAGAGTAGAAGGACTGAAGGATCCTCCGGGAGACTTTGAATTTCCTCAGCTGCTTGAGATGGAACAGGCGTTGCCTTGCCTTTCCCACCAGTGAACTGATGTGGGTAGTCCAGGTCAGGTCTTCTGTGATGTGGACTCCCAGGTATTTAAAACTGCTCACCCTGTCCACAGCAGTCCCACCGATGTCAAGCGGCGTGTAGGTCCTTGGATGTTGTACTCTCCTGAAGTCTACAATCAGCTCCTTAGTCTTGGAGACATTCAGGATGTGGCTATTCTCCTGACACCAGAGTGACAGGTCCGCCACCTCGTCCAGATAGGCTTCCTCATTGTTTTTTGAGATCAGCCCTACCACAACTGTGTCGTCCGCAAACTTGATGATGGAGTTGTCGCTGGACTTAGCCACACAGTCGTGGGTGTACAGGGAGTAGAGGAGGGGGCTAAGGACGCAGCCCTGGGGGGACCCTGTGCTCAGGATGAGTGTGCTGGAGGTGTGTCTACCCACCCTGACCACCTGTGGCCTGGCCGTCAGGAAGTCCAGGATCCAGGCACACAGGGGAATGTTCAGTCCTAAACCAATCATCTTTTCAGCCAGTCTGGTGGGGACTATGGTATTGAACGCTGAGCTGTAGTCTATAAACAGCATTCTCACATTGACTCACATTGATCTCATATTGACATTACCAACAGTATTTTTGTAACCAGAGCTACAGTTTATTTGGCAGTAAGTAACGAAAGGGCTTCTTGAATTAAACAATTTTTAATGCCTTTTTTAATACCATAAATAGGGTTAGGGTTAGGGTTAGACGCGTGGCCGGATACAGGGGGGTGCTGGGTCGGGCTACGCCCCCCCCCCATACTCTTGTCATGCCCCCCCAGTCCTCCCTCTACCATGCTCACAGCCAAAACCTTAAATTTTTATTTTCGTGTAAAACGTCTGGAAACCAATCGTTGAATTCCTTTCTTCAAATAGTTTTTACAATAGTTTCTGATTGGCTGGTTGGGCAACGCAAAGCTCCGCCTCAATCCTCACTGATAAAATTCGGAAACAAATCAATCGACTGTTCACTACAAGTCAACTGTGGTTGCGAACTTGTCTTGTCAAGTGCTTCTGTAGTAGATAGCTCGGTTAGCCCAAGCAAGGAGAACGCTATTAAAGCATAGTCTGATCATCAATATTTTCATTGTTTTTATTTGTTGAACCGTTTCAGTTCAGATTTTCACAATCGTTTAAATTGTTAGTACCGGTAGTTAGATTTCTGGAACACAAGGCTGTAGATAGTAGGTGCGGGGGGACATGCAGCGTTTGGCCTGTAGAGGGTGCTACAGGACCGTGGGCAAGGTGCGGAAGCGAGGCTTTGTTGCGCACCTGTTGCGAATGAAGCCTCGTTAACGAAATGGTTTAAGATGTGTGTGCCTCTGCTTTCAGGGAGGCTGCTGGAAAGCGGTGACTGAAAAGTCGACAAGGTCCTGACGTATAGGAGCGATTAAAGTGTACACTAAGAAAATAAACTAAAATAAAAGGTATGGTGTTTTCCCTCACCATACCTGTTAAGTCCGCCTCTGTTGAGTCCACCTAACCCTAACCCTAATCCTAACCCTAACCCTAACCCAGAATAAATGAGGTATGAGTTCTCCATCCCATCCCTGTCTATATATCATAAGTCATACTCGCCTGATACCTTCATGTTGAGGATATAGATTTGTATGTTGTATTACCGGGTGGCGTTTGGGTCGGGTCAGGTTAGATCGGATGTTTGTTAGCCTAAAGTAGAACCCCAATCTGCTTTTTTAACTAACGTGGGTCTGTTTTTTGCCTTGACATTAGTATGAATCTTCTCCTAACGACCTTTGACTTGACTATGTGCTCTTGTTAAGATTGTCCATGGGGTGTTGTCGTGGTCTTTCTTGTTCATGTTTACTGTCTATGACTTTTCAAAGACTAATATGTTGTGCAACAATCCCCCTCCAAAGCACCTTGGGATATCCTCTGGCACTTTGTAGCTCCTAAACATACACTCTTCGAAGAAAAGGTTCCCAAAAGGATGCTTCGGCTGTCCCTGTAGGAGAACCCTTTTCCACAGAGGGTTCTACATGGAACACAAAAGGGATTTTCAAAGAGTTTTCCCACAGGGTCAAGTCAAATAACCCTTTTTGGTTCTAGTTAACGTAGAACCTTTTTTTTCTTCTTCTTCAAAGAGTGTAGCGGAGGCAAGTCCTATATTGTTTCTTTCCACATCTCCTGTCTTGTATGAGTGTTTCAAAGACAAGAGAAAAAAAAAGTGACTGAATTGTGTCAAAAGATTAAGCTGATTCTTTTAATTGTCAATCTGTTTTGATACTGCATACAAAGGTTGTAGCTAAAGTGTTTTTTTCCAATGTTGTCAGAAAAAGTGTGTGTGAGTATTGATATATTGATTAGTGTTTTGTTGATCTACATTATGAAACTCCAGCAGCCCAAAGGCCTGGAAAAAAGACCTTTTAGAACTTTTAATCTATTCTTTGATCTATGAGGACTGAAATAGTAAGGCGAATCTACAAACAATAAAAAGTGGAAGCCAAATTCAACCACTGTGCTGCCATATATTATTTTTATGTCTGTGGACATACTGACATTGTTAGAATGCACATACAGTACCGTATGTTACTGTCACTGATCTATACACATAGAGTGCCCTGCGTCAGTACAGGGACAGTGGGACAGTGAAGCATTTTCTCTTCTTGTGGCTCTACACTCTACAATGAAACAATTACTGTGACGTTAAAGTCGAGATTCTCAGCTTTATTTTGATGGCTGATTGTGTACATATTGGTTTCACCATTCAGAAATTACAACACTTTTGGCGTGTAGAGCCAAAAGAAGAAGAAATGCTTCAGTGTCCCATCACTTTCCCAGGGCACTGTACATACTAGATCAATGGTGCAGTTTTCCTGCTGGTGAGATGCAATGTGGATGTCGGCAAAAACGTCAAATGAACACACACATACCGTAATAGAACGTTATTTTTAAAATAGTTTTATTTGCTGCGCTCGGTTGGGGGCAAGTCTCACTCCTCTTTGGGGAGGCCAGTGGAGCAGGTCAGGATCCTCCCAAGGCGTCCGAAGAACCGTCGAACTCCCCCCTTCTTCTTCTTGTTCTTCTTCTCCATGGGAATTGTATCCCTGTGATCTAAAAAATAGAATGCATAAGTACTGTATTTTTTCATGCGAGATCTGTGTCCATCCTTTAAAATAACTCTTGACACAGAGGTTAAACATGTCAAAAGTGTGTCTGTTGAATTTCTCGTCATGATCTATTAGACCGCCTACTAAGTTAATTGTTAAGTTGTCAAGTACTCACCACCGCAGCGTTCGACTGCTTCAATGCAGCATTCAGCTGCCTCAGTGCTGCTCAGCAGTGTCATTAGCCCAGTAGGCTGTAAACAAAGACAATGAACAGTATAAGAGGAGGAAAAACTGTATTGTATTTTATCTTCATGATGTAATTCAATGTGATATTTATTGCTAACCAGAACCACTGCACTGCATTCAGCTGCAACTCCACTGCATTCAGCCACCTCACTGCAGCATTCATTTTCCTCTCCAATGCTGCAGACAATCGTCATAAATCCAGCAGGCTGTGAACAAAGATAATAGAACAGTAAAGAGTAGGAAAAACTCTATTAATCTATTAATTCATTGATTCATTGATTCATTGATTCATTCATTACCTTGGAGAGCTGTGGAGTCATCGCTGGGATGTGGTTGCTCCTCTGTGAGTTGAATCTCCATCTTTGGGTCCAACTGCTCCCTTTTGATCTGGTCTATGGCCAGCTGGATAGACCTACTAACCTCTACCTGGGCAGTTTTTCTGAAGGAGCTGTTCCAGCTCCACCTTGGTGTTGTCAGAGGACTGGTCACCCAGGCAAGCCATATGTGGCTCAGTCTCTCTGATGGTAGAGGAGGCCTCAGCAACCGCATCCATTGACATGGCATTGTCACTTCTCTCCTCAATGGACTGTAAACAGACAGAGTAAAGCATCATTTTAAAACTCATTCTGTAGCTGGTTCATGGAGCACACCAAACATATACAACATGAATGATGATTATGACGTATATGATGTACTGTCCAGAATTATATAAATAAACATCCTGTAGCATAATACATCTCAATACACCCAGGAGAGCGCTTCGGAGACGGCGACGCAAGCGGGGCAAGAGAGGAGGCCTCCATGCTAGGCTAAAGGCTCGCGCTAGCCGACCACCTCTACCCAGCCTCTTGCTAGCTAACGTGCGGTCTCTGGAAAACAAGCTGGACGAACTAAGAGCCAGGACTACAACACAACGGGAAATAAGAGAGTGCAGTGCTCTAATTTTCACCGAGACCTGGGCCCGTATCCTTAAAGATTCTGAGAATCCTCTCAGAGAGCTCCTAACTTAACCTAAAAATTCCTTGCCAGGAGTTTTAGCTTAGAAGTGATTCCAGAACATTTTCAGTGAACTCTGAGCCAGGAATGGATGAAAAATCCTATCTTAGTGAGGGGGTGTGGTTGACCCCGTTGCTAGGTATGAGTCATCATTTCAAAAGCCGTGATTGGTTGATCCTACAAGTTTGATGAAAATGAACTTTTGGTGATAATGAGCAAAGGATGTACCCTCAAATCAATAAACATAATTATACACTCTAATCTTATGCAGACTATAATTGTAAATAATATTTCACATTCAAGAAAATATCTGGAAAATGAATAGTAAGCTGTAGGGGTTATAGCCTAACATTAGAATCTAAAATATGTGAAAACTTAAGCTCATTACACCCTGTTCAAATAATGATTTGTGTCTCATTTGCTCATATTAATATCCTAGCTGGCATATTTTGTACTTTCACTTCCATATGGACCCCATTGAAAACAAGATGGCCTATCTCAAGGGGCTGTCCTTAATGAAGTAGAAATTGCAACGTTACAACTCAGTGTGAACTTAACGAGGGTAACACAGCTCAGCTTTTAACAATGTCTGTGATTGCTGGCTGGTCTATTTATGAAGGCTTGTTAACAAATATCCTACAAACACAGAAAATGGAGAAAAAAAGGAATCGCAAGCCGAACTGGACTGAGGAGCAAGGTTTGTTGCTGGCCCAGTTGGTGAACGAACATAAAGGTATGTTACGAGGAAAATTTGGCCCAACTGTCACTAGCCAAGGCAAGAGGCGCGCCTGGGACACAATATCCCAAACAATCAATGCCTCTTTTCCACTGGTGGTGCGGACAGGCGACGATTGTGAGAAAAGGTGGTATGTGCTGCAGTCCAAGGCAAAATATGAGATTGCAGCACACAAGCGGGAATCCTCACTCACAGGTGAGCAAAATACTATGGCCTACCACATAATCTGGCAACTTGCTCCTGCTGGAAAAGTTAATTTACATGCCTAAGTACTGTGTTCATTGACTGTTTCTTTCTAGGGGGTGGACCACCTGCAAAGCGGCTGTCCCAGGTGGCCGACACTGTCTTTCAAGTCCTGGGACACTCTGAGGTCAGTGTCACCGGGCTGCCAACAGGCATTGACACGTCAATGATGCAGGCCCTTGAAATGCAGCAAAGGTAGGACACAGGGTTATTCATATCAACAGTGTTTATTCATTGCAGAAGCCATTTCATGTGTTATCCATGCTCATTGTATTAAATTAATTTAATCAAAACAATAATTAAACTAGGCCTATGTATTTCTGTAGCATGGAGCCATCACAAGAACCGGGCCCATCAAGTTTGCCGCCTGAACCATCTGCAGCTGCTACTCAGGATAGCCCGGCGGATCAAACACCATTCCCATCCGCAGCACCTGCTCCGTCAGCATCCCTGCTGGAGAGAAGATTGCAACTCACAATTGATGTGTTTGAACAACAAAAAAAAGTCCTTTCCCTTCAGGAGGAGTACTACCGCCTTAAAATTGAACACCTAAAAAATAAACCATTTAGAGATTGTGTTCTGTGTCTTGCATTTAACAATTGCAGGTGATGTGCAGTAAAACTGTGGTAGTTCTTAATACCATCACAAGTTCTCAAATGACATGGGGCTACAGCTTGCCTGAAATGTAAATTTGTGAAGTTTGCCCTGTAAGGCAGTCCACTCTGGGCTAGGTTCCCCTGTGGAATGTGAATATCTTCTTCACCACCATCCTCATCGTTGTCTCCATCCTCATCCTCATCGCCATCCTCCAGAGGTTCTGCAATCTGTCTAACCTTGCAAATATTGTGTAATATTGCACAGGCTATGATGACTTTGCTGACTTTTTCAGGCCTCAGCCGCACCTCTCCGTGGAGAACATGAAAGCGCCTCTTAAGCTGGCCTATGCCACGCTCCACCACCGCTCTTGTTGTCTTGTGGGCCCTACAATAGAATACAGACCTTTAATTATTTGATGGAAATATTGCACTACTTGGATGCTCTAACATATTGCTTGCATTACATTTCCATGATTTTTGTATTGTTTGGCTTACCTGTTATAGTTTAGTTGGGGCCCTTGGCGTGGCTGGAGGTAAGGTGTAAGGAGCCATGGTTTGCATGGATAGCCACTGTCCCCTAACAAGTGGCAATTAGCTGGCACATAGCGTCTCTCAAAAAGCTGTCTGATGCCACTCTCGGAGAGCATTCTCGCATCATGTGTGGAGCCTGGCCATTTAGCCACAATGTCCAAAATCTTCCAGGCCGCATTGAACACTATTTGCACATTGATGCTGTGGAAATTCTTCCTGTTAACAAAGACAGCCTCGTCCTCTGATGGCGCAATTATTCTCACATGTGTTCCATCAATTACACCCACAACGCCAGGGAATCCTGCAATGTCCATAAATGCCCTTTTATGTGTGTGTAAAGTGCGGGCATCCAGCGGGAATGAAACAAATTGTGTCACAATATTAGGTTGTGACAAAGCTGTCAGTGTTTGGGTGATGACTCTGCTGACGGAGGATTGGGACAGACCGAAGTCATCACTGCTGCATTGTTGCATTTTCCCTGTTGCCAAATACCTCAGGGTTGTGATTACTTTCTTCTCCGGTGTAATAGCGTTGTGGCGTCGAGTTGGTGAAGTAATTGCATCTCTAAGGAGATCCACCACAAACATGATTCCTGCACGATCCAATCTGTAGCGTCTCAATAATTCCCTGTCATCCAGTGTTTGCAGGACATCTCTCCTGACTCCTCTGTTGGCCATTTTGTGCAGCTGCTTAGATCTCGCCTTAGGAGCCCTTTTAAGCGCTAGGACTCTTGAGGAATAGCTTTTATATTAACTGGGATTTTCGTGTCACTTTTAGGGGAAATTCTAAGAAAACGTCATGCCTCTGAGAATTTTCTTAGAATTTGGCCGCTAGGAGCCACTTTTTGCACAAAAATTCTTTAGAGATACGGGCCCTGGCTTTCAGACAAAGTCCCAGAATGCGCCGTTCAGCTACAGACTCACTCCGTTCACCGAGGAGACAGGACTGCAGCCTCCGGTAAGACCAAAGGGGGAGGTGTGTGTGTGTTTATCAACAACTCGTGGTGTGGCGACATACAGACCGTTCACAAGCACTGTTCGCCAGATGTGGAGTTTTTCCTGCTGAAATGCCGTCCCTACTATCTACCGAGGGAATTTACTGCTGTGTTTTTGGCCGCTGTTTACATCCCCCCGCGAGCTAACTCCACGGCAGCGCTCAGCAAACTCCACGAAGCTATCAGCGCGTTAGAAACTGCTCATCCTGATGCTGTTTTTATCGCCGCCGGCGACTTTAACCAGTGCAATTTACGGACTGTATTTCCCAAATACTACCAACATGTGGATATTCCCACCCGTGAGAAGAATACACTGGATCATGTTTACAGCAGTATACGCAGTGCATACAAGGCTGCACCCCGCCCCCACTTTGGACACTCTGACCACATCTCGTTGTTCCTGTATCCAGCCTACAGACAAAGACTGAAACAGACAAACCCTGTCACTAAACAAATCAAACTCTGGACCCCAGAGACTGAGAGCACCCTGCAGGACTGTTTTGCTCAGACAGACTGGGATGTGTTTAAAGCTGCAGCCACACTGGAGGACTCTTCTGTCAGCATACAGGACTATGCTGAGTATGTGACTGGGTACATTAGCACTTGTGTTGACAACATCGTGCCCACCATACAAGTCAAGAAGTTTCCCAACCAGAAGCCCTGGATAAACAGTCAGGTACGCCACATGCTGCGTGCTCGCTCTCTTGCATTTAGATCAGGCAATGAGATGGAGTACAAAGCTGCGAAGTATGGACTGAAAAAAGCCATTACAGCGGCCAAGAGGCAGTACAGAGAGAAGCTGGACGGCTTCTACTCCACTGCTGACTCCGGGCGGATGTGGCAAGGCCTGCAGCACATCACAGACTACAGGACCACCACCAACACCATCAGCTCCACAGACAGCCTGCCGGACGACCTTAACATCTTCTACACCCGCTTTGAGACCTCCAGCCACAGCACAGAGAGAAGGCACACAGACACCGGGACCACCCGACCCCCCTCCCCTCCACTAACCATCTCATCAGGCCAGGTAAACAAAGCCCTGAGGAAGATCAACCCCCGCAAGGCAGCAGGACCAGACAACATCCCTGGGCGGGCTCTCAGAGCATGTGCTAACGAGCTGGCTGATGTTCTCACCTCCATCTTCAACCTTTCCCTCAGTCACAGCACTGTTCCCTCCTGCTTCAAGACCACAACCATCGTCCCCCTTCCCAAGAAGAGCCAACCTGCCTGCCTGAATGATTACAGGCCAGTAGCACTCACTCCAATCATTATGAAGTGTTTTGAGAGAGTGGTACTGGCACACATTAAGAGCAGCATGCCGGACACCCTAGACCCCCTGCAGTATGCCTACCGGCCCAACAGGTCCACCTCAGACGCTATCGCTGCTGTCCTCCACTATTCCCTCTCCCACCTGGAAAACAAAGACTCCTACATCAGGACGCTCTTTGTAGACTACAGCTCCGCTTTTAATACAGTCATCCCCCACAGACTCATCCACAAAATGTCCACACTTGGCCTGCACCCCACCCTCTGTGACTGGCTCCTAGACTTTTTGACTGGCAGGCCCCAGTCTGTCAGGATTGGCAATAGGACTTCAGCCAGCATTATTACAAATGTTGGCACCCCACAGGGATGCGTCCTCAGCCCCATTCTCTACACCCTGTTCACCCACGACTGTGTCGCCTCCCACAAGGACAACATCATCCTAAAGTTTGCAGACGACACCGCAGTGATAGGATGCATCACTGGCGGGGACGAAGCAGCTTACAGGAGGGAGGTGGCCAGTCTGGTAACATGGTGCGAGGACAACAACCTCACCCTCAATACGGACAAGACGAAGGAGATGATAGTGGACATGAGGAAGAAGAGGGGACCTCATCGGCCACTGTACATCCGGGAACTTGAAGTAGAGAGGGTGAGCAGTTTCAAATACCTGGGCGTCCACATCAGCGAGGACCTCACCTGGACACTTAACACCACTCAGCTGGTTAGGAAGGCCCAACAGCGGCTGTACTTTCTGAGGAGGCTGAGGAAGTTTGGCATGTCGCCCAAGATCCTCAGCAACTTCTACAGCTGCATTGTTGAGAGCATCCTAACTAGCTGTATCACTGTGTGGTATGGCAGCACTACTGCTATGGACCGCAGACGCCTGCAGAGAGTGGTGAAGACTGCTGAGAAAATCACCAGGACTCCACTGCCCTCTCTGCAGAGCATCTACCACCGCAGAGTCCACAGGAGAGCCGCCTCCATCCTCAAGGACCCCACCCACCCCCAGCTCGGACTGTTCACACTTCTACCCTCAGGCCGGAGGTACAGAAGTGTTAAATGCAGGACCACCCGACTGAAGAACTCCTTCTTTCCCACTGCCATCAGACTCCTAAACAACCCATAGGAGATTAATATAACCGTACTACCTCAATAACTGAACTTTCCAGTTTGCATAATTGCACTGCTACATTTGCACTGTTTTATTATTATTATTGCTGCTATTTTATTTTATGCCTTAAATTTTGCTGTCTTGTACATTTGTTTAGTATATATTGTATATTCTTTAGTATTGTATATTTTACACTGGTTGGCATTCTGCGGACAGCAAAGCAAGAATTTCGTTGTACAGTGAAACATGTTTTCTGCTGTGCATATGATAATAAACACTTTGAATCTTGAATCTTGAATCTCAACTACAAAAGAAAACAAGTTTAAGATTTACTTGAAAAAAAAAGTCCATATAATGGACTAGCACTAAATACAATCAAATAGAGCATTTTAGATGGCTCTTATTTCTTACTACAGTGGCGAGGCGTGGTTCTATCTCCTCTTCAGGGAAGTCTATGGTGTTGAGGTCAGCCTGGGTCTTTAGACTGACCTGGACCAGCTCCTCCAAAGCATTCTGCTGAACTGCCATCCTGTCCTCCTGCACAATCTGGTGGATAGACAGCCTGAGAACTTTCTCAGTATGTGCCTGAGCAGTCAGCAGAAGCTCTTGCTCGTAAATCTTGGTTTTGGAGTCCTCCACCTTGGTGTCCATAGAGGCCTGGTCATTGAGACTAGCCATCTCTGCCTCAATTTCTTTGATGGTGGTGGAGTCCTCCACCTTGGTGTCTATAGAGGCCTGCTCATTAATGGGAGCCACCTGTGGCTTAATCGCTCTGATGGTGGTGGAGGTTTCACCAACTGCGTCCACTGACGTGGAATTAGCACTGGTCTCCTCTATGGACTGTAAACAGACAAAGTGATTAGGTGTAAGCATAATTTAAAAAAAAACACACGCCCCCTAGCTATCTCATAGAGCACACTGAAAGCCATGGGTAAATAACAATAGCTCTGTTGATTTACAATTAATTAATAATAACATATCACATATCAAATATAATGGACCAGCATTAAATAAAATCAAACATAACCTTTCAGATGGGTCTTATTTCTTACCACAGTGGCCAGGCGTGGTTCTAGCTCCTCTTCAAGGCAGTCCATGGTTTTGAGGTCAGCCTGGGTTTCCAGACTGACCTGGGCCAGCTCCTCCAAAGAATTCTGCTGAACAGCCATCCTGTCCTCCTGGACGATCTGGTGGATCGACAGTCTGAGAACCTTCTCAGTATGTGCCTGAGCAGTCAGCAGAAGCTCTTGTTCAAAAATCTTGGTGGTGGAGGCGTCCACCTTGGTGTCCATAGAGGCCTGGTCATTGAGACTAGCCATCTCTGCCTCAATCTCTCTGATGGTGGTGGAGTCCTCCACCTTGGTGTCTATTGAGGCTTGGGCAATAAGGGGAGCCATCTCTGCCTCAATCTCTCTGATGGTGGTGGAGGCTTCACCAACTGCGTCCACTGATGTGGAAATGGCACTGGTCTCCTCTATGGACTGTAAACAGTGATAAGGTTGAAGCATAATTAAAAACACACACCCCCTAGCTATCTCATAGAGCACACTAAACCAACACAATATAAATTATGATTATCATGTGCTGTATTTACAATTGATTAAATATAACATATCACAGATACAATATAATGGAACTGCATTAAACAAAATCAAACAGAGCATTTCAGATGGCTTGTATTTCTTACCACAGTGGCCAGGTGTGGTCCAGGGCTACTGGTAAAGCCCACACATGTTTTTGTGAGCTGAAGCACCACCAGACACTTGAGGTACCTCTCCAAGCCTCTGTGCACAATGGCTGTCTGGAGGCCATGGCCAGAGCCTGTAATATGGTACAGGTCAGACAAGATGCTCTGGACAAGACCGGAGACTTGGGAGTGGTGGAGAAGGCCTTGCCCAATCCCCTCTACTGCCTCAATCCAGGGGAAAGAGCAGAGGATCTTGTCCACCTCACTTGTGTTGAGTTCGACCCCTGGGCCCATGCAAATGATGGTCTGCTGGAGGATCTGATTAACCACCAAGTTCAGACCCTCAAGGTGGTCAGGTACCTTGACAAGGTGGGAGGAGGCCATCTCTTTCTTAAACACCATTTCACTCAATGCGTCCTTGACAACTGCCTTGGCGTCGAAGGGGGCACCATCAAAGTTGAGGAGGCTGAAGGTCTTTGATGCCTCCTCAAATTTTCTGAAGACCAGACTCACTATGTCCTGTGACATGTCCTTACTTAAGGTGGTGAGACGCGCCATAGGGACGTCGCCATACTGCTGCAAGTACTTTGTTGCGGCTCGTGCGACCTTGGGGCGTATCTACGTTATCAATAGGTTGAATAAACTGCAAGTGCTCTAATAACTAGTGCGTGAAATGTTGGGCATTGTGACGCGTCCATTATTGCGCACTATCAGGGCGATTGGAAATGATGGCTCTGAGCTGTGTAGGCCTAAATGAAGAGTAGTGTCATTCAAATTCTTGCGATGTTAGAAAAGAAAAGGTGTTGATTGTTCTCCATCCTCCCCTGACTCAGAATATATCATTTCAAATGTGCTGGGTTTAAGAGCTATTGAAGAGAGAAAACCGAATAGAGTTCCTAATCTATCTCCAATATAATGTAGGTTTATTCCATATTCACAGCTTTGATCATAGCATTTGCATTATCTATTTGAGATTATCTATGTTGATTGGTTCCGGAACAAATGTTTATATTCATTTGGACTGAATGAGTACTGATGAGAAGCAGAATGTTTCAATTCTAGTATGTACCATGTTTTTGTTATTCATTTGCCCAGGTCATACATAACCTGTCAAACCAAAGGTTTAAATAATAAAGGAATGACCTGGAATCAAAATAAAATGGGGAGCCTCCAGACTAAACCATTATATACCGTATTTCTGAGGTGATTAACTCCATATGAACAAAGATGAGCTAGAATAGGAAAACAATAATAGTGCAGAAGGTACCTCAATTTATTTATTTATTTTTATTTATAATATATACATTATTTACGTCATTTACATTTTATACCAACAAATTTCACATACAGTATTACTGGCCATACATACAATTATTGTCAATGGCTAAACTGAGTATCTATTGTTAAATATATATTGAATATACCGCCCCCCCCCCCCCCCCCCCCCTGCAAAAGAGCCAATCAAACACCCTCACAGCAGTCACTCTAACCTAGCTGTTGTAGACTCCTACAGACAGCTGTTTCGGGAGGGGCGGGGATGTGCAGATATTGGGAGGGTGTGTTGTGTTAAGATGTGCGTAGGTACACAAGAGTAGATTATGCTGAGTGACAGTGGGTGGAGGCTCCAGATAAAATGTGCAATATACAGTATGTTATATTACAGTACATAGACTCACTCCGTTCACCGAGGAGACAGGACTGCAGCCTCCGGTAAGACCAAAGGGGGAGGTGTGTGTGTGTTTATCAACAACTCGTGGTGTGGCGACATACAGACCGTTCACAAGCACTGTTCGCCAGATGTGGAGTTTTTCCTGCTGAAATGCCGTCCCTACTATCTACCGAGGGAATTTACTGCTGTGTTTTTGGCCGCTGTTTACATCCCCCCGCGAGCTAACTCCACGGCAGCGCTCAGCAAACTCCACGAAGCTATCAGCGCGTTAGAAACTGCTCATCCTGATGCTGTTTTTATCGCCGCCGGCGACTTTAACCAGTGCAATTTACGGACTGTATTTCCCAAATACTACCAACATGTGGATATTCCCACCCGTGAGAAGAATACACTGGATCATGTTTACAGCAGTATACGCAGTGCATACAAGGCTGCACCCCGCCCCCACTTTGACCACATCTCGTTGTTCCTGTATCCAGCCTACAGACAAAGACTGAAACAGACAAACCCTGTCACTAAACAAATCAAACTCTGGACCCCAGAGACTGAGAGCACCCTGCAGGACTGTTTTGCTCAGACAGACTGGGATGTGTTTAAAGCTGCAGCCACGCTGGAGGACTCTTCTGTCAGCATACAGGACTATGCTGAGTATGTGACTGGGTACATTAGCACTTGTGTTGACAACATCGTGCCCACCATACAAGTCAAGAAGTTTCCCAACCAGAAGCCCTGGATAAACAGTCAGGTACGCCACATGCTGCGTGCTCGCTCTCTTGCATTTAGATCAGGCAATGAGATGGAGTACAAAGCTGCGAAGTATGGACTGAAAAAAGCCATTACAGCGGCCAAGAGGCAGTACAGAGAGAAGCTGGACGGCTTCTACTCCACTGCTGACTCCGGGCGGATGTGGCAAGGCCTGCAGCACATCACAGACTACAGGACCACCACCAACACCATCAGCTCCACAGACAGCCTGCCGGACGACCTTAACATCTTCTACACCCGCTTTGAGACCTCCAGCCACAGCACAGAGAGGAGGCACACAGACACCGGGACCACCCGACCCCCCTCCCCTCCACTAACCATCTCATCAGGCCAGGTAAACAAAGCCCTGAGGAAGATCAACCCCCGCAAGGCAGCAGGACCAGACAACATCCCTGGGCGGGCTCTCAGAGCATGTGCTAACGAGCTGGCTGATGTTCTCACCTCCATCTTCAACCTTTCCCTCAGTCACAGCACTGTTCCCTCCTGCTTCAAGACCACAACCATCGTCCCCCTTCCCAAGAAGAGCCAACCTGCCTGCCTGAATGATTACAGGCCCGTAGCACTCACTCCAATCATTATGAAGTGTTTTGAGAGAGTGGTACTGGCACACATTAAGAGCAGCATGCCGGACACCCTAGACCCCCTGCAGTATGCCTACCGGCCCAACAGGTCCACCTCAGACGCTATCGCTGCTGTCCTCCACTATTCCCTCTCCCACCTGGAAAACAAAGACTCCTACATCAGGACGCTCTTTGTAGACTACAGCTCCGCTTTTAATACAGTCATCCCCCACAGACTCATCCACAAAATGTCCACACTTGGCCTGCACCCCACCCTCTGTGACTGGCTCCTAGACTTTTTGACTGGCAGGCCCCAGTCTGTCAGGATTGGCAATAGGACTTCAGCCAGCATTATTACAAATGTTGGCACCCCACAGGGATGCGTCCTCAGCCCCATTCTCTACACCCTGTTCACCCACGACTGTGTCGCCTCCCACAAGGACAACATCATCCTAAAGTTTGCAGACGACACCGCAGTGATAGGATGCATCACTGGCGGGGACGAAGCAGCTTACAGGAGGGAGGTGGCCAGTCTGGTAACATGGTGCGAGGACAACAACCTCACCCTCAATACGGACAAGACGAAGGAGATGATAGTGGACATGAGGAAGAAGAGGGGACCTCATCGGCCACTGTACATCCGGGAACTTGAAGTAGAGAGGGTGAGCAGTTTCAAATACCTGGGCGTCCACATCAGCGAGGACCTCACCTGGACACTTAACACCACTCAGCTGGTTAGGAAGGCCCAACAGCGGCTGTACTTTCTGAGGAGGCTGAGGAAGTTTGGCATGTCGCCCAAGATCCTCAGCAACTTCTACAGCTGCATTGTTGAGAGCATCCTAACTAGCTGTATCACTGTGTGGTATGGCAGCACTACTGCTATGGACCGCAGACGCCTGCAGAGAGTGGTGAAGACTGCTGAGAAAATCACCAGGACTCCACTGCCCTCTCTGCAGAGCATCTACCACCGCAGAGTCCACAGGAGAGCCGCCTCCATCCTCAAGGACCCCACCCACCCCCAGCTCGGACTGTTCACACTTCTACCCTCAGGCCGGAGGTACAGAAGTGTTAAATGCAGGACCACCCGACTGAAGAACTCCTTCTTTCCCACTGCCATCAGACTCCTAAACAACCCATAGGAGATTAATATAACCGTACTACCTCAATAACTGAACTTTCCAGTTTGCATAATTGCACTGCTACATTTGCACTGTTTTATTATTATTATTGCTGCTATTTTATTTTATGCCTTAAATTTTGCTGTCTTGTACATTTGTTTAGTATATATTGTATATTCTTTAGTATTGTATATTTTACATTGGTTGGCATTCTGCGGACAGCAAAGCAAGAATTTCGTTGTACAGTGAAACATGTTTTCTGCTGTGCATATGATAATAAACACTTTGAATCTTGAATCTTGAATCATAGAGAAAGTACAAGAATTGCTCTGTTCTGATAGGTCAATGGGTGACCCTCCCCCTGACCTCAACACTGCAGAAGAGAAGGTAGAGCAAGTGAGGGTGTTTAGACTGGGGCACTCATAGCTTTGAATTTCTCTCGAAAGCACAGGGCTCTTTACTAGAATGCATTTTTTTTTTTTTAAATCAAAGGGCAATCATAGACAAACCCATACAAACTCACAAAGATACTGTATGAGTAAAAAAAAAAAGAAATACAGTATGAGTTCTCCATCCCATCCCTGTCTATATATCATAATTGTTTGGACGACAGATTTGCTGGTAGTTTAAAGGAAATGAGAAAGTCTTGTTATGGTAGCGGATAAAGATGTTTTGGTTGCTGGGTTGGATCGATGGATGAATATTTGGTTGGTTTATTGGTT
The DNA here is from genome assembly GCF_951799395.1 of Argentina silus. Classification (NCBI taxonomy): domain Eukaryota; kingdom Metazoa; phylum Chordata; class Actinopteri; order Argentiniformes; family Argentinidae; genus Argentina; species Argentina silus. The sequence goes on along the minus strand of NC_139674.1, from coordinate 897,826 downwards.
GGTTGGATGGATGAATTGATAAATTAAATAGATACAGTGGGGGAAATAATTATTTGATCCCCTGCTGATTTTGTTAGTTTGCCCGATTACAAAGAAATGAGCGGTCTATAATTTTTATGGTACTTTTAGTTGAACAAATAGAGACAGAATATCAACAAAGAAGTCCAGAAAAAACACATTATATAAAGTTATAAATTAATTTGCATTTGATCGAAGGAAATAAGTATTTGATCCCCTACAAACCAGCAAGAATTCTGGCTCATACAGACCGGTTATATGCCCATGAGGCACACAGATTAGTCCTGTCACTTTAGGAAAAGTACTCCTAATCTCTGCTTGTTATGGGTATAAAAGACACCTGTCAATAGAATCAATCTCTTCCATTCCAACCTCTCCACCACCATGGGCAAGACCAAAGAACATTCAAAGGACATCAGGGTAAGAGTTGTAGACCTGCACAAGGCTGGAATGGGCTACAAGACCATCAGCAAGAAGCTTGGTGAGAAGGAGACAACTGTTGGTGCAATTATTAGAAAATGGAAATACAAAATAACCATCAATCGCCCTCGGCCTGGAGCTCCATGCAAGATCTCGCCTCGTGGGGTAAGGATGATCATGAGAAGGGTGAGGGATCAGCCCAGAACTACACGGCAGGAGCTTGGTTATGATCTCAAGGCAGCTGGGACCACAGTCACCAAGAAAACCATTGGTAACACACTACACCGTAACGGATTGAAATCCTGCAGTGCCCGCAAGGTCCCCCTGCTCAAGAAGGCACATGTACAGGCCCATCTGAAGTTTGCCAATGAACACGTAAATGATTTAGAGAAGGCTTGGGAGAAGGTGATGTGGTCAGATGAGACCAAAATTGAACTCTTTGGCATAAATTCGAGTCGTCGTGTTTGGAGGGAGAGAAATGCTGAATGCTACAATCCCAAGAACACCATCCCCACCGTCAAACACGGAGGTGGAAACATTATGCTTTGGGGTTGTTTCTCTGCTAAGGGTACAGGACGACTTCACTGCATTGAGGGGCCAATGGACGGGGCCATGTATCGTAAGATCTTGGACGAGAACCTCCTTCCCTCCAGAGCACTGAGGATGGGTCGTGGATGGGTCTTCCAGCATGACAATGACCCAAAACATACGGCCAAGGCAACAAAGGAGTGGCTCAAGAAGAAGCACACTAAGGTCATGGAGTGGCCTAGCTAGTCTCCAGACCTTAATCCTATCGAAAATTTGTGGAGGGAGCTGAAGCTTCGAGTTGCCAAGCAAAAGCCTTGAAACCTTCAGGATTTGGAGAGGATCTGTAAAGAGGAGTGGACCAAAATCCCTCCTGAGATGTGTGCAAACCTGGTGACCAACTATAAGAAACGTCTGACTTCTGTGCTTGCCAGCAAGGGTTTCTTCACCAAGTACTAAGTCATGTTTTGCTTGGGGATCAAATACTTATTTCCTTCGATCAAATGCAAATGAAGTTATAACTTTATATAATGTGTTTTTTCTGGACTTCTTTGTTGATATTCTGTCTCTATTTGTTAAAATAAAAGTACCATAAAAATGATAGACCGCTCATTTCTTTGTAATCGGGCAAACTAACAAAATCAGCAGGGGATCAAATAATTATTTCCCCCACTGTAGATAGGTCTCCTTCCCTCTGCCAAATCTGGTTAACCTACAGACCAACTTCTGATTACTTCCCTGATGAGTGTATTCACATGGTGACGGTTTAGTGACTCACAGAAAGAGGAGTTCTAGCCACCTAGCCGACAGAGTCATCGCCCATGTGAAGTCATGTGGTAGTCTGTATATCACGTGTCAGATACATTCAATTTGTTCAACTCCGGCCTCTGGGACACAGGGATGAAGGAGCTCTCTTTAGGACTAGGGACCAAACAGTGCAGACTGGAGAGATTGAACCTGACAGGTTGTGGAGTGACAAAGACAGGCTGTGAATATCTGGTTCAAGCTGTTGACAAAAACCTCTATCTGAAAGAGCTGGATCTAAGCTCGAATGAACTAGAAGATTTCTTAAACGGAGTGTCCTTAATTGCTCATGGACTAAATACACTAAAGTAAATTATGAACCAGTCAACCTTTCATCGGAAAGTAATCACTTATGCTAACCACTGAGATTATGTAATGCTCCCCCCCCCCTCCAGTATTGTATGCTGTGTTTCTGTGTTAAAAGAGTAATACTTTCTTTTTGTAGGCTCTCGCAATGCAAGGTCGGGGAGGAGTCCTGTGCGACTCTGGCTACATCTCTGATAAAGTTTAGCAGTTGTGACTTGTGCATGGACCCAGCTGATTTAAGCATTAATAACCTAGGAGACCAAGGAGTCAATCAACTCATTGGTACACTGATGCAAGTTGACTGAGCAAGTGTGGCATGAGTATTAAATTCACCCTGTAACCAAGTGTTTCACATATGAAATGAAGTTAAAGCTTCCAGAGCTTTAAAATAGTGCCTAATGGCCATGATATATTGGTAGCGATCAAGGAATGATATCACGTGATAAAAAACATTCAGTGAAGAGCACTGTTTTGGTTCAAACAAAGAGCGTTATAAAATCTGGTGTGAAGGTTGAGTACTGGCGTTTACGTATCTATTTTACGTTTTGTTTGTTTACAAGGATATGCACATTATGCCGCTATATATGTACATTTTCAAATTCTCAGTTTGACCAAAAAGGGCAACAAAGCACAAAACTACATGCTTTTTAAGAGTGCCATTTTCTTCACCAGGACTTACCAATGTAACCTGAGCTTGTACTACTGTAGCCTTACAGGGGGATGCTGCAAACAGCTGGCTGCATTTCTAGGAGCCGACACCTGCCCGACTCGGCTGAACTTGAGTAGCAGCAAATTGCTGAATTCAGGTGTGATGCTGCGAAGGCCTGAGGTCACAGTGGTGTTATCTGCAGGAACTATCTCTTATTCCAGTAGCAAGATCATTCAAGTGTGCATTAATAATATATTCATGTTGCATGGATTTGGTTTCTGCTCTGTAATGTGTAAACATAAGAGGAAAACAAATAATGTCTCCCCTTTTATTCTCGTCTTGCAAACTGTGGAATCACTGAGGAAGGCTGTGCTGCTCTGGCTTCTTCACTGAATGCAAACCTCTCCATCTGGGAATGCCTGAGAGAGCTAGATCTGAGCAGGAATCACCTAACAAACTCAGGAGTCAACCAGCTCGCTGCAGCACTGAAGAATCTATCCTGTCTAATAGATACACTCAGGTGAAAACTAGAACCAGTACTCCCATATCAGAAAAATGTGTACTGTATAACTTTACATGCAACATTGTATTAACATGCTTTTCATGGGCAGTTAGCGTCAAGGGGAATGGTCTTTATTCAATTTGAACATCCAATGACTGTGTGTATTATTTACAGTTAGTCATTAACAAATGCAATTTTGCAATTTTCTACTTTATTTCATTTAGGTCTGTAAGAGTCAAATAACACGTGGGGAGAGTACAGTGTAGTCTCCCATTCCAGTTTTAACACTGAATACATGCAGTAATGAAAACAACAATCATCCTCATTGTGAAATGACCCTTCACTCCTCTCTCCCAAACATATTCACCTTTCATTACACTGTCAAACACGATGTTGACTTGCATTACAACCCACAGTGCTCAACATTTCAACTCTTTTACAGTTTGAAATCACGATGTTCAAAAACAATATTCACATTTCTTTGAGAAAATCGATTGCCATTGCCATACTGTAGTTATAGTTTTCTCTAAACCATTGTTAAAATCACACTAAAATAAACATCATACTGAAGTATTGTAAAGTATTCTGAATTTGTCCTGCTCAGCACTATTTGCTGAATCAAATTGGTGCCCCAATATTACCAGAAACATAAAGGCCTGTTTTCTCACACAGTTAATGAGGACAGAGTTTTTATATTGTTTTGAATTATAACTGTTTATTTCAATGTAGCATTTGTTACAGTCCACTGAATTTTCTGCAAATCTCAAAAAAGCGTATAGGAAAGGAAAAGACACTCACAATAATACACATATTTTCCATCGATGTTTAAACACAACTCACTGCAACACAATTAAGTGTTTTTAGTAAATTAACTTTTGAAAATGCCGTGTCCTTCTCAGTTTGCATATACAAATGTTGTTACTACCAGGGGTGTTCAAGGGGACTGAACTCAATTTCCTAACCCTGCTCTTTTTATAAAGCTACAAAAGTTTTTGAGTCCAGTTTCTTAGAACAGGCAAGGAAGTGATGATGAAGAAGAGTCATCCAACTCCTGAAGCTCTGTGCCTGAGGAAACCTCTGTGTGGAGAAAATAATATATATAAGGAAATATGTTACAGGACTATTATACCCTAATCACACTACAGTGCTGAACCAAGACATCAAACTCTGTGGTGCATAACGACGACTCAAACATATAACCACTCTAGAGACCCTGCTGTGCTACTAAGAGGGTCAAATGGATCGCTAAGCTCTGGACTGGCGTTGGACTGCTAATCCATTGTGCTCTGCACGTGTGGGTTCGAATCCCATCCTCGTCACACAGCGTTGCTTCTTTTTCCACTTGGACGACCGTGGGCGTGGAAACAGAGAAGATTGCGGCGATGGAGAAACAATGCAAAGCATGCAGCACTTACTTCAGAGACCACATTCAGACGGGACATCGTCCAACAGCTTCTTTGAGCACGGAGACAGCTTCAACATCGAAGGTAGAGGCGGGGTTTGAACCGAAGCTTTCAACAAGACCGCAGTGTCAGTCTAGCGCCTTTAGATAATTAGGCAAGGGCCCCTTGGGAAAAGATCACCAAACTTGTGTAGCACCCCTTTGCTGTTCTGGGCAATTAATAGGGGTGGCTAACCTGAATTCTTTAAATAAAATGTTATCTCTAACTATTGTTGTATGCTTACTTTGTCTGTTCACTACAGGTATCAGTAATAACTATGTTGCAATACTTTTATAACTTACAGTCCACAAGTCATCTAACCATTCACATTAACACAGTCCCACCAATTCCATGTCTTTTGTTATTTTATTCAAATCAGTCTTCTTTCACTGATATTCAATCCCCAAAATATATTGCATGAAATGAAAATACAATACCACTTAACATGCACATTCAAATATCCAAATTTAATTGGTAAACACTGTAAACCTCAATGAAATGAAATAAAACCTATTCTAAAGCCGGCAATGATAACTATGATAACTATACCAAAGTCCAGTGAGTTGCAGGCCTGGCGCGTGTAGCTTGCGTGCGTTGTAGCTCACCTAAAATGGCGGCTCCTTCACTCTCACGAGCTAGAAGACAAAAACGAAACTCCCAGTTCCTTGAGCAGGCAGCCGCGCGAAGCTCCTCTCTCGGCAACTGGTGCAGTTTTCTCGAACGGCAGGAATCTTTTGTGCTACTGTCTCTCCCGGTTGCTATAGACGTCTTGAACTCCCGTGTTGGTCGAACACACAGCCCATAAGCACTCCGAAGAAAAACTAGCTATCTCACTGTTGAGCTAGGCTAGGCTGGGCTAAGCAAGGTGGTTGACCGTCTGAACGGTTACTCCTCTGCAGAGAAAGTGTTCCAAAACAGGTCATACGCCGAACGTAATAACTTATAGAGTTCACGGGTTGTGCACTCGCATTACCTTGTTCTAAACACAGAAATAAGTGGGCTACCTATTTCCACACTATTAAATTTTCACTCGACAGCCAGCAGTACATTCCATCCGTTCTCTTTCGTCGCCTTCTCCCAACTCACTTCTCCTCCACCTCACACCTGACCTTCAACTACATTCTCATTGGCTCATGAAAATAAGCAAAATGCACAAACTTTATATTTGAATCTTTTCTCACAGAAATCAAAAGTAAATTCCTTTACAATATTGCCAGCATTGTGAACATAGTATTTCAGAAAACAAAATACATTTTACATCATGTAAATAATTCAATACATGAACTTAACCCATGAAACTCTATTCATTTTGCACAATATTCAATATCAAACATAGTAATAGTTTCACCCTTTTAAGTCCTATGTATTCTATTAATGAACTTATTCTATTTATACTATTTATTAATCAATGAACTTTTAATAATTAGGCCTAATTTTCCATAGGGCTACACTTGCATTTGCCAGGAATCGAACCCAGGCCAACTGCTTGAAAGCCAATGCATTTGTGAGACAATCGGGACCTCAACAATGATATGACCATTCACGACCACCACATTCATATGCCCTCCAGGACTCACCATTTCACGACCACCACATTCATATGCCCTCCAGGACTCAACATTTCAACATTTTGCGGGGTCTTTGTTGTCACCTTTTTTTCATGGGCTGGATTACTAGAAAAATCTCACAACAATGCACACACAGTGGAAGTAAACTCCCTGTTTTATGCAGACAGGGCGGACACTTCCCCTAACCTGACGCTCCGTTGCAGGAGAGGGGCATCCGTTAGTAGGTGGCTCGTTTGTCTAGGCCCTAGACAAATAAACAAAATAATTTTGTTTATGCTAATAAACAAAAAAATAATCTTCCTCCCATTCAGGGTGAAAATGGTAGGTCTTGGCTCGTTTTACCTCAGACATGTAACCGCTCTGATCGCTAGCTGCTAGCTACTGTTGACAGCTGTCAACTTACTATCATGCATGTCACACGCTACAGTAGGTTAAACGTGACCTACTTTTTTCTTTTTTTTTAATACTTTTTTTGTGGACGTGTTTAAGAGACTGATAGGGTGCGCAGGCAAGGACTCATGATAGGCTGTAGTGTACATTGTAAGAAAACGTGTTCTTTATTTGAAGAGAAGACAAACTACTTCTTAATTTTAGCTATTTATTTATATGTCAAAATTCTAGACTTGTACAAGGACCACTTTTGGCGAAGAAAATCACAGTCAGCAAGCTGTTAATCTGTAACCAACCCTCCAAAAATGGATGCATTCAAACAGTCAAACAAGGCATTTTACAGTAAACAGAATGATTGTGATTGGCTATTTGGTTGGGGAGGAGCCGCGGTTTAGACTTGGCTCTCCTCTCGTTGGTGTTTTAGGCTGGTCCCAGCCCCTGACACACGATCCGTTCCAGGTAGAGATATCGCCGGTCCGTTCCCTCTGGGGAACGAGTTGACCTGCTGAAGAAAACATACACCTACTCTGATTTGTCCTTTCCTAGCCTAATATTTTCCATTACATCATTCTTAAGTTATGTGTGTGTTGCAGCATCTATCTTGATGACCTGACCCTTACCTCTTCATGTATTAATCCAACGTACCATGGAACTAATGCTTGATTCATCTCTCATTTATCAACAGGCCATCACATTAGTAAATTTCAGATGATTAAAAAACATATTAATTCAATTGATTTGCATATGGAATATCAAATACAATTAGTAAATTTAATCACCCTAAATAAAGAACTGAATAGCTTTATTTACTCGTCTGCTATTGAGCATTATAATGCAACTGTTTTTATAAAAAGAATTTCTAACAACATTTAATACAAAATATAACACACACACACCCACAAAACAAAACATATCCAACAACGCATAACTACAACAAAACAAAACATACAGTTACACATAAAAAAAACGTTTATTTAAAAAAAAAATTCCTACACCCCTCGCGATCGACTTGGGATCAGTCCGCGGTCTACCAGTAGACCGCGACCGACTGGTTGGGCACTCCTGGTCTAGGGGTATGATTCTCGCTTAGGGTACGAGAGGTCCTGTGTTCAAATCCCGGACGAGCCCTTTAACGAAACCTTTCACCAGCTGGGTCCACCAAATGACAGTCCTTTGGCTCAATGGTTCAACAGATGTTGCCCCGGGTAGCAGCAAAATTCTATAGTCTTCACGTCCTGGCTTTAAGGATCCGGTGGGAAAGGCTACCGGGCCAACACAGCGTAGGACAAGCTGTTAACGAGAGACGGATACGAGCGAGTTCGAGTGCTACCTAAGGTAAGCTAGCTGTACGATCGCTGAAAATCTTTGTCAAGTCACTAAAACCAACTTGAATAACTTCCTTATATTAGTTGATGAAATATGTGCTTGTCACTTGTTTGCTGGCGAAATGTTGAAACTGTTGGCTGTGTCGTGTCATTATACCGTTAAGTGCAGAGAGTGATCCATTCTAGATAGATTGATTTGATTCATAAACATTTTTATTGACAATGAAGTGTATGGCGATAAAGGCTTATGATTGATGACAGATAGACAGATTTGATTGATTATAAAATATTGCTACTAGTCCCATGACGGACTTTCACAGTTAGATGTATTGCTCCTAGTCCCATGACAGACTTTCAAAGTCAAAGTGGCTTTATTGTCAATTCTTCACATGTCAAGACATACAAAGGAATCGAGAGGACGTTTCTCACTCTCCCACGGTGAGACAGATAAAGTGCCCAGGCACAACAGATAACACATACTAAAAGTAAAACATTCAATAAAAATAATTTAAACAGTGCAAAAAGAGCAGTCAGTAAAGACAGTAAGTAGCAGCCAAATACTGTGTATTCTGTATAAAAAAATAATAATAGTGCAATAGTGCATTGTAGCAATAGAATAGTGGATTGTCCAGAGTCCGTAGTGTTTTTGGGGGGGGGGGGGGGGGCTGAAGGGTTGGGAGGGGGGGTGGTGGTTTCAGCTTCTTGACAGCTTGGAGGATGTGGCTGGGGGAAGTGAGGGGAGAGAATTTAGCTTCCTGACAGCTTGGGGTATGAAGCTTTTCGTGAGTCTGGTGGTGTGGGCACGGAGGCTCCTATACCTTCTTCCAGAAGGCAGGAGGCTGAACAGACTGTGTGCGGGGTGGCTTGCGTCGCTCACAATCGAGGTAGCTTTGCGGGTGAGGCGGGTGGAGTAAGTCTCTTGCAGGGAAGGGAGTGGGGCACCAATGATCTTAGCAGCTGTGTTCACAATGCGTTGCAGTGCTTTCCTACTGTGTTCGGTGCAGCTACCGCCCCACACAGTGATGCAGCTGGACAGGATGCTTTCAATGGTGCCTCGGTAGAATGTTGTCAGGATAGGTGTGGGAGCTTTCACTCGCTTCAGCTTGCGGAGGAAGTAGAGGCGCCGCTGGGCTGTCTTCGCCAGTGATGCGGTGTTGGTGGTCCAGGAGAGGTCCTCACTGATGTGCACCCCCAGGAATTTGGTGCTGCTCACTCTCTCCACAGCAGCACCATCGATGGTCAGTGGTGGGTGTTCGGTGTGCCCTCTCCGGAAGTCGACCACAATCTCCTTCGTTTTGCTGACATTCAGCAGGAGGTTGTTGTCTCTGCACCACGTGGTCAGAAGGTTGACCTCCTTTCTATAGTGGGTCTCGTCGTTCTTGGAGATGAGACCCACCAGAGTTGTGTCGTCCGCAAACTTCACCATGTGATTGGTGCTGTGGGTTGATGTGCAGTCGTGAGTCAGCAGGGTGAAGAGCAGGGGACTGAGCACACAGCCTTGGGGGGCCCCTGTGCTGAGTGTGATGCTGCTCGAGGTGTTGTTGCCGACTCGTACTGCTTGTGGTCTCTCGCTGAGGAAGTCCAGCAGCCAGTTGCAGAGGGAGGTGTTGAGCCCCAGCTGGTCCAGTTTACAGATCAGTTGTTGCGGGATTATGGTGTTAAATGCTGAGCTAAAGTCTATGAAAAGCATTCTCACATATGAGTCTGCTTTTTCCAGGTGGGTGAGGGCTGGGTGGAGAGCAGAGCAGATTGCGTCCTCTGTGGAACGTTTTGCTCGGTATGCAAACTGAAAGGGGTCCAGGGTGGGGGGGAGGATGGACTTAATGTGAGACATGACTAGCCGTTCAAAGCACTTCATGATGATGGGGGTCAGTGCTACAGGGCGATAGTCATTGAAGCAGGATGGAGCGGATTTCTTTGGCACAGGTATGATGATGGAGGTCTTGAAATGTGATGGGACAGCAGCTTGACGCAAAGAAGTGTTAAAGATGTCCGTGAAGACATCCTTAAGCTCCTCTGCGCAGTCCCTCAGCACACGGCCTGGGATGTTGTCTGGGCCTGTTGCTTTGCGGGGGTTGATGGTAGAGAGTGTCCTCTTCACACTGGCAGCAGACAGGCACAGGACCTGATCGTGGGGGGGGGGTGGGGTTTTCTGTGGGCTTGTTGTGTTTGTTGCTTCAAACCGTGCAAAGAAGCTGTTGAGGTTGTTGAGCAGAGAGATGTTGTTGTCGCAGGTCTGTGGCGCGGGCTTGTAGTCCGTTATGGTCTGAATGCCCTGCCACAGGCTCCGCGTGTCTCTGCTGTCCTTGAAGTGGCAGGTAATCTTGTTGGTGTAGTCCCGTTTTGCTTTCCTGATGCCACGGGACAGGCTGGCTCTCGCTGTTCTTAGGCCATTTTCATCCCCGGCTCTGAAGGCTTTGTCTCTGGCCCTCAGCAGCCGATGGACTGCCCCTGTCAGCCATGGCTTCTGGTTAGCCCGAGTGATGATGGTCTTTTTGTGGGTCACATCATCAGAGCACTTACGGATGTAGGAGAGGACAGTGTCTGTGAGCTCCTCATTGTCCGTATGGTTGTTCTGTGTGGCTGCTTGCTTGAACATGTCCCAGTCTGTTGTTGCAAGACAGTCCTTGAGAGCAGACCTGGACCCCTCCGGCCACACAGTTATCTCTTTCCGGACCGGTTTTCCGACTTTCACTCTGGGCCTATATGCTGGCATTAGCATGACAGTGATGTGATCAGAGAGTCCGATGTGGGGGAGGGGGGAGGCCTTGTATGCTCCTTTGTGAGAAGTGTAGACCAAGTCCAAGGTGTTTTCCCCTCTTGTTGGGAAATTGACATGCTGATGGAGTTTTGGTAGGACAGTCTTAAGGTCAGCATGATTAAAATCTCCAGAGAGGATGGTAAATCCATCTGGGTGTGCTGTCTGTTGTTCACTGATGGCCTGGTACAGTTCACAAAGTGCCGCATTCCTGTCACTGTTGCTGGAGGTTGGAGGGATGTATACTGCGGCTAGCAAGACCGCAGTAAACTCCCTCGGCAGATAGAAAGGACGGCACTTTATGATCATAAACTCCGCCAGTGGTGAACAGTGTCTGCATACTACCACAGCGTCCCGGCACCACGCATCACGAATGTAAACACAAACTCCGCCGCCACGCTGTTTACCTCCGTTGACGAGGGCTCTGTCCGCTCGATAGCATGTCAGCTGCTCAAGTTGTACAGCGGAGTCGGGGATGTTGTCGTTCAGCCATGTTTCAGTGAAAACAAGTACACAGCAGTTACTCACTGTCCGATTCGCTGACCTCAGCAGTCGTATATGATCCATTTTGTTGTCCAAGGATCGTACGTTGGCCAGGATGATGGATGGTATGGCTGGGCGAGTTGGACTAGCCGCTAGCCTAGCCCGGATACCTCCGCGCTTGCCCCTCTTCTGCTTCCTCGCGCACCGCTTCCGACCTCTCCTTTCCGGGGGAGTGTTGGCAGTCGAGTCGAGTCGAGTCGGGTCGGGTCGAGTAGTCGCGGGCCGGCGAAGTAATCCGAGCTCTTTGAGTGTCTCTGTTGTGGTGTCCAAAACGTTGTAAATCTTGCTCTCGCAGATGTCTAGCAGAGCCTGTCGACTGTACTTGTATTTCGACGCAGACAGACGAGACGAACACGACAAACTTTCGGGCAAACACTTATTAAACAAACAAAACACCGCATTCTCTGGAGCGCGAGTGGTCGCTGCGTGTGCACGCGCCGCCATCTTACTCGAAGTAACCAAGTGGTATGTTAGATTGACATTCTTCCTCTTGTTGGCCTCAGATGGTGACCAAGAAGCACAGGGCCATGGGGGACAGGACAGTGAGTGGCTGTCTGGCCTCAAGACCTCTGCCACCACTGGGGTTTGGCCCTCTGATGTAGGGGACAGGCCAGCCCCCAGTCAGAAGAGGTGGTATGCTCTCTACCAGAAGGTAAAGTTTGTCTGTGAAATACACCAACAGATTAAACAGATATAAGCTAGGTTGTATATGCCATGACATTGAGCATACCACTTGGTTACAGATTGAGAAATGTCCAGTGCAGACACGCGGCCAGACATCACTGTTTGGTGGGCCAGAGCTGTGTCTGTGGATTTCACTCCCAGAAGGTAATGAAGGGACATCAGATGTAACTATTTGTCATGCCGAAAAAGGATCCCATTATCAGTAGTATTGATAATTGATACAGTTGTATCTGTATGTCTTCAGCAGCCAGACAGTGTTCCACCGGCACCCATATCTGCCTCAGTGTCTGCTACTGCCATGGTCCAGGGTCCAGCTCCACCTCGTGCCACGGCCCCTGCAGAGACCACAGCCTCAGTCCCTGCCAAGCCTGTGTACAGTTCTCTGTGGCCTACATTGACTGTGTCAATGGTAAATATTTCCATAACATTTTGCCAAACGTTATCCATCTATTTTATCAAAGCACTGTTTTGTAATCATTATATTCTGACCAATTTCACTTGCCATTCTTCTCTTCAGTTTTATAAACCCCGGTTTGGAGGGGCTTCTGGTGCTGCAGCCAAACCAAACCTTGTGGCTAGGAAGCCTGTTGAGGTATTACATGAATTTGTTCGTCTTAATATGTCTGTGTTATTAGTGTAACTCGTGCTTGACTAATGTGGCTTATGCCTACAATCACATAGATACATGCACAATCACAATATCAATCAACCTAACAATCACAATATACTATCCTGGTGTACTCTACCTTTCCTCTGTCCTCTGTCCAGCCCTGCTACTACCTCTGCTGGTACTGCCAGCAGTGCTACGTCCTCCATGAGGACCCCCTCCTCTGTACCCAAGTCCCCCTCCAGTCCTGCTACGGCCTCCATGAGTACCCCTTCCCCTGTACCCAAGTCCCTGTCCAGCCCTGCTACGGCCTCTATGAGGACCCCTTCCCCTGTACTACCCATGTCCCCCTCCAGCCCTGCCTCCACCTATATTAGGACCATCTCCCCTTTCTCTCTGCCTCCATCCCCCTCTGCTACGGCGTCTGTGAGGACCACCTCTACCTCTCAGGTTACTGCCAGCCCTGCAAGTGCCTCTGTAAGTGCTCTCCTTTTAACCTGTGTTTGTGTGTCCGTTTCTGTCTGTTTCTGTGTGTGTGTGTGTGTGTGTGTGTGTGCGCGTGTGTGTTAAATAACTCTGATATGATTATTGCATGTGTAATTCACTGACTTTGGCTTTTTTTTTTTTAAGGATGAGTCTGATGTGGGTGTTTTCCCTACTACTGGTCCTGCTGCCCCTCCTGGTCCCCCCTTGTCCTGCTGCCCCTCCTGGTCCTCCCCTTGGTCCTGCTGCCCCTCCTGGTCCTCTCCTTGGTCCTGCTGCCCCTCCTGGTCCTCTCTATTGTCCTGCTGCCCCTGCCTTTCTCGGTCAGGCGCCCGATTCATTCTGACTGCCGGCAGAGATGAAGAAGACCATTCCACAGCAAGACCAGCAATGATTGCATCCACTCTGTGGGAGAACCAGAGGCTGCGGCCAAACTTGAAGCTCTGGTACGAGCCACCGGTACCAGTGCTCATTTATAAACAGGCCCCAACACCAGAGCACTTTTTCACCCACAGGCTCCTGGTGTGGATGCCCTACCATCTATGGAAGGTCAGGGTGTGCTGTCCAGTGTGTAGGAGGCAGCTCACAGGTTTTTTGTGTTTATTTCAATAAAAAATGTTATATTTTCAAATATAAATCTTTTATCTGAGTTTTATTCAATCAATTTGACACATTGCTAATAGCGAGTGATGCAGTCCATAAGAGAAAGAAACAAAGGTCTGATCATTTCAAAGGTCTGATCATTTCAAGTTACACATGCAACTTGAATAGAGTAACAGACCTGTAGGCCCATAGCACAGTCATTAAACATCATTAAAACAACAGCAAGTGTACTTAAACTTCTGTTTGTTATGTCACAAGAAGCAAGATATTGGCTCAAGGGATCTTGAATTTACACAAAACAACACTTTGGGAGACTTTGCCTGTTTTTATTTCTGGCGCTGGTGGGATTCGAACTGGTAACCTTCTGATCCACTCTTCCCCCCCATTCAAAAACGGAAAAAGCGATATTATTTATTTTTCTTAAATCGTTTAGAATGCATACTGACAAATAAACTTGTATATAATGGAAAAGAAGCCTCAATTTCTCTCTCTCTCTTTCTCCCTTTTTTCTCCTTTCCCCTTCTTCCCCTTTTTTGCACCTTCTTCCCCACCCTTAACAGACTATTGTTCTATTGTTATAGAACAATAGTCTGTTAAGGGGGGGGGAGGGGGAAGAAGAAAAAGGAGAAAAAAAAGAGGCAAACGAAAGAGAAATCAAGGCTTCTTTTGCAACTTTCATTACACAAATACATGTGTGACAACACACTTTGATTTGAGAAAGGAGAATTGCTTGTTTTTCCATTTGTTGTTCTGTTCAAATATGTAGACTCAATTTTGTAAACTGTGCACTGTGAGCAGGGTTCGAACCTGCGCAGGGAGACCACATTGGATTCCTAGGCCAACGCCTTAACCTCTCGGCTATCACAGCTGTACTGTCTTATGTTCTGCACTGCCTGGTCTGTAGTAAAGACAAAATCTTTTCAAGATCTAAACACGGACCAGAGTTTGCTTATTAAGGAAGCCTCATATAGAGACTTTTGAATATCAATTCACAGAAGCCATGTTACGAGGATGCAAGTTACATTACACAAATACATGCGCAACAACACTTTGATTTGAGAAAGCAAAGAAATCCCATTGGATTTCGGGTCCTTATCCTTAACCACTGTCATCACAGCTGCCCTTAGCCTCTCATTGTTGTTTAAATGTTTCTAAGTTAGTTCTTCAAAGGGCCATGGGCTACACAGAAAAGGAGGTCCCAAAGACATTGGGAAACACAATTGCATTTTACACCACCACTTCAACCATCACGAAATTGCGTCTCAACAACTCATTTTTTCAGGTTTCCAAAGGTTGACCAACATGTCATCCATGTCATAAGAGGGATGTTGTTGTCCCAGCGGTGTGAGCAGGGTTCAAACCTGCACGGGGAACCCCCATTGGATTTCAAGTCCAACACCTTAACCACTCAGCCATCACAGCTACCCTTTGCATATCATTGTTCCTTACACTTTTGTAAGTTACTTCTTGACACATGAAAATGACACGGCCTTGCAGGCAAAGGGTTTGAAAGGAAATGCCAAAGGCATTGGGAACTATGTTTGGTTTTACAGCAAAACCCTTAACCATCCTGCAATTGCAGCTCAATTTTTTTAATATCAGGTTTCCAAAGGTTGGGTTATTGACCAAGATGGCGGCGCGCATGCATCGCGACGCTCAGTGTCTCTCCAGAGTTTGCGAACTAGTAGTTATTTGCTTGTTTATCTTAAGTATTCTCGCTAAAAACAGTTTAGCGAACATATCGTACAGCCGACAAGAACTTCTGGACATCGGTTCCGGCACTCCAGTCATCTTTATCGACGATATACCCGAGATTAGCAAAACAGCGGGTCCAGCTAACTCCGCTACACCGACCGGAAGAGGCCCCAGACCGGCTCGGAAACGAAAACACAGGCGAGGGAGCCGAGGTGGGCTGAGAGCTAGGCTAAAGCTAACCCCACACCGACTCTCATTACCTAGCCTTTTCCTTGCAAATGTTCGTTCCCTGGCAAACAAGATGGATGAACTGCGGCTGCGGATCACCACCCACAAATGGATTATGGACTGTAACATCATGGTTTTCACTGAAACCTGGCTCAACAGCGAGGTTCCCGACAACGCTATCGAGCTAGCAGGGCGCTGCGTTCTCCGAGCAGACAGAACAGCAGGCGACTCCGGTAAGACCAGAGGTGGAGGTTTGTGCATTTATGTTAACAAGACGTGGTGCACGGACACTACCATCACCGAGAGTCACTGCTCAGCTAACCTGGAGTTTCTCATGGTTAAGTGTAGACCTTTCTATCTGCCCAGAGAGTTCACGTCCACTGTTATCACGGCAGCCTATATCCCCCCGGATGCTAATGCTAAGATTGCTATGAAAGAACTGTATGCTGCCATTAGCAAACAACAGACTCTGCATCCCGAGGCAGCCTTCATTGTCGCGGGTGACTTCAATCACTCCAACTTAAAGACTGTACTGCCCAAATTCCACCGAAATGTCTCTTGCCCCACCAGAGGAGACAGGACATTGGACCAAGTATACACCAGCATGGCTGATGCGTACAAAGCCGTTCCCCTCCCCCACCTAGGTCAATCAGACCACCTCTCATTGTTCCTACTGCCCAAGTACTCAGCACTCATCAAACGAGTGAAACCTACAGTGAGGACAGTCAAGGTCTGGCCAGAGGGAGCTGACTCAGCGCTCCAGCAGCGTTTTGGAAACACTGACTGGGGTGTGTTTGCCACTCAGGCCACCCATGACTCCCACACGGACATTAATTCATATGCCTCATCTGTTTTGGACTACATCAATTCCAACATCAGCAGTGTCACCACACTCAAGCGGATCACCACTTTCCCTAATCAGAAGCCATGGATGAACAGTGAGGTCCGACTCCTGCTGAAGGCACGCGACATTGCCTTCAGATCAGGGGATGCTCGGGCCTATAGCTCATCCAGGGCTAATCTGCAGAGGGGCATCAAAAAGGCCAAGCACAACCACAAGCTGAGGATAGAGGATCACTTCAGAAACAACTCTGACCCCCGACGCATGTGGCAGGGCATCCAGGCCATCACTGACTACAAACCATCTAACACCTCACCCCTCTCCGTTGACGCCTCCCTCCCTGATGAGCTGAACCACTTCTACGGCCGCTTTGACAGGGACAACAAGGAGGTGGCCATCAAGGCTGTGCTCCCTGCGGATCACCAGCCCCTCACTCTATCCCCCACCGACGTGTGTGCGGCACTGAGCAGGACTAACGCACGCAAGGCTGCTGGTCCTGATGGGATCCCCGGACGCGTCCTCAGGGCCTGCGCTGTGCAGCTGACTAAGGTTTGGACTGACATATTCAACCTGTCCCTAGCCCAAGCAGCTGTCCCCGCGTGCTTCAAAACCACCTCCATCGTGCCGGTGCCAAAACACTCCACTGCAACGAGCTTAAATGACTTCCGACCAGTGGCACTCACGCCCATCATCATGAAGTGCTTCGAGAGGCTGGTCTTAGCTCAACTCAAGACCTGCCTACCACCCACACTGGACCCCTTTCAATTCGCCTACCGGCAGAACAGGAGTACAGAGGATGCCATTTCAACGGCACTTCACTCCGCCCTGTCCCACCTCGACAAGACTAACTCTTATGTCAGAATGCTGTTTATTGACTTCAGCTCAGCATTCAACACCATCATCCCCTCCAAACTGATCTCCAAACTCAGGCAACTGGGCATCAACCCCTCCCTCTGCAACTGGATTCTAGACTTCCTGACCAACAGGCCGCAGTCTGTTAGGCTTCACAACCACACCTCCTCAACCCTCACCCTGAACACCGGCGTTCCACAAGGCTGTGTGCTGAGCCCCCTCCTTTACTCCCTCTTCACCTACGACTGCACATCTGTACATGGCTCAAACACCATTGTCAAGTTTGCAGACGACACAACGGTGATCGGTCTCATCAGCAACAACGATGAGTCGGCCTACAGGGAGGAGGTCCAGCACCTAACAGTGTGGTGCAACGACAATAACCTGGCTCTCAACACCAAGAAGACCAAAGAACTCATTGTGGACTTCAGGAAGTCTAAAGCTGGCGCACACACCCCCATCCTCATCAACGGGACTGAGGTGGAGCGAGTCACCAGCTTCAAGTTTCTGGGTGTCCACATCTCTGAGGACCTCTCCTGGACCCTCAACACCTCCACCCTGATAAAGAAGGCTCACCAGCGTCTCTTCTTCCTGAGGAGACTAAAGAAGGTCCATCTATCTCCTCAGATCCTGGTGAACTTCTACCGCTGCACCATCGAGAGTATCCTTACCAACTGTGTCACAGTATGGTATGGCAACTGCTCGGCATCGGACCGGAAAGCACTGCAGAGGGTGGTGAAGACTGCCCAACGTATCACCGGTTCCTCACTCCCCTCCATCGAGGCTGTCCAGGGCAAACGATGCTTGCGTAAGGCACGCAGCATCGTCAAGGACATCTCTCACCCCAACCACAGACTTTTCACCCCACTCCCCTCCGGGAGGCGCTACAGGTCTCTCCGCACCCGAACCAGTAGGTTCAGAGGCAGCTTCTTCCCTGCGGCTGTCACCCTGCTGAACTTGAACACTACATCTACCTGACAACCTACTACCCCCGCAACCCCCACCCCCCCCACCCGGACAATTGCACTATTGCACTATACTCCCCTCCCCTGCTCTTACTCAATACCACTGCTCTTCTGTACATACCTGTTCATACTGTTCATACTGTTCATACTGTTCATAATGCACATATCCTATATTTTCTTTAATACTACCGCACATACTGTACATACTTGTTTATACTGTTTATACGGCATTCCATATTTATATTTATTCTGCATCTACCTCATGTTACTGTTAATACATATATACTGCTAGACTGCATTACCCATACAGCTCATATGCTGCTACACTGCTCATACTGTAACTATTTATTCTGCTATAATGCTACTGCTACTCACATACTGCTATACTGCACTGCTATATTATACTGCTTATATTATACTATATCATACTGCACTACTACTGTTCATATATTGCACTACCTGTAAATACTGTTCATTGCACTTTCTGCTATTTTGCACTTCTGGTTAGACGCTAACTGCATTTCGTTGTCTCTGTACTTGTACTCTGCACAATGACAATAAAGTTGAATCTAATCTAATCTAATCTAATCAAAGGTGGGCCAACATCTTGTACATAAAGAGGGACACAGTTGTGTTTGCGCTGAGAGCAGGGTTCAAACCTGCACAGCGAGACCCCATTGGATTAGTAATCCTACACCTTAACCTCTTCACCATCAAAGCTCCCTGGTGATTTTTATTGTTTTCTAAGTTACTTCTTCACATGTGAAAGGGCCATGGTCTCACAGGAAGCAATCCTATAGGCATTGGGAACCACATTTGTTTTTCTTCTGGAACGTATTTTTCTATTTCGATCACAGCTACCCTTAGCATTTTATCGTTACTTACAGTAAGTTACTTCTTGACATGTGAAAGGGACTTACAGGAAGGGTTTGAAAGAAAATAACAAAGCATTTATGAGTAATGAGGATTCATGAGTTTATTGACTATTTAAAGTGATGTTACAGGATAATTTGTATTATCTCAGTTTACAGTTCTAAACGTAGCGCTAATAAGCAGAAACGGGTCCCTGTCACATGCCCTTAGTGTGGTGTGTATGCGTGTGGATTCCATGCAGCCCAATGCCATGGGCACACTATACAAAATGAAAGTGACACTTAACAGTAATGCTGCTTCTAAAGTTGACGCTGTTAAACTAGGGATTCCGTGGCTGAATGAGATAAAACAGTGATTCGATTCATAAATTATATTTGTACAAACTACGCATTGATTCATTGATTAAATTCAGACACAAAACAAGAGGTGTAAAAAATACAGAAATAGTCACGATATCCCGTAGGTTCTCTTTTAATGATTCATTCATAGATAGTGACAATTAAAGTAGTTTGAAAATATGTGGCTGCGCTGTTACTAATGCTTTATAAATGCAACACATGCTTATAATGTGCAAACTGAATTATGACCCATTATAACGGAAACCCCTTTGTGTGAAGTGTCATCAAAAGACAAGAAAACAGAGACAGTAAATACATTTGAGCTACTCTATCACTCATTTATTTGCAAATATATATTCTAAGTATCTGTAGGATCAAAGTAAAGTGGCAAAGACACAAATCAGTGTAAGGTTTAGGTATGTTAACGGACCCAGGTGCAGTGCAGAGAAAGGGAGGCGGACAAGTAGTTAGCGGTACCAAACAAAAGGATCTTTACTTTGAATGAGTAATCAAAACAGGACACAAAAATATGGACTCAATGCTTGAAATCAAAGAGGAGATCACAGTCTCAAAACAGTACTCGTATACTCATATGACTTATGCTCACGAAGCGACCAACAAAGGTGAAGACGAAGCGGGAGTGAAGGGATGCTGGTGATAAGTTTGTGATTGAGGTGGCACAGTGGACGGACGGAGGGAGGCAAGTAGGGGGACGCACTGGGAAGCACAACCCCCATCCGTAACAAATCAGTGAGGCTCCTGTGGTCCTGCAGATCGGGGGGGGGGGGGGGGGACATAACAAGAAGACGTGATGTTATTTTTTAAACTTTAACTGGAATACTTATTGGATTTCACTGAAGAACTTCCCATTATTTGCGGTGACCGATGAGGTCTGCCTGTGGAATTCCTAAGAGAGAAAGAAAGAGAGAGAGAGAGCGAGGGGAGGGGGAAGTGAAAAAATAATGGTCAGAATATGATAAATGTAAAGACAATATCAGGGTTAGCAGCCCAACACCCAGGGAAGAGATTAAAGGACAACAGATGGCCTTAGAGAATGCAATTAAGGAGGGGTGAGGTTAAAGTGAGGGGTTGACTAGAGGGTATGAATACAATGAGTACAATGGATCAAAGCTGCAGAAACAGGATAGAGCGATCAAAAGACAAGATAGATGAGTAATAAACACAGTTGTAAACAGCCAGGACAGATGGCTTTCGTAAACAGCCTGGGTCAATCAAGATTTGACAAGACGAATGGCGCCAAGGCAGGTGGGAGGAGCCCACCTTGATGACGAAATGTAATTCTTGAATGTTATTGGTGTATGTAGACAGGAACTAGAAGTTTGTTGAATGGAGGGTGTTGACCTGGGTAAAGTCTATAAAGACAGGTGACAGACGAAAACTCGGGGTCAATTTGCAAATTTGAACGGCTTCGTATTCTCTGTGAATAAAGTCTCTGAATGAATCAACAGCTCTGGTTAACGGTATGTTATTTCAAAATACCATTATTTAAATTCTACGACATAATTGGCATCACGAACAGGATTGGATAAATAAGGCTCGCATCGTGAACTATCGTTGAGGAAGGACCCGGACGATTTATACAAATTAATGAGCTCAAAATAAGGTAAGCAGAATTCCTGCTTTTAGTAAAGAACATTTTTATAAATCGTTCTGGATTTCCGGCCTCCACGGTAAGAAACTAGCATGAGTCTTACCAATAAAGAAACCAAATTTAGGATTTGAACTAGAGCTGTTGGGGATTTCAGAAAATGTGCATGCTCTAACTGTTAATAACTGTAGATAGGTTTACCTGTCATGTTGAGGAAGTGTATTGACAGAAAGTTGATAGTATAGGCCGAAGCTAAGTGACTAAATTCTGTATTTGTGTTGAGGAAGTGTATCAAATACAGTGTTTCGTCGTTGTGCAGAGGTGTGTAGTCGTGATATAATTAGCTCTGATTATGTTGAGGAAGTGTATTAATGAGAAGCTGGTTATATTGACTGAAGTTCAGTGAATAAACTTTGTGTTCGTGATGAGGAAGTGTATCGGATACATTGTTGAAGTGCTGGATAGAAGTATTAAGTAGGCGGACGTACAGGACAGAAGCGTTTGTTAGCGCTGTGTTTTAAAAGAAAACCACCGCCTGTAGTTTTAGTGAAATATTGCTGTGTATATTAGTATTGTGACGTAAGCGGACGTAGATGGCCGAAGTGCCGCTTGTAGTTTTAGTGTAAAAATCGCTGTGTCGTGTTGTGATAATATTTGTAAAATTGCTGTGTCGTGTTGTAAAAATGTTTGTAAAAATCGCTATCGGTGCCTCTTAAAGGAAACGTAAGATACTTCTTGTAAAAGCCAAATAATCAAAAGTAGGAATAGAGACAACCCTTTGGGGAGTCGGAGTAAGAATTGTGAGAGACAGTTGAGATAAGTGGAGAGACGTTGAAGGAAAAACGGGAAGACTGCCATCTTGAAACGTCATTCGAGTTGGGCGGTATTGTTGTAAAAGGGGGAGGGAACCAACTGAGAGGGTTGACTGCGTTTTATAACAATAGACTGTACAGCAGTTAGGTTTAAGATGAATGAATGAATAAATAAATAAATAATTAAATAAATAAGATAAAATAAGAATATTTTATTATATAAGTATATGCTGAGTGAAAGTGATTGTTAATTGAAGAGATTCATGTCTAAGCTCACACTGGTTTAATTCACACCCACACACACACAGACCTCACGTTCACACCCACTCTACACACACATACCCCCTCCCCCTCATCCCCACTCATACACACATCACACTCACACATCACATACTACACTCATACACACATCACACACACACAGACACACACACACACACACACACAGACACACACATCACATACTACATTCATACATACATTACACACTCACACACACAGACACACACACATAATTATACTAATATAGACACACACTCATTCATACATTGTCATACATACAACTACATTCTCAAGCACACATACATACATGCAAGTACACAAGTTGTTGGTTATACCTATATTTGATTCCCAGGGTGTAAGACACCAATTGTGATTAGGATATCTCAAGCTGATTCCAAAGCTTTTTCCTAACATATTTCTTTAATCTTACAGTGATATCCTAGATAACCAACAATACAATATTGTTCTCTTTTGACAAAATTACAGAAAAGAGTGAAAATTAAGAAATTTACCAATAACCCTAAAAAATAATTACTGAAAAAGGAAAGATAAAAGGAAAAATGGAGAAAGGGATTACCATGGTAACTCCAGTAGAAATATTAGAGAATAAAAACACTCTTTTAAATAACCAAATAAAGGAGATGTCAGAAAAATGGGAAAAATGAACCAGTAAGAATTATACTAAGTGGCCAAAGGAAGGGACATTTGATGTTGCAGTGTGTAAGGAAATGGGAACACTGATAAAAAACCACAAACCTCGAGAAAATTCAAGAAAGAGAGAAATAGATATGTTGAAATCGTTCAAAACAAAAGGGAAGGAACCAAACACACGCAGAAAAGAGAAACAGCTATACAACACATCCAGAGATGAGGGGGCAACCGCCTGGGGATCCAGAGATGAGCCAAGAGATGACCCGAGGTCTGGTCAAGAGATCCAGGAGGAGAGGAGATCTTGGATGAGCCAGAGGGAGATAGACCAAGCACAAACAATAGATGAGATAATTAGTGACTGGGAAGCAAAAGTTAGAAAAAGATATGAGGAAAAATACAGAACTACTGAATGAGAGTTGAGCGATAGGGGAAAGATAGGTCGCCCAGATAGATATCATTGCCCCATCCTGATAACAGGAAATCAAGGACACTATGTGCCCTGTGGTATGCAGGGCATGCAGGGTATGCAGGGAATAGTTAGCAGATCACCTAACATACATGATGGAGCAGGTAAAGGGATTAGGAGCTTTGAGGAAGAGACTGCAGGGAAACTGCTGGCGGTGGGAGACCTCATAGCCCTGTTGGCCAAGGTACTGGGGGTGGCAAAGATGGAAGACATTCTCATAAGCTGTGGACTGGAAGGAGCAAAGGGCAATACCAGAGCCGATGGGATGTCATTTGACTAGACCAGAAATGAGATGTGGATAACCCTGAGAGAAGAATATCCACAAAGGATGGATATTAAGACCCTGAAGGGAGACCCACTGGGAGAGACTGAGAATCCTGCCACATACCTGCACCAGCAATTGAAGAAGTGGAAACTAGAGACTGAAGTAGACCCAGAGGGAGACCCACTGATGACAACTCTGTTCAGAACCGCAGTGATAGAGGCCATGACCCCTCCGGTGAAAAGCAGGTTAGAGGATGTGGTGGGACTCACGTCAAAAACACACAAGGAATTCTGTGATCATCTGGTCCATGCAGTGGCAAAATACCGGAAAGATGAATCAAGGCTAAAGAAGCAAGAAAAGCAGAACCAGAGAAAGTTAACACAGCTCCAGCTGGGGGAACTCACAGAACGAAACAAAAAGAAGGTACAAGGCGTAATGGGGGCCGACACCGGGAAACCAGTTCCATATAGAGCTACACCAGAACCACTTCCAGTGCTGAAACCTCAGGGACAAGAGCAACCCACCGTACCTGTAGTTCAGGTGTATACCCAGCAGCCCCAGCAGTTTTAGCCACGGAAGGACAGACAGAGACCCCAAGGAAGGTTCCAAAGAACAAGCCCACAAGGTCCACCTGATGTGTGCTGGAGATGTCAAACACCAGGACATTTCCGAAGGGATTGTACTAATACATGGAAGCCGAGGGAGAATAGTAAACAGGGCTATAGTCAGCAACAGCAGGAGCCTCCAGAAGGACCGGCCAATCCATATAGGGGACTAAATTATGGTTACTAGGGCTGCCCAGAGAATCCGAAAAGGGAGGGTCAGCTTCCAGTGTTAACCACAGAAGCTGATCAAGAACCAATGCTGCAGGTTCAAATAGAAGATAGAGACATACCCATGATGATAGATACAGGAGCTACCTACACTTGTGTAGGTCTAAATTATGCCTCTCACCTCCCCAGGTCAGGAAGATTTGTTAAAACAGTAGGATTCTCGGGACAAGCGCAGCTAATTCCAATGACAACTCCAGTAAGTCTGAAGATAGGAGACAGAGCCACAACCCTGCCCATACTGATCTCTGACCAGACACCGGTGAATCTCTTGGGGAGGGATGCATTATGCATGCTGGGGATGAAAATATGGTGTTCCCCAGAAGGTGTATATGTAGATAATATGGCAATAAAGACACAAGAAATACCAATAGCTGGAAGCGCAAATGTTTACTGGTTAGGGGAAATAAATCATGAAATAGAGCAAACTTGGTTAAAATGGAGAAAATTTATTGAAGCCCAATTGCCAGATGCACGGAGACCACAATTTGACTTAAATTGCAACTCCTGCCAAGAACAAATTTGGCAGGAGCAAACCAAAAATCTGGTTGTCCCATTAATGTCACAATATATTATAGGGGAAAACAGGGAGCAGCTATGCAAATAGATGAATCAGAATTCATACAAAAATGGTATAATATACCTAATTCTGTTCATCATGTGTCATTAATGGTAAATAAAGGGTATAGAGCAAGAGACTTGGGACCAATGATGAGAACCGCATCACTGGTGCGCATGGTTTTGACCATTGCGCAAGGGGGAAGTTGTGTGAAAGATAAAAATCCAAGGGTATTGGGCACCCTATTTACAGGCAATGGTAGAAAATGCATTTAAACATTTGGTAATGGACTATGTAGACATGATAAAAAAGGTTAATGGGAAAAGATACATGCTTGTTGTCATAGATAGATTCAGCAGATGGGTAGAAGCAGGAACAGTGGTTAAATTTCTAACAAGAGAAGTAATACCCAGATTTGGAATACCTAATGAGATCAGCTCAGATAACGGTGCAGCATTTATTCAGAAAACTGTGAAACAAGTCATACAGCAGTTAAGAATAAAGCAAAGATTGGGTTGTGTCTACCATCCACAATCACAAGGAATGGTAGAAATAATAAATGGTACCCTCAAAACAAAGCTGAATAAGATATGTGCCAGCACAAAGCTTAATTGGGTAAATGCCTTGCCACTTGCATTAATGAGTTATCGCATACAGACTAACAGGAACACGCATTTAACACCGCATGAAATGCTTACGGGTCGACCCATGCCAGTGCTAACAATAAGAGGACCTTACAAAGGACCACCACTTGAACAACTCCAGATAGAATTGAAACAATATATGAATCGATTAACTGAGATACATAAAGTTATATATTCACAGGAAAAAGACAAGCAGCCGGAGCAGGAGACACCCCTGCCCAATCCGATGACTCCAGGAGACCAGGTGTACATCAAAGTCTTCAGAAGGAAGTGGAACGAGCCAAGGAGAGAGGGACCGTACGAGGTAGTGCGAGCCACCCCCACTGCAATACAAGTCAGAGGGAGTCTAACCTGGTACCACTTGAACCACTGCACCAGGGTCCCGAGACAAGAACTCAGGCAAACCAGAGAAGAAGACGAAGGAACGGGTGAGATCGTACAGGAGCACAGAGGAAATGAAGGAACAGGTACAGAGGCTGAACAGGGGCCTGAAATCCAGCCCCCAGCCGAACGGGAAAGACAGTAGAACCCGGGGAATCCCGGGGAAGGGACTAGTGCTCTGTATGATAATAATGCTAATCTGTTTGCTGTCACATATAGAACAGGCCCGAACACAAGAATTGAGCCAGGTAAATACATTATGGGACCAGGCTAGGCAGAATGATTGGTATAGATGGGCAGTTTACAGCCAAATCAATAACAGAAGGAGATTGCCTCATGTGCAGTCCATCACCGCTCAAAAAGTTACGAGTTGTACCTAATCCACATACATACCAGGCATGTCATCAGTTTAATCAGAAGGTTTGTTGCTTGGAGTGGACAGAACAACCCTATTGTGGAGCCGAATGTTTAGGTATCTTAAGCAACCATACATTTAATACATTTTATGATCAGTCTTTTAGAGACCAATGTAAAGAGATAGATGTGAGAGTAGAGGGGAAAAAGAGGGAAATTCCAGGACCCTATTCAATAGATTTGATGCAAAAGTTTGAATGCTTCGAAAAGCCATTTAATACAAGCCAATACACTAAGAGCCTGGGGCAGTTTAAAGGGAACTGTCATGTAACATGGCACACTGTACCATGGGATATGGAGACACCTCGGCCTGAACCTTATCTTCAGGCAATTGGGACATACAACACCACCCCTCCTAATCCTACAAGCTTATATGCATTATTGAAAGAGACCCCAAAAGGCACCCACTATTCTTGGCCACTAATGGCAAGATTTGGGATGAGTGAGATTCCAGGGGGAGTACCCATAAGCAGTATATATACCAGCCAAAGCGAGGCCGTGGCAGATTACTATTGGATATGTGGAGAAGGAAGGCTAATGGCGGCATTACCCACTGATTGGACAGGGATATGTGCTAGGGTTAAGCTAGCCAAGGCAGTGACTATTTTGACGGGGAATGATACCACTATATGGGCTGACAAGCAAGAACCAGATCAGGGGGCAGTTAAAGGAAATAGGAGAAAAAGGGCATATCAGGCAGACCCTGCAGTTTATATAGATGCCATAGGAGTACCAAGAAGGGTACCTGAAGAGCATAAGGCTAGAAGCCAGATACTGGCAGGACTGGAATCAATTTTCCTTTGGCCCACAATAAATAAAAATGTGGATTGGATAAATGCCATTTATTACAATCAGCAGAGGTTCATCAATTACACAGATGATGCCCAATCAGCCCTAGGAGAACAGGTCAGAGAGACAAGCAGAATGACATGGCAGAACAGACAGGCATTCAATTTTCTGATGGCCGTTCAAGGTGGAGTGTGTAAAATGTTTGGGGACCAATGCTGTACATTCATTCCTGATAACACTGATCCTTCAGGAAGTTTTGTTAGAGCAATGACTAAACTAAAGACCTTGAGACAGGAAGTGAGACACAATGCGGGCACAGACTTTGGGAAACTAGACTGGTTAGACAACATCCTAGGATCATGGGGAGGAATGTTGGCGAAAATGGGAATAATGGTTGTGATAGTGATTGTAGTGTTAGGACTGTTATTTTGTTGTATAATGCCTGTTTTGAGATCCTTCTTTATACAGGGCACAATTAAGCAGATGAGTGTAACCAGAGGGTTAGCTCCGATGGCACTCAACAAAATGGGAGGCCACCTAGACCTATATCCTGTTCTCAACTGGGGAGGCAGCAGTGAGTCTTCTGCCCCCTCATCTGATGATGACGAGATCGTCTAGACTCCCAGCCAGGACTAGCCAGCGCTAACAGCTACACCTACATGGGAGGAACATTGCTACATTCATCAAGAAGGACGAAACCCTGGCCATACAAGGACTATATTCCCCTTGGGAATAGTGACAATTTGAATGGACGATGATGTGTTTTATGGTGTTATGTGTAACAATTATTGTGTGTAGTACTGATAGGATGACCATGCTGAATGTATGCGTAGAGGCACAATGGGATGGCCATGGTTAAAGGACAGGGAATGTTCCCCTGTGTTGGACATATAGCTCCCATTATAGGTTGATGTGTTGTTTTACTTTTTATTAACAATTTGTGTAGTCATTTAAATGTGTAGGAAGTTGTTGCTCATGGGTGCTCATTTGCAGACCTGTAAAGTGGTTGCTCAATGATGATTGGATAAGGTGAGAACCGTGGGGGAATTTTCCTAAATATGAGGCTGGGTTTTTCGCCCCCACCTGTAAAGGAGGTGTGTCCCCAAGAGCTAATAGAATGTCATACTGTTGATGCCATACATGTTATGTTTCCTTCTGTGATTTGCATATGTATGTTGTCTTAGATCACTTACCTGTTTTATTAGTATATCATTTACAACTTATTAATAGGATGGGGGACTATTAAGTCCCAAAGGGGGGAGTATATGGTAAATTTAAAGACATATAAGGGTTGTAATCCCACACCTAGGGGAAAAGGTCACAAGAAAACAGATGGTCTTAAGAATGTTTGAAGAGTGCAATTTAAGGAGGGGTGAGGTTAAACCAAGGGCTGACTAGAGGGTATGAACACAATGGAGTACAATAGATCAAAGCTGCAGAAACAGGATAGATGAGTAATAAACATAGTTGTAAACAGCCAGGACAGGTGGCTTTTGTAAACAGCCTAGGTCAATTGATCTCTCCACAGACTGACCGACGCCACGTCAGGTGGGAGTAGCCCCTGGATGACGAAATGTAGTTCTTAAATATCATTGGTGTAAGTAGACAGGAATTTGAATGAAGGGCGTTGACCTGTGTGGTGTTTATAAAAGGACAGGTAACGGAACTGAAAGGGGTTCAACTTTGCAAACCTGACTCGGCTTCTTTCTCTGTGAATAAAGTCTCTGAATGAATGAACAGCTCTGGTTAACGGTATGTTATTTCAAAATACCATTACTTAAATTCTACTACAGTTGCTCATAGGGACGGGTGCTCATTTGCAGACCTGTAAAGTGGTTGCTCAATGATGACTGGATAAGGTGAGAACCGTGGGGGAATTTTCCTAGTAGGAGGCTGGGTTTTTCGCCCCCACCTGTAAAGGAGGCGTGTCCCCAGGAGCTAATAGAATGTCATACTGTTGATGCCATACATGCTATGTTTACTTCTGTGATTCGCTTATGTATAAGGTATATGGTAAATTTAAAGACAATATCAGGGTTAGCAACCCCACACCCAGGGAAGAGATTAAAGGACAACAGATGGCCTTAGAGAATGCAATAAAGGAGGGGTGAGGTTAAAGTGAGGGGTTGACTAGAGCAGCGTTTCCCAACCGCTGTGCCACGGCACACTAGTGTGCCGTGAGAGATCGTTGGGTGTGCCGTGAGAAATTATCCAATTTCACTTTTTTTTAATTAACATTTATTAATTATTATCTGCAAATAATATGCCATTGTCGAGTGTCTGTGCTGTAATATAGTGACTGGCAGAGTAATGTAATATTCGTCCGGGTGGCAGCAGGTAGCTAATTGCCTCGTTCCTTCTTAGAGACAAGAGAATTAGTGAGGCATGCGACAGGTCGTGGTGACAGTGATGGAGAAGTTTTTCAAAAGGAAAAATGCAAACTCCGAACTGGGCCCTGGACAAAATTCTGACCCAGGTGAAGGCCCTAGTATGAGTGGTGGTAAAAAGAAAGCAAAGACGGTGAGCTCGAGGCAATACAGCGAAAGCTATCTTTCGTTCGGATTTACTTTCACCGGGGATGAGACGACACCGACTCCATTATGCTTGTTGTGTGGCGAGAAGCTGTCCAACAGCGCCATGGTGCCAAGCAAGCTTAAACGCCATCTCCAAACGAAACACCCGTCGCTTCAAAACAAGCCGATGGACTATTTTGTTCACCTGCGTGAAAACACAGAGAAACAGGCAACTTTTATGAGAAAAACCACAAAGGTAAATGAGAAAGCCCTCAAAGCTAGTTACCTAGTTGCTGAACTCGTAGCTAAATCAAAAAAGTCCCACTCTGTGGCAGAGACATTAATACTACCTGCCTGCAAAGCCATTGTCAACGAGATGCTCGGCCCTGACGCGGTTAAAGACACAGCTAAAGTCCCGCTCTCAGATAACACAATTGCCAGGCATATTGATGACACGTCTACAGACATCGAAAGTCATGTTTTGGGAAAGATACGCATCAGTAGGAAATTTGCGTTGCAACTTGATGAGTCTACGGATATTAGTGGACATTCTCAGCTCTTGGACAATGTGCGTTTTGTGGATGGAGATGCCATTAGAGACTAATATTGTAATTATATATACTGTATCAGGCTACAGAGTGTCATTTTGTAACATTTTTGGTTGGTGGTGTGCCGCAAGATTCTTCCGATGTAAAAAATGTGCCGTGGCTCAAAAAAGGTTGAAAAACACTGGACTAGAGGGTATGAATACAATGAGTACAATGGATCAAAGCTGCAGAAACAGGATAGAGTGATCAAAAGACAAGATAGATGAGTAATAAACACAGTTGTAAACAGCCAGGACAGATGGCTTTCGTAAACAGCCTGGGTCAATCAAGATTTGAACAGACGAATGGCGCCAAGGCAGGTGGGAGGAGCCCACCTTGATGACGAAATGTAATTCTTGAACGTTATTGGTGTATGTAGACAGGAACTAGAAATTTGTTGAATGGAGGGTGTTGGCCTGGGTAAAGTCTATAAAGACAGGTGACAGACGAAAACTCGGGGTCAACTTTGCAAATTTGAACGGCTTCGTATTCTCTGTGAATAAAGTCTCTGAATGAATCAACAGCTCTGGTTAACGGTATGTTATTTCAAAATACCATTATTTAAATTCTACGACAAGAATACAATTACTTACAATCATTTAAACTACTTTTTCCTATTACTTAAAAGCCTGTGTGTGTGTGTGTCCGTGTGTGTGTGTGTGTGTCCTCAGAAGGACTCCATGAGGAGCTGGAGGTGGTGCTCCAGGAGGCTGGAAACTCCAATGACCAGAGACTCTGGTTTGAAGTACCAGGGAACCTCCAGAAGCATCATCAGCCCGCCCTGAGTTAAGGCTCTGAGTTACTGCTAATTCACAGTATCCATTTAAACTGAACTATAGATTGGATGCTAAATGCTAGAGAGAAGGAACAGTAACAACATCAGAACTTGTCTGTACCTTCAGCTGCACCAGCCATCTCTCAGCCTCTGATTCCATGTTGCTGGCAGGCAGGCAGGAGTGCAGAAGAGAGTACAGACGCTCCACAAACCCACCAGGTTGCTAACAGGAAACACAAGAGAGAGAGCAGAGAGTCATATGGACTTGTCAACAAAGTCACAGTGAAAGAACTGTACTCACCACCACCAGGGGCCTCCCCACCATCACCCCAAACAGAACCAGCTCATAGATGATGTCTAACAAAAGACAAACACATTTAGAACAAAATAGCAATGATATTAAAAAGAAGGTATTAATACAGGTACAGGTAATCGATGCGAGACTATTGAATTGCCTCTACAGCTCATCCAGAACGCTGCCGCCAGTCTGGTGTTCAACCTCCCCAAATTCTCCCATGTCACTCCCCTCCTCCGCACCCTTCACTGGCTCCCGGTAGCAGCTCTCATCAGATTCAAGACCTTCGACTGGCCGCCTGGCACCGCCGCCTCTTCATGGATGCAGCAGCCGCAATACTCGGTCACAGCTTTTCACTGTCCTGGCGCCCCGCTGGTAGAATGAGCTTCCCACTGTTGTCATGACTGCAGAGTCACTACCAATCTTCCGCCGTAGATTGAAGACCCATCTCTTCAGGCTACATCTTAACGGTGCCTCCTACAAGTTTCTCTCAAGTTTCTTTCAAGTTTCTCTCCTGATAATAATAATAAAAAAATGTCTATTCTTCTAGCATTGTGACTGCCTATGGCCGCTGGTCCGAGCATTGATTACTTTATCTTATGATGACTGATGGATAGATGATTCACTTACTTAGACAAATGTATTTGTTGTCAGTCACTTTGGATAAAGGCGTCTGCTAAATGCCATAAATGTAATGTAAATGTCCTCATGGATCAGTCCTCTCTAAGGACAATAATGACATTGCACCACTGAATACGTGTTGCTAGAATACGAAATAACATAGCGCAAGGCCAAAATGTACATTCCTTGGCAAAATGCATGGAGCTGGCTAGCAAGCTTGCTAGTTCAAGCTAAAGGCTTAAAGCGGGCGAGCTAACTCTTAGAAACTGTCAACTACTTAGCCACCTAGCAGCTAACAATGCTACCATTGCTTCTCGCAAAATAGTCATTGCACAAACAATGTGTTCGATATGTGTCTACTGTAAAATGTAATTAAATGCCACATACCGTTTTCGAAGTCGCTGTCGCTTCCCTCTTCACGATCTCGAACCCTGCAAAAAAGACAACAACCTGTCATAGAGACGGCAGGCCACAGAACACGCACTCTCGCAGTCAAACCTGAAAAACACCAAGGCATTTTTCAGTGCCTTTCGTTGCTTATGCAATGAAGTTTGTTGTTATCTGGAGCGGATTGAACATTCTATAGAATGTTGCTAATGTTCTACAATGTAAGGCTGCATAGCAACACACCGTTTTGAAAATAATGAGTAATAATCATACATGACATGTATCATGAACACTTTTCAAAAATGCGTTACCATGTGACCTCTAGAAATAGAACATGAGCAGCCTTCTATGTTTGATCAAGCGCTACGCAGCAACACACATTGACTAGACCCAGCTGGTCTTCTGAGCGCTAGCATTACTACGCCATTAGCATTAGCAACGAAAGGTACTGAGAAACACCTCGGTGTTTTTCAAGATTTGGCTGCGGGAGTGCATGGACTGCGGACTGCCATTTCTACGACAGGTTGTTGTTCCTGTTTTCTTTTTGAGAGTACAGCGACTTCGAAGCAGGTATGTCAAGTTTAATTACATTACATTACAGTAGACACATAGTAAACAAATGCATCTGTGTAATGGCATGATTGTTAGTCTATCAGTAGCAACGGTGGTAGCATTGTTACCTTTAGCTTGAACTAGCTCGCTTGCTCATCACCAACATGCATGTTCGACTTGTGCTGTGTTGTTTTAGCAACACATATCGAGTGGTTGTCTAACTATCGTTCAGATATTGTCTACCTGTCGTTCAGATATGGTCCAACTATCGAGGATTGAACATTGCATAGAATGTTGCTAATGTTCAATATTGAAAGGTTGCATAGCAACACACCGTTTTGAAAATAATTCATAATAATCATCTATGACGTGTATCATAAAGACTTTTCAAAAATGCGTTACCATGTGTTAGAAATTATTTTTATAAAAACAGTTGCATTATAATGCTCAGTAGCAGACAAGTAAATAAAGCTATTCAGTTCTTTATTTAGGGTGATTAAATTTACTAATTGTATTTGATATTCCATATGCAAATCAATTGAATTAATATGTTTTTTAATCATCTGAAATTTACTAATGTGATGGCCTGTTGATAAATGAGAGATGAATCAAGCATTAGTTCCATGGTACTTGGATTAATACATGAAGAGGTAAGGGTCAGGTCATCAAGATAGATGCTGCAACACACACATAACTTAAGAATGATGTAATGGAAAATATTAGGCTAGGAAAGGACAAATCAGAGTAGGTGTATGTTTTCTTCAGCAGGTCAACTCGTTCCCCAGAGGGAACGGACCGGCGATATCTCTACCTGGAACGGATCGTGTGTCAGGGGCTGGGACCAGCCTAAAACACCAACGAGAGGAGAGCCAAGTCTAAACCGCGGCTCCTCCCCAACCAAATAGCCAATCACAATCATTCTGTTTACTGTAAAATGCTTTGTTTGACTGTTTGAATGCATCCATTTTTGGAAGGTTGGTTACAGATTAACAGCTTGCTGACTGTGATTTTCTTCGCCAAAAGTGGTCCTTGTACAAGTCTAGAATTTTGACATATAAATAAATAGCTAAAAGTAAGAAGTAGTTTGTCTTCTCCTTCAAATAAAGAACACGTTTTCTCACACGTGACCTCTAGAAATAGAACATGAACAGCATTCTATGGAATGGTTGATCCAGCGCTACGCAGCAACACACTTCTGTTGATGCTTACATTGAGACCCCGCTGGTTTTCTGAGAGCTAGCATAACTAAGCCAAGAGCATTAGCAACGAAAGGTACTGAAAAATGCCTCGTGTTTTTCACTATTGGCTGCGGAATGCGTTGACTACGGACTGCTGTTTCTATGACAGGTTGTTGTTCATGTTTTCTTTGTAACCGATTGTTGAGAGGACAGCGACTTCGAAGCGGGTATGTGATGTTTAATTTTAACGTTTTACAGTAGACACAGTCAACATATGTACATGTGTGGTGGTATTACCATTAGTCCTTTTGGTGGTAGCATTCTTAGCTTTAGCTTGAACTAGCTATCTTGCTAGTCACCTACATGCATTTTGGACTGTATTGTTTTAGCAACAAATATTTAGTGGTTCTCTAACTATCGTTTAGAGGTAGTCCAACTATTGTTATTGCTCATACTTATTATTATGTTGGCTTGCTTCAGCAAGTCCAACTATTGTTCTTCGACATACCTATTATTGTTATTATTACAATACTTCCACCTGCAACAACTTTTCAGCTATTCACACGAATCACGTGCTGAGAGATCAATCTTGCGTTGCTATGACTTTTGGTTTTGATACCTAGTAGAAATGAATGATTAGTTAATCATTAGTGTTACTTTCTAAGTTATTTCTTCAAATGTGAAAGGGCCATGGGCTACAGAGGAAAGGAGATCCCAAAGGCATTGGGAAACACAATTGCGTTTACACCATCACTTGAACCATCCTGCAATTGAATCTCAACAAGTAATTTTTTCTGAATGTCAGGTTTCCAAAGGTGGGCCGACATCTTGTACAGAAAGATGGATATTGTTGTCTCGGTGCTGTGAGCAGGGTTTGAACCTACGCAGGGAGACCCAATTGGAGCTTTAGTCCAATGCCTTAACCACTCGCGCCAAAACTGGGGAACAATAGTTTGTTGAGGGGGGGTAGAAGGTGTGAAAAAGGGGAAGAAGGGGGAAGAAGAAAAAGGATTAAAAAAAAGAGAGGAAAAGGGAGAAAAAGAGGGAAAAGAAAGAGAGAGAAATTGAGGCTTTTTTTTCATTATCTACTAGTTTATTTGTCAGTATGTATTCTAAACGATTAAAGAAAAATAAAAAATATCGCCTTTTCCGTTTTTGAATGGGGGGGAAGAGTGGATCCCAAAGTCACTGGTTCGAATCCCACCAGTGCCAGAAATAAAAACAGGCAAAGTCTCCCAAAGTGTTGTTTTGTGTAAATTCAAGATCCCTTGAGCCAATATCTCGCTATTGTTTTAATGATGTTTAATGACTGTGCTATGGGCCTACAGGTCTGTTACTCTATTGAACTTGTGTGTGTGTAACTTTGTTCATGCATCTGCAATTATCAGTTCTAAAATAATGGCCATATTATATTTTTTCTTTTTCTTTCACTCGCTATTAGGAATGTGTCTAATTGATCGAATAAAACTCAGATAAAAGATTTATATTTGAAAATATAACATTTTTTATTGAAATAATAACAAAAAACACACACATCCACACACAAATAAACAAGTTAAACTCTTAAAAACCCTGGGGTTGAATAAATAACTTTTTACAAAGAGAAGAAGAAGAAGCTATTTCTTCATCTTCTCCAACCACTGCTCGTTTGTCAGACCCTCAAATGAGGCACAATATATATGCCCCTTGTACTGGCTGTGGCCAGTCGCTGCAGTCCTGTGCTGCCCACACTTCCTGCAGGAGTTGGCCTCTCCAGTCTGTTTGCAGACTTTCGAGGCAGGCAGATGAGGGGCAGTGTTACGAACCCCCGCCAGATACTACGTCTAGGGATATAAAAGGGGGGGAGAAACGTAACATACTGTATCTGTGTATGCGGCTGAGACCCGCTGGTGCGGTGGTAGTGCAACACACACACACAACTACTGAATATAAAATGAAAATAAGACAGATTTTATTAGAAATATATACAACAAACAACCAGACAACACGGGGGAAACATAGAGAGGGAACTAAGGGGAGGACGCCGGACGGCGCCAAATAAATGAAAACAAAAATAACCCCAAAGCTAATTTCTAGTCCTATCTATTCTAACTACGAAAAATCGGCTAACTAACTAACTAAATCTTGCCCGCCTACCCTAGACCCAAAATACAAGAGGTGGCGCCCGCCTGGGGAAACTAACCTAATGTAGATAACAAAACCAACCTGCGTGATGGAGGTGTAAGCCCATGGGCGTCTTACCTGCCTAACTCGCCCTCCCCTGGGGCTAACTACAGGTGTGGCAGCGGACACAATGGTAGGACACTAACAGAACAGTTGGATACGAGGATTACAAATGACAGATGAAAAAAACCGCTACGATGCTACCACACCCCTCTCTCTTCCTGAAGAGTGCGCGGGACTTTTAAACAGAGACGGACGATGGTCTGATACGTGGATGGAGGCCGCCAGGTGAACCCATTGGTCGAAGGGCAACAGGGGGCGTGACGGATGAAACGATGATTGACAGGGGGATGAACCAATACCTGGGAGAGAGACAGAAGGAAAAACAAACAGACAAACGAATCACACGCACACAAATGTGGGGGACGTAACACTCCCACCCATAAAGAGCAAACCTATAGGTATTGCGATAC
This sequence comes from Argentina silus, assembly GCF_951799395.1. NCBI lineage: Eukaryota > Metazoa > Chordata > Actinopteri > Argentiniformes > Argentinidae > Argentina > Argentina silus. The sequence goes on along the minus strand of NC_139674.1, from coordinate 861,161 downwards.
AAAAAAAAACTTTTTTTTTTTTTCTTTCAACAAAACAGAAATTGTACAATGAAACAAACAAAACTACGCGCGAGAAAGCGCGTCGGCCAAAACATTCTCAGAACCTTTCTTGTGTTTAATCGCTAAATTATAACTTTGTACCATCAAGGCCCACCGCATGAGGCGGTGGTTGTGGTTGTACATCCTGTCTAAAAAAACTAAAGGATTGTGGTCTGTATATACCACGATAGGGAGAATGCTAGAACCAACATAAACATCAAAACATTGTAGGGCGAGCAATAAAGCAAGAGTCTCCTGTTCAATGGTGGAGTACCGAGACTGACAGTCGTTAAATTTGCGCGAAAAGTAGCAGACGGGGTGATCAATACCATCTGCATCTTCCTGCAACAAGACAGCACCAGCACCAACCATACTTGCATCCACCTCTAATTTAAATGGTTTTCGGAAATCAGGGGCAGTTAGAACAGGAGAACTACAAAGCAGCGCTTTTAAGGCGTCAAACGCACTCTGACACTCAGCTGACCAACAAAAAGATACAGACGGGCTGAGTAAACTGGTCAGAGGTGCAGCAACACTGGAAAAATTTCGACAGAAACTGCGGTAATACCCAGCCATGCCTAGAAACCTACGCAATTCACGTCGGGTGGTGGGTGGAGGAAAAGATGTTATAGCGGAGACCTTGGCAGTAAGTGTACGGACTTCACCGCGCCCCACCTGTTTACCAAGATATGTGACCGTAGCTTTCCCAAACTCACACATGGCGAGGTTCAAGGTCAATGACCCCTTAGCCAAACGCTCAAACACAGTTCTCAAAGAACTCAGATGTTCAGACCAGGTGGCAGAGTAGACAACTAGATCATCCAGGTAAGCGGTACAATTCGAAACACCGGCCAGTACAATATTTACCAGGCGCTGGAACGTAGCAGGTGCATTGCGCATTCCAAATGCCATAACCGTATACTGCAGGAAACTGTCGGGGGTGACAAAAGCAGAAATCTCCGAAGCTCGCGGAGTTAGTGGAACTTGCCAATAGCCTTTAAGCAAGTCTAACTTGCTGACAAATGTAGCTGAACCAATAGTATCTATGCAGTCGTCTAACCGAGGCAAAGGAAAAGAGTCTGGCACCGTGACAGCATTCACTTTCCTATAATCCGTACAAAACCTAACTGTACCATCAGGCTTAGGGATCAAAATACAGGGAGAACTCCACGGACTGGAGCTGGGTACAGCCAACTGATTCTCCAGTAAATAAGTCACCTCCTGTTTCATGACCGACCTTTTCGACATATTTACACGGTACGCATGCTGCTTGATTGGGGCAGCATCGCCAACATCCAAATCGTGCTCCAGGACAGTAGTGCGACTGGGGACATCACTAAATAGACAGGGAAATTCGCTTCCTAAAACTGGAGTATCGGCTATTTGTTCACTATCCAAATGCTCTAAGTGAGACGGGAGAGACAACAGCATCTCGGTGTTGCACAAACGCGCGCACTGCTGGGGCGCATTACGCAACACTAAGCCATCCTCATCAAGACCATTAACAATGTTAAAATCAGCTACCAACGCGTCAGAGGCCACCGAAGAGACAGCGGGCCCGGCCATCTTATCGGTGGAGTTTACAGGGGGAACATCTCTGGCATGATAAAGCTTCAACATGTTAATATGACAGACTCGAGACGCGCGTCTCCTATCTGGGGTCTGCACAACATAGTCGGTGTCACTTAGTTTCTTCTCAACCAAATAGGGACCTGAAAATCGTGCAGAGAGTGAGGATCCGGGGATCGGCAACAGAACTAAGACTTGATCACCTGATTGTAAGGAGCGAGGAACAGTCTTTTCATCAAAATTTCGTTTCATTTTCTTTTGGGAGGAAGAAAGCGCTTCCTTAGCTAGAGCGCATGCATCATGCAACCGCTCCCTGAATTGACTAACATAGTCCAACACAGTTTTGGAGCCAGAGCCAGTCGACATGATCTGATCTTTCAGCACCTTTAAGGGACCTCGGACTGTGTGTCCGAAAACTAACTCAGCGGGGCTGAAACCAAGCGACTCCTGCAATGTTTCACGGATACCAAACAATACCAACGGAACACCCTCGTCCCAATCCTTCTCAGTGTCCATGCAGTATTTACGCAGCATGGACTTCAGTGTTTGGTGCCACCTTTCCAAGGCACCCTGGCTTTCCGGATGATAGGCACTGGAAATCTTGTGAGTGATCGCAAGAGACTGTAAAATCCTCTTAAATAACTGCGACATAAAATTAGTTCCTTGGTCCGTTTGGACTACTTTTGGAAGACCAAAAGTGGAGAAATACTTAATTAGCACTTTCACCACAGCTTTAGCAGTGATGTTACGCATGGGGATTGCCTCTGGGTATCTAGTAGCAGAACACATAATTGTTAATAAAAACTGATTACCAGACTTTGTCCTTGGTAGCGGGCCAACACAATCCACGATCACTCGCTCGAACGGCTCTCCCATAACAGGAATAGGATGGAGAGGAGCAGGGGGAATGATCTGGTTCGGTTTCCCGATCATTTGGCAGGTATGACAAGTACGGCAGTACTGAGCTACATCGGATTTCATACCTGGCCAAAAGAAATGATGGAGGACGCGATCATAGGTTTTAGTAATTCCTAAGTGACCAGCCCACGGGATATCATGGGCTAGGGACAACACCATTTCACGTAATGCTCGGGGAACCACAATCTGAAACACCGTGCTCCAGATATTATCAGCACCAGCTCGGGGCTTCCACGTACGCATCAAGAGTCCATTGTCAAGAAAGTAAGCTACCTTCTTAGTTTTTGCTTCTTCCGGACTAATAGCGGCGGTAAAACATTTCATGATACTAACATCCCCAGTTTGTGCAGCGATAAGCTTCACACGTGTAACTGGTAATTTCATCTCCCTACTATCAGACACTTCCTGATTCACGACACTCCCTGTGTCGAGATACACCGGGGACACAGGTGTGGGAAACTGAGACTTCTCACGGGAGAAGTCTGGGGCAAGCACCGTGTCAGCCAAACCAATAACGTTGCCCCATCTACGTGACTGAGCACGCGTTACCACACAAGCAGGGAAAACCTCAAGGAATTCCACGGTTAAAACGTCAGAGCAAGACTGTGCGTCAGGAGTATCTAATACTTCCAACACCGGCATCACACGGCCTCCCGCTATGTCATTTCCCAATATCATAGCCACGCCATGAACTGGAAGCTGCGGCTGCACGCCTACTCTAAAACGTCCACTAACTAAATCCGAAACTAAGTGAACTTGGTGTAGCGGCACAGGCACACAACCCATTTCAATGCCCTGCAGCAACACATTCGAACCACAGTAAGACTGCTCAGACCAGGGCAACACATCCCAGAGGATCAGGGACTGCGCAGCACCAGTGTCTCTTAAAATTTGAATCGGTCTTTGATCTGTCGGGTCTCCGGTAAACGAAACTAACCCCTGAAATATGAATGGCTGATAGGTGGGATCAGGAGAAACAGGAACACAGGAGTTAGAACAGTCGTTTCCTAAATGTTTCTTAACTGTTTTAATTAAACTAACGCCTTTTTTGGTTGAAGGCGATGACTGTTTATTTTTCAAAGTGAGACAATCAGCAATAACGTGTCCTACCCTATGGCAATAAAAACACGCACGCTCCTCTTTCGAGCCTCGACTCACCGCTGGACCCCGACTAGTTTGGGAAGTAGAAGGAATTTCTACACTCCTATGATCAGTGCGAGGGGTTGAAAATGCAGTTTTGTGTGTTAACACAAACTCGTCTGCAAGCACCGCTGCCTGAGAGAGAGACGTCACTTTCTGCTCATTGAGGTACACGACCAAACGCTCCGGGAGACAGTTCTTAAATTCCTCCAACAAGAGTAACTCGCGAAGGGAAGCATATTCAGTCGCCTTACTCGCTGAGCACCACCTGTCCAAAAGAGTCTCTTTCTCTCGAGCAAACTCAACATAAGTCCTATTTGGGGACCTCTTGTGATACCTGAACTTCTGTCTGTAAGCCTCAGGCACCAGCTCATACGCACGTAACACTGCAGCCTTAACCACATCATAACTTAGACTATCCTCAAGTGTAAGGGCAGATACGGCCTCCTGAGCCTTACCAACTAACTTACATTGCAAAAGGATCGGCCAAACATCCTTAGGCCAACACAAAGACGCTGCAATGCGCTCAAACACACTAAAGTAGGAATCTACTTCAGTCTCCCTGAATGGAGGAACCAAGACAATGTTTCTACTTACGTCAAACTTGTCAGATGGCGGAACGGGTGGCATAGTCACTCCAGAGGAAAACCTCACAACAGGAGCCAAGACTGCCTCTCCAGCCTGCAACTCCAGCTGCCGAATCCTAACCTCTTTCTCGATCTCGAGTCTCTTGACGTCGAGCTTGTGCTCATACTCAATTTGCCTGGCGTGCGCCCTGTCCTCTTTCTCCAACTGGAGACGTGCTAGCCGAACCTTAAGGCGAGCGTCCAAGCCCGACCCTACCGAAGAAAAAGAGAGCGGTTCGAAACGCGGTAAGGTGACTGGGGTTCTGGGGCGTACAACAGGGTCGGCCTCCGTCGTCCCTGCCGTAACACTTCCACCCAGCACCAACACGTTGCTCTCGTCCGTTTTTAAGGCATTACCAGCTGCACTCTCAACAGGGATACTAGGAACAGGAAACGCACGCACTGGACTTTCCAGCACACCGCTTTCCACCAATCCGGCCAACACTGTTTGTTTGAGTTCTGCCTTTACTAAATTCCTCAATGTAGGGATACTGAAATGCTCAGCAATACTGAATAAATCCACCTTCCGACACTGGTCCAACAAACCGGTAGATGGTGCCTCTATAAACAATTGCACCACAGAGGTAGCCATGACAAAAACCAACTAAAGTACACTATCAAACACTAGACACGATCACTAACCAAAACGACGCAACTACGCAGTACACCAGACAAATCTCAACAACACACACAGACACAGGAACGTTCAAAAATCGCGGACGAGCACCCCATTTATGTTACGAACCCCCGCCAGATACTACGTCTAGGGATATAAAAGGGGGGGAGAAACGTAACATACTGTATCTGTGTATGCGGCTGAGACCCGCTGGTGCGGTGGTAGTGCAACACACACACACAACTACTGAATATAAAATGAAAATAAGACAGATTTTATTAGAAATATATACAACAAACAACCAGACAACACGGGGGAAACATAGAGAGGGAACTAAGGGAAGGACGCCGGACGGCGCCAAATAAATGAAAACAAAAATAACCCCAAAGCTAATTTCTAGTCCTATCTGTTCTAACTACGAAAAATCGGCTAACTAACTAACTAAATCTTGCCCGCCTACCCTAGACCCAAAATACAAGAGGTGGCGCCCGCCTGGGGAAACTAACCTAATGTAGATAACAAAACCAACCTGCGTGATGGAGGTGTAAGCCCATGGGCGTCTTACCTGCCTAACTCGCCCTCCCCTGGGGCTAACTACAGGTGTGGCAGCGGACACAATGGTAGGACAGACACTAACAGAACAGTCGGATACGAGGATTACAATTGACAGATGAAAAAAACCGCTACGATGCTACCACACCCCTCTCTCTTCCTGAAGAGTGCGCGGGACTTTTAAACAGAGACGGACGATGGTCTGATACGTGGATGGAGGCCGCCAGGTGAACCCATTGGTCGAAGGGCAACAGGGGGCGTGACGGATGAAACGATGATTGACAGGGGGATGAACCAATACCTGGGAGAGAGACAGAAGGAAAAACAAACAGACAAACGAACCACACGCACACAAATGTGGGGGACGTTACAGGCAGGTGGAGCAAATGGGGTTGGGTAAATGACAGGAGGGACAGCAAACACGAGGTGGGTGGTGGGAGGGAAAGTAAAAAGTGAACTGGTGCTCCACATTCGGTTTCCAGTGGCTCCAAACACCTGGGACGGGCCAATAGCGGTGGGGAGAGGAAACAGCTGCCTCTGGGCTTCCAGCCTGGGCCTCACTGCGGGTGGTGCTGCAGCTTTCCCTGCTGTGCTCTGTGGCAGGTGGTAGGAGTGTTCAACTCCGGGTGGTTGAGGAGCAACAGCAGGCCGGACATTGCCCGGAGGAAGGGACTCAGCAGCCAGAGGAATGCGGGGAGGCAGGTTAATCTCCTGGTGCAGCAAGGACCCACCCTGCCTGGCCACCCTCTTGTTGTGCCACTGAATGAGGATGGTCTGGTTGACGTAAACCAGCTGCAGGGAGGTGGCTTGTAATAATCACGGAGGACTTGAGTCCATCTTGTCAGTGTCACATTGCCCATCTTCTTAGGTGACCTGTGAAGCTGGCAAAGCCTGACAAAGATGGACTCCACCAGTCGGCAGCAGTCTGACCACTGTGCAGATGACCCACTGGATGACACGGCACAGCGTTTTGTGCTCTCCACCCCAGGAGTGAACTCTGCTTTTTTTGGGGGGGACCTGTACCGGGCAGAAAATACAATGCTTGTCGTAGGGCAGCAGGTCCTGCCACAAGCCGAGGATGGCGCTGACAGCCTGGTTGCTGAGGACTATGCTGGTCTGGGTCCTCAGGTCCACCAGATACTCCTGCCAGGCTGTCCACATGGTCAATTCCTGGCATGTTGTGCTCATCCACTGCCTGAAAAATAATACCAATAACATTACTTGGACACACATAGGAGATAAATGCATAAACATTTTTGGAGAACAGTGTATTTACAGGGACAAAGAAAATAAGCTTTTCTCTAAAAAATAATAATTTACTTACCAACTGCTCTACAGGCACCTGTGTGGTGGCACCTGGGGCGGTGAGAGCAGAGGGCTGGGGAGGTGGTGGAGCATGCTGGAGGCCACTGGTGGAGGCTTGGGCAGCTGATGGAGGTGATGGAGATGGAGCAGGGGGCCAGACACCACTGGTGGAGGACTGGACAGGTGGAGATGGAGCATGGGGCCAGACACCACTGGTGGAGGTCTAGACAGGTGGAGATTGAGCAGGGGGCCAGACACCACTGGTGGGGGCTTGGGTAGCTGGTGGAGCCTTGGGCAGCTGATGGAGGTGGAGATGGAGCAAGGGGCCAGACACCACTGGTGGAGGGCTGGACAGGTGGAGATGGAGCAGGGGGCCAGACACCACTGGTGGAGGGCTGGACAGGTGGTGGTGTAGCAGGTGGAACACTGCTACTAGAGGGCTGGGTAGTGGAGAGGAAGGCGGTGAGGTCCTCAAGGCTAGCCACTGTGGGGTCAATGGCGTCGTCTTGGAAGCCCTCATCCTCTGGTTCCTCTTCCATGTCCAGGTCCTCTAGTAGCTGATCAGTGAAATATAAACATTTCAAAATAACAATGATGCAATTGAACTCACGTGGAATGAACCTGTTCAGATGGCAGTGAAAGGATTCCCAATTGTAAGCACGATGCCTTCCTTAGTGGTGGTGGTGCCTGTCTCCGTGTAGAGAGGAACGCCTGGCAGGTCCTGGATGCACTTCACGTGCCTCTTCTGAACCCACCAGATATGTTCCATCCGCACCCAGTCGAGCAGCGGAACACTGAGAAAGTCCCTCCCTTTGTCCCCCACCAGCTCCTGCAGCAGGTGGTCAATCATACTGATGGTGGCCTCCTCCCCACGGGTCTTCCACCTGCAGTAGAGGGCCAGGTCAGCCTTGGTGATGCGGCTGTAGAGGGCCAGGTCAGCCTTGGTGATCCGGCTGTAGATGGCCGTGTCAGCCTTGGTGTCAGACCAGAAAGTCTGTGACGGCTGGCAAACCCTCCTGCCGCAGCTGCTCCCTCTTGGCCCGGCACAACAGGGCCACATCTGTGGGGTCCCACTTAAAGATGCACACCGAGAGACTAGACATGAAGGTGGGGTACAGGGGGTGGGCATCGGTCATGCATCCGTGTGCCAGCCACCGCAGGAAGTGGAAAATGTCCAGCCGGACGACGATCTGGCCACCCGCTGAACCTGGCCTTCAGCTTCGACTCCTAACCTGTCTCCACACAGCAGCAGCAGTCCACATAGAGGAGGTGTGGAGGAGCCACACCCGCCTGGCTGTAGCGCTGGACAAGGTCTGCCACCATCAGATCCAGCCCAAGTCTCTCCTGGGCCGTCAGAACACTGTTCAGGACCTGTCCTACCTCATTGCTGACAGAGGACATCCACAGTGCGGTCCCCTTAACTGACCCGGCCAGCTTCTTTGTGATCTGAAATGACACAGAATAAACACAGAGGCCCTCATGAGAAGACGTATCAGTGGTGAATAAGGTTCTGAAATGTTCTGATTTGGTATTAATAATTAACATTAACATAACATAAATATTAACATTTGTAATATTTACCTTCTTAGTGGAGTCCATTTTCAAAATGGACCCAAAGGTGGAGGTGATCCTCGCCTTGATGTGGTCCATCCTGTTCATCATGTCTCTCCCATAGACAGTGAGTAGCTACCTGTTGGTGGGGATGGCCACAGGCTCGGGGGGCTGCTGGTGCGCCACAGGGAAGATGCTGGGGTGGTCGACAAAGTTGGTGTAGACCTCAAGGTAGTGGGAAAGGCGCTGCAGCCACTCCTCGTCGTGGTTCTCCCTCATATGCTTCACCAGGCGTGTGGAGCTACATACAGATGACCCGTATGTCACACGTATACCTTTGTGACAAAAAGACAAATAAAAAAATCTCTTCCATGGAGTTCATTACATTACACATGTTTTATCATCGGAATACAAATATTGATAACAGTCATATAGAACTAGTAAGTAGGCGTATATGATTAAGAACTGACTTGCGTGTCAGAATGAGGCGAAACTCCCCACGGAGAAGCAGGCTGAGCTGGTCCATGATGGTTTGACTGGTCGACAGGTAATTGGTTTTGCAACATGGGGAGTTTGGTGGCCATCAGGTATTACCTGTCAACATCCAGGACCTGCCTTGCCCGCTTGTGGATGCAGTACCCTGTGAGCTGCCACCTACACACTGGGCAGCACATCCTGACCTTCCACAGATGGCAGGGCATCCACACCAGGAGCCTGTTGGTGAAAAAGCGTGCTGGTGTTGGGACCGGTGGCTCGTACCAGAGATTCAAGTTCGGCCGCCGCCTCTGATTCTCCCACAGAGTGGATGCAATCCATCGCTGGTCTTGCTGTGGAATAGTCTTCTTCATCTCTGCCGGCAGCCAGAATAGATCGGGCGTAGGACAATGGAGAGGACCAGGAGGGGCAGCAGGAAAATGGAGAGGACCAGGAGGGGCAGCAGGACGAAAGACAGGACCAGGTGGGGCAGCAGGACTAGTGGTAGGGAAACCACGCACATCCTTAAAAAAAAGAAGCTAAACTAATTGAATTACACATGCAATAATCATATCATAGTTATTTAACACACACACACATACACACACAGACAGAGACACAAACTGACACACAAACACAGGTAAAAAGGAGAGCACTTACAGAGGCACTTGCTGGGCTTGCAGTAGCCTGAGAGGTAGAGGTGGTCCTCACAGACACCATAGCAGAGGGGGATGGAGGCAGAGAGAAAGGGGAGATGGTCCTAATGTAGGTGGAGGCAGGACTGGAGGGGGACATGGGTAGTACAGGGGAAGGGGTCCTCATAGAGGCCGTAGCAGGGCTGGGGAGGGACTTGGGTAGAGTGGAAGGGGCCCTCACAGAGGATGTAGCACTGCTAGCAGTACCAGCGGAGGTAGTAGCAGGGCTGGACAGATTAAAAGTCTGATGCTCTACCGACTGAGCTATCCAGGCTCTTGAAGATGAAGTGATCACATGGTGTTGCGTTTCCAACGCTCTTCCTACTTTTCCATTCATCTCATCAACTTCAGCAAGGGTTGGGGAGGAACATTATGTGAAATTATATTCAGTGTGTAATTCAGAAGACCTTGTGGCCCAACGGTAGCACGTCTCACTCCCTATCAGATGTCTGCGTGTTCATATCATGCTGGGTCAAGAGGTTTTGATTGCGAGCATGGAAGCCTTTGTCCAGCAGGAGAAGAAAATTCCACTGAGACGACATGGAAAAGCAGGATGAACAATCTCTTTCCACTGTTGCAAGGATGTCGTCAATGTAGCCGCAAAATGGACTTTAGTCCAAACAAGGACTTGAATCCTAGCACCACAGAGTAAAATGCCTGACGCTTTACCAACTGAGCTATCCAGCCACTTGTAGAAAAAGCGACCACACCACGGTGTTCTGTTTCCAACTTTTGCATTCATTTCATCAACTTCCCAAACTTGGTTTTGGAATTCACATTGTCTGAAATGATAGATCCTTTGCAAGGATTTTGTAGCGCAAGGGTAGCGCGTCTGACTTCAGATCAGAAGGCTGCGTGTTCAAATCACGTCAGGGTCAGGGAGTTTTAGTTGTGAGGAAGGGTCTAGCGACAGTAAAAGTGAGATTCAATACGTCCTGGACTTGCGCACAAAGCTCCACGCCCTAGGGGTTATCTCACGCGAGCATTTGCAGCAAGCCCAGGAGCGTCAAAAGCTCCTGTACGACAGGGGAACTAACCTGCGAGAATTTACACTGGGAGATAAGGTGCTCGTACTGTTACCCACCTCCAGCACGAAATTACTCGTGAAGTGGCAAGGGCTGTTTGTGGTCACACGTCGCATGGGGGACGTGGATTACGAGGTAGTACGCTCGGACCGGGGGGATAGCTTGCAGGTGTATCACGTAAATCTCCTTAAAAAATGGAACGACGTGGTCACTGTTGCTCTGGCTACAATAATTCCAGAGAGAGAGGAGTTCGGACCGGAAGTCCCAAAATCAAAAGTTAGCACTCCGGTCGGCATTGATAACCATCTCTCTGCTAGCCAGGCCACGGATGTTGCAGATTTGCAAGCTAGGTCCGCTGACGTGTTCTCTCCCCTGCCCGGTCGGACTACGCTTATCGACCACCATATAGAAACGCAGCCGGGTTTAACGGTGCGCACGCGTCCCTATAGGTTGCCGGTACACAAACGAGACATTGTGTGCAGGGAATTGGAAGCCATGCTGGAGCTGGGTGTGGTCGAGGAGTCCCGCAGTGACTGGTGTAGCCCCATCGTGCTTGTTACCAAGCCAGATGGGTCTATACGGTTCTGTGTGGATTATAGAAGGGTTAATGCGGTCTCCAAATTCGATGCCTACCCGATGCCCCGGGTTGACGAGCTCTTGGACCGGCTTGGCACAGCCAAATATTTTACGACATTGGATTGTACGAAGGGATACTGGCAGATTCCACTCTCGCTGGTATCCCCGGAGAAAACTGCATTCTCCACTCCGCTCGGGCTATTCCAGTTCACTGTGCTCCCTTTTCGGGTTGTTCGGAGCCCCAGCCACTTTTCAGCGCCTCATGGACCGCATTCTGCGGCCGCACTCTGCCTATGCTGCGGCCTACCTGGATGACATTGTCATTCACAGTGACACCTGGGCGCAGCATGTGCAGAGTGTGGCGGCTGTTCTGCGGTCCCTGAGGCAGGCGGGGCTGACGGCCAACCCGAAGAAGTGCGTGATCGGGCGGAGGGAGATCCGGTATCTGGGGTACCACTTGGGTCGAGGGGAGGTGCGGCCGCAGATTGAAAAGACTGTGGCCATCGCCGCCTCTCCACGGCCCAAGACTAAGAAGGAGGTGAGGGCCTTGTCGCCGAGGGCGAGATTAGTATGGCCTTTTCCCGGCCTAAACACCATTCCCAACGTTACCCAGTTAAGCACAGCAGGATTGGCCCGAGATTTGAGAGCAACCTTGGTGAATCACCATGACACTGCTAGAAAGAGAAAAAGCTGGGTGCCCAACCTGACGAGTGACACCGCGGCTGCGGATGTTCCTGAAACACATTTTATCTTTGAACTATCCTTCAAATAGGTGCAACTGCATAACTGCTTATGAATGATAAGTTGATTAAAATAGGTGTAAACTGCATTACGGCTTATAAATGATGTTGATTCAAATGTGTGTAACTGATAAATGAGTTCAAATATGTGCAAAAGGCAAAACTGAATAAGAGAAATTATAAGGGTAGTGTATGACTCCGGGTCAACATATCTAGTTGGACCTCGTAGTGATAACGGTTTAACTGATACTGAAGTAGGCAACCAAATGCATTAATGTTTGACTGTATAATTCTTACTCAGAAATGATTTCTGAGGTAGGCCACCATATCAATGTTTGACTGTATAATTCCTACTCAGAGATGATTGCTGAAGTAGGCCACCATACTAATGTTATACTGTATAATTCATGTGTGCTAATGATAATTGTATACCATATGTACTAAATGTTAACTTTGAGAAAGGCTTAGATTAGTATGTTACAAAAATAGAAAAGAATTGCATAAGTCCACAATAAGAAGTGGCCTTGAGTCCAGTTTGAGCAGGAGAGTGATAAGTATGTCTAGTAGACATAACAACAGGTGCCCTTAGGCCCATGACTAAGCATGGGTGCGAACTCAGGGTGATGTAATGAATTAGATAGAATTCTATGCTTGACTGAGAACTAGGTCGAATTCTATGCCTGACGTAATGAATTAGATAAGAAAGGGTGGGGGTAAAGGAAAGCCCCATTGAAGATTATAAAAAGAGCTCCCTGGAGCAGTACAACGGACTTTCCCCGCTGCGGAGCGTAACACCTGAAGGACCGGAGCAGGACTGAGTGTGTTGAAAACCAAATACTCTAGCAGATTCTCCTTGTCCGGAGCTCACACTCTGATTGAATTCTGACTGTCGGCCTCGCCACACTAGTACAACGGAGGACCTTGGCGGACCTTTGTTTGTATAACAACAGCTCTGGCGGATAGAGGAACCGGCTATGCTCGACGGGGTGAAACTGGGACTTCTCTAAATTTCACAAGCAGAGTAGGGACAGACTGATAGGTTTTATTATTTTCTAATTTTTATCACTTTTGAATACTAGCATTTTACCATTTAATCACTCTGCCTGTAATGCTGCAATGTTTTAAGCCATCATTAAAGAATTTAACCTGCATTTAAAGGAACAGTTTTCACAATTGTAATTCTTAATTTTTTTTAAAAATTTTAAATTTTTTATTATTTATTATTTTTATATTTTTAGTCATTCCATCCCTCATGAGCCTTTTTACCTCCTCCTGGTAACATAAAATATTATAGATTGCTGTGCATAATACATCTTAGGATCTGAAGGGTTATATCTGACCTCTTATTACCTCCTTTGGGTAAATTATCCTTACCGATAAACCCTTTATCCGCAACCACACCAACTGGCACTCATATCAGATTAGAGCGGTCGTTAACCATAGAGACTACCCACTTCGGTGTACAGTTTTTAGGTTTGGGGAGATTTTTCAGTTCAGCTGAGGTGGGTAGAGGAAGATATGGGAGGAACTATGGGATGTAGACCATTAACAGCGGAGTGAATCTAATCGACACCAACCTACATAGGACCAGTCAGCATCTGACAGGGTAAGACCCCTCAGGCTGAGGATCCATAACCGGTTATCCGAGGGTTGGTCGGGGGTTCTGTATAGAGCCTAAATTCCCGGGAGACAGCCTTCCTGGGGCTGGCTGGCTATTACCGGCAATTCGTGCCGGGATTTTCAGAGCTGGCCAGTCCCTTGACGGACCTCACCCGGAAGGGTGCCCCGGATCCGGTCCAATGGTCGGGCCAGTGCCAGGGGTCGTTCGAGGCCCTTAAGGGCGCTCTTTGTGGAGAAACGGTCCTGTATGCGCCTGATTTTAACCTCCCTTTCTCCCTACAGACCGACGCGTCGGATAGAGGCCTGGGAGCAGTGCTGACCCAGCGCGTGGAGGGGGCTGACCGGCCGGTGCTGTACCTGAGCCGCAAACTATCAGAGAGGGAGGGCCGGTACAGCACGGTGGAGAAGGAGTGCCTCGCCATTAAGTGGGCGGTCGGCGCCCTCCGCTACTACCTGCTGGGTCGCGCTTTCACCCTCTATTCCGACCATGCTCCCCTCCAGTGGCTCCACCGCATGAAGGATGTGAACGCGAGGATCACCCGGTGGTATCTCGCGTTGCAGCCCTTCAACTTTTCGGTCGTACACAGACTGGGGGCGCAAATGGTCGTGGCAGACTTCCTCTCCCGTGCAGGGGGGGGGGGGGAAGTAGGCTGTCGGCCGGCATGTCCCCGGCCTGTGTCGGGCGGTGGGGGTATGTGGGGGGACATGCAGCGTTCGGCCTGTAGAGGGTGCTATAGGACCGTGGCCAGGGTTACGGGGGACGAGGCTTTCTTGCACACCGGGTGCGAATGAAGCCTCGTTTAACGAAATGCTTAAGATGTGTGTGCCTCTGCTTTTCAGTAGGTGGGCTGGGAACGGCGGAGCAGGAGAAAGAACGAAAGAACGGCACCTGGAAAGTTGCCAAGGGTTTAGAGGGCGGGGAAGCCAAATACGAACATTGAACATTACTGGAATTTATGAATAAATGGGACTATTCCCTTAACCGAACACTACGTCTGCCTCTGTGTACAACGAACCTTGTTACAATAAGATGTCCGATGATGAAATATGTTCTTGTCACTTGTTAGCTGGCGAAATGTTGAAACTGTCGGCTGTGTCGTGTCATTATCCCGTTAAGTGCAGAGAATGATCCATTCTAGATAGATTGATTTGATTCATAACCATTTTTATTGACAATGAAGTGTATGGTGATAAAGGCTTATGATTGATGACAGGTAGACAGATTCATTGATGATAAAATATTGCTACTAGTCCCATGACAGACTTTCACAGTTAGATATACAGTCATGAGAAAAAATTAGGACACCCTATGAAAACCTTTGTCTTCTTCAACATATTCAAACATATGGACATTTGATATTCATTTGAACAATATTGAAAAATTGAGGTAATATAACTAAACAAATACAACTGAAACAAATTATTTAAAAAATGATTGGTAAAATGTAATTAATAGAAATGCAATCTTCTTGTGAGGAAAAAGTTAGGACACCCCCACATTTAGTTCCACTTAAAATGCCTAAAATTATAATAAAGAGCACCACATCAGGTGCAAATGATTAGAACAGCGTTACAGAGGATTTTGGAGGAGCCTGTCCTATTTAAACCTCAGATATTTAGTTTGGTTTGCTCTTGATTGTTGAAGTGAGTTGCATCACCATGGCGAGATCAAAAGAGCTCTCTGAGGCCTTCAGAAGAAAAATTGTAGATGCATATGAGTCTGGGAAGGGATATAAAAAGATCTCCAAACTATTCGAAATTGGCCATTCCACTGTCCGGAAAATAATTTACAAGTGGAGAACATTTAAAACCACCACCAACATGGCCAGGTCAGGCCGCCCAAGCAAGTTCAGCCTAAGAGCTGACCGAAAGATGCTTAAAGAAGTCTCCAACAATCCCAGAATGTCATCACGAGACCTACAGGTATCTCTTGCCACAATTGATGTCAAAGTACATGCATCCACCATAAGAAAGAGACTGAACAAGTTTGCATTACATGGGAGGTGTGCAAGGAGGAAACCCCTGCTGTCAAAAAAAAACATCAGGGCAAGACTAAAGTTTGCCAGAGAACACCTAGAGAAAGACCAGAACTTCTGGAACAATGTGCTTTGGACAGATGAATCCAAAGTTGAACTATTTGGGCACAGTAAGAGTAGACATGTTTGGCGCAAAACCAAGACAGCATTTGAGAACAAGAACCTCATACCAACTGTGAAGCATGGGGGTGGAAATGTCATGGTTTGGGGCTGCTTTTCTGCAGCAGGGCCTGGTCAGCTCACCATCATAGAATCCACTATGAATTTTGTATTGTATCAGAGGGTGCTTGAGGAAAATGTGAGACCATCTGTTCGAAAGTTGAAGCTGAAGCAGATGTGGACCATGCAACATGACAATGACCCAAAACATTCCAGTAAATCTACCAAGGAATGGCTCAAGAAAAATAAATTGAGTGTTCTGGAATGGTCAAGTCAAAGCCCGGATCTTAATCTTATTGAGATGCTGTGGATTGATTTGAAACTGGCTGTGCATGCAAGACACCCCTCGAACATCACACAGCTGAAAGAATTCTGCAAGGAGGAGTGGGAAAAACTTTCTCCCAATTGATGTCAGAGACCTGTAGACAGTTATAAGAAACGTCTAATTGAGGTTATTTCAGCCAAGGGGGGCAATACTAGCTATTAGGGCATAGGGTGTCCTAACTTTTTCCTCAGTAGGAATTGGCATTATTGTTAATTTTTCGTTAAATAAATGATTACAAAGTTACATTTTCATAGTTTTTTGTTCAATTACATCCCCTTTATCTATAGACATTGTTAGAAAGAAGATAACATATTGATATGTCCATATTTTTAAGAGAATAACTTAATATTTTGGGGGGTGTCCTAACTTTTTCTCATGACTGTATTGCTCCTAGTCACATGACAGACTTTGACAGTTAGATTGACATTCTTCCTCTTGTTGGCCTCAGATGGCGACCAAGAAACACAGGGCCATGGGAGACAGGACAGTGAGTGGCTGTCTGGCCTCAAGACCTCTGTCACCACTGGGGTTTGGCCCTCTGATGTAAGGGACAGGCCAGCCCCCAGTCAGAAGAGGTGGTATGCTCTCTACCAGAAGGTAAAGTTTGTCTGTGAAATACACCAACAGATTAAACAGATATAGGCTAGGTTGCATATGCCATGACATTGAGCATACCATTTGGTTGCGTGGCCAGACATCGCTGTTTGGTGGGCCAGAGTTGTGTCTGTGGATTTCACTCCCAGAAGGTAATGAAGGGACATCAGATGTAACTATTTGTCATGCTGAAAAAGGATCCCATTATCAGTAGTATTGATACTTGTTGTATCTGTATGTCTTCAGCAGCCAGCCAGTGTTCTACCGGCACCCACATATGCCTCAGTGCCTGCTGCTGCCACGGTCCACGGTCCAGCTCCACCTCGTGCCACGGCCCCTGCAGAGACCACAGCCTCAATCCCTGCCAGTCCTCTGCGGCCTACATTGACTATGTCAATAGTAAATATTTCCATAACATTTCGCCAAACGTTATCCATTTATTTTATCGAAGCACTGTTTTGTCATCATTTTATTCTGACAAATTTCACTTGCCATTCTTCTCTTCAGTTTTATAAACCCCGGTTTGGAGGGGCTTCTGGTGCTGCAGCCAAACCAAACCTTGTGGCTAGGAAGCCTGTGTGTGACGAATGTGGCTTATGCCTACAATCACATAGATACATGCACAATCACAATATCAATCAACCTAACAATCACAATATACACAATATACAATATGGTGTACTCTACCTTTCCTCTCCCTCACAGTCTCTGTCCAGTCCTGCTACTACTTCTGCTGGTACTGCTAGCAGTGCTACGTCCTCCATGAGGACCCCCTCCTCTGTACCCAAGTCCCCCTCCAGCCTTGCTACAGCCTCCATGAGTACCCCTTCCCCTGTACCCAAGTCCCCCTCCAGCCCTGCTACGGCCTCCATGAGGACCCCTTCCCCTGTACTACCCATGTCCCCCTCCAGCCCTGCCTCCACCTATATTAGGACCATCTCCCCTTTTTCTCTGCCTCCATCCCCCTCTGCTACGGCGTCTGTGAGGACCACCTCTACCTCTCAGGCTACTGCCAGCCCTGCAAGTGCCTCTGTAAGTGCTCTCCTTTTTACCTGTGTTTGTGTGTCCGTTTGTGTGTGTGTGTGTGTGTGTGTGTTAAATAACTATGATATGATTATTGCATGTGTAATTCACTGAGTTTGGCTTCTTTTTTTTATTTTAAGGATGAGTCCGATGTGGGTGTTTTCCCTACGACTGGTATTGGTCCTGCTGCCTCTCCTGGTCCTCTCCTTGGTCCTGCTGCCCCTCCTAGTCCTCTCCTTGGTCCTGCTGCCCCTTCTAGTCCTCTCATTGGTCCTGCTGCCCCTCCTGGTACTCTCTATTGTCCTGCAGCCCCTGCCTTTCTCGGTCAGGCGCCCGATTCATTCTGACATTCCACAGCAAGACCAGCAATGATTGCATCCACTCTGTGGGAGTACCAGAGGCTGCGGCCAAACTTGAAGCTCTGGTACGAGCCACAGGTACCAGTGCTCATTTATAACCAGGCCCCAACACCAGAGCACTTTTTCACCCACAGGCTCCTGGCATGGATGCCCTACCATCTGTGGAAGGTCAGGGTGTGCTGCCCAGTGTGTAGGAGGCAGCTCACAGGTTTTTTGTGTTTATTTCAATAAAAAATGTTATATTTTCAAATATAAATCTTTTATCTGAGTTTTATTCAATCAATTTGACACATTGCTAAGTCCATAAGAGAAAGAAACAGAGGTCTGATCATTTTATAACTGATCATTTCAGATGCATGAACAAAGTTACACACACACACAAGTTGAATAGAGGAACAGACCTCTAGGCCCATAGCACAGTCATTAAACATCATTAAAACAACAGCAAGTGTACATAAACTTCTGGTTGTTATGTCACAAGAAGCAACATATTTGCTCAAGGGATCTTGAATTTACACAAAAAAACACTTTGGGAGACTTTGCCTGTTTTTATTTCTGGCGCTGGTGGGATTCTAACCGGTGACCTTCGGATCCACTCTCCCCCCCATTCAAAAACGGAAAAGGCGATATTTTTTATTTTTCTTTAATTGTTCAGAATACATACTGACAAATGAACTAGTAGATAATGGAAAAGAAGCCTAAATTTCTCTCTCTCTCTTTCTTTTCCCTCTTTTCTCTTCTTCCCCCCCTTAACAGACAGCTTGTTCCACAGCTTTGGTGCAGTCGGTAGAACATCAGACTTTTAATGTGAAGGTCCAGGGTTCAAGTCCCTGTTTGGGCGAAGCTGCATTCCACTGCAGGATCTACTCCAACAATGCTAAGAGATTGGGCAGCCAACATTTCTATATCTTAACAATTATTATGAATGGAAAAGTAGGAACGTGTTGGAAACGCAACACCTTGTGATCGCTTCTTCTTCAAGAGCCCAAATAGCTCAGTCCGTAGAGCATCAGACTTTTTATCTGAGGGTCCAGGGTTCAAGTCCCTGTTCGGGCGTACCTGCATTTCACTGCAAGATCGACTCCATCATTGCAACAATGGTAAGAGCTTGGTTGTCCTGCATTTCTGTATCTTCACAATTAGGTTTTGCTTCTCATCGGGAACAAAGGCTTACATGGTCACAACTAAAAGTCTCTGACCCTCACATGATTTGAACACACAGACTTCTGATCTGTAGTCAGATGAACTACTGTTGCGCCATAAGGTCCTTGCAGTGTTATTATCATTTCAGGCAGTGTGAATCCCAAAACCAAGTTTGGGAAGTTGATGAGATGAATGCAACAGTTGGAAACAGAACACCATGTGATCACTTCTACTGCAAGTGTCTGCATAGCTCAATTGGTAAAGCATCAGGCTTTTAATCTGAGGGGCTAGGATTCAATGGACTGAAGTCCATTTTGCTGCTAGATTGACGACATCCTTGCAACAGTGGAAAGTGATTGTTCATCCTGCTTTTCCGTGTTGTCTTAGTGGAATTTTCTTCCTCCTGCTGGACAAAGGCTTCCATTCTCACAATCAAAACATCCTGACCCAGCATGATATGAACATGCAGCCTTCTGATCGGGAGTGAGACGTGCTACCGTTGGGCCACAAGGTCCTCTGAATTACACACTGAATACAATTTCACACAATGTTCCTCCCAAACCCTTGCTTGGGAAGTTGATGAGGTGAATGGAAAAGTAGGAAGAGTGTTGGAAACGCAACACCATGTGACGCAACACCAGGCGCCCGATTCATTCTGGCTGCTGGCAGAGATGAAGAAGACCATTCCACAGCAAAACCAGCGATGGATTGCATCCACTCTGGGAGAATCAGAGGCTGTGGCCGAACTTGAAGCTCTGGTACGAGCCACCGGTACCAGTGCTCATTTATAACCAGGCCCCAACACTAGAGCACTTTTTCACCCACAAGCTCCTGGCGTGGATGCCCTACCATCTGTGGAAAGTCAGGGTGTGCTGCCCAGTGTGTAGGAGGCAGCTCACAGGTTTTTTGTTTTCATTTCAATAAAAACAAAATCTATTTTCAAATATAAATCTTTTATCTGAGTTTTATTCAATCAATTGGACACATTGCTAATAGCGAGTGATGCAGTCCATAAGAGAAAGAAACAAAGGTCTGATCATTATAGTACAGTGTACAGTCTCCCATTCCAGTTTTAACACTGAATACATGCAGTAATGAAAACTACAAACATCCTCATTGTGAAATAACCCTTCACTCCTCTCCTCACACTCACAATAATACACATATTTTCCATCTATGTTTAAACACTGCAACACAATTAGGTCATTAACAAATGCTATTTTGGTCCACAAAAAGCTCTTTCTAAAATGCTGTCCTACTCAGTTTGCATATACAAATGTTGTTACTACCAGGGGTGTTCAAGGGGGCTGAACTCAATTTCCTAACCCTGCTCCTTTTATAAAGCTACAAAAGTTTTTGAGTCCAGTTTCTTAGAACAGGCAAGGAAGTGATGATGAAGAAGAGGTGATGTCATCCAACTCCTGAAGCTCTGTGCCTGAGGAAACCTCTGTGTGGAGAAAATAATATATATAAGGAAATATGTTACAGGACTATTATACCCTAATCACACTACGGTGCTGAACCAAGACATCAAACTCTGTGGTGCATAACGACGACTCAAACATGTAACCACTCTAGAGACCCTGCTGTGCTGCTCAGAGGGTCAAATGGATCACTAAGCTCCGGACTGGCGAATCCATTGTGCTCTGCACGTGGGGGTCGAATTCCATCCTCGTCGCGCAGCATTGCTTCTTTTTATGCTTTGACGACCATGGGCATGGAAACAGAGGAGATCGTGGTGGAGAAACAATGCAAAGCATGCGGCACTTACTTCAGAGACCACATTCAGATGGGACATCGTCCAACAGCTTCTTTAAGCACGGAGACGGCTTCAAAATGGAAGGCAGAGGCGGGTTTCGAACCAACTCTTTCAACGAGACCGCAGTGTCAGCGCCTTTGGATAATCACGAAAAGGACATCTAACTTGCATTGGCCTGGAATCGAACCCAGGCCAACTGCTTGGAAGGCACCTATGGTCACCACTATATCACCAATGCACTCGTGAGACCAGGTGGAACCGCAACAATGATATGACCATTCACGACCACCACATTCATATGACCTCAAGGACTCACCATTTCAACATTTGCGGGGTCTTTGTTGTCATTTTTATTTCATGGGCTGGAATACTCAGTAAACAAGGGAGGGGGGGCGAGAAAAATCTTACAACAATGCACACACAGTGGAAGTAAACTCCCTGCTTTTTGCCGACAGGGCGGACACGTCTCTCAACCTGAGGCTCCATTGCGGGGGAGGGGCATCCATTAGTAGGTGGCTTGTTGGTCTAGGGGTATGATTCTCATCATACCCAGCTGTGTCCACCAAATGGAAGTTGTAACCCAGACAAATAATGCACTTCAAGTATTATGAAATGAGTTCAATAAATCGAGTGATCCTTAAAATAAGTGAATTAGTACTAAATGTTAGACACTAAAAGGAAGAAGAATATGCGATGATTAAGAGAAGCTGAAATCTATATAAGATGATATGGGCTATATTCATGGTAAAAACTGGAAATGGTATTTCATGTAATAACTTGGAAAGGTGATTTGTGGATGACACCATTATTATTTAACAATATTTCATTACGTTTTGCATAATTGAGAAACTTTTGAAACTTTTGAATCAACCAATGAGAACCCTAGTCTCGTTGTGAGTTAACCAATCAGAAGTGTAGGTCCGCCCTACGCCTCGTTGGATCATGGAAAAATCCTATCGCTTTTCCGTGTTAGCTCTCCTAGCAAACAGACCTGTATGTACTATGCGCTGAAGATTCCTGCCACGTGTGTGAAGAAATGCTTTAAAAGTAATGTTCCTAAGCAAGATCTGCTTACTTCCATATTTGAGAATATAGAAGACTAGTGTTACTTTGACGAGCGTCGAGTGAACTAGAGTGTGGAATAGTATAGGTCCGCTAGCAGATAGCCTCATAGCTAACAAAGTTATCTATGCAGTTGTTCAGTTTTCAAAGACATACGAGCATTCCACGAACCCACAATCTCCGAACCCCCTTCCACAGTTCCTGTTCCAAGCTGCTGTAACCTTGGAAATATTTCCCTTGGTGAGTCAGTATTTTCATTATATTAGCAGCGCTAGTTAGTGATGGCAGTTTGACACTGAAGCTTCGATACGTGCTTCAAACACTGACCAACAATTTTATCGAAGCACTGCTTCAAAGCTTGCTTTGGTGCGAAAAAAATCACGTGACATATGACGTCCGAAGCAGCAACTGCTTCGTTGCCGGAATGAATCACCTGACTGGTTCGCGGTCCAATCAGGTGATTCACTGGCACTGCCTCGTCTCGATTCTGACAGGTGATAGGTTGCGACAGTTTTGAATTTGAGTGCCTCAACACTTTATAACCGCTCTAAACAATGCACAATTTGTGGATTGTCGTAGTAGGTGCGTTGTTGCTGTTGATTTGTTGGTATTGCGTTTGTATTCTCTGAGTGTTCTTCTTGTAATCTTTGAGTGTTCCCCATCCCACATAATCACCCCCTGCCATAGTTACACAAACACACCCAACCTATGCCATATTTTCCCCAGCACTCTCTCCTCAATAACACAATACACACATTCATCAATCTTTATTTGTAAATAGAACATGATATTCAGTCATAGTGTGTGTGTGCATCAAAGAATTTCATCAAAGCAAAGATACTGTAGCGAACGGCGGGGTAGAGCAGCTTGCCTTAAGCGGGTATCGAACTCGCAATCTTTCGCTTACAAACCGGCCGCGCTAGCCACAACACCAAGAGCGGTAACTCCCTTGGCGGAATTGCTAACGGGCCTTTCACAGGGTCGTTACAATACTTTAAATCCAAGGGTGATCAAAGCAAAGATGCTTCAGAACAAAAGATCTTTTCTACAAAAGTAAAGTAGTTTCTCCAACACTGCTCATTGAGGTGTGTGTGTGTGCGTGCGTGCGTGCGTGCGTGCGTGCGTGCGTGCGTGCAATTAAAAGCCTCCTGTCCACCAACTAGCCTGCCTAATTTGACTGCAGCCTTGCACTTCGCCAGGAGAGGTCACTGTAACTGAAGCTTCGAGTAATGAACCCATTTTCGAAACAATTGGCTCAAGTGGTTCAGTGCTTCACAAAAGCTTCATTTGCCCATCACTAGCGCTAGTCACAAACTAACGTGACGATAGCAATAGCATTCAATGGTTAGCGCCACCAACATACAGTATATGCCTTGCTAATGTAACTAATGGGACCAACCGTAGGCTAATTGCACTGACACTCCCCCCTTCACTCTACATATAAGCTATCAGTGCAGGCATAGCAGGAGACAACTATAGCTTGGGCCTCCCACCGCTCCCTGGTTACGTTAGCTCAGTGGTTCTCAAACCTTTTCTGTCAGGCCCCCCTTTGGAGGAAATACTTTTGGGGGCCCCCTCCTCGCCCCAACAAAAGAGTCATGAAATGGGTCTCATGAAATGTATTGAAATCTTGAGACTATTTTTCAAAAGCAAAGAAAAATACAATACAATCACTTCGCCTGAACAGTAATAATTAAAGTTCGCTAGATTACTCCACGAGTCTGTGCTATTTCTCAAAAGTACTTCAATAACTCAATAACTATTCTCCATTAGCCATAAAAAGGTGCTTTATAAAATATCAAGTGCAGCCTCTTAACATGCTATATTTGTCAATAAAAATGATTTACTTCAATAACTCAATAACTATTCTCCATTAGTCTTTATAGAAAAATGAAGAAAAAAGTGCTTTATAAAATATAAGGTGCAGCCTCTCAACATGCTACATCTGTCAATATGTACTTAAATAACTCAATAACTATTCTTCATTAGGTTTTATAAAAAAAAGAAGAAAAAAAGTGCTTTATAAAATAAAATGTGCAGCCCCAACATCTGTCAATAGCAATGCTTTGTAAGTCTGTGTTTCAAAAATAGAGGGAAATAATGAAACAGTCTTTGCTAGCTAGAACAATAAAATACAATACAATTCAACAGACTGCTACTCAGACAGTGATTTGTCAAACATAAAAACATTTTTTAAAAATGTGTGCAATCACTTTGTCAGTTTGCAATCTTGAGAAAAAATGAGAATAAGAAAATGCAGGTATTTGGCAAAAAAAATGAACAAGTCAAAATGTCTGAGTCTTTCACAGCGGCCTAGTGGCTGCAGTGGGTTTGCTTTACACGGCACATTTTTTCCAAGCGGGGTTGCAGGCTTGATACTGCCACTCTCAGGTCATGCTCAATGTTGAGCTTCGATCTGTGCTTTGTTTTTAGTGAGGCTACAGCTGAAAAACCAATCTCACAAAGATAGGAGGTGGCGAAAGGAAGAAGGATGCCCACTGCCCTACGAGTGGATGCTCCTTCTCCACACCAAGCCAGAATTCACTTGTCGTTTTAGAAGTAAACCTCAGCCTCAGGGTGGAGTCCGATGTCAGCTCAATGAACTGGTCCTCTTCAGCAGAGCAGGAAATAAACAAACAGTCTTTATTACCGTCAGTAGCCTCGTCGACTTGTAATGCGAAACGTGTGTCTTTTAGCTTCTCTGCGAGTTGTTCTTCGAGATCCTCTGAAATGTCGCATATACGTCTTGCAACTGTGTCATTGGACAGAGGGATTGCCTTCAATTTTGCGGCGCTCGTCTCATCAATCGTAGTGGACACCATATCAAGAGCAGCAGTGAGTATGAGCTCCTCAGCGATTGTGTGTGGTTTCTTACACTTGGCAATTCTGTATGCTACCTGGTATGATGCCATCTGGGCCTTGCTGTTCACCGATGTAGCTTTTACCATGCTATTTTCCTGCTTACGGTATTCTTCAAGTTTTCTTTTGAAGAAGTCGAGTGGCTTCTTGACGTGACTGGGGTGTAATGTCTCTGTGTCTTTTTAATTTGTTTGGTTTCATACTGTCGGCTGCGAGAGCTTTTAGACATAAGACACACAGGGGTCTCTCCTCACCTCCCACCACAGTCGATGTGAAGCCAAGACCAAGATAAGCTTCGTCATATTTTCTTGCCTTGGTTTTTTGAATAATGGTGCCCTCACACCTGTTTGCATCATTATCAGTTATTTTTCTTTTCACCCCTGTCAAATACTTCTCCATTTTTCCACTCAGAAAGCGCCACACAGTTTGCCGGCGGCGCGTGCCCCACACTTTGAGAAACACTGCGTTAGCTGGTGGCGGTATGTTTCATCTTAGCTTCAAGGTGAGCCTATGTTTGTTCTAACGATGCATTGTCATCTGTTTTTAGTTCAAATGATTCAGATATGCGGCATGCCTATGTTTTTGGTAGAATCGTGTTTGGTATCTCTGGTGGATTCATAGCCGTGCCGGTGACTGAGTGAGAGTGTATGCACTTGCCGAGTAAACGAAGGTCGGCTTGCATTGAACCTGCTGCACGGCCCATTTTAGAATGGAACGTAGTGCGAACACAATGTTTCTTTAGGATTGTTTGATCCATGTACCATGACTATTGTACGATGTGTCTTATCATTTAGGCGAGGCTACGACTGAGCGCTTCTGTTACGTCCCCCACATTTGTGTGCGTGTGGTTCGTTTGTCTGTTTGTTTTTCCTTCTGTCTCTCTCCCAGGTATTGGTTCATCCCCCTGTCAATCATCGTTTCATCCGTCACGCCCCCTGTTGCCCTTCGACCAATGGGTTCACCTGGCGGCCTCCATCCACGTATCAGACCATCGTCCGTCTCTGTTTAAAAGTCCCGCGCACTCTTCAGGAAGAGAGAGGGGTGTGGTAGCATCGTAGCGGTTTTTCATCTGTCAATTGTAATCCTCGTATCCGACTGTTCTGTTAGTGTCTGTCCTACCATTGTGTCCGCTGCCACACCTGTAGTTAGCCCCAGCGGAGGGCGAGTTAGGCAGGTAAGACGCCCATGGGCTTACACCTCCATCACGCAGGTTGGTTTTGTTATCTACATTAGGTTAGTTTCCCCAGGCGGGCGCCACCTCTTGTATTTTGGGTCTAGGGTAGGCGGGCAAGATTTAGTTAGTTAGTTAGCCGATTTTTCGTAGTTAGAACAGATAGGACTAGAAATTAGCTTTGGGGTTATTTTTGTTTTCATTTATTTGGCGCCGTCCGGCGTCCTCCCCTTAGTTCCCTCTCTATGTTTCCCCCGTGTTGTCTGGTTGTTTGTTGTATATATTTCTAATAAAATCTGTCTTATTTTCATTTTATATTCAGTAGTTGTGTGTGTGTGTTGCACTACCACCGCACCAGCGGGTCTCAGCCGCATACACAGATACAGTATGTTACGTTTCTCCCCCCTTTTATATCCCTAGACGTAGTATCTGGCCGGGGTTCGTAACAGCTTCCAACAACCCGGGTATTTCCCAACCTTCTTTTAAAACGGGTATGTGACTCTTGACTCTTCATGCCAGACGTTTTACAAAGGAAACAGTTTTAATGTCCTAGCCTACGCTGTTGTACTATGAATGTATATACGTATGTATTGTTTCCCTTGATATGCTTAAACAGATTTTGACATTGAGAAACACCTGCTGTTACGCCCAAACCCCCAGGTGGTAGGGGACCGCCGGCGCAACACAGGACAGTGAGAGCATGAACGAAGGAGACCAGCGACAACCAAAAATCTGTTCAATAATAATTTATTTGCAGCAGCACGGGACACAGAGAACGAGACACAACATAGACCCAACCCCCTGAGCTATGCAGCGACGACTAAAGGAAAAACCCCAGGAAAAAACTAAATCTAAACTTATAACTCAAAAACAACCCCAAAACTAACCCCCTAAACAAATCCCCATGACCGGCGCCGAAGCACCTAAACAATACAAGGGTTAGCGTCGCCGCTCTATCTGATGTACTAATACAAGGGGTACCCTACGTGTTGTGCAGGACAAGATGTAAACCTGCAGGTTTGTAACTAATTACCCTACCTCTCGAACTCTGTGCCCGGCTGAAAAAAGAGAAAAAAACAAGGTTTACAAAAAGGTAAACAAACTGAACAATAAACCAAGTGAAAACTCAGGAACACAAACTACATCCTAAACAAAGTATCAAAAAACAAAAGGAGAGCTGCCACCTCTCTAACTTAGCCAAACCAAATGAGGACTGCCACTCCTCTTGAGGAACCAAACAAAATAACTTAAATAGGGTGTGGTAGGGGTTAATTGATGGACAAATGAGGACTTGATTGAAGGATCCCAGCTGCCAGGCATTCCCACTGATTCACCTGACAGGAGGGACCTACTGGAACACAAGAGAGGAACACAAACAAACAAACACCCCAGGTCTAACAGAAAAAGACCTCTCCACCCGTAACACTCCCTCCCTCAAATATCAACCCCTGGTTGATATAACCCTTGGGGAGGAAAAAAACATGTTACATCAACAAACACATTTCAATAGTGGAGTAAAAATAATATGATGTTATCAAAATTATGACTTTCAAAACAAAAAACTATATTTTCTCATGGTTGTCCACACCGGGACAAAGCATCCGCGAAGACATTAGCAGTGCCTTTCTTATGGCGGATGACTAGGGAGTAGTTTTGTAGAAACAAGGACCACCTCATTAGTCGACGGTTGTGGTTATACATTCGGTGAATGAAAACTAAGGGATTGTGATCAGTGTAGACCACAATGGGTACCGTACTGGACCCCACGTACACATCAAAAAACTGTAAGGCCAACAGTAGGGCCAGGGTCTCCTGTTCTACAGTAGAGTACCGCATCTGGCATTTGTTGAATTTCTTTGAAAAGTACCCGATGGGATGATCTAAACCATCTTCATCAGACTGAATCAATACTGCCCCAGCACCAATGCAACTGGCATCGACCTCCAGTGCAAAGGGGAGGCTGAAACTTGGTGCACTAAGCACGGGAGCACTGCATAAAAGAGCCTTACAGCTCTCGAAGGCCATCTGACAGGCATCGGTCCACTGGAAAAAAAGTTTTGGACTCACAAGATCGTTCAAAGGAGCAGCAACAGAGGAAAAGTTTTTACAGAAACCCCTGTAATAGCCCGCCATTCCTAAAAAACGGCGCAACTCCCTTCTAGTGGTAGGAACTGGAAAGTCACGGATCGCTATCAACTTGGCAGCAAGGGGGCGCACTTTGCCACCACCCACTTGCTTACCCAAGTAAGTCACCGTTGCCTTTCCAAATTCACATTTTGCCAAGTTGACAGTCAGAGATGCATCTGCCAGATGCTGAAAAATGATGCGGAGAGAGCACACATGCTCCTCCCAGGTTGTGGAATGAACCACTACATCATCCAAATATGCCGTACAATTTGGAACGTCTCTGAGTACGGTGTTTACCAACTTCTGGAAACAGGCTGGGGCGTTCTTCAGGCCAAACGCCATCACGGTGTACTGCAAGAAGGTATCAGGAGTGACAAAAGCTGAGATATCAGAAGCACGAGCTGTAAGGGGCACCTGCCAATACCCTTTAAGCAGGTCTAACTTTGTCACAAAAGTAGCAGAACCAATGGTATCCACACAATCATCAATACGTGGAAGTGGAAACGAATCAGAAACCGTGATGTTATTTACTTTTCGATAATCCGTGCAAAATCTAAAAGTCGAGTCTGGTTTCGGAACAAGTAGGCAAGGACTACTCCACGGACTGGAACTAGGCTTAGCCAGACCATGTTCTAACAGGTACTGAGTCTCCTGTTTCATAGCTGCCCTCTTGACAGCGTTAACGCGGTAGGGATGCTGTTTTATTGGTCGAACATCACCCACATCTATGTCATGCTCCAGGACATTAGTTCGAGACGGAACGTCTCCAAACAGGCAGGAGAAATCTGAGATTAATGATACCAGCTCTGATTGTGGCTCAGCACTCAAATGTGACATAAGACTCGGAAGGTTGTTTAGCATCTCTGAATTGGTCAATCGAGGGATTTGTTGCTGAAATCTACGGGTATCTAACCCGTCTTCGTCACAATCAGACGGATGGGAGCTAGGACCAGCCACTCCAACAGTGGCCACTGAGGGCACTCTGCTTTCGGGACTGAAACTTTCTCGGTCGTGGTATAGTTTAAGCATGTTAAGGTGACAGACACGTGTTTTTCTCTTCCGATCAGGGGTTCTGATTATATAATCAGTTTCACTCAACTTTCTCTCAACGGCATAAGGACCTGAAAATCGTGCTGACATGGATGACCCCTGAATAGGTAACAGGACCAACACCTGGTCTCCTGGTACAAGAGATCGAAGAAGAGCTTTCTTGTCATACCGCGTCTTCATGTCATCCTGAACTCCCAACAGACTCTCTTTAGCCAGGCTGCATGCTCCGTGCAGCCGCTCACGAAAACGACTCACATAGCTGAGGACATTGTTCTTTGTTGACAGACCCTCACCCAGGATTTCATCCTTGAGCACTTTCAATGGCCCCCTCACAGTGTGGCCAAACACTAACTCAGCTGGACTGAAACCTAAGGATTCCTGTACTGTTTCTCTAACTGCAAATAGAGCCAACGGGACCCCATCATCCCAATCTTTGTTGTTCTCCAGGCAGTATTTGCGCAACACAGACTTAATGGTGCCATGCCATCTCTCGAGGGCACCCTGCGACTCCGGGTGATAAGCACTAGAGACACGGTGAATAATAGCTAACGATTTTAAAACCTGTTCGAAGATGCCTGATAGAAAGTTAGTACCTTGATCTGTTTGTACTATCTTGGGCAGCCCGAATGTAGAGAAAAACTTGATCAGGGCCTTCACTACAGACTGCGATGTTATCTTTCTAAGAGGGATAGCTTCGGGGTATCTAGTAGCTACACACATCATTGTTAACAAGTACTGATTTCCACTCTTTGTTTTTGGTAGCGGACCGACACAGTCGACCAGGACATGCTCAAATGCCTCGCCTATAGCGGGGATCGGACGAAGAGGAGCAGGTTTAATAACTTGATTGGGTTTTCCAACCATCTGACATGTGTGACATGTACGACAAAACTGAGACACATCCCTTTTCAACCCTGGCCAAAAGAAGTGTCTAAGCACTCGGTCGTATGTTTTGGTCACTCCTAAATGACCTGACCATGCATGATCGTGAGCCAGGGATAAAACTAACTGTCTGTGTTTTATAGGAATAACCACCTGAACTACGGCACTGGAATCACTATCAACAGCACCACGAGACCTCCACTTTCTTAACAACAACCCATCCTCAATGAAATACATGGCATCCTCGTCTTTAACTGAGTGTGGTTTCTGAATTGCATCATAACACTTTGATAAACTATTGTCAGCTTTCTGTGCTTCAATAAGGCTGTCACGAGTCATAGGCAAATGTGTAGCATTAAACACTGTCTCTGGTTTTAGCATAGACTTAGCATTTGTACTACTCTCTATAACTTGAGTGGGGACAGAAGGCGTAAATACCTTGTCACTCAAACTATCGGCGAACACAGTGTCAGACAAATCAACTACTTCTCCCAGCTTGCGGGCCTGCGCACGAGTGACTGCGCACACAGGAAACACATCCGGATAGGTTTTCCCAAGAATATCCGGCTGTAACATATCAGGCTGATCTAAAACCTCCAGGATGGGCATTACCTTTCCACCAGCAATGTCATTTCCTAAAAGAAACGTAACACCTCGCATAGGTAACGAAGGGCGAACTCCCACAGAAAATTGACCATTTACCAAATCGCAAGACAGATTCACACAATGCAACGGCACAGAAACATAGCCCATTTCTATTCCTTGTACTAGAACACTAGAGCCACATGAGGACTCCCCACTGAAAGGCAAAACGTCACTCAAAATGAATGATTGAGCAGCACCTGTATCACGCAGTATGCGTACAGGATATTTTCTATCTGAGCCCAGAGAAACATAGCCGTCCAACATGAACGGATTGTAAGTTGAATCAGGGTTTTCCCCCTCTATGTTGTCTGGCACAGCAACTAATGGACATAATCCCGTTGGCGAAGGAGAGCCAGTTTTACTTGCTTCCTTCTTTTTAAGCACAGCACAGTTGCCTATCAAATGACCAGTTTGGTGACAATAATAACACTCACGGAGATCTGAACGAGGAGGAGACGGCACCCATCTAAGCGGGGCTTGAGACTTTGGACTAAAAACCATAGCCTTGCTTCGATCCTGCCTCTCAAACCTATCCTTTCTTTCAGGACCCGGTAGACTAAAGTGCTGTTTATGTGTTAAAACATACTCATCAACTAAAACAGCAGCCTCTGCTAGCTTAATGATTTTTTTCTCATTTAGGTATGTAGCTAAACGCTCCGACAGAGTTTTTAAATTCCTCCATTAACATCAAGTCACAAAGAGAATTGAAATCAGAGACCTCAGTAGCTTTAAGCCACCGATGAAACAAGGTCTCCTTCTCACTGGCAAATTCCACAAAGGTCTTATCCGGAGTTTTTTTGTAAGCACGAAAACGCTGCCTGTATGCCTCAGGCACGAGACTATAGGTACGAAGCACTGCTGCTTTTAACATGGCATAAGTCAGACTTTCCTTAAGAGGCATTTTATTCATTACTTCACAAGCTTTTCCAGTCAGTTTGCTCTGCAGCAAAGGAGCCCAGGCCTCCTCTGGCCATTTAAAAGCAGTTGCAATTCGCTCAAAGGACTCAAAATATTCATCTACCTCTAGTTCGCGGAACTGAGGGACCAACGATACCTGTCGGCTGGCATCAAAAGGCTTAGGTAAACCACCAGGAGTGCCTAGTGTTTTCAAATCAGGCAGATTTAACTCAAGTCTTTTCATCTCTAGCTCTATTTAAATTTTTCTCATTTCTAGGGCATGCTGCTTATCTAGCTCTAGTTGGTGCTGCTGCCTATCTAGCTCGCGCATAGACTCTGTGTCGATATTCTCTCTCCTTCTCCCTCTCCTTGGCCTCTATCTTAAGACGGGCCACTCGAACCTTCACACGGGGACTAGTGGAGCCTTCAGAGAGAGAGGAGGTGTTTGACCGAGTCGGGCTAGGGGGAGGGGACCCCTCCTCCCTTTCAGAAGCAGGAACAGGAGGAAAACCCTCATCTGTTTTCCTCTCCCCAAGGTTCACACCCTTTTCCTCTAAGAGGTCTGTTACTGCCTCTTTTAATTGAGACAAAGTCTTTGTCTTAGGGAACTCAACCCCGAAATGGGCACCCAAGGCACATAACTCCGCCTTTTTACAACGGGCCAGCCCCTCTACAGTGGGGCTGGCCAGGAAAACCTCTGGACTAAAGCTAGTAGCCATTTTAGTACCTGTAGTGTGATGAACTGCCAGAAAGAAAACTACAAAACTACTCATTCACACATGAAAGTCAATAAACACAATCTTACCCCACTACACAAATGCAACAGCCCAAACAAAGCAAAACCTAGAAAAACCCAGAACCTAATTACCAACTAATGTCACTGGACTCCAACATCCACACTCTCACTGTCTGGCGGGACCACAAGTGATCCTGGACGAGCCCCCAATATGTTACGCCCAAACCCCCTGGTGGTAGGGGACCGCCGGCGCAACACAGGACAGTGAGAGCATGAACGAAGGAGACCAGCGACAACCAAAAATCTGTTCAATAATAATTTATTTGCAGCAGCACGGGACACAGAGAACGAGACACAACATAGACCCAACCCCCTGAGCTATGCAGCGACGACTAAAGGAAAAACCCCAGGAAAAAACTAAATCTAAACTTATAACTCAAAAACAACCCCAAAACTAACCCCCTAAACAAATCCCCATGACCGGCGCCGAAGCACCTAAACAATACAAGGGTTAGCATCGCCGCTCTATCTGATGTACTAATACAAGGGGTACCCTACGTGTTGTGCAGGACAAGATGTAAACCTGCAGGTTTGTAACTAATTACCCTACCTCTCGAACTCTGTGCCCGGCTGAAAAAAGAGAAAAAAACAAGGTTTACAAAAAGGTAAACAAACTGAACAATAAACCAAGTGAAAACTCAGGAACACAAACTACATCCTAAACAAAGTATCAAAAAACAAAAGGAGAGCTGCCACCTCTCTAACTTAGCCAAACCAAATGAGGACTGCCACTCCTCTTGAGGAACCAAACAAAATAACTTAAATAGGGTGTGGTAGGGGTTAATTGATGGACAAATGAGGACTTGATTGAAGGATCCCAGCTGCCAGGCATTCCCACTGATTCACCTGACAGGAGGGACCTACTGGAACACAAGAGAGGAACACAAACAAACAAACACCCCAGGTCTAACAGAAAAAGACCTCTCCACCCGTAACACCTGCCATCAGTTTGACGAGGAAGCTAACTGTACGTTTCTTTACAGATATTTGCGTCTTTGCACATTGCTGTCAGCCGCTGTTCTTTAATCAATTTATTGTTATGCTGCTATTTGTTTTTTAAATTGCCATTGTAATATTGTCGAGTCATACATGGCTAACCAGCGGTGGTCAATAATAGAAGCTGTTAATGTTGCTTCAGAGTATATGGTAAATTTAAAGACAATAGCAGGGTTAGCAATCCCACACCCAGTGAAGAGATCAAAGGACAACAGATGGTCTTAGAATATTTGAAGAATGCAATAAAAGAGGGGTGAGGTTAAAGTGAAGGTTCACGAGAGGGTGTGAATACAATGAGTACAATGGATCAAAGCTGCAGAAACAGGATAGATGAGTAATAAACACAGTTGTAAACAGCCAGGACAGATGGCTTTTGTAAACAGCCTGGGCCAATTGATCTTTCAACAGATTGACCGCCGCCAGGTCAGGTGGGAGGAGCCCACCTTGATGACGAAATGTAATTCTTGAATGTTATTGGTGTATGTAGACAGGAACTAAAAGTTTGTTGAATGGAGGGTGTTGACCTGTGTGAAAGTCTATAAAGACAGTTGACAGATGGAAACTCAGTGTCAACTTTGCAAATTTGAAGTCTTTGAATGAATCAACAGCTCTGGTTAACGGTATGTTATTTCAAAATACCATTATTTAAATTCCACGACAGTAACTTTCAAAGAGATAACACAGATTTGTCAATGGACCTACATGTGTAGAATATAAAACCTCCCTCTCCCCTCTACCCTCAAATTGTCACAAAATCATTTCATGAAGTCGAAACTAAAGTAATACGAACCTCTGGTAGAAGTCTTAACACAACTATATTCCATACTAATACACGTTAATACTTGTAAATACATATAATATGGATATAAGAAGGAAAGATTTGTATGTCAGTGCTTTTGCTGTGAAACATGGGACGCTATGCTTGAAAGGGTACCTGTCACGTCCTCCACTTCCACCTAGCCTGTGCCAGTATCTCTCTCTCTCCTGTCTGTCTGTGTGTGGGCGTGGTTCCAGCAATCAGTCTCATCATCCACTCCACCTGCTCGGTCTTCACACCTGTGGTTCATCACCTCATCTACTCCCAGTATTTAAACCCCGGCTTCCCAACCACTCATCGTCAGATCGTTGATTGTCGTTACAAGACCACTTCCCGGTTTCTTCCTACCTGGCTTGTCTAGTTGTCCTGCCTACCTACCCCTACCTGCCCTGTCTACATGCCTGCCTGCCCTGTCCACATGCCTGTGTAGTAGAATTTAAATCATAGTATTTTGAAATAAAATACCGTTAACCAGAGCTGTTGATTCATTCAGAGACTTTATTCACAGAGAACGAAGCCGGGTCAGGTTTGCAAAGTTGAACCCCTTTCACTTCCGTTACCTGTCCTTTTATAAACATCACACAGGTCAACGCCCTTCATTCAAATTCCTGTCTACTTACATCAATGATATTTAAGAACTACATTTCGTCATCCAGGGGCTACTCCCACCTGACGTGGCGTCGGTCAGTCTGTGGAGAGATCAATTGACCTAGGCTGTTTACAAAAGCCATCTGTCCTGGCTGTTTACAACTGTGTTTATTACTCATCTATCCTGTTTCTGCAGCTTTGATCTATTGTACTTGTACTTGTGTTCATACCCTCTCGTCAACCCCCACTTATCTGATCTCACCCCTCTGAGATGTTCCAGGACCATCTGGTGTCCTTGTGACCTTTTCTCCTAGGTGTGGGATTACCAAGGCTAGTATTTGTCTTTAGATTTACCATACCTGCTATTCCATTCCTTCATATTCCTTCATTAAAACCCAATTATTTTATATTTGTGTCCTGCGTTTGGGTTCCTTTGTTTTTGTTTTTATTGGTTTTACCACTGGCTTTTTTTAATAACACTGAAAAAGAAGAAAAATTCCAAATGGAGAATACTACTGACATTAATATATATTAGGAATGGTTTGTTTCTTATTTAGTAATTTTTTATGTTTGACGCATGTGTCCAAATGCATAACGTTTCATGTTAAGAACAACAATGCAATTTGTAACCACGAAAGTTGAGAAATAAGTAGCAGGACAACTCTTAATTCATGCTTTCTACTTTATTTTATTTAGGTCTGTAAGAGTCAAATAACACGTGGGGAGAGTACAGTGTACAGTCTCCCATTCCAGTTTTAACACTGAATACATGCAGTAATGAAAACTACAAACATCCTCATTGTGAAATAACCCTTCACTCCTCTATCCCAAACATATTCACCTTTATTACACTGTCAAACACGATGTTGACTTGCATTACAACCCACAGTGCTCAACATTTCAACTCTTTTACAGTTTGAAATCACGTTGTTCAACAACAATATTCACATTTCTTTGAGAAAATTGACTGCCATTGCCATACTGTAGTTATAGTTTTCTCAAAACCTTTGTTAAAATCACACTAAAATAAACATCATACTGAAGTATTGTAAAGTATTCTGAATTTGTTCTGCTCAGCACTATTCTGCTGAATCAAATTGGTGCCCAAATTTGACCAGAAACATAAAGACCTGTTTTCTCACACAGTTAATGAGGACAGAATTTTTATATTGTTTTGAATTATAACTATTTATTTCAATGTAGTATTTGTTACAGTACACTGAATTTTCTGCAAATCTCTAAAAAGCATATAGGAAAGGAAAAGACACTCGCAATAATACACATATTTTCCATCAATGTTTAAACACAACTCACTGCAACACAATTAGGTCATTAACAAATGCTATTTTGGTCCAGAAAAAGCTCTTTCTAAAATGCCGTGTCCTACTCAGATTGCATATAAAAATGTTGTTACTATCAGGGGTGTTCAAGGGGACTGAACTAAATTTCCTAACCCTGCTCCTTTTATAAAGCTACAGAAGTTTTGAATTTCTTTGAACAGGCAAGGAAGTGATGATGAAGAAGAGGTGACATCACTCCAACTCCTGAAGCTCTGTGCCTGAGGAAACCTCTGTGTGGAGAAAAGAATATACATGAGGAAATATGTTACAGGACTATTATACCCTAATCACACTACGGTGCTGAACCAAGACCTCAAACTCTGTGGTGAATAACAACCACTCTGACATGTAGCCACTGGAGAGACCCTGCTGTGCTGCTCAGAGGGTCAAATGGATCGCTAAGCTCTGGTCCAGGATCAGTTTAATTTGTTCCCCAGTTCAGTTAGGCTTGAGCGTCAGAGAACTGACAAGCTGATCCTAGATCTGTCCGGTAGGTGGGAGAGATGTCTCCATAGAGCAGCATGGGCTCATACTTCCTGTATGGAATATCGTCTGGCTTTCAAAATAAAAATATTTATTAGCCTTTCAAAATAAAGGTATATTTGAAGCTTAATCCCTGAGGTGACACAATGTGTCTCTAAACGATAGCCGACATAACATCAATACATTGATAGTGGTAAGAGTTAAGAAATGTATGTTTATTAGATCGTGACATAATAGGCATTTGCACAAGATTTGGGCAACTGTAACAACTGAGGTATTCTTACTACCTTTGTATCTTAATGGAAGATTGAATGAATTCAACCAGTATGTGTTATCTGTGTAGTACTTTTATGGAGATTGGCTGTACTGTTCCAAATAGAACAAGAAACTAGAGGGGGGAGGTAGAGTACAGCAGAGATGCTGGACACATTTCTTTTTTCTTTTAAAATGTTATTATTCAGGTAATTGACACTGTCTGTTATGTGTAGGACTTTTCCATTTGCTCCATGCAGTTGTCATGGTGACAATGGACAATGCATTGTCACAGAATGTGTGATTATGTCACAAACCAACATGATGACATCACATGCAAAATGAAGACAAAGTAAAGACAGATTCACCAAAACCTTCAGTATTGACTCCACCTTCAGAGAAGACTGGATTTAATTTCCATAAACATGGTCAAAATCCCAATAACAGAAGATGGGGATACTCACTCTGGTGAGTATTGAGAACTTTTATGACACAAATAATTTGTGTTAAATAGATTCATTCTGGGTGAAAACATTTCTTTAAATTTTTTGTGACCTGAAGGATTGGACTCTGACTCATGTTAAGTAAGTGATTTTCAGTGTTTAATTCTGTCCTGTCAGATGTGTCCTTGGAACCGGTTCAGGACGGGTCGAACATTGGGTTGGACATTGCGGCCTATGAGCTTTTCTGCGATTGGCTCCAACATTCACGTGACCTCCTGCCTAATGGGCAGATTATCCACTATCATGGACCAGACTGCCAATGCCAGGATCAGCGTCACCTGGGTGGCTGTCTCCCAGCGTTAAATTACCAGGCGCACTATACCCAGATGCAAAGTCCCCATGTGGGCCATGACCAGGTGGATGGCCACCAGGTGATCCGTCAACAGGTGCATATTGAGTGGATGCAGGGACCTGATATACCCTACCCATCTTCCAGGACAGGTCATTTTGGATCGCGGACCCTGAGGAGTTTATCGACCCAGAGCTGGGCCTCATAGTGATCCCAGAGTGGCGGGTACACCAGGGCGAGCTACCCTACCTCTACCCACAGATGCTGTGGTACCAGCAGGGTTGCCTATACCCGGTCGATCCTATGGTCGTTGTGAACCCTCCCAGGTAAATGGAACCCATAGCAGAAGAATCAGAAGAGTCAGAGGATAATGATAATGATGATTATGATGATGACGATGAGGAGGATGGTGCTGAAGAGGTCATCGAGGCCCCCCTCGTCCGCAGGCCATTAAAAGAAGCAGGGACTTCATCTATATTAGCGAGAGCGAGAGTGAGGATGGCGGTGCATCTAAGCGCCAGAGACGGTCAGATGACACTGATTCTGAGGAGGAGTGGTCCCCCAGCTCAAGGCCTGGCACCTCAGGAGTGTCGAGGAAGAGGAGCAGGGACGACGATGATGACGGCGACAACAAACGCACTAAGAGGCAGCGTCCTCTGTGAGAAACAGACTGTTGTAACTCTGAACGGTGTACCATTCACGTGTTTCTTACAAACTTGTCCAAATAAAGGTTTTATTAAACCCAAATTCTATATGATTCTTGTGTCCTTCATACTACCATCATTTTAGTGTGGGTATTAATATACATAGATAATATCTCTTACCAAACAATAGAGGGTAAAAAAAACACTGTGTGGCTTTATAGTTCATTGTTAGGTAATTGAACTACAGAGGAATAATTTGGAGGAGACATGAAGCCCAGGTTTGTTTTAATATGTCAATGTTTACCATAACCTATATGGTTCAGTTGTGACAGTAACAGTGGAATATGCATCAGCTATCATGTGACAACATGTGTTGCAAACCAACCAACATCATGAAATCGTAGGCCCCTGCCACACTAGTCGTATAAGGATGAAGTCTCGGTCTGACTTGATATTTAAAAACTAAACACTAAACTAAACACTCTGAGCCAAACAACACTTGTCATCTCTGTTGTCTGTCAACGGATGACTCCCATGGAGAAACCATTGGCTCAACCCGTAAGTAAGGTGAGATGTTGCATGTATGGTCAGAGGTCAATCTTTTCCCTCTCTCCATTTATGCTGGCATGGGGTCATGAACTTTAACCTCAAATTGTCACAAAATCATTTCATGAAGTCTGAACTTGAGTAATACGAACCTCTGGTAGAAATCTTAACAAAACTATATACCATACTAATACACATGTTAATACTTTTATATACATATAATATGTATATAGGAAGGAAAGATTTGTATGTCAGTGCTTTTGCTGCGAAACATGGGACACTATGCTTGAAAGGGTACCTGTCACGCCTTCCACTTCCACCTAGCCTGTGTCAGTGGTGGTCTCAATTTCCTAACCCTGGTCCTTTTATAAAACTTCAGAAGTTTTTAATTCCTTGGAACAGGCAAGGAAGTGATGATGAACAAGAGGTGACGTCACAACATGTCCTGAAGCTCCGTGCCTGAAGAGACCTCTGTGTGGAGAAAAGAATAAAAGAAATATGTCACAGGACTATGATACCCTAATCAGAGTACAGTGCTGAACCAAGACATCAAACTCAAACTCTGTGGTGCATTACGACCACTCTGACATGTAGCCACTGTAGAGACCCTGCTGTGCTGCTCAGAGGGTCAAATGGATTGGTAAATTCTGCTCCAGGATCAGTTTAATTTGTTTCCCAGTTCAGTTAGGCTT
Organism: Argentina silus; assembly: GCF_951799395.1. Taxonomy (NCBI): domain Eukaryota; kingdom Metazoa; phylum Chordata; class Actinopteri; order Argentiniformes; family Argentinidae; genus Argentina; species Argentina silus. The sequence goes on along the minus strand of NC_139674.1, from coordinate 821,678 downwards.
GAGGCTCAGAGAACTGACGAGCTGAACCTTGATCTGTATGGTAGGTGGGGGAGATGTCTCCAAAGAACAGCATGGGCTCATCTATGGCCTGATTCCAATCCACTCCCTTGCCCCTTCCACTGACTCCTACACCTTCAGTGACTGAGTACAGTATGTGAAAGCACCTTAAAGTGTCTCAGAGTAAGAGTGCTGATCTAGGATCAGGTCCCCCACCTTTCCATGTAATCTTATTCAATCTGATCTAAAAGGCTAAACTGATTCTAGATCAGGTTTACTACTTTAAGACGCTTTGCGAATATGAGCACTGGTGAACACTGAAGACATAGGAGCTAGGTGAAGGGACCGAAATAGAACTGTCCCAATACATGACACTCACCTGGTTTGGGGCAGTTCCTCCTTGTTGTGTAAACAGGTACAATGACAACCAGAATGGATGGACAACCACTCAGCAACAGCACAAGGACCTGTGCAATGAGACAAACAGTGATTAAACACAATCTACTCTCATAGTGAAATGGTTAACATCCTTCAGATTGATCTCAATGTTGTATCATCAAACAGCCACTAGAGTGCACTAGTGGCAAACACTTAAAGCATTAGCTGAGAAAAACTTCCAACAAACTCTTACCTGGAGTAACTGTACCTGGAGGAGTAGTATATGGCATTACAGTTGTCCTATCTGAAAAACATATTCAAAATGTACATTTATTTCAGAAACGGTACACTTGTCCTGTACAGTGTATGTGTTGAGGTGACAGATGTATCTACTTATCAGTGAACAGGAAGATATTTACCTTTCCAATCTAAGAGTGTGAATTTTTTAACTTGATAGTTAAGGGAGGTCTTCACTTCTCCGTTATCGGTCAGCTGACACCTCCACTTCCAGTTGTTGTCCTCTCTAGCGATAGATTTAGCATTAACAATCAATGCAATGAATAGCTAGGTGTATTCTTTTAACTGAGATCACTAGGTTGAAATAGAGAGACTCACTGTTTAGAACAGACAGATCAACGTCTGCTCTTCAATGTCTTGGGTCATCCTCTGGGTATTGTCGACAGATGTAGCGTCCAACATCCTCAGCTCTGACATGATCAACATGCAGAGAGCAGTCAGAGCCCACACTCAGTCTCTCTGCTCTGTCTGAGTTGTCACCTCTGATAATCCCCTGGTGACCTCTTCAATACCACTCCTGAATTCATCTCTGTAATAGGTCCATGTAGTTAAGGAGCAGTCTCCTTCACAAACCACGTTCTTACACAGCACTCATCTTCACCCATTCTAGAGAACTGAACAGTGTACTGTCCTTTGACCCCTGTGAAAAGGAAATGAAAGTAAAGTGGTAAATATATTTATAAATGTTTTGTTACACGTCACACTGACATCATCACCCATTCTGTGGTACAGAGAGGGAGAAACCCTATTGACACCTGGAGAAACCCTACTGACACCTGGATAAACAGAATAGGTGTCTTACACAACATATTATTTGGCCACAGCCTGTCAACCATAACATTATATGCTCATATGTTCACGATTGTGAACTCAGTGTTCACTAACAACACAGGTACTAGTGTACAATGAAGTTGTCACTCTTTAACACCCAAACATGTCAGTCAGTATTTGAGAATGAGTTGAAAGTATGCTCCAAGCCCCAATTCTTAAAAACATACAGTTCCAGACAAGAGAAAAGCAGTGGTGATCGGTATCTCCATCAGAAGACCCCCCCACCTTACACTAAGCTCTGCATCCACTGACATATACAGCAATGAAGACAAGCCAGGCAATACAATACAGTACAATACAATACAACACACCATTATGTACACAAGTGTGCAAGGTGCAGTAAGATGTAAAGGAGCGACAGTTCACAGGTTGTCATGATGAAACCTAAACACAGTGTTGGTTGTCTCCTGCTTCATGACTAGCTGCTCTCTTATCCTGTCATAGTCAGTCTCACCTGTGTTGATAAAGTTTAGCATCACCAGCAGTCCTACGAGAGAAGTCTGAAGGACCCCAGTCATTGTCCTGTCACTCTGTCATTCTGGCCTCTGTTCTGTAGCAGTTTCCTCCTTCTCTAAGTGTGTTGTCTAGTGTGTATCAGAGTGTTTTGTCAGGACTAATATGCCCCTCTGTTGGGTACTAGTCTTACTGAAATGCCACTTCCTTGACATGCTCATCTCCTCTGCTCTGCGGTTATGCCATAATGACATGAGAGGGTGAAAACAGTAGAAGCACACCAAGCCCCTCTAATAGACCTCTACATGTTGACGGATTTAGAATCGAACGTGATGAAATTCTTATATTTTATGAACTGGGAAATCACAGTATAAGCGACTGCTCAGTTGTGAATTATGTATGTATATAAGAACAGCTGGTGATTTGGTTTCTAATTGATGTTAGTGTTGACAAAACCGGTATCTTCACGGCCTAGAAATGGTAAATTATCACAATTAGTAGTTTTAATCAACTCTGGACTTTACAATGTACATTTATTTATTTTGTTGTATTTTGTGTGTGTTGTTGTGTTGTATTGGAAGCCATGGAAGCTGAATATGTACATAATTTTTTTACACTGAAAAATGTACAATAAATACAATAATCTACTATCATAATATAAAGATCTAATATATAATCTACTATAATAATATAAAGATCTAATATATAATCTACTATAATAATATCGAGATGAAATATATAATCTACTATAGTAATATAATCTAATATAATAATATAGTACATATAAACTACTGTAATAATATAGAGATCTAATATGTATATATTATATATATAATAATAATATAGAGATCAAATATATAATCTACTATAATAATATAGAGATCTAATATATAATCTACTATAATAATATCGAGATCTAATGTATAATCTACTATAATAATATAAAGATCTAATATATAATCTACTATAATAATATAGTATATCTAATATATAATCTACTATAATAATATAGAGATCTAATATATAATCTACTATAATAATGTAGTACATATAATATATGATCTACTATAATAATATAATCTACTATAATAATACAGAGATCTAATATAATCTACTATAATAATATAGAGATCTAATATATAATCTACTATAATAATATAGTACATATAATTTATAATCAACTTTAATAATATAGAGATCTAATATATAATCTACTATAATAATATCGAGATCTAACGTATAATCTACTATAATAATATCGAGATCTAACGTATAATCTACTATAATAATATAAATATATAATATATAATCTGCTATAATAATATCGAGATGAAATATATAATCTACTATAATAATATCGAGATGAAATATATAATATACTATAATAATGTCGAGATGAAATATATAATCTTCTATAATAATATAATCTACTATAATAATTTAGAGGTCTAATATATAATTTACTATAATACTATAGTACATATAATATATAATCGACTATAATAATATAGAGATCTAATATATAATCTACTATAATAATATAGTATATCTAATATATAATCTACTATAATAATATCGAGATCGAATATATTAACTACTATAATAATATAGAGATCTAATATATAATCTACTGTAATAATATAGTACATCTAATATATAATCTACAATAATAATATAGAGATCTAATATATAATCTACTATAATGATATAACTTACTATAATAATATAGAGATCTAATATATAATCTACTATAATAATATAGTACATATAATATATAATCTACTATAATAATATAATCTACTATAATAATATAAAGATATAATATATAATCTCGTATAATAATATAGAGATCTAATATATAATCTACTATAATAATATAGTACATCTAATATATAATCCTCTGTAATAATATAATCTACTATAATAATATAGAGAACTAATATATAATCTACTATAATAATAGAGAGATCTAATATATAATCTACTATAATAATATAATCAACTATAATAATATAGAGATCTAATATATAATCTTGTATAATAATATAGTACATATAATATATAATCTACTATAATAATATAGACATCTAATATATAAACTACTATAATAATATAGAGATCGAATATATCATCTACTATAATAATATAGTACATATAATATATAATCTTCTGTAATAATATAATCTACTATAATAATATAGAGATCTAATATATAATCTACTATAATAATATAATCTACTATATTAATAGAGATATCTAATATATAATCTACTATAATAATATAATCTACTATAATGATATAGAAATCTAATATATAATCTACTTTAATATTTTAGAGATCTAATATATAATCTGATATAATAATATAGTATATCTAATATATATACTACTATAATAATATAGACATCTAATATATAAACTACTATAATAATATAGAGATCGAATATATCATCTACTATAATAATATAGTACATCTAATATATAATCTACTGTAATAATATAGAGATCGAATATATAATCTACTATAATAATATAGATATCTAATATAGAGATATCTGATATATAATCTACTATAATAATATAGAGATCTAATATATAATCTACTATAATAATATAAGGATCTAATATATAATCTACTATAATAATATAGAGATCTACTATATAATCTACTATAATAATATAGATTTCTAATATATAATATACTATAATAATTTAACGTACTATAATGATATCGAGATGAAATATAAAATTTACTATTATAATATAGTACATCTAATATATAATCTACTATAATAATATAGTACATATAATATATTATCTACTATAATAATATAATCTACTATAATAATAACGGACATCTAATATATAATGAACTATAATAATATAGAGATCTAATATATAATCTTCTATAATAATATAATCTACTATAATAATATAGATATCTAATATATAATTTACTATAATAATATAGATATCTAATATATAATCTACTATAATAGTATAGAGATCTAATATATAATCTACTATAATAATATAGATATCTAATATATAATTTACAATAATAATATAGAGATCTGACCTATAATCTATTATAATATTATAGAGATCTAATATATAATCTACTATAATAATATAAAGATCTAATATATAATCTACTATAATAATATCGAGATGAAATATATAATTTACTATAATAAAATAGTACATCTAATATATAATCAACTATAATAATATGGAGATCTAATATATAATCTACTATAATAATATAGTACATCTAATATATAATCTTCTGTAATAATATAATCTACTATAATAATAGAGAGATCTAATATATAATCTACTATAATAATATAATCTACTATAATAATATAGAAATCTAATATATAATCGACTTTAATAATGTAGAGATCTAATATATAATCTACTGTAAAATATAGTACATCTAATATATAATCTACTATAATAATATAGAGATCTAATATATAATCTACTATAATGATATAACTTACTATAATAATATAGAGATCTAATATATAATCTACTATTATAATATAGAGATCTAATATATAATCTACTATAATAATATAATACATATAATATATAATCTACTATAATAATAAAATATACTATAATAATATAAAGATTTAATATATAATCTCCTATAATAATATAGAGATCTAATATATAATGTACTATAATAATATAGTACATCTAATATTTAATCTTCTGTAATAATATAATCTACTATCATAATTTAGAGATCTAATATATAATCTACTATAATAATATAATCTACTATAATAATAGAGAGATCTAATATATAATCTACTATAATAATATAATCTACTATAATAATAGAGAGATCTAATATATAATCTACTATAATAATATAGTATATCTAATATATAATCTACTATAATAATATAGACATCTAATATATAACCTACTATAATAATATAGAGATCGAATATATCATCTACTATAATAATATAGTACATCTAATATAGAATCTACTGTAATAATATAATCTACAATAATAAAATAGAGATCTAATATATAATCTACTATAATAATATAGAGATCTAATATATAATCTACAATAATAATTTCGAGATGAAATATATAATCTACTATAATAATATAGTACATCTATTATATAATCTACTCTAATAATATAGAGATCTAATATATAATCTACTATAATAATATACTACATCTAATATATAATCTACTATAATAATATAATTACTATAATAAAATAGAGATCTAATATTGAATCTACTATAATAATATAGTACATCTAATATATAATCTACTCTAATAATATAGAGGTCTAATATATAATCTTCTATAATAATATAGAGATCTAATATAGTATCTACTATAATAATTTAGTACATCTAATATATAATCTACGATAATAATATAGAGATCTAACATATAATCTACTATAATAATAAAAGATCTAATATATAATCTACTTTAGTAATATAGTACATCTAATATATAATCTACTCTAATAACATAGTGATCTAATATATAATCTACTCTAATAATATAGAGATCCAATATACAATCTTCTATAATAATATAGTACATCAAATATATAATCTACTATAATAATATAGAGACTAATATATAATCTACTATAATAATATAGTACATCTAATATATAATCTACTATAATAATATAATCTACTATAATAAAATCAAATCTAATATATAATCTACTATAATAATATAGAGATCTAATATAGAATATACTATAATAATATCGAGATGAAATATAGAATTTGCTATAATAATATAGTACATCTAATATATAATCTACTATAATAATATAATCTACTATAATAAAATCAAATCTAATATATAATCTACTATAATAATATAGAGATCTAATATAGAATATACTATAATAATATCGAGATGAAATATAGAATTTGCTATAATAATATAGTACATCTAATATATAATCTACTATAATAATATAATCTACTATAATAAAATAGAGATCTAACATATAATCATCTTTAATAATTTAGTACATCTAACATATAATCTACTATAATAACATAGTACATCTAATATATAATTTACTATAATAATATAGAGATCTAACATATTATCTACTATAATAATATAGAGATCTAATATAGAATGTACTATAATAATTTATACATCTAATATATAGTCTACTATAATAATATAGAGATCTAATATATAATCTACTATAATAATATAGAGATCTAATATAGAAACTACTATAATAATATAGTACATCTAATATATAATCTATTCTAAGAATATAGAAATCTAATATATAATCTACTATAATAATATAGAGATCTAATATATAATCTAGTTTAATAATATAGTACATCTAATATATAATCTACTCTAATAATATAGAAATCTAATATATAATCTACTATAATAATATCGAGAAGTAATATAGAATCTACTATAATAATATAGAGATCTAACATATAATCTACTATAATCATATAGAGATCTAACATAAAATCTACTATAATATTATAAAGATCTAATATATAATCTACTATAATAATATAAAGATCTAATATATAATCTGCTGTAATAATATAGTACATCTAATATAGAATCTACTATAATAATATAATCTACAATAATAAAATAGAGATCTAATATATAATCTCCTATGATAATATAGAGATCTAATATATAATCAACTATAATAATATAGAGATCTAATATATAATCTACTTTAATAATATAATCTACTATGACAATATAGAGATCTAATATTTAATCTACTTTAATAATATAGTACATCTAATACATAATCTACTCTAACAATATATAGATCTAATATATAATCTACTATAATAATATAGAGATCTAATGTATAATCTACTTTAATAATACAGTACATCTAATATATAATCTACTCTAATAATATAGAAATCTATTATATAATATACTGTAATAATATAGAGATCTAATATATAATCTAGTATAATAATATAGTACATGTAATATATAATCTACTATAATCATATAGAGATCTAACATATAATCTACTATAATAATATAAAGATCTAATATATAATCTACTATAATAATATAAAGATCTAATATATAATCTGCTATAATAATATAGTACATCTAATATAGAATCTACTATAATAATATAATCTACAATAATAAAATAGAGATCTAATATATAATCTCCTATGATAATATAGAGATCTAATATATAATCTACTATAATAATGTATTACATATAATATATAATCAACTATAATAATATAGAGATCTAATATATAATCTACTCTAATAATATAGAAATCTATTATATAATATACTATAATAATATAGAGATCTAATATAGAATCTAGTATAATAATATAGTACATGTAATATATAATCTACTATAATAATATAGAGATCTAACATATAATCTACTTTAATAATATAGAGATCTAACATATAATCTACTATAATAATATCGAGATGAAATATATAATCTACTATAATAATATAATCTACTATAATAAAATAGAGATCCAATATATAATCTACTTTAATAATATAGAGATCTAATATATAATCTACTATAATAATATAAAGATCTAATATATAATCTACTTTAATAATATAGTACATCTAATATATCATCTACTATAATAATATAGAGATTTAATATATGATCTACTTTAATAATATAGAGATCCAATATATAATCTAGTTTAATAATATAGTAAATCTAATATATAATCTACTATAATAAAATAGAGATCTAATATAGAATCTACTATAATAATATAGTACATCTAATATATAATCTACTATAATAATATAAAGATCTAATATATAATCTACTATAATAATATAGAGATCTAATATAGAATCTACTATAATAATATAAAGATCTAATATATAATCTACTATAATAATATAGAGATCTAATATATAATCTACTATAATAATATAGTACATCTAATATATAATCTACTTTAATAATATAATCTACTATGACAATATAGAGATCTAATATTTAATCTACTTTAATAATATAGTACATCTAATACATAATCTACTCTAACAATATATAGATCTAATATATAATCTACTATAATAATATAGAGATCTAATGTATAATCTACTTTAATAATACAGTACATCTAATATATAATCTACTCTAATAATATAGAAATCTATTATATAATATACTGTAATAATATAGAGATCTAATATATAATCTAGTATAATAATATAGTACATGTAATATATAATCTACTATAATCATATAGAGATCTAACATATAATCTACTATAATAATATAAAGATCTAATATATAATCTACTATAATAATATAAAGATCTAATATATAATCTGCTATAATAATATAGTACATCTAATATAGAATCTACTATAATAATATAATCTACAATAATAAAATAGAGATCTAATATATAATCTCCTATGATAATATAGAGATCTAATATATAATCTACTATAATAATGTATTACATATAATATATAATCAACTATAATAATATAGAGATCTAATATATAATCTACTCTAATAATATAGAAATCTATTATATAATATACTATAATAATATAGAGATCTAATATAGAATCTAGTATAATAATATAGTACATGTAATATATAATCTACTATAATAATATAGAGATCTAACATATAATCTACTTTAATAATATAGAGATCTAACATATAATCTACTATAATAATATCGAGATGAAATATATAATCTACTATAATAATATAATCTACTATAATAAAATAGAGATCCAATATATAATCTACTTTAATAATATAGAGATCTAATATATAATCTACTATAATAATATAAAGATCTAATATATAATCTACTTTAATAATATAGTACATCTAATATATCATCTACTATAATAATATAGAGATTTAATATATGATCTACTTTAATAATATAGAGATCCAATATATAATCTAGTTTAATAATATAGTAAATCTAATATATAATCTACTATAATAAAATAGAGATCTAATATAGAATCTACTATAATAATATAGTACATCTAATATATAATCTACTATAATAATATAAAGATCTAATATATAATCTACTATAATAATATAGAGATCTAATATAGAATCTACTATAATAATATAAAGATCTAATATATAATCTACTATAATAATATAGAGATCTAATATAGAATCTACTATAATAATATAGTACATCTAATATATAATCTACTATAATAATATAGAGATCTAATATTTAATCTACTATAATAATATATAGATCTAACATATAATCTACTATAATAATATAGTACATATAATATATAATCAAGTATAATAATATAGAGATCTAATATACAATCTACTATAATAATATAGTACATATAATATATAATCAACTATAATAATATAGAGATCTAATATACAATCTACATTAATAATTTAGAGATCTAATATATAATCTACTATAATAATATAGTATATCTAATCTATAATCTACTATAATAATATAGAGATCTAACAAATAATCTACTATAATAATATAAAGATCTAGTATATAATCTACTATAATATTATAGTACATCTAATATATAATCTACTATAATAATATAGTACATCAAATATATAATCGACTCTAATAATATAGAGATCTAATATATAATCTACTATAATAATATAGAGATCTAATATAGAATCTACAATAATAATTTATACATCTAATATCTCATCTACTATAATAATATAGATATCTAACATACAATCTACTATAATAATATAGTACATATAATATATAATCAACTATAACAATATAATCTACTACAATAAAATAAAATCTAATATATAATCTACTATAATAATACAGAGATCTAATATAGAATCTACTATAATAATATGGTACATCTAATATATAATCTACTATAATAACATAGAGATCTAATATATAAACTACTTCAATAATTTAGTACATCTAATATATAATCTATTCTAAAAATATAGAGATCTAATATATAATCTACTATAATAATATAGTACATATAATATATAATCAACTATAATAATATAGAGATCTAATATACAATCTACTATAATAATATAGTATATCTAATCTATAATCTACTATTATAATAATATAGAGATCTAACACATAATTTACTATAACAATATAAAGATCTAATATATAATCTACTATAATAATATAGTACATCGAATGTATAATCTACTATAATAATATAAATATCTAATATATAATCTACAATAATAATATTGAGATGAAATATATAATCTACTATAATAATATAATCTACAATAATAATATAGTACATCTAACATATAATCGACTGTCATAAAAAAGAGATTTAATATATAATCTACTATAATAATATAGTACATATAATATATAATCAACTATAATAATATAGAGATCTAATATATAATTTACTTTAATAATATAGAGATCTAATATAATATCTACTATAATAATATAGTACATCTAACATATAATCTACCATAATAATATTGAGCTCTAATATATAATCTACTATAATAATATAGTTTGTTTAATATATAATCTACTATAATAATATAGAGATCTAATATATAATCTACTATAATAATATAGTGCATCTAATCTATAATCTACTATAATAATATAGAGATCTAACATATAATCTACTATAATAATATAGTACATATAATATATAATCTACTATAATAATATAGAGATCTAATATATAATCTACTATAATAATATAGAGATCTAATATATAATCTACTATAATAATATAGTGCATCTAATCTATAATCTACTATAATAATATAGAGATCTAACATATAATCTACTATAATAATATAGTACATATAATATATAATCTACTATAATAATATAGTTTGTTTAATATATAATCTACTATAATAATATAGAGATCTAATATATAATCTACTATAATAATATAGTGCATCTAATCTATAATCTACTATAATAATATAGAGATCTAATATACAATCTACTATAATAATATAGTACATATAATATATAATCAACTATAATAATATAGAGATCTAATATACAATCTACATTAATAATGTAGAGATCTAATATATAATCTACTATAATAATATAGTATATCTAATCTATAAACTACTATAATAATATAGAGATCTAACACATAATCTACTGTAACAATATAAAGATCTAATATATAATCTACTATAATAATATAGTACATCTAATGTATAATCTACTAAAATAATATAGAGATCTAATATATAATCTACAATAATAATATAGTACATCAAATATATAATCGACTCGAATAATATAGAGATCTAATATATAATCTAATATAATAATATAGAGATCTAATATAGAATCTACTATAATAATATAGAGATCTAATATAGAATCTACTATAATAATATAGTACATCTAATGTATAATCTACTATAATAATATAGAGATCTAATGTATAATCTACTATAATAATATAAAGATCTAATATATAATCTACGATAATAATATCGAGATGAAATGTATAATCTACTATAATAATATAGTACATCTAATATATAATCTACTATAATAATATAGTACATCTAATGTATAATATTCTATAATAATATAAAGATCTAATATATAATCTACGATAATAATATCGAGATGAAATGTATAATCTACTATAATAATATAGTACATATAATATATAATAAACTATAATAATAAAGAGATCTAATATACAATCTACTATAATAATATAGTACATATAATATATAATCTACTGTAATAATATAGAGATCTAACATATAATCTACTATAATAATATCGAAATGAAATATAGAATCTACTATAATAATATAGTACATCTAATATAGAATCTACTGTAATAATATAATCTACTATAATAAAATAGAGATCTAATATATAATCTACGATAATAATATCGAGATCTAATATAGAATCTACTACAATAATATTGAGATCTAATATAGAATCTACTCTAATAATATAGTTCGTCTAATATATATATATACTATAATAATATAGTGATCTAATATATAATCTACTATAATAATATAGTACATCTAATATATAATATACTATAATAATATAGAGATCTAACATATAATCTACGATATTAATATCGAGATGAAATATATAATCTACTATAATAATATAATCTACTATAATAATATAGTACATCTAACATATAATCGACTGTAATAAAATAGAGATCTCATATATAATCTACTGTAATAATATTGAGATCTAATATATAATCTACATTAATAATATCGAGATCTAATATATAATCTACTATAATAACATAGTACATCTAATATATAATCTACTTTAATAATATAGAGATCTAACACATAATCTACTATAATAATATAGTACATATAATATATAATCAACTATAATAATATAGAGATCTAATATACAATCTACATTAATAATTTAGAGATCTAATATATAATCTACTATAATAGTATAGTATATCTAATATATAATCTACTATAATAATATAGTACATCTAATGTATAATCTACTATAATAATATAAAGTTCTAATATATAATCTACGATAATAATATCGAGATGAAATGTATAATCTACTGTAATAATATTGAGATCTAATACATAATATACTATAATAACATAGTACATCTAATATATAATCTACTATAATAATATAAAGATCTAACATATAATCTACTATAATAACATAGTACATCTAATATATAATTTACTATAATAATATAGAGATCTAACATATTATCTACTATAATAATATAGAGATCTAATATAGAATGTACTATAATAATTTATACATCTAATATATAGTCTACTATAATAATATAGAGATCTAATATATAATCTACTATAATAATATAGAGATCTAATATAGAAACTACTATAATAATATAGTACATCTAATATATAATCTACTGTATTAATGTAATCTACTATAATAAAATAGAGATCTAATATATAATCTACTTTAATAATATAGAGATCTAAAAAATAATCTACTAAAATAAAATAAAGATCTTATATATAATCTACTGAAATAAAATAGAGATCTAATATATAATCTACTCTAATAATATAGTTCGTCTAATATATAATCTACTATAATAATATAGAGATCTAATATAGAATCTACTATAATAATATAGTACATCTAATATATAATCTACTATAATCATATAGAGATCTAATATATAATCTACTATAATAATATCAAGATGAAATATAGAATCTACTATAATAATATAGTACATCTAATATATAATATACTCTAATAATATAGAGATCTAAATATAATCTACTATAATAATATACTACATCTAATATATAATCTACTATAATAATATAATTACTAAAATAAAATAGAGATCTAATATTGAATCTACTATAATAATTTAGTACATCTAATATATAATCTACGATAATAATATAGAGATCTAATATATAATCTACTATAATAATATAAAGATCTAATATATAATCTACTTTAATAATATAGTACATCTAATATATCATCTACTATAATAATATAGAGATCTAATATATGATCTACTTTAATAATATAGAGATCCAATATATAATCTAGTTTAATAATATAGTAAATCTAATATATAATCTATTCTAAGAATATGGAAATCTAATATATATTATCTACTATAATCATATAGAGATCTAACATATAATCTACTATAATAATATAAAGATCTAATATATAATCTACTATAATAATATCGAGATGAAATATATAATCTACTATAATAATATAAACTACAATAATAAAATAGAGATCTAATATATAATCTCCTATGATAATATAGAGATCTAATATATAATCTACTATAATAATGTATTACATATAATATATAATCAACTATAAATATATATAGATCTAATATATAATCTACTTTAATAATATAGTACATCTAATATATAATCTACTCTAATAATATATAGATCTAATATATAATCTACTATAATAATATAGAGATCTAATGTATAATCTACTTTACAAATACAGTACATCTAATATATAATCTACTCTAATAATATAGAAATCTATTATATAATATACTATAATAATATAGAGATCTAATATATAATCTACTAAAATAATATAAAGATCTAATATATAATCTTCTATAATAATATCAAGATGAAATATATAATTTACTATAATAATATAGTTCATCTAATATATAATCTACTTTAATAATGTCATATATCTAATATATAATCAACTATAATAATAGAGTTCTAATATATAATCTACTATAATAATATAGAGATCTAATATATAATCTACTATAATAATATTGTACATCTAATATATAATCTTCTATAATAATATAATCTACTATGACAATATAGAGATCTAATATATAATCTACTTTAATAATATAGTACATCTAATATATAATCTACTCTAATAATATAGAGATCTAATATATAATCTACTATAATAATATAGAGATCTAATATATAATCTACTTTAATAATACAGTACATCTAATATATAATCTACTCTAATAATATAGAAATCTAATATATAATATAATATAATAATATAGAGATCTAATATATAATCTACTATAATAATATAGTACATGTAATATATAATCAACTATAATAATATAATCTACTACAATAAAATAAAATCGAATATATAATCTACTATAATAATATAGAGATCTAATATACAATCTACATTAATAATGTAGAGATCTAATATATAATCTACTATAATAATATAGTATATCTAATCTATAATCTACTATAATAATATAGAGATCTAACACATAATCTACTATAACAATAAAAAGATCTAATATATAATCTACTATAATAATATAGTACATCTAATGTATAATCTACTATAATAATATAAATATCTAATATATAATCTACGATAATAATATTGAGATGAAATATATAATCTACTGTAATAATATTGAGATCTAATATATAATCTACAATAATGATATAGTACATCAAATATATAATCGACTCTAATAATATAGAGATCTAACATATAATCTACTATAATAATATAGTGCATCTAATCTATAATCTACTATAATAATATAGAGATCTAACATATAATCTACTATAATAACATAGTACATCTAATATATAATTTACTATAATAATATAGAGATCTAACATATTATCTACTATAATAATATAGAGATCTAATATAGAATGTACTATAATAATTTATACATCTAATATATAGTCTACTATAATAATATAGAGATCTAATATATAATCTACTATAATAATATAGAGATCTAATATAGAATCTACTATAATAATATAGTACATCTAATATATAATCTACTATAATAATATAGAGATCTAATATATAATCTACTCTAATAATATAGTACATCTAATGTATAATCTACTATAATAATATAGTACATCTAATGTATAATCTACTATAATAATATAAAGATCTAATATATAATCTACGATAATAATATCGAGATGAAATGTATAATCTACTATAATAATATAGTACATCTAATATATAATCTACTATAATAATATAGTACATCTAATGTATAATCTACTATAATAATATAAAGTTCTAATATATAATCTACGATAATAATATCGAGATGAAATGTATAATCTACTGTAATAATATAGAGATCTAATATATAATCTACTATAATAATATAGAGATCTAACATATAATCTACGATAATAATATAGTACATATAATATATAATCAACTATAATAATATAGAGATCTAATATACAATCTACTATAATAATATAGTACATATAATATATAATCAACTATAATAATATAGAGATCTAATAATCAATCTACATTAATAATATAGACATCTAATATATAATCTACTATAATAATATAGTACATCTAATCTATAATCTACTATAATCATAAAGAGATCTAACATATAATCTACTATAATAATATCGAGAAGAAATATAGAATCTACTATAATAATATAGTACATCTAATATAGAATCTACTGTAATAATATAATCTACTATAATAAAATAGAGATCTAATATATAATCTACGATAATAATATCGAGATCTAATATAGAATCTTCTACAATAATATTGAGATCTTATATATAATCTACTCTAATAATATAGTTCGTCTAATATATATTTACTATAATAATAAAGAGATCTAATATAGAATCTACTATAATAATATAGTACATCTAATATATAATATACTATAATAATATAGAGATCTAACATATAATCTACGATAATAATATCGAGATGAAATATATAATCTACAATAATAATATAGTACATCTAACATATAATCGACTGTCATTAAAAAGAGATTTAATATATAATCTACTATAATAATATAGTACATATAATATATAATCAACTATAATAATATAGAGATCTAATATATAATTTACTTTAATAATATAGAGATCTAATATAATATCTACTATAATAATATAGTACATCTAACATATAATCTACTATAATAATATTGAGCTCTAATATATAATCTACTATAATAATATAGTTTGTCTAATATATAATCTACTATAATAATATAGAGATCTAATATATAATCTACTATAATAATATAGTGCATCTAATCTATAATCTACTATAATAATATAGAGATCTAACATATAATCTACTATAATAATATAGTACATATAATATATAATCAACTATAATAATATAGAGATCTAATATACAATCTACATTAATAATTTAGAGATCTAATACATAATCTACTATAATAATATAGTATATCTAATCTATAATCTACTATAATAATATAGAGATCTGATATATATTCTACTTTAATAATATAATCTACTATGATAATATAGAGATCTAATCTATAATCTACTATAATAATATAGAGATCTAACACATAATCTACTATAACAATATAAAGATCTAATATATAATCTACTATAATAATATAGAGATCTAACATATAATCTACTATAATAATATAAAGATCTAGTATATAATCTACTATAATATTATAGTACATCTAATATATAATCTACTATAATAATATAATCTACTATAATAAAATAGATATCTAATATATAATCTACTATGATAATATATTACATATAATATATAATCAACTATAATAATATAGAGATCTAATATGTAATCTACTTTAATAATCTAATCTACTGTGATAATAAGGAGATCTAATATATAATCTACTATAATAATATAGTTTGTCTAATATAAAATGTACTATAATAATATAGAGATCTAATAAACAATCTACTATAATAATATAGAGATCTAATATATAATCTACAATAATAATATAGTACATCTAATATATAATCTACTATAATAATATAAAGATCTAATATATAATCTACTATAATAATATAAAGATCTAATATATAATCTTCGATAATAATATCGAGATGCAATATATAATCTACTATATTAATATAGTTCGTCTAATATATAATCTACTATAATAATATAGAGATCTAATATATAATCTACTATAATAATATCGAGATGAAATATATAATCTACTATAATAAAATAGAGATCTAATATAGAATCTACTATAACAATATAAAGATCTAATATATAATCTACTATAATAATATAGAGATCTAATATACAATCTACATGAATAATTTAGAGATCTAATATATAATCTACTATAATAATATAGTATATCTAATCTATAATATACTATAATAATATAGAGATCTAACACATAATCTACTATAACAATATAAAGATCTAATATATAATCTACTATAATAATATAGAGATCTAACAAATAATCTACTATAATAATATAAAGATCTAGTATATAATCTACTATAATATTATAGTACATCTAATATATAATCTACTATAATAATATAGTACATCAAATATATAATCGACTCTAATAATATAGAGATCTAATATATAATCTACTATAATAATATAGAGATCTAATATAGAATCTACAATAATAATTTATACATCTAATATCTCATCTACTATAATAATATAGATATCTAACATACAATCTACTATAATAATATAGTACATATAATATATAATCAACTATAACAATATAATCTACTACAATAAAATAAAATCTAATATATAATCTACTATAATAATACAGAGATCTAATATAGAATCTACTATAATAATATGGTACATCTAATATATAATCTACTATAATAACATAGAGATCTAATATATAAACTACTTCAATAATTTAGTACATCTAATATATAATCTATTCTAAAAATATAGAGATCTAATATATAATCTACTATAATAATATAGTACATATAATATATAATCAACTATAATAATATAGAGATCTAATATACAATCTACTATAATAATATAGTATATCTAATCTATAATCTACTATTATAATAATATAGAGATCTAACACATAATTTACTATAACAATATAAAGATCTAATATATAATCTACTATAATAATATAGTACATCGAATGTATAATCTACTATAATAATATAAATATCTAATATATAATCTACAATAATAATATTGAGATGAAATATATAATCTACTGTAATAATGTTGAGATCTAATATATAATCAACTATAATAATATTGTTCGTCTAATATATAATCTACTAAAATAATATAGAGATCTAATATATAATCTACTATAATAATATAGAGATCTAATATATAATCTACTGTAATAAAATAAAGATCTAAAATTTAATCTACTAAAATAATATAGAGATCTAATATATAATCTACAATAATGATATAGTACATCAAATATATAATCGACTCTAATAATATAGAGATCTATTATATAAACTACTATAATAATATAGAGATCTAATATAGAATCTACAATAATAATTTATACATCTAATATATAATCTACTATAATAATATAGAGATCTAATATAGAATCTACTATAATAATATAAAGATCTAATATAGAATCTACTATAATAATATAGTACATCTAATATATAATCTACTATAATAATATAGAGATCTAATATATAATCTTCTATAATAATATAGTACATCTAATATAGAATCTACTATAATAACATAAAGATCTAATATATAATCTACTATAATAATATCGAGATGAAATATAGAATCTATTATAATAATATAGTACATCTAATATAGAATGTACTATAATAATATAATCTACTATAATAAAATAGAGATCTAATATATAATCTACTATAATAAAATAAAGATCTAATATATAATCTACTAAAATAATATAGAGATCTAATATATAATCTACTATAATAATATAGTACATCTAATATATAATCTAATATAATAATATAGTACATCTAATGTATAATCTACTCTAATAATATAGAGATCTAATATATAATCTACTATAATAATATAGAGATCTAATATATAATCTACTATAATAAATCGAGATGAAATATATAATCTACTATAATATAATAGAGATCTAATATAGAATCTACTATAATAATATATTACATATAATATATAATCTACTATAATAATATAAAGATCTAATATATAATCTACTATAATAATATCGAGATGAAATACAGAATCTATTATAATAATATAGTACATCTAATATAGAATGTACTATAATAATATAATCTACTACAATAAAATAAAATCGAATATATAATCTACTATAATAATTTAGAGATCTAATATATAATCTACTATAATAATATAGTATATCTAATCTATAATCTACTATAATAATATAGAGATCTACTATAATAATATAAAGATCTAGTATATAATCTACTATAATATTATAGTACATCTAATATATAATCTACTATAATAATATAGTACATCAAATATATAATCGACTCTAATAATATAGAGATCTAATATATAATCTACTATAATAATATAGAGATCTAATATAGAATCTACAATAATAATTTATACATCTAATATCTCATCTTCTATAATAATATAGATATCTAACATACAATCTACTATAATAATATAGTACATATAATATATAATCAACTATAACAATATAATCTACTACAATAAAATAAAATCCAATATATAATCTACTATAATAATACAGAGATCTAATATAGAATCTACTATAATAATATGGTACATCTAATATATAATCTACTATAATAACATAGAGATCTAATATATAATCTACTATAATAATATAGTACATATAATATATAATCAACTATAATAATATAGAGATCTAATATACAATCTACATTAATAATTTAGAGATCTAATATATATTCTACTATAATAGTATAGTATATCTAATCTATAATCTACTATAATAATATAGAGATCTAACACATAATCTACTATAACAAAATAAAGATCTAATATATAATCTACTATAATAATATAGTACATCTAATGTATAATCTACTATAATAATATAAATATCTAATATATAATCTACAATAATAATATTGAGATGAAATATATAATCTACTGTAATAATATTGAGATCTAATATATAATCAACTATAATAATATTGTTCGTCTAATATATAATTTACTATAATAAAATAAAGATCTAATATTGAATCTACTAAAATAATATAGAGATCTAATATATAATCTACTATAATAATATAGAGATCTAATATATAATCTACTATAATAAAATAAAGATCTAATATTTAATCTACTAAAATAATATAGAGATCTAATATATAATCTACAATAATAATATAGTACATCAAATATATAATCGACTCTAATAATATAGAGATCTAATATATAATCTAATATAATAATATAGAGATCTAATATAGAATCTACTATAATAATATAGAGATCTAATATAGAATCTACTATAATAATATAGTACATCTAATGTATAATCTACTATAATAATATAGAGATCTAATATATAATCTACTATAATAATATAGTACATCTAATATATAATCTACTATAATAATATAGTACATCTAATGTATAATCTACTATAATAATATAAAGATCTAATATATAATCTACGATAATAATTTCGAGATGAAATGTATAATCTACTATAATAATATAGTACATCTAATATATAATCTACTATAATAATATAGAGATCTAACATATAATCTACTATAATAATATCGAGATGAAATATAGAATCTACTATAATAATATAGTACATCTAATATAGAATCTACTGTAATAATATAATCTACTATAATAAAATAGAGATCTAATATATAATCTACGATAATAATATCGAGATCTAATATAGAATCTACTACAATAATATTGAGATCTAATATAGAATCTACTCTAATAATATAGTTCGTCTAATATATAATCTACTATAATAATATATAGATCTAATATATAATCTACTATAATAAAATAAAGATCTAATATTTAATCTACAAAAATAATATAGAGATTTAATATATAATCTACTATAATAAAATAAAGATCTAATATTTAATCTACTAAATTAATATAGAGCTCTAATATATAATCTACAATAATAATATAGTACATCAAATATATAATCGACTCTAATAATATAGAGATCTAATATATAATCTACTATAATAATATAGAGATCTAATATAGAATGTACTATAATAATTTATACATCTAATATATAATCTACTATAATAATATAGAGATCTAATATAGAATCTACTATAATAATATAGAGATCTAATATAGAATCTACTATAATAATATAGTACATCTAATATATAATCTACTATAATAATATAGAGATCTAATATATAATCTACTCTAATAATATAGTACATCTAATGTATAATCTACTATAATAATATAAAGATCTAATATATAATCTACGATAATAATATCGAGATGAAATGTATAATCTACTATAATAATATAGTACATCTAATATATAATCTACTATAATAATATAGTACATCAAATATATAATCGACTCTAATAATATAGAGATCTAATATATAATCTAATATAATAATATAGAGATCTAATATATAATCTACTATAATAATATAGAGATCTAATATATAAACTACTTCAATAATTTAGTACATCTAATATATAATCTATTCTAAAAATATAGAGATCTAATATATAATCTACTATAATAATATAGTACATATAATATATAATCAACTATAATAATATAGAGATCTAATATACAATCTACTATAATAATATAGTATATCTAATCTATAATCTACTATTATAATAATATAGAGATCTAACACATAATTTACTATAACAATATAAAGATCTAATATATAATCTACTATAATAATATAGTACATCGAATGTATAATCTACTATAATAATATAAATATCTAATATATAATCTACAATAATAATATTGAGATGAAATATATAATCTACTGTAATAATGTTGAGATCTAATATATAATCAACTATAATAATATTGTTCGTCTAATATATAATCTACTAAAATAATATAGAGATCTAATATATAATCTACTATAATAATATAGAGATCTAATATATAATCTACTGTAATAAAATAAAGATCTAAAATTTAATCTACTAAAATAATATAGAGATCTAATATATAATCTACAATAATGATATAGTACATCAAATATATAATCGACTCTAATAATATAGAGATCTATTATATAAACTACTATAATAATATAGAGATCTAATATAGAATCTACAATAATAATTTATACATCTAATATATAATCTACTATAATAATATAGAGATCTAATATAGAATCTACTATAATAATATAAAGATCTAATATAGAATCTACTATAATAATATAGTACATCTAATATATAATCTACTATAATAATATAGAGATCTAATATATAATCTTCTATAATAATATAGTACATCTAATATAGAATCTACTATAATAACATAAAGATCTAATATATAATCTACTATAATAATATCGAGATGAAATATAGAATCTATTATAATAATATAGTACATCTAATATAGAATGTACTATAATAATATAATCTACTATAATAAAATAGAGATCTAATATATAATCTACTATAATAAAATAAAGATCTAATATATAATCTACTAAAATAATATAGAGATCTAATATATAATCTACTATAATAATATAGTACATCTAATATATAATCTAATATAATAATATAGTACATCTAATGTATAATCTACTCTAATAATATAGAGATCTAATATATAATCTACTATAATAATATAGAGATCTAATATATAATCTACTATAATAAATCGAGATGAAATATATAATCTACTATAATATAATAGAGATCTAATATAGAATCTACTATAATAATATATTACATATAATATATAATCTACTATAATAATATAAAGATCTAATATATAATCTACTATAATAATATCGAGATGAAATACAGAATCTATTATAATAATATAGTACATCTAATATAGAATGTACTATAATAATATAATCTACTACAATAAAATAAAATCGAATATATAATCTACTATAATAATTTAGAGATCTAATATATAATCTACTATAATAATATAGTATATCTAATCTATAATCTACTATAATAATATAGAGATCTACTATAATAATATAAAGATCTAGTATATAATCTACTATAATATTATAGTACATCTAATATATAATCTACTATAATAATATAGTACATCAAATATATAATCGACTCTAATAATATAGAGATCTAATATATAATCTACTATAATAATATAGAGATCTAATATAGAATCTACAATAATAATTTATACATCTAATATCTCATCTTCTATAATAATATAGATATCTAACATACAATCTACTATAATAATATAGTACATATAATATATAATCAACTATAACAATATAATCTACTACAATAAAATAAAATCCAATATATAATCTACTATAATAATACAGAGATCTAATATAGAATCTACTATAATAATATGGTACATCTAATATATAATCTACTATAATAACATAGAGATCTAATATATAATCTACTATAATAATATAGTACATATAATATATAATCAACTATAATAATATAGAGATCTAATATACAATCTACATTAATAATTTAGAGATCTAATATATATTCTACTATAATAGTATAGTATATCTAATCTATAATCTACTATAATAATATAGAGATCTAACACATAATCTACTATAACAAAATAAAGATCTAATATATAATCTACTATAATAATATAGTACATCTAATGTATAATCTACTATAATAATATAAATATCTAATATATAATCTACAATAATAATATTGAGATGAAATATATAATCTACTGTAATAATATTGAGATCTAATATATAATCAACTATAATAATATTGTTCGTCTAATATATAATTTACTATAATAAAATAAAGATCTAATATTGAATCTACTAAAATAATATAGAGATCTAATATATAATCTACTATAATAATATAGAGATCTAATATATAATCTACTATAATAAAATAAAGATCTAATATTTAATCTACTAAAATAATATAGAGATCTAATATATAATCTACAATAATAATATAGTACATCAAATATATAATCGACTCTAATAATATAGAGATCTAATATATAATCTAATATAATAATATAGAGATCTAATATAGAATCTACTATAATAATATAGAGATCTAATATAGAATCTACTATAATAATATAGTACATCTAATGTATAATCTACTATAATAATATAGAGATCTAATATATAATCTACTATAATAATATAGTACATCTAATATATAATCTACTATAATAATATAGTACATCTAATGTATAATCTACTATAATAATATAAAGATCTAATATATAATCTACGATAATAATTTCGAGATGAAATGTATAATCTACTATAATAATATAGTACATCTAATATATAATCTACTATAATAATATAGAGATCTAACATATAATCTACTATAATAATATCGAGATGAAATATAGAATCTACTATAATAATATAGTACATCTAATATAGAATCTACTGTAATAATATAATCTACTATAATAAAATAGAGATCTAATATATAATCTACGATAATAATATCGAGATCTAATATAGAATCTACTACAATAATATTGAGATCTAATATAGAATCTACTCTAATAATATAGTTCGTCTAATATATAATCTACTATAATAATATATAGATCTAATATATAATCTACTATAATAAAATAAAGATCTAATATTTAATCTACAAAAATAATATAGAGATTTAATATATAATCTACTATAATAAAATAAAGATCTAATATTTAATCTACTAAATTAATATAGAGCTCTAATATATAATCTACAATAATAATATAGTACATCAAATATATAATCGACTCTAATAATATAGAGATCTAATATATAATCTACTATAATAATATAGAGATCTAATATAGAATGTACTATAATAATTTATACATCTAATATATAATCTACTATAATAATATAGAGATCTAATATAGAATCTACTATAATAATATAGAGATCTAATATAGAATCTACTATAATAATATAGTACATCTAATATATAATCTACTATAATAATATAGAGATCTAATATATAATCTACTCTAATAATATAGTACATCTAATGTATAATCTACTATAATAATATAAAGATCTAATATATAATCTACGATAATAATATCGAGATGAAATGTATAATCTACTATAATAATATAGTACATCTAATATATAATCTACTATAATAATATAGTACATCAAATATATAATCGACTCTAATAATATAGAGATCTAATATATAATCTAATATAATAATATAGAGATCTAATATAGAATCTACTATAATAATATAGAGATCTAATATAGAATCTACTATAATAATATAGTACATCTAATGTATAATCTACTCTAATAATATAGAGATCTAATATAGAATCTACAATAATAATTTATACATCTAATATCTCATCTTCTATAATAATATAGATATCTAACATACAATCTACTATAATAATATAGTACATATAATATATAATCAACTATAACAATATAATCTACTACAATAAAATAAAATCTAATATATAATCTACTATAATAATACAGAGATCTAATATAGAATCTACTATAATAATATGGTACATCTAATATATAATCTACTATAATAACATAGAGATCTAATATATAATCTACTATAATAATATAGTACATATAATATATAATCAACTATAATAATATAGAGATCTAATATACAATCTACATCAATAATTTAGAGATCTAATATATATTCTACTATAATAGTATAGTATATCTAATCTATAATCTACTATAATAATATAGAGATCTAACACATAATCTACTATAACAAAATAAAGATCTAATATATAATCTACTATAATAATATAGTACATCTAATGTATAATCTACTATAATAATATAAATATCTAATATATAATCTACAATAATAATATTGAGATGAAATATATAATCTACTGTAATAATATTGAGATCTAATATATAATCAACTATAATAATATTGTTCGTCTAATATATAATCTACTATAATAAAATAAAGATCTAATATAGAATCTACTAAAATAATCTAGAGATCTAATATATAATCTACTATAATAATATAGAGATCTAATATATAATCTACTATAATAAAATAAAGATCTAATATTTAATCTACTAAAATAATATAGAGATCTAATATACAATCTACATTAATAATATAGAGATCTAATATATAATATACTATAATAATATAGAGATCTAATATATAATCTAATATAATAATATAGAGATCTAATATAGAATCTACTATAATAATATAGAGATCTAATATAGAATCTACTATAATAATATAGTACATCTAATGTATAATCTACTATAATAATATAGAGATCTAATATATAATCTACTATAATAATATAGTACATCTAATATATAATCTACTATAATAATATAGTACATCTAATGTATAATCTACTATAATAATATAAAGATCTAATATATAATCTACGATAATAATTTCGAGATGAAATGTATAATCTACTATAATAATATAGTACATCTAATATATAATCTACTATAATAATATAGAGATCTAACATATAATCTACTATAATAATATCGAGATGAAATATAGAATCTACTATAATAATATAGTACATCTAATATAGAATCTACTGTAATAATATAATCTACTATAATAAAATAGAGATCTAATATATAATCTACGATAATAATATCGAGATCTAATATAGAATCTACTACAATAATATTGAGATCTAATATAGAATCTACTCTAATAATATAGTTCGTCTAATATATAATCTACTATAATAATATATAGATCTAATATATAATCTACTATAATAAAATAAAGATCTAATATTTAATCTACAAAAATAATATAGAGATTTAATATATAATCTACTATAATAAAATAAAGATCTAATATTTAATCTACTAAATTAATATAGAGCTCTAATATATAATCTACAATAATAATATAGTACATCAAATATATAATCGACTCTAATAATATAGAGATCTAATATATAATCTACTATAATAATATAGAGATCTAATATAGAATGTACTATAATAATTTATACATCTAATATATAATCTACTATAATAATATAGAGATCTAATATAGAATCTACTATAATAATATAGAGATCTAATATAGAATCTACTATAATAATATAGTACATCTAATATATAATCTACTATAATAATATAGAGATCTAATATATAATCTACTCTAATAATATAGTACATCTAATGTATAATCTACTATAATAATATAAAGATCTAATATATAATCTACGATAATAATATCGAGATGAAATGTATAATCTACTATAATAATATAGTACATCTAATATATAATCTACTATAATAATATAGTACATCAAATATATAATCGACTCTAATAATATAGAGATCTAATATATAATCTAATATAATAATATAGAGATCTAATATAGAATCTACTATAATAATATAGAGATCTAATATAGAATCTACTATAATAATATAGTACATCTAATGTATAATCTACTCTAATAATATAGAGATCTAATATAGAATCTACAATAATAATTTATACATCTAATATCTCATCTTCTATAATAATATAGATATCTAACATACAATCTACTATAATAATATAGTACATATAATATATAATCAACTATAACAATATAATCTACTACAATAAAATAAAATCTAATATATAATCTACTATAATAATACAGAGATCTAATATAGAATCTACTATAATAATATGGTACATCTAATATATAATCTACTATAATAACATAGAGATCTAATATATAATCTACTATAATAATATAGTACATATAATATATAATCAACTATAATAATATAGAGATCTAATATACAATCTACATCAATAATTTAGAGATCTAATATATATTCTACTATAATAGTATAGTATATCTAATCTATAATCTACTATAATAATATAGAGATCTAACACATAATCTACTATAACAAAATAAAGATCTAATATATAATCTACTATAATAATATAGTACATCTAATGTATAATCTACTATAATAATATAAATATCTAATATATAATCTACAATAATAATATTGAGATGAAATATATAATCTACTGTAATAATATTGAGATCTAATATATAATCAACTATAATAATATTGTTCGTCTAATATATAATCTACTATAATAAAATAAAGATCTAATATAGAATCTACTAAAATAATCTAGAGATCTAATATATAATCTACTATAATAATATAGAGATCTAATATATAATCTACTATAATAAAATAAAGATCTAATATTTAATCTACTAAAATAATATAGAGATCTAATATACAATCTACATTAATAATATAGAGATCTAATATATAATATACTATAATAATATAGAGATCTAACATCTAATCTACGATAATAATATCGAAATGAAATATATAATCTACTATAATAATATAATCTACTATAATAATATAGTACATCTAACATATAATCGACTGTAATAAAATAGAGATCTAATATATAATCAACTATAATAATATAGTACATATAATATATAATCAACTATAATAATATAGAGATCTAATATACAATCTACATTAATAATATAGAGATCTAATACATAACCTACTATAATAATATAGTACATCTAATCTATAAGCTACTATAATAATATAGTACATCTAATATAGAATCTACTATAATAATATAATCTACTATAATAATAGAAAGATCTAATATATAATCTACAATAATAATATCGAGATGAAATGTATAATCTACTGTAATAATATTGAGATCTAATATATAATCTACATTAATAATATCGAGATCTAATATATAATCTACTATAATAAAATAGTACATCTAATATATAATCTACTATAATAATATAGAGATCTAACACATAATCTACTATAATAATATAGTACATATAATGTATAATCAACTATAATAATATAGAGATCTAATATACAATCTACATTAATAATTTAGAGATCTAATATATAAACTACTATAATAATATAGTATATCTAATCTATAAACTACTATAATAATATAGAGATCTAACACATAATCTACTATAACAATATAAAGATCTTATATATAATCTACTATAATAATATAGTACATCTAATGTATAATCTATTATAATTATATAAATATATAATATATAATTTACTATAATAATATAGTACATCAAATATATAATCGACTCTAATAATATAGAGATCTAACATATAATCTACTATAATAATATAGTACATATAATATATAATCAACTATAACAATGTTATATACTACAATAAAATAAAATCTAATATATAATCTACTATAATAATATAGAGATCTAATATATAATCTACTATAATAATATAATCTACTATAATAATATAGTACATCTAATGTATAATCTACTATAATAATATAAAGATCTAATATATAATCTACGATAATAATATCGAGATGAAATGTATAATCTACTATAATAATATAGTACATCTAATATAGAATCTACTGTAATAATATAATCTACTATAATAAAATAGAGATCTAATATATAATCTACGATAATAATATCGAGATCTAATATAGAATCTACTACAATAATATTGAGATCTAATATCGAATCTACTCTAATAATATAGTTCATCTAATATATAATCAACTATAATAATATAGAGATCTAATATACAATCTACATTAATAATATAGAGATCTAATATATAATCTACTATAATAAAATAAAAATCTAATATTTAATCTACTAAAATAATATAGAGATCTAATATATAATCTACAATAATGATATAGTATATCAAATATATAATCGACTCTAATAATATAAAGATCTAATATATAATCTACTATAATAATATAGAGATCTAATATAGAATCTACTATAATAAATTATACATCTAATATATAATCTACTATAATAATATAGAGATCTAATATATAATCTACTATAATAATATAGAGATCTAATATAGAATCTACTATAATAATATAGAGATCTAATATAGAATTTACTATAATAATATAGTACATCTAATATATAATCTACTATAATAATATAGAGATCTAATATATAATCTACTATAATAATATAGAGATCTAACATATAATCTACTATAATAATATCGAGATGAAATATAGAATCTACTATAATAATATAGTACATCTAATATAGAATCTACTGTAATAATATAATCTACTATAATAAAATAGAGATCTAATATATAATCTACGATAATAATATCGAGATCTAATATAGAATCTACTACAATAATATTGAGATCTAATATAGAATCTACTCTAATAATATAGTTCATCTAATATATAATCTACTATAATAAAATAAAGATCTAATATTTAATCTACTATAATAATATAGTACATCTAATATATAATCTACTATAATAATATAGTACATCTAATGTATAATCTTCTATAATAAAATAAAGATCTAATATATAATCTACGATAATAATATCGAGATGAAAAGTATAATCTACTGTAATAATATTGAGATCTAATATATAATATACATTAATAATATCGAGATCTAATATATAATATACTATAATAATATAGTGCATCTAATCTATAATCTACTATAATAATATAGAGATCTAACATATAATCTACTATAATAACATAGTACATCTAATATATAATCTACTATAATAATATAGAGATCTAACATATAATCTACTATAATAATATAGTGCATCTAATCTATAATCTACTATAATAATATAGAGATCTAACATATAATCTACTATAATAACATAGTACATCTAATATATAATTTACTATAATAATATAGAGATCTAACATATAATCTTCTATAATAATATAGTACATATAATATATAATCAACTATAATAATAAAGAGATCTAATATATAATCAACTATAATAATAAAGAGATCTAATATACAATCTACTATAATAATATAGTACATATAATATATAATCAACTATAATAATATAGAGATCTAATATACAATCTACATTAATAATATAGAGATCTAATATATAATCTACTATAATAATATAGAGATCTAACATATAATCTACTATAATAATATCGAGTTGAAATATAGAATCTACTATAATAATATAGTACATCTAATATAGAATCTACTGTAATAATATAATCTACTATAATAAAATAGAGATCTAATATATAATCTACGATAATAATATCGAGATCTAATATAGAATCTACTACAATAATATTCAGATCTGATATAGAATCTACTCTAATAATATAGTTCATCTAATATATAATCTACTATAATAAAATAAAGATCTAATATTTAATCTACTAAAATAATATAGAGATCTAATATATAATCACCTATTATAAAATAAAGATCTAATATTTATTCTACTAAAATAATATAGAGATCTAATATATAATCTACAATAATAATATAGTACATCAAATATATAATCGACTCTAATAATATAGAGATCTAATATATAATCTACTATAATAATATAGAGATCTAATATAGAATGTACTATAATAATTTATACATCTAATATATAATCTACTATAATAATATAGAGATCTAATATATAATCTACTATAATAATATAGAGATCTAATAGAGAATCTACTATAATAATATAGTACATCTAATATATAATCTACTATAATAATATAGAGATCTAACATATAATCTATTATAATAACATAGTACATCTAATATATAATCTACGATAATAATATCGAGATGAAATGTATAATCTACTATAATAATATAGTACATCTAATATATAATATACTATAATAATATAGTACATCTAATGTATAATCTACTATAATAATATAAAGATCTAATATATAATCTACGATAATAATATCGAGATGAAATGTATAATCTACAGTAATAATATTGAGATCTAATATATAATCTACATTAATAATATCGAGATCTGATATATAATCTACTATAATAATATAGTGCATCTAATCTATAATCTACTATAATAATATAGAGATATAATATATAATCTACTATAATAACATAGTGCATCTAATCTATAATCTACTATAATAATATAGAGATCTAACATATAATCTACTATAATAATATAGTGCATCTAATCAATAATCTACTATAATAATATAGAGATCTAACATATAATCTACTATAATAACATAGTACATCTAATATATAATTTACTATAATAATATAGAGATCTAACATATAATCTACTATAATAATATAGTACATATAATATATAATCATTTATAATAATAAAGAGATCTAATATATAATCAACTATAATAATAAAGAGATCTAATATACAATCTACTATAATAATATAGTACATATAATATATAATCAACTATAATAATATAGAGATCTAATATACAATCTACATTAATAATATAGAGATCTAATATATGATCTACTATAATAATATAGAGATCTAACATATAATCTACTATAATAATATCGAGATGAAATATAGAATCTACTATAATAATATAGTACATCTAATATAGAATCTACTGTAATAATATAATCTACTATAATAAAATAGAGATCTAATATATAATCTACGATAATAATATCGAGATCTAATATAGAATCTACTACAATAATATTGAGATCTAATTTAGAATCTACTCTAATAATATAGTTCATCTAATATATAATCTACTATAATAAAATAAAGATCTAATATTTAATCTACTAAAATAATATAGAGATCGAATATATAATCACCTATAATAAAATAAAGATCTAATATTTAATTTACTAATATAATATAGAGATCTAATATATAATCTACAATAATAATATAGTAAATCAAATATATAATCGACTCTAATAATATAGAGATCTAATATATAATCTACTATAATAATATAGAGATCTAATATAGAATGTACTATAATAATTTATACATCTAATATATAATCTACTATAATAATATAGAGATCTAATATATAATATATGATAATAATATAGAGATCTAATAGAGAATCTACTATAATAATATAGTACATCTAATATATAATCTACTATAATAATATAGAGATCTAATATATAATCTACTATAATAATATATCACATATAATATATAATCAACTATAATAATATAGAGATCTGATATATATTCTACTTTAATAATATAATCTACTATGATAATATAAAGATCTAATATATAATCTACTATAATATTATAGAACATCTAATATATAATCTACTATAATAATATAGTACATCAAATATATAATCGACTCTAATAATATAGAGATCTAATATATAATCTACTATAATAATATAGAGATCTAATATAGAATCTACTATAATAATATAGTACATCTAATATATAATCTACTATAATAACATAGAGATCTAATATATAATCTACTTCAATAATATAGTACATCTAATATATAATCTATTCTAATAATATAGAGATCTAATATATAATCTACTATAATAATATAGTACATATAATATATAATCAACTATAATAATATAGAGATCTAATATACAATCTACTATAATAATATTGTACATATAATATATAATCAACTATAATAATATAGAGATCTAATATACAATCTACATTAATAATTTAGAGATCTAATATATAATCTACTATAATAATATAGAGATCTAACACATAATCTACTATAACAATATAAAGATCTAATATATAATCTACTCTAATAATATAGCACATCTAATGTATAATCTACTATAATAATATAAAGATCTAATATATAATCTACGATAATAATATCGAGATCTAATATATAATCTACTATAATAATATAGAGATCTAACATATAATCTACTATAATAATATCGAGATGAAATATAGAATCTACTATAATAATATAGTACATCTAATATAGAATCTACTGTAATAATATAATCTACTATAATAAAATAGAGATCTAATATATAATCTACGATAATAATATCGAGATCTAATATAGAATCTACTACAAAAATATTGAGATCTAATTTAGAATCTACTCTAATAATATAGTTCATCTAATATATAATCTACTATAATAAAATAAAGATCTAATATTTAATCTACTAAAATAATATAGAGATCTAATATATAATCACCTATAATAAAATAAAGATCTAATATTTAATCTACTAAAATAATATAGAGATCTAATATATAATCTACAATAATAATATAGTACATCAAATATATAATCGACTCTAATAATATAGAGATCTAATATATAATCTACTATAATAATATAGAGATCTAATATAGAATGTACTATAATAATTTATACATCTAATATATAATCTACTCTAATAATATAGAGATCTAATATATAATCTACTATAATAATTATTACATATAATATATAATCTACTATAATAATATATTACATATAATATATAATCAACTATGATAATATAGAGATGTAATATATAATCTACTTTAATAATATAGAGACCTAATATATAATCTACTATAATAAAATAAAGATCTAATATATAATCTACTATAATAATATAGTACATCAAATATATAATCGACTCTAATAATATAGAGATCTAACAAATAATCTACTATAATAATATAAAGATCTAGTATATAATCTACTATAATAATATATCACATATAATATATAATCAACTATAATAATATAGAGATCTGATATATATTCTACTTTAATAATATAATCTACTATGATAATATAAAGATCTAATATATAATCTACTATAATATTATAGAACATCTAATATATAATCTACTATAATAATATAGTACATCAAATATATAATCGACTCTAATAATATAGAGATCTAATATATAATCTACTATAATAATATAGAGATCTAATATAGAATCTACTATAATAATATAGTACATCTAATATATAATCTACTATAATAACATAGAGATCTAATATATAATCTACTTCAATAATATAGTACATCTAATATATAATCTATTCTAATAATATAGAGATCTAATATATAATCTACTATAATAATATAGTACATATAATATATAATCAACTATAATAATATAGAGATCTAATATACAATCTACTATAATAATATTGTACATATAATATATAATCAACTATAATAATATAGAGATCTAATATACAATCTACATTAATAATTTAGAGATCTAATATATAATCTACTATAATAATATAGAGATCTAACACATAATCTACTATAACAATATAAAGATCTAATATATAATCTACTATAATAATATAGAGATCTAACATATAATATACTATAATAATATAAAGATCTAGTATATAATCTACTATAATAATATATTACATATAATATATAATCAACTATAATAATATAGAGATCTAATATATAATCTACTTTAATAATATAATCTACTATGATAATATAGAGATCTAATATATAATCTAATTTAATAATATAGAGATCCAATATATAATCTACTATAATAAAATAAAGATCTAATATATAATCTACTATAATAATATAGTTTGTCTAATATACAATGTACTATAATAATATAGAGATCTAATAAACAATCTACAATAATAATATAGAGATCTAATAAACAATCTACTATAATAATATAATACATCTAATATATAATCTACTATAATAATATAGAAATCTAACATATAATCTACTATAATAATATAGTACATCTAATATATAATCTACTATAATAATATAAAGATCTAATATATAATCTACGATAATAATATCGAGATGAAATATATAATCTACTATAATAAAATAGAGATCTAATATAGAATCTACTATAATAATATAAAGATCTAATATATAATCTACTATAATAATATAGAGATCTAATATAGAATCTACTATAATAATATAGTACATCTAATATATAATCTACAATAATAATATAGAGATCTAATATATAATCTACTATAATAATATAGAGATCTAACATATAATCTACTAT
The DNA here is from genome assembly GCF_951799395.1 of Argentina silus. Lineage (NCBI taxonomy): Eukaryota > Metazoa > Chordata > Actinopteri > Argentiniformes > Argentinidae > Argentina > Argentina silus. The sequence continues at coordinate 784,246 of NC_139674.1, read as the reverse complement.
AATAATATAGTACATATAATATATAATCAAGTATAATAATATAGAGATCTAATATACAATCTACTATAATAATATAGTACATATAATATATAATCAACTATAATAATATAGAGATCTAATATACAATCTACATTAATAATTTAGAGATCTAATATATAATCTACTATAATAATATAGTATATCTAATCTATAATCTACTATAATAATATAGAGATCTAACACATAATCTACTATAACAATATAAAGATCTAATATATAATCTACTATAATAATATAGAGATCTAACATATAATCTACTATAATAATATAAAGATCTAGTATATAATCTACTATAATATTATAGTACATCTAATATATAATCTACTATAATAATATAGTACATCAAATATATAATCGACTCTAATAATATAGAGATCTAATATAGAATCTACTATAATAATATATACATCTAATATCTCATCTACTATAATAATATAGAGATCTAACATATAATCTACTATAATAATATAGTACATATAATATATAATCAACTATAACAATATAATCTACTACAATAAAATAAAATCTAATACATAATCTACTATAATAATATTGAGATCCAATATATAATCTACTATAATAATATAATTTGTCTATTATATAAACTACTATAATAATATAGAGATCTAATATACAATCTACTATTATAATTTAGAGATCTAATATATAATCTACAATAATAATATAGTACATCTAATATATAATCTACTATAATAATATAAAGATCTCATATATATTCTACGATAATAATATCGAGATGAAATATAAAATCTACTATAATAATATTGAGATCTAATATATAATCTACTATAATAATATAGAGATCTAATATAGAATATATTAGATCTCTATATTATTATAGTAGATTATATATTAGATGTACTATTTTATCATAGTCGATTATGTATTAGATGTACTATATTATTATAGTAGGTTATATATTAGATCTCTATTTTATTATAGTAGATTATATTATTATAGTAGATTCTATATTAGATTTACTATATTATTATAGTAGATTCTATATTTCATCTCGATATTATTATAGTAGATTATATATTAGATCTCTATATTATTATAGTAGATCTCTATATTATTATAGTAGATTATATTATGATAGAAGATTTTATATTAGATGTCCTATATTATTATATTCGATTATATATTAGATGTACTATATTATTATAGTAGATTATATATTAGATCTCTATATTATTATAGTAGATCAAATATTAGATGTACTATTTTATCATAGTAGATTATATATTAGATGTACTATATTATTATATTAGATTATATATTAGATATATATTATTATAGTAGATTATATAGTAGATCTATATATTATTATATTACATTATATATTATATGTACTATATTTTTATAGTAGATTATATATTCGATGTACTATATTATTATAGTAGATTATTATATTATAGGAGATTATATATTCGATGTACTATATTATTATAGTAGATTATATATTAGTTCTCTATATTATTATTGTCGATTATATATTAGATGTACATTATATTATTATCGTAGATTATATATTCAATGTACTATATTATTTTAGTAGATTATATATTAGATCTCTATATTATTATAGTAGCTTATATATTAGATGTACTATATTATTATAGTAGATAATATTATTATAGTCGACTATTTATTAGATCTCTATATTATTATAGTACAATATATTAGCAACAGTTGTTGTACTTACTCATGACCCATGTTGTTGACCACCTAAATGACCTTCTTCACGAGGAGCGCAGTAGAGATACCGATGAGACCCAAGGAGGGACCTTATGGGCCTGGCTAACAGGGGGAGGGGTGAGAAGCCGCTCTCTGGAAAATATGTACTCCCATATTATCTGTGTTATGCATAGTGTTCCTGGTGTTCTGTTGTGTTGTTCCCTGTTTAAAGGTGATGATTAGATTAGATTAGATTAGATTCAACTTTATTGTCATTGTGCAGAGTACAAGTACAGAGACAACGAAATGCAGTTAGCGTCTAACCAGAAGTGCAAAATAGCAGAAAGTGCAATGAACAGTATTTACAGGTAGTGCAATATATGATCAGTAGTAGTGCAGTATAATATAAGCAGTGCAGTATAGCAGTATATGAGTAGCAGTAGCATTATAGCAGAATAAATAGTTACAGTATGAACAGTGTAGCAGCATATGAGCTGTATGGGTAATGCAGTCTAGCAGTATATATGTATTAACAGTAGCATGAGGTAGATAGCAGAATAAATATAAATATGGAATGCCGTATAAACAGTATAAACAGGTATGTACAGTATGTGCAGTAGTATTAAAGAAAATATAAGGATATGTGCATTATGTGGGGGGGGGGGGGGGGGGGGGGTTGCAGGGGTAGTAGGTTGTCAGGTCGGTGCAGTGTTCAAGTTCAGTAGGGTGACAGCCGCAGGGAAGAAGCTGCCTCTGAACCTACTGGTTCGGGTGCGGAGAGACCTGTAGCGCCTCCCGGAGGAGAGTGGGGTGAAAAGTCTATGGTTGGGGTGAGAAATGTCCTTGACGATGCTGCGTGCCTTACGCAAGCATCGTTTGCCCTGGACAGCCTCGATGGAGGGGAGTGAGGAACCGGTGATGCGTTGGGCAGTTTTCACCACCCTCTGCAGTGCTTTCCGGTCCGATGCCGAGCAGTTGCCATACCATACTGTGACACAGTTGGTAAGGATACTCTCGATGGTGCAGCGGTAGAAATTCACCAGGATCTGAGGAGACAGATGGACCTTCTTTAGTCTCCTCAGGAAGAAGAGACGCTGGTGAGCCTTCTTTATCAGGGTGGAGGTGTTGAGGGTCCAGGAGAGGTCCTCAGAGATGTGGACACCCAGAAACTTGAAGCTGGTGACTTGCTCCACCTCAGTCTCGTTGATGAGGATGGGGGTGTGTGCGCCAGCTTTAGACTTCCTGAAGTCCACAATGAGTTCTTTGGTCTTCTTGGTGTTGAGAGCCAGGTTATTGTCATTGCACCACACTGTTAGGTGCTGGACCTCCTCCCTGTAGGCCGACTCATCGTTGTTGCTGATGAGACCGATCACCGTTGTGTCGTCTGCAAACTTAACAATGGTGTTTGAGCCATGTACAGGTGTGCAGTCGTAGGTGAAGAGGGAGTAAAGGAGGGGGCTCAGCACACAGCCTTGTGGAACGCCGGTGTTCAGGGTGAGGGTTGAGGAGGTGTGGTTGTGAAGCCTAACAGACTGCGGCCTGTTGGTCAGGAAGTCTAGAATCCAGTTGCAGAGGGAGGGGTTGATGCCCAGTTGCCTGAGTTTGGAGATCAGTTTGGAGGGGATGATGGTGTTGAATGCTGAGCTGAAGTCAATAAACAGCATTCTCACATAAGAGTTAGTCTTGTCGAGGTGGGACAGGGCGGAGTGAAGTGCTGTTGAAATGGCATCCTCTGTACTCCTGTTCTGCCGGTAGGCGAATTGAAAGGGGTCCAGTGTGGGTGGTAGGCAGGTCTTGAGTTGAGCTAAGACCAGCCTCTCGAAGCACTTCATGATGATGGGCGTGAGTGCCACTGGTCGGAAGTCATTTAAGCTCGTTGCAGTGGAGTGTTTTGGCACCGGCACGATGGAGGTGGTTTTGAAGCACGCGGGGACAGCTGCTTGGGCTAGGGACAGGTTGAATATGTCAGTCCAAACCTTAGTCAGCTGCACAGCGCAGGCCCTGAGGACGCGTCCGGGGATCCCATCAGGACCAGCAGCCTTGCGTGCGTTAGTCCTGCTCAGTGCCGCACACACGTCGGTGGGAGATAGAGTGAGGGGCTGGTGATCCGCAGGGAGCACAGCCTTGATGGCCACCTCCTTGTTGTCCCTGTCAAAGCGGCCGTAGAAGTGGTTCAGCTCATCAGGGAGGGAGGCGTCAACGGAGAGGGGTGAGGTGTTAGTTGGTTTGTAGTCTGTGATGGCCTGGATGCCCTGCCACATGCGTCGGGGGTCAGAGTTGTTTCTGAAGTGATCCTCTATCCTCAGCTTGTGGTTGTGCTTGGCCTTTTTGATGCCCCTCTGCAGATTAGCCCTGGATGAGCTATAGGCCCGAGCATCCCCTGATCTGAAGGCAATGTCGCGTGCCTTCAGCAGGAGTCGGACCTCACTGTTCATCCATGGCTTCTGATTAGGGAAAGTGGTGATCCGCTTGAGTGTGGTGACACTGCTGATGTTGGAATTGATGTAGTCCAAAACAGATGAGGCATATGAATCAATGTCCGTGTGGGAGTCATGGGTGGCCTGAGTGGCAAACACACCCCAGTCAGTGTTTCCAAAACGCTGCTGGAGCGCTGAGTCAGCTCCCTCTGGCCAGACCTTGACTGTCCTCACTGTAGGTTTCACTCGTTTGATGAGTGCTGAGTACTTGGGCAGTAGGAACAATGAGAGGTGGTCTGATTGACCTAGGTGGGGGAGGGGAACGGCTTTGTACGCATCAGCCATGCTGGTGTATACTTGGTCCAATGTCCTGTCTCCTCTGGTGGGGCATGAGACATTTCGGTGGAATTTGGGCAGTACAGTCTTTAAGTTGGAGTGATTGAAGTCACCCGCGACAATGAAGGCTGCCTCGGGATGCAGAGTCTGTTGTTTGCTAATGGCAGCATGCAGTTCTTTCATAGCAATCTTAGCATTAGCATCCGGGGGGATATAGGCTGCCGTGATAACAGTAGACGTGAACTCTCTGGGCAGATAGAAAGGTCTACACTTAACCATGAGAAACTCCAGGTTAGCTGAGCAGTGACTGTCGGTGATGGTAGTGTCCGTGCACCACGTCTTGTTCACATAAATGCACAAACCTCCACCTCTGGTCTTACCGGAGTCGCCTGCTGTTCTGTCCGCTCGGAGAACGCAGCGCCCTGCTAGCTCGATAGCGTTGTCGGGTACCTCGCTGTTGAGCCAGGTTTCAGTGAAAACCATGATGTTACATTCCTTAATCCATTTGTGGGTGGTGATCCGCAGCCGCAGTTCATCCATCTTGTTTGCCAGGGAACGAACATTTGCAAGGAAAAGGCTAGGTAGTGAGAGTCGGTGTGGAGTTAGCTTTAGCCTAGCTCTCAGCCCACCTCGGCTCCCTCGCCTGTGTTTTCGTTTCCGAGCCGGTCTGGGGCCTCTTCCGGTTGGTGTAGCGGAGTTAGCTGGACCCGCTGTTTTGCTAATCTCGGGTATATCGTCGATAAAGATGACTGGAGTGCCGGAACCGATGTCCAGAAGTTCTTGTTGGCTGTACGATATGTACGCTAAACTGTTTTTAGCGAGAATACTTAAGATAAACAAGCAAATAACTACTAGTTCGCAAACTCTGGAGAGACACTGAGCGTCGCGATGCATGCGCGCCGCCATCTTGGTAATGTGCTCGATGATAAAATCCATGATGGGACAATACGTCCAGATACCCCAACAATATGAACAAATGACCGCATCACCTGACCTTTATCCGGACCTGGATCCCACCCCTGAGTGGATTCCTCCCTATCATGACAGTGATGATGACTATGATGACACTGATACAGTATAAATGAACAGTATAAAATGTGATCCCTTTTGCCAACCCCAGTATAAAATGCTTGCTACAACATAGAGTTTCTTCAACTCACAAAAACAGCTAACGCTGAGATAAGTTTTTCTGTTTGTTCGACTATGAAGTGATTGCCGAAAACTGTTTTCCAGGAAAGTAATTATGGATGCAAATGAATACATTTTGTAATATACTTTAAGATCCTTAAAGGATCTAAGGGGGGATTGTAATGGCAAAAAATATATTTGTACTATTTTGTTTTAGTTTTATATGAAATGTATTGACCTTTCTGTGACCCAATGTACTTTGTTATTTTTAATTATGTGACTGAGGAAGAACCAAAACCGACTGCTCCTTCTCTTGTATCAAAGATGTTATGTGACCTTGGAACACTCCTAACTGCAGGCTGTGGTTTGAGATAGTGGCTCACAACGCCTACGCTTCTTTCCCAGCTTCTTGATCAGCAAACAGGTGCAAGATATGTTTACCCCTAGACCTATGACGTATGAGCATTGGAGTTAAGGATGGTCCTCTCCTCAGCCACAGCATCAGTATCTGAATCCACACTGTTGGTGAAGGAATGCTGATCCAGCTGACCAACGTTGTATATGCATTAAAACTCTCAACTGAGACCAAACATCGTTTATTGATTTCCATAACACACTTAGATATCTTAGGGTGCACATAACACGTCTTCCCAAATGGTCAAGCGATAGGAATCTGCCTTTTAACGCAGGGCGGCCCGGATCGATTCCCGTCATGGCAAATGATGCTTGTAGAAAAATAAAATGAGTCCCAACGTGTGCAACAGAACAGTTCGAAATCTCTTTACATTTGCATCGTCATGAACATGACTTATATCAGGCTAGTGTGGAAATTGCATTGAATCGCAAGAAACAATTTCTCAAGTTGAGCACACGAATGCGTGTCTCGTTTATTTGACTAGCAAAAAACCACTGAAGCGTAAGATGGCGCTGTCCAGTAACCAAACAAGCATGGGGCACACCGTCATCACACACACAGATTATTTAAAGGGACTACGATCCCGGAACAGTCATACTTACATACATAACACATTAAACAACTGCATGAAATAACAGTGTGTAGAACCACACTTAAGAACAAGGGTGAATTATGTAAGTTACATTCACTACACTAGCTCATTTTTTCTTTGTTCATTTTAAGTTTAGAAACAATATTTCGTTTGTGACCATTTTTTTCTGCCGTTTTGACAACAGGCTCATGACGAAAGAACACAAGGCTGTCTGCTGATTGACGCTTGACTGTAGATTTTCGCTTTGTGTCAAAAGGACTCCCTAACGCACACTTTTTCAAAGGAGGTGAATTCATCAGATCTGTTTGAAACATTGCATTTTATCCATGCACGACGACTGCTTACGTACTCGCAGCACAGTTGCCCCATATAAATTGCCCATGAGCGCGGAGCTTGTCTTTGTCAACGTAACAACTTTGCTCCATCAGGGGGAAACGCCGGTTCGACGCCCCTGTAAGCACATCTTTCTCTTATTCCTTTGTTTCAGGCAAGCCACTGTGACGTCAGACGCCTTTACGCATACAGCTTTGCGATGCTTAGACAGTAATAACATAATTCATGTTTACATTTCTTTAATTTTCGACGCATTGTCGTTATTCGTGATGCATCAATGACCAATTCATTATATGGCAATGCAATGAAAAAAGCGTGTGGAAAACAGTGTTAATGACAGATTTGAGAAGCACATTTCTTCAATGTTGGCCGCATGGCATTCCTGTGCAGGTGACAATGGTAATTTTTCAAAACGACAAGGATATTTAAACACATGATTATTTGTTTGGTGTGCTCTATGGCCTCTGCTACAGACCTCATCGAAATGACACTTAGATATCTTAGGGTGCACATATCACGTCTTCCCAAATGGTCTAGCGGATAGGAATCTGCCTTGTAACGCATGGCGTCCCGGGTTCGCTTCCCGTCATGGCAAGTGGTTCTTGTAGAAAAATTAAATGAGTCCCAACGTGTACAACAGAACAGTTCGATATCTCTTTACATTTGCATCGTCATGAACATGACTTATATCAGGCTAGCTCATTTTTTCTTTGTTCATTTTAAGTTTAGAAACAATATTTCGTTCGTGACCATTTTTTTCTGCCGTTTTGACAACAGGCTCATGACGAAAGAACACAAGGCTGTCTGCTGATTGACGCTTGACTGTAGATTTTCGCTTTGTGTCAAAAGGACTCCCTAACGCACACTTTTTCAAAGTAGGTGAATTCATCAGATCTGTTTGAAGCATTGCATTTTATCCATGCACGACGACTGCTTACATACTCGCAGCACAGTTGCCCCATATAAAATGCCCATGAGCGCGGAGCTTGTCTTTGTCAATGTAACAACTTTGCTCCATCAGGGGGAAACGCCGGTTCGACGCCCCTGTAAGCACATGTTTCTCTAATTCCTTTGTTTCAGGCAAGCCACTGTGACGTCAGACGCCTTTACGCAATACTATAATAACATAGAGATCTAATATATAATCTACTAAAATAATATAGAGATCTAATATATAACCTACTATAATAATATAGTACATCTCATATAGAATCTACTATAATAATATAATAGAGAGATCTAATATACAATCTACTATAATAATATAGAGATCTAACATACAATCTACTATAATAATTTAATCGATTATAATTATATAGAGATCTAATATATAAACTACTATCATAATATAATCTACTATAATAACATAGTGATCTAATATATAATCTACGATAATAATGTAGAGATCTAATATATAATCTACTATAATAATATAAGGATCTAATATATAATATACTTTAATAATAGAGTACATATAATATATAAACTACTATAATAATATAATCTACTATAATAATATAGATATTTAATACATAATCTACTATAATAACATAGTACATCTAATATATAATCTACTTTAATAATATAGAGATCTAATATATAATCTGCTATAATAATATCGAGATGAAATATAGAATCTACTATAATAATATAGAACATCTAATATAGAATCTACTATAATAATATAATCTACTATAATAAAATAGATCTAATATATAATCAACTATGATAATATAGAGTTCAAATACATAATCTACTTTAGTAATATATTACATATAATATATAATCAACTATAATAATATAGAGATCTAATATATAATCTACTTTAATAATATAATGTACTATGATAATATAGAGATCTAATATATAATCTACTTTAATAATATAGAGATCTAATATATAATCTACTATAATAAAATAAAGATCTAATATATAATCTTCTAAAATAATATAGAGATCTAATATATAATCTACTATAATAATATAGTACATCTAACATATAATCTACTTTAATAATATAGTACATCTAATATATAATCTACTATAATAATATAGAGATCTAATATACAATCTACTATTATAATATAGTACTTCTAATATATAATCTACTCTAATAATATAGAGATCTAATATATAATCTACTTTAATAATACAGTACATCTAATATATAATCTACTCTAATAATATAGAAATCTAATAAATAATCTACTATAATAATATAAAGATCTAATATATAATCTACTATAATAATATCGAGATGAAATATAGAATCTGCTATAATAATATAGTACATCTAATATAGAATCTACTATAATAATATAATCTACTATAATAAAATAGAGATCTAATATATAATCTATTATGATAATATAGAGATCTAATATATAATCTACTTTAATAATACAGTACATCTAATATATAATCTACTTTAATAATATAATCTACTATGACAATATAGAGATCTAATATATGATCTACTTTAAAAATATTGTACATCTAATATATAATCTACTCTAATAGTATAGAAATCTAATATATAATCTACTATAATAATATAGAGATCTAATATATAATCTACTTTAATAATATAGTACATCTAATATATAATCTACTCTAATAATATAGAAATCTAATATATAATCTACTCTAATAATATAGAAATCTAATATATAATCTACTATAATAATATAGAGATCTAATATATAAACTACTTTAATAATATAGTACATCTAATATATAATCTACTCTAATAATATAGTACATATAATATATAATCTACTCTAATAATATAGAGATCTAACATATAATCTACTATAATAAAATAAAGATCTAATATATAATCTACTATAATAATATCGAGATGAAATATAGAATCTACTATAATAATATAGTACATCTAATATAGAATCTACTGTAATAATATAATCTACAATAATAAAATAGAGATCTAATATATAATCTACTTTAATAATATAGAGATCTAAAAAATAATCTACTAAAATAAAATAAAGATCTTATATATAATCTACTAAAATAATATAGTACATCTAATATATAATCTACTATAATAACATAGAGATCTAATATATAATCTACTTCAATAGTATAGAGATCTAATATATAATCTACTTTAATAATATAGTACATATAATATATAATCTACTATAATAACATAGAAATCTAATATATAATCTACTATAATAATATAGAGATCTAATATATAATCTACTTAAATAATATAGTACATCTAATACAATCTACTCTAATAATATAGAAATCTAATATATAATATACAATAATAATATAGAGATCTAATATAGAATCTACTATAATAATATTGTACATGCAATATATAATCTACTATAATAATATAGAGATCTAAAAAATAATCTACTAAAATAAAATAAAGATCTTATATATAATCTACTAAAATAATATAGAGATCTAATATATAATCTACTATAATAATATAGTACATCTAATATATAATCTACTATAATAATATCGAGATGAAATATAGAATCTACTATAATAATATAATCTACTATAATGAAATAGAGACCTAATATATAATCTACTCTAATAATATAGTTCGTCTAATATATAATGTAATATAATAATATCGAGATGAAATATAGATTCTGCTATAATAATATAGTACATATACTATATGATCAACTATAATAATATAGAGATCTAATATATAATCTACTTTAATAATATAATCTACTATGACAATATAGAGATCTAATATATAATCTACTTTAATAATATAGTACATCTAATATATAATCTACTCTAATAATATAGAGATCTAATATATAATCTACTTTAATAATACAGTACATCTAATATATAATCTACTCTAATAATATAGAAATCTAATATATAATATAATATAATAATATAGAGATCTAATATATAATCTACTATAATAATATAGTACATGTAATATATAATCAACTATAATAATATAATCTACTACAATAAAATAAAATCGAATATATAATCTACTATAATAATATAGAGATCTAATATACAATCTACATTAATAATGTAGAGATCTAATATATAATCTACTATAATAATATAGTATATCTAATCTATAATCTACTATAATAATATAGAGATCTAACACATAATCTACTATAACAATATAAAGATCTAATATATAATCTACTATAATAATATAGTACATCTAATGTATAATCTACTATAATAATATAAATATCTAATATATAATCTACGATAATAATATTGAGATGAAATATATAATCTACTGTAATAATATTGAGATCTAATATATAATCAACTATAATAATATTGTTCGTCTAATATATAATCTACTATAATAATATAGAGATCTAATATATAATCTACTATAATAAAATAAAGATCTAATATTTAATCTACTAAAATAATATAGAGATCTAATATATAATCTACTATAATAATAGAGTACATCAAATATATAATCGACTCTAATAATATAGAGATCTAATATAGAATCTACTATAATAATATAGAGATCTAATATAGAATCTACTATAATAATATAGTACATCTAATATATAATCTTCTCTAATAATATAGAGATCTAATATATAATCTACTATAATAATATAGTACATCTAATATATAATCTACTATAATAATATAGTACATCTAATGTATAATCTACTATAATAATATCAAGATCTAATATATAATCTACGATAATAATATCGAGATGAAATGTATAATCTACTATAATAATATAGTACATCTAATATATAATCTACTATAATAATATAGTACATCTAATGTATAATCTTCTATAATAATATAAAGATCTAATATATAATCTACGATAATAATATCGAGATGAAATGTATAATCTACTGTAATAATATTGAGATCTAATATATAATCTACATTAATAATATCGAGATCTAATATATAATCTACTATAATAATATAGAGATCTAATATATAATCTACTATAATAATATAGAGATCTAACATATAATCTACGATAATAATATAGTACATATAATATATAATCAACTATAATAATATAGAGATCTAATATACAATCTACTATAATAATATAGTACATATAATATATAATCAACTATAATAATATAGAGATCTAATAATCAATCTACATTAATAATATAGACATCTAATATATAATCTACTATAATAATATAGTACATCTAATCTATAATCTACTATAATCATAAAGAGATCTAACATATAATCTACTATAATAATATCGAGAAGAAATATAGAATCTACTATAATAATATAGTACATCTAATATAGAATCTACTGTAATAATATAATCTACTATAATAAAATAGAGATCTAATATATAATCTACGATAATAATATCGAGATCTAATATAGAATCTTCTACAATAATATTGAGATCTTATATATAATCTACTCTAATAATATAGTTCGTCTAATATATATATACTATAATAATAAAGAGATCTAATATAGAATCTACTATAATAATATAGTACATCTAATATATAATATACTATAATAATATAGAGATCTAACATATAATCTACGATAATAATATCGAGATGAAATATATAATCTACAATAATAATATAGTACATCTAACATATAATCGACTGTCATAAAAAAGAGATTTAATATATAATCTACTATAATAATATAGTACATATAATATATAATCAACTATAATAATATAGAGATCTAATATATAATTTACTTTAATAATATAGAGATCTAATATAATATCTACTATAATAATATAGTACATCTAACATATAATCTACTATAATAATATTGAGCTCTAATATATAATCTACTATAATAATATAGTTTGTCTAATATATAATCTACTATAATAATATAGAGATCTAATATATAATCTACTATAATAATATAGTGCATCTAATCTATAATCTACTATAATAATATAGAGATCTAACATATAATCTACTATAATAATATAGTACATATAATATATAATCAACTATAATAATATAGAGATCTAATATACAATCTACATTAATAATTTAGAGATCTAATATATAATCTACTATAATAATATAGTATATCTAATCTATAATCTACTATAATAATATAGAGATCTGATATATATTCTACTTTAATAATATAATCTACTATGATAATATAGAGATCTAATCTATAATCTACTATAATAATATAGAGATCTAACACATAATCTACTATAACAATATAAAGATCTAGTATATAATCTACTATAATAATATAGAGATCTAGTATATAATCTACTATAATATTATAGTACATCTAATATATAATCTACTATAATAATATAATCTACTATAATAAAATAGATATCTAATATATAATCTACTATGATAATATATTACATATAATATATAATCAACTATAATAATATAGAGATCTAATATGTAATCTACTTTAATAATCTAATCTACTGTGATAATAAGGAGATCTAATATATAATCTACTATAATAATATAGTTTGTCTAATATAAAATGTACTATAATAATATAGAGATCTAATAAACAATCTACTATAATAATATAGAGATCTAATATATAATCTACAATAATAATATAGTACATCTAATATATAATCTACTATAATAATATAAAGATCTAATATATAATCTACTATAATAATATAAAGATCTAATATATAATCTTCGATAATAATATCGAGATGCAATATATAATCTACTATATTAATATAGTTCGTCTAATATATAATCTACTATAATAATATAGAGATCTAATATATAATCTACTATAATAATATCGAGATGAAATATATAATCTACTATAATAAAATAGAGATCTAATATAGAATCTACTATAACAATATAAAGATCTAATATATAATCTACTATAATAATATAGAGATCTAATATACAATCTACATGAATAATTTAGAGATCTAATATATAATCTACTATAATAATATAGTATATCTAATCTATAATATACTATAATAATATAGAGATCTAACACATAATCTACTATAACAATATAAAGATCTAATATATAATCTACTATAATAATATAGAGATCTAACAAATAATCTACTATAATAATATAAAGATCTAGTATATAATCTACTATAATATTATAGTACATCTAATATATAATCTACTATAATAATATAGTACATCAAATATATAATCGACTCTAATAATATAGAGATCTAATATATAATCTACTATAATAATATAGAGATCTAATATAGAATCTACAATAATAATTTATACATCTAATATCTCATCTACTATAATAATATAGATATCTAACATACAATCTACTATAATAATATAGTACATATAATATATAATCAACTATAACAATATAATCTACTACAATAAAATAAAATCTAATATATAATCTACTATAATAATACAGAGATCTAATATAGAATCTACTATAATAATATGGTACATCTAATATATAATCTACTATAATAACATAGAGATCTAATATATAAACTACTTCAATAATTTAGTACATCTAATATATAATGTATTCTAAAAATATAGAGATCTAATATATAATCTACTATAATAATATAGTACATATAATATATAATCAACTATAATAATATAGAGATCTAATATACAATCTACTATAATAATATAGTACATATAATATATAATCAACTATAATAATATAGAGATCTAATATACAATCTACATTAATAATTTAGAGATCTAATATATAATCTACTATAATAGTATAGTATATCTAATCTATAATCTACTATAATAATATAGAGATCTAACACATAATCTACTATAACAAAATAAAGATCTAATATATAATCTACTATAATAATATAGTACATCTAATGTATAATCTACTATAATAATATAAATATCTAATATATAATCTACAATAATAATATTGAGATGAAATATATAATCTACTGTAATAATATTGAGATCTAATATATAATCAACTATAATAATATTGTTCGTCTAATATATAATCTACTATAATAAAATAAAGATCTAATATTTAATCTACTAAAATAATATGGAGATCTAATATATAATCTACTATAATAATATAGAGATCTAATATATAATCTACTATAATAAAATAAAGATCTAATATTTAATCTACTAAAATAATATAGAGATCTAATATATAATCTACAATAATAATATAGTACATCAAATATATAATCGACTCTAATAATATAGAGATCTAATATATAATCTAATATAATAATATAGAGATCTAATATAGAATCTACTATAATAATATAGAGATCTAATATAGAATCTACTATAATAATATAGTACATCTAATGTATAATCTACTATAATAATATAGAGATCTAATATATAATCTACTATAATAATATAGTACATCTAATATATAATCTACTATAATAATATAGTACATCTAATGTATAATCTACTATAATAATATAAAGATCTAATATATAATCTACGATAATAATATCGAGATGAAATGTATAATCTACTATAATAATATAGTACATCTAATATATAAACTACTATAATAATATAGTACATCTAATGTATAATATTCTATAATAATATAAAGATCTAATATATAATCTACGATAATAATATCGAGATGAAATGTATAATCTACTGTAATAATATTGAGATCTAATATATAATCTACATTAATAATATCGAGATCTAACATATAATCTACTATAATAATATAGTGCATCTAATCTATAATCTACTAAAATAATATAGAGATCTCACATATGATCTACTATAATAACATAGTACTTCTAATATATAATCTACTATAATAATATAGAGATCTAACATATAATCTACTATAATAATATAGTACATATAATATATAATCAACTATAATAATAAAGAGATCTAATATACAATCTACTATAATAATATAGTACATATAATATATAATCAACTGTAATAATATAGAGATCTAATATACAATCTACATTAATAATATAGAGATCTAATATATAATCTACTGTACAAATATAGAGATCTAACATATAATCTACTATAATAATATCGAGATGAAATATAGAATCTACTATAATAATATAGTACATCTAATATAGAATCTACTGTAATAATATAATCTACTATAATAAAATAGAGATCTAATATATAATCTACGACAATAATATCGAGATCTAATATAGAATCTACTACAATAATATTGAGATCTAATATAGAATCTACTCTAATAATATAGTTCGTCTAATATATATATATACTATAATAATATAGTGATCTAATATATAATCTACTATAATAATATAGTACATCTAATATATAATATACTATAATAATATAGAGATCTAACATATAATCTACGATAATAATATCGAGATGAAATATATAATCTACTATAATAATATAATCTACTATAATAATATAGTACATCTAACATATAATCGACTGTAATAAAATAGAGATCTCATATATAATCTACTGTAATAATATTGAGATCTAATATATAATCTACATTAATAATATCGAGATCTAATATATAATCTACTATAATAACATAGTACATCTAATATATAATCTACTATAATAATATAGAGATCTAACACATAATCTACTATAATAATATAGTACATATAATATATAATCAACTATAATAATATAGAGATCTAATATACAATCTACATTAATAATTTAGAGATCTAATATATAATCTACTATAATAATATAGTATATCTAATCTATAATCTACTATAATAATATAGAGATCTAACACATAATATACTATAACAATATAAAGATCTAATATATAATCTACAATAATAATATAGTACATCAAATATATAATCGACTCTAATAATATAGAGATCTAATATATAATCTACTATAATAATATAGAGATCTAATATAGAATCTACTATAATAATATAGAGATCTAATATAGAATCTACTATAATAATATAGTACATCTAATGTATAATCTACTATAATAATATAAATATCTAATATATAATCTACAATAATAATATTGAGATGAAATATATAATCTACTGTAATAATATTGAGATCTAATATATAATCAACTATAATAATATTGTTCGTCTAATATATAATCTACTATAATAAAATAAAGATCTAATATTTAATCTACTAAAATAATATAGAGATCTAATATATAATCTACTATAATAATATAGAGATCTAATATTTAATCTACTAAAATAATATAGAGATCTAATATATAATCTACAATAATAATATAGTACATCAAATATATAATCGACTCTAATAATATAGAGATCTAATATATAATCTAATATAATAATATAGAGATCTAATATAGAATCTACTATAATAATATAGAGATCTAATATAGAATCTACTATAATAATATAGTACATCTAATGTATAATCTACTATAATAATATAGAGATCTAATATTTAATCTACTATAATAATATATAGATCTAACATATAATCTACTATAATAATATAGTACATATAATATATAATCAAGTATAATAATATATAGATCTAATATACAATCTACTATAATAATATAGTACATATAATATATAATCAACTATAATAATATAGAGATCTAATATACAATCTACATTAATAATTTAGAGATCTAATATATAATCTACTATAATAATATAGTATATCTAATATATAATCTACGATAATAATATTGAGATGAAATATATAATCTACTGTAATAATATTGAGAGCTAATATATAATCAACTATAATAATATTGTTCGTCTAATATATAATCTACTATAATAATATAGAGATCTAATATATAATCTACTATAATAAAATAAAGATCTAATATTTAATCTACTAAAATAATATAGAGATCTAATATATAATCTACTATAATAATATAGTACACCAAATATATAATCGACTCTAATAATATAGATATCTAATATAGAATCTACTATAATAATATAGAGATCTAATATAGAATCTACTACAATAATATTGAGATCTTATATATAATCTACTCTAATAATATAGTTCGTCTAATATATATATACTATAATAATAAAGAGATCTAATATAGAATCTACTATAATAATATAGTACATCTAATATATAATATACTATAATAATATAGAGATCTAACATATAATCTACGATAATAATATCGAGATGAAATATATAATCTACTATAATAATATAATCTACAATAATAATATAGTACATCTAACATATAATCTACTATAATAATATAGTACATATAATATATAATCAACTATAATAATATAGTACATATAATATATAATCAACTATAATAATATAGAGATCTAATATATAATTTACTTTAATAATATAGAGATCTAATATAATATCTACTATAATAATATAGTACATCTAACATATAATCTACTAGAATAATATAGTTTGTCTAATATATAATCTACTATAATAATATAGAGATCTAATATATAATCTACTATAATAATATAGAGATCTAATATATAATCTACTATAATAATATAGTGCATCTAATCTATAATCTACTATAATAATATAGAGATCTAACATATAATCTACTATAATAATATAGTACATATAATATATAATCAACTATAATAATATAGAGATCTAATATACAATCTACATTAATAATGTAGAGATCTAATATATAATCTACTATAATAATATAGTATATCTAATCTATAAACTACTATAATAATATAGAGATCTAACACATAATCTACTGTAACAATATAAAGATCTAATATATAATCTACTATAATAATATAGTACATCTAATGTATAATCTACTAAAATAATATAGAGATCTAATATATAATCTACAATAATAATATAGTACATCAAATATATAATCGACTCGAATAATATAGAGATCTAATATATAATCTAATATAATAATATAGAGATCTAATATAGAATCTACTATAATAATATAGAGATCTAATATAGAATCTACTATAATAATATAGTACATCTAATGTATAATCTACTATAATAATATAGAGATCTAATGTATAATCTACTATAATAATATAAAGATCTAATATATAATCTACGATAATAATATCGAGATGAAATGTATAATCTACTATAATAATATAGTACATCTAATATATAATCTACTATAATAATATAGTACATCTAATGTATAATATTCTATAATAATATAAAGATCTAATATATAATCTACGATAATAATATCGAGATGAAATGTATAATCTACTATAATAATATAGTACATATAATATATAATAAACTATAATAATAAAGAGATCTAATATACAATCTACTATAATAATATAGTACATATAATATATAATCTACTGTAATAATATAGAGATCTAACATATAATCTACTATAATAATATCGAAATGAAATATAGAATCTACTATAATAATATAGTACATCTAATATAGAATCTACTGTAATAATATAATCTACTATAATAAAATAGAGATCTAATATATAATCTACGATAATAATATCGAGATCTAATATAGAATCTACTACAATAATATTGAGATCTAATATAGAATCTACTCTAATAATATAGTTCGTCTAATATATATATATACTATAATAATATAGTGATCTAATATATAATCTACTATAATAATATAGTACATCTAATATATAATATACTATAATAATATAGAGATCTAACATATAATCTACGATATTAATATCGAGATGAAATATATAATCTACTATAATAATATAATCTACTATAATAATATAGTACATCTAACATATAATCGACTGTAATAAAATAGAGATCTCATATATAATCAACTGTAATAATATTGAGATCTAATATATAATCTACATTAATAATATCGAGATCTAATATATAATCTACTATAATAACATAGTACATCTAATATATAATCTACTTTAATAATATAGAGATCTAACACATAATCTACTATAATAATATAGTACATATAATATATAATCAACTATAATAATATAGAGATCTAATATACAATCTACATTAATAATTTAGAGATCTAATATATAATCTACTATAATAGTATAGTATATCTAATCTATAATCTACTATAATAATATAGAGATCTAACACATAATCTACTATAACAAAATAAAGATCTAATATATATTCTACTATAATAATATAGTACATCTAATGTATAATCTACTATAATATTATAAATATCTAATATATAATCTACAATAATAATATTGAGATGAAATATATAATCTACTGTAATAATATTGAGATCTAATATATAATCAACTATAATAATATTGTTCGTCTAATATATAATCTACTATAATAAAAAAAAGATCTAATATTTAATCTACTAAAATAATATAGAGATCAAATATATAATCTACTATAATAATATAGAGATCTAATATAGAATCTACTATAATAATATAGAGATCTAATATAGAATCTACTATAATAATATAGTACATCTAGTGTATAATCTACTATAATAATATAGAGATCTAATATATAATCTACTATAATAATATAGTACATCTAATATATAATCTACTATAATAATATAGTACATCTAATGTATAATCTACTATAATAATATAAAGATCTAATATATAATCTACGATAATAATATCGAGATGAAATGTATAATCTACTATAATAATATAGTACATCTAATGTATAATATTCTATAATAATATAAAGATCTAATATATAATCTACGATAATAATATCGAGATGAAATGTATAATCTACTATAATAATATAGTACATAAAATATATAATCAACTATAATAATAAAGAGATCTAATATACAATCTACTATAATAATATAGTACATATAATATATAATCAACTATAATAATATAGAGATCTATTATACAATCTACATTAATAATATAGAGATCTAATATATAATCTACTGTAATAATATAGAGATCTAACATATAATCTACTATAATAATATCGAGATGAAATATAGAATCTACTATAATAATATAGTACATCTAATATAGAATCTACTGTAATAATATAATCTACAATAATAAAATAGAGATCTAATATATAATCTACGATAATAATATTGAGATCTAATATAGAATCTACTACAATAATATTGAGATCTAATATAGAATCTACTCTAATAATATAGTTCGTCTAATATATATATATACTATAATAATATAGTGATCTAATATATAATCTACTATAATAATATAGTACATCTAATATATAATATACTATAATAATATAGAGATCTAACATATAATCTACGATAATAATATCGAGATGAAATATATAATCTACTATAATAATATAATCTACTATAATAATATAGTACATCTAACATATAATCGACTGTAATAAAATAGAGATCTCATATATAATCTACTGTAATAATATTGAGATCTAATATATAATCTACATTAATAATATCGAGATCTAATATATAATCTACTATAATAACATAGTACATCTAATATATAATCTACTATAATAATATAGAGATCTAACACATAATCTACTATAATATTATAGTACATATAATATATAATCAACTATAATAATATAGAGATCTAATATACAATCTACATTAATAATTTAGAGATCTAATATATAATCTACTATAATAATATAGTATATCTAATCTATAATCTACTATAATAATATAGAGATCTAACACATAATTTACTATAACAATATAAAGATCTATTATATAATCTACAATAATAATATAGTACATCAAATATATAATCGACTCTAATAATATAGAGATCTAATATATAATCTACTATAATAATATAGAGATCTAATATAGAATCTACTATAATAATATAGAGATCTAATATAGAATCTACTATAATAATATAGTACATCTAATGTATAATCTACTATAATAATATAGAGATCTAATATAGAATCTACTATAATAATATAGTACATCTAATATATAATCTACTATAATAATATAGTACATCTAATGTATAATCTACTATAATAATATAAAGATCTAATATATAATCTACGATAATAATATCGAGATGAAATGTATAATCTACTATAATAATATAGTACATCTAATATATAATCTACTATAATAATATAGTACATCTAATGTATAATATTCTATAATAATATAAAGATCTAATATATAATCTACGATAATAATATCGAGATGAAATGTATAATCTACTGTAATAATATAGTACATCTAATATATAATCTACTATAATAATATAGTACATCTAATGTATAATCTACTATAATAATATAAAGATCTAATATATAATCTACGATAATAATATCGAGATGAAATGTATAATCTACTATAATAATATAGTACATCTAATGTATAATATTCTATAATAATATAAAGATCTAATATATAATCTACGATAATAATATCGAGATGAAATGTATAATCTACTATAATAATATAGTACATAAAATATATAATCAACTATAATAATAAAGAGATCTAATATACAATCTACTATAATAATATAGTACATATAATATATAATCAACTATAATAATATAGAGATCTATTATACAATCTACATTAATAATATAGAGATCTAATATATAATCTACTGTAATAATATAGAGATCTAACATATAATCTACTATAATAATATCGAGATGAAATATAGAATCTACTATAATAATATAGTACATCTAATATAGAATCTACTGTAATAATATAATCTACAATAATAAAATAGAGATCTAATATATAATCTACGATAATAATATTGAGATCTAATATAGAATCTACTACAATAATATTGAGATCTAATATAGAATCTACTCTAATAATATAGTTCGTCTAATATATATATATACTATAATAATATAGTGATCTAATATATAATCTACTATAATAATATAGTACATCTAATATATAATATACTATAATAATATAGAGATCTAACATATAATCTACGATAATAATATCGAGATGAAATATATAATCTACTATAATAATATAATCTACTATAATAATATAGTACATCTAACATATAATCGACTGTAATAAAATAGAGATCTCATATATAATCTACTGTAATAATATTGAGATCTAATATATAATCTACATTAATAATATCGAGATCTAATATATAATCTACTATAATAACATAGTACATCTAATATATAATCTACTATAATAATATAGAGATCTAACACATAATCTACTATAATATTATAGTACATATAATATATAATCAACTATAATAATATAGAGATCTAATATACAATCTACATTAATAATTTAGAGATCTAATATATAATCTACTATAATAATATAGTATATCTAATCTATAATCTACTATAATAATATAGAGATCTAACACATAATTTACTATAACAATATAAAGATCTATTATATAATCTACAATAATAATATAGTACATCAAATATATAATCGACTCTAATAATATAGAGATCTAATATATAATCTACTATAATAATATAGAGATCTAATATAGAATCTACTATAATAATATAGAGATCTAATATAGAATCTACTATAATAATATAGTACATCTAATGTATAATCTACTATAATAATATAGAGATCTAATATAGAATCTACTATAATAATATAGTACATCTAATATATAATCTACTATAATAATATAGTACATCTAATGTATAATCTACTATAATAATATAAAGATCTAATATATAATCTACGATAATAATATCGAGATGAAATGTATAATCTACTATAATAATATAGTACATCTAATATATAATCTACTATAATAATATAGTACATCTAATGTATAATATTCTATAATAATATAAAGATCTAATATATAATCTACGATAATAATATCGAGATGAAATGTATAATCTACTGTAATAATATTGAGATCTAATATATAATCTACATTAATAATATCGAGATCTAACATATAATCTACTATAATAATATAGTGCATCTAATCTATAATCTACTATAATAATATAGAGATCTAACATATAATCTACTATAATAACATAGTACTTCTAATATATAATCTACTATAATAATATAGAGATCTAACATATAATCTACTATAATAATATAGTACATATAATATATAATCAACTATAATAATAAAGAGATCTAATATACAATCTTCTATAATAATATAGTACATATAATATATAATCAACTATAATAATATAGAGATCTAATATACAATCTACATTCATAATATAGAGATCTAATATATAATCTACTGTAATAATATAGAGATCTAACATATAATCTACTATAATAATATCGAGATGAAATATAGAATCTACTATAATAATATAGTACATCTAATATAGAATCTACTGTAATAATATAATCTCCTATAATAAAATAGAGATCTAATATATAATCTACGATAATAATATCGAGATCTAATATAGAATCTACTACAATAATATTGAGATCTAATATAGAATCTACTCTAATAATATAGTTCGTCTAATATATATATATACTATAATAATATAGTGATCTAATATATAATCTACTATAATAATATAGTACATCTAATATATAATATACTATAATAATATAGAGATCTAACATATAATCTACGATAATAATATCGAGATGAAATATATAATCTACTATAATAATATAATCTACTATAATAATATAGTACATCTAACATATAATCGACTGTAATAAAATAGAGATCTCATATATAATCTACTGTAATAATATTGAGATCTAATATATAATCTACATTAATAATATCGAGATCTAATATATAATCTACTATAATAACATAGTACATCTAATATATAATCTACTATAATAATATAGAGATCTAACACATAATCTACTATAATAATATAGTACATATAATATATAATCAACTATAATAATATAGAGATCTAATATACAATCTACATTAATAATTTAGAGATCTAATATATAATCTACTATAATAATATAGTATATCTAATATATAATCTACGATAATAATATTGAGATGAAATATATAATCTACTGTAATAATATTGAGAGCTAATATATAATCAACTATAATAATATTGTTCGTCTAATATATAATCTACTATAATAATATAGAGATCTAATATATAATCTACTATAATAAAATAAAGATCTAATATTTAATCTACTAAAATAATATAGAGATCTAATATATAATCTACTATAATAATATAGTACATCTAATATATAATCTACTATAATAATATAGAGATCTAACACATAATCTACTATAATAATATAGTACATATAATATATAATCAACTATAATAATATAGAGATCTAATATACAATCTACATTAATAATTTAGAGATCTAATATATAATCTACTATAATAATATAGTTTATCTAATCTATAATCTACTATTATAATAATATAGAGATCTAACACATAATTTACTATAACAATATAAAGATCTAATATATAATCTACTATAATAATATAGTACATCTAATGTATAATCTACTATAATAATATAAATATCTAATATATAATCTACGATAATAATATTGAGATGAAATATATAATCTACTGTAATAATATTGAGATCTAATATATAATCAACTATAATAATATTGTTCGTCTAATATATAATCTACTAAAATAATATAGAGATCTAATATATAATCTACTATAATAATATAGAGATCTAATATATAATCTACTATAATAAAATAAAGATCTAATATTTAATCTACTAAAATAATATCGAGATCTAATATATAATCTACAATAATGATATAGTACATCAAATATATAATCGACTCTAATAATATAGAGATCTAACATATAATCTACTATAATAATATAGTGCATCTAATCTATAATCTACTATAATAATATAAAGATCTAACATATAATCTACTATAATAACATAGTACATCTAATATATAATTTACTATGATAATATAGAGATCTAACATATTATCTACTATAATAATATAGAGATCTAATATAGAATGTACTATAATAATTTATACATCTAATATATAGTCTACTATAATAATATAGAGATCTAATATATAATCTACTATAATAATATAGAGATCTAATATAGAATCTACTATAATAATATAGTACATCTAATATATAATCTACTATAATAATATAGAGATCTAATATATAATCTACTCTAATAATATAGTACATCTAATGTATAATCTACTATAATAATATAGTACATCTAATGTATAATCTACTATAATAATATAAAGATCTAATATATAATCTACGATAATAATATCGAGATGAAATGTATAATCTACTATAATAATATAGTACATCTAATATATAATCTACTATAATAATATAGTACATCTAATGTATAATCTACTATAATAATATAAAGTTCTAATATATAATCTACGATAATAATATCGAGATGAAATGTATAATCTACTGTAATAATATTGAGATCTAATACATAATATACTATAATAACATAGTACATCTAATATATAATCTACTATAATAATATAAAGATCTAACATATAATCTACTATAATAACATAGTACATCTAATATATAATTTACTATAATAATATAGAGATCTAACATATTATCTACTATAATAATATAGAGATCTAATATAGAATGTACTATAATAATTTATACATCTAATATATAGTCTACTATAATAATATAGAGATCTAATATATAATCTACTATAATAATATAGAGATCTAATATAGAAACTACTATAATAATATAGTACATCTAATATATAATCTATTCTAAGAATATAGAAATCTAATATATAATCTACTATAATAATATAGAGATCTAATATATAATCTAGTTTAATAATATAGTACATCTAATATATAATCTACTCTAATAATATAGAAATCTAATATATAATCTACTATAATAATATCGAGAAGTAATATAGAATCTACTATAATAATATAGAGATCTAACATATAATCTACTATAATCATATAGAGATCTAACATAAAATCTACTATAATATTATAAAGATCTAATATATAATCTACTATAATAATATAAAGATCTAATATATAATCTGCTGTAATAATATAGTACATCTAATATAGAATCTACTATAATAATATAATCTACAATAATAAAATAGAGATCTAATATATAATCTCCTATGATAATATAGAGATCTAATATATAATCAACTATAATAATATAGAGATCTAATATATAATCTACTTTAATAATATAATCTACTATGACAATATAGAGATCTAATATTTAATCTACTTTAATAATATAGTACATCTAATACATAATCTACTCTAACAATATATAGATCTAATATATAATCTACTATAATAATATAGAGATCTAATGTATAATCTACTTTAATAATACAGTACATCTAATATATAATCTACTCTAATAATATAGAAATCTATTATATAATATACTGTAATAATATAGAGATCTAATATATAATCTAGTATAATAATATAGTACATGTAATATATAATCTACTATAATCATATAGAGATCTAACATATAATCTACTATAATAATATAAAGATCTAATATATAATCTACTATAATAATATAAAGATCTAATATATAATCTGCTATAATAATATAGTACATCTAATATAGAATCTACTATAATAATATAATCTACAATAATAAAATAGAGATCTAATATATAATCTCCTATGATAATATAGAGATCTAATATATAATCTACTATAATAATGTATTACATATAATATATAATCAACTATAATAATATAGAGATCTAATATATAATCTACTCTAATAATATAGAAATCTATTATATAATATACTATAATAATATAGAGATCTAATATAGAATCTAGTATAATAATATAGTACATGTAATATATAATCTACTATAATAATATAGAGATCTAACATATAATCTACTTTAATAATATAGAGATCTAACATATAATCTACTATAATAATATCGAGATGAAATATATAATCTACTATAATAATATAATCTACTATAATAAAATAGAGATCCAATATATAATCTACTTTAATAATATAGAGATCTAATATATAATCTACTATAATAATATAAAGATCTAATATATAATCTACTTTAATAATATAGTACATCTAATATATCATCTACTATAATAATATAGAGATTTAATATATGATCTACTTTAATAATATAGAGATCCAATATATAATCTAGTTTAATAATATAGTAAATCTAATATATAATCTACTATAATAAAATAGAGATCTAATATAGAATCTACTATAATAATATAGTACATCTAATATATAATCTACTATAATAATATAAAGATCTAATATATAATCTACTATAATAATATAGAGATCTAATATAGAATCTACTATAATAATATAAAGATCTAATATATAATCTACTATAATAATATAGAGATCTAATATAGAATCTACTATAATAATATAGTACATCTAATATATAATCTACTATAATAATATAGAGATCTAATATTTAATCTACTATAATAATATATAGATCTAATATATAATCTACTATAATAATATAAAGATCTAATATATAATCTGCTATAATAATATAGTACATCTAATATATAATCAAGTATAATAATATAGAGATCTAATATACAATCTACTATAATAATATAGTACATATAATATATAATCAACTATAATAATATAGAGATCTAATATACAATCTACATTAATAATTTAGAGATCTAATATATAATCTACTATAATAATATAGTATATCTAATCTATAATCTACTATAATAATATAGAGATCTAACACATAATCTACTATAACAATATAAATATATAATATATAATCTACTATAATAATATAGTACATCTAATGTATAATCTACTATAATAATATAAATATCTAATATATAATCTACGATAATAATATTGAGATGAAATATATAATCTACTGTAATAATATTGAGATCTAATATATAATCAACTATAATAATAATATCGAGATGAAATTTATAATCTACTATAATAATATAATCTACTATAATAAAATAGAGATCCAATATATAATCTACTTTAATAATATAGAGATCTAATATATAATCTACTATAATAATATATTACATATTATATATAATCAACTATAATAATATAGAGATCTAATATATAATCTACTTTAATAATATAATCTACTATGACAATATAGTACATCTAATACATAATCTACTCTAATTATATATAGATCTAATATATAATCTACGATAATAATATAGAGATCCAATATATAATCTACTTTAATAATATAGTACATATAATATATAATCAACTATAATAATATAGAGATCTAATATATAATCTACTTTAATAATATAATCTACTATGACAATATAGAGATCTAATATATGATCTACTTTAATAATATAGTACATCTAATATATAATCTACTATAATAATATAGAGATCTAACATATAATCTACTATAATAATATAAAGATCTAATATATAATCTACTATAATAATATCGAGATGATATATAGAATTTGCTATAATAATATAGTACATCTAATATATAATCTACTATAATAATATAATTTACTATAATAAAATAGAGATCTAACATATAATCATCTTTAATAATATAGTACATCTAATATATAATCTACTCTAATAATATAGAGATCTAATATATAATCTACTATTATAATATAGAGATCCAATATATAATCTAGTTTAATAATATAGTAAATCTAATATATAATCTAATCTAAGAATATGGAAATCTAATATATAATCTACTATAATAATATAGAGATCTAATATATAATCTACTCTAATAATATAGTATATCTAATACAATCTACTCTAATAATATAGAAATCTAATATATAATATACTATAATAATATAGAGATCTTATATATAATCTACTTTAATAATATAATCTACTTTAATAATATTGTACATATAATATATAATCTACTCTAATAATATAGAAATCTAATATATAATCTACAATAATAATATGGAGATCTAATATATAATCTACTTTAATAATATAGTACATCTAATACAATCTACTCTAATAATACAGAAATCTAATATATAATATACTATAATAATATAGAGATCTAATATATAATCTACTATAATAATATAGTACTTGCAATATATAATCTACTATAATAATATAGAGATCTAACATATAATCTACTATAATAAAATAAAGATCTAATGTATAATCTACTATAATAATATCGAGATGAAATATAGAATCTACTATAATAATATAGTACATCTAATATAGAATCTACTGTATTAATGTAATCTACTATAATAAAATAGAGATCTAATATATAATCTACTTTAATAATATAGAGATCTAAAAAATAATCTACTAAAATAAAATAAAGATCTTATATATAATCTACTGAAATAAAATAGAGATCTAATATATAATCTACTCTAATAATATAGTTCGTCTAATATATAATCTACTATAATAATATAGAGATCTAATATAGAATCTACTATAATAATATAGTACATCTAATATATAATCTACTATAATCATATAGAGATCTAATATATAATCTACTATAATAATATCAAGATGAAATATAGAATCTACTATAATAATATAGTACATCTAATATATAATATACTCTAATAATATAGAGATCTAAATATAATCTACTATAATAATATACTACATCTAATATATAATCTACTATAATAATATAATTACTAAAATAAAATAGAGATCTAATATTGAATCTACTATAATAATTTAGTACATCTAATATATAATCTACGATAATAATATAGAGATCTAATATATAATCTACTATAATAATATAAAGATCTAATATATAATCTACTTTAATAATATAGTACATCTAATATATCATCTACTATAATAATATAGAGATCTAATATATGATCTACTTTAATAATATAGAGATCCAATATATAATCTAGTTTAATAATATAGTAAATCTAATATATAATCTATTCTAAGAATATGGAAATCTAATATATATTATCTACTATAATCATATAGAGATCTAACATATAATCTACTATAATAATATAAAGATCTAATATATAATCTACTATAATAATATCGAGATGAAATATATAATCTACTATAATAATATAAACTACAATAATAAAATAGAGATCTAATATATAATCTCCTATGATAATATAGAGATCTAATATATAATCTACTATAATAATGTATTACATATAATATATAATCAACTATAAATATATATAGATCTAATATATAATCTACTTTAATAATATAGTACATCTAATATATAATCTACTCTAATAATATATAGATCTAATATATAATCTACTATAATAATATAGAGATCTAATGTATAATCTACTTTACAAATACAGTACATCTAATATATAATCTACTCTAATAATATAGAAATCTATTATATAATATACTATAATAATATAGAGATCTAATATATAATCTACTAAAATAATATAAAGATCTAATATATAATCTTCTATAATAATATCAAGATGAAATATATAATTTACTATAATAATATAGTTCATCTAATATATAATCTACTTTAATAATGTCATATATCTAATATATAATCAACTATAATAATAGAGTTCTAATATATAATCTACTATAATAATATAGAGATCTAATATATAATCTACTATAATAATATTGTACATCTAATATATAATCTTCTATAATAATATAATCTACTATAATAATATACATATCTAATATATAATCTACTGTAAAATATTTTAGATCTACTATAATAATATAGAGATCTAAAATATAATCCAATGTAATAATATAGCGATCTAATATATAATATAATCTACTATAATAATATCGAGATCTAATATACAATCTACTATAATAATATAGTACATCTAATATATAATGTAATAAATACATACATTTCTATAATAATATAGAGATCTAATATGTACTCTACTTTAATAATATAGAGATCTAATATATAATTATAATAATATAACGTACTATAATAATATAGAGATCTCACATATAATCTACTATAATAATATAGAAATCTAATATATAATCTACTATTATAATATATTACATCTAATATATAATATACTATAATAATATTGTACATCTAATATATAATCTCCTATAATAATATAATCTAGTATGATAATATGGAGATCTAATATATAATCTACTATAATAATATAGAGATATAATATATAATCTACAATAATAATATCGAGATGAAATATATAATCTACTATAATAATATAATCTACTATATTAATATAGTACATCTAATATATAATCTACTGCAATATTATAGAGATCTAATATTTATAAATTATATATATAATAATAATATAGAGATCTAATATATAATCTACTATAATAATATAGAGATCTAATATATAATCTACTATAATAATATAGAGATCTAATATATAATCTACTATAATAATATAAAGATCTAATATATAATCGACTATAATAATATTGAGATCTAATATATAATCTACTATAATAATATAATGTACTATAATAATATAGAGATCAAATACATAATCTACTGTAATAATATAGTACATCTAATATATAATCGACTGTAATAATATAGAGATTTAATATATAATCTACTATATTAATATAGTACATCTAATGTATAATCTACTATAATAAAATAATCTATTACAATAATATAGAGATCTAATATATAGTCTACTATAATAATATAGAGATCTAATATATAATCTACTTTAATAATAGAAAGATGTAATATATAACCTACAATAAAAATATAGTACATCTAATATATATTCTACTATAATAATATAATCTACTATCATAATATAGTACATCTAATATATAATCTACTATAATAATATATAGATCTAATATATAATCTACTATAATTATATAGAGATCTAATATACAGAGATCTGATAAATAATCGACTATAATAATATAGAGATCTAATATATAATATAATATAATAATATAATGTACTTTCATAATAGAGTACATCTAATACATAATCGACTATAATAATATAGAGATTTAATATAGAATGTACTATAATAATATAGTACATCTAATATATAATCTACTATAATAATATAGAGATTTAATAATAATCTAAAATAATAATATAGTACATCTAATATATAATCTACTATAATAATATATAGTTCTAATATATAATCTACTATAACAATATAAAGATCTAATTTTGAGAGATCTGATATATAATGTGCGATAATAATATAGAGATCTAATATATAATCCACAATAATAATAGAATGTACTATAATAATATAGTACATCTAATATATAATCTATTATAATAGTATATTGATCTAATATATAATCTACTGTAATAATATAATCTACTATAATAATATAGAGATCAAACATATATTCTACTATAATAATATCGTACATCTAATATAGAATCTACTATAATAATATAGAGATCTAATATATAATCTACTTTAATAATATCGAGATCTAATATATAATCTACTATAATAATATAGTCCATTTAATGTATAATATACTATAATAATATAATCTACTATCATAATATAAAGATCTAATATATAATCTACTATAATAATATAGAGATCTAATTTATAATCTACTATAATACTATAGTACATCTAATATATAATATACTATAATAATATAATCTACTATAATAATATCGCACATCTAATATATAATCGACTATAATGATATACAGATCTAATTTATAATCTACTTTAATAATATAATCTACTATCATAATATAAAGATCTAATATATAATCTACTGTAATAATATAGAGATCTAATATATAATATACTATAATAATATTAAGATCTAATATATAATCTACTATAAAAATATAGATATAATCTACTATAATAATATAGATATCTAATATATAATATACTGTAAAATATAATCTACTATAATAATATAGAGATGTAATATATAATATACTATAATAATATAATGTACTATAATTATATAGAGATCTTACGTATAATCTACTACAATAATATAGAGATCCAATATATAATCTACTAAAATAATATCGAGATCTAATATATAATCTACTATAATAATATAGAGATCTAATATATAATCTACTATAATAATATAGTACATCTAATAAATAATCTACTATAATAATATAGAGAACTAATATATAATCTACAATAATAATATAGTATATATTATATATCATACATCTAATATATAATAAACTATAATAATATAGAGATCTAATATATACTCTACTATAATAATATCCTACATCTAATATATAATCTACGATAATAATATACATATCTTGTGGTGACTAGACACCTACTGGTTGAGCGTAGACGAATTCACTACATTACCCAGGTGCCTTAGCGTGGTGACAGAGGGACAAATTATGTATGTAAACAGGAAGTGTGAATGAGTTGTAAGTGAGAATGTAGAGTGCGAAATAAACATGGAGATTGTTGCAACTTTGAACTGGTGATCCTCGAGATTCTTCAGATCCCGCAAACCACTACAATTGGTGACCCTGACGTAAGTTTTTTTGGACGTTTTTCAAAGCTTTTTTGAACATGGCGAATGCAGTTGCTCTCAAGTTGCCTGAGTTTTGGGAGCACAATGTTAGCGCTTGGTTTGTGCAGGCTGAAGCTCAGTTTGCCATCAGGGATATAACTTCAGAGGACACAAAATATTACTATGTGGTAGCGTCTCTGAAGGGTTCAACTGCTGCGCGGGTGATAAACCTGATAGAAAACCCACCAGCCAGGGACAAATATACCACGCTTAAAAGACACCTGAAGGGAGTTTTTGGATTGACAGAACCAGAACGAGCTCGGCAGCTCCTGTCTCTCCCTGGGCTTGGAGACTCAAAGCCCTCAGAGTTAATGGACCATATGCTGGCTCTGCTTGGCAATCACCAACCATGTTTCCTTTTTAGGGAGCTATTTCTGCAGCAACTCCCAGACCAGATTCGTTTGCATGTAACCAGTTCTGTGAAGGTAGACCTTCGTGAGTTGGCCAAGGAGGCTGATGTTATTTTTTCAGCTGGGAGGAAGACTTTTTCGGTCACGCCCTTTACCAACACCAGCACTACCAGTGTGGAAGGCATGCATCAACCGCACACACACACCGTCTCCGCCAGCGCTGTGGCTCGCCGTGGGAAGTCAAGTCTCTGTTTCTATCATGGCAAGTTTGGTGACAGAGCAAAGAAGTGCCTCCCACCATGTAGCTGGTCGGGAAACGCATTGGCCGCCACCCATTAGCAGCACTGAGTGTCGGCCCATCCAGCGGTTTGCTGTTCATTACTGACTCTAATTCCGGCCGTAGATTTCTTTGTGACACTGGAGCTCAGGTCAGCATTCTGCCTGCATCAGCTTTGGATATTCGAACAGCCAAAGTGGGACCCAACCTTGAAGCAGCGAATGGCACCCCCATCCCCACGTTTGGCACACGGCCCTTAACACTGTGCTTTGCTGGACAACGTTTCTCTTGGGACTTTGTGTTGGCGAAGGTGTCCACCCCTCTCCTGGGTGCTGATTTCCTCTGCGCTAATGGGCTGCTGGTGGATGTGGGTAACCGTCAGCTGGTCAACGCTGAGACCTTCTGCTCACTGGCTTGTGAGCACAGCACCGCTACATCAACAAGGCTGGCCGCTGCCCTTTCACCGGCTGATGATATCGCCCGACTCCTGCTGGAATTTTCAGACATCACAACGCCGACGTTTTCAGCGAGCTCCATAAGACACAATGTGACTCACTTCATACCAACCAGCGGTCCACCGGTACATGCTCGAGCCCGCCGGCTGGACCCACACAAGTTGGCGATCGCCAAGGAGGAGTTCAGCTCCATGGAGAGACTTGGCATCATTCGTCGGTCTGACAGTCCCTGGGCCTCGCCTTTGCACCTGGTGCCCAAGGCCAATGGAGGATGGCGCCCGTGTGGTGATTACCGGCGACTCAATGATGCCACTACACCGGACCGGTATCCTGTTCCCTACATTCAGGATTTTTCAGCCCACCTGGCGGGAGCAGTTATTTTTTCAAAGGTGGATCTCATTCGGGGGTATCACCAGGTGCCAGTCCATCCTGACGACATCCCCAAAACGGCAGTCATCACGCCGTTTGGCCTTTTTGAGTATTTACGAATGCCTTTCGGTTTGAAGAACGCCGCCCAAACTTTTCAGCGGTTGATGGACTCAGTGCTGCGTGATTTGCCTTTTCTTTTTGTTTACCTGGATGATATCCTGGTGGCCAGTACATCCGAGGCAGACCACCTGTCACACCTCCGCCTCCTCTTTACTCATTTGCGGCAGCATGGCTTGATTGTCAATCCAGCGAAATGCCAGTTTGGGGTGCCCTCCATTGATTTCCTCGGCCATCACATCACTTCTATCGGGGCAACCCCACTGCCCTTAAAGGTGGAGGCGGTGCGGCAGTTTCCACGCCCCACAACGGTGAAGGCCCTACAGGAGTTCCTGGGGATGGTAAATTTTTATCATCGCTTCATTCCACGAGCAGCCCACCTCATGCGCCCCCTGTATGGGGTCCTTAAGGACAAACCTCCCAAGCACATTGTTGACTGGTCTAGTGAAATGTCAGGATCATTCTCTGCCATCAAGGACGCGCTGGCGAACGCAACCATGCTAGCACATCCTGTGCCGGATGCCCCCATTGCTGTGACATCTGATGCCTCGGACCGCGCAGTTGGTGCGGTGTTGGAGCAGCGAGTTGACGGGGTTTGGCAGCCACTTGCTTTTTTTAGCCGGCAGCTCCGTGCTAGTGAGCAAAAGTACAGCACGTTTGACCGTGAGCTACTCGCCCTCTACCTGGCAGTCAGACATTTCCGTTTCCTCCTAGAGGCTCGACCATTCACTGCTTTCGTGGACCACAAGCCTTTAACTTTCGTCATGGCTAAGGTGTCGGAACCATGGTCGGCCAGGCAACAGCGTCATCTGTCCTACGTTTCTGAGTTCACCACAGACATACAACATATAGCAGGGAAACAGAACACCGTGGCCGACTGCCTTTCTCGCACCTTCACCAGCGCTGTCCACCTCGGCGTCGATTATGCCCGCATGGCTGTGGACCAAGCCGCTGACCCTGACATTCAGGCCTGGAGGACGGCGACTACAGGGCTTCGGTTAGTGGATGTCCCTTTTGATGGTAAGGGTACGACGCTGCTTTGTGACGTTTCTACTGGCCAGTCCCGTCCTCTGGTACCCAAGATGTGGAGACGGACGGTTTTTGAGGTCGTACATGGCCTGTCACACCCGGGCCGGAAGCCATCGCAGCGTCTGGTGACAGGGAAATTTGTCTGGCCTGGCATGAAGAAGGACATTCGCGGCTGGGTCAACACATGCATTGCATGCCAGCGCACAAAAATCCATCGGCATGTGAAGGCGCCATTGGAGAAGTTCACAGTCCCGGAACGGCGTTTTGACCACGTCAACGTGGACTTGGTGGGACCTCTTCCTCCCTCCGGAGGGTTCACCTATCTCCTAACGATGGTGGACAGAACGACACGGTGGCCGGAGGTGGTTCCACTGTCAGGAACAACGACAGCTGAGGTGGCCCGTGGATTCATTGGGGTTTGGATTGCCCGGTTCGGGGTTCCCTCTGACCTCTCCTCAGACCGGGGGCCACAATTCACCTCACAGCTGTGGACCTCTATCACTCAGCAGTTGGGTATTTCACTCCATCGGACTACAGCATACCATCCCCAGGCCAATGGCCTGTGTGAGCGCTTTCATCGTTCCATGAAGGCAGCGCTGAAAGTGGACCTCCAGGGCAATAGCTGGATCGACAGGCTACCCTGGGTGATGCTGGGACTTCGTACTGCACCTAAGGAGGACCTCCTCTCTTCTTCGGCGGAGCTCGTCTATGGCCAGGCCCTTAGAGTGCCGGGTGATTTTTTTCCTTCGGTTACCGTTCCCTGGTCGGCACCAAAGCAACTGCGTGATCTCTGGGACAGGGCAAGTGCCTTTAAGCCGACTCCCACTTCAAATCACAGCCTGCCACGCGTCCATGTCCCTCATGATCTCCAGTCAGCGAGATATGTGTTCATCCGCCACGATGCACATAGGAGCCCTCTACAGCCGCCTTACGATGGCCCCTACAGAGTCGTGGAGACAGGCGACAAGACCTTTGTCATTGACATAGGGGGGAATAGGGAGCATATCTCGGTGGACCGCCTGAAGCCAGCTCATCTGGATGGGGAATGCGAAGTGGAGGTGGCTCGTCCACCACGCCGTGGCCGCCCTCCTGCTGGTACGGGCACGAAGAGAAATCCTAGTGATTCCGGGCCAGGCTCTCCATCCCAGGTTCGGGAGTCCAGTAGCCGCTTTGGACGGGTCATCCGAGCCCCGGCGCGTTATGGGAAGTCAGTGTTTGTGAATTCTGGGGGGGACCTGTGTGGTGACTAGACACCTACTGGTTGAGCGTAGACGAATTCACTACATTACCCAGGTGCCTTAGCGTGGTGACAGAGGGACAAATTATGTATGTAAACAGGAAGTGTGAATGAGTTGTAAGTGAGAATGTAGAGTGCGAAATAAACATGGAGATTGTTGCAACTTTGAACTGGTGATCCTCGAGATTCTTCAGATCCCGCAAACCACTACAATCTAATACATAATCTACTGTAAAATATAATCTCCTATAATAATATAGAGATTTAATATATAATATACTATAATAATATAACGTACTATAATAAAATAGAGATCTAATATATAATCTACTATAATAATATAAAGATCTAATATATAATCTAGTATAATAATATCGAGATGTAATATATAATTTACTATTATAATATAGTACATCTAATATATAACGTACTATAATAATATAATCTACTATAATAATATCGTACATCTAATATAAATTCAACTATAATAATATAGAGATCTAATATATAATATACTATAATAATATAGAGATCTAATATATAATATACTATAATAATATAACGTACTATAATAATATAAAGATCTAAAATATAATCAACTATAATAAAATAGAGATGAAATATATAATTTACTATGATAATATAGTGATATAATATACTATAATAATATAAAGATCTACTATATAATCTACTACAATAATATAGTACATCTAATATAATATCTACTCTAATAATATATAGATTTAACATATAATCTACTATAATAATATAGAGATCTAATATAGAGAGATCTGATATATAATCTACTATAATAATATAGAGATCTAATATATAATCTACTATAGCAATATAATGTTCTATAATAATATAGTACATCTAATATATAATAGACTATAATAATATAGCGATCAAATATAAAATATACTATAATAATATAATCTACTATAATAATATAGAGATCTAATATATAATCTATTATAATAATATAGAGATCTAATATATAATCTACTATAATAATATAATCTACTATAATAATATAGAGATCGAATATATATTTTAATATAATAATATAGTACAGCTAATATATAATCTACTATAATAATTGTTACGTCCCCCACATTTGTGTGCGTGTGGTTGTTTTTCCTTCTGTCTCTCTCCCAGGTATTGGTTCATCCCCCTGTCAATCATCGTTTCATCCGTCACTCCCCCTGTTGCCCTTCGACCAATGGGTTCACCTGGCGGCCTCCATCCACGTATCAGACCATCGTCCGTCTCTGTTTAAAAGTCCCGCGCACTCTTCAGGAAGAGAGAGGGGTGTGGTAGCATCGTAGCGGTTTTTCATCTGTCAATTGTAATCCTCGTATCCGACTGTTCTGTTAGTGTCTGTCCTACCATTGTGTCCGCTGCCACACCTGTAGTTAGCCCCAGGGGAGGGCGAGTTAGGCAGGTAAGACGCCCATGGGCTTACACTTCCATCACGCAGGTTGGTTTTGTTATATACATTAGGTTAGTTTCCCCAGGCGGGTGCCACCTCTTGTATTTTGGGTCTAGGGTAGGCGGGCAAGATTTAGTTAGTTAGTTAGCCGATTTTTCGTAGTTAGAACAGATAGGACTAGAAATTAGCTTTGGGGTTATTTTTGTTTTCATTTATTTGGCGCCGTCCGGCGTCCTCCCCTTAGTTCCCTCTCTATGTTTCCCCCGTGTTGTCTGGTTGTTTGTTGTATATATTTCTAATAAAATCTGTCTTATTTTCATTTTATATTCAGTAGTTGTGTGTGTGTGTTGCACTACCACCGCACCAGCGGGTCTCAGCCGCATACACAGATACAGTATGTTACGTTTCTCCCCCCTTTTATATCCCTAGACGTAGTATCTGGCCGGGGTTCGTAACATAAATGGGGGCTCGTCCGGGATTTTTGAACGTTCCTGTGTCTGTGTGTGTTGTTGAGATTTGTCTGGTGTACTGCGTAGTTGCGTCGTTTTGGTTAGTGATCGTGTCTAGTGTTTGATAGTGTACTTTAGTTGGTTTTTGTCATGGCTACCTCTGTGGTGCAATTGTTTATAGAGGCACCATCTACCAGTTTGTTGGACCAGTGTCGGAAGGCGGATTTATTCAGTATTGCTGAGCATTTCAGTATCCCTACATTGAGGAATTTAGTAAAGGCAGAACTCAAACAAACAGTGTTGGCCGGATTGGTGGAAAGCGGTGTGCTGGAAAGTCCAGTGCGTGCGTTTCCTGTTCCTAGTATCCCTGTTGAGAGTGCAGCTGGTAATGCCTTAAAAACGGACGAGAGCAACGTGTTGGTGCTGGGTGGAAGTGTTACGGCAGGGACGACGGAGGCCGACCCTGTTGTACGCCCCAGAACCCCAGTCACCTTACCGCGTTTCGAACCGCTCTCTTTTTCTTCGGTAGGGTCGGGCTTGGACGCTCGCCTTAAGGTTCGGCTAGCACGTCTCCAGTTGGAGAAAGAGGACAGGGCGCACGCCAGGCAAATTGAGTATGAGCAAAAAAAAAAATTGAGTACGACGTCAAGAGACTCGAGATCGAGAAAGAGGTTAGGATTCGGCAGCTGGAGTTGCAGGCTGGAGAGGCAGTCTTGGCTCCTGTTGTGCGGTTTTCCTCTGGAGAGACTATGCCACCCGTTCCGCCATCTGACAAGTTTGACGTAAGTAGAAACATTGTCTTGGTTCCTCCATTCAGGGAGACTGAAGTAGATTCCTACTTTAGTGTGTTTGAGCGCATTGCAGCGTCTTTGTGTTGGCCTAAGGATGTTTGGCCGATCCTTTTGCAATGTAAGTTAGTTGGTAAGGCTCAGGAGGTTGTATCTGCCCTTACACTTTAGGATAGTCTAAGTTATGATGTGGTTAAGACCGCAGTGTTACGTGCGTATGAGCTGGTGCCTGAGGCTTATAGACAGAAGTTCAGGTATCACAAGAGGTCCCCAAATAGGACTTATGTTGAGTTTGCTCGAGAGAAAGAGACTCTCTTGGACAGGTGGTGCTCAGCGAGTAAGGCGACTGAATATGCTTCCCTTCGCGAGTTACTCTTGTTGGAGGAATTTAAGAACTGTCTCCCGGAGCGTTTGGTCGTGTACCTCAATGAGCAGAAAGTGACGTCTCTCTCTCAGGCAGCGGTGCTTGCAGACGAGTTTGTGTTAACACACAAAACTGCATTTTCAACCCCTCGCACTGATCATAGGAGTGTAGAAATTCCTTCTACTTCCCAAACTAGTCGGGGTCCAGCGGTGAGTCGAGGCTCGAAAGAGGAGCGTGCGTGTTTTTATTGCCATAGGGTAGGACACGTTATTGCTGATTGTCTCACTTTGAAAAATAAACAGTCATCGCCTTCGACCAAAAAAGGCGTTAGTTTAATTAAAACAGTTAAGAAACATTTAGGAAACGACTGTTCTGACTCCTGTGTTCCGGTTTCTCCTGATCCCACCTATCAGCCATTCATATTTCAGGGGTTAGTTTCGTTTACCGGAGACCCGACAGATCAAAGACCGATTCAAATTTTAAGAGACACTGGTGCTGCGCAGTCCCTGATCCTCTGGGATGTGTTGCCCTGGTCTGACCAGTCTTACTGTGGTTCGAATGTGTTGCTGCAGGGCATTGAAATGGGTTGTGTGCCTGTGCCGCTACACCAAGTTTACTTGGTTTCGGATTTAGTTAGTGGACGTTTTAGAGTAGGCGTGCAGCCGCAGCTTCCAGTTCATGGCGTGGCTATGATATTGGGAAATGACATAGCGGGAGGCCGTGTGATGCCTGTTGGAAGTATTAGATACTCCTGACGCACAGTCTTGCTCTGACGTTTTAACCGTGGAATTCCTTGAGGTTTTCCCTGCTTGTGTGGTGACGCGTGCTCAGTCACGTAGATGGGGCAACGTTATTGGTTTGGCTGACACGGTGCTTGCCCCAGACTTCTCCCGTGAGAAGTCTCAGTTTCCCACACCTGTGTCCCCGGTGTATCTCGACACAGGGAGTGTCGTGAATCAGGAAGTGTCTGACAGTAGGGAGATGAAATTACCAGTTACACGTGTGAAGCTTATCGCTGCACAAACTGAGGATGTTAGTATCATGAAATGTTTTACCACCGCTATTAGTCCGGAAGAAGCAAAAACTAAGAAGGTAGCTTACTTTCTTGACAATGGACTCTTGATGCGTACGTGGAAGCCCCGAGCTGGTGCTGATAATATCTGGAGCACGGTGTTTCAGATTGTGGTTCCCCGAGCATTACGTAAAATGGTGTTGGCCCTAGCCCATGATATCCCGTGGGCTGGTCACTTAGGAATTACTAAAACCTATGATCGCGTCCTCCATCATTTCTTTTGGCCAGGTATGAAATCCGATGTAGCTCAGTACTGCTGTACTTGTCATACCTGCCAAATGATCGGGAAACCGAACCAGATCATTCCTCCTGCTCCTCTCCATCCTATTCCTGTTATGGGAGAGCCGTTCGAGCGAGTGATCGTGGATTGTGTTGGCCCGCTACCAAGGACAAAGTCTGGTAATCAGTTTTTATTAACAATTATGTGTTCTGCTACTAGATACCCAGAGGCAATCCCCATGCGTAACATCACTGCTAAAGCTGTGGTGAAAGTGCTAATTAAGTATTTCTCCACTTTTGGTCTTCCAAAAGTAGTCCAAACGGACCAAGGAACTAATTTTATGTCGCAGTTATTTAAGAGGATTTTACAGTCTCTTGCGATCACTCACAAGATTTCCAGTGCCTATCATCCGGAAAGCCAGGGTGCCTTGGAAAGGTGGCACCAAACACTGAAGTCCATGCTGCGTAAATACTGCATGGACACTGAGAAGGATTGGGACGAGGGTGTTCCGTTGGTATTGTTTGGTATCCGTGAAACATTGCAGGAGTCGCTTGGTTTCAGCCCCGCTGAGTTAGTTTTCGGACACACAGTCCGAGGTCCCTTAAAGGTGCTGAAAGATCAGATCATGTCGACTGGCTCTGGCTCCAAAACTGTGTTGGACTATGTTAGTCAATTCAGGGAGCGGTTGCATGATGCATGCGCTCTAGCTAAGGAAGCGCTTTCTTCCTCCCAAAAGAAAATGAAACGAAATTTTGATGAAAAGACTGTTCCTCGCTCCTTACAATCAGGTGATCAAGTCTTAGTTCTGTTGCCGATCCCCGGATCCTCACTCTCTGCACGATTTTCAGGTCCCTATTTGGTTGAGAAGAAACTAAGTGACACCGACTATGTTGTGCAGACCCCAGATAGGAGACGCGCGTCTCGAGTCTGTCATATTAACATGTTGAAGCTTTATCATGCCAGAGATGTTCCCCCTGTAAACTCCACCGATAAGATGGCCGGGCCCGCTGTCTCTTCGGTGGCCTCTGACGCGTTGGTAGCTGATTTTAACATTGTTAATGGTCTTGATGAGGATGGCTTAGTGTTGCGTAATGCGCCCCAGCAGTGCGCG
The DNA here is from genome assembly GCF_951799395.1 of Argentina silus. Lineage (NCBI taxonomy): Eukaryota > Metazoa > Chordata > Actinopteri > Argentiniformes > Argentinidae > Argentina > Argentina silus. Next base: position 740,468 of record NC_139674.1, on the reverse strand, counting down.
CGTTTGTGCAACACCGAGATGCTGTTGTCTCTCCCGTCTCACTTAGAGCATTTGGATAGTGAACAAATAGCCGATACTCCAGTTTTAGGAAGCGAATTTCCCTGTCTATTTAGTGATGTCCCCAGTCGCACTACTGTCCTGGAGCACGATTTGGATGTTGGCGATGCTGCCCCAATCAAGCAGCATGCGTACCGTGTAAATATGTCGAAAAGGTCGGTCATGAAACAGGAGGTGACTTATTTACTGGAGAATCAGTTGGCTGTACCCAGCTCCAGTCCGTGGAGTTCTCCCTGTATTTTGATCCCTAAGCCTGATGGTACAGTTAGGTTTTGTACGGATTATAGGAAAGTGAATGCTGTCACGGTGCCAGACTCTTTTCCTTTGCCTCGGTTAGACGACTGCATAGATACTATTGGTTCAGCTACATTTGTCAGCAAGTTAGACTTGCTTAAAGGCTATTGGCAAGTTCCACTAACTCCGCGAGCTTCGGAGATTTCTGCTTTTGTCACCCCCGACAGTTTCCTGCAGTATACGGTTATGGCATTTGGAATGCGCAATGCACCTGCTACGTTCCAGCACCTGGTAAATATTGTACTGGCCGGTGTTTCGAATTGTACCGCTTACCTGGATGATCTAGTTGTCTACTCTGCCACCTGGTCTGAACATCTGAGTTCTTTGAGAACTGTGTTTGAGCGTTTGGCTAAGGGGTCATTGACCTTGAACCTCGCCAAGTGTGAGTTTGGGAAAGCTACGGTCACATATCTTGGTAAACAGGTGGGGCGCGGTGAAGTCCGTACACTTACTGCCAAGGTCTCCGCTATAACATCTTTTCCTCCACCCACCACCCGACGTGAATTGCGTAGGTTTCTAGGCATGGCTGGGTATTACCGCAGTTTCTGTCGAAATTTTTCCAGTGTTGCTGCACCTCTGACCAGTTTACTCAGCCCGTCTGTATCTTTTTGTTGGTCAGCTGAGTGTCAGAGTGCGTTTGACGCCTTAAAAGCGCTGCTTTGTAGTTCTCCTGTTCTAACTGCCCCTGATTTCCGAAAACCATTTAAATTAGAGGTGGATGCAAGTATGGTTGGTGCTGGTGCTGTCTTGTTGCAGGAAGATGCAGATGGTATTGATCACCCCGTCTGCTACTTTTCGCGCAAATTTAACGACTGTCAGTCTCGGTACTCCACCATTGAACAGGAGACTCTTGCTTTATTGCTCGCCCTACAATGTTTTGATGTTTATGTTGGTTCTAGCATTCTCCCTATCGTGGTATATACAGACCACAATCCTTTAGTTTTTTTAGACAGGATGTACAACCACAACCACCGCCTCATGCGGTGGGCCTTGATGGTACAAAGTTATAATTTAGCGATTAAACACAAGAAAGGTTCTGAGAATGTTTTGGCCGACGCGCTTTCTCGCGCGTAGTTTTGTTTGTTTCATTGTACAATTTCTGTTTTGTTGAAAGACCGCAATTTGTATCGCAATACCTATAGGTTTGCTCTTTATGGGTGGGAGTGTTACGTCCCCCACATTTGTGTGCGTGTTGTTCGTTTGTCTGTTTGTTTTTCCTTCTGTCTCTCTCCCAGGTATTGGTTCATCCCCCTGTCAATCATCGTTTCATCCGTCACTCCCCCTGTTGCCCTTCGACCAATGGGTTCACCTGGCGGCCTCCATCCACGTATCAGACCATCGTCCGTCTCTGTTTAAAAGTCCCGCGCACTCTTCAGGAAGAGAGAGGGGTGTGGTAGCATCGTAGCGGTTTTTCATCTGTCAATTGTAATCCTCGTATCCGACTGTTCTGTTAGTGTCTGTCCTACCATTGTGTCCGCTGCCACACCTGTAGTTAGCCCCAGGGGAGGGCGAGTTAGGCAGGTAAGACGCCCATGGGCTTACACTTCCATCACGCAGGTTGGTTTTGTTATCTACATTAGGTTAGTTTCCCCAGGCGGGCGCCACCTCTTGTATTTTGGGTCTAGGGTAGGCGGGCAAGATTTAGTTAGTTAGTTAGCCGATTTTTCGTAGTTAGAACAGATAGGACTAGAAATTAGCTTTGGGGTTATTTTTGTTTTCATTTATTTGGCGCCGTCCGGCGTCCTCCCCTTAGTTCCCTCTCTATGTTTCCCCCGTGTTGTCTGGTTGTTTGTTGTATATATTTCTAATAAAATCTGTCTTATTTTCATTTTATATTCAGTAGTTGTGTGTGTGTCTTGCACTACCACCGCACCAGCGGGTCTCAGCCGCATACACAGATACAGTATGTTACGTTTCTCCCCCCTTTTATATCCCTAGACGTAGTATCTGGCGGGGGTTCGTAATAACCCTAACCCTAATATAGAAATCTAATATATAATCTACAATAATAATATAATCTACTATAACAATATATATATATCTAATATATCATCTACTATAATTATATAGAGATTTAATAGAGAGAGATCTGTTATATAATCTACTATAATAATATAGAGATCTAATATATAAACTACTATAATAATATAGATATCAAATATATAATCTCCTATAATAATATAGTACATCTAATATATAAACTACTATAATAATATAGAGATCTAATATATAATCTACTATAATAATATAGTACATCTAATACATAATCGACTATAATAATATAGAGACCTAATATATAATCTACTATAACAAAAAATAGATCTAATATATAATCTAATATAATAATATAGACATCTAATATAGAGAGATCTGAAATATAATCTACTATAATAATATAGAGATCCAATATATAATCTACAATTATAATATAATACATCTAATATATAATCTACTATAATAATATAGTACATATAATATATAATCTACTATAGTAATATAATATACTATAATAAAATAGAGATCTAATGTATAATCTATTATAATAATATAGAGATCTAATATATAATGTACTATAATAATATAGTACATCTAATATATAATCTTCTATAATAATACAATCTACTATATTAATGTAGAGATCTAATATATAATCTAATATAATAAAAAAGAGATCTAATATATAATATACTATGATAATTTAAAGTACTATAATAATATAGAGATCTCACATATAATCTACTATAATTATATTGAGATGAAATATTTAATCTACTATAATAATATAAAGATCTAATATATAATCTACTATAATAATATTGTACATCTAATATATAATAAACTATAATAATATAGAGATCTAATATATAATCTACTATAATAATGTAGAGATCTAATATATGATCTACTATAATAATATAGTACATCTAATATATAATCTACTATAATAATATAATCTACTATAATATTATAAAGATCTAATATATAATCTACTATAATAATATAGATATCTAATATATAATCTACTGTAAAATATAATCTACTATAATAATATAGAGATCTAATATATAATCTACTATAATAATACAGAGATTTAATATATAATATACTATAATAGTCTAACATACGATAATAATATAGAGATCTCACGTATCATCTACTATAATTATATAGAGATCTAATATATAATTTACTATAATAACATAAAGATCTAATATATAATATAATATAATAATATCGAGATGAAATATATAATTTACTATTATAATATAGTACATCTATTATAAAACCTACTATAATAATATAATCTACTATAATAATATCGTACATCTAATATATAATCAACTATAATAATATAATACATCTAATATAGAATCTTCTATAATAATATAATCTCCTATAATAATATCGAGATAAAATATAGAATGTACTATGATAAAATAATACATCTAATATAGAATCTACTATAATAATATAATCTACTATAATGATATAGAGATCTAATATATAATCTACTATACTAATATAATCTACCATAAAAAATATAGTGATCTAATATATAATCTAGTATAATAATATAGTACATCTAATATATATTCCACTATAATAATATTGTACAATATATAATCTACTATAATAATATAGAGATCTAATATATAATCTACTGTAATAATAAATATAGTGTAATAATATCGAGATCTAATATATAATCTACTATAATAAGATAATCTACTATAATAAATATTCTACTATAATAATATCGAGATCTAATATATAATCAACTATAATAAAATAGATATTTAATATATAATCTACTATAATAATATAGTAATATAATCTACTATAATAATGTAGAAATCTAATATATAAACTACTTTAATAATGTAGAGATCTAATATATAATCTACAATAATAATATAGAGATCTAATATATAATCTATTATAATAATATAGAGATCTAATATATAATCTACTTTAATAATACAGTAAATCTAATATATAATCTACTCTAATAATATAGATATCAAATATATAATCTCCTATAATAATATAGTACATCTAATATATAAACTACTATAATAATATAGAGATCTAATATATAATCTACTATAATAATATAGTACATCTAATACATAATCGACTATAATAATATAGAGACCTAATATATAATCTACTATAACAAAAAATAGATCTAATATATAATCTAATATAATAATATAGACATCTAATATAGAGAGATCTGAAATATAATCTACTATAATAATATAGAGATCCAATATATAATCTACAATTATAATATAATACATCTAATATATAATCTACTATAATAATATAGTACATATAATATATAATCTACTATAGTAATATAATATACTATAATAAAATAGAGATCTAATGTATAATCTATTATAATAATATAGAGATCTAATATATAATGTACTATAATAATATAGTACATCTAATATATAATCTTCTATAATAATACAATCTACTATATTAATGTAGAGATCTAATATATAATCTAATATAATAAAAAAGAGATCTAATATATAATATACTATGATAATTTAAAGTACTATAATAATATAGAGATCTCACATATAATCTACTATAATTATATTGAGATGAAATATTTAATCTACTATAATAATATAAAGATCTAATATATAATCTACTATAATAATATTGTACATCTAATATATAATAAACTATAATAATATAGAGATCTAATATATAATCTACTATAATAATGTAGAGATCTAATATATGATCTACTATAATAATATAGTACATCTAATATATAATCTACTATAATAATATAATCTACTATAATATTATAAAGATCTAATATATAATCTACTATAATAATATAGATATCTAATATATAATCTACTGTAAAATATAATCTACTATAATAATATAGAGATCTAATATATAATCTACTATAATAATACAGAGATTTAATATATAATATACTATAATAGTCTAACATACGATAATAATATAGAGATCTCACGTATCATCTACTATAATTATATAGAGATCTAATATATAATTTACTATAATAACATAAAGATCTAATATATAATATAATATAATAATATCGAGATGAAATATATAATTTACTATTATAATATAGTACATCTATTATAAAACCTACTATAATAATATAATCTACTATAATAATATCGTACATCTAATATATAATCAACTATAATAATATAATACATCTAATATAGAATCTTCTATAATAATATAATCTCCTATAATAATATCGAGATAAAATATAGAATGTACTATGATAAAATAATACATCTAATATAGAATCTACTATAATAATATAATCTACTATAATGATATAGAGATCTAATATATAATCTACTATACTAATATAATCTACCATAAAAAATATAGTGATCTAATATATAATCTAGTATAATAATATAGTACATCTAATATATATTCCACTATAATAATATTGTACAATATATAATCTACTATAATAATATAGAGATCTAATATATAATCTACTGTAATAATAAATATAGTGTAATAATATCGAGATCTAATATATAATCTACTATAATAAGATAATCTACTATAATAAATATTCTACTATAATAATATCGAGATCTAATATATAATCAACTATAATAAAATAGATATTTAATATATAATCTACTATAATAATATAGTAATATAATCTACTATAATAATGTAGAAATCTAATATATAAACTACTTTAATAATGTAGAGATCTAATATATAATCTACAATAATAATATAGAGATCTAATATATAATCTATTATAATAATATAGAGATCTAATATATAATCTACTTTAATAATACAGTAAATCTAATATATAATCTACTCTAATAATATAGAAATCTAATATATAATCTACTATAATAATATAGAGAACTAATATAGAATCTACTATAATAATATAGAACATGTAATATATAATCTACTATAATAATATAGTACATCTAATATATAATCTACTATAATAATATAGAGATTTAATATATAACCTACTATATTAATATAGTACATCTAATATATAATATACTACAAGAATATAAAGATTTAATACATAATCTACGATAATAATATCGAGATGAAATATATAATCTACTATAAGAATATTGATTTCTAATATATAATCTACTATAATAATATAGTTAGTCTAATATATAAACTACTATAATAATATAAAGATCTAATATATAAACTACTATAATAATATAAAGATCTAATATATAATCTACAATAATTATATCGAAATGAAATATATAATCTACTATAATAATATAAAGATCTAATATATAATCTACGTTAATAATATAATCTACTATAATAATATAGTACTTCTAATATATAATCGACTATAATAAAATAGTACATATAATATATAATCAACTATAATAATATAGAGATCTAATATACAATCTACATTAATAATATAGAGATCTAATATATAATCTACAATAAAACATAGTCCATCTAATATATAATCTACTATAATAATATCGAGATCTCATATATAATCTGCTATAATAATATCGAGATGAAATATAGAATCTACTATAATAATATAGAACATCTAATATAGAATCTACTATAATAATATAATCTACTATAATAAAATAGATCTAATATATAATCAACTATGATAATATAGAGATCAAATACATAATCTACTTTAATAATATATTACATATAATATATAATCAACTATAATAATATAGAGATCTAATATATAATCTACCTTAATAATAATTAGATGTACTATATTATTACTATGATATAATAGAGATCTAATATATAATCTACTAAAATAATATAGAGATCTAATATATAATCTACTATAATAATATAGTACATCTAATATATAATCTACTATAATAATATAGTACATCTAATATATAATCTACTATAATAATATAAAGATCTAATATATAATCTACGGTAATAATATCGAGATGGAATATATAATCAACTATAAGAATATTGATTTCTAATATATAATCTACTAAAATAATATAGTGAGTCTAATATATAAACTACTATAATTATATAAAGATCTAATATATAAACTACTATAATAATATAAAGATCTAATATATAATCTACAATAATTATATCGAAATGAAATATATAATCTACTATAATAATATAAAGATCTAATATATAATCTACGTTAATAATATAATCTACTATAATAATATAGTACTTCTAATATATAATCGACTATAATAAAATAGTACATATAATATATAATCAACTATAATAATATAGAGATCTAATATACAATCTACATTAATAATATAGAGATCTAATATATAATCTACTATAATAATATAGTACATCTAATCTATAATCTACCATAATAATATAGTACATGTAATATATAATGTACTATAATAATATAGTACATCTAATATATAATCTACTATAATAATATAGTACATCTAATATATAATCTACTATAATAATATAAAGATCTAATATATAATCTATGAAAATAATATCGAGATGAAATATATAATCTACTATAATAATATTGAGATCTAATATATAATCTACTATAATAATATAGTTCGTCTAATATATAAACTACTATAATAATATAAATATCTAATATACAATCTACTATTGTAATATAGTACTTCTAATATATAATCTACTCTAATAAAATAGAGATCTAATATATAATCTACTATAATAATATAGAGATTTAATATATAACCTACTATAATAATATAGTACATCTAATATATAATATACTACAAGAATATAAAGATTTAATACATAATCTACGATAATAATATCGAGATGAAATATATAATCTACTATAAGAATATTGATTTCTAATATATAATCTACTATAATAATATAGTTAGTCTAATATATAAACTACTATAATAATATAAAGATCTAATATATAAACTACTATAATAATATAAAGATCTAATATATAATCTACGATAATTATATCGAAATGAAATATATAATCTACTATAATAATATAAAGATCTAATATATAATCTACGTTAATAATATAATCTACTATAATAATATAGTACTTCTAATATATATTCGACTATAATAAAATAGTACATATAATATATAATCAACTATAATAATATAGAGATCTAATACACAATCTACATTAATAATATAGAGATCTAATATATAATCTACTATAATAATATAGTACATCTAATCTATAATCTACCATAATAATTTAGTACATGTAATATATAATGTACTATAATAATATAGTACATCTAATATATAATCTACTATAATAATATAGTACATAGTACATGTAATATATAATCTACTATAATAATATAGTACATGTAATATATAATCTACTATAATAATATAGAGATCTAATATTTAATCTACTATAATAATATAGTACATCTAATACATAATCTACTATAATAATATAGAGATCAAATACATAATCTACTTTAATAATATATTACATATAATATATAATCAACTATAATAATATAGAGATCTAATATATAATCTACCTTAATAATAATTAGATGTACTATATTATTACTATGATATAATAGAGATCTAATATATAATCTACTATAATAATATAGTACATCTAATATATAAACTACTATAATTATATAAAGATCTAATATATAAACTACTATAATAATATAGTACATCTAATCTATAATCTACCATAATAATATAGTACATCTAATATATAATCTACTCTAATAATATAGAGATCTAATATATAATCTACTATAATAATATAGAGATCTAATATATAATATACTATAATAAATCGAGATGAAATATATAATCTACTATAATATAATAGAGATCTAATATAGAATCTACTATAATAATATATTACATATAATATATAATCTACTATAATAATATAAAGATCTAATATATAATCTACTATAATAATATCGAGATGAAATATAGAATCTATTATAATAATATAGTACATCTAATATAGAATGTACTACAATAAAATAAAATCGAATATATAATCTACTATAATAATATAGAGATCTAATATATAATCTACAGTAATAACATAGAGATTTAATATATAATCTACTTCAATAATATAGTACATCTAATATATAATCTACTCTAATAATATAGAGATCTAATATATAATCTACTATAATAATATAGAGATCTAATATATAATCTACTATAATAATATCGAGATGAAATATATAATCTACTATAATATAATAGAGATCTAATATATAATCTACTATAATAATATCGAGATGAAATATAGAATCTATTATAATAATATAGTACATCTAATATAGAATGTACTATAATAATATAATCTACTATAATAAAATAGAGATCTAATATATAATCTACTTCAATAAAATAAAGATCTAATATATAATCTACTAAAATAATATAGAGATCTAATATATAATCTACTATAATAATATAGTACATCTAATATATAATCTACTATAATAATATAGTACATCTAATGTATAATCTACTCTAATAATATAGAGATCTATTATATAATCTACTATAATAATATAGAGATCTAATATATAATCTACTATAATAAATCGAGATGAAATATATAATCTACTATAATATAATAGAGATCTAATATAGAATCTACTATAATAATATATTACATATAATATATAATCTACTATAATAATATAGTACATCAAATATATAATCGACTCTAATAATATAGAGATCTAATATATAATCTACTATAATAATATAGAGATCTAATATAGAATCTACAATAATAATTTATACATCTAATATCTCATCTTCTATAATAATATAGATATCTAACATACAATCTACTATAATAATATAGTACATATAATATATAATCAACTATAACAATATAATCTACTACAATAAAATAAAATCTAATATATAATCTACTATAATAATACAGAGATCTAATATAGAATCTACTATAATAATATGGTACATCTAATATATAATCTACTATAATAACATAGAGATCTAATATATAAACTACTTCAATAATTTAGTACATCTAATATATAATGTATTCTAAAAATATAGAGATCTAATATATAATCTACTATAATAATATAGTACATATAATATATAATCAACTATAATAATATAGAGATCTAATATACAATCTACTATAATAATATAGTACATATAATATATAATCAACTATAATAATATAGAGATCTAATATACAATCTACATTAATAATTTAGAGATCTAATATATAATCTACTATAATAGTATAGTATATCTAATCTATAATCTACTATAATAATATAGAGATCTAACACATAATCTACTATAACAAAATAAAGATCTAATATATAATCTACTATAATAATATAGTACATCTAATGTATAATCTACTATAATAATATAAATATCTAATATATAATCTACAATAATAATATTGAGATGAAATATATAATCTACTGTAATAATATTGAGATCTAATATATAATCAACTATAATAATATTGTTCGTCTAATATATAATCTACTATAATAAAAAAAAGATCTAATATTTAATCTACTAAAATAATATAGAGATCTAATATATAATCTACTATAATAATATAGAGATCTAATATAGAATCTACTATAATAATATAGAGATCTAATATAGAATCTACTATAATAATATAGTACATCTAATGTATAATCTACTATAATAATATAGAGATCTAATATATAATCTACTATAATAATATAGTACATCTAATATATAATCTACTATAATAATATAGTACATCTAATGTATAATCTACTATAATAATATAAAGATCTAATATATAATCTACGATAATAATATCGAGATGAAATGTATAATCTACTATAATAATATAGTACATCTAATGTATAATATTCTATAATAATATAAAGATCTAATATATAATCTACGATAATAATATCGAGATGAAATGTATAATCTACTATAATAATATAGTACATATAATATATAATCAACTATAATAATAAAGAGATCTAATATACAATCTACTATAATAATATAGTACATATAATATATAATCAACTATAATAATATAGAGATCTATTATACAATCTACATTAATAATATAGAGATCTAATATATAATCTACTGTAATAATATAGAGATCTAATATATAATCTACTATAATAAAATAAAGATCTAATATTTAATCTACTAAAATAATATAGAGATCTAATATATAATCTACTATAATAATATAGAGATCTAATATATAATCTACTATAATAAAATAAAGATCTAATATTTAATCTACTAAAATAATATAGAGATCTAATATATAATCTACAATAATAATATAGTACATCAAATATATAATCGACTCTAATAATATAGAGATCTAATATAGAATCTACAATAATAATTTATACATCTAATATCTCATCTTCTATAATAATATAGATATCTAACATACAATCTACTATAATAATATAGTACATATAATATATAATCAACTATAACAATATAATCTACTACAATAAAATAAAATCTAATATATAATCTACTATAATAATACAGAGATCTAATATAGAATCTACTATAATAATATGGTACATCTAATATATAATCTACAATAATAACATAGAGATCTAATATATAAACTACTTCAATAATTTAGTACATCTAATATATAATCTATTCTAAAAATATAGAGATCTAATATATAATCTACTATAATAATATAGTACATATAATATATAATCAACTATAATAATATAGAGATCTAATATACAATCTACTATAATAATATAGTACATATAATATATAATCAACTATAATAATATAGAGATCTAATATACAATCTACTATAATAATATAGTACATATAATATATAATCAACTATAATAATATAGAGATCTAATATACAATCTACATTAATAATTTAGAGATCTAATATATAATCTACTATAATAGTATAGTATATCTAATCTATAATCTACTATAATAATATAGAGATCTAACACATAATCTACTATAACAAAATAAAGATCTAATATATATTCTACTATAATAATATAGTACATCTAATGTATAATCTACTATAATATTATAAATATCTAATATATAATCTACAATAATAATATTGAGATGAAATATATAATCTACTGTAATAATATTGAGATCTAATATAGAATCTACTATAATAATATAGAGATCTAATATAGAATCTACTATAATAATATAGTACATCTAGTGTATAATCTACTATAATAATATAGAGATCTAATATATAATCTACTATAATAATATAGTACATCTAATATATAATCTACTATAATAATATAGTACATCTAATGTATAATCTACTATAATAATATAAAGATCTAATATATAATCTACGATAATAATATCGAGATGAAATGTATAATCTACTATAATAATATAGTACATCTAATGTATAATATTCTATAATAATATAAAGATCTAATATATAATCTACGATAATAATATCGAGATGAAATGTATAATCTACTATAATAATATAGTACATAAAATATATAATCAACTATAATAATAAAGAGATCTAATATACAATCTACTATAATAATATAGTACATATAATATATAATCAACTATAATAATATAGAGATCTATTATACAATCTACATTAATAATATAGAGATCTAATATATAATCTACTGTAATAATATAGAGATCTAACATATAATCTACTATAATAATATCGAGATGAAATATAGAATCTACTATAATAATATAGTACATCTAATATAGAATCTACTGTAATAATATAATCTACTATAATAAAATAGAGATCTAATATATAATCTACGATAATAATATTGAGATCTAATATAGAATCTACTACAATAATATTGAGATCTAATATAGAATCTACTCTAATAATATAGTTCGTCTAATATATATATATACTATAATAATATAGTGATCTAATATATAATCTACTATAATAATATAGTACATCTAATATATAATATACTATAATAATATAGAGATCTAACATATAATCTACGATAATAATATCGAGATGAAATATATAATCTACTATAATAATATAATCTACTATAATAATATAGTACATCTAACATATAATCGACTGTAATAAAATAGAGATCTCATATATAATCTACTGTAATAATATTGAGATCTAATATATAATCTACATTAATAATATCGAGATCTAATATATAATCTACTATAATAACATAGTACATCTAATATATAATCTACTATAATAATATAGAGATCTAACACATAATCTACTATAATAATATAGTACATATAATATATAATCAACTATAATAATATAGAGATCTAATATACAATCTACATTAATAATTTAGAGATCTAATATATAATCTACTATAATAATATAGTATATCTAATCTATAATCTACTATAATAATATAGAGATCTAACACATAATTTACTATAACAATATAAAGATCTATTATATAATCTACAATAATAATATAGTACATCAAATATATAATCGACTCTAATAATATAGAGATCTAATATATAATCTACTATAATAATATAGAGATCTAATATAGAATCTACTATAATAATATAGAGATCTAATATAGAATCTACTATAATAATATAGTACATCTAATGTATAATCTACTATAATAATATAGAGATCTAATATAGAATCTACTATAATAATATAGTACATCTAATATATAATCTACTATAATAATATAGTACATCTAATGTATAATCTACTATAATAATATAAAGATCTAATATATAATCTACGATAATAATATCGAGATGAAATGTATAATCTACTATAATAATATAGTACATCTAATATATAATCTACTATAATAATATAGTACATCTAATGTATAATATTCTATAATAATATAAAGATCTAATATATAATCTACGATAATAATATCGAGATGAAATGTATAATCTACTGTAATAATATTGAGATCTAATATATAATCTACATTAATAATATCGAGATCTAACATATAATCTACTATAATAATATAGTGCATCTAATCTATAATCTACTATAATAATATAGAGATCTAACATATAATCTACTATAATAACATAGTACTTCTAATATATAATCTACTATAATAATATAGAGATCTAACATATAATCTACTATAATAATATAGTACATATAATATATAATCAACTATAATAATAAAGAGATCTAATATACAATCTTCTATAATAATATAGTACATATAATATATAATCAACTATAATAATATAGAGATCTAATATACAATCTACATTCATAATATAGAGATCTAATATATAATCTACTGTAATAATATAGAGATCTAACATATAATCTACTATAATAATATCGAGATGAAATATAGAATCTACTATAATAATATAGTACATCTAATATAGAATCTACTGTAATAATATAATCTCCTATAATAAAATAGAGATCTAATATATAATCTACGATAATAATATCGAGATCTAATATAGAATCTACTACAATAATATTGAGATCTAATATAGAATCTACTCTAATAATATAGTTCGTCTAATATATATATATACTATAATAATATAGTGATCTAATATATAATCTACTATAATAATATAGTACATCTAATATATAATATACCATAATAATATAGAGATCTAACATATAATCTACGATAATAATATCGAGATGAAATATATAATCTACTATAATAATATAATCTACTATAATAATATAGTACATCTAACATATAATCGACTGTAATAAAATAGAGATCTCATATATAATCTACTGTAATAATATTGAGATCTAATATATAATCTACATTAATAATATCGAGATCTAATATATAATCTACTATAATAACATAGTACATCTAATATATAATCTACTATAATAATATAGAGATCTAACACATAATCTACTATAATAATATAGTACATATAATATATAATCAACTATAATAATATAGAGATCTAATATACAATCTACATTAATAATTTAGAGATCTAATATATAATCTACTATAATAATATAGTTTATCTAATCTATAATCTACTATTATAATAATATAGAGATCTAACACATAATTTACTATAACAATATAAAGATCTAATATATAATCTACTATAATAATATAGTACATCTAATGTATAATCTACTATAATAATATAAATATCTAATATATAATCTACGATAATAATATTGAGATGAAATATATAATCTACTGTAATAATATTGAGATCTAATATATAATCAACTATAATAATATTGTTCGTCTAATATATAATCTACTAAAATAATATAGAGATCTAATATATAATCTACTATAATAATATAGAGATCTAATATATAATCTACTATAATAAAATAAAGATCTAATATTTAATCTACTAAAATAATATCGAGATCTAATATATAATCTACAATAATGATATAGTACATCAAATAAATAATCGACTCTAATAATATAGAGATCTAACATATAATCTACTATAATAATATAGTGCATCTAATCTATAATCTACTATAATAATATAAAGATCTAACATATAATCTACTATAATAACATAGTACATCTAATATATAATTTACTATGATAATATAGAGATCTAACATATTATCTACTATAATAATATAGAGATCTAATATAGAATGTACTATAATAATTTATACATCTAATATATAGTCTACTATAATAATATAGAGATCTAATATATAATCTACTATAATAATATAGAGATCTAATATAGAATCTACTATAATAATATAGTACATCTAATATATAATCTACTATAATAATATAGAGATCTAATATATAATCTACTCTAATAATATAGTACATCTAATGTATAATCTACTATAATAATATAGTACATCTAATGTATAATCTACTATAATAATATAAAGATCTAATATATAATCTACGATAATAATATCGAGATGAAATGTATAATCTACTATAATAATATAGTACATCTAACATATAATCTACTATAATAATATAGTACATCTAATGTATAATCTACTATAATAATATAAAGTTCTAATATATAATCTACGATAATAATATCGAGATGAAATGTATAATCTACTGTAATAATATTGAGATCTAATACATAATATACTATAATAACATAGTACATCTAATATATAATCTACTATAATAATATAAAGATCTAACATATAATCTACTATAATAACATAGTACATCTAATATATAATTTACTATAATAATATAGAGATCTAACATATTATCTACTATAATAATATAGAGATCTAATATAGAATGTACTATAATAATTTATACATCTAATATATAGTCTACTATAATAATATAGAGATCTAATATATAATCTACTATAATAATATAGAGATCTAATATAGAAACTACTATAATAATATAGTACATCTAATATATAATCTACTGTATTAATGTAATCTACTATAATAAAATAGAGATCTAATATATAATCTACTTTAATAATATAGAGATCTAAAAAATAATCTACTAAAATAAAATAAAGATCTTATATATAATCTACTGAAATAAAATAGAGATCTAATATATAATCTACTCTAATAATATAGTTCGTCTAATATATAATCTACTATAATAATATAGAGATCTAATATAGAATCTACTATAATAATATAGTACATCTAATATATAATCTACTATAATCATATAGAGATCTAATATATAATCTACTATAATAATATCAAGATGAAATATAGAATCTACTATAATAATATAGTACATCTAATATATAATATACTCTAATAATATAGAGATCTAAATATAATCTACTATAATAATATACTACATCTAATATATAATCTACTATAATAATATAATTACTAAAATAAAATAGAGATCTAATATTGAATCTACTATAATAATTTAGTACATCTAATATATAATCTACGATAATAATATAGAGATCTAATATATAATCTACTATAATAATATAAAGATCTAATATATAATCTACTTTAATAATATAGTACATCTAATATATCATCTACTATAATAATATAGAGATCTAATATATGATCTACTTTAATAATATAGAGATCCAATATATAATCTAGTTTAATAATATAGTGAATCTAATATATAATCTATTCTAAGAATATGGAAATCTAATATATATTATCTACTATAATCATATAGAGATCTAACATATAATCTACTATAATAATATAAAGATCTAATATATAATCTACTATAATAATATCGAGATGAAATATATAATCTACTATAATAATATAAACTACAATAATAAAATAGAGATCTAATATATAATCTCCTATGATAATATAGAGATCTAATATATAATCTACTATAATAATGTATTACATATAATATATAATCAACTATAAATATATATAGATCTAATATATAATCTACTTTAATAATATAGTACATCTAATATATAATCTACTCTAATAATATATAGATCTAATATATAATCTACTATAATAATATAGAGATCTAATGTATAATCTACTTTACAAATACAGTACATCTAATATATAATCTACTCTAATAATATAGAAATCTATTATATAATATACTATAATAATATAGAGATCTAATATATAATCTACTAAAATAATATAAAGATCTAATATATAATCTTCTATAATAATATCAAGATGAAATATATAATTTACTATAATAATATAGTTCATCTAATATATAATCTACTTTAATAATGTCATATATCTAATATATAATCAACTATAATAATAGAGTTCTAATATATAATCTACTATAATAATATAGAGATCTAATATATAATCTACTATAATAATATTGTACATCTAATATATAATCTTCTATAATAATATAATCTACTATAATAATATACATATCTAATATATAATCTACTGTAAAATATTTTAGATCTACTATAATAATATAGAGATCTAAAATATAATCCAATGTAATAATATAGCGATCTAATATATAATATAATCTACTATAATAATATCGAGATCTAATATACAATCTACTATAATAATATAGTACATCTAATATATAATGTAATAAATACATACATTTCTATAATAATATAGAGATCTAATATGTACTCTACTTTAATAATATAGAGATCTAATATATAATTATAATAATATAACGTACTATAATAATATAGAGATCTCACATATAATCTACTATAATAATATAGAAATCTAATATATAATCTACTATTATAATATATTACATCTAATATATAATATACTATAATAATATTGTACATCTAATATATAATCTCCTATAATAATATAATCTAGTATGATAATATGGAGATCTAATATATAATCTACTATAATAATATAGAGATATAATATATAATCTACAATAATAATATCGAGATGAAATATATAATCTACTATAATAATATAATCTACTATATTAATATAGTACATCTAATATATAATCTACTGCAATATTATAGAGATCTAATATTTATAAATTATATATATAATAATAATATAGAGATCTAATATATAATCTACTATAATAATATAGAGATCTAATATATAATCTACTATAATAATATAGAGATCTAATATATAATCTACTATAATAATATAAAGATCTAATATATAATCGACTATAATAATATTGAGATCTAATATATAATCTACTATAATAATATAATGTACTATAATAATATAGAGATCAAATACATAATCTACTGTAATAATATAGTACATCTAATATATAATCGACTGTAATAATATAGAGATTTAATATATAATCTACTATATTAATATAGTACATCTAATGTATAATCTACTATAATAAAATAATCTATTACAATAATATAGAGATCTAATATATAGTCTACTATAATAATATAGAGATCTAATATATAATCTACTTTAATAATAGAAAGATGTAATATATAACCTACAATAAAAATATAGTACATCTAATATATATTCTACTATAATAATATAATCTACTATCATAATATAGTACATCTAATATATAATCTACTATAATAATATATATATCTAATATATAATCTACTATAATTATATAGAGATCTAATATACAGAGATCTGATAAATAATCGACTATAATAATATAGAGATCTAATATATAATATAATATAATAATATAATGTACTTTCATAATAGAGTACATCTAATACATAATCGACTATAATAATATAGAGATTTAATATAGAATGTACTATAATAATATAGTACATCTAATATATAATCTACTATAATAATATAGAGATTTAATAATAATCTAAAATAATAATATAGTACATCTAATATATAATCTACTATAATAATATATAGTTCTAATATATAATCTACTATAACAATATAAAGATCTAATTTTGAGAGATCTGATATATAATGTGCGATAATAATATAGAGATCTAATATATAATCCACAATAATAATAGAATGTACTATAATAATATAGTACATCTAATATATAATCTATTATAATAGTATATTGATCTAATATATAATCTACTGTAATAATATAATCTACTATAATAATATAGAGATCAAACATATATTCTACTATAATAATATCGTACATCTAATATAGAATCTACTATAATAATATAGAGATCTAATATATAATCTACTTTAATAATATCGAGATCTAATATATAATCTACTATAATAATATAGTCCATTTAATGTATAATATACTATAATAATATAATCTACTATCATAATATAAAGATCTAATATATAATCTACTATAATAATATAGAGATCTAATTTATAATCTACTATAATACTATAGTACATCTAATATATAATATACTATAATAATATAATCTACTATAATAATATCGCACATCTAATATATAATCGACTATAATGATATACAGATCTAATTTATAATCTACTTTAATAATATAATCTACTATCATAATATAAAGATCTAATATATAATCTACTGTAATAATATAGAGATCTAATATATAATATACTATAATAATATTAAGATCTAATATATAATCTACTATAAAAATATAGATATAATCTACTATAATAATATAGATATCTAATATATAATATACTGTAAAATATAATCTACTATAATAATATAGAGATGTAATATATAATATACTATAATAATATAATGTACTATAATTATATAGAGATCTTACGTATAATCTACTACAATAATATAGAGATCCAATATATAATCTACTAAAATAATATCGAGATCTAATATATAATCTACTATAATAATATAGAGATCTAATATATAATCTACTATAATAATATAGTACATCTAATAAATAATCTACTATAATAATATAGAGAACTAATATATAATCTACAATAATAATATAGTATATATTATATATCATACATCTAATATATAATAAACTATAATAATATAGAGATCTAATATATACTCTACTATAATAATATCCTACATCTAATATATAATCTACGATAATAATATACATATCTTGTGGTGACTAGACACCTACTGGTTGAGCGTAGACGAATTCACTACATTACCCAGGTGCCTTAGCGTGGTGACAGAGGGACAAATTATGTATGTAAACAGGAAGTGTGAATGAGTTGTAAGTGAGAATGTAGAGTGCGAAATAAACATGGAGATTGTTGCAACTTTGAACTGGTGATCCTCGAGATTCTTCAGATCCCGCAAACCACTACAATTGGTGACCCTGACGTAAGTTTTTTTGGACGTTTTTCAAAGCTTTTTTGAACATGGCGAATGCAGTTGCTCTCAAGTTGCCTGAGTTTTGGGAGCACAATGTTAGCGCTTGGTTTGTGCAGGCTGAAGCTCAGTTTGCCATCAGGGATATAACTTCAGAGGACACAAAATATTACTATGTGGTAGCGTCTCTGAAGGGTTCAACTGCTGCGCGGGTGATAAACCTGATAGAAAACCCACCAGCCAGGGACAAATATACCACGCTTAAAAGACACCTGAAGGGAGTTTTTGGATTGACAGAACCAGAACGAGCTCGGCAGCTCCTGTCTCTCCCTGGGCTTGGAGACTCAAAGCCCTCAGAGTTAATGGACCATATGCTGGCTCTGCTTGGCAATCACCAACCATGTTTCCTTTTTAGGGAGCTATTTCTGCAGCAACTCCCAGACCAGATTCGTTTGCATGTAACCAGTTCTGTGAAGGTAGACCTTCGTGAGTTGGCCAAGGAGGCTGATGTTATTTTTTCAGCTGGGAGGAAGACTTTTTCGGTCACGCCCTTTACCAACACCAGCACTACCAGTGTGGAAGGCATGCATCAACCGCACACACACACCGTCTCCGCCAGCGCTGTGGCTCGCCGTGGGAAGTCAAGTCTCTGTTTCTATCATGGCAAGTTTGGTGACAGAGCAAAGAAGTGCCTCCCACCATGTAGCTGGTCGGGAAACGCATTGGCCGCCACCCATTAGCAGCACTGAGTGTCGGCCCATCCAGCGGTTTGCTGTTCATTACTGACTCTAATTCCGGCCGTAGATTTCTTTGTGACACTGGAGCTCAGGTCAGCATTCTGCCTGCATCAGCTTTGGATATTCGAACAGCCAAAGTGGGACCCAACCTTGAAGCAGCGAATGGCACCCCCATCCCCACGTTTGGCACACGGCCCTTAACACTGTGCTTTGCTGGACAACGTTTCTCTTGGGACTTTGTGTTGGCGAAGGTGTCCACCCCTCTCCTGGGTGCTGATTTCCTCTGCGCTAATGGGCTGCTGGTGGATGTGGGTAACCGTCAGCTGGTCAACGCTGAGACCTTCTGCTCACTGGCTTGTGAGCACAGCACCGCTACATCAACAAGGCTGGCCGCTGCCCTTTCACCGGCTGATGATATCGCCCGACTCCTGCTGGAATTTTCAGACATCACAACGCCGACGTTTTCAGCGAGCTCCATAAGACACAATGTGACTCACTTCATACCAACCAGCGGTCCACCGGTACATGCTCGAGCCCGCCGGCTGGACCCACACAAGTTGGCGATCGCCAAGGAGGAGTTCAGCTCCATGGAGAGACTTGGCATCATTCGTCGGTCTGACAGTCCCTGGGCCTCGCCTTTGCACCTGGTGCCCAAGGCCAATGGAGGATGGCGCCCGTGTGGTGATTACCGGCGACTCAATGATGCCACTACACCGGACCGGTATCCTGTTCCCTACATTCAGGATTTTTCAGCCCACCTGGCGGGAGCAGTTATTTTTTCAAAGGTGGATCTCATTCGGGGGTATCACCAGGTGCCAGTCCATCCTGACGACATCCCCAAAACGGCAGTCATCACGCCGTTTGGCCTTTTTGAGTATTTACGAATGCCTTTCGGTTTGAAGAACGCCGCCCAAACTTTTCAGCGGTTGATGGACTCAGTGCTGCGTGATTTGCCTTTTCTTTTTGTTTACCTGGATGATATCCTGGTGGCCAGTACATCCGAGGCAGACCACCTGTCACACCTCCGCCTCCTCTTTACTCATTTGCGGCAGCATGGCTTGATTGTCAATCCAGCGAAATGCCAGTTTGGGGTGCCCTCCATTGATTTCCTCGGCCATCACATCACTTCTATCGGGGCAACCCCACTGCCCTTAAAGGTGGAGGCGGTGCGGCAGTTTCCACGCCCCACAACGGTGAAGGCCCTACAGGAGTTCCTGGGGATGGTAAATTTTTATCATCGCTTCATTCCACGAGCAGCCCACCTCATGCGCCCCCTGTATGGGGTCCTTAAGGACAAACCTCCCAAGCACATTGTTGACTGGTCTAGTGAAATGTCAGGATCATTCTCTGCCATCAAGGACGCGCTGGCGAACGCAACCATGCTAGCACATCCTGTGCCGGATGCCCCCATTGCTGTGACATCTGATGCCTCGGACCGCGCAGTTGGTGCGGTGTTGGAGCAGCGAGTTGACGGGGTTTGGCAGCCACTTGCTTTTTTTAGCCGGCAGCTCCGTGCTAGTGAGCAAAAGTACAGCACGTTTGACCGTGAGCTACTCGCCCTCTACCTGGCAGTCAGACATTTCCGTTTCCTCCTAGAGGCTCGACCATTCACTGCTTTCGTGGACCACAAGCCTTTAACTTTCGTCATGGCTAAGGTGTCGGAACCATGGTCGGCCAGGCAACAGCGTCATCTGTCCTACGTTTCTGAGTTCACCACAGACATACAACATATAGCAGGGAAACAGAACACCGTGGCCGACTGCCTTTCTCGCACCTTCACCAGCGCTGTCCACCTCGGCGTCGATTATGCCCGCATGGCTGTGGACCAAGCCGCTGACCCTGACATTCAGGCCTGGAGGACGGCGACTACAGGGCTTCGGTTAGTGGATGTCCCTTTTGATGGTAAGGGTACGACGCTGCTTTGTGACGTTTCTACTGGCCAGTCCCGTCCTCTGGTACCCAAGATGTGGAGACGGACGGTTTTTGAGGTCGTACATGGCCTGTCACACCCGGGCCGGAAGCCATCGCAGCGTCTGGTGACAGGGAAATTTGTCTGGCCTGGCATGAAGAAGGACATTCGCGGCTGGGTCAACACATGCATTGCATGCCAGCGCACAAAAATCCATCGGCATGTGAAGGCGCCATTGGAGAAGTTCACAGTCCCGGAACGGCGTTTTGACCACGTCAACGTGGACTTGGTGGGACCTCTTCCTCCCTCCGGAGGGTTCACCTATCTCCTAACGATGGTGGACAGAACGACACGGTGGCCGGAGGTGGTTCCACTGTCAGGAACAACGACAGCTGAGGTGGCCCGTGGATTCATTGGGGTTTGGATTGCCCGGTTCGGGGTTCCCTCTGACCTCTCCTCAGACCGGGGGCCACAATTCACCTCACAGCTGTGGACCTCTATCACTCAGCAGTTGGGTATTTCACTCCATCGGACTACAGCATACCATCCCCAGGCCAATGGCCTGTGTGAGCGCTTTCATCGTTCCATGAAGGCAGCGCTGAAAGTGGACCTCCAGGGCAATAGCTGGATCGACAGGCTACCCTGGGTGATGCTGGGACTTCGTACTGCACCTAAGGAGGACCTCCTCTCTTCTTCGGCGGAGCTCGTCTATGGCCAGGCCCTTAGAGTGCCGGGTGATTTTTTTCCTTCGGTTACCGTTCCCTGGTCGGCACCAAAGCAACTGCGTGATCTCTGGGACAGGGCAAGTGCCTTTAAGCCGACTCCCACTTCAAATCACAGCCTGCCACGCGTCCATGTCCCTCATGATCTCCAGTCAGCGAGATATGTGTTCATCCGCCACGATGCACATAGGAGCCCTCTACAGCCGCCTTACGATGGCCCCTACAGAGTCGTGGAGACAGGCGACAAGACCTTTGTCATTGACATAGGGGGGAATAGGGAGCATATCTCGGTGGACCGCCTGAAGCCAGCTCATCTGGATGGGGAATGCGAAGTGGAGGTGGCTCGTCCACCACGCCGTGGCCGCCCTCCTGCTGGTACGGGCACGAAGAGAAATCCTAGTGATTCCGGGCCAGGCTCTCCATCCCAGGTTCGGGAGTCCAGTAGCCGCTTTGGACGGGTCATCCGAGCCCCGGCGCGTTATGGGAAGTCAGTGTTTGTGAATTCTGGGGGGGACCTGTGTGGTGACTAGACACCTACTGGTTGAGCGTAGACGAATTCACTACATTACCCAGGTGCCTTAGCGTGGTGACAGAGGGACAAATTATGTATGTAAACAGGAAGTGTGAATGAGTTGTAAGTGAGAATGTAGAGTGCGAAATAAACATGGAGATTGTTGCAACTTTGAACTGGTGATCCTCGAGATTCTTCAGATCCCGCAAACCACTACAATCTAATACATAATCTACTGTAAAATATAATCTCCTATAATAATATAGAGATTTAATATATAATATACTATAATAATATAACGTACTATAATAAAATAGAGATCTAATATATAATCTACTATAATAATATAAAGATCTAATATATAATCTAGTATAATAATATCGAGATGTAATATATAATTTACTATTATAATATAGTACATCTAATATATAACGTACTATAATAATATAATCTACTATAATAATATCGTACATCTAATATAAATTCAACTATAATAATATAGAGATCTAATATATAATATACTATAATAATATAGAGATCTAATATATAATATACTATAATAATATAACGTACTATAATAATATAAAGATCTAAAATATAATCAACTATAATAAAATAGAGATGAAATATATAATTTACTATGATAATATAGTGATATAATATACTATAATAATATAAAGATCTACTATATAATCTACTACAATAATATAGTACATCTAATATAATATCTACTCTAATAATATATAGATTTAACATATAATCTACTATAATAATATAGAGATCTAATATAGAGAGATCTGATATATAATCTACTATAATAATATAGAGATCTAATATATAATCTACTATAGCAATATAATGTTCTATAATAATATAGTACATCTAATATATAATAGACTATAATAATATAGCGATCAAATATAAAATATACTATAATAATATAATCTACTATAATAATATAGAGATCTAATATATAATCTATTATAATAATATAGAGATCTAATATATAATCTACTATAATAATATAATCTACTATAATAATATAGAGATCGAATATATATTTTAATATAATAATATAGTACAGCTAATATATAATCTACTATAATAATTGTTACGTCCCCCACATTTGTGTGCGTGTGGTTGTTTTTCCTTCTGTCTCTCTCCCAGGTATTGGTTCATCCCCCTGTCAATCATCGTTTCATCCGTCACTCCCCCTGTTGCCCTTCGACCAATGGGTTCACCTGGCGGCCTCCATCCACGTATCAGACCATCGTCCGTCTCTGTTTAAAAGTCCCGCGCACTCTTCAGGAAGAGAGAGGGGTGTGGTAGCATCGTAGCGGTTTTTCATCTGTCAATTGTAATCCTCGTATCCGACTGTTCTGTTAGTGTCTGTCCTACCATTGTGTCCGCTGCCACACCTGTAGTTAGCCCCAGGGGAGGGCGAGTTAGGCAGGTAAGACGCCCATGGGCTTACACTTCCATCACGCAGGTTGGTTTTGTTATATACATTAGGTTAGTTTCCCCAGGCGGGTGCCACCTCTTGTATTTTGGGTCTAGGGTAGGCGGGCAAGATTTAGTTAGTTAGTTAGCCGATTTTTCGTAGTTAGAACAGATAGGACTAGAAATTAGCTTTGGGGTTATTTTTGTTTTCATTTATTTGGCGCCGTCCGGCGTCCTCCCCTTAGTTCCCTCTCTATGTTTCCCCCGTGTTGTCTGGTTGTTTGTTGTATATATTTCTAATAAAATCTGTCTTATTTTCATTTTATATTCAGTAGTTGTGTGTGTGTCTTGCACTACCACCGCACCAGCGGGTCTCAGCCGCATACACAGATACAGTATGTTACGTTTCTCCCCCCTTTTATATCCCTAGACGTAGTATCTGGCCGGGGTTCGTAACATAAATGGGGGCTCGTCCGGGATTTTTGAACGTTCCTGTGTCTGTGTGTGTTGTTGAGATTTGTCTGGTGTACTGCGTAGTTGCGTCGTTTTGGTTAGTGATCGTGTCTAGTGTTTGATAGTGTACTTTAGTTGGTTTTTGTCATGGCTACCTCTGTGGTGCAATTGTTTATAGAGGCACCATCTACCAGTTTGTTGGACCAGTGTCGGAAGGCGGATTTATTCAGTATTGCTGAGCATTTCAGTATCCCTACATTGAGGAATTTAGTAAAGGCAGAACTCAAACAAACAGTGTTGGCCGGATTGGTGGAAAGCGGTGTGCTGGAAAGTCCAGTGCGTGCGTTTCCTGTTCCTAGTATCCCTGTTGAGAGTGCAGCTGGTAATGCCTTAAAAACGGACGAGAGCAACGTGTTGGTGCTGGGTGGAAGTGTTACGGCAGGGACGACGGAGGCCGACCCTGTTGTACGCCCCAGAACCCCAGTCACCTTACCGCGTTTCGAACCGCTCTCTTTTTCTTCGGTAGGGTCGGGCTTGGACGCTCGCCTTAAGGTTCGGCTAGCACGTCTCCAGTTGGAGAAAGAGGACAGGGCGCACGCCAGGCAAATTGAGTATGAGCAAAAAAAAAAATTGAGTACGACGTCAAGAGACTCGAGATCGAGAAAGAGGTTAGGATTCGGCAGCTGGAGTTGCAGGCTGGAGAGGCAGTCTTGGCTCCTGTTGTGCGGTTTTCCTCTGGAGAGACTATGCCACCCGTTCCGCCATCTGACAAGTTTGACGTAAGTAGAAACATTGTCTTGGTTCCTCCATTCAGGGAGACTGAAGTAGATTCCTACTTTAGTGTGTTTGAGCGCATTGCAGCGTCTTTGTGTTGGCCTAAGGATGTTTGGCCGATCCTTTTGCAATGTAAGTTAGTTGGTAAGGCTCAGGAGGTTGTATCTGCCCTTACACTTTAGGATAGTCTAAGTTATGATGTGGTTAAGACCGCAGTGTTACGTGCGTATGAGCTGGTGCCTGAGGCTTATAGACAGAAGTTCAGGTATCACAAGAGGTCCCCAAATAGGACTTATGTTGAGTTTGCTCGAGAGAAAGAGACTCTCTTGGACAGGTGGTGCTCAGCGAGTAAGGCGACTGAATATGCTTCCCTTCGCGAGTTACTCTTGTTGGAGGAATTTAAGAACTGTCTCCCGGAGCGTTTGGTCGTGTACCTCAATGAGCAGAAAGTGACGTCTCTCTCTCAGGCAGCGGTGCTTGCAGACGAGTTTGTGTTAACACACAAAACTGCATTTTCAACCCCTCGCACTGATCATAGGAGTGTAGAAATTCCTTCTACTTCCCAAACTAGTCGGGGTCCAGCGGTGAGTCGAGGCTCGAAAGAGGAGCGTGCGTGTTTTTATTGCCATAGGGTAGGACACGTTATTGCTGATTGTCTCACTTTGAAAAATAAACAGTCATCGCCTTCGACCAAAAAAGGCGTTAGTTTAATTAAAACAGTTAAGAAACATTTAGGAAACGACTGTTCTGACTCCTGTGTTCCGGTTTCTCCTGATCCCACCTATCAGCCATTCATATTTCAGGGGTTAGTTTCGTTTACCGGAGACCCGACAGATCAAAGACCGATTCAAATTTTAAGAGACACTGGTGCTGCGCAGTCCCTGATCCTCTGGGATGTGTTGCCCTGGTCTGACCAGTCTTACTGTGGTTCGAATGTGTTGCTGCAGGGCATTGAAATGGGTTGTGTGCCTGTGCCGCTACACCAAGTTTACTTGGTTTCGGATTTAGTTAGTGGACGTTTTAGAGTAGGCGTGCAGCCGCAGCTTCCAGTTCATGGCGTGGCTATGATATTGGGAAATGACATAGCGGGAGGCCGTGTGATGCCTGTTGGAAGTATTAGATACTCCTGACGCACAGTCTTGCTCTGACGTTTTAACCGTGGAATTCCTTGAGGTTTTCCCTGCTTGTGTGGTGACGCGTGCTCAGTCACGTAGATGGGGCAACGTTATTGGTTTGGCTGACACGGTGCTTGCCCCAGACTTCTCCCGTGAGAAGTCTCAGTTTCCCACACCTGTGTCCCCGGTGTATCTCGACACAGGGAGTGTCGTGAATCAGGAAGTGTCTGACAGTAGGGAGATGAAATTACCAGTTACACGTGTGAAGCTTATCGCTGCACAAACTGAGGATGTTAGTATCATGAAATGTTTTACCACCGCTATTAGTCCGGAAGAAGCAAAAACTAAGAAGGTAGCTTACTTTCTTGACAATGGACTCTTGATGCGTACGTGGAAGCCCCGAGCTGGTGCTGATAATATCTGGAGCACGGTGTTTCAGATTGTGGTTCCCCGAGCATTACGTAAAATGGTGTTGGCCCTAGCCCATGATATCCCGTGGGCTGGTCACTTAGGAATTACTAAAACCTATGATCGCGTCCTCCATCATTTCTTTTGGCCAGGTATGAAATCCGATGTAGCTCAGTACTGCTGTACTTGTCATACCTGCCAAATGATCGGGAAACCGAACCAGATCATTCCTCCTGCTCCTCTCCATCCTATTCCTGTTATGGGAGAGCCGTTCGAGCGAGTGATCGTGGATTGTGTTGGCCCGCTACCAAGGACAAAGTCTGGTAATCAGTTTTTATTAACAATTATGTGTTCTGCTACTAGATACCCAGAGGCAATCCCCATGCGTAACATCACTGCTAAAGCTGTGGTGAAAGTGCTAATTAAGTATTTCTCCACTTTTGGTCTTCCAAAAGTAGTCCAAACGGACCAAGGAACTAATTTTATGTCGCAGTTATTTAAGAGGATTTTACAGTCTCTTGCGATCACTCACAAGATTTCCAGTGCCTATCATCCGGAAAGCCAGGGTGCCTTGGAAAGGTGGCACCAAACACTGAAGTCCATGCTGCGTAAATACTGCATGGACACTGAGAAGGATTGGGACGAGGGTGTTCCGTTGGTATTGTTTGGTATCCGTGAAACATTGCAGGAGTCGCTTGGTTTCAGCCCCGCTGAGTTAGTTTTCGGACACACAGTCCGAGGTCCCTTAAAGGTGCTGAAAGATCAGATCATGTCGACTGGCTCTGGCTCCAAAACTGTGTTGGACTATGTTAGTCAATTCAGGGAGCGGTTGCATGATGCATGCGCTCTAGCTAAGGAAGCGCTTTCTTCCTCCCAAAAGAAAATGAAACGAAATTTTGATGAAAAGACTGTTCCTCGCTCCTTACAATCAGGTGATCAAGTCTTAGTTCTGTTGCCGATCCCCGGATCCTCACTCTCTGCACGATTTTCAGGTCCCTATTTGGTTGAGAAGAAACTAAGTGACACCGACTATGTTGTGCAGACCCCAGATAGGAGACGCGCGTCTCGAGTCTGTCATATTAACATGTTGAAGCTTTATCATGCCAGAGATGTTCCCCCTGTAAACTCCACCGATAAGATGGCCGGGCCCGCTGTCTCTTCGGTGGCCTCTGACGCGTTGGTAGCTGATTTTAACATTGTTAATGGTCTTGATGAGGATGGCTTAGTGTTGCGTAATGCGCCCCAGCAGTGCGCGCGTTTGTGCAACACCGAGATGCTGTTGTCTCTCCCGTCTCACTTAGAGCATTTGGATAGTGAACAAATAGCCGATACTCCAGTTTTAGGAAGCGAATTTCCCTGTCTATTTAGTGATGTCCCCAGTCGCACTACTGTCCTGGAGCACGATTTGGATGTTGGCGATGCTGCCCCAATCAAGCAGCATGCGTACCGTGTAAATATGTCGAAAAGGTCGGTCATGAAACAGGAGGTGACTTATTTACTGGAGAATCAGTTGGCTGTACCCAGCTCCAGTCCGTGGAGTTCTCCCTGTATTTTGATCCCTAAGCCTGATGGTACAGTTAGGTTTTGTACGGATTATAGGAAAGTGAATGCTGTCACGGTGCCAGACTCTTTTCCTTTGCCTCGGTTAGACGACTGCATAGATACTATTGGTTCAGCTACATTTGTCAGCAAGTTAGACTTGCTTAAAGGCTATTGGCAAGTTCCACTAACTCCGCGAGCTTCGGAGATTTCTGCTTTTGTCACCCCCGACAGTTTCCTGCAGTATACGGTTATGGCATTTGGAATGCGCAATGCACCTGCTACGTTCCAGCACCTGGTAAATATTGTACTGGCCGGTGTTTCGAATTGTACCGCTTACCTGGATGATCTAGTTGTCTACTCTGCCACCTGGTCTGAACATCTGAGTTCTTTGAGAACTGTGTTTGAGCGTTTGGCTAAGGGGTCATTGACCTTGAACCTCGCCAAGTGTGAGTTTGGGAAAGCTACGGTCACATATCTTGGTAAACAGGTGGGGCGCGGTGAAGTCCGTACACTTACTGCCAAGGTCTCCGCTATAACATCTTTTCCTCCACCCACCACCCGACGTGAATTGCGTAGGTTTCTAGGCATGGCTGGGTATTACCGCAGTTTCTGTCGAAATTTTTCCAGTGTTGCTGCACCTCTGACCAGTTTACTCAGCCCGTCTGTATCTTTTTGTTGGTCAGCTGAGTGTCAGAGTGCGTTTGACGCCTTAAAAGCGCTGCTTTGTAGTTCTCCTGTTCTAACTGCCCCTGATTTCCGAAAACCATTTAAATTAGAGGTGGATGCAAGTATGGTTGGTGCTGGTGCTGTCTTGTTGCAGGAAGATGCAGATGGTATTGATCACCCCGTCTGCTACTTTTCGCGCAAATTTAACGACTGTCAGTCTCGGTACTCCACCATTGAACAGGAGACTCTTGCTTTATTGCTCGCCCTACAATGTTTTGATGTTTATGTTGGTTCTAGCATTCTCCCTATCGTGGTATATACAGACCACAATCCTTTAGTTTTTTTAGACAGGATGTACAACCACAACCACCGCCTCATGCGGTGGGCCTTGATGGTACAAAGTTATAATTTAGCGATTAAACACAAGAAAGGTTCTGAGAATGTTTTGGCCGACGCGCTTTCTCGCGCGTAGTTTTGTTTGTTTCATTGTACAATTTCTGTTTTGTTGAAAGACCGCAATTTGTATCGCAATACCTATAGGTTTGCTCTTTATGGGTGGGAGTGTTACGTCCCCCACATTTGTGTGCGTGTTGTTCGTTTGTCTGTTTGTTTTTCCTTCTGTCTCTCTCCCAGGTATTGGTTCATCCCCCTGTCAATCATCGTTTCATCCGTCACTCCCCCTGTTGCCCTTCGACCAATGGGTTCACCTGGCGGCCTCCATCCACGTATCAGACCATCGTCCGTCTCTGTTTAAAAGTCCCGCGCACTCTTCAGGAAGAGAGAGGGGTGTGGTAGCATCGTAGCGGTTTTTCATCTGTCAATTGTAATCCTCGTATCCGACTGTTCTGTTAGTGTCTGTCCTACCATTGTGTCCGCTGCCACACCTGTAGTTAGCCCCAGGGGAGGGCGAGTTAGGCAGGTAAGACGCCCATGGGCTTACACTTCCATCACGCAGGTTGGTTTTGTTATCTACATTAGGTTAGTTTCCCCAGGCGGGCGCCACCTCTTGTATTTTGGGTCTAGGGTAGGCGGGCAAGATTTAGTTAGTTAGTTAGCCGATTTTTCGTAGTTAGAACAGATAGGACTAGAAATTAGCTTTGGGGTTATTTTTGTTTTCATTTATTTGGCGCCGTCCGGCGTCCTCCCCTTAGTTCCCTCTCTATGTTTCCCCCGTGTTGTCTGGTTGTTTGTTGTATATATTTCTAATAAAATCTGTCTTATTTTCATTTTATATTCAGTAGTTGTGTGTGTGTCTTGCACTACCACCGCACCAGCGGGTCTCAGCCGCATACACAGATACAGTATGTTACGTTTCTCCCCCCTTTTATATCCCTAGACGTAGTATCTGGCGGGGGTTCGTAATAACCCTAACCCTAATATAGAAATCTAATATATAATCTACAATAATAATATAATCTACTATAACAATATATATATATCTAATATATCATCTACTATAATTATATAGAGATTTAATAGAGAGAGATCTGTTATATAATCTACTATAATAATATAGAGATCTAATATATAAACTACTATAATAATATAGATATCAAATATATAATCTCCTATAATAATATAGTACATCTAATATATAAACTACTATAATAATATAGAGATCTAATATATAATCTACTATAATAATATAGTACATCTAATACATAATCGACTATAATAATATAGAGACCTAATATATAATCTACTATAACAAAAAATAGATCTAATATATAATCTAATATAATAATATAGACATCTAATATAGAGAGATCTGAAATATAATCTACTATAATAATATAGAGATCCAATATATAATCTACAATTATAATATAATACATCTAATATATAATCTACTATAATAATATAGTACATATAATATATAATCTACTATAGTAATATAATATACTATAATAAAATAGAGATCTAATGTATAATCTATTATAATAATATAGAGATCTAATATATAATGTACTATAATAATATAGTACATCTAATATATAATCTTCTATAATAATACAATCTACTATATTAATGTAGAGATCTAATATATAATCTAATATAATAAAAAAGAGATCTAATATATAATATACTATGATAATTTAAAGTACTATAATAATATAGAGATCTCACATATAATCTACTATAATTATATTGAGATGAAATATTTAATCTACTATAATAATATAAAGATCTAATATATAATCTACTATAATAATATTGTACATCTAATATATAATAAACTATAATAATATAGAGATCTAATATATAATCTACTATA
Source organism: Argentina silus (assembly GCF_951799395.1). NCBI lineage: Eukaryota > Metazoa > Chordata > Actinopteri > Argentiniformes > Argentinidae > Argentina > Argentina silus. The sequence goes on along the minus strand of NC_139674.1, from coordinate 706,857 downwards.
ATAATGTAGAGATCTAATATATGATCTACTATAATAATATAGTACATCTAATATATAATCTACTATAATAATATAATCTACTATAATATTATAAAGATCTAATATATAATCTACTATAATAATATAGATATCTAATATATAATCTACTGTAAAATATAATCTACTATAATAATATAGAGATCTAATATATAATCTACTATAATAATACAGAGATTTAATATATAATATACTATAATAGTCTAACATACGATAATAATATAGAGATCTCACGTATCATCTACTATAATTATATAGAGATCTAATATATAATTTACTATAATAACATAAAGATCTAATATATAATATAATATAATAATATCGAGATGAAATATATAATTTACTATTATAATATAGTACATCTATTATAAAACCTACTATAATAATATAATCTACTATAATAATATCGTACATCTAATATATAATCAACTATAATAATATAATACATCTAATATAGAATCTTCTATAATAATATAATCTCCTATAATAATATCGAGATAAAATATAGAATGTACTATGATAAAATAATACATCTAATATAGAATCTACTATAATAATATAATCTACTATAATGATATAGAGATCTAATATATAATCTACTATACTAATATAATCTACCATAAAAAATATAGTGATCTAATATATAATCTAGTATAATAATATAGTACATCTAATATATATTCCACTATAATAATATTGTACAATATATAATCTACTATAATAATATAGTACATCTAATGTATAATCCACTATAATAATATAGAGATCTAATATATAATCTACTGTAATAATAAATATAGTGTAATAATATCGAGATCTAATATATAATCTACTATAATAAGATAATCTACTATAATAAATATTCTACTATAATAATATCGAGATCTAATATATAATCAACTATAATAAAATAGATATTTAATATATAATCTACTATAATAATATAGTAATATAATCTACTATAATAATGTAGAAATCTAATATATAAACTACTTTAATAATGTAGAGATCTAATATATAATCTACAATAATAATATAGAGATCTAATATATAATCTATTATAATAATATAGAGATCTAATATATAATCTACTTTAATAATACAGTAAATCTAATATATAATCTACTCTAATAATATAGAAATCTAATATATAATCTACTATAATAATATAGAGAACTAATATAGAATCTACTATAATAATATAGAACATGTAATATATAATCTACTATAATAATATAGTACATCTAATATATAATCTACTATAATAATATAGAGATTTAATATATAACCTACTATATTAATATAGTACATCTAATATATAATATACTACAAGAGTATAAAGATTTAATACATAATCTACGATAATAATATCGAGATGAAATATATAATCTACTATAAGAATATTGATTTCTAATATATAATCTACTATAATAATATAGTTAGTCTAATATATAAACTACTATAATAATATAAAGATCTAATATATAAACTACTATAATAATATAAAGATCTAATATATAATCTACAATAATTATATCGAAATGAAATATATAATCTACTATAATAATATAAAGATCTAATATATAATCTACGTTAATAATATAATCTACTATAATAATATAGTACTTCTAATATATAATCGACTATAATAAAATAGTACATATAATATATAATCAACTATAATAATATAGAGATCTAATATACAATCTACATTAATAATATAGAGATCTAATATATAATCTACAATAAAACATAGTCCATCTAATATATAATCTACTATAATAATATCGAGATCTCATATATAATCTGCTATAATAATATCGAGATGAAATATAGAATCTACTATAATAATATAGAACATCTAATATAGAATCTACTATAATAATATAATCTACTATAATAAAATAGATCTAATATATAATCAACTATGATAATATAGAGATCAAATACATAATCTACTTTAATAATATATTACATATAATATATAATCAACTATAATAATATAGAGATCTAATATATAATCTACCTTAATAATAATTAGATGTACTATATTATTACTATGATATAATAGAGATCTAATATATAATCTACTAAAATAATATAGAGATCTAATATATAATCTACTATAATAATATAGTACATCTAATATATAATCTACTATAATAATATAGTACATCTAATATATAATCTACTATAATAATATAAAGATCTAATATATAATCTACGTTAATAATATAATCTACTATAATAATATAGTACTTCTAATATATAATCGACTATAATAAAATAGTACATATAATATATAATCAACTATAATAATATAGAGATCTAATATACAATCTACATTAATAATATAGAGATCTAATATATAATCTACTATAATAATATAGTACATCTAATCTATAATCTACCATAATAATATAGTACATGTAATATATAATGTACTATAATAATATAGTACATCTAATATATAATCTACTATAATAATATAGTACATCTAATATATAATCTACTATAATAATATAAAGATCTAATATATAATCTATGATAATAATATCGAGATGAAATATATAATCTACTATAATAATATTGAGATCTAATATATAATCTACTATAATAATATAGTTCGTCTAATATATAAACTACTATAATAATATAAATATCTAATATACAATCTACTATTGTAATATAGTACTTCTAATATATAATCTACTCTAATAAAATAGAGATCTAATATATAATCTACTATAATAATATAGAGATTTAATATATAACCTACTATAATAATATAGTACATCTAATATATAATATACTACAAGAATATAAAGATTTAATACATAATCTACGATAATAATATCGAGATGAAATATATAATCTACTATAAGAATATTGATTTCTAATATATAATCTACTATAATAATATAGTTAGTCTAATATATAAACTACTATAATAATATAAAGATCTAATATATAAACTACTATAATAATATAAAGATCTAATATATAATCTACGATAATTATATCGAAATGAAATATATAATCTACTATAATAATATAAAGATCTAATATATAATCTACGTTAATAATATAATCTACTATAATAATATAGTACTTCTAATATATAATCGACTATAATAAAATAGTACATATAATATATAATCAACTATAATAATATAGAGATCTAATACACAATCTACATTAATAATATAGAGATCTAATATATAATCTACTATAATAATATAGTACATCTAATCTATAATCTACCATAATAATTTAGTACATGTAATATATAATGTACTATAATAATATAGTACATCTAATATATAATCTACTATAATAATATAGTACATAGTACATGTAATATATAATCTACTATAATAATATAGTACATGTAATATATAATCTACTATAATAATATAGAGATCTAATATTTAATCTACTATAATAATATAGTACATCTAATACATAATCTACTATAATAATATAGAGATCAAATACATAATCTACTTTAATAATATATTACATATAATATATAATCAACTATAATAATATAGAGATCTAATATATAATCTACCTTAATAATAATTAGATGTACTATATTATTACTATGATATAATAGAGATCTAATATATAATCTACTATAATAATATAGTACATCTAATATATAAACTACTATAATTATATAAAGATCTAATATATAAACTACTATAATAATATAGTACATCTAATCTATAATCTACCATAATAATATAGTACATCTAATATATAATCTACTCTAATAATATAGAGATCTAATATATAATCTACTATAATAATATAGAGATCTAATATATAATATACTATAATAAATCGAGATGAAATATATAATCTACTATAATATAATAGAGATCTAATATAGAATCTACTATAATAATATATTACATATAATATATAATCTACTATAATAATATAAAGATCTAATATATAATCTACTATAATAATATCGAGATGAAATATAGAATCTATTATAATAATATAGTACATCTAATATAGAATGTACTACAATAAAATAAAATCGAATATATAATCTACTATAATAATATAGAGATCTAATATATAATCTACAGTAATAACATAGAGATTTAATATATAATCTACTTCAATAATATAGTACATCTAATATATAATCTACTCTAATAATATAGAGATCTAATATATAATCTACTATAATAATATAGAGATCTAATATATAATCTACTATAATAATATCGAGATGAAATATATAATCTACTATAATATAATAGAGATCTAATATATAATCTACTATAATAATATCGAGATGAAATATAGAATCTATTATAATAATATAGTACATCTAATATAGAATGTACTATAATAATATAATCTACTATAATAAAATAGAGATCTAATATATAATCTACTTCAATAAAATAAAGATCTAATATATAATCTACTAAAATAATATAGAGATCTAATATATAATCTACTATAATAATATAGTACATCTAATATATAATCTACTATAATAATATAGTACATCTAATGTATAATCTACTCTAATAATATAGAGATCTAATATATAATCTACTATAATAATATAGAGATCTAATATATAATCTACTATAATAAATCGAGATGAAATATATAATCTACTATAATATAATAGAGATCTAATATAGAATCTACTATAATAATATATTACATATAATATATAATCTACTATAATAATATAGTACATCAAATATATAATCGACTCTAATAATATAGAGATCTAATATATAATCTACTATAATAATATAGAGATCTAATATAGAATCTACAATAATAATTTATACATCTAATATCTCATCTTCTATAATAATATAGATATCTAACATACAATCTACTATAATAATATAGTACATATAATATATAATCAACTATAACAATATAATCTACTACAATAAAATAAAATCTAATATATAATCTACTATAATAATACAGAGATCTAATATAGAATCTACTATAATAATATGGTACATCTAATATATAATCTACTATAATAACATAGAGATCTAATATATAAACTACTTCAATAATTTAGTACATCTAATATATAATGTATTCTAAAAATATAGAGATCTAATATATAATCTACTATAATAATATAGTACATATAATATATAATCAACTATAATAATATAGAGATCTAATATACAATCTACTATAATAATATAGTACATATAATATATAATCAACTATAATAATATAGAGATCTAATATACAATCTACATTAATAATTTAGAGATCTAATATATAATCTACTATAATAGTATAGTATATCTAATCTATAATCTACTATAATAATATAGAGATCTAACACATAATCTACTATAACAAAATAAAGATCTAATATATAATCTACTATAATAATATAGTACATCTAATGTATAATCTACTATAATAATATAAATATCTAATATATAATCTAAAATAATAATATTGAGATGAAATATATAATCTACTGTAATAATATTGAGATCTAATATATAATCAACTATAATAATATTGTTCGTCTAATATATAATCTACTATAATAAAATAAAGATCTAATATTTAATCTACTAAAATAATATAGAGATCTAATATATAATCTACTATAATAATATAGAGATCTAATATATAATCTACTATAATAAAATAAAGATCTAATATTTAATCTACTAAAATAATATCGAGATCTAATATATAATCTACAATAATGATATAGTACATCAAATATATAATCGACTCTAATAATATAGAGATCTAACATATAATCTACTATAATAATATAGTGCATCTAATCTATAATCTACTATAATAATATAAAGATCTAACATATAATCTACTATAATAACATAGTACATCTAATATATAATTTACTATGATAATATAGAGATCTAACATATTATCTACTATAATAATATAGAGATCTAATATAGAATGTACTATAATAATTTATACATCTAATATATAGTCTACTATAATAATATAGAGATCTAATATATAATCTACTCTAATAATATAGTACATCTAATGTATAATCTACTATAATAATATAGTACATCTAATGTATAATCTACTATAATAATATAAAGATCTAATATATAATCTACGATAATAATATCGAGATGAAATGTATAATCTACTATAATAATATAGTACATCTAATATATAATCTACTATAATAATATAGTACATCTAATGTATAATCTACTATAATAATATAAAGTTCTAATATATAATCTACGATAATAATATCGAGATGAAATGTATAATCTACTGTAATAATATTGAGATCTAATACATAATATACTATAATAACATAGTACATCTAATATATAATCTACTATAATAATATAAAGATCTAACATATAATCTACTATAATAACATAGTACATCTAATATATAATTTACTATAATAATATAGAGATCTAACATATTATCTACTATAATAATATAGAGATCTAATATAGAATGTACTATAATAATTTATACATCTAATATATAGTCTACTATAATAATATAGAGATCTAATATATAATCTACTATAATAATATAGAGATCTAATATAGAAACTACTATAATAATATAGTACATCTAATATATAATCTACTATAATAATATAGAGATCTAATATATAATCTACTCTAATAATATAGTACATCTAATGTATAATCTACTATAATAATATAGTACATCTAATGTATAATCTACTATAATAATATAAAGATCTAATATATAATCTACGATAATAATATCGAGATGAAATGTATAATCTACTATAATAATATAGTACATCTAATATATAATCTACTATAATAATATAGTACATCTAATGTATAATCTACTATAATAATATAAAGTTCTAATATATAATCTACGATAATAATATCGAGATGAAATGTATAATCTACTGTAATAATATTGAGATCTAATACATAATATACTATAATAACATAGTACATCTAATATATAATCTACTATAATAATATAGAGATCTAACATATAATCTACTATAATAACATAGTACATCTAATATACAATCTACATTAATAATATAGAGATCTAATATATAATATACTATAATAATATAGAGATCTAACATCTAATCTACGATAATAATATCGAGATGAAATATATAATCTACTATAATAATATAATCTACTATAATAATATAGTACATCTAACATATAATCGACTGTAATAAAATAGAGATCTAATATATAATCAACTATAATAATATAGTACATATAATATATAATCAACTATAATAATATAGAGATCTAATATACAATATACATTAATAATACAGAGATCTAATATATAACCTACTATAATAATTTCGTACATCTAATCTATAAGCTACTATAATAATATAGTACATCTAATATAGAATCTACTATAATAATATAATCTACTATAATAATAGAAAGATCTAATATATAATCTACAATAATAATATCGAGATGAAATGTATAATCTACTGTAATAATATTGAGATCTAATATATAATCTACATTAATAATATCGAGAGCTAATATATAATCTACTATAATAATATAGTGCATCTAATCTATAATCTACTATAATAATATAGAGATCTAACATATAATCTACTATAATAACATAGTACATCTAATATATAATCTACTATAATAATATAGAGATCTAACATATAATCTACTATAATAATATAGTGCATCTAATCTATAATCTAGTATAATAATATAGAGATCTAACATATAATCTACTATAATAACATAGTACATCTAATATATAATTTACTAAAATAATATAGAGATCTAACATATAATCTACTATAATAATATAGTACATATAATATATAATCAACTATAATAATAAAGAGATCTAATATATAATCAACTATAATAATAAAGAGATCTAATATACAATCTACTATAATAATATAGTACATATAATATATAATCAACTATAATAATATAGAGATCTAATATACAATCTACATTAATAATATAGAGATCTAATATATAATCTACTATAATAATATAGAGATCTAACATATAATCTACTATAATAATATCGAGATGAAATATAGAATCTACTATAATAATATAGTACATCTAATATAGAATCTACTGTAATAATATAATCTACTATAATCAAATAGAGATCTAATATATAATCTACGATAATAATATCGAGATCTAATATAGAATCTACTACAATAATATTGAGATCTAAAATAGAATCTACTCTAATAATATAGTTCATCTAATATATAATCTACTATAATAAAATAAAGAATTAATATTTAATCTACTAAAATAATATAGAGATCTAATATATAATCTACTTAATAAAATAAAGATCTAATATTTAAACTACTAAAATAATATAGAGATCTAATATATAATCTACAATAATAATATCGTACATCTAATCTATAATCTACTATAATAATATAGAGATCTAACATATAATCTACTATAATAACATAGTACATCTAATATATAATCTACTATAATAATATAGAGATCTAACATATAATCTACTATAATAATATAGTGCATCTAATCTATAATCTAGTATAATAATATAGAGATCTAACATATAATCTACTATAATAACATAGTACATCTAATATATAATTTACTATAATAATATAGAGATCTAACATATAATCTACTATAATAATATAGTACATATAATATATAATCAACTATAATAATAAAGAGATCTAATATATAATCAACTATAATAATAAAGAGATCTAATATACAATCTACTATAATAATATAGTACATCTAATATATAATCTACTATAATAATATAGAGATCTAATATATAATCTACTCTAATAATATAGTACATCTAATGTATAATCTACTATAATAATATAGTACATCTAATGTATAATCTACTATAATAATATAAAGATCTAATATATAATCTACGATAATAATATCGAGATGAAATGTATAATCTACTATAATAATATAGTACATCTAATATATAATCTACTATAATAATATAGTACATCTAATGTATAATCTACTATAATAATATAAAGTTCTAATATATAATCTACGATAATAATATCGAGATGAAATGTATAATCTACTGTAATAATATTGAGATCTAATACATAATATACTATAATAACATAGTACATCTAATATATAATCTACTATAATAATATAAAGATCTAACATATAATCTACTATAATAACATAGTACATCTAATATATAATTTACTATAATAATATAGAGATCTAACATATTATCTACTATAATAATATAGAGATCTAATATAGAATGTACTATAATAATTTATACATCTAATATATAGTCTACTATAATAATATAGAGATCTAATATATAATCTACTATAATAATATAGAGATCTAATATAGAATCTACTATAATAATATAGTACATCTAATATATAATCTACTATAATAATATAGAGATCTAATATATAATCTACTCTAATAATATAGTACATCTAATGTATAATCTACTATAATAATATAGTACATCTAATGTATAATCTACTATAATAATATAAAGATCTAATATATAATCTACGATAATAATATCGAGATGAAATGTATAATCTACTATAATAATATAGTACATCTAATATATAATCTACTATAATAATATAGTACATCTAATGTATAATCTACTATAATACTATAAAGTTCTAATATATAATCTACGATAATAATATCGAGATGAAATGTATAATCTACTGTAATAATATTGAGATCTAATACATAATATACTATAATAACATAGTACATCTAATATATAATCTACTATAATAATATAGAGATCTAACATATAATCTACTATAATAACATAGTACATCTAATATACAATCTACATTAATAATATAGAGATCTAATATATAATATACTATAATAATATAGAGATCTAACATCTAATCTACGATAATAATATCGAGATGAAATATATAATCTACTATAATAATATAATCTACTATAATAATATAGTACATCTAACATATAATCGACTGTAATAAAATAGAGATCTAATATATAATCAACTATAATAATATAGTACATATAATATATAATCAACTATAATAATATAGAGATCTAATATACAATATACATTAATAATACAGAGATCTAATATATAACCTACTATAATAATTTTGTACATCTAATCTATAAGCTACTATAATAATATAGTACATCTAATATAGAATCTACTATAATAATATAATCTACTATAATAATAGAAAGATCTAATATATAATCTACAATAATAATATCGAGATGAAATGTATAATCTACTGTAATAATATTGAGATCTAATATATAATCTACATTAATAATATCGAGAGCTAATATATAATCTACTATAATAATATAGTGCATCTAATCTATAATCTACTATAATAATATAGAGATCTAACATATAATCTACTATAATAACATAGTACATCTAATATATAATCTACTATAATAATATAGAGATCTAACATATAATCTACTATAATAACATAGTACATCTAATATATAATTTACTATAATAATATAGAGATCTAACATATAATCTACTATAATAATATAGTACATATAATATATAATCAACTATAATAATAAAGAGATCTAATATATAATCAACTATAATAATAAAGAGATCTAATATACAATCTACTATAATAATATAGTACATATAATATATAATCAACTATAATAATATAGAGATCTAATATACAATCTACATTAATAATATAGAGATCTAATATATAATCTACTATAATAATATAGAGATCTAACATATAATCTACTATAATAATATCGAGATGAAATATAGAATCTACTATAATAATATAGTACATCTAATATAGAATCTACTGTAATAATATAATCTACTATAATCAAATAGAGATCTAATATATAATCTACGATAATAATATCGAGATCTAATATAGAATCTACTACAATAATATTGAGATCTAAAATAGAATCTACTCTAATAATATAGTTCATCTAATATATAATCTACTATAATAAAATAAAGAATTAATATTTAATCTACTAAAATAATATAGAGATCTAATATATAATCTACTTAATAAAATAAAGATCTAATATTTAAACTACTAAAATAATATAGAGATCTAATATATAATCTACAATAATAATATCGTACATCTAATCTATAATCTACTATAATAATATAGAGATCTAACATATAATCTACTATAATAACATAGTACATCTAATATATAATCTACTATAATAATATAGAGATCTAACATATAATCTACTATAATAATATAGTGCATCTAATCTATAATCTAGTATAATAATATAGAGATCTAACATATAATCTACTATAATAACATAGTACATCTAATATATAATTTACTATAATAATATAGAGATCTAACATATAATCTACTATAATAATATAGTACATATAATATATAATCAACTATAATAATAAAGAGATCTAATATATAATCAACTATAATAATAAAGAGATCTAATATACAATCTACTATAATAATATAGTACATCTAATATATAATCTACTATAATAATATAGAGATCTAATATATAATCTACTCTAATAATATAGTACATCTAATGTATAATCTACTATAATAATATAGTACATCTAATGTATAATCTACTATAATAATATAAAGATCTAATATATAATCTACGATAATAATATCGAGATGAAATGTATAATCTACTATAATAATATAGTACATCTAATATATAATCTACTATAATAATATAGTACATCTAATGTATAATCTACTATAATAATATAAAGTTCTAATATATAATCTACGATAATAATATCGAGATGAAATGTATAATCTACTGTAATAATATTGAGATCTAATACATAATATACTATAATAACATAGTACATCTAATATATAATCTACTATAATAATATAAAGATCTAACATATAATCTACTATAATAACATAGTACATCTAATATATAATTTACTATAATAATATAGAGATCTAACATATTATCTACTATAATAATATAGAGATCTAATATAGAATGTACTATAATAATTTATACATCTAATATATAGTCTACTATAATAATATAGAGATCTAATATATAATCTACTATAATAATATAGAGATCTAATATAGAATCTACTATAATAATATAGTACATCTAATATATAATCTACTATAATAATATAGAGATCTAATATATAATCTACTCTAATAATATAGTACATCTAATGTATAATCTACTATAATAATATAGTACATCTAATGTATAATCTACTATAATAATATAAAGATCTAATATATAATCTACGATAATAATATCGAGATGAAATGTATAATCTACTATAATAATATAGTACATCTAATATATAATCTACTATAATAATATAGTACATCTAATGTATAATCTACTATAATACTATAAAGTTCTAATATATAATCTACGATAATAATATCGAGATGAAATGTATAATCTACTGTAATAATATTGAGATCTAATACATAATATACTATAATAACATAGTACATCTAATATATAATCTACTATAATAATATAGAGATCTAACATATAATCTACTATAATAACATAGTACATCTAATATACAATCTACATTAATAATATAGAGATCTAATATATAATATACTATAATAATATAGAGATCTAACATCTAATCTACGATAATAATATCGAGATGAAATATATAATCTACTATAATAATATAATCTACTATAATAATATAGTACATCTAACATATAATCGACTGTAATAAAATAGAGATCTAATATATAATCAACTATAATAATATAGTACATATAATATATAATCAACTATAATAATATAGAGATCTAATATACAATATACATTAATAATACAGAGATCTAATATATAACCTACTATAATAATTTTGTACATCTAATCTATAAGCTACTATAATAATATAGTACATCTAATATAGAATCTACTATAATAATATAATCTACTATAATAATAGAAAGATCTAATATATAATCTACAATAATAATATCGAGATGAAATGTATAATCTACTGTAATAATATTGAGATCTAATATATAATCTACATTAATAATATCGAGAGCTAATATATAATCTACTATAATAATATAGTGCATCTAATCTATAATCTACTATAATAATATAGAGATCTAACATATAATCTACTATAATAACATAGTACATCTAATATATAATCTACTATAATAATATAGAGATCTAACATATAATCTACTATAATAACATAGTACATCTAATATATAATTTACTATAATAATATAGAGATCTAACATATAATCTACTATAATAATATAGTACATATAATATATAATCAACTATAATAATAAAGAGATCTAATATATAATCAACTATAATAATAAAGAGATCTAATATACAATCTACTATAATAATATAGTACATATAATATATAATCAACTATAATAATATAGAGATCTAATATACAATCTACATTAATAATATAGAGATCTAATATATAATCTACTATAATAATATAGAGATCTAACATATAATCTACTATAATAATATCGAGATGAAATATAGAATCTACTATAATAATATAGTACATCTAATATAGAATCTACTGTAATAATATAATCTACTATAATCAAATAGAGATCTAATATATAATCTACGATAATAATATCGAGATCTAATATAGAATCTACTACAATAATATTGAGATCTAAAATAGAATCTACTCTAATAATATAGTACATCTAATATATAATCTACTATAATAAAATAAAGAATTAATATTTAATCTACTAAAATAATATAGAGATCTAATATATAATCTACTTAATAAAATAAAGATCTAATATTTAATCTACTAAAATAATATAGAGATCTAATATATAATCTACTATAATAATATAGAGATCTAATATAGAATCTACTATAATAATATAGAGATCTAATATAGAATCTACTATAATAATATAGAGATCTAATATATAATCTACTATAATAATATAGAGATCTAATATAGAATCTACTATAATAATTTATACATCTAATATCTCATCTAGTATAATAATATAGAGATCTAACATATAATCTACTATAATAATATAGTACGTATAATATATAATCAACTATAACAATATAATCTACTACAATAAAATAAAATCTAATATATAATCTACTATAATAATATAGAGATCTAATATATAATCTACTATAATAATATAGAGATCTAATATAGAATCTACTATAATAATATCGTACATCTAATATATAATCTACTATAATAATATAGAGATCTAATATACAATCTACATTAATAATATAGAGATCTAATATAGAATCTACTACAATAATATTGAGATCTAATATAGAATCTACTCTAATAATATAGTTCGTCTAATATATATATATACTATAATAATATAGAGATCTAATATATAATCTACTATAATAATATAGTACATCTAATATACAATATACTATAATAATATAGAGATCTAACATATAATCTATTATAATAATATCGAGATGAAATATAGAATCTACTATAATAATATAGTACACCTAATATAGAATCTACTGTAATAATATAATCTACTATAATAAAATAGAGATCTAATATATAATCTACGATAATAATATCGAGATCTAATATAGAATCTACTACAATAATATTGAGATCTAATATAGAATCTACTCTAATAATATAGTTCGTCTAATATATATATATACTATAATAATATAGAGATCTAATATATAATCTACTATAATAATATAGTACATCTAATATATAATATACTATAATAATTTAGAGATCTAACATATAATCTACGATTATAATATCGAGATGAAATATATAATCTACTATAATAATATAATCTACTATAATAATATAGTACATCTAACATATAATCGACTGTAATAAAATAGAGATCTAACA
This sequence comes from Argentina silus, assembly GCF_951799395.1. Taxonomy (NCBI): domain Eukaryota; kingdom Metazoa; phylum Chordata; class Actinopteri; order Argentiniformes; family Argentinidae; genus Argentina; species Argentina silus. The sequence goes on along the minus strand of NC_139674.1, from coordinate 691,842 downwards.
TATAATCTACTATAATAATATAGTACATATAATATACAATCAACTATAATAATAAAGAGATCTAATATACAATCTACTATAATAATATAGTACATATAATATATAATCAACTATAATAATATAGAGATCTAATATACAATCTACATTAATAATATAGAGATCTAATATATAATCTACTATAATAATATAGAGATCTAACATATAATCTACTATAATAATAAAGAGATGAAATATAGAATCTACTATAATAATATAGTACATCTAATATATAATCAACTATAATAATATAGAGATCTAATATACAATCTCCATTAATAATTTAGAGATCTAATATATAATCTACTATAATAATATAGTATATCTAATCTATAAACTACTATAACAATATAAAGATCTAATATATAATCTACTATAATAATATAGTACATCTAATGTATAATCTACTATAATAATATAAATATATAATATATAATCTACTATAATTATATAGTACATCAAATATATAATCGACTCTAATAATATAGAGATCTAATATATAATCTACTATAATAATATAGAGATTTAATATAGAATCTACTATAATAATTTATACATCTAATATCTCATCTACTATTATAATATAGTACATATAATATATAATCAACTATAACAATATAATCTACTACAATAAAATAAAATCTAATATATAATCTACTATAATAATATAGAGATCTAATATAGAATCTACTATAATAATATAGAGATCTAATATAGAATCTACTATAATAATATAGAGATCTAATATAGAATCTACTATAATAATATAGTACATCTAATATATAATCTACTATAATAATATAGAGATCTAATATACAATCTACATTAATAATATAGAGATCTAATATATAATCTACTATAATAATATAATCTACTATAATAATATCGAGATGAAATATAGAATCTACTATAATAATATAGTACATCTAATATAGAATCTACTGTAATAATATAATCTACTATAATAAAATAGAGATCTAATACATAATCTACTATAATAATATAGAGATCTAATATAGAATCTACTATAATAATTTATACATCTAATATCTCATCTACTATAATAATATAGAGATCTAACATATAATCTACTATAATAATATAGTACATATAATATATAATCAACTATAACAATATAATCTACTACAATAAAATAAAATCGAATATATAATCTACTATAATAATATAGAGATCTAATATATAATCTACTATAATAATATAGAGATCTAATATAGAATCTACTATAATAATATAGAGATCTAATATAGAATCTACTATAATAATATAGTACATCTAATATATAATCTACTATAATAATATAGAGATCTAATATACAATCTACATTAATAATATAGAGATCTAATATATAATCTACTATAATAATATAATCTACTATAATAATATCGAGATGAAATATAGAATCTACTATAATAATATAGTACATCTAATATAGAATCTACTGTAATAATATAATCTACTATAATAAAATAGAGATCTAATACATAATCTACTATAATAATATAGAGATCTAATATAGAATCTACTATAATAATTTATACATCTAATATCTCATCTACTATAATAATATAGAGATCTAACATATAATCTACTATAATAATATAGTACATATAATATATAATTAACTATAACAATATAATCTACTACAATAAAATCAAATCTAATATATAATCTACTATAATAATATAGAGATCTAATATATAATCTACTATAATAATATAGAGATCTAATATATAATCTACTATAATAAAATAAAGATCTAATATTTAATCTACTAAAATAATATAGAGATCTAATATATAATCTACAATAATGATATAGTACGTCAAATATATAATCGACTCTAATAATATAGAGATCTAATATATAATCTACTATAATAATATAGAGATCTAATATAGAATCTACTATAATAATATAGAGATCTAATATTTTATCTACATTAATAATATCGAGATCTAATATATAATCTACTATAATAACATAGTACATCTAATATATAATCTATTATAATAATATAGAGATCTAACACATAATCTACTATAATAATATAAAGATCTAATATATAATCTACTATAATAATATAGTACATCTAATGTATAATCTACTATAATAATATAAATATATAATATAGAATCTACTATAATAATTTATACATCTAATATCTCATCTACTATAATAATATAGAGATCTAACATATAATCTACTATAATAATATAGTAGATATAATATATAATCAACTATAACAATATAATCTACTACAATAAAATCAAATCTAATATATAATCTACTATAATAATATAGAGATCTAATATATAATCTACTATAATAATTTAGAGATCTAATATAGAATCTACTATAATAATATAGAGATCTAATATATAATCTACTATAATAATATAGTACATCTAACATATAATCTACTTTAATAATATAGTACATCTAATATATAATCTACTATAATAATATAGAGATCTAATATACAATCTACTATTATAATATAGTACTTCTAATATATAATCTACTCTAATAATATAGAGATCTAATATATAATCTACTTTAATAATACAGTACATCTAATATATAATCTACTCTAATAATATAGAAATCTAAAAAATAATCTACTATAATAATATAAAGATCTAATATATAATCTACTATAATAATATCGAGATGAAATATAGAATCTGCTATAATAATATAGTACATCTAATATAGAATCTACTATAATAATATAATCTACTATAATAAAATAGAGATCTAATATATAATCTATTATGATAATATAGAGATCTAATATATAATCTACTTTAATAATACAGTACATCTAATATATAATCTACTCTAATAATATAGAAATCTAATAAATAATCTACTATAATAATATAAAGATCTAATATATAATCTACTATAATAATATCGAGATGAAATATAGAATCTGCTATAATAATATAGTACATCTAATATAGAATCTACTATAATAATATAATCTACTATAATAAAATAGAGATCTAATATATAATCTATTATGATAATATAGAGATCTAATATATAATCTACTATAATAATATATTACATATAATATATAATCAACTGTAATAATATAGAGATCTAATATATAATCTATTTTAATAATATAATCTACTATGACAATATAGAGATCTAATATATGATCTACTTTAATAATATTGTACATCTAATATATAATCTACTCTAATAATATAGAAATCTAATATATAATCTACTATAATAATATAGAGATCTAATATATAATCTACTTTAATAATATAGTACATCTAATATATAATCTACTCTAATAATATAGAAATCTAATATATAATCTACTCTAATAATATAGAAATCTAATATATAATCTACTATAATAATATAGAGATCTAATATATAAACTACTTTAATAATATAGTACATCTAATATATAATCTACTCTAATAATATAGTACATATAATATATAATCTACTCTAATAATATAGAGATCTAACATATAATCTACTATAATAAAATAAAGATCTAATATATAATCTACTATAATAATATCGAGATGAAATATAGAATATACTATAATAATATAGTACATCTAATATAGAATCTACTGTAATAATATAATCTACAATAATAAAATAGAGATCTAATATATAATCTACTTTAATAATATAGAGATCTAAAAAATAATCTACTAAAATAAAATAAAGATCTTATATATAATCTACTAAAATAATATAGTACATCTAATATATAATCCACTATAATAACATAGAGACCTAATATATAATCTACTTCAATAGTATAGAGATCTAATATATAATCTACGATAATAATGTAGAGATCTAATATATAATCTACTATAATAATATAAGGATCTAATATATAATCTACTGTAATAATAGAGTACATATAATAGATAAACTACTATAATAATATAATCGACTATAATAATATAGATATATAATATATAATCTACTATAATAATATAGAGATCTATTATATAATCGACATTAGTAATATAATGATCTAATACATAATCTACTATAATAATATACAGATCTAATATATAATCTAATATAATAATATAGAGATCTAATATATAATCTACCATAATAATATAGTGCATCTAATATATAATCTACTATTTATTAATACACAGGACAAGATGTTATAATCCCTTGTGCCATGATCCAAGGTAAAACAGATGTAGAAGGCCAAATCAAACCAACAAAGCGAGTGATATATCCACCATTCGATGCAACACCATAGCAAACATCAGGCTACGCCGTCATAGGTCTACGGAGTCATTCATCAGGTGGTACCATTCACCGGTTACCTACTCTAGCCAACTGAGGTAAGCAGCATGTCATTGGGGTTATCAAGTGGGCACCTTCTGTCACCGGTGTTTCGTTAAGTTAGGCCCACGACACCTCGAGAAGGCTTAACTGTGTAGTCCAGCGTCCTGGAAACACCCCCCTCAACACCACTACCTCAATACTATCTTTAACTTAAACCCTACAACCAACCTATCAGCCTACCCACCCCATCAGTGTGTGTGTGTGATGCCCTATCTAGGGTAAATGTTTTCTGTAAGGTAAGGGAACGGTGTATGTGGGGGCCTAAATAGTGTGTGCATGTGTTTATGTTTATGTCTTTATATAAGTGTAGATGCAGGGATTCAAACCCTAATTTAGGGTAGAGGGAAGGGTTAGAGGTGGGGAAGCCCCCGGGTGGATACGGTCCCGGATTAGGGAAAGGAGGGGTGAGTGTGCCCTTTATTTATGTTGTGGGGGAATGTTTGTGTCCGTGCAACTTCATGGCTAGCCTACACTGGCTAGCAGTACTAACCCCCCCCACCACACTATGACACGATATCCTCTCATAAATATAGCCAAACAATGGCAGTACAAAACCCCTCACCACCACAATATGACACGATGCCTTCTCATTAATATAGCCAAACAATGCCAAGCTATGCTACCTCATGCTCTAGTCAAGTCGCTGTTGCATCTTACCTTTAACGGGAACCCCAGCTACTGATCTTCCGCCTCAGCCACAGCCACTGGCTAGCGCTCTCCGCTGCTACCGACATATTCTTTATCGCCAGTTTCAATTCTCGTCCGCGAATACCCAGCTCCGTTAGCAGTGCATAGGTTGTCTTGGCCACAAATCCTCGACAACCAATTTCCACTGGGCGAACAAAAGCGGTCCACCCACGCTGTGTCGCGTCTGCCGCTAATTCTGCATATTTAGCTTTCTTTCGTTCATAAGCCTCGTCAACCCGGTCTTCCCAAGGGACCGTGAGTTCGATAATATAAACTAGCTTCTGTGCTTCAGACCACAGCAGCATGTCTGGCCGCAAATTAGTGCTAGCAATTTCAGCCGGTACGATTAGCTGTTCAATTAAATCTACCTTTAACTTCCAATCTGCGCCAGTTCGCAACTGTCCCTGCGCGCAGCTGCGCCCTGGCCTCCTTACGCCAGTCTCTCCCTCTCTTATAAATGCAATGTCTTTCCGCTGGCCACTACTAGCTAGCGAGTTTACTTCTAGCCGTTTTCCCTCAACTGCAGCAGCTAAACATTTCAACACTTGATTGTGACGCCACGTGTATCGCCCTTGAGAAAGACTGATTCTACACCCAGTCATTATATGCCTAAGTGTGCATACGCTGGAACATAACGGGCAGGCAGCATCCTCACCCAACCATTGATTAAGATTTTGGGGAGATGGCAGTACGTCATAAGTAGCCCCTACGATAAATTTAATTCTGCTTGCCTCCATGCTCCACAAATCCTTCCACTTCAAGCTTCTCTTCACTACACTCTCCCAGTTTACCCACTGGCCTTGTTTTGCCTGTGCCACCGCCCTTGTACATCTTATCATCTCCTCCTGTCTATGTATTTCTTCCACTACCAGTTTCCTCCTTTCTACTGCTGTTGCCTTACTCCACACAGGTTTTCCTGCACACAGCCCTAGACCTCCACGTCCATGCTGAACCTGCCCAATGATATCCCTATGGCTAAGGGCTGCCTGTGCCTGTTGCACTGCCTCTTTAGGCTTCCACTTCCTTCCAGTTTTAACTATGGGCGCTGCACTTCTAACAACTGGGTCCTTTGACTGGGTTAGAGTCATTTCCAATCTAGCCTTGGCACATTTAAATTCCTCTGTCAGACTAGAAATCGGCAGCTCTAGCATGCCCTTTCCATACAGGGCCACACTGGTCAGACAGCGCGGGGCTCCAAGCCACTTTCTAATATTAGAGTTAATCAACCTTTCCATTTTTTCAACCTTCGATATGGGAACCTCGTAAACTGTCAGTGGCCACATCAGCCGAGGCAACAATCCAAACTGTAGGCACCACAACTTTAGCTTGCCTGGGAGCCCTGACTTATCTATACCTTTGATGCCTTGAATCATCTCCTGCCTCAACTCCTCACATTGACTCTTGTCATTGAGGCTTGCGTCATACCATCTTCCTAAGCTTTTAACCGGTTTCTCTAACACTGTTGGAACCACTTCCCCACCAATGAAAAACTTTTTATCAGCTATCTTCCCTTTGACAATGGAGATACTCCTAGACTTGCTTGGCTTCACTTTCATCCTAGCCCATTCTAGGTTGCTATTTAGTTTATCCAGTAGCCTCCTAGTACAAGGGGCTGTTGATGTCATAGTTGTCATGTCATCCATGTAAGCCCTGATTGGTGGGAGGCGCAGCCCTCCCTGCAACCTTTCCCCACCCACTACCCATTTCGAGGCTCTGATTATGACTTCCACTGCCATGGTAAAGGCCAAAGGGGAAATTGTACAGCCTGCCATAATGCCTATCTCTAGCTGTTGCCAAGCTGTAGTGTACTCTGCTGTAGTAAAACAGAGTTGAATGTCACAAAAGTAAGCTTTAACTAACCTCTTTATACTGTCTGGCACTTTAAAAAAGTCAAACGCCTCCCATAACAGACTATGCGGTACTGACCCAAAAGCATTCGCCAGATCCAAAAATACCACATGAAGGTCTTTCTTCTCATGTCTAGCTGTCTGAATTTGATTCCAAATCATGCTGGTGTGTTCCAAGCACCCGGAGAAGCCTGGAATTCCAGCCTTTTGCACCGTAGTGTCAATTAAGCTATTCTTTACTAAGTAACTAGACAACCTCTGTGCCACCACACTAAAGAAAACCTTCCCTTCCACATTAAGAAGGCTTATAGGCCTAAACTGACTAATGTCTACAGAGTCTCTTTCTTTGGGAATAAAAATTCCCCCTGCTCTACGCCATGCCCTAGGAATAACCTGTTTCTTCCAGACTACCTTCATCAATGTCCATAAGAACCTCAGCACATCTGGCGCACTCTTGTACAGCCTGTAAGGGACTCCATTGGGCCCTGGGGCTGAAGACGCCCTAGCCCGCCTTACTATCTCTTGTACCTCTTTCCACCTAGGTGGGCTATCGTCACACTGACTGGTTATCTCTCCAATAGGTGGAATGTCAGGGGGGAGGGGTAGCTGTCTAGACCTTTCTCTGTCTCTATGCACTTCCTCCAGATGTCCCTCAAGCTCCTGTTTTGGAGCCCTAAGGCTACCATTTTTCCCCTTACTAAATAACGATTTCACAAATCTAAATGGATCTTTGTAAAATGCTGTTCTAGCTCGCTCTCTCTTTTTCCTGTTTTTCCTAATGCTCTCTGCTCTTCTTAACACTGCCAGTCTCTCCTTCACATCTACCTGCAGCCTATTTAACCCTTCCTTCTCAGCCTCTGTAGCTTTCCTCCACTGTTTCCTGAGCTGTCTTCTCTCCCTGATAAGTCTATCCATTTCCTGTTGGCGCCTAGATTTAATTACCTCAGTACCTGTCTTCTTCTTTTTCTCGGACACGCCAAATCTTTCTGCTCCATAATCATAGATAATATCGCCCATTTTCTCCAGTTTACTCTCGGCAGTACCTTTCAACTTGTCTAAAATCCTACTCAAGTCACTGTTGATACCTTCCCATACCCTGTTTTCTGAAGCCCCTGGCCATTTAACTCTCGGCTTCTGGGCACTAATCTTTTCCCTTTTGGGCTGGCTGGTCTCTCTGTCTTCTTCAGTGCTAGGACCTACTTCAGGGGTGCTGATGTCCTGCGAACTGTGGTTTACTTCCTGCCGCTGGACTTCAACCGACTGACTTGACATACTTCTGAGGAAATAATTGTCAATGCGGGATCCCTGTGTTCCCTCTACCAAGCACTTCCTCCTCCCTTGATGGATTCTAAGACCTTTCAAAGTTGTTACCTTTTGCCAGCCGCATGAACAAGTTTGGAGCTTCTTCCCACCCATCTCTGATCTAGTGCCTTCCACAGCCATTTTTTCCCTACTCGTAGTCAGGTCCGTTCCAGAGTCAATAACCATGTTAGCCATAGATGAGTCATCTTTAATAATATAATGTACTATAATAATATAGAGATCTAATATATAATCTACTATAATAACACAAAGATCTAATATATAATCTACTATAATAAAATAAAGATCTAATATATAATCTTCTAAAATAATATAGAGATCTAATATATAATCTACTATAATAATATAGTACATCTAACATATAATCTACTTTAATAATATAGTACATCTAATATATAATCTACTATAATAATATAGAGATCTAATATACAATCTACTATTATAATATAGTACTTCTAAAATATAATCTACTCTAATAATATAGAGATCTAATATATAATCTACTTTAATAATACAGTACATCTATTATATAATCTACTCAAATAATATAGAAATCTAATAAATAATCTACTATAATAATATAAAGATCTAATATATAATCTACTATAATAATATCGAGATGAAATATAGAATCTACTATAATAATATAATCTACTATAATAAAATAGAGATCTAATATATATTCTATTATGATAATATAGAGATCTAATATATAATCTACTTTAATAATACAGTACATCTAATATATAATCTACTTTAATAATATAATCTACTATGACAATATAGAGATCTAATATATGATCTACTTTAATAATATTGTACATCTAATATATAATCTACTCTAATAATATAGAAATCTAATATATAATCTACTATAATAATATAGAGATCTAATATATAATCTACTTTAATAATATAGTACATATAATATATAATCTACTCTAATAATATAGAAATCTAATATATAATCTACTCTAATAATATAGAAATCTAATATATAATCTACTATAATAATATAGAGATCTAATATATAAACTACTTTAATAATATAGTACATCTAATATATAATCTACTATAATAATATATTACGTATAATATATAATCAACTATAATAATATAGATATCTAATATATAATCTACTTTAATAATATAATTTACTATGATAATATAGAGATCTAATATATAATCTAATTTAATAATATAGAGATCTAATATATAATCTACTTTAATAATATAGTACATCTAATATATAATCTACTCTAATAATATAGAAATCTAATATATAATCTACTCTAATAATATAGAAATCTAATATATAATCTACTATAATAATATAGAGATCTAATATATAAACTACTTTAATAATATAGTACATCTAATATATAATCTACTCTAATAATATAGTACATATAATATATAATCTACTCTAATAATATAGAGATCTAACATATAATCTACTATAATAAAATAAAGATCTAATATATAATCTACTATAATAATATCGAGATGAAATATAGAATATACTATAATAATATAGTACATCTAATATAGAATCTACTGTAATAATATAATCTACAATAATAAAATAGAGATCTAATATATAATCTACTTTAATAATATAGAGATCTAAAAAATAATCTACTAAAATAAAATAAAGATCTTATATATAATCTACTAAAATAATATAGTACATCTAATATATAATCCACTATAATAACATAGAGACCTAATATATAATCTACTTCAATAGTATAGAGATCTAATATATAATCTACGATAATAATGTAGAGATCTAATATATAATCTACTATAATAATATAAGGATCTAATATATAATCTACTGTAATAATAGAGTACATATAATAGATAAACTACTATAATAATATAATCGACTATAATAATATAGATATATAATATATAATCTACTATAATAATATAGAGATCTATTATATAATCGACATTAGTAATATAATGATCTAATACATAATCTACTATAATAATATACAGATCTAATATATAATCTAATATAATAATATAGAGATCTAATATATAATCTACCATAATAATATAGTGCATCTAATATATAATCTACTATAATAATATAATGTACTATAATAATATAGAGATCTAATATATAATCTACTATAATAACACAAAGATCTAATATATAATCTACTATAATAATATAGAGATCTAATATATAATCTCCTATAATAATATAATCTACCATAATAATATAGAGATCTAATATATAATCTACTGTAATATTGTAGTACATCTATTATATATTCTACTATAATAATATTGTACATCTAATATATAATCGACTATAATAATATAGTACATCTAATCTATAATCTACTATAATAATATAGAGATCTAATATATAATCTACTGTAATATTGTAGTACATCTATTATATATTCTACTATAATAATATTGTACATCTAATATATAATCGACTATAATAATATAGTACATCTAATCTATAATCTACTATAATAATATAGAGATCTAATATATAATCTACTATAATAACATAGTACATCTAATATATAATCTACTTTAATAATATAGAGATCTAATATATAATCTGCTATAATAATATCGAGATGAAATATAGAATCTACTATAATAATATAGAACATCTAATATATAATCTACTTTAATAATATAATGTACTATGATAATATAGAGATCTAATATATAATCTACTTTAATAATATAGAGATCTAATATATAATCTACTATAATAAAATAAAGATCTAATATATAATCTTCTAAAATAATATAGAGATCTAATATATAATCTACTATAATAATATAGTACATCTAACATATAATCTACTTTAATAATATAGTACATCTAATATATAATCTACTATAATAATATAGAGATCTAATATACAATCTACTATTATAATATAGTACTTCTAATATATAATCTACTCTAATAATATAGAGATCTAATATATAATCTACTTTAATAATACAGTACATCTATTATATAATCTACTCAAATAATATAGAAATCTAATAAATAATCTACTATAATAATATAAAGATCTAATATATAATCTACTATAATAATATCGAGATGAAATATAGAATCTACTATAATAATATAATCTACTATAATAAAATAGAGATCTAATATATAATCTATTATGATAATATAGAGATCTAATATATAATCTACTTTAATAATACAGTACATCTAATATATAATCTACTTTAATAATATAATCTACTATGACAATATAGAGATCTAATATATGATCTACTTTAATAATATTGTACATCTAATATATAATCTACTCTAATAATATAGAAATCTAATATATAATCTACTATAATAATATAGAGATCTAATATATAATCTACTTTAATAATATAGTACATATAATATATAATCTACTCTAATAATATAGAAATCTAATATATAATCTACTCTAATAATATAGAAATCTAATATATAATCTACTATAATAATATAGAGATCTAATATATAAACTACTTTAATAATATAGTACATCTAATATATAATCTACTATAATAATATATTACATATAATATATAATCAACTATAATAATATAGAGATCTAATATATAATCTACTTTAATAATATAATTTACTATGATAATATAGAGATCTAATATATAATCTAATTTAATAATATAGAGATCCAATATATAATCTACTATAATAAAATAAAGATCTAATATATAATCTACTATAATAATATAGTTTGTCTAATATAAAATGTACTATAATAATATAGAGATCTAATAAACAATCTACTATAATAATATAGAGATCTAATAAACAATCTACTATAATAATATAATACATCTAATATATAATCTACTATAATAATATTGAAATCTAATATATAATCTACTATAATAATATAGTACATCTAATATATAATCTACTTTAATAATATAAATATCTAATATATAATCTACGATAATAATATCGAGATGAAATATATAATCTACTATAATAATATAGTACATCTAATCAATAATCTACTATAATAATATAGAGATCTAACACATAATCTACTATAACAATATAAAGATCTAATATATAATCTACTATAATAATATAGAGATCTAACATATAATCTACTATAATAATATAAAGATCTAGTATATAATCTACTGTAATATTATAGTACATCTAATATATAATCTACTATAATAATATAATCTACTATAATAAAATAGATATCTAATATATAATCTACTATGATAATATAGAGATCTAATATATAATCTACTATAATAATATATTACATATAATATATAATCAACTATAATAATATAGAGATCTAATATATAATCTACTTTAATAATATAATCTACTATGATAATATAGAGATCTAATATATAATCTAATTTAATAATATAGAGATCCAATATATAATCTACTATAATAAAATAAAGATCTAATATATAAACTACTATAATAATATAGTTTGTCTAATATAAAATGTACTATAATAATATAGAGATCTAATAAACAATCTACTATAATAATATAGAGATCTAATAAACAATCTACTATAATAATATAATACATCTAATATATAATCTACTATAATAATATAGAAATCTAACATATAATCTACTATAATAATATAGTACATCTAATATATAATCTACTTTAATAATATAAATATCTAATATATAATCTACGATCATAATATCGAGATGAAATATATAATCTACTATCATAATATAGTTCGTCGAATATATAATCTACTATAATAATATAGAGATCTAATATATAATCTACTATAATAATATAGAGATGAAATATATAATCTACTATAATAAAATAGAGATCTAATATAGAATCTACTATAATAATATAGTACATCTAATATATAATCTACTATAATAATATAAAGATCTAATATATAATCTACTATAATAATATCGAGATCTAATATAGAATCTACTATAATAATATAGTACATCTAATATATAATCTACTATAATAATATAGAGATCTAATATACAATCTACATTCATAATATAGAGATCTAATATATAATCTACTGTAATAATATAGAGATCTAACATATAATCTACTATAATAATATCGAGATGAAATATAGAATCTACTATAATAATATAGTACATCTAATATAGAATCTACTGTAATAATATAATCTACTATAATAAAATAGAGATCTAATATATAATCTACGATAATAATATCGAGATCTAATATAGAATCTACTACAATAATATTGAGATCTAATATAGAATCTACTCTAATAATATAGTTCGTCTAATATATAATCTACTATAATAATATATAGATCTAATACATAATCTATTATAATAAAATAAAGATCTAATATTTAATCTACTAAAATAATATAGAGATTTAATATATAATCTACTATAATAAAATAAAGATCTAATATTTAATCTACTAAAATAATATAGAGCTCTAATATATAATCTACAATAATAATATAGTACATCAAATATATAATCGACTCTAATAATATAGAGATCTAATATATAATCTACTATAATAATATAGAGATCTAATATAGAATGTACTATAATAATTTATACATCTAATATATAATCTACTATAATAATATAGAGATCTAATATATAATCTACTATAATAATATAGAGATCTAATATAGAATCTACTATAATAATATAGTACATCTAATATATAATCTACTATAATAATATAGAGATCTAATATATAATCTACTCTAATAATATAGTACATCTAATGTATAATCTACTATAATAATATAAAGATCTAATATATAATCTACGATAATAATATCGAGATGAAATGTATAATCTACTATAATAATATAGTACATCTAATATATAATCTACTATAATAATATAGTACATCTAATATATAATCTACTATAATAATATAAAGATCTAATATATAATCTACGATAATAATATCGAGTTGAAATTTATAATCTACTGTAATAATATTGAGATCTAATACATAATCTACATTAATAATATCGAGATCTAATATATAATCTACTATAATAATATAGTGCATCTAATCTATAACCTACTATAATAATATAGAGATCTAACATATAATCTACTATAATAACATAGTACATCTAATATATAATCTACTATAATAATATAGAGATCTAACATATAATCTACTATAATAACATAGTACATCTAATATATAATCTACTATAATAATATAGAGATCTAACATATAATCTACTATAATAATATAGTACATATAATATATAATCAACTATAATAATAAAGAGATCTAATATACAATCTACTATAATAATATAGTACATATAATATATAATCAACTATAATAATATAGAGATCTAATATACAATCTACATTAATATTATAGAGATCTAATATATAATATACTATAATAATATAGAGATCTAACATCTAATCTACGATAATAATATCGAAATGAAATATATAATCTACTATAATAATATAATCTACTATAATAATATAGTACATCTAACATATAATCGACTGTAATAAAATAGAGATCTAATATATAATCAACTATAATAATATAGTACATATAATATATAATCAACTATAATAATATAGAGATCTAATATACAATCTACATTAATAATATAGAGATCTAATATATAACCTACTATAATAATATAGTACATCTAATCTATAAGCTACTATAATAATATAGTACATCTAATATAGAATCTACTATAATAATATAATCTACTATAATAATAGAAAGATCTAATATATAATCTACAATAATAATATCGAGATGAAATGTATAATCTACTGTAATAATATTGAGATCTAATATATAATCTACATTAATAATATCGAGATCTAATATATAATCTACTATAATAAAATAGTACATCTAATATATAATCTACTATAATAATATAGAGATCTAACACATAATCTACTATAATAATATAGTACATATAATGTATAATCAACTATAATAATATAGAGATCTAATATACAATCTACATTAATAATTTAGAGATCTAATATATAATCTACTATAATAATATAGTATATCTAATCTATAAACTACTATAATAATATAGAGATCTAACACATAATCTACTATAACAATATAAAGATCTTATATATAATCTACTATAATAATATAGTACATCTAATGTATTATCTATTATAATATTATAAATATATAATATATAATCTACTATAATAATATAGTACATCAAATATATAATCGACTCTAATAACATAGAGATCTAATATATAATCTACTATAATAATATAGAGATCTAATATAGAATCTACTATAATAATTTATACATCTAATATCTCATCTACTATAATAATATAGAGATCTAACATATAATCTACTATAATAATATAGTACATATAATATATAATCAACTATAACAATTTTATATACTACAATAAAATAAAATCTAATATAGAATCTACTATAATAATATAGAGATCTAATATATAATCTACTATAATAATATAGAGATTTAATATAGAATCTACTATAATAATATAGAGATCTAATATAGAATCTACTATAATAATATAGAGATCTAATATATAATCTACTATAATAATATAGAGATCTAATATAGAATCTACTATAATAATATAGAGATCTAATATAGAATCTACTATAATAATATAGTACATCTAATATATAATCTACTATAATAATATAGAGATCTAATATATAATCTACTATAATAATATAGAGATCTAACATATAATCTACTATAATAATATCGAGATGAAATATAGAATCTACTATAATAATATAGTACATCTAATATAGAATCTACTGTAATAATATAATCTACTATAATAAAATAGAGATCTAATATATAATCTACGATAATAATATCGAGATCTAATATAGAATCTACTACAATAATATTGAGATCTAATATAGAATCTACTCTAATAATATAGTTCATCTAATATATAATCTACTATAATAAAATAAAGATCTAATATTTAATCTACTATTATAATATAGTACATCTAATATATAATCTACGATAATAATATCGAGATGAAAAGTATAATCTACTATAATAATATAGTGCATATAATCTATAATCTACTATAATAATATAGAGATCTAACATATAATCTACTATAATAACATAGTACATCTAATATATAATCTACTATAATAATATAGAGATCTAACATATAATCTACTATAATAATATAGTGCATCTAATCTATAATCTACTATAATAATATAGAGATCTAACATATAATCTACTATAATAACATAGTACATCTAATATATAATTTACTATAATAATATAGAGATCTAACATATAATCTTCTATAATAATATAGTACATATAATATATAATCAACTATAATAATAAAGAGATCTAATATATAATCAACTATAATAATAAAGAGATCTAATATACAATCTACTATAATAATATAGTACATATAATATATAATCAACTATAATAATATAGAGATCTAATATACAATCTACATTAATAATATATAGATCTAATATATAATCTACTATAATAATATAGAGATCTAACATGTAATCTACTATAATAATATCGAGATGAAATATAGAATCTACTATAATAATATAGTACATCTAATATAGAATCTACTGTAATAATATAATCTACTATAATAAAATAGAGATCTAATATATAATCTACGATAATAATATCGAGATCTAATATAGAATCTACTACAATAATATTGAGATCTAATATAGAATCTACTCTAATAATATAGTTCATCTAATATATAATCTACTATAATAAAATAAAGATCTAATATTTAATCTACTAAAATAATATAGAGATCTAATATATAATCACCTATTATAAAATAAAGATCTAATATTTAATCTACTAAAATAATATAGAGATCTAATATATAATCTACAATAATAATATAGTACATCAAATATATAATCGACTCTAATAATATAGAGATCTAATATATAATCTACTATAATAATATAGAGATCTAATATAGAATGTACTATAATAATTTATACATCTAATATATAATCTACTATAATAATATAGAGATCTAATATATAATCTATGATAATAATATAGAGATCTAATAGAGAATCTACTATAATAATATAGTACATCTAATATATAATCTACTATAATAATATAGAGATCTAATATATAATCTACTCTAATAATATAGTACATCTAATGTATAATCTACTATAATAATATAAAGATCTAATATATAATCTACGATAATAATATCGAGATGAAATGTATAATCTACTATAATAATATAGTACATCTAATATATAATATACTATAATAATATAGTACATCTAATGTATAATCTACTATAATAATATAAAGATCTAATATATAATCTACGATAATAATATCGAGATGAAATGTATAATCTACTGTAATAATATTGAGATCTAATATATAATCTACATTAATAATATCGAGATCTGATATATAATCTACTATAATAATATAGTGCATAATCTATAATCTACTATAATAATATAGTGCATCTAATATATAATCTACTATAATAACATAGTACATCTAATATATAATCTACTATAATAATATAGAGATCTAACATATAATCTACTATAATAATATAGTGCATCTAATCTATAATCTACTATAATAATATAGAGATCTAACATATAATCTACTATAATAACATAGTACATCTAATATATAATCTACTATAATAATATAATCTACTATAATAATATAGTACATCTAACATATAATCGACTGTAATAAAATAGAGATCTAATATATAATCAACTATAATAATATAGTACATATAATATATAATCAACTATAATAATATAGAGATCTAATATACAATCTACATTAATAATATAGAGATCTAATATATAATCTACTATAATAATATAGAGATCTAACATATAATCTACTATAATAATATCGAGATGAAATGTAGAATCTACTAAAATAATATAGTACATCTAATATAGAATCTACTGTAATAATATAATCTACTATAATAAAATAGAGATCTAATATATAATCTACCATAATAATATCGAGATCTAATATAGAATCTACTACAATAATATTGAGATCTAATTTAGAATCTACTAAAATAATATAGAGATCTAATATATAATCACCTATAATAAAATAAAGATCTAATATTTAATCTACTAAAATAATATAGAGATCTAATATATAATCTACAATAATAATATAGTACATCAAATATATAATCGACTCTAATAATATAGAGATCTAATATATAATCTACTATAATAATATAGAGATCTAATATAGAATGTACTATAATAATTTATACATCTAATATATAATCTACTATAATAATATAGAGATCTAATATATAATCTATGATAATAATATAGAGATCTAATAGAGAATCTACTATAATAATATAGTACATCTAATATATAATCTACTATAATAATATAGAGATCTAATATATAATCTACTCTAATAATATAGTACATCTAATGTATAATCTACTATAATAATATAAAGATCTAATATATAATCTGCGATAATAATATCGAGATGAAATGTATAATCTACTATAATAATATAGTACATCTAATATATAATATACTATAATAATATAGTACATCTAATGTATAATCTACTATAATAATATAAAGATCTAATATATAATCTACGATAATAATATCGAGATGAAATGTATAATCTACTGTAATAATATTGAGATCTAATATATAATCTACATTAATAATATCGAGATCTGATATATAATCTACTATAATAATATAGTGCATCTAATCTATAATCTACTATAATTATATAGTGCATCTAATATATAATCTACTATAATAACATAGTACATCTAATATATAATCTACTATAATAATATAGAGATCTAACATATAATCTACTATAATAATATAGTGCATCTAATCTATAATCTACTATAATAATATAGAGATCTAACATATAATCTACTATAATAACATAGTACATCTAATATATAATCTACTATAATAATATAATCTACTATAATAATATAGTACATCTAACATATAATCGACTGTAATAAAATAGAGATCTAATATATAATCAACTATAATAATATAGTACATATAATATATAATCAACTATAATAATATAGAGATCTAATATACAATCTACATTAATAATATAGAGATCTAATATATAACCTACTATAATAATATAGTACATCTAATCTATAAGCTACTATAATAATATAGTACATCTAACATATAATCTACTATAATAATATAGTACATATAATATATAATCATTTATAATAATAAAGAGATCTAATATATAATCAACTATAATAATAAAGAGATCTAATATACAATCTACTATAATAATATAGTACATATAATATATAATCAACTATAATAATATAGAGATCTAATATACAATCTACATTAATAATATAGAGATCTAATATATAATCTACTATAATAATATAGAGATCTAACATATAATCTACTATAATAATATCGAGATGAAATATAGAATCTACTATAATAATATAGTACATCTAATATAGAATCTACTGTAATAATATAATCTACTATAATAAAATAGAGATCTAATATATAATCTACGATAATAATATCGAGATCTAATATAGAATCTACTACAATAATATTGAGATCTAATTTAGAATCTACTAAAATAATATAGAGATCTAATATATAATCACCTATAATAAAATAAAGATCTAATATTTAATCTACTAAAATAATATAGAGATCTAATATATAATCTACAATAATAATATAGTACATCAAATATATAATCGACTCTAATAATATAGAGATCTAATATATAATCTACTATAATAATATAGAGATCTAATATAGAATGTACTATAATAATTTATACATCTAATATATAATCTACTATAATAATATAGAGATCTAATATATAATCAACTCTAATAATATAGTACATCTAATGTATAATCTACTATAATAATATAAAGATCTAATATATAATCTACGATAATAATATAGAGATGAAATGTATAATCTACTATAATAATATAGTGCATCTAATCTATAATCTACTATAATAATATAGTGCATCTAATATATAATCTACTATAATAACATAGTACATCCAATATATAATCTACTATAATAATATAGAGATCTAACATATAATCTACTATAATAATATAGTGCATCTAATCTATAATCTACTATAATAATATAGAGATCTAACATATAATCTACTATAATAACATAGTACATCTAATATATAATCTACTATAATAATATAATCTACTATAATAATATAGTACATCTAACATATAATCGACTGTAATAAAATAGAGATCTAATATATAATCAACTATAATAATATAGTACATATAATATATAATCAACTATAATAATATAGAGATCTAATATACAATCTACATTAATAATATAGAGATCTAATATATAACCTACTATAATAATATAGTACATCTAATCTATAAGCTACTATAATAATATAGTACATCTAATATAGAATCTACTATAATAATATAAAGATCTAATATATAATCTACAATAATAATATCGAGATGAAATGTATAATCTACTGTAATAATATTGAGATCTAATACATAATCTACATTAATAATATCGAGATCTAATATATAATCTACTATAATAACATAGTACATCTAATATATAATCTACTATAATAATATAGAGATCTAATATAGAATCTACTATAATAATATAGTACATCAAATATATAATCGACTCTAATAATATAGAGATCTAATATATAATCTACTATAATAATATAGAGATCTAATATAGAATCTACTATAATAATATAGTACATCTAATATATAATCTACTATAATAACATAGAGATCTAATATATAATCTACTTCAATAATATAGTACATCTAATATATAATCTATTCTATATAGTAGATTATGTATTAGATCTCTATATTATTAGAGGAGATTATATATTAGATGTACTATATTATTATATTAGATTCTATATTTCATCTCTATATTATTATAGTTGATTATATATTAGATCTCTATATTATGATAGTAGATTATGTATTAGATGTACTATATCATTATAGTAGATTATATATTAGATCTATATATTATTTTAGTAGATTATATATAAGATCTTTATTTTATTTAGTAGATTATTTTTTAGATCTTTATATTATTAAAGTAGATTATATATTAGATCTCTATTTTATTATAGTAGATTATTTTATTATAGTAGATTCTATATTTCATCTCGATATTATTATAGTAGATTATATATTAGATCTCTATATTATTATAGTAGATTATATATTAGATCTTTATTTTATTATAGTAGATTATATTATTATAATAGATTATATATTAGATGTAGTATATTATTATAGTAGATTATATATTAGATCTCTATATTATTATAGTAGATTATATATGATGTACTATATTATTATAGTAGATTATATATTAGATCTCTATATTATTAGAGTAGATTATATATTAGATGTACTTTATCATTATATTAGATTCTATATTTCATCTCGATATTATTATAGTAGATTATATATTAGATGGACTATGTTTTTATAGTAGATTATATATTAGATCTCTATATTATTATAGTAGATTATATATTAGATGTACTATATCATTATAGTAGATTATATATTAGATCTCTATTTTATTCAGTAGATTATTTTTTAGATCTTTATATTATTAAAGTATATTATATATTAGAACCCCATTTTATTATAGTAGATTATATTATTATAGTAGATTCTATATTTCATCTCGATATTATTAAAGTAGATTATATGTTAGATCTCTATATTATTAAAGTAGATTATATATTAGATGTACTATATTATTATAGTAGATTATATATTAGATCTCTATATTATTATAGTAGATTATATATTAGATGTACTATATTATTATAGTAGATTCTATATTAAATCTCTATTTTATTATAGTAGATTATATATTAGATCTTTATTTTATTATAGTAGATTATATTATTATAGTAGATTATATATTAGATGTAGTATATTATTATAGTAGATTATATATTAGATCTCTATATTATTATAGTAAATTATATATAACATCTCTATATTATTAGAGTAGATTATATATTAGATGTACTATATTATTATATTAGATTCTATATTTCATCTCGATATTATTATAGTAGATTATATGTTAGATCTCTATATTATTATAGTAGATTATATATTAGATGTACTATGTTTTTATCGTATATTATATATTAGATCTCTATATTATTATAGTAGATTATATATTAGATGTACTATATCATTATAGTAGATTATATATTAGATCTCTATATTATTTTAGTAGATTAGATATAAGATCTTTATTTTATTTTATTAGATTATTTTTTAGATCTCTATATTTTTAAAGTAGATTATATATTAGATCTCTATTTTATTATAGTAGATTATATTATTATAGTAGATTCTATGTTTCATCTCGATATTATTATAGTAGATTATATATTAGATCTCTATATTATTAGAGTAGATTATATATTAGATGTACTATATTATTAAAGTAGATTATATATTAGGTCTCTATATTATTATAGTAGATTATATATTAGATGTACTAAATTATTATAGTAGATTCTATATTAGATCTCTATATTATTATAGTAGATTATATGTTAGATCTCTATATTATCAGAGTAGATTATATATTAGATGTACTATGTTTTTATCGTATATTATATATTAGATCTCTATATTATTATAGTAGATTATATATTAGATGTACTATATCATTATAGTAGATTATATATTAGATCTCTATATTATTTTAGTAGATTAGATATAAGGTCTTTATTTTATTTTATTAGATTATTTTTTAGATCTCTATATTTTTAAAGTAGATTATATATTAGATCTCTATTTTATTATAGTAGATTATATTATTATAGTAGATTCTATGTTTCATCTCGATATTATTATAGTAGATTATATATTAGATCTCTATATTATTAAAGTAGATTATATATTAGGTCTCTATATTATTATAGTAGATTATATATTAGATGTACTAAATTATTATAGTAGATTCTATATTAGATCTCTATATTATTATAGTAGATTATATATTAGATCTCTATATTATTAGAGTAGATTATATATTAGATGTATTATATTATTATAGTAGATTCAATATTAGATCTCTATTTTATTATAGTAGATTATATTATTATAGTAGATTCTATATTAGATGTACTATATTATTATAGTAGAATCAATATTTCATCTCGATATTATTATCGTAGATTATATATTGACGATCCTCACTATTCTCTCCACTGCGAAGAACATCGAGTTCCATCTAGTTGCATTGGGCCGTATTAGCTGAAGTTTGCATGCATCTTCGATGGTTTCTGCAGCAGTAGCGGATCGCGCACTCTTATTCCATAGTGCCTGGCACTTTGAAAATGATGATCTGGACACTTTTTTGTAGGTCTCATTTGAGTTTGCCTTTCAAGCATCTACTGTTGACACCAGATTAAGAAGGTGGCATGCGCAACGCTGATGCTTGGGTAGATGATACTCAATGCCATCGCCTTCATCAAGCACACTTGTCACTTCTTGGAAGTTAACTTCACCCTCTTCCTCCTCTTGAATCTCCTCCTCATCTTCCTCACCTGAGCAGCTTGCTTCTTCAGTGTCAGTCACATTGTTGTTTTCGTCTTGTTGGGCTCCATAGACGTGGAATGCTTTTATAAAATTAGACCCGTTGTTCTAACGATCTTGTCACGAATCTGGTATTCTGCATGGATGTCATTTAATGCACCAGCTAAAACGTCAAACGTGTGAGAGCGTTTTAACTGCCTGCATGCTAGGGCTGCTGAGCGCCTGTCCAAACTGTCAGGATCAAGCCAGTGAGCTGTTACGCCAATGAAGCTGCGCCTCCTGGCGGTCCAGCAGTCTGTGGTGGTTGCGATGTATTCCACCTCCCTCATTGCCGCAATCACTTTCTTCTTCATAGTTTTGGTAGCTTCGGCTATACTTGACCGTAGAGTGGGACGTGACATGATGGTGGCATTGGGCTGGAGGTCCTGGATCAGGTCTTTGAATGCTTGTAGGTTCACCACACTGAATGGTTGAAGGCCTTCAATGACATACTTAATTACTGCTTTGTTTATGGTCACTTGTGACACTCGCTTGCTAGACATATCCAGCTTGAACTGCTTGGTAGCACTGCCAGGAGGTGTTTCGTGAAGCTTTCTCTTCTGTGAGCTGCTGTGACTCTGAGTCAATTTAGAGTAACTCTCTAACTGATGGGGATGCTTTCTCTGCAAGAAAGAGAAATATAATTTATAATATTTATATATTATATATTTTCCTAAATATAAAACTGTTAAACATAATTTCTCAATAACAATCTTATACACGTGGCTTCCCTTACAAAAAATAGAACTGCAGTGAAAACGTTTTTTCGTGTCCAAAACATTGCATAATACTAACCAATACTAATCAATCATTAGTATTACAACAACTACGGTAATATTTAAGTGCAGTTATACTGTAATCATTACAACTGCAGTTGAACTGCAGTATTTTTTTGTAAGGATTGCACTGCAAAAAATGAAATATTAACAAGTGAAAATATCTTGTATTTGGTACAATAAGTCCAATACTGAGTAGAATTATCTTGAATTATTCCACTGGCAGATAATTTTGCTTATTTCAAGTTTTTTTTCCTGATTTTGGTCAATTTAATCTTGTTTTAAGAAAACAAGATTAACATATTTATTTACAAAAATAAGCAAAATTATCTGCCAGTGGAATAAGATGATACAAGATAATTCTGCTCAATATTGGACTAATTGTACCAAATACAAGATATTTTCACTTGATAAGATTTATTTCATTTTTTGCAGTGTGCCAGCAATTTGACATGGCGAGGAGGTCCAAGTTAGCAATGATAACCAAGTTAGCTAACGTTTGCTCACTCTCAGTCCAAAATTATCCATCCCACCCTGACGATACCGCTAACGTTGCATTTAATTTCGTTAGCTAGCTACGTTATCATATTCATATCATATCATATCCGACCGACTGTTTCTTTATAACGTTACGTTATCGATAGCTAACGTTAACGTTGCCAGACTTAAGTGGAGTGGTGGTGGAGACGTGATTAACGTTAGCTTAGCTAGCTCTGTCGTAACTTTAGCTAAATGAATGCACATAGTAACATTAAAGTTAGCTCACCTCAATATGTTTTCTCAAATTTGAGGGTGAATTTTTGAATGCCGAAATGTCGTTCACCCGTGGCAGGCAAAGAAGACATTTCAGCCGATAAGAATCTCCCTTGACTTCGGTGAATTCGAACATATACTTAAGATATGGCCATGGGTGATCCCTGTCCGTTTCATCATTTCTGGCGGCAGCGAGAGCATCTTCACCTGCTGCTTCTGCCATCTTCTTCAGTAGCAATGATGATGACGTGCTGCTGAGCGAGCGGGCCGTATCGTGGCAAATTGAGTTTGCGTGCTTTCTTTTAAAAAGGAAACTTTTTTTCCATCGGATTGGAAATGTAACGAATACTTGGGAGGGGGCATGGGGAAATGTATCGGAGTAAAAAGTAAACATTTTCGTAAAAATTGTAGTGTAGTAAGAGTGAAAGTAGGAGCAAATAAAAAATACTCAAGTAAAGTACAGATCCCCGAAGAAAATACTTAAGTAATGTAACGAAGTATTTTTACTTCGTTACTTACCACCCCTGCTAATATATAATCTACTATAATAATATAGAGATCTAATATAGAATCTACTATAATAATATAGTACATCTAATATATAATCTACTATAATAATATAGAAATCTAACATATAATCTACTATAATAATATAAAGATCTAATATATAATCTACTATAATAATATAAAGATATAATATATAATCAACTATAATAATAAATTACATATAATATATAATCAACTATAATAATATAGAGATCTAATATATAATCTACTATAATAATATAGAGATCTAATATATAATCTACTATAATAATATAGAGATCTAACATATAATCTACGATAATAATATAGTACATATAATATATAATCAACTATAATAATATAGAGATCTAATATACAATCTACTATAATAATATAGTACATATAATATATAATCAACTATAATAATATAGAGATCTAATAATCAATCTACATTAATAATATAGACATCTAATATATAATCTACTATAATAATATAGTACATCTAATCTATAATCTACTATAATCATATAGAGATCTAATATATAATCTACTATAATAACATAGTACATCTAATATATAATCTACTATAATAATATAGAGATCTAACATATAATCTACTATAATAATATCGAGATGAAATATAGAATCTACTATAATAATATAGTACATCTAATATAGAATCTACTGTAATAATATAATCTACTATAATAAAATAGAGATCTAATATATAATCTACGATAATAATATCGAGATCTAATATAGAATCTACTACAATAATATTGAGATCTTATATATAATCTACTCTAATAATATAGTTCGTCTAATATATATATACTATAATAATATAGAGATCTAATATAGAATCTACTATAATAATATAGTGCATATAATATAGAATCTACTATAATAATATAATCTAATATAATAAAATAGAGATTTAATATTGAATCTACTATAATAATATAGTACATCTAATATATAATCTACTATAATAATATAGAGATCTAATATATAATCTACTATAATAATTATTACATATAATATATAATCAACTATAATAATATAGAGATGTAATATATAATCTACTATAATAATATATTACATATAATATATAATCAACTATGATAATATAGAGATGTAATATATAATCTACTTTAATAATATAGAGACCTAATATATAATCTACTATAATAAAATAAAGATCTAATATATAATCTACTATAATAATATAGT
This sequence comes from Argentina silus, assembly GCF_951799395.1. Lineage (NCBI taxonomy): Eukaryota > Metazoa > Chordata > Actinopteri > Argentiniformes > Argentinidae > Argentina > Argentina silus. The sequence goes on along the minus strand of NC_139674.1, from coordinate 664,517 downwards.
ACATCAAATATATAATCGACTCTAATAATATAGAGATCTAACAAATAATCTACTATAATAATATAAAGATCTAGTATATAATCTACTATAATAATATATTACGTATAATATATAATCAACAATAATAATATAGAGATCTGATATATATTCTACTTTAATAATATAATCTACTATGATAATATAGAGATCTAATATATAATCTACTATAATAATATAGTACATCTAATCTATAATCTACTATAATAATATAGAGATCTAACACATAATCTACTATAACAATATAAAGATCTAATATATAATCTACTATAATAATATAGAGATCTAACATATAATCTACTATAATAATATAAAGATCTAGTATATAATCTACTATAATATTATAGTACATCTAATATATAATCTACTATAATAATATAATCTACTATAATAAAATAGATATCTAATATATAATCTACTATGATAATATAGAGATCTAATATATAATCTACTATAATAATATATTATATATAATATATAATCAACTATAATAATATAGAGATCTAATATATAATCTACTTTAATAATATAATCTACTATGATAATATAGAGATCTAATATATAATCAAATTTAATAATATAGAGATCCAATATATAATCTACTATAATAAAATAAAGATCTAATATATAATCTACTATAATAATATAGTTTGTCTAATATAAAATGTACTATAAAAATATAGAGATCTAATAAACAATCTACTATAATAATATAATACATCTAATATATAATCTACTATAATAATATTGAAATCTAATATATAATCTACTATAATAATATAATACATCTAATATATAATCTACTTTAATAATATAAATATCTAATATATAATCTACGATAATAATATCGAGATGAAATATATAATCTACTATAATAATATAGTACATCTAATCTATAATCTACTATAATAATATAGAGATCTAACACATAATCTACTATAACAATATAAAGATCTAATATATAATCTACTATAATAATATAGAGATCTAACATATAATCTACTATAATAATATAAAGATCTAGTATATAATCTACTATAATATTATAGTACATCTAATATATAATCTACTATAATAATATAATCTACTATAATAAAATAGATATCTAATATATAATCTACTATGATAATATAGAGATCTAATATATAATCTACTATAATAATATATTACATATAATATATAATCAACTATAATAATATAGAGATCTAATATATAATCTACTTTAATAATATAATCTACTATGATAATATAGAGATCTAATATATAATCTAATTTAATAATATAGAGATCCAATATATAATCTATAATAATAAAATAAAGATCTAATATATTATCTACTATAATAATATAGTTTGTCTAATATAAAATGTACTATAAAAATATAGAGATCTAATAAACAATCTACTATAATAATATAATACATCTAATATATAATCTACTATAATAATATTGAAATCTAATATATAATCTACTATAATAATATAGTTCGTCGAATATATAATCTACTATAATAATATAGAGATCTAATATATAATCTCCTATAATAATATAGAGATGAAATATATAATCTACTATAATAAAATAGAGATCTAATATATAATCTACTATAATAATATAGTACATCTAATATATAATCTACTATAATAATATAAAGATCTAATATATAATCTACTATAATAATATCGAGATCTAATATAGAATCTACTATAATAATATAGTGCATCTAATATATAATCTACTATAATAATATAGAGATCTAATATATAATCTACTATAATAATATAGAGATCTAACATATAATCTACTATAATAATATAGTACATATAATATATAATCAAGTATAATAATATAGAGATCTAATATACAATCTACTATAATAATATAGTACATATAATATATAATCAACTATAATAATATAGAGATCTAATATACAATCTACATTAATAATTTAGAGATCTAATATATAATCTACTATAATAATATAGTATATCTAATCTATAATCTACTATAATAATATAGAGACCTAACACATAATCTACTATAACAACATAAAGATCTAATATATAATCTACTATAATAATATAGAGATCTAACATATAATCTACTATAATAATATAAAGATCTAGTATATAATCTACTATAATATTATAGAACATCTAATATATAATCTACTATAATAATATAGTACATCAAATATATAATCGACTGTAATAATATAGAGATCTAATATATAATCTACTATAATAATATAGAGATCTAATATAGAATCTACTATAATAATATAGTACATCTAATATATAATCTACTATAATAACATAGAGATCTAATATATAATCTACTTCAATAATATAGTACATCTAATATATAATCTATTCTAATAATATAGAGATCTAATATATAATCTACTATAATAATATAGTACATATAATATATAATCAACTATAATAATATAGAGATCTAATATACAATCTACTATAATAATATAGTACATATAATATATAATCAACTATAATAATATAGAGATCTAATATACAATCTACATTAATAATTTAGAGATCAAATATATAATCTACTATAATAATATAGAGATCTAACACATAATCTACTATAACAATATAAAGATCTAATATATAATCTACTATAATAATATAGAGATCTAACATATAATATACTATAATAATATAAAGATCTAGTATATAATCTACTATAATATTATAGTACATCTAATATATAATCTACTATAATAATATAATCTACTATAATAAAATAGATATCTAATATATAATCTACTATAATAATATAATACATCTAATATATAATCTACTATAATAATATTGAAATCTAATATATAATCTACTATAATAATATAGTACATCTAATATATAATCTACTTTAATAATATAAATATCTAATATATAATCTACGATAATAATATCGAGATGAAATATATAATCTACTATAATAATATAGTACATCTAATCAATAATCTACTATAATAATATAGAGATCTAACACATAATCTACTATAACAATATAAAGATCTAATATATAATCTACTATAATAATATAGAGATCTAACATATAATCTACTATAATAATATAAAGATCTAGTATATAATCTACTGTAATATTATAGTACATCTAATATATAATCTACTATAATAATATAATCTACTATAATAAAATAGATATCTAATATATAATCTACTATGATAATATAGAGATCTAATATATAATCTACTATAATAATATATTACATATAATATATAATCAACTATAATAATATAGAGATCTAATATATAATCTACTTTAATAATATAATCTACTATGATAATATAGAGATCTAATATATAATCTAATTTAATAATATAGTTTGTCTAATATAAAATGTACTATAATAATATAGAGATCTAATAAACAATCTACTATAATAATATAGAGATCTAATAAACAATCTACTATAATAATATAATACATCTAATATATAATCTACTATAATAATATAGAAATCTAACATATAATCTACTATAATAATATAGTACATCTAATATATAATCTACTTTAATAATATAAATATATAATATATAATCTACTATAATAATATAGAGATGAAATATATAATCTACTATAATAAAATAGAGATCTAATATAGAATCTACTATAATAATATAGTACATCTAATATATAATCTACTATAATAATATAAAGATCTAATATATAATCTACTATAATAATATCGAGATCTAATATAGAATCTACTATAATAATATAGTACATCTAATATATAATCTACTATAATAATATAGAGATCTAATATATAATCTACTATAATAATATAGAGATCTAACATATAATCTACTATAATAATATAGTACATATAATATATAATCAAGTATAATAATATAGAGATCTAATATACAATCTACTATAATAATATAGTACATATAATATATAATCAACTATAATAATATAGAGATCTAATATACAATCTACATTAATAATTTAGAGATCTAATATATAATCTACTATAATAATATAGTATATCTAATCTATAATCTACTATAATAATATAGAGACCTAACACATAATCTACTATAACAACATAAAGATCTAATATATAATCTACTATAATAATATAGAGATCTAACATATAATCTACTATAATAATATAAAGATCTAGTATATAATCTACTATAATATTATAGAACATCTAATATATAATCTACTATATTAATATAGTACATCAAATATATAATCGACTCTAATAATATAGAGATCTAATATAGAATCTACTATAATAATATAGTACATCTAATATATAATCTACTATAATAACATAGAGATCTAATATATAATCTAATTCAATAATATAGTACATCTAATATATAATCTATTCTAATAATATAGTACATATAATATATAATCAACTATAATAATATAGAGATCTAATATACAATCTACTATAATAATATAGTACATATAATATATAATCAACTATAATATTATAGAGATCTAATATACAATCTACATTAATAATTTAGAGATCTAATATATAATCTACTATAATAATATAGAGATCTAACACATAATCTACTATAACAATATAAAGATCTAATATATAATCTACTATAATAATATAGAGATCTAACATATAATATACTATAATAATATAAAGATCTAGTATATAATCTACTATAATATTATAGTACATCTAATATATAATCTACTATAATAATATAATCTACTATAATAAAATAGATATTTAATATATAATCTACTATGATAATATAGAGATCTAATATATAATCTACTATAATAATATATTACATATAATATATAATCAACTATAATAATATAGAGATCTAATATATAATCTACTTTAATAATATAATCTACTATGATAATATAGAGATCTAATATATAATCTAATTTAATAATATAGAGATCCAATATATAATCTACTATAATAAAATAAAGATCTAATATATAATATACTATAATAATATAGTTTGTCTAATATAAAATGTACTATAATAATATAGAGATCTAATAAACAATCTACTATAATAATATAGAGATCTAATAAACAATCTACTATAATAATATAATACATCTAATATATAATCTACTATAATAATATAGAAATCTAACATATAATCTACTATAATAATATAAAGATCTAATATATAATCTACTAAAATAATATAAAGATCTAATATATAATCTACTATAATAATATATTACATATAATATATAATCAACTATAATAATATAGAGATCTAATATATAATCTACTATAATAATATAGAGATCTAATATATAATCTACTATAATAATATAGAGATCTAACATATAATCTACGATAATAATATAGTACATATAATATATAATCAACTATAATAATATAGAGATCTAATAATCAATCTACATTAATAATATAGACATCTAATATATAATCTACTATAATAATATAGTACATCTAATCTATAATCTACTATAATCATATAGAGATCTAATATATAATCTACTATAATAACATAGTACATCTAATATATAATCTACTATAATAATATAGAGATCTAACATATAATCTACTATAATAATATCGAGATCTAATATAGAATCTACTACAATAATATTGAGATCTTATATATAATCTACTCTAATAATATAGTTCGTCTAATATATATATACTATAATAATATAGAGTTCTAATATAGAATCTACTATAATAATATAGTACATCTAATATATAATATACTATAATAATATCGAGATCTAACATATAATCTACGATAATAATATCGAGATGAAATATATAATCTACTATAATAATATAGTACATATAATATATAATCAACTATAATAATATAGAGATCTAATATATAATTTACTTTAATAATATAGAGATCTAATATATAATCTACTATAATAATATAGTACATCTAACATATAATCTACTATAATAATATTGAGCTCTAATATATAATCTACTATAATAATATAGTTTGTCTAATATATAATCTACTATAATAATATAGAGATCTAATATATAATCTACTATAAAAATATCGAGATGAAATATAGAATCTACTATAATAATATAGTGCATCTAATATAGAATCTACTATAATAATATAATCTAATATAATAAAATAGAGATCTAATATTGAATCTACTATAATAATATAGTACATCTAATATATAATCTACTATAATAATATAGAGATCTAATATATAATCTACTATAATAATATATTACATATAATATATAATCAACTATAATAATATAGAGATGTAATATATAATCTACTATAATAATATATTACATATAATATATAATCAACTATAATAATATAGAGATGTAATATATAATCTACTTTAATAATATAGAGACCTAATATATAATCTACTATAATAAAATAAAGATCTAATATATAATCTACTATAATAATATAGTACATCAAATATATAATCGACTCTAATAATATAGAGATCTCACATATAATCTACTATAATAATATAAAGATCTAGTATATAATCTACTATAATAATATATTACATATAATATATAATCAACTATAATAATATAGAGATCTGATATATATTCGACTTTAATAATATAATCTACAATTATAATATAGTACATCTAATCTATAATCTACTATAATAATATAGAGATCTAACATATAATCTACTATAATAATATAAAGATCTAGTATATAATCTACTATAATAATATAGTACATCTAATATATAATCTACTATAATAATATAATCTACTATAATAAAATAGATATCTAATATATAATCTACTATGATAATATAGAGATCTAATATATAATCTACTATAATAATATATTACATATAATATATAATCAACTATAATAATATAGAGATCTAATATATAATCTACTTTAATAATATAATCTACTATGATAATATAGAGATCTAATATATAATCTAATTCAATAATATAGAGATCCAATATATAATCTACTATAATAAAATAAAGATCTAATATATAATCTACTATAATAATATAGTTTGTCTAATATAAAATGTACTATAAAAATATAGAGATCTAATAAACAATCTACTATAATAATATAATACATCTAATATATAATCTACTATAATAATATTGAGATCTAATATATAATCTACTATAATAATATAGTACATCTAATATATAATCTACTTTAATAATATAAAGATCTAATATATAATCTACTATAATAAATATAGAGATGAAATATATAATCTACTATAATAATATAGTACATATAATATATAATCAAGTATAATAATATAGAGATCTAATATACAATCTACTATAATAATATAGTACATATAATATATAATCAACTATAATAATATAGAGATCTAATATACAATCTACATTAATAATTTAGAGATCTAATATATAATCTACTATAATAATATAGTATATCTAATCTATAATCTACTATAATAATATAGAGACTTAACACATAATCTACTATAACAATATAAAGATCTAATATATAATCTACTATAATAATATAGAGATCTAACATATAATCTACTATAATATTATAGTACATCTAATATATAATCTACTATAATAATATAGTACATCAAATATATAATCGACTCTAATAATATAGAGATCTAATATATAATCTACTATAATAACATAGAGATTTAATATATAATCTACTATAATAACATAGAGATCTAATATAGAATCTACTATAATAATTTATACATCTAATATCTCATCTACTATAATAATATAGAGATCTAACATATAATCTACTATAATAATATAGTACATATAATATATAATCAACTATAACAATATAATCTACTACAATAAAATAAAATCTAATACATAATCTACTATAATAATATTGAGATCCAATATATAATCGACTATAATAATATACTTCGTCTATTATATAAACTACTATAATAATATAGAGATCTAATATACAATCTACTATTATAATTTAGAGATCTAATATATAATCTACAATAATAATATAGTACATCTAATATATAATCTACTATAATAATATAAAGATCTCATATATATTCTACGATAATAATATCGAGATGAAATATAAAATCTACTATAATAATATTGAGATCTAATATATAATCTACTATAATAATATAGAGATCTAATATAGAATATATTAGATCTCTATATTATTATAGTAGATTATATATTAGATGTACTATTTTATCATAGTCGATTATGTATTAGATGTACTATATTATTATAGTAGGTTATATATTAGATCTCTATTTTATTATAGTAGATTATATTATTATAGTAGATTCTATATTAGATGTACTATATTATTATAGTAGATTATATATTAGATGTACTATTTTATCATAGTCGATTATGTATTAGATGTACTATATTATTATAGTAGGTTATATATTAGATCTCTATTTTATTATAGTAGATTATATTATTATAGTAGATTCTATATTAGATGTACTATATTATTATAGTAGATTCTATATTTCATCTCGATATTATTATAGTAGATTATATATTAGATCTCTATATTATTATAGTAGATCTCTATATTATTATAGTAGATTATATTTTGATAGAAGATTTTATATTAGATGTCCTTTATTATTATATTCGATTATATATTAGATGTACTATATTATTATAGTATATTATATATTAGATCTCTATATTATTATAGTAGATTATATATTAGATCTCTATATTATTATAGTAGATTATATATTAGATGTACTATTTTATCATAGTAGATTATATATTAGATGTACTATATTATTATATTAGATTATATATTATATATATATTATTATAGTAGATTATATAGTAAATCTATATATTATTATATTACATTATATATTATATGTACTATATTTTTATAGTAGATTATATATTCGATGTACTATATTATTATAGTAGATTATTATATTATAGGAGATTATATATTCGATGTACTATATTATTATAGTAGATTATATATTAGTTCTCTATATTATTATAGTCGATTATATATTAGATGTACATTATATTATTATCGTAGATTATATATTCAATGTACTATATTATTTTAGTAGATTATATATTAGATCTCTATATTATTATAGTAGATTATATATTAGATGTACTATATTATTATAGTAGATAATATTATTATAGTCGACTATTTATTAGATCTCTATATTATTATAGTACAATATATTAGCAACAGTTGTTGTACTTACTCATGACCCATGTTGTTGACCACCTAAATGACCTTCTTCACGAGGAGCGCAGTAGAGATACCGATGAGACCCAAGGAGGGACCTTATGGGCCTGGCTAACAGGGGGAGGGGTGAGAAGCCGCTCTCTGGAAAATATGTACTCCCATATTATCTGTGTTATGCATAGTGTTCCTGGTGTTCTGTTGTGTTGTTCCCTGTTTAAAGGTGATGATTAGATTAGATTAGATTAGATTCAACTTTATTGTCATTGTGCAGAGTACAAGTACAGAGACAACGAAATGCAGTTAGCGTCTAACCAGAAGTGCAAAATAGCAGAAAGTGCAATGAACAGTATTTACAGGTAGTGCAATATATGATCAGTAGTAGTGCAGTATAATATAAGCAGTGCAGTATAGCAGTATATGAGTAGCAGTAGCATTATAGCAGAATAAATAGTTACAGTATGAACAGTGTAGCAGCATATGAGCTGTATGGGTAATGCAGTCTAGCAGTATATATGTATTAACAGTAGCATGAGGTAGATAGCAGAATAAATATAAATATGGAATGCCGTATAAACAGTATAAACAGGTATGTACAGTATGTGCAGTAGTATTAAAGAAAATATAAGGATATGTGCATTATGTGGGGGGGGGGGGGGGGGGGGGTTGCAGGGGTAGTAGGTTGTCAGGTCGGTGCAGTGTTCAAGTTCAGTAGGGTGACAGCCGCAGGGAAGAAGCTGCCTCTGAACCTACTGGTTCGGGTGCGGAGAGACCTGTAGCGCCTCCCGGAGGAGAGTGGGGTGAAAAGTCTATGGTTGGGGTGAGAAATGTCCTTGACGATGCTGCGTGCCTTACGCAAGCATCGTTTGCCCTGGACAGCCTCGATGGAGGGGAGTGAGGAACCGGTGATGCGTTGGGCAGTTTTCACCACCCTCTGCAGTGCTTTCCGGTCCGATGCCGAGCAGTTGCCATACCATACTGTGACACAGTTGGTAAGGATACTCTCGATGGTGCAGCGGTAGAAATTCACCAGGATCTGAGGAGACAGATGGACCTTCTTTAGTCTCCTCAGGAAGAAGAGACGCTGGTGAGCCTTCTTTATCAGGGTGGAGGTGTTGAGGGTCCAGGAGAGGTCCTCAGAGATGTGGACACCCAGAAACTTGAAGCTGGTGACTTGCTCCACCTCAGTCTCGTTGATGAGGATGGGGGTGTGTGCGCCAGCTTTAGACTTCCTGAAGTCCACAATGAGTTCTTTGGTCTTCTTGGTGTTGAGAGCCAGGTTATTGTCATTGCACCACACTGTTAGGTGCTGGACCTCCTCCCTGTAGGCCGACTCATCGTTGTTGCTGATGAGACCGATCACCGTTGTGTCGTCTGCAAACTTAACAATGGTGTTTGAGCCATGTACAGGTATGCAGTCGTAGGTGAAGAGGGAGTAAAGGAGGGGGCTCAGCACACAGCCTTGTGGAACGCCGGTGTTCAGGGTGAGGGTTGAGGAGGTGTGGTTGTGAAGCCTAACAGACTGCGGCCTGTTGGTCAGGAAGTCTAGAATCCAGTTGCAGAGGGAGGGGTTGATGCCCAGTTGCCTGAGTTTGGAGATCAGTTTGGAGGGGATGATGGTGTTGAATGCTGAGCTGAAGTCAATAAACAGCATTCTCACATAAGAGTTAGTCTTGTCGAGGTGGGACAGGGCGGAGTGAAGTGCCGTTGAAATGGCATCCTCTGTACTCCTGTTCTGCCGGTAGGCGAATTGAAAGGGGTCCAGTGTGGGTGGTAGGCAGGTCTTGAGTTGAGCTAAGACCAGCCTCTCGAAGCACTTCATGATGATGGGCGTGAGTGCCACTGGTCGGAAGTCATTTAAGCTCGTTGCAGTGGAGTGTTTTGGCACCGGCACGATGGAGGTGGTTTTGAAGCACGCGGGGACAGCTGCTTGGGCTAGGGACAGGTTGAATATGTCAGTCCAAACCTTAGTCAGCTGCACAGCGCAGGCCCTGAGGACGCGTCCGGGGATCCCATCAGGACCAGCAGCCTTGCGTGCGTTAGTCCTGCTCAGTGCCGCACACACGTCGGTGGGAGATAGAGTGAGGGGCTGGTGATCCGCAGGGAGCACAGCCTTGATGGCCACCTCCTTGTTGTCCCTGTCAAAGCGGCCGTAGAAGTGGTTCAGCTCATCAGGGAGGGAGGCGTCAACGGAGAGGGGTGAGGTGTTAGTTGGTTTGTAGTCTGTGATGGCCTGGATGCCCTGCCACATGCGTCGGGGGTCAGAGTTGTTTCTGAAGTGATCCTCTATCCTCAGCTTGTGGTTGTGCTTGGCCTTTTTGATGCCCCTCTGCAGATTAGCCCTGGATGAGCTATAGGCCCGAGCATCCCCTGATCTGAAGGCAATGTCGCGTGCCTTCAGCAGGAGTCGGACCTCACTGTTCATCCATGGCTTCTGATTAGGGAAAGTGGTGATCCGCTTGAGTGTGGTGACACTGCTGATGTTGGAATTGATGTAGTCCAAAACAGATGAGGCATATGAATCAATGTCCGTGTGGGAGTCATGGGTGGCCTGAGTGGCAAACACACCCCAGTCAGTGTTTCCAAAACGCTGCTGGAGCGCTGAGTCAGCTCCCTCTGGCCAGACCTTGACTGTCCTCACTGTAGGTTTCACTCGTTTGATGAGTGCTGAGTACTTGGGCAGTAGGAACAATGAGAGGTGGTCTGATTGACCTAGGTGGGGGAGGGGAACGGCTTTGTACGCATCAGCCATGCTGGTGTATACTTGGTCCAATGTCCTGTCTCCTCTGGTGGGGCATGAGACATTTCGGTGGAATTTGGGCAGTACAGTCTTTAAGTTGGAGTGATTGAAGTCACCCGCGACAATGAAGGCTGCCTCGGGATGCAGAGTCTGTTGTTTGCTAATGGCAGCATGCAGTTCTTTCATAGCAATCTTAGCATTAGCATCCGGGGGGATATAGGCTGCCGTGATAACAGTAGACGTGAACTCTCTGGGCAGATAGAAAGGTCTACACTTAACCATGAGAAACTCCAGGTTAGCTGAGCAGTGACTGTCGGTGATGGTAGTGTCCGTGCACCACGTCTTGTTCACATAAATGCACAAACCTCCACCTCTGGTCTTACCGGAGTCGCCTGCTGTTCTGTCCGCTCGGAGAACGCAGCGCCCTGCTAGCTCGATAGCGTTGTCGGGTACCTCGCTGTTGAGCCAGGTTTCAGTGAAAACCATGATGTTACATTCCTTAATCCATTTGTGGGTGGTGATCCGCAGCCGCAGTTCATCCATCTTGTTTGCCAGGGAACGAACATTTGCAAGGAAAAGGCTAGGTAGTGAGAGTCGGTGTGGAGTTAGCTTTAGCCTAGCTCTCAGCCCACCTCGGCTCCCTCGCCTGTGTTTTCGTTTCCGAGCCGGTCTGGGGCCTCTTCCGGTTGGTGTAGCGGAGTTAGCTGGACCCGCTGTTTTGCTAATCTCGGGTATATCGTCGATAAAGATGACTGGAGTGCCGGAACCGATGTCCAGAAGTTCTTGTCGGCTGTACGATATGTACGCTAAACTGTTTTTAGCGAGAATACTTAAGATAAACAAGCAAATAACTACTAGTTCGCAAACTCTGGAGAGACACTGAGCGTCGCGATGCATGCTCGCCGCCATCTTGGTAATGTGCTCGATGATAAAATCCATGATGGGACAATACGTCCAGATACCCCAACAATAAGAACAAATGACCGCATCACCTGACCTTTATCCGGACCTGGATCCCACCCCTGAGTGGATTCCTCCCTATCATGACAGTGATGATGACTATGATGACACTGATACAGTATAAATGAACAGTATAAAATGTGATCCCTTTTGCCAACCCCAGTATAAAATGCTTGCTACAACATAGAGTTTCTTCAACTCACAAAAACAGCTAACGCTGAGATAAGTTTTTCTGTTTGTTCGACTATGAAGTGATTGCCGAAAACTGTTTTCCAGGAAAGTAATTATGGATGCAAATGAATAAATTTTGTAATATACTTTAAGATCCTTAAAGGATCTAAGGGGGGATTGTAATGGCAAAAAATATATTTGTACTATTTTGTTTTAGTTTTATATGAAATGTATTGACCTTTCTGTGACCCAATGTACTTTGTTATTTTTAATTATGTGACTGAGGAAGAACCAAAACCGACTGCTCCTTCTCTTGTATCAAAGATGTTATGTGACCTTGGAACACTCCTAACTGCAGGCTGTGGTTTGAGATAGTGGCTCACAACGCCTACGCTTCTTTCCCAGCTTCTTGATCAGCAAACAGGTGCAAGATATGTTTACCCCTAGACCTATGACGTATGAGCATTGGAGTTAAGGATGGTCCTCTCCTCAGCCACAGCATCAGTATCTGAATCCACACTGTTGGTGAAGGAATGCTGATCCAGCTGACCAACGTTGTATATGCATTAAAACTCTCAACTGAGACCAAACAGCGTTTATTGATTTCCATAACACACTTAGATATCTTAGGGTGCACATAACACGTCTTCCCAAATGGTCAAGCGATAGGAATCTGCCTTTTAACGCAGGGCGGCCCGGATCGATTCCCGTCATGGCAAATGATGCTTGTAGAAAAATAAAATGAGTCCCAACGTGTGCAACAGAACAGTTCGAAATCTCTTTACATTTGCATCGTCATGAACATGACTTATATCAGGCTAGTGTGGAAATTGCATTGAATCGCAAGAAACAATTTCTCAAGTTGAGCACACGAATGCGTGTCTCGTTTATTTGACTAGCAAAAAACCACTGAAGCGTAAGATGGCGCTGTCCAGTAACCAAACAAGCATGGGGCACACCGTCATCACACACACAGATTATTTAAAGGGACTACGATCCCGGAACAGTCATACTTACATACATAACACATTAAACAACTGCATGAAATAACAGTGTGTAGAACCACACTTAAGAACAAGGGTGAATTATGTAAGTTACATTCACTACACTAGCTCATTTTTTCTTTGTTCATTTTAAGTTTAGAAACAATATTTCGTTTGTGACCATTTTTTTCTGCCGTTTTGACAACAGGCTCATGACGAAAGAACACAAGGCTGTCTGCTGATTGACGCTTGACTGTAGATTTTCGCTTTGTGTCAAAAGGACTCCCTAACGCACACTTTTTCAAAGGAGGTGAATTCATCAGATCTGTTTGAAACATTGCATTTTATCCATGCACGACGACTGCTTACGTACTCGCAGCACAGTTGCCCCATATAAATTGCCCATGAGCGCGGAGCTTGTCTTTGTCAACGTAACAACTTTGCTCCATCAGGGGGAAACGCCGGTTCGACGCCCCTGTAAGCACATCTTTCTCTTATTCCTTTGTTTCAGGCAAGCCACTGTGACGTCAGACGCCTTTACGCATACAGCTTTGCGATGCTTAGACAGTAATAACATAATTCATGTTTACATTTCTTTAATTTTCGACGCATTGTCGTTATTCGTGATGCATCAATGACCAATTCATTATATGGCAATGCAATGAAAAAAGCGTGTGGAAAACAGTGTTAATGACAGATTTGAGAAGCACATTTCTTCAATGTTGGCCGCATGGCATTCCTGTGCAGGTGACAATGGTAATTTTTCAAAACGACAAGGATATTTAAACACATGATTATTTGTTTGGTGTGCTCTATGGCCTCTGCTACAGACCTCATCGAAATGACACTTAGATATCTTAGGGTGCACATATCACGTCTTCCCAAATGGTCTAGCGGATAGGAATCTGCCTTGTAACGCAGGGCGTCCCGGGTTCGCTTCCCGTCATGGCAAATGGTTCTTGTAGAAAAATTAAATGAGTCCCAACGTGTACAACAGAACAGTTCGATATCTCTTTACATTTGCATCGTCATGAACATGACTTATATCAGGCTAGCTCATTTTTTCTTTGTTCATTTTAAGTTTAGAAACAATATTTCGTTCGTGACCATTTTTTTCTGCCGTTTTGACAACAGGCTCATGACGAAAGAACACAAGGCTGTCTGCTGATTGATGCTTGACTGTAGATTTTCGCTTTGTGTCAAAAGGACTCCCTAACGCACACTTTTTCAAAGTAGGTGAATTCATCAGATCTGTTTGAAACATTGCATTTTATCCATGCACGACGACTGCTTACATACTCGCAGCACAGTTGCCCCATATAAAATGCCCATGAGCGCGGAGCTTGTCTTTGTCAATGTAACAACTTTGCTCCATCAGGGGGAAACGCCGGTTCGACGCCCCTGTAAGCACATGTTTCTCTAATTCCTTTGTTTAAGGCAAGCCACTGTGACGTCAGACGCCTTTACGCAATACTATAATAACATAGAGATCTAATATATAATCTACTAAAATAATATAGAGATCTAATATATAACCTACTATAATAATATAGTACATCTCATATAGAATCTACTATAATAATATAATAGAGAGATCTAATATACAATCTACTATAATAATATAGAGATCTAACATACAATCTACTATAATAATTTAATCGATTATAATTATATAGAGATCTAATATATAAACTACTATCATAATATAATCTACTATAATAACATAGTGATCTAATATATAATCTACGATAATAATGTAGAGATCTAATATATAATCTACTATAATAATATAAGGATCTAATATATAATATACTATAATAATAGAGTACATATAATATATAAACTACTATAATAATATAATCTACTATAATAATATAGATATTTAATACATAATCTATTATAATAATATAGAGATCTAATATATAATCTACCATAATAATATAGTGCATCTAATATATAATCTACTAAAATAATATAATCTACTATAATAATATAGAGATCTAATATATAATCTACAATAATAACATAAAGATCTAATATATAATCTACTATAATAATATAGAGATCTAATATATAATCTCCTATAATAATATAATCTACCATAATAATATAGATATCTAATATATAATCTACTGTAATATCATAGTACTTCTATTATATATTCTACTATAATACTATTGTACATCTAATATAAAATCTACTATAATAATATAGAGATCTAATATATAATCTACTATAATAATTTAATCTGCTATAATAATATAGAGATCTTATAAATAATTTACTATAATAATATAATCTACTATAATAACATAGAGATCTAATATATAATCTACGATAATAATGTAGAGATCTAATATATAATCTACTATAATAATATAAGGATCTAATATATAATCTACTGTAATAATAGAGTACATATAATAGATAAACTACTATAATAATATAATCTACTATAATAATATAGATATCTAATATATAATCTACTATAATAATATAGAGATCTATTATATAATCGACATTAGTAATATAATGATCTAATACATAATCTACTATAATAATATACAGATCTAATATATAATCTAATATAATAATATAGAGATCTAATATATAATCTACCATAATAATATAGTGCATCTAATATATAATCTACTATAATAATATAATGTACTATAATAATATAGAGATCTAATATATAATCTACTATAATAACATAAAGATCTAATATATAATCTACTATAATAATATAGAGATCTAATATATAATCTCCTATAATAATATAATCTACCATAATAATATAGAGATCTAATATATAATCTACTGTAATATTGTAGTACATCTATTATATATTCTACTATAATAATATTGTACATCTAATATATAATCGACTATAATAATATAGTACATCTAATCTATAATCTACTATAATAATATAGAGATCTAATATATAATCTACTATAATAACATAGTACATCTAATATATAATCTACTTTAATAATATAGAGATCTAATATATAATCTGCTATAATAATATCGAGATGAAATATAGAATCTACTATAATAATATAGAACATCTAATATAGAATCTACTATAATAATATAATCTACTATAATAAAATAGATCTAATATATAATCAACTATGATAATATAGAGTTCAAATACATAATCTACTTTAGTAATATATTACATATAATATATAATCAACTATAATAATATAGAGATCTAATATATAATCTACTTTAATAATATAATGTACTATGATAATATAGAGATCTAATATATAATCTACTTTAATAATATAGAGATCTAATATATAATCTACTATAATAAAATAAAGATCTAATATATAATCTTCTAAAATAATATAGAGATCTAATATATAATCTACTATAATAATATAGTACATCTAACATATAATCTACTTTAATAATATAGTACATCTAATATATAATCTACTATAATAATATAAGGATCTAATATATAATCTACTGTAATAATAGAGTACATATAATAGATAAACTACTATAATAATATAATCTACTATAATAATATAGATATCTAATATATAATCTACTATAATAATATAGAGATCTATTATATAATCGACATTAGTAATATAATGATCTAATACATAATCTACTATAATAATATACAGATCTAATATATAATCTAATATAATAATATAGAGATCTAATATATAATCTACCATAATAATATAGTGCATCTAATATATAATCTACTATAATAATATAATGTACTATAATAATATAGAGATCTAATATATAATCTACTATAATAACATAAAGATCTAATATATAATCTACTATAATAATATAGAGATCTAATATATAATCTCCTATAATAATATAATCTACCATAATAATATAGAGATCTAATATATAATCTACTGTAATATTGTAGTACATCTATTATATATTCTACTATAATAATATTGTACATCTAATATATAATCGACTATAATAATATAGTACATCTAATCTATAATCTACTATAATAATATAGAGATCTAATATATAATCTACTATAATAACATAGTACATCTAATATATAATCTACTTTAATAATATAGAGATCTAATATATAATCTGCTATAATAATATCGAGATGAAATATAGAATCTACTATAATAATATAGAACATCTAATATAGAATCTACTATAATAATATAATCTACTATAATAAAATAGATCTAATATATAATCAACTATGATAATATAGAGTTCAAATACATAATCTACTTTAGTAATATATTACATATAATATATAATCAACTATAATAATATAGAGATCTAATATATAATCTACTTTAATAATATAATGTACTATGATAATATAGAGATCTAATATATAATCTACTTTAATAATATAGAGATCTAATATATAATCTACTATAATAAAATAAAGATCTAATATATAATCTTCTAAAATAATATAGAGATCTAATATATAATCTACTATAATAATATAGTACATCTAACATATAATCTACTTTAATAATATAGTACATCTAATATATAATCTACTATAATAATATAAGGATCTAATATATAATCTACTGTAATAATAGAGTACATATAATAGATAAACTACTATAATAATATAATCTACTATAATAATATAGATATCTAATATATAATCTACTATAATAATATAGAGATCTATTATATAATCGACATTAGTAATATAATGATCTAATACATAATCTACTATAATAATATACAGATCTAATATATAATCTAATATAATAATATAGAGATCTAATATATAATCTACCATAATAATATAGTGCATCTAATATATAATCTACTATAATAATATAATGTACTATAATAATATAGAGATCTAATATATAATCTACTATAATAACATAAAGATCTAATATATAATCTACTATAATAATATAGAGATCTAATATATAATCTCCTATAATAATATAATCTACCATAATAATATAGAGATCTAATATATAATCTACTGTAATATTGTAGTACATCTATTATATATTCTACTATAATAATATTGTACATCTAATATATAATCGACTATAATAATATAGTACATCTAATCTATAATCTACTATAATAATATAGAGATCTAATATATAATCTACTATAATAACATAGTACATCTAATATATAATCTACTTTAATAATATAGAGATCTAATATATAATCTGCTATAATAATATCGAGATGAAATATAGAATCTACTATAATAATATAGAACATCTAATATAGAATCTACTATAATAATATAATCTACTATAATAAAATAGATCTAATATATAATCAACTATGATAATATAGAGTTCAAATACATAATCTACTTTAGTAATATATTACATATAATATATAATCAACTATAATAATATAGAGATCTAATATATAATCTACTTTAATAATATAATGTACTATGATAATATAGAGATCTAATATATAATCTACTTTAATAATATAGAGATCTAATATATAATCTACTATAATAAAATAAAGATCTAATATACAATCTACTATTATAATATAGTACTTCTAATATATAATCTACTCTAATAATATAGAGATCTAATATATAATCTACTTTAATAATACAGTACATCTAATATATAATCTACTCTAATAATATAGAAATCTAATAAATAATCTACTATAATAATATAAAGATCTAATATATAATCTACTATAATAATATCGAGATGAAATATAGAATCTGCTATAATAATATAGTACATCTAATATAGAATCTACTATAATAATATAATCTACTATAATAAAATAGAGATCTAATATATAATCTATTATGATAATATAGAGATCTAATATATAATCTACTTTAATAATACAGTACATCTAATATATAATCTACTTTAATAATATAATCTACTATGACAATATAGAGATCTAATATATGATCTACTTTAAAAATATTGTACATCTAATATATAATCTACTATAATAATATAGAAATCTAATATATAATCTACTATAATAATATAGAGATCTAATATATAATCTACTTTAATAATATAGTACATCTAATATATAATCTACTCTAATAATATAGAAATCTAATATATAATCTACTCTAATAATATAGAAATCTAATATATAATCTACTATAATAATATAGAGATCTAATATATAAACTACTTTAATAATATAGTACATCTAATATATAATCTACTCTAATAATATAGTACATATAATATATAATCTACTCTAATAATATAGAGATCTAACATATAATCTACTATAATAAAATAAAGATCTAATATATAATCTACTATAATAAAATAAAGATCTAATATATAATCTACTATAATAATATCGAGATGAAATATAGAATCTACTATAATAATATAGTACATCTAATATAGAATCTACTGTAATAATATAATCTACAATAATAAAATAGAGATCTAATATATAATCTACTTTAATAATATAGAGATCTAAAAAATAATCTACTAAAATAAAATAAAGATCTTATATATAATCTACTAAAATAATATAGTACATCTAATATATAATCTACTATAATAACATAGAGATCTAATATATAATCTACTTCAATAGTATAGAGATCTAATATATAATCTACTTTAATAATATAGTACATATAATATATAATCTACTCTAATAATATAGAAATCTAATATATAATCTACTATAATAATATAGAGATCTAATATATTATCTACTTAAATAATATAGTACATCTAATACAATCTACTCTAATAATATAGAAATCTAATATATAATATACAATAATAATATAGAGATCTAATATAGAATCTACTATAATAATATTGTACATGCAATATATAATCTACTATAATAATATAGAGATCTAACATATAATCTACTATAATAATATCGAGATGAAATATAGAATCTACTATAATAATATAGTACATCTAATATATAATCTACTGTAATAATATAATCTACTATAATAAAATAGAGATCTAATATATAATCTACTTTAATAATATAGAGATCTAAAAAATAATCTACTAAAATAAAATAAAGATCTTATATATAATCTACTAAAATAATATAGAGATCTAATATATAATCTACTATAATAATATAGTACATCTAATATATAATCTACTATAATAATATCGAGATGAAATATAGAATCTACTATAATAATATAATCTACTATAATGAAATAGAGACCTAATATATAATCTACTCTAATAATATAGTTCGTCTAATATATAATGTACTATAATAATATCGAGATGAAATATAGATTCTGCTATAATAATATAGTACATATACTATATGATCAACTATAATAATATAGAGATCTAATATATAATCTACTTTAATAATATAATCTACTATGACAATATAGAGATCTAATATATAATCTACTTTAATAATATAGTACATCTATTATATAATCTACTCTAATAATATAGAGATCTAATATATAATCTACTATAATAATATAGAGATCTAATATATAATCTACTTTAATAATACAGTACATCTAATATATAATCTACTCTAATAATATAGAAATCTAATATATAATATAATATAATAATATAGAGATCTAATATATAATCTACTATAATAATATAGTACATGTAATATATAATCAACTATAATAATATAATCTACTACAATAAAATAAAATCGAATATATAATCTACTATAATAATATAGAGATCTAATATACAATCTACATTAATAATGTAGAGATCTAATATATAATCTACTATAATAATATAGTATATCTAATCTATAATCTACTATAATAATATAGAGATCTAACACATAATCTACTATAACAATAAAAAGATCTAATATATAATCTACTATAATAATATAGTACATCTAATGTATAATCTACTATAATAATATAAATATCTAATATATAATCTACGATAATAATATTGAGATGAAATATATAATCTACTGTAATAATATTGAGATCTAATATATAATCTACAATAATGATATAGTACATCAAATATATAATCGACTCTAATAATATAGAGATCTAACATATAATCTACTATAATAATATAGTGCATCTAATCTATAATCTACTATAATAATATAGAGATCTAACATATAATCTACTATAATAACATAGTACATCTAATATATAATTTACTATAATAATATAGAGATCTAACATATTATCTACTATAATAATATAGAGATCTAATATAGAATGTACTATAATAATTTATACATCTAATATATAGTCTACTATAATAATATAGAGATCTAATATATAATCTACTATAATAATATAGAGATCTAATATAGAATCTACTATAATAATATAGTACATCTAATATATAATCTACTATAATAATATAGAGATCTAATATATAATCTACTCTAATAATATAGTACATCTAATGTATAATCTACTATAATAATATAGTACATCTAATGTATAATCTACTATAATAATATAAAGATCTAATATATAATCTACGATAATAATATCGAGATGAAATGTATAATCTACTATAATAATATAGTACATCTAATATATAATCTACTATAATAATATAGTACATCTAATGTATAATCTACTATAATAATATAAAGTTCTAATATATAATCTACGATAATAATATCGAGATGAAATGTATAATCTACTGTAATAATATAGAGATCTAATATATAATCTACTATAATAATATAGAGATCTAACATATAATCTACGATAATAATATAGTACATATAATATATAATCAACTATAATAATATAGAGATCTAATATACAATCTACTATAATAATATAGTACATATAATATATAATCAACTATAATAATATAGAGATCTAATAATCAATCTACATTAATAATATAGACATCTAATATATAATCTACTATAATAATATAGTACATCTAATCTATAATCTACTATAATCATAAAGAGATCTAACATATAATCTACTATAATAATATCGAGAAGAAATATAGAATCTACTATAATAATATAGTACATCTAATATAGAATCTACTGTAATAATATAATCTACTATAATAAAATAGAGATCTAATATATAATCTACGATAATAATATCGAGATCTAATATAGAATCTTCTACAATAATATTGAGATCTTATATATAATCTACTCTAATAATATAGTTCGTCTAATATATATATACTATAATAATAAAGAGATCTAATATAGAATCTACTATAATAATATAGTACATCTAATATATAATATACTATAATAATATAGAGATCTAACATATAATCTACGATAATAATATCGAGATGAAATATATAATCTACAATAATAATATAGTACATCTAACATATAATCGACTGTCATTAAAAAGAGATTTAATATATAATCTACTATAATAATATAGTACATATAATATATAATCAACTATAATAATATAGAGATCTAATATATAATTTACTTTAATAATATAGAGATCTAATATAATATCTACTATAATAATATAGTACATCTAACATATAATCTACTATAATAATATTGAGCTCTAATATATAATCTACTATAATAATATAGTTTGTCTAATATATAATCTACTATAATAATATAGAGATCTAATATATAATCTACTATAATAATATAGTGCATCTAATCTATAATCTACTATAATAATATAGAGATCTAACATATAATCTACTATAATAATATAGTACATATAATATATAATCAACTATAATAATATAGAGATCTAATATACAATCTACATTAATAATTTAGAGATCTAATACATAATCTACTATAATAATATAGTATATCTAATCTATAATCTACTATAATAATATAGAGATCTGATATATATTCTACTTTAATAATATAATCTACTATGATAATATAGAGATCTAATCTATAATCTACTATAATAATATAGAGATCTAACACATAATCTACTATAACAATATAAAGATCTAATATATAATCTACTATAATAATATAGAGATCTAACATATAATCTACTATAATAATATAAAGATCTAGTATATAATCTACTATAATATTATAGTACATCTAATATATAATCTACTATAATAATATAATCTACTATAATAAAATAGATATCTAATATATAATCTACTATAATAATATATTACATATAATATATAATCAACTATAATAATATAGAGATCTAATATGTAATCTACTTTAATAATCTAATCTACTGTGATAATAAGGAGATCTAATATATAATCTACTATAATAATATAGTTTGTCTAATATAAAATGTACTATAATAATATAGAGATCTAATAAACAATCTACTATAATAATATAGAGATCTAATATATAATCTACAATAATAATATAGTACATCTAATATAAAATCTACTATAATAATATAAAGATCTAATATATAATCTACTATAATAAAATAAAATCTAATATATAATCTACTATAATAATACAGAGATCTAATATAGAATCTACTATATTAATATGGTACATCTAATATATAATCTACTATAATAACATAGAGATCTAATATATAAACTACTTCAATAATTTAGTACATCTAATATATAATCTATTCTAAAAATATAGAGATCTAATATATAATCTACTATAATAATATAGTACATATAATATATAATCAACTATAATAATATAGAGATCTAATATACAATCTACTATAATAATATAGTACATATAATATATAATCAACTATAATAATATAGAGATCTAATATACAATCTACATTAATAATTTAGAGATCTAATATATAATCTACTATAATAGTATAGTATATCTAATCTATAATCTACTATAATAATATAGAGATCTAACACATAATCTACTATAACAAAATAAAGATCTAATATATAATCTACTATAATAATATAGTACATCTAATGTATAATCTACTATAATAATATAAATATCTAATATATAATCTACAATAATAATATTGAGATGAAATATATAATCTACTGTAATAATATTGAGATCTAATATATAATCAACTATAATAATATTGTTCGTCTAATATATAATCTACTATAATAAAATAAAGATCTAATATTTAATCTACTAAAATAATATAGAGATCTAATATATAATCTACTATAATAATATAGAGATCTAATATATAATCTACTATAATAAAATAAAGATCTAATATTTAATCTACTAAAATAATATAGAGATCTAATATATAATCTACAATAATAATATAGTACATCAAATATATAATCGACTCTAATAATATAGAGATCTAATATATAATCTAATATAATAATATAGAGATCTAATATAGAATCTACTATAATAATATAGAGATCTAATATAGAATCTACTATAATAATATAGTACATCTAATGTATAATCTACTATAATAATATAGAGATCTAATATATAATCTACTATAATAATATAGTACATCTAATATATAATCTACTATAATAATATAGTACATCTAATGTATAATCTACTATAATAATATAAAGATCTAATATATAATCTACGATAATAATATCGAGATGAAATGTATAATCTACTATAATAATATAGTACATCTAATATATAAACTACTATTATAATATAGTACATCTAATGTATAATATTCTATAATAATATAAAGATCTAATATACAATCTACATTAATAATATAGAGATCTAATATATAATCTACTGTAATAATATAGAGATCTAACATATAATCTACTGTAATAATATCGAGATGAAATATAGAATCTACTATAATAATATAGTACATCTAATATAGAATCTACTGTAATAATATAATCTACTATAATAAAATAGAGATCTAATATATAATCTACGACAATAATATCGAGATCTAATATAGAATCTACTACAATAATATTGAGATCTAATATAGAATCTACTCTAATAATATAGTTCGTCTAATATATATATATACTATAATAATATAGTGATCTAATATATAATCTACTATAATAATATAGTACATCTAATATATAATATACTATAATAATATAGAGATCTAACATATAATCTACGATAATAATATCGAGATGAAATATATAATCTACTATAATAATATAATCTACTATAATAATATAGTACATCTAACATATAATCGACTGTAATAAAATAGAGATCTCATATATAATCTACTGTAATAATATTGAGATCTAATATATAATCTACATTAATAATATCGAGATCTAATATATAATCTACTATAATAACATAGTACATCTAATATATAATCTACTATAATAATATAGAGATCTAACACATAATCTACTATAATAATATAGTACATATAATATATAATCAACTATAATAATATAGAGATCTAATATATAATCTACTATAATAATATAGAGATCTAATATAGAATCTACTATAATAATATAGAGATCTAATATAGAATCTACTATAATAATATAGTACATCTAATGTATAATCTACTATAATAATATAAATATCTAATATATAATCTACAATAATAATATTGAGATGAAATATATAATCTACTGTAATAATATTGAGATCTAATATATAATCAACTATAATAATATTGTTCGTCTAATATATAATCTACTATAATAAAATAAAGATCTAATATTTAATCTACTAAAATAATATAGAGATCTAATATATAATCTACTATAATAATATAGAGATCTAATATTTAATCTACTAAAATAATATAGAGATCTAATATATAATCTACAATAATAATATAGTACATCAAATATATAATCGACTCTAATAATATAGAGATCTAATATATAATCTAATATAATAATATAGAGATCTAATATAGAATCTACTATAATAATATAGAGATCTAATATAGAATCTACTATAATAATATAGTACATCTAATGTATAATCTACTATAATAATATAGAGATCTAATATTTAATCTACTATAATAATATATAGATCTAACATATAATCTACTATAATAATATAGTACATATAATATATAATCAAGTATAATAATATAGAGATCTAATATACAATCTACTATAATAATATAGTATATATAATATATAATCAACTATAATAATATAGAGATCTAATATACAATCTACATTAATAATTTAGAGATCTAATATATAATCTACTATAATAATATAGTATATCTAATATATAATCTACGATAATAATATTGAGATGAAATATATAATCTACTGTAATAATATTGAGAGCTAATATATAATCAACTATAATAATATTGTTCGTCTAATATATAATCTACTATAATAATATAGAGATCTAATATATAATCTACTATAATAAAATAAAGATCTAATATTTAATCTACTAAAATAATATAGAGATCTAATATATAATCTACTATAATAATATAGTACACCAAATATATAATCGACTCTAATAATATAGATATCTAATATAGAATCTACTATAATAATATAGAGATCTAATATAGAATCTACTATAATAAAATAAAGATCTAATATTTAATCTACTAAAATAATATAGAGATCTAATATATAATCTAATATAATAATATAGAGATCTAATATAGAATCTACTATAATAATATAGAGATCTAATATAGAATCTACTATAATAATATAGTACATCTAATGTATAATCTACTATAATAATATAGAGATCTAATATATAATCTACTATAATAATATAGTACATCTAATATATAATCTACTATAATAATATAGTACATCTAATGTATAATCTACTATAATAATATAAAGATCTAATATATAATCTACGATAATAATATCGAGATGAAATGTATAATCTACTATAATAATATAGTACATCTAATATATAATCTACTATAATAATATAGTACATCTTATGTATAATATTCTATAATAATATAAAGATCTAATATATAATCTACGATAATAATATCGAGATGAAATGTATAATCTACTATAATAATATAGTACATATAATATATAATAAACTATAATAATAAAGAGATCTAATATAGAATCTACTACAATAATATTGAGATCTTATATATAATCTACTCTAATAATATAGTTCGTCTAATATATATATACTATAATAATAAAGAGATCTAATATAGAATCTACTATAATAATATAGTACATCTAATATATAATATACTATAATAATATAGAGATCTAACATATAATCTACGATAATAATATCGAGATGAAATATATAATCTACTATAATAATATAATCTACAATAATAATATAGTACATCTAACATATAATCTACTATAATAATATAGTACATATAATATATAATCAACTATAATAATATAGTACATATAATATATAATCAACTATAATAATATAGAGATCTAATATATAATTTACTTTAATAATATAGAGATCTAATATAATATCTACTATAATAATATAGTACATCTAACATATAATCTACTAGAATAATATAGTTTGTCTAATATATAATCTACTATAATAATATAGAGATCTAATATATAATCTACTATAATAATATAGAGATCTAATATATAATCTACTATAATAATATAGAGATCTAACATATAATCTACTATAATAATATAGTACATATAATATATAATCAACTATAATAATATAGAGATCTAATATACAATCTACATTAATAATGTAGAGATCTAATATATAATCTACTATAATAATATAGTATATCTAATCTATAAACTACTATAATAATATAGAGATCTAACACATAATCTACTGTAACAATATAAAGATCTAATATATAATCTACTATAATAATATAGTACATCTAATGTATAATCTACTAAAATAATATAGAGATCTAATATATAATCTACAATAATAATATAGTACATCAAATATATAATCGACTCGAATAATATAGAGATCTAATATATAATCTAATATAATAATATAGAGATCTAATATAGAATCTACTATAATAATATAGAGATCTAATATAGAATCTACTATAATAATATAGTACATCTAATGTATAATCTACTATAATAATATAGAGATCTAATATATAATCTACTATAATAATATAGTACATCTAATATATAATATACTATAATAATATAGAGATCTAACATATAATCTACGATAATAATATCGAGATGAAATATATAATCTACTATAATAATATAATCTACAATAATAATATAGTACATCTAACATATAATCTACTATAATAATATAGTACATATAATATATAATCAACTATAATAATATAGTACATATAATATATAATCAACTATAATAATATAGAGATCTAATATATAATTTACTTTAATAATATAGAGATCTAATATAATATCTACTATAATAATATAGTACATCTAACATATAATCTACTAGAATAATATAGTTTGTCTAATATATAATCTACTATAATAATATAGAGATCTAATATATAATCTACTATAATAATATAGAGATCTAATATATAATCTACTATAATAATATAGAGATCTAACATATAATCTACTATAATAATATAGTACATATAATATATAATCAACTATAATAATATAGAGATCTAATATACAATCTACATTAATAATGTAGAGATCTAATATATAATCTACTATAATAATATAGTATATCTAATCTATAAACTACTATAATAATATAGAGATCTAACACATAATCTACTGTAACAATATAAAGATCTAATATATAATCTACTATAATAATATAGTACATCTAATGTATAATCTACTAAAATAATATAGAGATCTAATATATAATCTACAATAATAATATAGTACATCAAATATATAATCGACTCGAATAATATAGAGATCTAATATATAATCTAATATAATAATATAGAGATCTAATATAGAATCTACTATAATAATATAGAGATCTAATATAGAATCTACTATAATAATATAGTACATCTAATGTATAATCTACTATAATAATATAGAGATCTAATATATAATCTACTATAATAATATAGTACATCTAATATATAATCTACTATAATAATATAGTACATCTAATGTATAATCTACTATAATAATATAAAGATCTAATATATAATCTACGATAATAATATCGAGATGAAATGTATAATCTACTATAATAATATAGTACATCTAATATATAATCTACTATAATAATATAGTACATCTAATGTATAATATTCTATAATAATATAAAGATCTAATATATAATCTACGATAATAATATCGAGATGAAATGTATAATCTACTATAATAATATAGTACATATAATATATAATAAACTATAATAATAAAGAGATCTAATATACAATCTACTATAATAATATAGTACATATAATATATAATCTACTGTAATAATATAGAGATCTAACATATAATCTACTATAATAATATCGAGATGAAATATAGAATCTACTATAATAATATAGTACATCTAATATAGAATCTACTGTAATAATATAATCTACTATAATAAAATAGAGATCTAATATATAATCTACGATAATAATATCGAGATCTAATATAGAATCTACTACAATAATATAGAGATCTAATATAGAATCTACTATAATAATATAGTACATCTAATATATAATCTACTATAATAATATAGTACATCTAATGTATAATCTACTATAATAATATAAAGATCTAATATATAATCTACAATAATAATATCGAGATGAAATGTATAATCTACTGTAATAATATTGAGATCTAATACATAATCTACATTAATAATATCGAGATCTAATATATAATCTACTATAATAACATAGTACATCTAATTTATAATCTACAATAATAATATAGAGATCTAACACATAATCTACTATAATAATATAGTACATATAATATATAATCAACTATAATAATATAGAGATCTAATATACAATCTACATTAATAATTTAGAGATCTAATATATAATCTACTATAATAATATAGTATATCTAATCTATAATCTACTATTATAATAATATAGAGATCTAACACATAATTTACTATAACAATATAAAGATCTAATATATAATCTACTATAATAATATAGTACATCTAATGTATAATCTACTATAATAATATAGAGATCTAATATATAATCTACTATAATAAAATAAAGATCTAATATTTAATCTACAAAAATAATATAGAGATCTAATATATAATCTACAATAATGATATAGTACATCAAATATATAATCGACTCTAATAATATAGAGATCTAACATATAATCTACTATAATAATATAGTGCATCTAATCTATAATCTACTATAATAATATAGAGATCTAACATATAATCTACTATAATAACATAGTACATCTAATATATAATTTACTATAATAATATAGAGATCTAACATATTATCTACTATAATAATATAGAGATCTAATATAGAATGTACTATAATAATTTATACATCTAATATATAGTCTACTATAATAATATAGAGATCTAATATATAATCTACTATAATAATATAGAGATCTAATATAGAATCTACTATAATAATATAGTACATCTAATATATAATCTACTATAATAATATAGAGATCTAATATATAATCTACTCTAATAATATAGTACATCTAATGTATAATCTACTATAATAATATAGTACATCTAATGTATAATCTACTATAATAATATAAAGATCTAATATATAATCTACGATAATAATATCGAGATGAAATGTATAATCTACTATAATAATATAGTACATCTAATATATAATCTACTATAATAATATAGTACATCTAATGTATAATCTACTATAATAATATAAAGTTCTAATATATAATCTACGATAATAATATCGAGATGAAATGTATAATCTACTGTAATAATATTGAGATCTAATACATAATCTACTATAATAACATAGTACATCTAATATATAATCTACTATAATAATATAGAGATCTAACATATAATCTACTATAATAACATAGTACATCTAATATATAATCTACTATAATAATATAGAGATCTAACATATAATCTACTATAATAATATAGTACATATAATATATAATCAACTATAATAATAAAGAGATCTAATATACAATCTACTATAATAATATAGTACATATAATATATAATCAACTATAATAATATAGAGATCTAATATACAATCTACATTAATAATATAGAGATCTAATATATAATATACTATAATAATATAGAGATCTAACATCTAATCTACGATAATAATATCGAGATGAAATATATAATCTACTATAATAATATAATCTACTATAATAATATAGTACATCTAACATATAATCGACTGTAATAAAATAGAGATCTAATATATAATCAACTATAATAATATAGTACATATAATATATAATCAACTATAATAATATAGAGATCTAATATACAATATACATTAATAATACAGAGATCTAATATATAACCTACTATAATAATTTCGTACATCTAATCTATAAGCTACTATAATAATATAGTACATCTAACATATAATCTACTATAATAATATAGTACATATAATATATAATCAACTATAACAATATAATCTACTACAATAAAATAAAATCTAATATATAATCTACTATAATAATATAGAGATCTAATATATAATCTACTATAATAATATAGAGATCTAATATATAATCTACATTAATAATATCGAGATCTAATATATAATCTACTATAATAATATAGTGCCTCTAATCTATAATCTACTATAATAATATAGAGATCTAACATATAATCTACTATAATAACATAGTACATCTAATATATAATCTACTATAATAATATAGAGATCTAACATATAATCTACTATAATAATATAGTGCATCTAATCTATAATCTAGTATAATAATATAGAGATCTAACATATAATCTACTATAATAACATAGTACATCTAATATATAATTTACTATAATAATATAGAGATCTAACATATAATCTACTATAATAATATAGTACATATAATTTATAATCAACTATAATAATAAAGAGATCTAATATATTATCAACTATAATAATAAAGAGATCTAATATATAATCTACTTTAATAATATAGTACATATAATATATAATCAACTATAATAATATTGAGATGAAATATATAATCTACTGTAATAATATAGAGATCTAATATATAATCTACTATAATAATATAGAGATCTAATATAGAATCTACTATAATAATTTATACATCTAATATCTCATCTAGTATAATAATATAGAGATCTAACATATAATCTACTATAATAATATAGTACATATAATATATAATCAACTATAACAATATAATCTACTACAATAAAATAAAATCTAATATATAATCTACTATAATAATATCGAGATGAAATGTATAATCTACTGTAATAATATTGAGATCTAATATATAATCTACATTAATAATATCGAGATCTAATATATAATCTACTATAATAATATAGTGCATCTAATCTATAATCTACTATAATAATATAGAGATCTAACATATAATCTACTATAATAACATAGTACATCTAATATATAATCTACTGTAATAATATAGAGATCTAACATATAATCTACTATAATAATATAGTGCATCTAATCTATAATCTAGTATAATAATATAGAGATCTAACATATAATCTACTATAATAACATAGTACATCTAATATATAATTTACTATAATAATATAGAGATCTAACATATAATCTACTATAATAATATAGTACATATAATTTAAAATCAACTATAATAATAAAGAGATCTAATATATTATCAACTATAATAATAAAGAGATCTAATATATAATCTACTATAATAATATAGTACATATAATATATAATCAACTATAATAATATTGAGATGAAATATATAATCTACTGTAATAATATAGAGATCTAATATATAATCTACTATAATAATATAGAGATCTAATATAGAATCTACTATAATAATTTATACATCTAATATCTCATCTAGTATAATAATATAGAGATCTAACATATAATCTACTATAATAATATAGTACATATAATATATAATCAACTATAACAATATAATCTACTACAATAAAATAAAATCTAATATATAATCTACTATAATAATATAGAGATCTAATATAGAATCTACTATAATAATATAGAGATCTAACATGTAATCTACTATAATAATATAGTACATATAATATATAATCAACTATAACAATATAATCTACTACAATAAAATAAAATCTAATATATAATCTACTATAATAATATAGAGATCTAATATAGAATCTACTATAATAATATAGAGATCTAATATAGAATCTACTATAATAATATCGTACATCTAATATATAATCTACTATAATAATATAGAGATCTAATATACAATCTACATTAATAATATAGAGATCTAATATAGAATCTACTACAATAATATTGAGATCTAATATAGAATCTACTCTAATAATATAGTTCGTCTAATATATATATATACTATAATAATATAGAGATCTAATATATAATCTACTATAATAATATAGTACATCTAATATATAATATACTATAATAATATAGAGATCTAACATATAATCTACTATAATAATATCGAGATGAAATATAGAATCTACTATAATAATATAGTACATCTAATATAGAATCTACTGTAATAATATAATCTACTATAATAAAATAGAGATCTAATATATAATCTACGATAATAATATCGAGATCTAATATAGAATCTACTACAATAATATTGAGATCTAATATAGAATCTACTCTAATAATATAGTTCGTCTAATATATATATATACTATAATAATATAGAGATCTAATATATAATCTACTATAATAATATAGTACATCTAATATATAATATACTATAATAATATAGAGATCTAACATATAATCTACTATAATAATATAGTACATATAATATACAATCAACTATAATAATAAAGAGATCTAATCTATAAACTACTATAATAATATAGAGATCTAACACATAATCTACTATAACAATATAAAGATCTAATATATAATCTACTATAATAATATAGTACATCTAATGTATAATCTACTATAATAATATAAATATATAATATATAATCTACTATAATAATATAGTACATCAAATATATAATCGACTCTAATAATATAGAGATCTAATATATAATCTACTATAATAATATAGAGATTTAATATAGAATCTACTATAATAATTTATACATCTAATATCTCATATACTATAATAATATAGAGATCAAACATATAATCTACTATTATAATATAGTACATATAATATATAATCAACTATAACAATATAATCTACTACAATAAAATAAAATCTAATATATAATCTACTATAATAATATAGAGATCTAATATAGAATCTACTATAATAATATAGAGATCTAATATAGAATCTACTATAAAATATAGAGATCTAATATAGAATCTACTATAATAATATAGTACATCTAATATATAATCTACTATAATAATATAGAGATCTAATATACAATCTACATTAATAATATAGAGATCTAATATATAATCTACTGTAATAATATAGAGATCTAACATATAATCTACTATAATAATATCGAGATGAAATATAGAATCTACTATAATAATATAGTACATCTAATATAGAAAATACTGTAATAATATAATCTACTATAATAAAATAGAGATCTAATATATAATCTACGATAATAATATCGAGATCTAATATAGAATCTACTATAATAATTTATACATCTAATATCTCATCTACTATAATAATATAGAGATCTAACATATAATCTACTATAATAATATAGTACATATAATATATAATCTACTATAATAATATAGAGATCTAATATATAATCTACTATAATAATATAGAGATCTAATATAGAATCTACTATAATAATATAGAGATCTAATATAGAATCTGCTATAATAATATAGTACATCTAATATATAATCTACTATAATAATATAGAGATCTAATATACAATCTACATTAATAATATAGAGATCTAATATATAATCTACTATAATAATATAGAGATCTAACATATAATCTACTATAATAATATCAAGATGAAATATAGAATCTACTATAATAATATAGTACATCTAATATAGAATCTACTGTAATAATATAATCTACTATAATAAAATAGAGATCTAATATATAATCTACTATAATAATATAGAGATCTAATATAGAATCTACTATAATAATTTATACATCTAATATCTCATCTACTATAATAATATAGGGATCTAACATATAATCTACTATAATAATATAGTACATATAATATATAATCAACTATAACAATATAATCTACTACAATAAAATCAAATCTAATATATAATCTACTATAATAATATAGAGATCTAATATATAATCTACTATAATAACATAGAGATCTAATATATAATCTACTATAATAAAATAAAGATCTAATATTTAATCTACTAAAATAATATAGAGATCTAATATATAATCTACAATAATGATATAGTACGTCAAATATATAATCGACTCTAATAATATAGAGATCTAATATATAATCTACTATAATAATATAGAGATCTAATATAGAATCTACTATAATAATTTATACATCTAATATATAATCTACTATAATAATATAGAGATCTAATATATAATCTACATTAATAATATCGAGATCTAATATATAATCTACTATAATAACATAGTACATCTAATATATAATCTATTATAATAATATAGAGATCTAACACATAATCTACTATAATAATATAGTACATATAATGTATAATCAACTATAATAATATAGAGATCTAATATACAATCTACATTAATAATTTAGAGATCTAATATATAATCTACTATAATAATATAGTATATCTAATCTATAAACTACTATAATAATATAGAGATCTAACACATAATCTACTATAACAATATAAAGATCTAATATATAATCTACTATAATAATATAGTACATCTAATGTATAATCTACTATAATAATATAAATATATAATATATAATCTACTATAATAATATATAACATCAAATATATAATCGACTCTAATAATATAGAGATCTAATATATCATCTACTATAATAATATAGAGATCTAATATAGAATCTACTATAATAATTTATACATCTAATATCTCATCTACTATAATAATATAGAGATCTAACATATAATCTACTATAATAATATAGTACATATAATATATAATCAACTATAACAATATAATCTACTACAATAAAATAAAATCTAATATATAATCTACTATAATAATTTAGAGATCTAATATAGAATCTACTATAATAATATAGAGATCTAATATATAATCTACTATAATAATATAGTACATCTAATATATAATCTACTATAATAATATAGTACATCTAATGTATAATCTACTATAATAATATAGTACATCTAATGTATAATCTACTATAATAATATAAAGATCTAATATATAATCTACGATAATAATATCGAGATGAAATGTATAATCTACTATAATAATATAGTACATCTAATATATAATCTACTATAATAATATAGTACATCTAATATATAATCTTCTATAATAAAATAAAGATCTAATATATAATCTACGATAATAATATCGAGATGAAATGTATAATCTACTGTAATAATATTGAGATCTAATATATAATCTACATTAATAATATCGAGATCTAATATATAATCTACTATAATAATATAGTGCATCTAATCTATAATCTACTATAATAATATAGAGATCTAACATATAATCTACTATAATAACATAGTACATCTAATATATAATCTACTATAATAATATAGAGATCTAACATATAATCTACTATAATAATATAGTGCATCTAATCTACAATCTACTATAATAATATAGAGATCTAACATATAATCAACTATAATAACATAGTACATCTAATATATAATCTACTATAATAATATAGAGATCTAACATATAATCTACTATAATAATATAGTACATATAATATATAATCAACTATAATAATAAAGAGATCTAATATACAATCTACATTAATAATATAGAGATCTAATATATAATCTCCTATAATAATATCGAGATGAAATATAGAATCTACTATAATAATATAGTACATCTAATATAGAATCTACTGTAATAATATAATCTACTATAATAAAATAGAGATCTAATATATAATCTACGATAATAATATCGAGATCTAATATAGAATCTACTACAATAATATTGAGATCTAATATAGATTCTACTCTAATAATATAGTTCGTCTAATATATAATCTACTATAATAATATATAGATCTAATATATAATCTACTATAATAAAATAAAGATCTAATATTTAATCTACTAAAATAATATAGAGATTTAATATATAATCTACTATAATAAAATAAAGATCTAATATTTAATCTACTAAAATAATATAGAGCTCTAATATATAATCTACAATAATAATATAGTACATCAAATATATAATCGACTCTAATAATATAGAGATCTAATATATAATCTACTATAATAATATAGAGATCTAATATAGAATGTACTATAATAATTTATACATCTAATATATAATCTACTATAATAATATAGAGATCTAATATATAATCTACTATAATAATATAGAGATCTAATATAGAATCTACTATAATAATATAGAGATCTAATATAGAATCTACTATAATAATATAGTACATCTAATATATAATCTACTATAATAATATAGAGATCTAATATATAATCTACTCTAATAATATAGTACATCTAATGTATAATCGACTATAATAATATAAAGATCTAATATATAATCTACGATAATAATATCGAGATGAAATGTATAATCTACTATAATAATATAGTACATCTAATATATAATCTACTATAATAATATAGTACATCTAATGTATAATCTACTATAATAATATAAAGATCTAATATATAATCTACGATAATAATATCGAGATGAAATTTATAATCTACTGTAATAATATTGAGATCTAATACATAATCTACATTAATAATATCGAGATCTAATATATAATCTACTATAATAATATAGTGCATCTAATCTATAACCTACTATAATAATATAGAGATCTAACATATAATCTACTATAATAACATAGTACATCTAATATATAATCTACTATAATAATATAGAGATCTAACACATAATCTACTATAATAATATAGTACATCTAATGTATAATCAACTATAATAATATAGAGATCTAATATACAATCTACATTAATAATTTAGAGATCTAATATATAATCTACTATAATAATATAGTATATCTAATCTATAAACTACTATAATAATATAGAGATCTAACACATAATCTACTATAACAATATAAAGATCTAATATATAATCTACTATAATAATATAGTACATCTAATGTATAATCTACTATAATAATATAAATATATAATATATAATCTACTATAATAATATAGTACATCAAATATATAATCGACTCTAATAATATAGAGATCTAATATATAATCTACTATAATAATATAGAGATCTAATATAGAATCTACTATAATAATTTATACATCTAATATCTCATCTACTATAATAATATAGAGATCTAACATATAATCTACTATAATAATATAGTACATATAATATATAATCAACTATAACAATATAATCTACTACAATAAAATAAAATCTAATATATAATCTACTATAATAATTTAGAGATCTAATATAGAATCTACTATAATAATATAGAGATCTAATATATAATCTACTATAATAATATAGTACATCTAATATATAATCTACTATAATAATATAGTACATCTAATGTATAATCTACTATAATAATATAGTACATCTAATGTATAATCTACTATAATAATATAAAGATCTAATATATAATCTACGATAATAATATCGAGATGAAATGTATAATCTACTATAATAATATAGTACATCTAATATATAATCTACTATAATAATATAGTACATCTAATATATAATCTTCTATAATAAAATAAAGATCTAATATATAATCTACGATAATAATATCGAGATGAAATGTATAATCTACTGTAATAATATTGAGATCTAATATATAATCTACATTAATAATATCGAGATCTAATATATAATCTACTATAATAATATAGTGCATCTAATCTATAATCTACTATAATAATATAGAGATCTAACATATAATCTACTATAATAACATAGTACATCTAATATATAATCTACTATAATAATATAGAGATCTAACATATAATCTACTATAATAATATAGTGCATCTAATCTACAATCTACTATAATAATATAGAGATCTAACATATAATCAACTATAATAACATAGTACATCTAATATATAATCTACTATAATAATATAGAGATCTAACATATAATCTACTATAATAATATAGTACATATAATATATAATCAACTATAATAATAAAGAGATCTAATATACAATCTACATTAATAATATAGAGATCTAATATATAATCTACTATAATAATATCGAGATGAAATATATAATCTACTATAATAATATAGTACATCTAATATAGAATCTACTGTAATAATATAATCTACTATAATAAAATAGAGATCTAATATATAATCTACGATAATAATATCGAGATCTAATATAGAATCTACTACAATAATATTGAGATCTAATATAGATTCTACTCTAATAATATAGTTCGTCTAATATATAATCTACTATAATAATATATAGATCTAATATATAATCTACTATAATAAAATAAAGATCTAATATTTAATCTACTAAAATAATATAGAGATTTAATATATAATCTACTATAATAAAATAAAGATCTAATATTTAATCTACTAAAATAATATAGAGCTCTAATATATAATCTACAATAATAATATAGTACATCAAATATATAATCGACTCTAATAATATAGAGATCTAATATATAATCTACTATAATAATATAGAGATCTAATATAGAATGTACTATAATAATTTATACATCTAATATATAATCTACTATAATAATATAGAGATCTAATATATAATCTACTATAATAATATAGAGATCTAATATAGAATCTACTATAATAATATAGAGATCTAATATAGAATCTACTATAATAATATAGTACATCTAATATATAATCTACTATAATAATATAGAGA
Organism: Argentina silus; assembly: GCF_951799395.1. Lineage (NCBI taxonomy): Eukaryota > Metazoa > Chordata > Actinopteri > Argentiniformes > Argentinidae > Argentina > Argentina silus. The sequence continues at coordinate 623,312 of NC_139674.1, read as the reverse complement.
TCTAATATATAATCTACTGTAATAATATTGAGATCTAATACATAATCTACATTAATAATATCGAGATCTAATATATAATCTACTATAATAATATAGTGCATCTAATCTATAACCTACTATAATAATATAGAGATCTAACATATAATCTACTATAATAACATAGTACATCTAATATATAATCTACTATAATAATATAGAGATCTAACATATAATCTACTATAATAACATAGTACATCTAATATATAATCTACGATAATAATATCGAGATGAAATATATAATCTACTATAATAATATAAAGATCTAATATATAATCTACGATAATAATATCGAGATGAAATATATAATCTACTGTAATAATATTGAGATCTAATACATAATCTACATTAATAATATCGAGATCTAATATATAATCTACTATAATAATATAGTGCATCTAATCTATAACCTACTATAATAATATAGAGATCTAACATATAATCTACTATAATAACATAGTACATCTAATATATAATCTACTATAATAATATAGAGATCTAACATATAATCTACTATAATAACATAGTACATCTAATATATAATCTACTATAATAATATAGAGATCTAACATATAATCTACTATAATAATATAGTACATATAATATATAATCAACTATAATAATAAAGAGATCTAATATACAATCTACTATAATAATATAGTACATATAATATATAATCAACTATAATAATATAGAGATCTAATATACAATCTACATTAATAATATAGAGATCTAATATATAATATACTATAATAATATAGAGATCTAACATCTAATCTACGATAATAATATCGAAATGAAATATATAATCTACTATAATAATATAATCTACTATAATAATATAGTACATCTAACATATAATCGACTGTAATAAAATAGAGATCTAATATATAATCAACTATAATAATATAGTACATATAATATATAATCAACTATAATAATATAGAGATCTAATATACAATCTACATTAATAATATAGAGATCTAATATATAACCTACTATAATAATATAGTACATCTAATCTATAAGCTACTATAATAATATAGTACATCTAATATAGAATCTACTATAATAATATAATCTACTATAATAATAGAAAGATCTAATATATAATCTACAATAATAATATCGAGATGAAATGTATAATCTACTGTAATAATATTGAGATCTAATATATAATCTACATTAATAATATCGAGATCTAATATATAATCTACTATAATAAAATAGTACATCTAATATATAATCTACTATAATAATATAGAGATCTAACACATAATCTACTGTAATAATATAGTACATATAATGTATAATCAACTATAATAATATAGAGATCTAACACATAATCTACTATAACAATATAAAGATCTAATATATAATCTACTATAATAATATAGTACATCTAATGTATAATCTACTATAATAATATAAATATATAATATATAATCTACTATAATAATATATAACATCAAATATATAATCGACTCTAATAATATAGAGATCTAATATATCATCTACTATAATAATATAGAGATCTAATATAGAATCTACTATAATAATTTATACATCTAATATCTCATCTACTATAATAATATAGAGATCTAACATATAATCTACTATAATAATATAGTACATATAATATATAATCAACTATAACAATATAATCTACTACAATAAAATAAAATCTAATATATAATCTACTATAATAATTTAGAGATCTAATATAGAATCTACTATAATAATATAGAGATCTAATATATAATCTACTATAATAATATAGTACATCTAATATATAATCTACTATAATAATATAGTACATCTAATGTATAATCTACTATAATAATATAGTACATCTAATGTATAATCTACTATAATAATATAAAGATCTAATATATAATCTACGATAATAATATCGAGATGAAATGTATAATCTACTATAATAATATAGTACATCTAATATATAATCTACTATAATAATATAGTACATCTAATATATAATCTTCTATAATAAAATAAAGATCTAATATATAATCTACGATAATAATATCGAGATGAAATGTATAATCTACTGTAATAATATTGAGATCTAATATATAATCTACATTAATAATATCGAGATCTAATATATAATCTACTATAATAATATAGTGCATCTAATCTATAATCTACTATAATAATATAGAGATCTAACATATAATCTACTATAATAACATAGTACATCTAATATATAATCTACTATAATAATATAGAGATCTAACATATAATCTACTATAATAATATAGTGCATCTAATCTACAATCTACTATAATAATATAGAGATCTAACATATAATCAACTATAATAACATAGTACATCTAATATATAATCTACTATAATAATATAGAGATCTAACATATAATCTACTATAATAATATAGTACATATAATATATAATCAACTATAATAATAAAGAGATCTAATATACAATCTACATTAATAATATAGAGATCTAATATATAATCTACTATAATAATATCGAGATGAAATATAGAATCTACTATAATAATATAGTACATCTAATATAGAATCTACTGTAATAATATAATCTACTATAATAAAATAGAGATCTAATATATAATCTACGATAATAATATCGAGATCTAATATAGAATCTACTACAATAATATTGAGATCTAATATAGATTCTACTCTAATAATATAGTTCGTCTAATATATAATCTACTATAATAATATATAGATCTAATATATAATCTACTATAATAAAATAAAGATCTAATATTTAATCTACTAAAATAATATAGAGATTTAATATATAATCTACTATAATAAAATAAAGATCTAATATTTAATCTACTAAAATAATATAGAGCTCTAATATATAATCTACAATAATAATATAGTACATCAAATATATAATCGACTCTAATAATATAGAGATCTAATATATAATCTACTATAATAATATAGAGATCTAATATAGAATGTACTATAATAATTTATACAAATAATATATAATCTACTATAATAATATAGAGATCTAATATATAATCTACTATAATAATATAGAGATCTAATATAGAATCTACTATAATAATATAGAGATCTAATATAGAATCTACTATAATAATATAGTACATCTAATATATAATCTACTATAATAATATAGAGATCTAATATATAATCTACTGTAATAATATTGAGATCTAATACATAATCTACATTAATAATATCGAGATCTAATATATAATCTACTATAATAATATAGTGCATCTAATCTATAACCTACTATAATAATATAGAGATCTAACATATAATCTACTATAATAACATAGTACATCTAATATATAATCTACTATAATAATATAGAGATCTAACATATAATCTACTATAATAACATAGTACATCTAATATATAATCTACGATAATAATATCGAGATGAAATATATAATCTACTATAATAATATAAAGATCTAATATATAATCTACGATAATAATATCGAGATGAAATATATAATCTACTGTAATAATATTGAGATCTAATACATAATCTACATTAATAATATCGAGATCTAATATATAATCTACTATAATAATATAGTGCATCTAATCTATAACCTACTATAATAATATAGAGATCTAACATATAATCTACTATAATAACATAGTACATCTAATATATAATCTACTATAATAATATAGAGATCTAACATATAATCTACTATAATAACATAGTACATCTAATATATAATCTACTATAATAATATAGAGATCTAACATATAATCTACTATAATAATATAGTACATATAATATATAATCAACTATAATAATAAAGAGATCTAATATACAATCTACTATAATAATATAGTACATATAATATATAATCAACTATAATAATATAGAGATCTAATATACAATCTACATTAATAATATAGAGATCTAATATATAATATACTATAATAATATAGAGATCTAACATCTAATCTACGATAATAATATCGAAATGAAATATATAATCTACTATAATAATATAATCTACTATAATAATATAGTACATCTAACATATAATCGACTGTAATAAAATAGAGATCTAATATATAATCAACTATAATAATATAGTACATATAATATATAATCAACTATAATAATATAGAGATCTAATATACAATCTACATTAATAATATAGAGATCTAATATATAACCTACTATAATAATATAGTACATCTAATCTATAAGCTACTATAATAATATAGTACATCTAATATAGAATCTACTATAATAATATAATCTACTATAATAATAGAAAGATCTAATATATAATCTACAATAATAATATCGAGATGAAATGTATAATCTACTGTAATAATATTGAGATCTAATATATAATCTACATTAATAATATCGAGATCTAATATATAATCTACTATAATAAAATAGTACATCTAATATATAATCTACTATAATAATATAGAGATCTAACACATAATCTACTGTAATAATATAGTACATATAATGTATAATCAACTATAATAATATAGAGATCTAATATACAATCTACATTAATAATTTAGAGATCTAATATATAATCTACTATAATAATATAGTATATCTAATCTATAAACTACTATAATAATATAGAGATCTAACACATAATCTACTATAACAATATAAAGATCTTATATATAATCGACTCTAATAATATAGAGATCTAATATATAATCTACTATAATAATATAGAGATCTAATATAGAATCTACTATAATAATTTATACATCTAATATCTCATCTACTATAATAATATAGAGATCTAACATATAATCTACTATAATAATATAGTACATATAATGTATAATCAACTATAACAATTTTATATACTACAATAAAATAAAATCTAATATATAATCTACTATAATAATATAGAGATCTAATATATAATCTACTATAATAATATAGTACATCTAATATATAATCTACTATAATAATATAGTACATCTAATGTATAATCTACTATAATAATATAAATATATAATATATAATCTACTATAATAATATAGTACATCAAATATATAATCGACTCTAATAATATAGAGATCTAATATATAATCTACTATAATAATATAGAGATCTAATATAGAATCTACTCTAATAATATAGTTCATCTAATATATAATCTACTATAATAATATAGAGATCTAATATATAATCTACTTTAATAAAATAAAGATTTAATATTTAATCTACTAAAATAATATAGAGATTTAATATATAATCTACTATAATAAAATAAAGATCTAATATTTAATCTACTAAAATAATATAGAGATCTAATATATAATCTATAATAATAATATAGTACATCAAATATATAATCGACTCTAATAATATAGAGATCTAATATATAATCTACTATAATAATATAGTACATATAATATATAATCAACTATAATAATATAGAGATCTAATATACAATCTACATTAATAATATAGAGATCTAATATATAATATACTATAATAATATAGAGATCCAACATCTAATCTACGATAATAATATCGAGATGAAATATATAATCTACTATAATAATATAATCTACTATAATAATATAGTACATCTAACATATAATCGACTGTAATAAAATAGAGATCTAATATATAATCAACTATAATAATATAGTACATATAATATATAATCAACTATAATAATATAGAGATCTAATATACAATCTACATTAATAATATAGAGATCTAATATATAACCTACTATAATAATATAGTACATCTAATCTATAAGCTACTATAATAATATAGTACATCTAATATAGAATCTACTATAATAATATAGAGATCAAATATATAATCTACTATAATAATATAGAGATCTAATATATAATCTACTATAATAATATAGAGATCTAATATATAATCTACTATAATAAAATAAAAATCTAATATTTAATCTACTAAAATAATATAGAGATCTAATATATAATCTACAATAATGATATAGTATATCAAATATATAATCGACTCTAATAATATAGAGATCTAATATATAATCTACTATAATAATATAGAGATCTAATATAGAATCTACTATAATAATATAGAGATCTAATATATAATCTACTATAATAATATAGATATCTAATATATAATCTACTATAATAATATAGAGATCTAATGTAGAAACTACTATAATAATATAGTACATCTAATATATAATCTACTATAATAATATAGAGATCTAATATATAATCTACTATAATAATATAGTACATCTAATATATAATATACTATAATAATATAGAGATCTAACATATAATCTACTATAATAATATCGAGATGAAATATAGAATCTACTATAATAATATAGTACATCTAATATAGAATCTACTGTAATAATATAATCTACTATAATAAAATAGAGATCTAATATATAATCTACGATAATAATATCGAGATCTAATATAGAATCTACTACAATAATATTGAGATCTAATATAGAATCTACTCTAATAATATAGTTCATCTAATATATAATCTACTATAATAAAATAAAGATCTAATATTTAATCTACTATAATAATATAGTACATCTAATATATAATCTACTATAATAATATAGTACATCTAATGTATAATCTTCTATAATAAAATAAAGATCTAATATATAATCTACGATAATAATATCGAGATGAAAAGTATAATCTACTGTAATAATATTGAGATCTAATATATAATCTACATTAATAATATAGAGATCTAACATATAATCTACTATAATAACATAGTACATCTAATATATAATCTACTATAATAATATAGAGATCTAACATATAATCTACTATAATAACATAGTACATCTAATATATAATTTACTATAATAATATAGAGATCTAACATATAATCTTCTATAATAATATAGTACATATAATATATAATCAACTATAATAATAAAGAGATCTAATATATAATCAACTATAATAATAAAGAGATCTAATATACAATCTACTATAATAATATAGTACATATAATATATAATCAACTATAATAATATAGAGATCTAATATACAATCTACATTAATAATATAGAGATCTAATATATAATCTACTATAATAATATAGAGATCTAACATATAATCTACTATAATAATATCGAGATGAAATATAGAATCTACTATAATAATATAGTACATCTAATATAGAATCTACTGTAATAATATAATCTACTATAATAAAATAGAGATCTAATATATAATCTACGATAATAATATCGAGATCTAATATAGAATCTACTACAATAATATTGAGATCTAATATAGAATCTACTCTAATAATATAGTTCATCTAATATATAATCTACTTTAATAAAATAAAGATCTAATATTTAATCTACTAAAATAATATAGAGATCTAATATATAATCACCTATTATAAAATAAAGATCTAATATTTAATCTACTAAAATAATATAGAGATCTAATATATAATCTACAATAATAATATAGTACATCAAATATATAATCGACTCTAATAATATAGAGATCTAATATATAATCTACTTTAATAATATAGAGATCTAATATAGAATGTACTATAATAATGTATACATCTAATATATAATCTACTATAATAATATAGAGATCTAATATATAATCTACTATAATAATATAGAGATCTAATAGAGAATCTACTATAATAATATAGTACATCTAATATATAATCTACTTTAATAATATAGAGATCTAATATATAATCTACTCTAATAATATAGTACATCTAATGTATAATCTACTATAATAATATAAAGATCTAATATATAATCTACGATAATAATATCGAGATGAAATGTATAATCTACTATAATAATATAGTACATCTAATATATAATATACTATAATAATATAGAACATCTAATGTATAATCTACTATAATAATATAAAGATCTAATATATAATCTACGATAATAATATCGAGATGAAATGTATAATCTACTGTAATAATATTGAGATCTAATATATAATCTACATTAATAATATCGAGATCTGATATATAATCTACTATAATAATATGGTGCATCTAATCTATAATCTACTATAATAATATAGAGATATAACATATAATCTACTATAATAACATAGTACATCTAATATATAATCTACTATAATAATATAGAGATCTAACATATAATCTACTATAATAATATAGTGCATCTAATCTATAATCTACTATAATAATATAGAGATCTAACATATAATCTACTATAATAATATAGTGCATCTAATCTATAATCTACTATAATAATATAGAGATCTAACATATAATCTACTATAATAACATAGTACATCTAATATATAATTTACTATAATAATATAGAGATCTAACATATAATCTACTATAATAATATAGTACATATAATATATAATCATTTATAATAATAAAGAGATCTAATATATAATCAACTATAATAATAAAGAGATCTAATATACAATCTACTATAATAATATAGAGATCTAACATATAATCTACTATAATAATATCGAGATGAAATATAGAATCTACTATAATAATATAGTACATCTAATATAGAATCTACTGTAATAATATAATCTACTATAATAAAATAGAGATCTAATATATAATCTACGATAATAATATCGAGATCTAATATAGAATCTACTACAATAATATTGAGATCTAATATAGATTCTACTCTAATAATATAGTTCGTCTAATATATAATCTACTATAATAATATATAGATCTAATATATAATCTACTATAATAAAATAAAGATCTAATATTTAATCTACTAAAATAATATAGAGATTTAATATATAATCTACTATAATAAAATAAAGATCTAATATTTAATCTACTAAAATAATATAGAGCTCTAATATATAATCTACAATAATAATATAGTACATCAAATATATAATCGACTCTAATAATATAGAGATCTAATATATAATCTACTATAATAATATAGAGATCTAATATAGAATGTACTATAATAATTTATACATCTAATATATAATCTACTATAATAATATAGAGATCTAATATATAATCTACTATAATAATATAGAGATCTAATATAGAATCTACTATAATAATATAGAGATCTAATATAGAATCTACTATAATAATATAGTACATCTAATATATAATCTACTATAATAATATAGAGATCTAATATATAATCTACTCTAATAATATAGTACATCTAATGTATAATCGACTATAATAATATAAAGATCTAATATATAATCTACGATAATAATATCGAGATGAAATGTATAATCTACTATAATAATATAGTACATCTAATATATAATCTACTATAATAATATAGTACATCTAATGTATAATCTACTATAATAATATAAAGATCTAATATATAATCTACGATAATAATATCGAGATGAAATTTATAATCTACTGTAATAATATTGAGATCTAATACATAATCTACATTAATAATATCGAGATCTAATATATAATCTACTATAATAATATAGTGCATCTAATCTATAACCTACTATAATAATATAGAGATCTAACATATAATCTACTATAATAACATAGTACATCTAATATATAATCTACTATAATAATATAGAGATCTAACACATAATCTACTATAATAATATAGTACATCTAATGTATAATCAACTATAATAATATAGAGATCTAATATACAATCTACATTAATAATTTAGAGATCTAATATATAATCTACTATAATAATATAGTATATCTAATCTATAAACTACTATAATAATATAGAGATCTAACACATAATCTACTATAACAATATAAAGATCTAATATATAATCTACTATAATAATATAGTACATCTAATGTATAATCTACTATAATAATATAAATATATAATATATAATCTACTATAATAATATAGTACATATAATATATAATCAACTATAACAATATAATCTACTACAATAAAATAAAATCTAATATATAATCTACTATAATAATTTAGAGATCTAATATAGAATCTACTATAATAATATAGAGATCTAATATATAATCTACTATAATAATATAGTACATCTAATATATAATCTACTATAATAATATAGTACATCTAATGTATAATCTACTATAATAATATAGTACATCTAATGTATAATCTACTATAATAATATAAAGATCTAATATATAATCTACGATAATAATATCGAGATGAAATGTATAATCTACTATAATAATATAGTACATCTAATATATAATCTACTATAATAATATAGTACATCTAATATATAATCTTCTATAATAAAATAAAGATCTAATATATAATCTACGATAATAATATCGAGATGAAATGTATAATCTACTGTAATAATATTGAGATCTAATATATAATCTACATTAATAATATCGAGATCTAATATATAATCTACTATAATAATATAGTGCATCTAATCTATAATCTACTATAATAATATAGAGATCTAACATATAATCTACTATAATAACATAGTACATCTAATATATAATCTACTATAATAATATAGAGATCTAACATATAATCTACTATAATAATATAGTGCATCTAATCTACAATCTACTATAATAATATAGAGATCTAACATATAATCAACTATAATAACATAGTACATCTAATATATAATCTACTATAATAATATAGAGATCTAACATATAATCTACTATAATAATATAGTACATATAATATATAATCAACTATAATAATAAAGAGATCTAATATACAATCTACATTAATAATATAGAGATCTAATATATAATCTACTATAATAATATCGAGATGAAATATAGAATCTACTATAATAATATAGTACATCTAATATAGAATCTACTGTAATAATATAATCTACTATAATAAAATAGAGATCTAATATATAATCTACGATAATAATATCGAGATCTAATATAGAATCTACTACAATAATATTGAGATCTAATATAGATTCTACTCTAATAATATAGTTCGTCTAATATATAATCTACTATAATAATATATAGATCTAATATATAATCTACTATAATAAAATAAAGATCTAATATTTAATCTACTAAAATAATATAGAGATTTAATATATAATCTACTATAATAAAATAAAGATCTAATATTTAATCTACTAAAATAATATAGAGCTCTAATATATAATCTACAATAATAATATAGTACATCAAATATATAATCGACTCTAATAATATAGAGATCTAATATATAATCTACTATAATAATATAGAGATCTAATATAGAATGTACTATAATAATTTATACATCTAATATATAATCTACTATAATAATATAGAGATCTAATATATAATCTACTATAATAATATAGAGATCTAATATAGAATCTACTATAATAATATAGAGATCTAATATAGAATCTACTATAATAATATAGTACATCTAATATATAATCTACTATAATAATATAGAGATCTAATATATAATCTACTCTAATAATATAGTACATCTAATGTATAATCTACTATAATAATATAAAGATCTAATATATAATCTACGATAATAATATCGAGATGAAATGTATAATCTACTATAATAATATAGTACATCTAATATATAATCTACTATAATAATATAGTACATCTAATGTATAATCTACTATAATAATATAAAGATCTAATATATAATCTACGATAATAATATCGAGATGAAATATATAATCTACTGTAATAATATTGAGATCTAATACATAATCTACATTAATAATATCGAGATCTAATATATAATCTACTATAATAATATAGTGCATCTAATCTATAACCTACTATAATAATATAGAGATCTAACATATAATCTACTATAATAACATAGTACATCTAATATATAATCTACTATAATAATATAGAGATCTAACATATAATCTACTATAATAACATAGTACATCTAATATATAATCTACTATAATAATATAGAGATCTAACATATAATCTACTATAATAATATAGTACATATAATATATAATCAACTATAATAATAAAGAGATCTAATATACAATCTAATATAATAATATAGTACATATAATATATAATCAACTATAATAATATAGAGATCTAATATACAATCTACATTAATAATATAGAGATCTAATATATAATATACTATAATAATATAGAGATCTAACATCTAATCTACGATAATAATATCGAAATGAAATATATAATCTACTATAATAATATAATCTACTATAATAATATAGTACATCTAACATATAATCGACTGTAATAAAATAGAGATCTAATATATAATCAACTATAATAATATAGTACATATAATATATAATCAACTATAATAATATAGAGATCTAATATACAATCTACATTAATAATATAGAGATCTAATATATAACCTACTATAATAATATAGTACATCTAATCTATAAGCTACTATAATAATATAGTACATCTAATATAGAATCTACTATAATAATATAATCTACTATAATAATAGAAAGATCTAATATATAATCTACAATAATAATATCGAGATGAAATGTATAATCTACTGTAATAATATTGAGATCTAATATATAATCTACATTAATAATATCGAGATCTAATATATAATCTACTATAATAAAATAGTACATCTAATATATAATCTACTATAATAATATAGAGATCTAACACATAATCTACTGTAATAATATAGTACATATAATGTATAATCAACTATAATAATATAGAGATCTAATATACAATCTACATTAATAATTTAGAGATCTAATATATAATCTACTATAATAATATAGTATATCTAATCTATAAACTACTATAATAATATAGAGATCTAACACATAATCTACTATAACAATATAAAGATCTTATATATAATCGACTCTAATAATATAGAGATCTAATATATAATCTACTATAATAATATAGAGATCTAATATAGAATCTACTATAATAATTTATACATCTAATATCTCATCTACTATAATAATATAGAGATCTAACATATAATCTACTATAATAATATAGTACATATAATGTATAATCAACTATAACAATTTTATATACTACAATAAAATAAAATCTAATATATAATCTACTATAATAATATAGAGATCTAATATATAATCTACTATAATAATATAGTACATCTAATATATAATCTACTATAATAATATAGTACATCTAATGTATAATCTACTATAATAATATAAATATATAATATATAATCTACTATAATAATATAGTACATCAAATATATAATCGACTCTAATAATATAGAGATCTAATATATAATCTACTATAATAATATAGAGATCTAATATAGAATCTACTCTAATAATATAGTTCATCTAATATATAATCTACTATAATAATATAGAGATCTAATATATAATCTACTTTAATAAAATAAAGATTTAATATTAATCTACTAAAATAATATAGAGATTTAATATATAATCTACTATAATAAAATAAAGATCTAATATTTAATCTACTAAAATAATATAGAGATCTAATATATAATCTATAATAATAATATAGTACATCAAATATATAATCGACTCTAATAATATAGAGATCTAATATATAATCTACTATAATAATATAGTACATATAATATATAATCAACTATAATAATATAGAGATCTAATATACAATCTACATTAATAATATAGAGATCTAATATATAATATACTATAATAATATAGAGATCCAACATCTAATCTACGATAATAATATCGAGATGAAATATATAATCTACTATAATAATATAATCTACTATAATAATATAGTACATCTAACATATAATCGACTGTAATAAAATAGAGATCTAATATATAATCAACTATAATAATATAGTACATATAATATATAATCAACTATAATAATATAGAGATCTAATATACAATCTACATTAATAATATAGAGATCTAATATATAACCTACTATAATAATATAGTACATCTAATCTATAAGCTACTATAATAATATAGTACATCTAATATAGAATCTACTATAATAATATAGAGATCAAATATATAATCTACTATAATAATATAGAGATCTAATATATAATCTACTATAATAATATAGAGATCTAATATATAATCTACTATAATAAAATAAAAATCTAATATTTAATCTACTAAAATAATATAGAGATCTAATATATAATCTACAATAATGATATAGTATATCAAATATATAATCGACTCTAATAATATAGAGATCTAATATATAATCTACTATAATAATATAGAGATCTAATATAGAATCTACTATAATAATATAGAGATCTAATATATAATCTACTATAATAATATAGATATCTAATATATAATCTACTATAATAATATAGAGATCTAATGTAGAAACTACTATAATAATATAGTACATCTAATATATAATCTACTATAATAATATAGAGATCTAATATATAATCTACTATAATAATATAGTACATCTAATATATAATATACTATAATAATATAGAGATCTAACATATAATCTACTATAATAATATCGAGATGAAATATAGAATCTACTATAATAATATAGTACATCTAATATAGAATCTACTGTAATAATATAATCTACTATAATAAAATAGAGATCTAATATATAATCTACGATAATAATATCGAGATCTAATATAGAATCTACTACAATAATATTGAGATCTAATATAGAATCTACTCTAATAATATAGTTCATCTAATATATAATCTACTATAATAAAATAAAGATCTAATATTTAATCTACTATAATAATATAGTACATCTAATATATAATCTACTATAATAATATAGTACATCTAATGTATAATCTTCTATAATAAAATAAAGATCTAATATATAATCTACGATAATAATATCGAGATGAAAAGTATAATCTACTGTAATAATATTGAGATCTAATATATAATCTACATTAATAATATCGAGATCTAATCTATAATCTACTATAATAATATAGAGATCTAACATATAATCTACTATAATAACATAGTACATCTAATATATAATCTACTATAATAATATAGAGATCTAACATATAATCTACTATAATAACATAGTACATCTAATATATAATTTACTATAATAATATAGAGATCTAACATATAATCTTCTATAATAATATAGTACATATAATATATAATCAACTATAATAATAAAGAGATCTAATATATAATCAACTATAATAATAAAGAGATCTAATATACAATCTACTATAATAATATAGTACATATAATATATAATCAACTATAATAATATAGAGATCTAATATACAATCTACATTAATAATATAGAGATCTAATATATAATCTACTATAATAATATAGAGATCTAACATATAATCTACTATAATAATATCGAGATGAAATATAGAATCTACTATAATAATATAGTACATCTAATATAGAATCTACTGTAATAATATAATCTACTATAATAAAATAGAGATCTAATATATAATCTACGATAATAATATCGAGATCTAATATAGAATCTACTACAATAATATTGAGATCTAATATAGAATCTACTCTAATAATATAGTTCATCTAATATATAATCTACTTTAATAAAATAAAGATCTAATATTTAATCTACTAAAATAATATAGAGATCTAATATATAATCACCTATTATAAAATAAAGATCTAATATTTAATCTACTAAAATAATATAGAGATCTAATATATAATCTACAATAATAATATAGTACATCAAATATATAATCGACTCTAATAATATAGAGATCTAATATATAATCTACTTTAATAATATAGAGATCTAATATAGAATGTACTATAATAATGTATACATCTAATATATAATCTACTATAATAATATAGAGATCTAATATATAATCTACTATAATAATATAGAGATCTAATAGAGAATCTACTATAATAATATAGTACATCTAATATATAATCTACTTTAATAATATAGAGATCTAATATATAATCTACTCTAATAATATAGTACATCTAATGTATAATCTACTATAATAATATAAAGATCTAATATATAATCTACGATAATAATATCGAGATGAAATGTATAATCTACTATAATAATATAGTACATCTAATATATAATATACTATAATAATATAGAACATCTAATGTATAATCTACTATAATAATATAAAGATCTAATATATAATCTACGATAATAATATCGAGATGAAATGTATAATCTACTGTAATAATATTGAGATCTAATATATAATCTACATTAATAATATCGAGATCTGATATATAATCTACTATAATAATATGGTGCATCTAATCTATAATCTACTATAATAATATAGAGATATAACATATAATCTACTATAATAACATAGTACATCTAATATATAATCTACTATAATAATATAGAGATCTAACATATAATCTACTATAATAATATAGTGCATCTAATCTATAATCTACTATAATAATATAGAGATCTAACATATAATCTACTATAATAATATAGTGCATCTAATCTATAATCTACTATAATAATATAGAGATCTAACATATAATCTACTATAATAACATAGTACATCTAATATATAATTTACTATAATAATATAGAGATCTAACATATAATCTACTATAATAATATAGTACATATAATATATAATCATTTATAATAATAAAGAGATCTAATATATAATCAACTATAATAATAAAGAGATCTAATATACAATCTACTATAATAATATAGAGATCTAACATATAATCTACTATAATAATATCGAGATGAAATATAGAATCTACTATAATAATATAGTACATCTAATATAGAATCTACTGTAATAATATAATCTACTATAATAAAATAGAGATCTAATATATAATCTACGATAATAATATCGAGATCTAATATAGAATCTACTACAATAATATTGAGATCTAATTTAGAATCTACTAAAATAATATAGAGATCTAATATATAATCACCTATAATAAAATAAAGATCTAATATTTAATATACTAAAATAATATAGAGATCTAATATATAATCTACAATAATAATATAGTACATCAAATATATAATCGACTCTAATAATATAGAGATCTAATATATAATCTACTATAATAATATAGAGATCTAATATAGAATGTACCATAATAATTTATACATCTAATATATAATCTACTATAATAATATAGAGATCTAATATATAATCTATGATAATAATATAGAGATCTAATAGAGAATCTACTATAATAATATAGTACATCTAATATATAATCTACTATAATAATATAGAGATCTAATATATAATCTACTCTAATAATATAGTACATCTAATGTATAATCTACTATAATAATATAAAGATCTAATATATAATCTACGATAATAATATCGAGATGAAATGTATAATCTACTATAATAATATAGTACATCTAATATATAATATACTATAATAATATAGTACATCTAATGTATAATCTACTATAATAATATAAAGATCTAATATATAATCTACGATAATAATATCGAGATGAAATGTATAATCTACTGTAATAATATTGAGATCTAATATATAATCTACATTAATAATATCGAGATCTGATATATAATCTACTATAATAATATAGTGCATCTAATCTATAATCTACTATAATAATATAGTGCATCTAATATATAATCTACTATAATAACATAGTACATCTAATATATAATCTACTATAATAATATAGAGATCTAACATATAATCTACTATAATAATATAGTGCATCTAATCTAAAATCTACTATAATAATATAGAGATCTAACATATAATCTACTATAATAACATAGTACATCTAATATATAATCTATATAATAATATAATCTACTATAATAATATAGTACATCTAACATATAATCGACTGTAATAAAATAGAGATCTAATATATAATCAACTATAATAATATAGTACATATAATATATAATCAACTATAATAATATAGAGATCTAATATACAATCTACATTAATAATATAGGGATCTAATATATAACCTACTATAATAATATAGTACATCTAATCTATAAGCTACTATAATAATATAGTACATCTAATATAGAATCTACTATAATAATATAAAGATCTAATATATAATCTACAATAATAATATCGAGATGAAATGTATAATCTACTGTAATAATATTGAGATCTAATACATAATCTACATTAATAATATCGAGATCTAATATATAATCTACTATAATAACATAGTACATCTAATATATAATCTACTATAATAATATAGAGATCTAACACATAATCTACTATAATAATATTGTACATATAATGTATAATCAACTATAATAATATAGAGATCTAATATACAATCTACATTAATAATTTAGAGATCTAATATATAATCTACTATAATAATATAGTATATCTAATCTATAAACTACTATAATAATATAGAGATCTAACACATAATCTACTATAACAATATAAAGATCTAATATATAATCTACTATAATAATATAGTACATCTAATGTATAATCTACTATAATAATATAGAGATCTAATATAGAATCTACTATAATAATATAGTACATCAAATATATAATCGACTCTAATAATATAGAGATCTAATATATAATCTACTATAATAATATAGAGATCTAATATAGAATCTACTATAATAATATAGTACATCTAATATAGAATCTACTATAATAACATAGAGATCTAATATATAATCTACTTCAATAATATAGTACATCTAATATATAATCTATTCTATATAGTAGATTATGTATTAGATCTCTATATTATTAGAGGAGATTATATATTAGATGTACTATATTATTATATTAGATTCTATATTTCATCTCGATATTATTATAGTAGATTATATGTTAGATCTCTATATTATTATAGTTGATTATATATTAGATCTCTATATTATGATAGTAGATTATATATTAGATGTACTATATCATTATAGTAGATTATATATTAGATCTCTATATTATTTTAGTAGATTATATATAAGATCTTTATTTTATTTAGTAGATTATTTTTTAGATCTTTATATTATTAAAGTAGATTATATATTAGATCTCTATTTTATTATAGTAGATTATTTTATTATAGTAGATTCTATATTTCATCTCGATATTATTATAGTAGATTATATATTAGATCTCTATATTATTATAGTAGATTATATATTAGATCTTTATTTTATTATAGTAGATTATATTATTATAGTAGATTATATATTAGATCTCTATATTATTATAGTATATTATATATGATGTACTATATTATTATAGTAGATTATATATGATGTACTATATTATTATAGTAGATTATATATTAGATCTCTATATTATTAGAGTAGATTATATATTAGATGTACTTTATCATTATATTAGATTCTATATTTCATCTCGATATTATTATAGTAGATTATATATTAGATGGACTATGTTTTTATAGTAGATTATATATTAGATCTCTATATTATTATAGTAGATTATATATTAGATGTACTATATCATTATAGTAGATTATATATTAGATCTCTATTTTATTCAGTAGATTATTTTTTAGATCTTTATATTATTAAAGTAGATTATATATTAGATCTCCATTTTATTATAGTAGATTATATTATTATAGTAGATTATATATTTCATCTCGATATTATTAAAGTAGATTATATGTTAGATCTCTATATTATTAAAGTAGATTATATATTAGATGTACTATATTATTATAGTAGATTATATATTAGATCTCTATATTTTTATAGTAGATTATATATTAGATGTACTATATTATTATAGTAGATTCTATATTAAATCTCTATTTTATTATAGTAGATTATATATTAGATCTTTATTTTATTATAGTAGATTATATTATCATAGTAGATTATATATTAGATGTAGTATATTATTATAGTAGATTATATATTAGATCTCTATATTATTATAGTAGATTATATATAAGATCTTTATTTTATTTTATTAGATTATTTTTTAGATCTCTATATTTTTAAAGTAGATTATATATTAGATCTCTATTTTATTATAGTAGATTATATTATTATAGTAGATTCTATGTTTCATCTCGATATTATTATAGTAGATTATATATTAGATGTACTATATTATTAAAGTAGATTATATATTAGGTCTCTATATTATTATAGTAGATTATATATTAGATGTACTAAATTATTATAGTAGATTCTATATTAGATCTCTATATTATTATAGTAGATTATATATTAGATCTCTATATTATTAGAGTAGATTATATATTAGATGTATTATATTATTATAGTAGATTCAATATTAGATCTCTATTTTATTATAGTAGATTATATTATTGTAGTAGATTCTATATTAGATGTACTATATTATTATAGTAGAATCAATATTTCATCTCGATATTATTATCGTAGATTATATATTGACGATCCTCACTAATCTCTCCACTGCGAAGAACATCGAGTTCCATCTAGTTGCATTGGGCCGTATTAGCTGAAGTTTGCATGCATCTTCGATGGTTTCTGCAGCAGTAGCGGATCGCGCACTCTTATTCCATAGTGCCTGGCACTTTGAAAATGATGATCTGGACACTTTTTTGTAGGTCTCATTTGAGTTTGCCTTTCAAGCATCTACTGTTGACACCAGATTAAGAAGGTGGCATGCGCAACGCTGATGCTTGGGTAGATGATACTCAATGCCATCGCCTTCATCAAGCACACTTGTCACTTCTTGGAAGTTAACTTCACCCTCTTCCTCCTCTTGAATCTCCTCCTCATCTTCCTCACCTGAGCAGCTTGCTTCTTCAGTGTCAGTCACATTGTTGTTTTCGTCTTGTTGGGCTCCATAGACGTGGAATGCTTTTATAAAATTAGACCCGTTGTTCTAACGATCTTGTCACGAATCTGGTATTCTGCATGGATGTCATTTAATGCACCAGCTAAAACGTCAAACGTGTGAGAGCGTTTTAACTGCCTGCATGCTAGGGCTGCTGAGCGCCTGTCCAAACTGTCAGGATCAAGCCAGTGAGCTGTTACGCCAATGAAGCTGCGCCTCCTGGCGGTCCAGCAGTCTGTGGTGGTTGCGATGTATTCCACCTCCCTCATTGCCGCAATCACTTTCTTCTTCATAGTTTTGGTAGCTTCGGCTATACTTGACCGTAGAGTGGGACGTGACATGATGGTGGCATTGGGCTGGAGGTCCTGGATCAGGTCTTTGAATGCTTGTAGGTTCACCACACTGAATGGTTGAAGGCCTTCAATGACATACTTAATTACTGCTTTGTTTATGGTCACTTGTGACACTCGCTTGCTAGACATATCCAGCTTGAACTGCTTGGTAGCACTGCCAGGAGGTGTTTCGTGAAGCTTTCTCTTCTGTGAGCTGCTGTGACTCTGAGTCAATTTAGAGTAACTCTCTAACTGATGGGGATGCTTTCTCTGCAAGAAAGAGAAATATAATTTATAATATTTATATATTATATATTTTCCTAAATATAAAACTGTTAAACATAATTTCTCAATAACAATCTTATACACGTGGCTTCCCTTACAAAAAATAGAACTGCAGTGAAAACGTTTTTTCGTGTCCAAAACATTGCATAATACTAACCAATACTAATCAATCATTAGTATTACAACAACTACGGTAATATTTAAGTGCAGTTATACTGTAATCATTACAACTGCAGTTGAACTGCAGTATTTTTTTGTAAGGATTGCACTGCAAAAAATGAAATATTAACAAGTGAAAATATCTTGTATTTGGTACAATAAGTCCAATACTGAGTAGAATTATCTTGAATTATTCCACTGGCAGATAATTTTGCTTATTTCAAGTTTTTTTTCCTGATTTTGGTCAATTTAATCTTGTTTTAAGAAAACAAGATTAACATATTTATTTACAAAAATAAGCAAAATTATCTGCCAGTGGAATAAGATGATACAAGATAATTCTGCTCAATATTGGACTAATTGTACCAAATACAAGATATTTTCACTTGATAAGATTTATTTCATTTTTTGCAGTTTGCCAGCAATTTGACATGGCGAGGAGGTCCAAGTTAGCAATGATAGCCAAGTTAGCTAACGTTTGCTCACTCTCAGTCCAAAATTATCCATCCCACCCTGACGATACCGCTAACGTTGCATTTAATTTCGTTAGCTAGCTACGTTATCATATTCATATCATATCATATCCGACCGACTGTTTCTTTATAACGTTACGTTATCGATAGCTAACGTTAACGTTGCCAGACTTAAGTGGAGTGGTGGTGGAGACGTGATTAACGTTAGCTTAGCTAGCTCTGTCGTTAGCTAACTTTAGCTAAATGAATGCACATAGTAACATTAAAGTTAGCTCACCTCAATATGTTTTCTCAAATTTGAGGGTGAATTTTTGAATGCCGAAATGTCGTTCACCCGTGGCAGGCAAAGAAGACATTTCAGCCGATAAGAATCTCCCTTGACTTCGGTGAATTCGAACATATACTTAAGATATGGCCATGGGTGATCCCTGTCCGTTTCATCATTTCTGGCGGCAGCGAGAGCATCTTCACCTGCTGCTTCTGCCATCTTCTTCAGTAGCAATGATGATGACGTGCTGCTGAGCGAGCGGGCCGTATCGTGGCAAATTGAGTTTGCGTGCTTTCTTTTAAAAAGGAAACTTTTTTTCCATCGGATTGGAAATGTAACGAATACTTGGGAGGGGGCATGGGGAAATGTATCGGAGTAAAAAGTAAACATTTTCGTAAAAATTGTAGTGTAGTAAGAGTGAAAGTAGGAGCAAATAAAAAATACTCAAGTAAAGTACAGATCCCCGAAAAAAATACTTAAGTAATGTAACGAAGTATTTTTACTTCGTTACTTACCACCCCTGCTAATATATAATCTACTATAATAATATAGAGATCTAATATAGAATCTACTATAATAATATAGTACATCTAATATATAATCTACTATAATAAT
This sequence comes from Argentina silus, assembly GCF_951799395.1. Taxonomy (NCBI): domain Eukaryota; kingdom Metazoa; phylum Chordata; class Actinopteri; order Argentiniformes; family Argentinidae; genus Argentina; species Argentina silus. Next base: position 600,295 of record NC_139674.1, on the reverse strand, counting down.
ATAGAAATCTAACATATAATCTACTATAATAATATAAAGATCTAATATATAATCTACTATAATAATATAAAGATCTAATATATAATCTACTATAATAATATATTACATATAATATATAATCAACTATAATAATATAGAGATCTAATATATAATCTACTATAATAATATAGAGATCTAATATATAATCTACTATAATAATATAGAGATCTAACATATAATCTACGATAATAATATAGTACATATAATATATAATCAACTATAATAATATAGAGATCTAATATACAATCTACTATAATAATATAGTACATATAATATATAATCAACTATAATAATATAGAGATCTAATAATCAATCTACATTAATAATATAGACATCTAATATATAATCTACTATAATAATATAGTACATCTAATCTATAATCTACTATAATCATATAGAGATCTAATATATAATCTACTATAATAACATAGTACATCTAATATATAATCTACTATAATAATATAGAGATCTAACATATAATCTACTATAATAATATCGAGATGAAATATAGAATCTACTATAATAATATAGTACATCTAATATAGAATCTACTGTAATAATATAATCTACTATAATAAAATAGAGATCTAATATATAATCTACGATAATAATATCGAGATCTAATATAGAATCTACTACAATAATATAGAGATCTAATAATCAATCTACATTAATAATATAGACATCTAATATATAATCTACTATAATAATATAGTACATCTAATCTATAATCTACTATAATCATATAGAGATCTTATATATAATCTACTCTAATAATATAGTTCGTCTAATATATATATACTATAATAATATAGAGATCTAATATAGAATCTACTATAATAATATAGTGCATATAATATAGAATCTACTATAATAATATAATCTAATATAATAAATTAGAGATCTAATATTGAATCTACTATAATAATATAGTACATCTAATATATAATCTACTATAATAATATAGAGATCTAATATATAATCTACTATAATAATATATTACATATAATATATAATCAACTATAATAATATAGAGATGTAATATATAATCTACTATAATAATATATTACATATAATATATAATCAACTATGATAATATAGAGATGTAATATATAATCTACTTTAATAATATAGAGACCTAATATATAATCTACTATAATAAAATAAAGATCTAATATATAATCTACTATAATAATATAGTACATCAAATATATAATCGACTCTAATAATATAGAGATCTAACAAATAATCTACTATAATAATATAAAGATCTAGTATATAATCTACTATAATAATATATTACATATAATATATAATCAACTATAATAATATAGAGATCTGATATATATTCTACTTTAATAATATAATCTACTATGATAATATAGAGATCTAATATATAATCTACTATAATAATATAGTACATCTAATCTATAATCTACTATAATAATATAGAGATCTAACACATAATCTACTATAACAATATAAAGATCTAATATATAATCTACTATAATAATATAGAGATCTAACATATAATCTACTATAATAATATAAAGATCTAGTATATAATCTACTATAATATTATAGTACATCTAATATATAATCTACTATAATAATATAATCTACTATAATAAAATAGATATCTAATATATAATCTACTATGATAATATAAAGATCTAATATATAATCTACTATAATAATATAAAGATCTAATATATAATCTACTATAATAATATATTACATATAATATATAATCAACTATAATAATATAGAGATCTAATCTATAATCTACTATAATAATATAGAGATCTAATATATAATCTACTATAATAATATAGAGATCTAACATATAATCTACGATAATAATATAGTACATATAATATATAATCAACTATAATAATATAGAGATCTAATATACAATCTACTATAATAATATAGTACATATAATATATAATCAACTATAATAATATAGAGATCTAATAATCAATCTACATTAATAATATAGACATCTAATATATAATCTACTATAATAATATAGTACATCTAATCTATAATCTACTATAATCATATAGAGATCTAATATATAATCTACTATAATAACATAGTACATCTAATATATAATCTACTATAATAATATAGAGATCTAACATATAATCTACTATAATAATATCGAGATGAAATATAGAATCTACTATAATAATATAGTACATCTAATATAGAATCTACTGTAATAATATAATCTACTATAATAAAAAAGAGATCTAATATATAATCTACGATAATAATATCGAGATCTAATATAGAATCTACTACAATAATATTGAGATCTTATATATAATCTACTCTAATAATATAGTTCGTCTAATATATATATACTATAATAATATAGAGATCTAATATAGAATCTACTATAATAATATAGTGCATATAATATAGAATCTACTATAATAATATAATCTAATATAATAAAATAGAGATCTAATATTGAATCTACTATAATAATATAGTACATCTAATATATAATCTACTATAATAATATAGAGATCTAATATATAATCTACTATAATAATATATTACATATAATATATAATCAACTATAATAATATAGAGATGTAATATATAATCTACTATAATAAAATAAAGATCTAATATATAATATACTATAATAATATAATACATCAAATATATAATCGACTCTAATAATATAGAGATCTAACAAATAATCTACTATAATAATATAAAGATCTAGTATATAATCTACTATAATAATATATTACATATAATATATAATCAACTATAATAATATAGAGATCTGATATATATTCTACTTTAATAATATAATCTACTATGATAATATAGAGATCTAATATATAATCTACTATAATAATATAGTACACCTAATCTATAATCTACTATAATAATATAGAGATCTAACACATAATCTACTATAACAATATAAAGATCTAATATATAATCTACTATAATAATATAGAGATCTAACATATAATCTACTATAATAATATAAAGATCTAGTATATAATCTACTATAATATTATAGTACATCTAATATATAATCTACTATAATAATATAATCTACTATAATAAAATAGATATCTAATATATAATCTACTATGATAATATAAAGATCTAATATATAATCTACTATAATAATATAAAGATCTAATATATAATCTACTATAATAATATATTACATATAATATATAATCAACTATAATAATATAGAGATCTAATCTATAATCTACTATAATAATATAGAGATCTAATATATAATCTACTATAATAATATAGAGATCTAACATATAATCTACGATAATAATATAGTACATATATTATATAATCAACTATAATAATATAGAGATCTAATATACAATCTACTATAATAATATAGTACATATAATATATAATCAACTATAATAATATAGAGATCTAATAATCAATCTACATTAATAATATAGACATCTAATATATAAACTACTATAATAATATAGTACATCTAATCTATGATCTACTATAATCATATAGAGATCTAATATATAATCTACTATAATAACATAGTACATCTAATATATAATCTACTATAATAATATAGAGATCTAACATATAATCTACTATAATAATATCGAGATGAAATATAGAATCTACTATAATAATATAGTACATCTAATATAGAATCTACTGTAATAATATAATCTACTATAATAAAATAGAGATCTAATATATAATCTACGATAATAATATCGAGATCTAATATAGAATCTACTACAATAATATTGAGATCTTATATATAATCTACTCTAATAATATAGTTCGTCTAATATATATATACTATAATAATATAGAGATCTAATATAGAATCTACTATAATAATATAGTGCATATAATATAGAATCTACTATAATAATATAATCTAATATAATAAAATAGAGATCTAATATTGAATCTACTATAATAATATAGTACATCTAATATATAATCTACTATAATAATATAGAGATCTAATATATAATCTACTATAATAATATATTACATATAATATATAATCAACTATAATAATATAGAGCTGTAATATATAATCTACTATAATAATATATTACATATAATATATAATCAACTATGATAATATAGAGATGTAATATATAATCTACTTTAATAATATATTGACCTAATATATAATCTACTATAATAAAATAAAGATCTAATATATAATCTACTATAATAATATAGTACATCAAATATATAATCGACTCTAATAATATAGAGATCTAATATATAATCTACTATAATAATATATTACATATAATATATAATCAACTATAATAATATAGAGCTGTAATATATAATCTACTATAATAATATATTACATATAATATATAATCAACTATGATAATATAGAGATGTAATATATAATCTACTTTAATAATATATTGACCTAATATATAATCTACTATAATAATATAGAGATCTAATATATAATCTACTATAATAATATATTACATATAATATATAATCAACTATAATAATATAGAGCTGTAATATATAATCTACTATAATAATATATTACATATAATATATAATCAACTATGATAATATAGAGATGTAATATATAATCTACTTTAATAATATATTGACCTAATATATAATCTACTATAATAAAATAAAGATCTAATATATAATCTACTATAATAATATAGTACATCAAATATATAATCGACTCTAATAATATAGAGATCTAACAAATAATCTACTATAATAATATAAAGATCTAGTATATAATCTACTATAATAATATATTACATATAATATATAATCAACTATAATAATATAGAGATCTGATATATATTCTATTTTAATAATATAATCTACTATGATAATATAGAGATCTAATATATAATCTACTATAATAATATAGTACATCTAATCTATAATCTACTATAATAATATAGAGATCTAACACATAATCTACTATAACAATATAGAGATCTAATATATAATCTACTATAATAATATAGAGATCTAACATATAATCTACTATAATAATATAAAGATCTAGTATATAATCTACTATAATATTATAGTACATCTAATATATAATCTACTATAATAATATAATCTACTATAATAAAATAGATATCTAATATATAATCTACTATGATAATATAGAGATCTAATATATAATCTACTATAATAATATATTATATATAATATATAATCAACTATAATAATATAGAGATCTAATATATAATCTACTTTAATAATATAATCTACTATGATAATATAGAGATCTAATATATAATCAAATTTAATAATATAGAGATCCAATATATAATCTACTATAATAAAATAAAGATCTAATATATAATCTACTATAATAATATAGTTTGTCTAATATATAATCTACTTTAATAATATAGAGATCTAATATATAATCTACTATAATAAAATAAAGATCTAATATATCATCTACTATAATAATATAATACATCAAATATATAATCGACTCTAATAATATAGAGATCTAACAAATAATCTACTATAATAATATAAAGATCTAGTATATAATCTACTATAATAATATATTACATATAATATATAATCAACTATAATAATATAGAGATCTGATATATATTCTACTTTAATAATATAATCTACTATGATAATATAGAGATCTAATATATAATCTACTATAATAATATAGTACATCTAATCTATAATCTACTATAATAATATAGAGATCTAACACATAATCTACTATAACAATATAAAGATCTAATATATAAACTACTATAATAATATAGAGATCTAACATATAATCTACTATAATAATATAAAGATCTAGTATATAATCTACTATAATATTATAGTACATCTAATATATAATCTACTATAATAATATAATCTACTATAATAAAATAGATATCTAATATATAATCTACTATGATAATATAAAGATCTAATATATAATCTACTATAATAATATAAAGATCTAATATATAATCTACTATAATAATATATTACATATAATATATAATCAACTATAATAATATAGAGATCTAATCTATAATCTACTATAATAATATAGAGATCTAATATATAATCTACTATAATAATATAGAGATCTAACATATAATCTACGATAATAATATAGTACATATAATATATAATCAACTATAATAATATAGAGATCTAATAATCAATCTACATTAATAATATAGACATCTAATATATAAACTACTATAATAATATAGTACATCTAATCTATGATCTACTATAATCATATAGAGATCTAATATATAATCTACTATAATAACATAGTACATCTAATATATAATCTACTATAATAATATAGAGATCTAACATATAATCTACTATAATAATATCGAGATGAAATATAGAATCTACTATAATAATATAGTACATCTAATATAGAATCTACTGTAATAATATAATCTACTATAATAAAATAGAGATCTAATATATAATCTACGATAATAATATCGAGATCTAATATAGAATCTACTACAATAATATTGAGATCTTATATATAATCTACTCTAATAATATAGTTCGTCTAATATATATATACTATAATAATATAGAGATCTAATATAGAATCTACTATAATAATATAGTGCATATAATATAGAATCTACTATAATAATATAATCTAATATAATAAAATAGAGATCTAATATTGAATCTACTATAATAATATAGTACATCTAATATATAATCTACTATAATAATATAGAGATCTAATATATAATCTACTATAATAATATATTACATATAATATATAATCAACTATAATAATATAGAGCTGTAATATATAATCTACTATAATAATATATTACATATAATATATAATCAACTATGATAATATAGAGATGTAATATATAATCTACTTTAATAATATATTGACCTAATATATAATCTACTATAATAAAATAAAGATCTAATATATAATCTACTATAATAATATAGTACATCAAATATATAATCGACTCTAATAATATAGAGATCTAATATATAATCTACTATAATAATATATTACATATAATATATAATCAACTATAATAATATAGAGCTGTAATATATAATCTACTATAATAATATATTACATATAATATATAATCAACTATGATAATATAGAGATGTAATATATAATCTACTTTAATAATATATTGACCTAATATATAATCTACTATAATAATATAGAGATCTAATATATAATCTACTATAATAATATATTACATATAATATATAATCAACTATAATAATATAGAGCTGTAATATATAATCTACTATAATAATATATTACATATAATATATAATCAACTATGATAATATAGAGATGTAATATATAATCTACTTTAATAATATATTGACCTAATATATAATCTACTATAATAAAATAAAGATCTAATATATAATCTACTATAATAATATAGTACATCAAATATATAATCGACTCTAATAATATAGAGATCTAACAAATAATCTACTATAATAATATAAAGATCTAGTATATAATCTACTATAATAATATATTACATATAATATATAATCAACTATAATAATATAGAGATCTGATATATATTCTATTTTAATAATATAATCTACTATGATAATATAGAGATCTAATATATAATCTACTATAATAATATAGTACATCTAATCTATAATCTACTATAATAATATAGAGATCTAACACATAATCTACTATAACAATATAGAGATCTAATATATAATCTACTATAATAATATAGAGATCTAACATATAATCTACTATAATAATATAAAGATCTAGTATATAATCTACTATAATATTATAGTACATCTAATATATAATCTACTATAATAATATAATCTACTATAATAAAATAGATATCTAATATATAATCTACTATGATAATATAGAGATCTAATATATAATCTACTATAATAATATATTATATATAATATATAATCAACTATAATAATATAGAGATCTAATATATAATCTACTTTAATAATATAATCTACTATGATAATATAGAGATCTAATATATAATCAAATTTAATAATATAGAGATCCAATATATAATCTACTATAATAAAATAAAGATCTAATATATAATCTACTATAATAATATAGTTTGTCTAATATATAATCTACTTTAATAATATAGAGATCTAATATATAATCTACTATAATAAAATAAAGATCTAATATATCATCTACTATAATAATATAATACATCAAATATATAATCGACTCTAATAATATAGAGATCTAACAAATAATCTACTATAATAATATAAAGATCTAGTATATAATCTACTATAATAATATATTACATATAATATATAATCAACTATAATAATATAGAGATCTGATATATATTCTACTTTAATAATATAATCTACTATGATAATATAGAGATCTAATATATAATCTACTATAATAATATAGTACATCTAATCTATAATCTACTATAATAATATAGAGATCTAACACATAATCTACTATAACAATATAAAGATCTAATATATAAACTACTATAATAATATAGAGATCTAACATATAATCTACTATAATAATATAAAGATCTAGTATATAATCTACTATAATATTATAGTACATCTAATATATAATCTACTATAATAATATAATCTACTATAATAAAATAGATATCTAATATATAATCTACTATGATAATATAAAGATCTAATATATAATCTACTATAATAATATAAAGATCTAATATATAATCTACTATAATAATATATTACATATAATATATAATCAACTATAATAATATAGAGATCTAATCTATAATCTACTATAATAATATAGAGATCTAATATATAATCTACTATAATAATATAGAGATCTAACATATAATCTACGATAATAATATAGTACATATAATATATAATCAACTATAATAATATAGAGATCTAATATACAATCTACTATAATAATATAGTACATATAATATATAATCAACTATAATAATATAGAGATCTAATAATCAATCTACATTAATAATATAGACATCTAATATATAAACTACTATAATAATATAGTACATCTAATCTATAATCTACTATAATCATATAGAGATCTAATATATAATCTACTATAATAACATAGTACATCTAATATATAATCTACTATAATAATATAGAGATCTAACATATAATCTACTATAATAATATCGAGATGAAATATAGAATCTACTATAATAATATAGTACATCTAATATAGAATCTACTGTAATAATATAATCTACTATAATAAAATAGAGATCTAATATATAATCTACGATAATAATATCGAGATCTAATATAGAATCTACTACAATAATATTGAGATCTTATATATAATCTACTCTAATAATATAGTTCGTCTAATATATATATACTATAATAATATAGAGATCTAATATAGAATCTACTATAATAATATAGTGCATATAATATAGAATCTACTATAATAATATAATCTAATATAATAAAATAGAGATCTAATATTGAATCTACTATAATAATATAGTACATCTAATATATAATCTACTATAATAATATAGAGATCTAATATATAATCTACTATAATAATATATTACATATAATATATAATCAACTATAATAATATAGAGATGTAATATATAATCTACTATAATAAAATAAAGATCTAATATATAATCTACTATAATAATATAATACATCAAATATATAATCGACTCTAATAATATAGAGATCTAACAAATAATCTACTATAATAATATAAAGATCTAGTATATAATCTACTATAATAATATATTACATATAATATATAATCAACTATAATAATATAGAGATCTGATATATATTCTACTTTAATAATATAATCTACTATGATAATATAGAGATCTAATATATAATCTACTATAATAATATAGTACACCTAATCTATAATCTACTATAATAATATAGAGATCTAACACATAATCTACTATAACAATATAAAGATCTAATATATAATCTACTATAATAATATAGAGATCTAACATATAATCTACTATAATAATATAAAGATCTAGTATATAATCTACTATAATATTATAGTACATCTAATATATAATCTACTATAATAATATAATCTACTATAATAAAATAGATATCTAATATATAATCTACTATGATAATATAAAGATCTAATATATAATCTACTATAATAATATAAAGATCTAATATATAATCTACTATAATAATATATTACATATAATATATAATCAACTATAATAATATAGAGATCTAATCTATAATCTACTATAATAATATAGAGATCTAATATATAATCTACTATAATAATATAGAGATCTAACATATAATCTACGATAATAATATAGTACATATAATATATAATCAACTATAATAATATAGAGATCTAATATACAATCTACTATAATAATATAGTACATATAATATATAATCAACTATAATAATATAGAGATCTAATAATCAATCTACATTAATAATATAGACATCTAATATATAAACTACTATAATAATATAGTACATCTAATCTATAATCTACTATAATCATATAGAGATCTAATATATAATCTACTATAATAACATAGTACATCTAATATATAATCTACTATAATAATATAGAGATCTAACATATAATCTACTATAATAATATCGAGATGAAATATAGAATCTACTATAATAATATAGTACATCTAATATAGAATCTACTGTAATAATATAATCTACTATAATAAAATAGAGATCTAATATATAATCTACGATAATAATATCGAGATCTAATATAGAATCTACTACAATAATATTGAGATCTTATATATAATCTACTCTAATAATATAGTTCGTCTAATATATATATACTATAATAATATAGAGATCTAATATAGAATCTACTATAATAATATAGTGCATATAATATAGAATCTACTATAATAATATAATCTAATATAATAAAATAGAGATCTAATATTGAATCTACTATAATAATATAGTACATCTAATATATAATCTACTATAATAATATAGAGATCTAATATATAATCTACTATAATAATATATTACATATAATATATAATCAACTATAATAATATAGAGCTGTAATATATAATCTACTATAATAATATATTACATATAATATATAATCAACTATGATAATATAGAGATGTAATATATAATCTACTTTAATAATATATTGACCTAATATATAATCTACTATAATAAAATAAAGATCTAATATATAATCTACTATAATAATATAGTACATCAAATATATAATCGACTCTAATAATATAGAGATCTAACAAATAATCTACTATAATAATATAAAGATCTAGTATATAATCTACTATAATAATATATTACATATAATATATAATCAACTATAATAATATAGAGATCTGATATATATTCTACTTTAATAATATAATCTACTATGATAATATAGAGATCTAATATATAATCTACTATAATAATATAGTACACCTAATCTATAATCTACTATAATAATATAGAGATCTAACACATAATCTACTATAACAATATAAATATCTAATATATAATCTACTATAATAATATAGAGATCTAACATATAATCTACTATAATAATATAAAGATCTAGTATATAATCTACTATAATATTATAGTACATCTAATATATAATCTACTATAATAATATAATCTACTATAATAAAATAGATATCTAATATATAATCTACTATGATAATATAAAGATCTAATATATAATCTACTATAATAATATAAAGATCTAATATATAATCTACTATAATAATATATTACATATAATATATAATCAACTATAATAATATAGAGATCTAATCTATAATCTACTATAATAATATAGAGATCTAATATATAATCTACTATAATAATATAGAGATCTAACATATAATCTACGATAATAATATAGTACATATAATATATAATCAACTATAATAATATAGAGATCTAATATACAATCTACTATAATAATATAGTACATATAATATATAATCAACTATAATAATATAGAGATCTAATAATCAATCTACATTAATAATATAGACATCTAATATATAAACTACTATAATAATATAGTACATCTAATCTATAATCTACTATAATCATATAGAGATCTAATATATAATCTACTATAATAACATAGTACATCTAATATATAATCTACTATAATAATATAGAGATCTAACATATAATCTACTATAATAATATCGAGATGAAATATAGAATCTACTATAATAATATAGTACATCTAATATAGAATCTACTGTAATAATATAATCTACTATAATAAAATAGAGATCTAATATATAATCTACGATAATAATATCGAGATCTAATATAGAATCTACTACAATAATATTGAGATCTTATATATAATCTACTCTAATAATATAGTTCGTCTAATATATATATACTATAATAATATAGAGATCTAATATAGAATCTACTATAATAATATAGTGCATATAATATAGAATCTACTATAATAATATAATCTAATATAATAAAATAGAGATCTAATATTGAATCTACTATAATAATATAGTACATCTAATATATAATCTACTATAATAATATAGAGATCTAATATATAATCTACTATAATAATATATTACATATAATATATAATCAACTATAATAATATAGAGCTGTAATATATAATCTACTATAATAATATATTACATATAATATATAATCAACTATGATAATATAGAGATGTAATATATAATCTACTTTAATAATATATTGACCTAATATATAATCTACTATAATAAAATAAAGATCTAATATATAATCTACTATAATAATATAGTACATCAAATATATAATCGACTCTAATAATATAGAGATCTAACAAATAATCTACTATAATAATATAAAGATCTAGTATATAATCTACTATAATAATATATTACATATAATATATAATCAACTATAATAATATAGAGATCTGATATATATTCTATTTTAATAGTATAATCTACTATGATAATATAGAGATCTAATATATAATCTACTATAATAATATAGTACATCTAATCTATAATCTACTATAATAATATAGAGATCTAACACATAATCTACTATAACAATATAGAGATCTAATATATAATCTACTATAATAATATAGAGATCTAACATATAATCTACTATAATAATATAAAGATCTAGTATATAATCTACTATAATATTATAGTACATCTAATATATAATCTACTATAATAATATAATCTACTATAATAAAATAGATATCTAATATATAATCTACTATGATAATATAGAGATCTAATATATAATCTACTATAATAATATATTATATATAATATATAATCAACTATAATAATATAGAGATCTAATATATAATCTACTTTAATAATATAATCTACTATGATAATATAGAGATCTAATATATAATCAAATTTAATAATATAGAGATCCAATATATAATCTACTATAATAAAATAAAGATCTAATATATAATCTACTATAATAATATAGTTTGTCTAATATATAATCTACTTTAATAATATAGAGATCTAATATATAATCTACTATAATAAAATAAAGATCTAATATATCATCTACTATAATAATATAATACATCAAATATATAATCGACTCTAATAATATAGAGATCTAACAAATAATCTACTATAATAATATAAAGATCTAGTATATAATCTACTGTAATAATATAATCTACTATAATAAAAAAGAGATCTAATATATAATCTACGATAATAATATCGAGATCTAATATAGAATCTACTACAATAATATTGAGATCTTATATATAATCTACTCTAATAATATAGTTCGTCTAATATATATATACTATAATAATATAGAGATCTAATATAGAATCTACTATAATAATATAGTGCATATAATATAGAATCTACTATAATAATATAATCTAATATAATAAAATAGAGATCTAATATTGAATCTACTATAATAATATAGTACATCTAATATATAATCTACTATAATAATATAGAGATCTAATATATAATCTACTATAATAATATATTACATATAATATATAATCAACTATAATAATATAGAGATGTAATATATAATCTACTATAATAAAATAAAGATCTAATATATAATCTACTATAATAATATAATACATCAAATATATAATCGACTCTAATAATATAGAGATCTAACAAATAATCTACTATAATAATATAAAGATCTAGTATATAATCTACTATAATAATATATTACATATAATATATAATCAACTATAATAATATAGAGATCTGATATATATTCTACTTTAATAATATAATCTACTATGATAATATAGAGATCTAATATATAATCTACTATAATAATATAGTACACCTAATCTATAATCTACTATAATAATATAGAGATCTAACACATAATCTACTATAACAATATAAAGATCTAATATATAATCTACTATAATAATATAGAGATCTAACATATAATCTACTATAATAATATAAAGATCTAGTATATAATCTACTATAATATTATAGTACATCTAATATATAATCTACTATAATAATATAATCTACTATAATAAAATAGATATCTAATATATAATCTACTATGATAATATAAAGATCTAATATATAATCTACTATAATAATATAAAGATCTAATATATAATCTACTATAATAATATATTACATATAATATATAATCAACTATAATAATATAGAGATCTAATCTATAATCTACTATAATAATATAGAGATCTAATATATAATCTACTATAATAATATAGAGATCTAACATATAATCTACGATAATAATATAGTACATATAATATATAATCAACTATAATAATATAGAGATCTAATATACAATCTACTATAATAATATAGTACATATAATATATAATCAACTATAATAATATAGAGATCTAATAATCAATCTACATTAATAATATAGACATCTAATATATAAACTACTATAATAATATAGTACATCTAATCTATAATCTACTATAATCATATAGAGATCTAATATATAATCTACTATAATAACATAGTACATCTAATATATAATCTACTATAATAATATAGAGATCTAACATATAATCTACTATAATAATATCGAGATGAAATATAGAATCTACTATAATAATATAGTACATCTAATATAGAATCTACTGTAATAATATAATCTACTATAATAAAATAGAGATCTAATATATAATCTACGATAATAATATCGAGATCTAATATAGAATCTACTACAATAATATTGAGATCTTATATATAATCTACTCTAATAATATAGTTCGTCTAATATATATATACTATAATAATATAGAGATCTAATATAGAATCTACTATAATAATATAGTGCATATAATATAGAATCTACTATAATAATATAATCTAATATAATAAAATAGAGATCTAATATTGAATCTACTATAATAATATAGTACATCTAATATATAATCTACTATAATAATATAGAGATCTAATATATAATCTACTATAATAATATATTACATATAATATATAATCAACTATAATAATATAGAGATGTAATATATAATCTACTATAATAAAATAAAGATCTAATATATAATCTACTATAATAATATAATACATCAAATATATAATCGACTCTAATAATATAGAGATCTAACAAATAATCTACTATAATAATATAAAGATCTAGTATATAATAATAATATAGAGATCTAATAATCAATCTACATTAATAATATAGACATCTAATATATAAACTACTATAATAATATAGTACATCTAATCTATAATCTACTATAATCATATAGAGATCTAATATATAATCTACTATAATAACATAGTACATCTAATATATAATCTACTATAATAATATAGAGATCTAACATATAATCTACTATAATAATATCGAGATGAAATATAGAATCTACTATAATAATATAGTACATCTAATATAGAATCTACTGTAATAATATAATCTACTATAATAAAATAGAGATCTAATATATAATCTACGATAATAATATCGAGATCTAATATAGAATCTACTACAATAATATTGAGATCTTATATATAATCTACTCTAATAATATAGTTCGTCTAATATATATATACTATAATAATATAGAGATCTAATATAGAATCTACTATAATAATATAGTGCATATAATATAGAATCTACTATAATAATATAATCTAATATAATAAAATAGAGATCTAATATTGAATCTACTATAATAATATAGTACATCTAATATATAATCTACTATAATAATATAGAGATCTAATATATAATCTACTATAATAATATATTACATATAATATATAATCAACTATAATAATATAGAGCTGTAATATATAATCTACTATAATAATATATTACATATAATATATAATCAACTATGATAATATAGAGATGTAATATATAATCTACTTTAATAATATATTGACCTAATATATAATCTACTATAATAATATAAAGATCTAGTATATAATCTACTATAATATTATAGTACATCTAATATATAATCTACTATAATAATATAATCTACTATAATAAAATAGATATCTAATATATAATCTACTATGATAATATAGAGATCTAATATATAATCTACTATAATAATATATTATATATAATATATAATCAACTATAATAATATAGAGATCTAATATATAATCTACTTTAATAATATAATCTACTATGATAATATAGAGATCTAATATATAATCAAATTTAATAATATAGAGATCCAATATATAATCTACTATAATAAAATAAAGATCTAATATATAATCTACTATAATAATATAGTTTGTCTAATATATAATCTACTTTAATAATATAGAGATCTAATATATAATCTACTATAATAAAATAAAGATCTAATATATCATCTTCTAAAATAATATAGAGGTCTAATATATAATCTACTATAATAATATAGTACATCTAACATATAATCTACTTTAATAATATAGTACATCTAATATATAATCTACTATAATAATATAGAGATCTAATATACAATCTACTATTATAATATAGTACTTCTAATATATAATCTACTCTAATAATATAGAGATCTAATATATAATCTACTTTAATAATACAGTACATCTAATATATAATCTACTCTAATAATATAGAAATCTAATAAATAATCTACTATAATAATATAAAGATCTAATATATAAACTACTATAATAATATAATCTACTATAATAAAATAGAGATCTAATATATAATCTATTATGATAATATAGAGATCTAATATATAATCTACTTTAATAATACAGTACATCTAATATATAATCTACTTTAATAATATAATCTACTATGACAATATAGAGATCTAATATATGATCTACTTTAATAATATTGTATATCTAATATATAATCTACTCTAATAATATAGAAATCTAATATATAATCTACTATAATAATATAGAGATCTAATATATAATCTACTTTAATAATATAGTACATCTAATATATAATCTACTCTAATAATATAGAAATCTAATATATAATCTTCTCTAATAATATAGAAATCTAATATATAATCTACTATAATAATATAGAGATCTAATATATAAACTACTTTAATAATATAGTACATCTAATATATAATCTACTCTAATAATATAGTACATATAATATATAATCTACTCTAATAATATAGAGATCTAACATATAATCTACTATAATAAAATAAAGATCTAATATATAATCTACTATAATAATATCGAGATGAAATATAGAATCTACTATAATAATATAGTACATCTAATATAGAATCTACTGTAATAATATAATCTCCAATAATAAAATAGAGATCTAATATATAATCTACTTTAATAATATAGAGATCTAAAAAATAATCTACTAAAATAAAATAAAGATCTTATATATAATCTACTAAAATAATATAGTACATCTAATATATAATCTACTATAATAACATAGAGATCTAATATATAATCTACTTCAATAGTATAGAGATCTAAAATATAATCTACTATAATAATATAGTACATCTAATGTATAATCTACTCTAATAATATAGAGATCTAATATATAATCTACTATAATAATATAGAGATCTAATATATAATCTACTATAATAAATCGAGATGAAATATATAATCTACTATAATATAATAGAGATCTAATATAGAATCTACTATTATAATATATTACATATAATATATAATCTACTATAATAATATAAAGATCTAATATATAATCTACTATAATAATATCGAGATGAAATACAGAATCTATTATAATAATATAGTACATCTAATATAGAATGTACTATAATAATATAATCTACTACAATAAAATAAAATCGAATATATAATCTGCTATAATAATTTAGAGATCTAATATATAATCTACTATAATAATATAGTATATCTAATCTATAATCTACTATAATAATATAGAGATCTACTATAATAATATAAAGATCTAGTATATAATCTACTATAATATTATAGTACATCTAATATATAATCTACTATAATAATATAGTACATCAAATATATAATCGACTCTAATAATATAGAGATCTAATATATAATCTACTATAATAATATAGAGATCTAATATAGAATCTACAATAATAATATCGAGATGAAATATATAATCTACTATAATATAATAGAGATCTAATATAGAATCTACTATAATAATATATTACATATAATATAGAATCTACTATAATAATATAAAGATCTAATATATAATCTACTATAATAATATCGAGATGAAATATAGAATCTATTATAATAATATAGTACATCTAATATAGAATGTACTATAATAATATAATCTACTATAATAAAATAGAGATCTAATATATAATCTACTATAATAAAATAAAGATCTAATATATAATCTACTAAAATAATATAGAGATCTAATATATAATCTACTATAATAATATAGTACATCTAATATATAATCTACTATAATAATATAGTACATCTAATGTATAATCTACTCTAATAATATAGAGATCTAATATATAATCTACTATAATAATATAGAGATCTAATATATAATCTACTATAATAAAATAAAGATCTAATATTTAATCTACTAAAATAATATAGAGATCTAATATATAATCTACAATAATAATATAGTACATCAAATATATAATCGACTCTAATAATATAGAGATCTAATATATAATCTAATATAATAATATAGAGATCTAATATAGAATCTACTATAATAATATAGAGATCTAATATAGAATCTACTATAATAATATAGTACATCTAATGTATAATCTACTATAATAATATAGAGATCTAATATATAATCTACTATAATAATATCGAGATGAAATATAGAATCTACTATAATAATATAGTACATCTAATATAGAATCTACTGTAATAATATAATCTACTATAATAAAATAGAGATCTAATATATAATCTACGATAATAATATCGAGATCTAATATAGAATCTACTACAATAATATTGAGATCTAATATAGAATCTACTCTAATAATATAGTTCGTCTAATATATAATCTACTATAATAATATATAGATCTAATATATAATCTACTATAATAAAATAAAGATCTAATATTTAATCTACTAAAATAATATAGAGATTTAATATATAATCTACTATAATAAAATAAAGATCTAATATTTAATCTACTAAAATAATATAGAGCTCTAATATATAATCTACAATAATAATATAGTACATCAAATATATAATCGACTCTAATAATATAGAGATCTAACAAATAATCTACTATAATAATATAAAGATCTAGTATATAATCTACTATAATAATATATTACATATAATATATAATCAACTATAATAATATAGAGATCTGATATATATTCTACTTTAATAATATAATCTACTATGATAATATAGAGATCTAATATATAATCTACTATAATAATATAGTACACCTAATCTATAATCTACTATAATAATATAGAGATCTAATATATAATCTACTATAATAATATAGTACATCTAATATATAATCTACTATAATAATATAGTACATCTAATGTATAATCTACTCTAATAATATAGAGATCTAATATATAATCTACTATAATAATATAGAGATCTAATATATAATCTACTATAATAAATCGAGATGAAATATATAATCTACTATAATATAATAGAGATCTAATATAGAATCTACTATTATAATATATTACATATAATATATAATCTACTATAATAATATAAAGATCTAATATATAATCTACTATAATAATATCGAGATGAAATACAGAATCTATTATAATAATATAGTACATCTAATATAGAATGTACTATAATAATATAATCTACTACAATAAAATAAAATCGAATATATAATCTGCTATAATAATTTAGAGATCTAATATATAATCTACTATAATAATATAGTATATCTAATCTATAATCTACTATAATAATATAGAGATCTACTATAATAATATAAAGATCTAGTATATAATCTACTATAATATTATAGTACATCTAATATATAATCTACTATAATAATATAGTACATCAAATATATAATCGACTCTAATAATATAGAGATCTAATATATAATCTACTATAATAATATAGAGATCTAATATAGAATCTACAATAATAATATCGAGATGAAATATATAATCTACTATAATATAATAGAGATCTAATATAGAATCTACTATAATAATATATTACATATAATATAGAATCTACTATAATAATATAAAGATCTAATATATAATCTACTATAATAATATCGAGATGAAATATAGAATCTATTATAATAATATAGTACATCTAATATAGAATGTACTATAATAATATAATCTACTATAATAAAATAGAGATCTAATATATAATCTACTATAATAAAATAAAGATCTAATATATAATCTACTAAAATAATATAGAGATCTAATATATAATCTACTATAATAATATAGTACATCTAATATATAATCTACTATAATAATATAGTACATCTAATGTATAATCTACTCTAATAATATAGAGATCTAATATATAATCTACTATAATAATATAGAGATCTAATATATAATCTACTATAATAAAATAAAGATCTAATATTTAATCTACTAAAATAATATAGAGATCTAATATATAATCTACAATAATAATATAGTACATCAAATATATAATCGACTCTAATAATATAGAGATCTAATATATAATCTAATATAATAATATAGAGATCTAATATAGAATCTACTATAATAATATAGAGATCTAATATAGAATCTACTATAATAATATAGTACATCTAATGTATAATCTACTATAATAATATAGAGATCTAATATATAATCTACTATAATAATATCGAGATGAAATATAGAATCTACTATAATAATATAGTACATCTAATATAGAATCTACTGTAATAATATAATCTACTATAATAAAATAGAGATCTAATATATAATCTACGATAATAATATCGAGATCTAATATAGAATCTACTACAATAATATTGAGATCTAATATAGAATCTACTCTAATAATATAGTTCGTCTAATATATAATCTATAAATAATAATATATAGATCTAATATATAATTTACTATAATAAAATAAAGATCTAATATTTAATCTACTAAAATAATATAGAGATTTAATATATAATCTACTATAATAAAATAAAGATCTAATATTTAATCTACTAAAATAATATAGAGCTCTAATATATAATCTACAATAATAATATAGTACATCAAATATATAATCGACTCGAATAATATAGAGATCTAATATATAATCTACTATAATAATATAGAGATCTAATATAGAATGTACTATAATAATTTATACATCTAATATATAATCTACTATAATAATATAGAGATCTAATATAGAATCTACTATAATAATATAGAGATCTAATATAGAATCTACTATAATAATATAGTACATCTAATATATAATCTACTATAATAATATAGAGATCTAATATATAATCTACTCTAATAATATAGTACATCTAATGTATAATCTACTATAATAATATAAAGATCTAATATATAATCTACGATAATAATATCGAGATGAAATGTATAATCTACTATAATAATATAGTACATCTAATATATAATCTACTATAATAATATAGAGATCTAACATATAATCTACTATAATAATATCGAGATGAAATATAGAATCTACTATAATAATATAGTACATCTAATATAGAATCTACTGTAATAATATAATCTACTATAATAAAATAGAGATCTAATATATAATCTACGATAATAATATCGAGATCTAATATAGAATCTACTACAATAATATTGAGATCTAATATAGAATCTACTCTAATAATATAGTTCGTCTAATATATAATCTACTATAATAATATATAGATCTAATATATAATCTACTATAATAAAATAAAGATCTAATATTTAATCTACTAAAATAATATAGAGATTTAATATATAATCTACTATAATAAAATAAAGATCTAATATTTAATCTACTAAAATAATATAGAGCTCTAATATATAATCTACAATAATAATATAGTACATCAAATATATAATCGACTCTAATAATATAGAGATCTAATATATAATCTACTATAATAATATAGAGATCTAATATAGAATGTACTATAATAATTTATACATCTAATATATAATCTACTATAATAATATAGAGATCTAATATAGAATCTACTATAATAATATAGTACATATAATATATAATCAACTATAATAATATAGAGATCTAATATACAATCTACATTAATAATTTAGAGATCTAATATATATTCTACTATAATAGTATAGTATATCTAATCTATAATCTACTATAATAATATAGAGATCTAACACATAATCTACTATAACAAAATAAAGATCTAATATATAATCTACTATAATAATATAGTACATCTAATGTATAATCTACTATAATAATATAAATATCTAATATATAATCTACAATAATAATATTGAGATGAAATATATAATCTACTGTAATAATATTGAGATCTAATATATAATCAACTATAATAATATTGTTCGTCTAATATATAATCTACTATAATAAAATAAAGATCTAATATTGAATCTACTAAAATAATATAGAGATCTAATATATAATCTACTATAATAATATAGAGATCTAATATATAATCTACTATAATAAAATAAAGATCTAATATTTAATCTACTAAAATAATATAGAGATCTAATATATAATCTACAATAATAATATAGTACATCAAATATATAATCGACTCTAATAATATAGAGATCTAATATATAATCTAATATAATAATATAGAGATCTAATATAGAATCTACTATAATAATATAGAGATCTAATATAGAATCTACTATAATAATATAGTACATCTAATGTATGATCTACTATAATAATATAGAGATCTAATATATAATCTACTATAATAATATAGTACATCTAATATATAATCTACTATAATAATATAGTACATCTAATGTATAATCTACTATAATAATATAAAGATCTAATATATAATCTACGATAATAATTTCGAGATGAAATGTATAATCTACTATAATAATATAGTACATCTAATATATAATCTACTATAATAATATAGAGATCTAACATATAATCTACTATAATAATATCGAGATGAAATATAGAATCTACTATAATAATATAGTACATCTAATATAGAATCTACTGTAATAATATAATCTACTATAATAAAATAGAGATCTAATATATAATCTACGATAATAATATCGAGATCTAATATAGAATCTACTACAATAATATTGAGATCTAATATAGAATCTACTCTAATAATATAGTTCGTCTAATATATAATCTACTATAATAATATATAGATCTAATATAGAATCTACTATAATAAAATAAAGATCTAATATTTAATCTACTAAAATAATATAGAGATTTAATATATAATCTACTATAATAAAATAAAGATCTAATATTTAATCTACTAAAATAATATAGAGCTCTAATATATAATCTACAATAATAATATAGTACATCAAATATATAATCGACTCTAATAATATAGAGATCTAATATATAATCTACTATAATAATATAGAGATCTAATATAGAATGTACTATAATAATTTATACATCTAATATATAATCTACTATAATAATATAGAGATCTAATATAGAATCTACTATAATAATATAGAGATCTAATATAGAATCTACTATAATAATATAGTACATCTAATATATAATCTACTATAATAATATAGAGATCTAATATATAATCTACTCTAATAATATAGTACATCTAATGTATAATCTACTATAATAATATAAAGATCTAATATATAATCTACGATAATAATATCGAGATGAAATGTATAATCTACTATAATAATATAGTACATCTAATATATAATCTACTATAATAATATAGTACATCTAATGTATAATCTACTATAATAATATAAAGATCTAATATATAATCTACGATAATAATATCGAGATGAAATTTATAATCTACTGTAATAATATTGAGATCTAATACATAATCTACATTAATAATATCGAGATCTAATATATAATCTACTATAATAATATAGTGCATCTAATCTATAACCTACTATAATAATATAGAGATCTAACATATAATCTACTATAATAACATAGTACATCTAATATATAATCTACTATAATAATATAGAGATCTAACATATAATCTACTATAATAACATAGTACATCTAATATATAATCTACTATAATAATATAGAGATCTAACATATAATCTACTATAATAATATAGTACATATAATATATAATCAACTATAATAATAAAGAGATCTAATATACAATCTACTATAATAATATAGTACATATAATATATAATCAACTATAATAATATAGAGATCTAATATACAATCTACATTAATAATATAGAGATCTAATATATAATATACTATAATAATATAGAGATCTAACATCTAATCTACGATAATAATATCGAAATGAAATATATAATCTACTATAATAATATAATCTACTATAATAATATAGTACATCTAACATATAATCGACTGTAATAAAATAGAGATCTAATATATAATCAACTATAATAATATAGTACATATAATATATAATCAACTATAATAATATAGAGATCTAATATACAATCTACATTAATAATATAGAGATCTAATACATAACCTACTATAATAATATAGTACATCTAATCTATAGATAGAGATAGATAGATAGATAGAAACTTTATTTATCCCAGGGGGAAATTCAGGTTCCAAGTAGCATACAGACATAGGGGGTATCACACATAACATACACATACAACATACAACATTAGCAGCATTTTATACAGGCGAGGTGCAGTTGTAAATGTCTTTGCAGTTAGGTGAGGTGCAAAAAGGTAAGGCAGACAGTGCGATTATAGCATTAAATACTAAAAACTAAATACTAAATACGGGCTACATAAATATGGACCATTTTAAAGTGCATTTAGTCCAGGCTGGTGGAGGGAGGTAGGAGCTGTGTATGAGACCTAGCATAGCTAGTAAACATTGTAGATAATGAGGTGAAACAGTGACATGATACATGATAGTGATATGATACAGAGGGTGGAGGTTATGCAGAGAAGTCCATCTCTTTGCCCTTGATTGACTTATTGTAGAGTTGTATGGCTCTGGGGACAAATGATTTAGTAAGTCTGTCAGTTTTGCTTGTCAGTGCTCGTAACCTCCAGCTGATCAAGCTCTTCTGCTGGATGATGGTGTGGTACAGTGGGTGACCTTCATTGTCCATGATGGTGAGCAGTTTGCTCAGAGTTCTTTTTTCCAGTACTGAAGTGATGCTCTCCAGTTCAGCTCCCACAACAGAGCCAGCTTTCCTTACCAGCCTGTCCAGTCGCCCGGCATCCCTCTTCTTAGTGCTTCCTCCCCAGCACACCACTGCATAGAAGAGAACGCTGGCGACCACAGACTGGTAAAACATCCCTAGGAGTTTGCTGCAGACATTGAAGGACCGCAGCCTCCTCAGGAAGTACAGCCGGCTCTGTCCCTTCTTGTAAATCGCATCAGTGTTGGCTGACCAGTCCAGTTTATTGTCCAGGTGGACCCCCAGATACTTATATGTGCTGACCATCTCCACATTGACTCCCTCAATGGAGACTGGTAGCAGAGCGGGCTTAGACCTACGGAAATCCACCACCATCTCCTTGGTCTTTGTAGTGTTGAGTTGTAGGTGGTTGAGTTTGCACCATTGCACAAAGTCCTCCACCAGGCTCCTGTACTCCCCCTCCTGCCCATCTCTGATACACCCCACAATTGCCGTATCGTCCGAAAACTTCTGCATGTGGCATGACTCTTTGTTGTAGCAGAAGTCAGACGTGTACAGGGTGAACAGGACAGGAGAGAGCACAGTTCCCTGTGGTGCTCCGGTGTTGCATACTACAGTGTCCGAGAGGCAGTCCTTCAGTCTGACAAACTGTGGCCGCCCTGTCAGGTAGTCAGTGATCCAGGATACCAGGTGGGCGTCCACACCCATCTGCAGGAGCTTGTCTCCCAATCTGAGGGGTTGGATGGTGTTGAAAGCACTGGAAAAATCAAAGAACATGATTCTCACAGCGCTTTTCCCTTTGTCCAGGTGAGAATGCGTCCTGTGCAGTAGATATGTGATGGCATCGTCTACTCCAACCTTCTCCTGGTATGCAAACTGTAGTGGATCCAGTGCATGGCTAACCTGGGGTCTGAGTGTATGTAGAAGCAGTCTCTCCATTGTTTTCATAATGTGTGAGGTGAGTGCGACAGGCCTGAAGTCATTGAGTTCTTTTGCGTGTGGCTTTTTTGGGACAGGGATAAGACATGATGTCTTCCACAGTGTTGGGGCCCTGCCAAGACGTAGACTCAGGTCAAATAAGTACCTCAGCGGCTCTCCCAGTTCGGCAGCGCAGGTCTTGAGCAGTCTGGGACACACTTTGTCTGGACCCGCTGCCTTCCTGGGGTTAAGTCGCTTTAGTCCCGATCGCACCTGGTCTGCCGTGATTGTAGGGGGGAGGGGCTGGGAGGGAGGGGGGGGTGGGTGGTGGGGTGGCTCTTTGTCCCTGGGCGCTCCAGTAGACAGTGGCTGATGGCTGGTGATTGAGGTCGGTGACGCCTTTGATGATGGGGGGTGTTGGGAGATGGGGGGCTGTGTGAGATGGGGGAGAGGTGTAGAATGGCCCTGCACGCCGACAGAGACAGAGACAGCTCCTGGAGAGGGGGTGGGGTAGGCCACCGCAGCTGGGTGGTTGAACCTGTTGTAGAACTGGTTCAGTTCATTGGCCCGGTCTCGACCTCCCTCAACACAGCTACTGCTCTTCCTCATGCCCGTCATCATCTTCATCCCATCCCACACCTCTCGCACGTTGTTCTGCTGCAACTTCCTCTCTACCTTCCTTCTGTATAACTCCCTTGCCTCTTTCAGCTTGACTTTGAGTTCCCCTTGTGCGTGCTTCAGCTTTGCTAGGTCCCCCTCTTTGAACGCCCTCTTTTTCTTATTGAGGAGGGCCTTGACATCGCTGGTAATCCAAGGCTTGTTGTTTGGAAAGCAGCGCACAGTTTTTGTGGGAACAACAATGTCTTCACAGAAGTTCAGGTAGTCGGAGTAGCAGTGTGCGAGCCCATCAATGTCATCACCATATGATTGTTGGAAAATATTCCAGTCTGTTATGTCCAAGCAGTCCCTCATGGCCTCATCCGTCTCGGGGGACTTCTTCTTGAAGGTGCGTGTTCTGATTGGTTCTCTCCGAACACATGGAGTGTACAGTGGTTGTAGGGAGACCAGATTGTGATCTGATTTCCCCAGTGGTGGTAGTGATGTGGCGGTGTAGGCATCCTTAATGTTTGCATACAGAAGGTCAATTGTTCTGCTCTGTCGTGTGGGGCAGTTGACATACTGGTGAAAGGCGGGCAGTGTTGAGTCCAATGTGACATGATTAAAGTCCCCTGATATGGCGATGTAAGCATCGGGGGACTGAGCTTGGAGTTTCGCGATGGTAGAGTGGATGACGTCACACGCGGTTTCAGCCATAGCTCGGGGTTGTATGTACACAGCGATGACGATGGCGTTCGTAAATTCTCGGGGCAGATAATAGGGACGTAAACTCACCGCTAGTACTTCAACATCAGGGCAGCAGATAATGTCCTTCACCGTAATATGTCCAGGGTTACACCATCTGTTATTGATGTAGAGTACGAGCCCGCCACCTTTGTTTTTGCCACTTAAACTCGGGTCTCTGTCCGCTCTCACATGCGAGAAACCAGGGAGCTCAATGTTAGCATCTGGTGTGTTGTTGTTCAGCCATGTCTCCGTGAGAATCATCACGCTGCATTCCCTGTACAGTTTAACGTTCCTCACCAAAGCTGCCAGCTCGTCCGTTTTATTGGAAAGTGAATTAACGTTACCCATCACACACGAAGGGATCGACGGTTTATACTTCCACCGCTTCGCTAGGGCCCTCTCCTTAACTTTAGCCCCAGCTCTGCAGCCTCGATAAGGCCGTCGAATCTCCTTCGGAATGCTGTTAACGTAAGTACTGTCGGTAGTTCCCTTTGATCTGAGCTCGAGTAGCAGATTCCTCGAGTAAATCCGCGTTGTGCTGCTGCTTTCTTGCGGAAAAGTATCCGTATCCATAGGATACAACATGTCCACGCGTTGCATGTAAATAAAATATAAAAATTGCAAACGGAAAAGTAGTTAAAAGACTTAACAAAGACAAAACAACGAGAGCTACTGGATGGACAGCCTGCTCACGCCGGCGCCTGCGTAGTACAGCTACTATAATAATATAGTACATCTAATATAGAATCTACTATAATAATATAATCTACTATAATAATAGAAAGATCTAATATATAATCTACAATAATAATATCGAGATGAAATGTATAATCTACTGTAATAATATTGAGATCTAATATATAATCTACATTAATAATATCGAGATCTAATATATAATCTACTATAATAAAATAGTACATCTAATATATAATCTACTATAATAATATAGAGATCTAACACATAATCTACTATAATAATATAGTACATATAATGTATAATCAACTATAATAATATAGAGATCTAATATACAATCTACATTAATAATTTAGAGATCTAATATATAAACTACTATAATAATATAGTATATCTAATCTATAAACTACTATAATAATATAGAGATCTAACACATAATCTACTATAACAATATAAAGATCTTATATATAATCTACTATAATAATATAGTACATCTAATGTATAATCTATTATAATAATATAAATATATAATATATAATTTACTATAATAATATAGTACATCAAATATATAATCGACTCTAATAATATAGAGATCTAACATATAATCTACTATAATAATATAGTACATATAATATATAATCAACTATAACAATGTTATATACTACAATAAAATAAAATCTAATATATAATCTACTATAATAATATAGAGATCTAATATATAATCTACTATAATAATATAATCTACTATAATAATATAGTACATCTAATGTATAATCTACTATAATAATATAAAGATCTAATATATAATCTACGATAATAATATCGAGATGAAATGTATAATCTACTATAATAATATAGTACATCTAATATAGAATCTACTGTAATAATATAATCTACTATAATAAAATAGAGATCTAATATATAATCTACGATAATAATATCGAGATCTAATATAGAATCTACTACAATAATATTGAGATCTAATATCGAATCTACTCTAATAATATAGTTCATCTAATATATAATCTACTATAATAATATAGAGATCTAATATATAATCTACTATAATAATATAGTACATATAATATATAATCAACTATAATAATATAGAGATCTAATATACAATCTACATTAATAATATAGAGATCTAATATATAATCTACTATAATAAAATAAAAATCTAATATTTAATCTACTAAAATAATATAGAGATCTAATATATAATCTACAATAATGATATAGTATATCAAATATATAATCGACTCTAATAATATAGAGATCTAATATATAATCTACTATAATAATATAGAGATCTAATATAGAATCTACTATAATAAATTATACATCTAATATATAATCTACTATAATAATATAGAGATCTAATATATAATCTACTATAATAATATAGTACATCTAATATATAATCTACTTTAATAATATAGAGATCTAATATATAATCTACTCTAATAATATAGTACATCTAATGTATAATCTACTATAATAATATAAAGATCTAATATATAATCTACGATAATAATATCGAGATGAAATGTATAATCTACTATAATAATATAGTACATCTAATATATAATATACTATAATAATATAGTACATCTAATGTATAATCTACTATAATAATATAAAGATCTAATATATAATCTACGATAATAATATCGAGATGAAATGTATAATCTACAGTAATAATATTGAGATCTAATATATAATCTACATTAATAATATCGAGATCTGATATATAATCTACTATAATAATATAGTGCATCTAATCTATAATCTACTATAATAATATAGAGATATAACATATAATCTACTATAATAACATAGTACATCTAATATATAATCTACTATAATAATATAGAGATCTAACATATAATCTACTATAATAATATAGTGCATCTAATCTATAATCTACTATAATAATATAGAGATCTAACATATAATCTACTATAATAATATAGTGCATCTAATCTATAATCTACTATAATAATATAGAGATCTAACATATAATCTACTATAATAACATAGTACATCTAATATATAATTTACTATAATAATATAGAGATCTAACATATAATCTACTATAATAATATAGTACATATAATATATAATCATTTATAATAATAAAGAGATCTAATATATAATCAACTATAATAATAAAGAGATCTAATATACAATCTACTATAATAATATAGTACATATAATATATAATCAACTATAATAATATAGAGATCTAATATACAATCTACATTAATAATATAGAGATCTAATATATGATCTACTATAATAATATAGAGATCTAACATATAATCTACTATAATAATATCGAGTTGAAATATAGAATCTACTATAATAATATAGTACATCTAATATAGAATCTACTGTAATAATATAATCTACTATAATAAAATAGAGATCTAATATATAATCTACGATAATAATATCGAGATCTAATATAGAATCTACTACAATAATATTGAGATCTAATTTAGAATCTACTCTAATAATATAGTTCATCTAATATATAATCTACTATAATAAAATAAAGATCTAATATTTAATCTACTAAAATAATATAGAGATCTAATATATAATCACCTATAATAAAATAAAGATCTAATATTTAATTTACTAAAATAATATAGAGATCTAATATATAATCTACAATAATAATATAGTACATCAAATATATAATCGACTCTAATAATATAGAGATCTAATATATAATCTACTATAATAATATAGAGATCTAATATAGAATGTACTATAATAATTTATACATCTAATATATAATCTACTATAATAATATAGAGATCTAATATATAATATATGATAATAATATAGAGATCTAATAGAGAATCTACTATAATAATATAGTACATCTAATATATAATCTACTATAATAATATAGAGATCTAATATATAATCTACTCTAATAATATAGTACATCTAATGTATAATCTACTATAATAATATAAAGATCTAATATATAATCTACGATAATAATATCGAGATCTAATATATAATCTACTATAATAATATAAAGATCTAATATATAATCTACGATAATAATATCGAGATCTAATATATAATCTACTATTATAATATAGAGATCTAACATATAATCTACTATAATAATATCGAGATGAAATATAGAATCTACTATAATAATATAGTACATCTAATATAGAATCTACTGTAATAATATAATCTACTATAATAAAATAGAGATCTAATATATAATCTACGATAATAATATCGAGATCTAATATAGAATCTACTACAATAATATTGAGATCTAATTTAGAATCTACTCTAATAATATAGTTCATCTAATATATAATCTACTATAATAAAATAAAGATCTAATATTTAATCTACTAAAATAATATAGAGATCTAATATATAATCACCTATAATAAAATAAAGATCTAATATTTAATCTACTAAAATAATATAGAGATCTAATATATAATCTACAATAATAATATAGTACATCAAATATATAATCGACTCTAATAATATAGAGATCTAATATATAATCTACTATAATAATATAGAGATCTAATATAGAATGTACTATAATAATTTATACATCTAATATATAATCTACTCTAATAATATAGAGATCTAATATATAATCTATGATAATAATATAGAGATCTAATAGAGAATCTACTATAATAATATAGTACATCTAATATATAATCTACTATAATAATATATTACATATAATATATAATCAACTATGATAATATAGAGATGTAATATATAATCTACTTTAATAATATAGAGACCTAATATATAATCTACTATAATAAAATAAAGATCTAATATATAATCTACTATAATAATATATTACATATAATATATAATCAACTATGATAATATTGAGATGTAATATATAATCTACTTTAATAATATAGAGACCTAATATATAATCTACTAAAATAAAATAAAGATCTAATATATAATCTACTATAATAATATAGTACATCAAATATATAATCGACTCTAATAATATAGAGATCTAACAAATAATCTACTATAATAATATAAAGATCTAGTATATAATCTACTATAATAATATATCACATATAATATATAATCAACAATAATAATATAGAGATCTGATATATATTCTACTTTAATAATATAATCTACTATGATAATATAAAGATCTAATATATAATCTACTATAATATTATAGAACATCTAATATATAATCTACTATAATAATATAGTACATCTAATATATAATCTATTCTAATAATATAGAGATCTAATATATAATCTACTATAATAATATAGTACATATAATATATAATCAACTATAATAATATAGAGATCTAATATACAATCTACTATAATAATATTGTACATATAATATATAATCAACTATAATAATATAGAGATCTAATATACAATCTACATTAATAATTTAGAGATCTAATATATAATCTACTATAATAATATAGAGATCTAACACATAATCTACTATAACAATATAAAGATCTAATATATAATCTACTATAATAATATAGAGATCTAATATATAATCTACTATAATAATATATTATATATAATATATAATCAACTATAATAATATAGAGATCTAATATATAATCTACTTTAATAATATAATCTACTATGATAATATAGAGATCTAATATATAATCAAATTTAATAATATAGAGATCCAATATATAATCTACTATAATAAAATAAAGATCTAATATATAATCTACTATAATAATATAGTTTGTCTAATATAAAATGTACTATAAAAATATAGAGATCTAATAAACAATCTACTATAATAATATAATACATCTAATATATAATCTACTATAATAATATTGAAATCTAATATATAATCTACTATAATAATATAGTACATATAATATATAATCTACTTTAATAATATAAATATCTAATATATAATCTACGATCATAATATCGAGATGAAATATATAATCTACTATAATAATATAGTACATCTAATCTATAATCTACTATAATAATATAGAGATCTAACACATAATCTACTATAACAATATAAAGGTCTAATATATAATCTACTATAATAATATAGAGATCTAACATATAATCTACTATAATAATATAAAGATCTAGTATATAATCTACTATAATATTATAGTACATCTAATATATAATCTACTATAATAATATAATCTACTATAATAAAATAGATATCTAATATATAATCTACTATGATAATATAGAGATCTAATATATAATCTACTATAATAATATATTACATATAATATATAATCAACTATAATAATATAGAGATCTAATATATAATCTACTTTAATAATATAATCTACTATGATAATATAGAGATCTAATATATAATCTAATTTAATAATATAGAGATCCAATATATAATCTACTATAATAAAATAAAGATCTAATATATTATCTACTATAATAATATAGTTTGTCTAATATAAAATGTACTATAAAAATATAGAGATCTAATAAACAATCTACTATAATAATATAATACATCTAATATATAATCTACTATAATAATATTGAAATCTAATATATAATCTACTATAATAATATAGTACATCTAATATATAATCTACTTTAATAATATAAATATATAATATATAATCTACGATCATAATATCGAGATGAAATATATAATCTACTATCATAATATAGTTCGTCGAATATATAATCTACTATAATAATATAGAGATCTAATATATAATCTACTATAATAATATAGAGATGAAATATATAATCTCCTATAATAAAATAGAGATCTAATATAGAATCTACTATAATAATATAGTACATCTAATATATAATCTACTATAATAATATAAAGATCTAATATATAATCTGCTATAATAATAACGAGATCTAATATATAATCTACTATAATAATATAGTACATCTAATATATAATCTACTATAATAATATAGAGATCTAATATATAATCTACTATAATAATATAGAGATTTAACATATAATCTACTATAATAATATAGTACATATAATATATAATCAACTATAATAATATAGAGATCTAATATACAATCTACATTAATAATTTAGAGATCTAATATATAATCTACTATAATAATATAGTATATCTAATCTATAATCTACTATAATAATATAGAGACCTAACACATAATCTACTATAACAACATAAAGATCTAATATATAATCTATTATAATAATATTGAGATCTAACATATAATCTACTATAATAATATAAAGATCTAGTATATAATCTACTATAATATTATAGAACATCTAATATATAATCTACTATAATAATATAGTACATCAAATATATAATCGACTCTAATAATATAGAGATCTAATATATAATCTACTATAATAATATAGAGATCTAATATATAATCTACTTCAATAATATAGTACATCTAATATATAATCTATTCTAATAATATAGAGATCTAATATATAATCTACTATAATAATATAGTACATATAATATATAATCAACTATAATAATATAGAGATCTAATATACAATCTACTATAATAATATTCTACATATAATATATAATCAACTATAATAATATAGAGATCTAATATACAATCTACATTAATAATTTAGAGATCTAATATATAATCTACTATAATAATATAGAGATCTAACACATAATCTACTATAACAATATAAAGATCTAATATATAATCTACTATAATAATATAGAGATCTAACATATAATATACTATAATAATATAAAGATCTAGTATATAATCTACTATAATAATATATTACATATAATATATAATCAACTATAATAATATAGATATCTAATATATAATCTACTTTAATAATATAATCTACTATGATAATATAGAGATCTAATATATAATCTAATTTAATAATATAGTGATCCAATATATAATCTACTATAATAAAATAAAGATCTAATATATAATCTACTATAATAATATAGTTTGTCTAATATACAATGTACTATAATAATATAGAGATCTAATAAACAATCTACAATAATAATATAGAGATCTAATAAACAATCTACTATAATAATATAATACATCTAATATATAATCTACTATAATAATATAGAAATCTAACATATAATCTACTATAATAATATAGTACATCTAATA
This sequence comes from Argentina silus, assembly GCF_951799395.1. Lineage (NCBI taxonomy): Eukaryota > Metazoa > Chordata > Actinopteri > Argentiniformes > Argentinidae > Argentina > Argentina silus. The sequence continues at coordinate 564,220 of NC_139674.1, read as the reverse complement.
TATAATCTACTATAATAATATAAAGATCTAATATATAATCTACGATAATAATATCGAGATGAAATATATAATCTACTATAATAATATAGTTCGTCTAATATATAATCTACTTTAATAATATAAATATATAATATATAATCTACGATCATAATATCGAGATGAAATATATAATCTACTATCATAATATAGTTCGTCGAATATATAATCTACTATAATAATATAGAGATCTAATATATAATCTACTATAATAATATAGAGATGAAATATATAATCTCCTATAATAAAATAGAGATCTAATATAGAATCTACTATAATAATATAGTACATCTAATATATAATCTACTATAATAATATAAAGATCTAATATATAATCTGCTATAATAATAACGAGATCTAATATATAATCTACTATAATAATATAGTACATCTAATATATAATCTACTATAATAATATAGAGATCTAATATATAATCTACTATAATAATATAGAGATTTAACATATAATCTACTATAATAATATAGTACATATAATATATAATCAACTATAATAATATAGAGATCTAATATACAATCTACATTAATAATTTAGAGATCTAATATATAATCTACTATAATAATATAGTATATCTAATCTATAATCTACTATAATAATATAGAGACCTAACACATAATCTACTATAACAACATAAAGATCTAATATATAATCTATTATAATAATATTGAGATCTAACATATAATCTACTATAATAATATAAAGATCTAGTATATAATCTACTATAATATTATAGAACATCTAATATATAATCTACTATAATAATATAGTACATCAAATATATAATCGACTCTAATAATATAGAGATCTAATATATAATCTACTATAATAATATAGAGATCTAATATATAATCTACTTCAATAATATAGTACATCTAATATATAATCTATTCTAATAATATAGAGATCTAATATATAATCTACTATAATAATATAGTACATATAATATATAATCAACTATAATAATATAGAGATCTAATATACAATCTACTATAATAATATTCTACATATAATATATAATCAACTATAATAATATAGAGATCTAATATACAATCTACATTAATAATTTAGAGATCTAATATATAATCTACTATAATAATATAGAGATCTAACACATAATCTACTATAACAATATAAAGATCTAATATATAATCTACTATAATAATATAGAGATCTAACATATAATATACTATAATAATATAAAGATCTAGTATATAATCTACTATAATAATATATTACATATAATATATAATCAACTATAATAATATAGATATCTAATATATAATCTACTTTAATAATATAATCTACTATGATAATATAGAGATCTAATATATAATCTAATTTAATAATATAGTGATCCAATATATAATCTACTATAATAAAATAAAGATCTAATATATAATCTACTATAATAATATAGTTTGTCTAATATACAATGTACTATAATAATATAGAGATCTAATAAACAATCTACAATAATAATATAGAGATCTAATAAACAATCTACTATAATAATATAATACATCTAATATATAATCTACTATAATAATATAGAAATCTAACATATAATCTACTATAATAATATAGTACATCTAATATATAATCTACTATAATAATATAAAGATCTAATATATAATCTACGATAATAATATCGAGATGAAATATATAATCTACTATAATAATATAGTTCGTCTAATATATAATCTACTATAATAATATAGAGATCTAATATATAATCTACTATAATAATATCGAGATGAAATATATAATCTACTATAATAAAATAGAGATCTAATATAGAATCTACTATAATAATATAAAGATCTAATATATAATCTACTATAATAATATAGAGATCTAATATAGAATCTACTATAATAATATAGTACATCTAATATATAATCTACAATAATAATATAGAGATCTAATATATAATCTACTATAATAATATAGAGATCTAACATATAATCTACTATAATAATATAGTACATATAATATATAATCAAGTATAATAATATAGAGATCTAATATACAATCTACTATAATAATATAGTACATATAATATATAATCAACTATAATAATATAGAGATCTAATATACAATCTACATTAATAATTTAGAGATCTAATATATAATCTACTATAATATTATAGTACATCTAATATATAATCTACTATAATAATATAGTACATCAAATATATAATCGACTCTAATAATATAGAGATCTAATATATAATCTACTATAATAACATAGAGATTTAATATATAATCTACTATAATAACATAGAGATCTAATATAGAATCTACTATAATAATATATACATCTAATATCTAATCTACTATAATAATATAGAGATCTAACATATAATCTACTATAATAATATAGTACATATAATATATAATCAACTATAACAATATAATCTACTACAATAAAATAAAATCTAATACATAATCTACTATAATAATATTGAGATCCAATATATAATCTACTATAATAATATAATTTGTCTATTATATAAACTACTATAATAATATAGAGATCTAATATACAATCTACTATTATAATTTAGAGATCTAATATATAATCTACAATAATAATATAGTACATCTAATATATAATCTACTATAATAATATAAAGATCTCATATATATTCTACGATAATAATATCGAGATGAAACATAAAATCTACTATAATAATATTGAGATCTAATATATAATCTACTATAATAATATAGAGATCTAATATAGAATATATTAGATCTCTATATTATTATAGTAGATTATATATTAGATGTACTATTTTATCATAGTCGATTATGTATTAGATGTACTATATTATTATAGTAGGTTATATATTAGATCTCTATTTTATTATAGTAGATTATATTATTATAGTAGATTCTATATTAGATGTACTATATTATTATAGTAGATTCTATATTTCATCTCGATATTATTATAGTAGATTATATATTAGATCTCTATATTATTATAGTAGATCTCTATATTATTATAGTAGATTATATTATGATAGAAGATTTTATATTAGATGTCCTATATTATTATATTCGATTATATATTAGATGTACTATATTATTATAGTAGATTATATATTAGATCTCTATATTATTATAGTAGATTAAATATTAGATGTACTATTTTATCATAGTAGATTATATATTAGATGTACTATATTATTATATTAGATTATATATTAGATATATATTATTATAGTAGATTATATAGTAGATCTATATATTATTATATTACATTATATATTATATTTACTATATTTTTATAGTAGATTATATATTCGATGTACTATATTATTATAGTAGATTATTATATTATAGGAGATTATATATTCGATGTACTATATTATTATAGTAGATTATATATTAGTTCTCTATATTATTATAGTCGATTATATATTAGATGTACATTATATTATTATCGTAGATTATATATTCAATGTACTATATTATTTTAGTAGATTATATATTAGATCTCTATATTATTATAGTAGATTATATATTAGATGTACTATATTATTATAGTAGATAATATTATTATAGTCGACTATTTATTAGATCTCTATATTATTATAGTACAATATATTAGCAACAGTTGTTGTACTTACTCATGACCCATGTTGTTGACCACCTAAATGACCTTCTTCACGAGGAGCGCAGTAGAGATACCGATGAGACCCAAGGAGGGACCTTATGGGCCTGGCTAACAGGGGGAGGGGTGAGAAGCCGCTCTCTGGAAAATATGTACTCCCATATTATCTGTGTTATGCATAGTGTTCCTGGTGTTCTGTTGTGTTGTTCCCTGTTTAAAGGTGATGATTAGATTAGATTAGATTAGATTCAACTTTATTGTCATTGTGCAGAGTACAAGTACAGAGACAACGAAATGCAGTTAGCGTCTAACCAGAAGTGCAAAATAGCAGAAAGTGCAATGAACAGTATTTACAGGTAGTGCAATATATGATCAGTAGTAGTGCAGTATAATATAAGCAGTGCAGTATAGCAGTATATGAGTAGCAGTAGCATTATAGCAGAATAAATAGTTACAGTATGAACAGTGTAGCAGCATATGAGCTGTATGGGTAATGCAGTCTAGCAGTATATATGTATTAACAGTAGCATGAGGTAGATAGCAGAATAAATATAAATATGGAATGCCGTATAAACAGTATAAACAGGTATGTACAGTATGTGCAGTAGTATTAAAGAAAATATAAGGATATGTGCATTATGTGGGGGGAGGGGGGGGGGGTTGCAGGGGTAGTAGGTTGTCAGGTCGGTGCAGTGTTCAAGTTCAGTAGGGTGACAGCCGCAGGGAAGAAGCTGCCTCTGAACCTACTGGTTCGGGTGCGGAGAGACCTGTAGCGCCTCCCGGAGGAGAGTGGGGTGAAAAGTCTATGGTTGGGGTGAGAAATGTCCTTGACGATGCTGCGTGCCTTACGCAAGCATCGTTTGCCCTGGACAGCCTCGATGGAGGGGAGTGAGGAACCGGTGATGCGTTGGGCAGTTTTCACCACCCTCTGCAGTGCTTTCCGGTCCGATGCCGAGCAGTTGCCATACCATACTGTGACACAGTTGGTAAGGATACTCTCGATGGTGCAGCGGTAGAAATTCACCAGGATCTGAGGAGACAGATGGACCTTCTTTAGTCTCCTCAGGAAGAAGAGACGCTGGTGAGCCTTCTTTATCAGGGTGGAGGTGTTGAGGGTCCAGGAGAGGTCCTCAGAGATGTGGACACCCAGAAACTTGAAGCTGGTGACTTGCTCCACCTCAGTCTTGTTGATGAGGATGGGGGTGTGTGCGCCAGCTTTAGACTTCCTGAAGTCCACAATGAGTTCTTTGGTCTTCTTGGTGTTGAGAGCCAGGTTATTGTCATTGCACCACACTGTTAGGTGCTGGACCTCCTCCCTGTAGGCCGACTCATCGTTGTTGCTGATGAGACCGATCACCGTTGTGTCGTCTGCAAACTTAACAATGGTGTTTGAGCCATGTACAGGTGTGCAGTCGTAGGTGAAGAGGGAGTAAAGGAGGGGGCTCAGCACACAGCCTTGTGGAACGCCGGTGTTCAGGGTGAGGGTTGAGGAGGTGTGGTTGTGAAGCCTAACAGACTGCGGCCTGTTGGTCAGGAAGTCTAGAATCCAGTTGCAGAGGGAGGGGTTGATGCCCAGTTGCCTGAGTTTGGAGATCAGTTTAGAGGGGATGATGGTGTTGAATGCTGAGCTGAAGTCAATAAACAGCATTCTCACATAAGAGTTAGTGTTGTCGAGGTGGGACAGGGCGGAGTGAAGTGCCGTTGAAATGGCATCCTCTGTACTCCTGTTCTGCCGGTAGGCGAATTGAAAGGGGTCCAGTGTGGGTGGTAGGCAGGTCTTGAGTTGAGCTAAGACCAGCCTCTCGAAGCACTTCATGATGATGGGCGTGAGTGCCACTGGTCGGAAGTCATTTAAGCTCGTTGCAGTGGAGTGTTTTGGCACCGGCACGATGGAGGTGGTTTTGAAGCACGCGGGGACAGCTGCTTGGGCTAGGGACAGGTTGAATATGTCAGTCCAAACCTTAGTCAGCTGCACAGCGCAGGCCCTGAGGACGCGTCCGGGGATCCCATCAGGACCAGCAGCCTTGCGTGCGTTAGTCCTGCTCAGTGCCGCACACACGTCGGTGGGAGATAGAGTGAGGGGCTGGTGATCCGCAGGGAGCACAGCCTTGATGGCCACCTCCTTGTTGTCCCTGTCAAAGCGGCCGTAGAAGTGGTTCAGCTCATCAGGGAGGGAGGCGTCAACGGAGAGGGGTGAGGTGTTAGTTGGTTTGTAGTCTGTGATGGCCTGGATGCCCTGCCACATGCGTCGGGGGTCAGAGTTGTTTCTGAAGTGATCCTCTATCCTCAGCTTGTGGTTGTGCTTGGCCTTTTTGATGCCCCTCTGCAGATTAGCCCTGGATGAGCTATAGGCCCGAGCATCCCCTGATCTGAAGGCAATGTCGCGTGCCTTCAGCAGGAGTCGGACCTCACTGTTCATCCATGGCTTCTGATTAGGGAAAGTGGTGATCCGCTTGAGTGTGGTGACACTGCTGATGTTGGAATTGATGTAGTCCAAAACAGATGAGGCATATGAATCAATGTCCGTGTGGGAGTCATGGGTGGCCTGAGTGGCAAACACACCCCAGTCAGTGTTTCCAAAACGCTGCTGGAGCGCTGAGTCAGCTCCCTCTGGCCAGACCTTGACTGTCCTCACTGTAGGTTTCACTCGTTTGATGAGTGCTGAGTACTTGGGCAGTAGGAACAATGAGAGGTGGTCTGATTGACCTAGGTGGGGGAGGGGAACGGCTTTGTACGCATCAGCCATGCTGGTGTATACTTGGTCCAATGTCCTGTCTCCTCTGGTGGGGCATGAGACATTTCGGTGGAATTTGGGCAGTACAGTCTTTAAGTTGGAGTGATTGAAGTCACCCGCGACAATGAAGGCTGCCTCGGGATGCAGAGTCTGTTGTTTGCTAATGGCAGCATGCAGTTCTTTCATAGCAATCTTAGCATTAGCATCCGGGGGGATATAGGCTGCCGTGATAACAGTAGACGTGAACTCTCTGGGCAGATAGAAAGGTCTACACTTAACCATGAGAAACTCCAGGTTAGCTGAGCAGTGACTGTCGGTGATGGTAGTGTCCGTGCACCACGTCTTGTTCACATAAATGCACAAACCTCCACCTCTGGTCTTACCGGAGTCGCCTGCTGTTCTGTCCGCTCGGAGAACGCAGCGCCCTGCTAGCTCGATAGCGTTGTCGGGTACCTCGCTGTTGAGCCAGGTTTCAGTGAAAACCATGATGTTACATTCCTTAATCCATTTGTGGGTGGTGATCCGCAGCCGCAGTTCATCCATCTTGTTTGCCAGGGAACGAACATTTGCAAGGAAAAGGCTAGGTAGTGAGAGTCGGTGTGGAGTTAGCTTTAGCCTAGCTCTCAGCCCACCTCGGCTCCCTCGCCTGTGTTTTCGTTTCCGAGCCGGTCTGGGGCCTCTTCCGGTTGGTGTAGCGGAGTTAGCTGGACCCGCTGTTTTGCTAATCTCGGGTATATCGTCGATAAAGATGACTGGAGTGCCGGAACCGATGTCCAGAAGTTCTTGTCGGCTGTACGATATGTACGCTAAACTGTTTTTAGCGAGAATACTTAAGATAAACAAGCAAATAACTACTAGTTCGCAAACTCTGGAGAGACACTGAGCGTCGCGATGCATGCGCGCCGCCATCTTGGTAATGTGCTCGATGATAAAATCCATGATGGGACAATACGTCCAGATACCCCAACAATATGAACAAATGACCGCATCACCTGACCTTTATCCGGACCTGGATCCCACCCCTGAGTGGATTCCTCCCTATCATGACAGTGATGATGACTATGATGACACTGATACAGTATAAATGAACAGTATAAAATGTGATCCCTTTTGCCAACCCCAGTATAAAATGCTTGCTACAACATAGAGTTTCTTCAACTCACAAAAACAGCTAACGCTGAGATAAGTTTTTCTGTTTGTTCGACTATGAAGTGATTGCCGAAAACTGTTTTCCAGGAAAGTAATTATGGATGCAAATGAATAAATTTTGTAATATACTTTAAGATCCTTAAAGGATCTAAGGGGGGATTGTAATGGCAAAAAATATATTTGTACTATTTTGTTTTAGTTTTATATGAAATGTATTGACCTTTCTGTGACCCAATGTACTTTGTTATTTTTAATTATGTGACTGAGGAAGAACCAAAACCGACTGCTCCTTCTCTTGTATCAAAGATGTTATGTGACCTTGGAACACTCCTAACTGCAGGCTGTGGTTTGAGATAGTGGCTCACAACGCCTACGCTTCTTTCCCAGCTTCTTGATCAGCAAACAGGTGCAAGATATGTTTACCCCTAGACCTATGACGTATGAGCATTGGAGTTAAGGATGGTCCTCTCCTCAGCCACAGCATCAGTATCTGAATCCACACTGTTGGTGAAGGAATGCTGATCCAGCTGACCAACATTGTATATGCATTAAAACTCTCAACTGAGACCAAACAGCGTTTATTGATTTCCATAACACACTTAGATATCTTAGGGTGCACATAACACGTCTTCCCAAATGGTCAAGCGATAGGAATCTGCCTTTTAACGCAGGGCGGCCCGGATCGATTCCCGTCATGGCAAATGATGCTTGTAGAAAAATAAAATGAGTCCCAACGTGTGCAACAGAACAGTTCGAAATCTCTTTACATTTGCATCGTCATGAACATGACTTATATCAGGCTAGTGTGGAAATTGCATTGAATCGCAAGAAACAATTTCTCAAGTTGAGCACACGAATGCGTGTCTCGTTTATTTGACTAGCAAAAAACCACTGAAGCGTAAGATGGCGCTGTCCAGTAACCAAACAAGCATGGGGCACACCGTCATCACACACACAGATTATTTAAAGGGACTACGATCCCGGAACAGTCATACTTACATACATAACACATTAAACAACTGCATGAAATAACAGTGTGTAGAACCACACTTAAGAACAAGGGTGAATTATGTAAGTTACATTCACTACACTAGCTCATTTTTTCTTTGTTCATTTTAAGTTTAGAAACAATATTTCGTTTGTGACCATTTTTTTCTGCCGTTTTGACAACAGGCTCATGACGAAAGAACACAAGGCTGTCTGCTGATTGACGCTTGACTGTAGATTTTCGCTTTGTGTCAAAAGGACTCCCTAACGCACACTTTTTCAAAGGAGGTGAATTCATCAGCTCTGTTTGAAACATTGCATTTTATCCATGCACGACGACTGCTTACGTACTCGCAGCACAGTTGCCCCATATAAATTGCCCATGAGCGCGGAGCTTGTCTTTGTCAACGTAACAACTTTGCTCCATCAGGGGGAAACGCCGGTTCGACGCCCCTGTAAGCACATCTTTCTCTTATTCCTTTGTTTCAGGCAAGCCACTGTGACGTCAGACGCCTTTACGCATACAGCTTTGCGATGCTTAGACAGTAATAACATAATTCATGTTTACATTTCTTTAATTTTCGACGCATTGTCGTTATTCGTGATGCATCAATGACCAATTCATTATATGGCAATGCAATGAAAAAAGCGTGTGGAAAACAGTGTTAATGACAGATTTGAGAAGCACATTTCTTCAATGTTGGCCGCATGGCATTCCTGTGCAGGTGACAATGGTAATTTTTCAAAACGACAAGGATATTTAAACACATGATTATTTGTTTGGTGTGCTCTATGGCCTCTGCTACAGACCTCATCGAAATGACACTTAGATATCTTAGGGTGCACATATCACGTCTTCCCAAATGGTCTAGCGGATAGGAATCTGCCTTGTAACGCAGGGCGTCCCGGGTTCGCTTCCCGTCATGGCAAGTGGTTCTTGTAGAAAAATTAAATGAGTCCCAACGTGTACAACAGAACAGTTCGATATCTCTTTACATTTGCATCGTCATGAACATGACTTATATCAGGCTAGCTCATTTTTTCTTTGTTCATTTTAAGTTTAGAAACAATATTTCGTTCGTGACCATTTTTTTCTGCCGTTTTGACAACAGGCTCATGACGAAAGAACACAAGGCTGTCTGCTGATTGACGCTTGACTGTAGATTTTCGCTTTGTGTCAAAAGGACTCCCTAACGCACACTTTTTCAAAGTAGGTGAATTCATCAGATCTGTTTGAAACATTGCATTTTATCCATGCACGACGACTGCTTACATACTCGCAGCACAGTTGCCCCATATAAAATGCCCATGAGCGCAGAGCTTGTCTTTGTCAATGTAACAACTTTGCTCCATCAGGGGGAAACGCCGGTTCGACGCCCCTGTAAGCACATGTTTCTCTAATTCCTTTGTTTCAGGCAAGCCACTGTGACGTCAGACGCCTTTACGCAATACTATAATAACATAGAGATCTAATATATAATCTACTAAAATAATATAGAGATCTAATATATAACCTACTATAATAATATAGTACATCTCATATAGAATCTACTATAATAATATAATAGAGAGATCTAATATACAATCTACTATAATAATATAGAGATCTAACATACAATCTACTATAATAATTTAATCGATTATAATTATATAGAGATCTAATATATAAACTACTATCATAATATAATCTACTATAATAACATAGTGATCTAATATATAATCTACGATAATAATGTAGAGATCTAATATATAATCTACTATAATAATATAAGGATCTAATATATAATATACTATAATAATAGAGTACATATAATATATAAACTACTATAATAATATAATCTACAATAATAATATAGATATTTAATACATAATCTACTATAATAATATAGAGATCTAATATATTATCTATTATAATAATATAGAGATCTAATATATAATCTACCATAATAATATAGTGCATCTAATATATAATCTACTAAAATAATATAATCTACTATAATAATATAGAGATCTAATATATAATCTACAATAATAACATAAAGATCTAATATATAATCTACTATAATAATATAGAGATCTAATATATAATCTCCTATAATAATACAATCTACCATAATAATATAGATATCTAATATATAATCTACTGTAATATCATAGTACTTCTATTATATATTCTACTATAATACTATTGTACATCTAATATAAAATCTACTATAATAATATAGAGATCTAATATATAATCTACTATAATAATTTAATCTGCTATAATAATATAGAGATCTTATAAATAATTTACTATAATAATATAATCTACTATAATAACATAGAGATCTAATATATAATCTACGATAATAATGTAGAGATCTAATATATAATCTACTCTAATTATATAAGGATCTAATATATAATCTACTGTAATAATAGAGTACATATAATAGATAAACTACTATAATAATATAATCTACTATAATAATATAGATATCTAATATATAATCTACTATAATAATATAGAGATCTATTATATAATCGACATTAGTAATATAATGATCTAATACATAATCTACTATAATAATATACAGATCTAATATATAATCTAATATAATAATATAGAGATCTAATATATAATCTACCATAATAATATAGTGCATCTAATATATAATCTACTATAATAATATAATGTACTATAATAATATAGAGATCTAATATATAATCTACTATAATAACATAAAGATCTAATATATAATCTACTATAATAATATAGAGATCTAATATATAATCTCCTATAATAATATAATCTACCATAATAATATAGAGATCTAATATATAATCTACTGTAATATTGTAGTACATCTATTATATATTCTACTATAATAATATTGTACATCTAATATATAATCGACTATAATAATATAGTACATCTAATCTATAATCTACTATAATAATATAGAGATCTAATATATAATCTACTATAATAACATAGTACATCTAATATATAATCTACTTTAATAATATAGAGATCTAATATATAATCTGCTATAATAATATCGAGATGAAATATAGAATCTACTATAATAATATAGAACATCTAATATAGAATCTACTATAATAATATAATCTACAATAATAAAATAGATCTAATATATAATCAACTATGATAATATAGAGATCAAATACATAATCTACTTTAATAATATATTACATATAATATATAATCAACTATAATAATATAGAGATCTAATATATAATCTACTTTAATAATATAATGTACTATGATAATATAGAGATCTAATATATAATATACTTTAATAATATAGAGATCTAATATATAATCTACTATAATAAAATAAAGATCTAATATATAATCTTCTAAAATAATATAGAGATCTAATATATAATCTACTATAATAATATAGTACATCTAACATATAATCTACTTTAATAATATAGTACATCTAATATATAATCTACTATAATAATATAGAGATCTAATATACAATCTACTATTATAATATAGTACTTCTAATATATAATCTACTCTAATAATATAGAGATCTAATATATAATCTACTTTAATAATACAGTACATCTAATATATAATCTACTCTAATAATATAGAAATCTAATAAATAATCTACTATAATAATATAAAGATCTAATATATAATCTACTATAATAATATCGAGATGAAATATAGAATCTACTATAATAATATAATCTACTATAATAAAATAGAGATCTAATATATAATCTATTATGATAATATAGAGATCTAATATATAATCTACTTTAATAATACAGTACATCTAATATATAATCTACTTTAATAATATAATCTACTATGACAATATAGAGATCTAATATATGATCTACTTTAATAATATTGTACATCTAATATATAATCTACTCTAATAATATAGAAATCTAATATATAATCTACTATAATAATATAGAGATCTAATATATAATCTACTTTAATAATATAGTACATCTAATATATAATCTACTCTAATAATATAGAAATCTAATATATAATCTACTCTAATAATATAGAAATCTAATATATAATCTACTATAATAATATAGAGATCTAATATATAAACTACTTTAATAATATAGTACATCTAATATATAATCTACTCTAATAATATAGTACATATAATATATAATCTACTCTAATAATATAGAGATCTAACATATAATCTACTATAATAAAATAAAGATCTAATATATAATCTACTATAATAATATCGAGATGAAATATAGAATCTACTATAATAATATAGTACATCTAATATAGAATCTACTGTAATAATATAATCTACAATAATAAAATAGAGATCTAATATATAATCTACTTTAATAATATAGAGATCTAAAAAATAATCTACTAAAATAAAATAAAGATCTTATATATAATCTACTAAAATAATATAGTACATCTAATATATAATCTACTATAATAACATAGAGATCTAATATATAATCTACTTCAATAGTATAGAGATCTAATATATAATCTACTTTAATAATATAGTACATATAATATATAATCTACTCTAATAATATAGAAATCTAATATATAATCTACTATAATAATATAGAGATCTAATATATAATCTACTTAAATAATATAGTACATCTAATACAATCTACTCTAATAATATAGAAATCTAATATATAATATACAATAATAATATAGAGATCTAATATAGAATCTACTATAATAATACTGTACATGCAATATATAATCTACTATAATAATATCGAGATGAAATATAGAATCTACTATAATAATATAGTACATCTAATATAGAATCTACTGTAATAATATAATCTACTATAATAAAATAGAGATCTAATATATAATCTACTTTAATAATATAGAGATCTAAAAAATAATCTACTAAAATAAAATAAAGATCTTATATATAATCTACTAAAATAATATAGAGATCTAATATATAATCTACTATAATAATATAGTACATCTAATATATAATCTACTATAATAATATCGAGATGAAATATAGAATCTACTATAATAATATAATCTACTATAATAAAATAGAGACCTAATATATAATCTACTCTAATAATATAGTTCGTCTAATATATAATGTACTATAATAATATCGAGATGAAATATAGATTCTGCTATAATAATATAGTACATATACTATATAATCAACTATAATAATATAGAGATCTAATATATAATCTACTTTAATAATATAATCTACTATGACAATATAGAGATCTAATATATAATCTACTTTAATAATATAGTACATCTAATATATAATCTACTCTAATAATATAGAGATCTAATATATAATCTACTATAATAATATAGAGATCTAATATATAATCTACTCTAATAATATAGAAATCTAATATATAATATACTATAATAATATAGATATCTAATATATAATCTACTATAATAATATAGTACATGTAATATATAATCAACTATAATAATATAATCTACTACAATAAAATAAAATCGAATATATAATCTACTATAATAATATAGAGATCTAATATACAATCTACATTAATAATGTAGAGATCTAATATATAATCTACTATAATAATATAGAGATCTAACACATAATCTACTATAACAATATAAAGATCTAATATATAATCTACTATAATAATATAGTACATCTAATGTATAATCTACTATAATAATATAAATATCTAATATATAATCTACGATAATAATATTGAGATGAAATATATAATCTACTGTAATAATATTGAGATCCAATATATAATCAACTATAATAATATTGTTCGTCTAATATATAATCTACTATAATAATATTGAGATCTAATATATAATCTACTATAATAAAATAAAGATCTAATATTTAATCTACTAAAATAATATAGAGATCTAATATATAATCTACTATAATAATATAGTACATCAAATATATAATCGACTCTAATAATATAGAGATCTAATATAGAATCTACTATAATAATATAGAGATCTAATATAGAATCTACTATAATAATATAGTACATCTAATATATAATCTTCTCTAATAATATAGAGATCTAATATATAATCTACTATAATAATATAGTACATCTAATATATAATCTACTATAATAATATAGTACATCTAATGTATAATCTACTATAATAATATCAAGATCTAATATATAATCTACGATAATAATATCGAGATGAAATGTATAAACTACTATAATAATATAGTACATCTAATATATAATCTACTATAATAATATAGTACATCTAATGTATAATCTTCTATAATAATATAAAGATCTAATATATAATCTACGATAATAATATCGAGATGAAATGTATAATCTACTGTAATAATATTGAGATCTAATATATAATCTACATTAATAATATCGAGATCTAATATATAATCTACTATAATAATATAGAGATCTAATATATAATGTACTATAATAATATAGAGATCTAACATATAATCTACGATAATAATATAGTACATATAATATATAATCTACTATAATAATATAGAGATCTAATATACAATCTACTATAATAATATAGTACATATAATATATAATCAACTATAATAATGTAGAGATCTAACATATAATCTACTATAATAATATCGAGAAGAAATATAGAATCTACTATAATAATATAGTACATCTAATATAGAATCTACTGTAATAATATAATCTACTATAATAAAATAGAGATCTAATATATAATCTACGATAATAATATCGAGATCTAATATAGAATCTTCTACAATAATATTGAGATCTTATATATAATCTACTCTAATAATATAGTTCGTCTAATATATATATACTATAATAATAAAGAGATCTAATATAGAATCTACTATAATAATATAGTACATCTAATATATAATATACTATAATAATATAGAGATCTAACATATAATCTACGATAATAATATCGAGATGAAATATATAATCTACTATAATAATATAATCTACAATAATAATATAGTACATCTAACATATAATCGACTGTCATAAAAAAGAGATTTAATATATAATCTACTATAATAATATAGTACATATAATATATAATCAACTATAATAATATAGAGATCTAATATATAATTTACTTTAATAATATAGAGATCTAATATAATATCTACTATAATAATATAGTACATCTAACATATAATCTACTATAATAATATTGAACTCTAATATATAATCTACTATAATAATATAGTTTGTCTAATATATAATCTACTATAATAATATAGAGATCTAATATATAATCTACTATAATAATATAGTGCATCTAATCTATAATCTACTATAATAATATAGAGATCTAACATATAATCTACTATAATAATATAGTACATATAATATATAATCAACTATAATAATATAGAGATCTAATATACAATCTACATTAATAATTTAGAGATCTAATATATAATCTACTATAATAATATAGTATATCTAATCTATAATCTACTATAATAATATAGAGATCTGATATATATTCTACTTTAATAATATAATCTACTATGATAATATAGAGATCTAATATATAATCTACTATGATAATATATTACATATAATATATAATCAACTATAATAATATAGAGATCTAATATGTAATCTACTTTAATAATCTAATCTACTATGATAATAAGGAGATCTAATATATAATCTACTATAATAATATAGTTTGTCTAATATAAAATGTACTATAATAATATAGAGATCTAATAAACAATCTACTATAATAATATAGAGATCTAATATATAATCTACAATAATAATATAGTACATCTAATATATAATCTACTATAATAATATAAAGATCTAATATATAATCTACTATAATAATATAAAGATCTAATATATAATCTACGATAATAATATCGAGATGCAATATATAATCTACTATAAAAATATAGTTTGTCTAATATAAAATGTACTATAATAATATAGAGATCTAATAAACAATCTACTATAATAATATAGAGATCTAATATATAATCTACAATAATAATATAGTACATCTAATATATAATCTACTATAATAATATAAAGATCTAATATATAATCTACTATAATAATATAAAGATCTAATATATAATCTACGATAATAATATCGAGATGCAATATATAATCTACTATATTAATATAGTTCGTCTAATATATAATCTACTATAATAATATAGAGATCTAATATATAATCTACTATAATAATATCGAGATGAAATATATAATCTACTATAATAAAATAGAGATCTAATATTGAAACTACTATAACAATATAAAGATCTAATATATAATCTACTATAATAATATAGAGATCTAATATACAATCTACATGAATAATTTAGAGATCTAATATATAATCTACTATAATAATATAGTATATCTAATCTATAATCTACTATAATAATATAGAGATCTAACACATAATCTACTATAACAATATAAAGATCTAATATATAATCTACTATAATAATATAGAGATCTAACAAATAATCTACTATAATAATATAAAGATCTAGTATATAATCTACTATAATATTATAGTACATCTAATATATAATCTACTTTAATAATATAAATATATAATATATAATCTACGATCATAATATCGAGATGAAATATATAATCTACTATCATAATAGAGTTCGTCGAATATATAATCTACTATAATAATATAGAGATCTAATATATAATCTACTATAATAATATAGAGATCTAATATATAATCTCCTATAATAATATAATCTACCATAATAATATAGAGATCTAATATATAATCTACTGTAATATTGTAGTACATCTATTATATATTCTACTATAATAATATTGTACATCTAATATATAATCGACTATAATAATATAGTACATCTAATCTATAATCTACTATAATAATATAGAGATCTAATATATAATCTACTATAATAACATAGTACATCTAATATATAATCTACTTTAATAATATAGAGATCTAATATATAATCTGCTATAATAATATCGAGATGAAATATAGAATCTACTATAATAATATAGAACATCTAATATAGAATCTACTATAATAATATAATCTACAATAATAAAATAGATCTAATATATAATCAACTATGATAATATAGAGATCAAATACATAATCTACTTTAATAATATATTACATATAATATATAATCAACTATAATAATATAGAGATCTAATATATAATCTACTTTAATAATATAATGTACTATGATAATATAGAGATCTAATATATAATATACTTTAATAATATAGAGATCTAATATATAATCTACTATAATAAAATAAAGATCTAATATATAATCTTCTAAAATAATATAGAGATCTAATATATAATCTACTATAATAATATAGTACATCTAACATATAATCTACTTTAATAATATAGTACATCTAATATATAATCTACTATAATAATATAGAGATCTAATATACAATCTACTATTATAATATAGTACTTCTAATATATAATCTACTCTAATAATATAGAGATCTAATATATAATCTACTTTAATAATACAGTACATCTAATATATAATCTACTCTAATAATATAGAAATCTAATAAATAATCTACTATAATAATATAAAGATCTAATATATAATCTACTATAATAATATCGAGATGAAATATAGAATCTACTATAATAATATAATCTACTATAATAAAATAGAGATCTAATATATAATCTATTATGATAATATAGAGATCTAATATATAATCTACTTTAATAATACAGTACATCTAATATATAATCTACTTTAATAATATAATCTACTATGACAATATAGAGATCTAATATATGATCTACTTTAATAATATTGTACATCTAATATATAATCTACTCTAATAATATAGAAATCTAATATATAATCTACTATAATAATATAGAGATCTAATATATAATCTACTTTAATAATATAGTACATCTAATATATAATCTACTCTAATAATATAGAAATCTAATATATAATCTACTCTAATAATATAGAAATCTAATATATAATCTACTTTAATAATATAGAGATCTAATATATAAACTACTTTAATAATATAGTACATCTAATATATAATCTACTCTAATAATATAGTACATATAATATATAATCTACTCTAATAATATAGAGATCTAACATATAATCTACTATAATAAAATAAAGATCTAATATATAATCTACTATAATAATATCGAGATGAAATATAGAATCTACTATAATAATATAGTACATCTAATATAGAATCTACTGTAATAATATAATCTACAATAATAAAATAGAGATCTAATATATAATCTACTTTAATAATATAGAGATCTAAAAAATAATCTACTAAAATAAAATAAAGATCTTATATATAATCTACTAAAATAATATAGTACATCTAATATATAATCTACTATAATAACATAGAGATCTAATATATAATCTACTTCAATAGTATAGAGATCTAATATATAATCTACTTTAATAATATAGTACATATAATATATAATCTACTCTAATAATATAGAAATCTAATATATAATCTACTATAATAATATAGAGATCTAATATATAATCTACTTAAATAATATAGTACATCTAATACAATCTACTCTAATAATATAGAAATCTAATATATAATATACAATAATAATATAGAGATCTAATATAGAATCTACTATAATAATACTGTACATGCAATATATAATCTACTATAATAATATCGAGATGAAATATAGAATCTACTATAATAATATAGTACATCTAATATAGAATCTACTGTAATAATATAATCTACTATAATAAAATAGAGATCTAATATATAATCTACTTTAATAATATAGAGATCTAAAAAATAATCTACTAAAATAAAATAAAGATCTTATATATAATCTACTAAAATAATATAGAGATCTAATATATAATCTACTATAATAATATAGTACATCTAATATATAATCTACTATAATAATATCGAGATGAAATATAGAATCTACTATAATAATATAATCTACTATAATAAAATAGAGACCTAATATATAATCTACTCTAATAATATAGTTCGTCTAATATATAATGTACTATAATAATATCGAGATGAAATATAGATTCTGCTATAATAATATAGTACATATACTATATAATCAACTATAATAATATAGAGATCTAATATATAATCTACTTTAATAATATAATCTACTATGACAATATAGAGATCTAATATATAATCTACTTTAATAATATAGTACATCTAATATATAATCTACTCTAATAATATAGAGATCTAATATATAATCTACTATAATAATATAGAGATCTAATATATAATCTACTCTAATAATATAGAAATCTAATATATAATATACTATAATAATATAGATATCTAATATATAATCTACTATAATAATATAGTACATGTAATATATAATCAACTATAATAATATAATCTACTACAATAAAATAAAATCGAATATATAATCTACTATAATAATATAGAGATCTAATATACAATCTACATTAATAATGTAGAGATCTAATATATAATCTACTATAATAATATAGAGATCTAACACATAATCTACTATAACAATATAAAGATCTAATATATAATCTACTATAATAATATAGTACATCTAATGTATAATCTACTATAATAATATAAATATCTAATATATAATCTACGATAATAATATTGAGATGAAATATATAATCTACTGTAATAATATTGAGATCCAATATATAATCAACTATAATAATATTGTTCGTCTAATATATAATCTACTATAATAATATTGAGATCTAATATATAATCTACTATAATAAAATAAAGATCTAATATTTAATCTACTAAAATAATATAGAGATCTAATATATAATCTACTATAATAATATAGTACATCAAATATATAATCGACTCTAATAATATAGAGATCTAATATAGAATCTACTATAATAATATAGAGATCTAATATAGAATCTACTATAATAATATAGTACATCTAATATATAATCTTCTCTAATAATATAGAGATCTAATATATAATCTACTATAATAATATAGTACATCTAATATATAATCTACTATAATAATATAGTACATCTAATGTATAATCTACTATAATAATATCAAGATCTAATATATAATCTACGATAATAATATCGAGATGAAATGTATAAACTACTATAATAATATAGTACATCTAATATATAATCTACTATAATAATATAGTACATCTAATGTATAATCTTCTATAATAATATAAAGATCTAATATATAATCTACGATAATAATATCGAGATGAAATGTATAATCTACTGTAATAATATTGAGATCTAATATATAATCTACATTAATAATATCGAGATCTAATATATAATCTACTATAATAATATAGAGATCTAATATATAATGTACTATAATAATATAGAGATCTAACATATAATCTACGATAATAATATAGTACATATAATATATAATCTACTATAATAATATAGAGATCTAATATACAATCTACTATAATAATATAGTACATATAATATATAATCAACTATAATAATGTAGAGATCTAACATATAATCTACTATAATAATATCGAGAAGAAATATAGAATCTACTATAATAATATAGTACATCTAATATAGAATCTACTGTAATAATATAATCTACTATAATAAAATAGAGATCTAATATATAATCTACGATAATAATATCGAGATCTAATATAGAATCTTCTACAATAATATTGAGATCTTATATATAATCTACTCTAATAATATAGTTCGTCTAATATATATATACTATAATAATAAAGAGATCTAATATAGAATCTACTATAATAATATAGTACATCTAATATATAATATACTATAATAATATAGAGATCTAACATATAATCTACGATAATAATATCGAGATGAAATATATAATCTACTATAATAATATAATCTACAATAATAATATAGTACATCTAACATATAATCGACTGTCATAAAAAAGAGATTTAATATATAATCTACTATAATAATATAGTACATATAATATATAATCAACTATAATAATATAGAGATCTAATATATAATTTACTTTAATAATATAGAGATCTAATATAATATCTACTATAATAATATAGTACATCTAACATATAATCTACTATAATAATATTGAACTCTAATATATAATCTACTATAATAATATAGTTTGTCTAATATATAATCTACTATAATAATATAGAGATCTAATATATAATCTACTATAATAATATAGTGCATCTAATCTATAATCTACTATAATAATATAGAGATCTAACATATAATCTACTATAATAATATAGTACATATAATATATAATCAACTATAATAATATAGAGATCTAATATACAATCTACATTAATAATTTAGAGATCTAATATATAATCTACTATAATAATATAGTATATCTAATCTATAATCTACTATAATAATATAGAGATCTGATATATATTCTACTTTAATAATATAATCTACTATGATAATATAGAGATCTAATATATAATCTACTATGATAATATATTACATATAATATATAATCAACTATAATAATATAGAGATCTAATATGTAATCTACTTTAATAATCTAATCTACTATGATAATAAGGAGATCTAATATATAATCTACTATAATAATATAGTTTGTCTAATATAAAATGTACTATAATAATATAGAGATCTAATAAACAATCTACTATAATAATATAGAGATCTAATATATAATCTACAATAATAATATAGTACATCTAATATATAATCTACTATAATAATATAAAGATCTAATATATAATCTACTATAATAATATAAAGATCTAATATATAATCTACGATAATAATATCGAGATGCAATATATAATCTACTATAAAAATATAGTTTGTCTAATATAAAATGTACTATAATAATATAGAGATCTAATAAACAATCTACTATAATAATATAGAGATCTAATATATAATCTACAATAATAATATAGTACATCTAATATATAATCTACTATAATAATATAAAGATCTAATATATAATCTACTATAATAATATAAAGATCTAATATATAATCTACGATAATAATATCGAGATGCAATATATAATCTACTATATTAATATAGTTCGTCTAATATATAATCTACTATAATAATATAGAGATCTAATATATAATCTACTATAATAATATCGAGATGAAATATATAATCTACTATAATAAAATAGAGATCTAATATTGAAACTACTATAACAATATAAAGATCTAATATATAATCTACTATAATAATATAGAGATCTAATATACAATCTACATGAATAATTTAGAGATCTAATATATAATCTACTATAATAATATAGTATATCTAATCTATAATCTACTATAATAATATAGAGATCTAACACATAATCTACTATAACAATATAAAGATCTAATATATAATCTACTATAATAATATAGAGATCTAACAAATAATCTACTATAATAATATAAAGATCTAGTATATAATCTACTATAATATTATAGTACA
Organism: Argentina silus; assembly: GCF_951799395.1. Classification (NCBI taxonomy): domain Eukaryota; kingdom Metazoa; phylum Chordata; class Actinopteri; order Argentiniformes; family Argentinidae; genus Argentina; species Argentina silus. The sequence goes on along the minus strand of NC_139674.1, from coordinate 541,121 downwards.
TCTAATATATAATCTACTTTAATAATATAAATATATAATATATAATCTACGATCATAATATCGAGATGAAATATATAATCTACTATCATAATAGAGTTCGTCGAATATATAATCTACTATAATAATATAGAGATCTAATATATAATCTACTATAATAATATAGAGATGAAATATATAATCTACTATAATAAAATAGAGATCTAATATAGAATCTACTATAATAATATAGTACATCTAATATATAATCTACTATAATAATATAAAGATCTAATATATAATCTACTATAATAATATCGAGATCTAATATAGAATCTACTATAATAATATAGTACATCTAATATATAATCTACTATAATAATATAGAGATCTAATATATAATCTACTATAATAATATAGAGATCTAACATATAATCTACTATAATAATATAGTACATATAATATATAATCAAGTATAATAATATAGAGATCTAATATACAATCTACTATAATAATATAGTACATATAATATATAATCAACTATAATAATATAGAGATCTAATATACAATCTACATTAATAATTTAGAGATCTAATATATAATCTACTATAATAATATAGTATATCTAATCTATAATCTACTTTAATAATATAGAGACCTAACACATAATCTACTATAACAACATAAAGATCTAATATATAATCTACTATAATAATATTGAGATCTAACATATAATCTACTATAATAATATAAAGATCTAGTATATAATCTACTATAATATTATAGAACATCTAATATATAATCTACTATATTAATATAGTACATCAAATATATAATCGACTCTAATAATATAGAGATCTAATATAGAATCTACTATAATAATATAGTACATCTAATATATAATCTACTATAATAACATAGAGATCTAATATATAATCTACTTCAATAATATAGTACATCTAATATATAATCTATTCTAATAATATAGTACATATAATATATAATCAACTATAATAATATAGAGATCTAATATACAATCTACTATAATAATATAGTACATATAATATATAATCAACTATAATAATATAGAGATCTAATATACAATCTACATTAATAATTTAGAGATCTAATATATAATCTACTATAATAATATAGTATATCTAATCTATAATCTACTTTAATAATATAGAGACCTAACACATAATCTACTATAACAACATAAAGATCTAATATATAATCTACTATAATAATATTGAGATCTAACATATAATCTACTATAATAATATAAAGATCTAGTATATAATCTACTATAATATTATAGAACATCTAATATATAATCTACTATATTAATATAGTACATCAAATATATAATCGACTCTAATAATATAGAGATCTAATATAGAATCTACTATAATAATATAGTACATCTAATATATAATCTACTATAATAACATAGAGATCTAATATATAATCTACTTCAATAATATAGTACATCTAATATATAATCTATTCTAATAATATAGTACATATAATATATAATCAACTATAATAATATAGAGATCTAATATACAATCTACTATAATAATATAGTACATATAATATATAATCAACTATAATATTATAGAGATCTAATATACAATCTACATTAATAATTTAGAGATCTAATATATAATCTACTATAATAATATAGAGATCTAACACATAATCTACTATAACAATATAAAGATCTAATATATAATCTACTATAATAATATAGAGATCTAACATATAATATACTATAATAATATAAAGATCTAGTATATAATCTACTATAATATTATAGTACATCTAATATATAATCTACTATAATAATATAATCTACTATAATAAAATAGATATTTAATATATAATCTACTATGATAATATAGAGATCTAATATATAATCTACTATAATAATATATTACATATAATATATAATCAACTATAATAATATAGAGATCTAATATATAATCTACTTTAATAATATAATCTACTATGATAATATAGAGATCTAATATATAATCTAATTTAATAATATAGAGATCCAATATATAATCTACTATAATAAAATAAAGATCTAATATATAATATACTATAATAATATAGTTTGTCTAATATAAAATGTACTATAATAATATAGAGATTTAATAAACAATCTACTATAATAATATAGAGATCTAATATAGAATCTACTATAATAATATAGTACATCTAATATATAATCTACTATAATAATATAAAGATCTAATATATAATATACTATAATAAAATAGAGATCTAATATAGAATCTACTATAATAATATAGTACATCTAATATATAATCTACTATAATAATATAAAGATCTAATATATAATCTACTATAATAATATCGAGATCTAATATAGAATCTACTATAATAATATAGTACATCTAATATATAATCTACTATAATAATATAGAGATCTAATATATAATCTACTATAATAATATAGAGATCTAACATATAATCTACTATAATAATATAGTACATATAATATATAATCAAGTATAATAATATAGAGATCTAATATACAATCTACTATAATAATATAGTACATATAATATATAATCAACTATAATAATATAGAGATCTAATATACAATCTACATTAATAATTTAGAGATCTAATATATAATCTACTATAATAATATAGTATATCTAATCTATAATCTACTTTAATAATATAGAGACCTAACACATAATCTACTATAACAACATAAAGATCTAATATATCATCTACTATAATAATATTGAGATCTAACATATAATCTACTATAATAATATAAAGATCTAGTATATAATCTACTATAATATTATAGAACATCTAATATATAATCTACTATATTAATATAGTACATCAAATATATAATCGACTCTAATAATATAGAGATCTAATATAGAATCTACTATAATAATATAGTACATCTAATATATAATCTACTATAATAACATAGAGATCTAATATATAATCTACTTCAATAATATAGTACATCTAATATATAATCTATTCTAATAATATAGTACATATAATATATAATCAACTATAATAATATAGAGATCTAATATACAATCTACTATAATAATATAGTACATATAATATATAATCAACTATAATATTATAGAGATCTAATATACAATCTACATTAATAATTTAGAGATCTAATATATAATCTACTATAATAATATAGAGATCTAACACATAATCTACTATAACAATATAAAGATCTAATATATAATCTACTATAATAATATAGAGATCTAACATATAATATACTATAATAATATAAAGATCTAGTATATAATCTACTATAATATTATAGTACATCTAATATATAATCTACTATAATAATATAATCTACTATAATAAAATAGATATTTAATATATAATCTACTATGATAATATAGAGATCTAATATATAATCTACTATAATAATATATTACATATAATATATAATCAACTATAATAATATAGAGATCTAATATATAATCTACTTTAATAATATAATCTACTATGATAATATAGAGATCTAATATATAATCTAATTTAATAATATAGAGATCCAATATATAATCTACTATAATAAAATAAAGATCTAATATATAATATACTATAATAATATAGTTTGTCTAATATAAAATGTACTATAATAATATAGAGATCTAATAAACAATCTACTATAATAATATAGAGATCTAATAAACAATCTACTATAATAATATAATACATCTAATATATAATCTACTATAATAATATAGAAATCTAACATATAATGTACTATAATAATATAAAGATCTAATATATAATCTACTAAAATAATATAAAGATCTAATATATAATCTACTATAATAATATATTACATATAATATATAATCAACTATAATAATATAGAGATCTAATATATAATCTACTATAATAATATAGAGATCTAATATATAATCTACTATAATAATATAGAGATCTAACATATAATCTACGATAATAATATAGTACATATAATATATAATCAACTATAATAATATAGAGATCTAATAATCAATCTACATTAATAATATAGACATCTAATATATAATCTACTATAATAATATAGTACATCTAATCTATAATCTACTATAATCATATAGAGATCTAATATATAATCTACTATAATAACATAGTACATCTAATATATAATCTACTATAATAATATAGAGATCTAACATATAATCTACTATAATAATATCGAGATGAAATATAGAATCTACTATAATAATATAGTACATCTAATATAGAATCTACTGTAATAATATAATCTACAATAATAAAATAGAGATCTAATATATAATCTACAATAATAATATCGAGATCTAATATAGAATCTACTACAATAATATTGAGATCTTATATATAATCTACTCTAATAATATAGTTCGTCTAATATATATATACTATAATAATATAGAGTTCTAATATAGAATCTACTATAATAATATAGTACATCTAATATATAATATACTATAATAATATCGAGATCTAACATATAATCTACGATAATAATATCGAGATGAAATATATAATCTACTATAATAATATAGTACATCTAACATATAATCAACTATAATAATATAGAGATCTAATATATAATTTACTTTAATAATATAGAGATCTAATATATAATCTACTATAATAATATAGTACATCTAACATATAATCTACTATAATAATATTGAGCTCTAATATATAATCTACTATAATAATATAGTTTGTCTAATATATAATCTACTATAATAATATAGAGATCTAATATATAATCTACTATAAAAATATCGAGATGAAATATAGAATCTACTATAATAATATAGTGCATCTAATATAGAATCTACTATAATAATATAATCTAATATAATAAAATAGAGATCTAATATTGAATCTACTATAATAATATAGTACATCTAATATATAATCTACTATAATAATATAGAGATGTAATATATAATCTACTATAATAATATATTACATATAATATATAATCAACTATAATAATATAGAGATGTAATATATAATCTACTTTAATAATATAGAGACCTAATATATAATCTACTATAATAAAATAAAGATCTAATATATAATCTACTATAATAATATAGTACATCAAATATATAATCGACTCTAATAATATAGAGATCTCACATATAATCTACTATAATAATATAAAGATCTAGTATATAATCTACTATAATAATATATTACATATAATATATAATCAACTATAATAATATAGAGATCTGATATATATTCGACTTTAATAATATAATCTACTATTATAATATAGTACATCTAATCTATAATCTACTATAATAATATAGAGATCTAACATATAATCTACTATAATAATATAAAGATCTAGTATATAATCTACTATAATAATATAGTACATCTAATATATAATCTACTATAATAATATAATCTACTATAATAAAATAGATATCTAATATATAATCTACTATGATAATATAGAGATCTAATATATAATCTACTATAATAATATATTACATATAATACATAATCAACTATAATAATATAGAGATCTAATATATAATCTACTTTAATAATATAATCTACTATGATAATATAGAGATCTAATATATAATCTAATTCAATAATATAGAGATCCAATATATAATCTACTATAATAAAATAAAGATCTAATATATAATCTACTATAATAATATAGTTTGTCTAATATAAAATGTACTATAAAAATATAGAGATCTAATAAACAATCTACTATAATAATATAATACATCTAATATATAATCTACTATAATAATATTGAGATCTAATATATAATCTACTATAATAATATAGTACATCTAATATATAATCTACTTTAATAATATAAAGATCTAATATATAATCTACTATAATATATATAGAGATGAAATATATAATCTACTATAATAATATAGTACATATAATATATAATCAAGTATAATAATATAGAGATCTAATATACAATCTACTATAATAATATAGTACATATAATATATAATCAACTATAATAATATAGAGATCTAATATACAATCTACATTAATAATTTAGAGATCTAATATATAATCTACTATAATAATATAGTATATCTAATCTATAATCTACTATAATAATATAGAGACTTAACACATAATCTACTATAACAATATAAAGATCTAATATATAATCTACTATAATAATTTAGAGATCTATCATATAATCTACTATAATAATATAAAGATCTAGTATATAATCTACTATAATAATATAGTACATCTAATATATAATCTACTTTAATAATATAAAGATCTAATATATAATCTACTATAATAAATATAGAGATGAAATATATAATCTACTATAATAAAATAGAGATCTAATATTGAATCTACTATAATAATATAGTACATCTAATATATAATCTACTATAATAATATAAAGATCTAATATATAATCTACTATAATAATATCGAGATCTAATATAGAATCTACTATAATAATATAGTACATCTAATATATAATCTACTATAATAATATAGAGATCTAAAAAATAATCTACTAAAATAAAATAAAGATCTTATATATAATCTACTATAATAATATAGTACATATAATATATAATCAAGTATAATAATATAGAGATCTAATATACAATCTACTATAATAATATAGTACATATAATATATAATCAACTATAATAATATAGAGATCTAATATACAATCTACATTAATAATTTAGAGATCTAATATATAATCTACTATAATAATATAGTATATCTAATCTATAATCTACTATAATAATATAGAGACTTAACACATAATCTACTATAACAATATAAAGATCTAATATATAATCTACTATAATAATATAGAGATCTAACATATAATCTACTATAATAATATAAAGATCTAGTATATAATCTACTATAATATTATAGAACATCTAATATATAATCTACTATAATAATATAGTACATCAAATATATAATCGACTCTAATAATATAGAGATCTAATATATAATCTACTATAATAATATAGATTCGATTCGATTCATGATTCGATTCAACTTTATTGTCATTGTGCAGAGTACAAGTACAGAGACAACGAAATGCAGTTAGCGTCTAACCAGAAGTGCAAAATAGCAGAAAGTGCAATGAACAGTATTTACAGGTAGTGCAATATATGATCAGTAGTAGTGCAGTGTAATATAGAATAATATAAGCAGTATAATATAGCAGTGCAGTATAGCAGTATGTGAGTAACAGTAGCATTATAGTAGAATAAATAGTTACAGTATGAGCAGTGTAGCAGCATATGAGCTGTATGGGTAATGCAGTCTAGCAGTATATATGTATTAACAGTAACATGAGGTAGATGCCGAATAAATATAAATATGGAATGCCGTATAAACAGTATAAACAAGTATGTACAGTATGTGCAGTAGTATTAAAGAAAATATAGGATATGTGCATTATGTGCATTATGAACAGTATGAACAGGTATGTACAGAAGAGCAGTGGTAATGAGTAAGAGAAGGGGAGGGGAGTATAGTGCAATAGTGCAATTGTCCGGGGGGGGGGGGGGTGGGGGTTGCGGGGGTAGTAGTTTGTCAGGTAGGTGTAGTGTTCGAGTTCAGCAGGGTGACAGCCGCAGGGAAGAAGCTGCCTCTGAACCTACTGGTTCGGGTGCGGAGAGACCTGTAGCGCCTCCCGGAGGGGAGTGGGGTGAAAAGTCTATGGTTGGGGTGAGAGATGTCCTTGACGATGCTGCGTGCCTTACGCAGGCATCGTTTGCCCTGGACAGCCTCGATGGAGGGGAGTGAGGAACCGGTGATGCGTTGGGCAGTTTTCACCACCCTCTGCAGTGCCTTCCGGTCCGATGCCGAGCAGTTGCCATACCATACTGTGACACAGTAGGTAAGGATACTCTCGATGGTGCAGCGGTAGAAGTTCACCAGGATCTGAGGAGGTAGATGTACCTTCTTTAGTCTCCTCAGGAAGAAGAGACGCTGGTGAGCCTTCTTTATCAGGGTGGAGGTGTTGAGGGTCCAGGAGAGGTCCTCAGAGATGTGGACACCCAGAAACTTGAAGCTGGTGACTCGCTCCACCTCAGTCCCGTTGATGAGGATGGGGGTGTGTGCGCCAGCTTTAGACTTCCTGAAGTCCACAATGAGTTCTTTGGTCTTCTTGGTGTTGAGAGCCAGGTTATTGTCGTTGCACCACACTGTTAGGTGCTGGACCTCCTCCCTGTAGGCCGACTCATCGTTGTTGCTGATGAGACCGATCACCGTTGTGTCGTCTGCAAACTTAACAATGGTGTTTGAGCCATGTACAGGTGTGCAGTCGTAGGTGAAGAGGGAGTAAAGGAGGGGGCTCAGCACACAGCCTTGTGGAACGCCGGTGTTCAGGGTGAGGGTTGAGGAGGTGTGGTTGTGAAGCCTAACAGACTGCGGCCTGTTGGTCAAGAAGTCTAGAATCCAGTTGCAGAGGGAGGGGTTGATGCCCAGTTGCCTGAGTTTGGAGATCAGTTTGGAGGGGATGATGGTGTTGAATGCTGAGCTGAAGTCAATAAACAGCATTCTCACATAAGAGTTAGTCTTGTCGAGGTGGGACAGGGCGGAGTGAAGTGCCGTTGAAATGGCATCCTCTGTACTCCTGTTCTGCCGGTAGGCGAATTGAAAGGGGTCCAGTGTGGGTGGTAGGCAGGTCTTGAGTTGAGCTAAGACCAGCCTCTCGAAGCACTTCATGATGATGGGCGTGAGTGCCACTGGTCGGAAGTCATTTAGGCTCGTTGCAGTGGAGTGTTTTGGCACCGGCACGATGGAGGTGGTTTTGAAGCACGCGGGGACAGCTGCTTGGGCTAGGGACAGGTTGAATATGTCAGTCCAAACCTTAGTCAGCTGCACAGCGCAGGCCCTGAGGACGCGTCCGGGGATCCCATCAGGACCAGCAGCCTTGCGTGCGTTAGTCCTGCTCAGTGCCGCACACACGTCGGTGGGGGATAGAGTGAGGGGCTGGTGATCCGCAGGGAGCACAGCCTTGGTGGCCACCTCCTTGTTGTCCCTGTCAAAGCGGCCGTAGAAGTGGTTCAGCTCATCAGGGAGGGAGGCGTCAACGGAGAGGGGTGAGGTGTTAGATGGTTTGTAGTCAGTGATGGCCTGGATGCCCTGCCACATGCGTCGGGGGTCAGAGTTGTTTCTGAAGTGATCCTCTATCCTCAGCTTGTGGTTGTGCTTGGCCTTTTTGATGCCCCTCTGCAGATTAGCCCTGGATGAGCTGTAGGCCCGAGCATCCCCTGATCTGAAGGCAATGTCGCGTGCCTTCAGCAGGAGTCGGACCTCACTGTTCATCCATGGCTTCTGATTAGGGAAAGTGGTGATCCGCTTGAGTGTGGTGACACTGCTGATGTTGGAATTGATGTAGTCCAAAACAGATGAGGCATATGAATTAATGTCCGTGTGGGAGTCATGGGTGGCCTGAGTGGCAAACACACCCCAGTCAGTGTTTCCAAAACGCTGCTGGAGCGCTGAGTCAGCTCCCTCTGGCCAGACCTTGACTGTCCTCACTGTAGGTTTCACTCGTTTGATGAGTGCTGAGTACTTGGGCAGTAGGAACAATGAGAGGTGGTCTGATTGACCTAGGTGGGGGAGGGGAACGGCTTTGTACGCATCAGCCATGCTGGTGTATACTTGGTCCAATGTCCTGTCTCCTCTGGTGGGGCAAGAGACATTTCGGTGGAATTTGGGCAGTACAGTCTTTAAGTTGGAGTGATTGAAGTCACCCGCGACAATGAAGGCTGCCTCGGGATGCAGAGTCTGTTGTTTGCTAATGGCAGCATACAGTTCTTTCATAGCAATCTTAGCATTAGCATCAGGGGGGATATAGGCTGCCGTGATAACAGTAGACGTGAACTCTCTGGGCAGATAGAAAGGTCTACACTTAACCATGAGAAACTCCAGGTTAGCTGAGCAGTGACTCTCGGTGATGGTAGTGTCCGTGCACCACGTCTTGTTTACATAAATGCACAAACCTCCACCTCTGGTCTTACCGGAGTCGCCTGCTGTTCTGTCTGCTCGGAGAACGCAGCGCCCTGCTAGCTCGATAGCGTTGTCGGGAACCTCGCTGTTGAGCCAGGTTTCAGTGAAAACCATGATGTTACAGTCCATAATCCATTTGTGGGTGGTGATCCGCAGCCGCAGTTCATCCATCTTGTTTGCCAGGGAACGAACATTTGCAAGGAAAAGGCTAGGTAAAGAGAGTCGGTGTGGAGTTAGCTTTAGCCTAGCTCTCAGCCCACCTCGGCTCCCTCGCCTGTGTTTTCGTTTCCGAGCCGGTCTGGGGCCTCTTCCGGTCGGTGTAGCGGAGTTAGCTGGACCCGCTGTTTTGCTAATCTCGGGTATATCGTCGATAAAGATGACTGGAGTGCCGGAACCGATGTCCAGAAGTTCTTGTCGGCTGTACGATATGAACGCTAAACTGTTTTTAGCGAGAATACTTAAGATAAACAAGCAAATAACTACTAGTTCGCAAACTCTGGAGAGACACTGAGCGTCGCGATGCATGCGCGCCGCCATCTTGGTCTTGAGATCTAATATAGAAATCTAATATAGAATCTACTATAATAATATAGTACATCTAATATATAATCTACTATAATAACATAGAGATCTAATATATAATCTACTTCAATAATATAGTACATCTAATATATAATCTATTCTAATAATATAGAGATCTAATATATAATCTACTATAATAATATAGTACATATAATATATAATCAACTATAATAATATAGAGATCTAATATACAATCTACTATAATAATATTGTACATATAATATATAATCAACTATAATAATATAGAGATCTAATATACAATCTACATTAATAATTTAGAGATCTAATATATAATCTACTATAATAATATAGAGATCTAACACATAATCTACTATAACAATATAAAGATCTAATATATAATCTACTATAATAATATAGAGATCTAACATATAATATACTATAATAATATAAAGATCTAGTATATAATCTACTATAATATTATAGTACATCTAATATATAATCTGCTATAATAATATAATCTACTATAATAAAATAGATATCTAATATATAATCTACTATGATAATATAGAGATCTAATATATAATCTACTATAATAATATATTACATATAATATATAATCAACTATAATAATATAGAGATCTAATATATAATCTACTTTAATAATATAATCTACTATGATAATATAGAGATCTAATATATAATCTAATTTAATAATATAGAGATCCAATATATAATCTACTATAATAAAATAAAGATCTAATATATAAACTACTATAATAATATAGTTTGTCTAATATAAAATGTACTATAATAATATAGAGATCTAATAAACAATCTACTATAATAATATAGAGATCTAATAAACAATCTACTATAATAATATAATACATCTAATATATAATCTACTATAATAATATAGAGATCTAATATATAATCTACTATAATAATATAGTACATCTAATATATAATCTACTATAATAATATAAAGATCTAATATATAATCTACGATAATAATATCGAGATGAAATATATAATCTACTATAATAATATAGTTCGTCTAATATATAATCTACTATAATAATATAGAGATCTAATATATAATCTACTATAATAATATCGAGATGAAATATATAATCTACTATAATAAAATAGAGATCTAATATAGAATCTACTATAATAATATAAAGATCTAATATATAATCTACTATAATAATATAGAGATCTAATATAGAATCTACTATAATAATATAGTACATCTAATATATAATCTACAATAATAATATAGAGATCTAATATATAATCTACTATAATAATATAGAGATCTAACATATAATCTACTATAATAACATAGTACATATAATATATAATCAAGTATAATAATATAGAGATCTAATATACAATCTACTATAATAATATAGTACATATAATATATAATCAACTATAATAATATAGAGATCTAATATACAATCTACATTAATAATTTAGAGATCTAATATATAATCTACTATAATAATATAGTATATCTAATCTATAATCTACTATAATAATATAGAGATCTAACACATAATCTACTATAACAATATAAAGATCTAATATATAATCTACTATAATAATATAGAGATCTAACATATAATCTACTATAATAATATAAAGATCTAGTATATAATCTACTATAATATTATAGTACATCTAATATATAATCTACTATAATAATATAGTACATCAAATATATAATCGACTATAATAATATAGAGATCTAATATATAATCTACTATAATAACATAGAGATTTAATATATAATCTACTATAATAACATAGAGATCTAATATAGAATCTACTATAATAATTTATACATCTAATATCTCATCTACTATAATAATATAGAGATCTAACATATAATCTACTATAATAATATAGTACATATAATATATAATCAACTATAACAATATAATCTACTACAATAAAATAAAATCTAATACATAATCTACTATAATAATATTGAGATCCAATATATAATCTACTATAATAATATACTTCGTCTATTATATAAACTACTATAATAATATAGAGATCTAATATACAATCTACTATTATAATTTAGAGATCTAATATATAATCTACAATAATAATATAGTACATCTAATATATAATCTACTATAATAATATAAAGATCTCATATATATTCTACGATAATAATATCGAGATGAAATATAAAATCTACTATAATAATATTGAGATCTAATATATAATCTACTATAATAATATAGAGATCTAATATAGAATATATTAGATCTCTATATTATTATAGTAGATTATATATTAGATGTACTATTTTATCATAGTCGATTATGTATTAGATGTACTATATTATTATAGTAGGTTATATATTAGATCTCTATTTTATTATAGTAGATTATATTATTATAGTAGATTCTATATTAGATGTACTATATTATTATAGTAGATTATATATTAGATGTACTATTTTATCATAGTCGATTATGTATTAGATGTACTATATTATTATAGTAGGTTATATATTAGATCTCTATTTTATTATAGTAGATTATATTATTATAGTAGATTCTATATTAGATGTACTATATTATTATAGTAGATTCTATATTTCATCTCGATATTATTATAGTAGATTATATATTAGATCTCTATATTATTATAGTAGATCTCTATATTATTATAGTAGATTATATTTTGATAGAAGATTTTATATTAGATGTCCTTTATTATTATATTCGATTATATATTAGATGTACTATATTATTATAGTATATTATATATTAGATCTCTATATTATTATAGTAGATTATATATTAGATCTCTATATTATTATAGTAGATTATATATTAGATGTACTATTTTATCATAGTAGATTATATATTAGATGTACTATATTATTATATTAGATTATATATTATATATATATTATTATAGTAGATTATATAGTAAATCTATATATTATTATATTACATTATATATTATATGTACTATATTTTTATAGTAGATTATATATTCGATGTACTATATTATTATAGTAGATTATTATATTATAGGAGATTATATATTCGATGTACTATATTATTATAGTAGATTATATATTAGTTCTCTATATTATTATAGTCGATTATATATTAGATGTACATTATATTATTATCGTAGATTATATATTCAATGTACTATATTATTTTAGTAGATTATATATTAGATCTCTATATTATTATAGTAGATTATATATTAGATGTACTATATTATTATAGTAGATAATATTATTATAGTCGACTATTTATTAGATCTCTATATTATTATAGTACAATATATTAGCAACAGTTGTTGTACTTACTCATGACCCATGTTGTTGACCACCTAAATGACCTTCTTCACGAGGAGCGCAGTAGAGATACCGATGAGACCCAAGGAGGGACCTTATGGGCCTGGCTAACAGGGGGAGGGGTGAGAAGCCGCTCTCTGGAAAATATGTACTCCCATATTATCTGTGTTATGCATAGTGTTCCTGGTGTTCTGTTGTGTTGTTCCCTGTTTAAAGGTGATGATTAGATTAGATTAGATTAGATTCAACTTTATTGTCATTGTGCAGAGTACAAGTACAGAGACAACGAAATGCAGTTAGCGTCTAACCAGAAGTGCAAAATAGCAGAAAGTGCAATGAACAGTATTTACAGGTAGTGCAATATATGATCAGTAGTAGTGCAGTATAATATAAGCAGTGCAGTATAGCAGTATATGAGTAGCAGTAGCATTATAGCAGAATAAATAGTTACAGTATGAACAGTGTAGCAGCATATGAGCTGTATGGGTAATGCAGTCTAGCAGTATATATGTATTAACAGTAGCATGAGGTAGATAGCAGAATAAATATAAATATGGAATGCCGTATAAACAGTATAAACAGGTATGTACAGTATGTGCAGTAGTATTAAAGAAAATATAAGGATATGTGCATTATGTGGGGGGGGGGGGGGGGTTGCAGGGGTAGTAGGTTGTCAGGTCGGTGCAGTGTTCAAGTTCAGTAGGGTGACAGCCGCAGGGAAGAAGCTGCCTCTGAACCTACTGGTTCGGGTGCGGAGAGACCTGTAGCGCCTCCCGGAGGAGAGTGGGGTGAAAAGTCTATGGTTGGGGTGAGAAATGTCCTTGACGATGCTGCGTGCCTTACGCAAGCATCGTTTGCCCTGGACAGCCTCGATGGAGGGGAGTGAGAAACCGGTGATGCGTTGGGCAGTTTTCACCACCCTCTGCAGTGCTTTCCGGTCCGATGCCGAGCAGTTGCCATACCATACTGTGACACAGTTGGTAAGGATACTCTCGATGGTGCAGCGGTAGAAATTCACCAGGATCTGAGGAGACAGATGGACCTTCTTTAGTCTCCTCAGGAAGAAGAGACGCTGGTGAGCCTTCTTTATCAGGGTGGAGGTGTTGAGGGTCCAGGAGAGGTCCTCAGAGATGTGGACACCCAGAAACTTGAAGCTGGTGACTTGCTCCACCTCAGTCTCGTTGATGAGGATGGGGGTGTGTGCGCCAGCTTTAGACTTCCTGAAGTCCACAATGAGTTCTTTGGTCTTCTTGGTGTTGAGAGCCAGGTTATTGTCATTGCACCACACTGTTAGGTGCTGGACCTCCTCCCTGTAGGCCGACTCATCGTTGTTGCTGATGAGACCGATCACCGTTGTGTCGTCTGCAAACTTAACAATGGTGTTTGAGCCATGTACAGGTGTGCAGTCGTAGGTGAAGAGGGAGTAAAGGAGGGGGCTCAGCACACAGCCTTGTGGAACGCCGGTGTTCAGGGTGAGGGTTGAGGAGGTGTGGTTGTGAAGCCTAACAGACTGCGGCCTGTTGGTCAGGAAGTCTAGAATCCAGTTGCAGAGGGAGGGGTTGATGCCCAGTTGCCTGAGTTTGGAGATCAGTTTGGAGGGGATGATGGTGTTGAATGCTGAGCTGAAGTCAATAAACAGCATTCTCACATAAGAGTTAGTCTTGTCGAGGTGGGACAGGGCGGAGTGAAGTGCCGTTGAAATGGCATCCTCTGTACTCCTGTTCTGCCGGTAGGCGAATTGAAAGGGGTCCAGTGTGGGTGGTAGGCAGGTCTTGAGTTGAGCTAAGACCAGCCTCTCGAAGCACTTCATGATGATGGGCGTGAGTGCCACTGGTCGGAAGTCATTTAAGCTCGTTGCAGTGGAGTGTTTTGGCACCGGCACGATGGAGGTGGTTTTGAAGCACGCGGGGACAGCTGCTTGGGCTAGGGACAGGTTGAATATGTCAGTCCAAACCTTAGTCAGCTGCACAGCGCAGGCCCTGAGGACGCGTCCGGGGATCCCATCAGGACCAGCAGCCTTGCGTGCGTTAGTCCTGCTCAGTGCCGCACACACGTCGGTGGGAGATAGAGTGAGGGGCTGGTGATCCGCAGGGAGCACAGCCTTGATGGCCACCTCCTTGTTGTCCCTGTCAAAGCGGCCGTAGAAGTGGTTCAGCTCATCAGGGAGGGAGGCGTCAACGGAGAGGGGTGAGGTGTTAGTTGGTTTGTAGTCTGTGATGGCCTGGATGCCCTGCCACATGCGTCGGGGGTCAGAGTTGTTTCTGAAGTGATCCTCTATCCTCAGCTTGTGGTTGTGCTTGGCCTTTTTGATGCCCCTCTGCAGATTAGCCCTGGATGAGCTATAGGCCCGAGCATCCCCTGATCTGAAGGCAATGTCGCGTGCCTTCAGCAGGAGTCGGACCTCACTGTTCATCCATGGCTTCTGATTAGGGAAAGTGGTGATCCGCTTGAGTGTGGTGACACTGCTGATGTTGGAATTGATGTAGTCCAAAACAGATGAGGCATATGAATCAATGTCCGTGTGGGAGTCATGGGTGGCCTGAGTGGCAAACACACCCCAGTCAGTGTTTCCAAAACGCTGCTGGAGCGCTGAGTCAGCTCCCTCTGGCCAGACCTTGACTGTCCTCACTGTAGGTTTCACTCGTTTGATGAGTGCTGAGTACTTGGGCAGTAGGAACAATGAGAGGTGGTCTGATTGACCTAGGTGGGGGAGGGGAACGGCTTTGTACGCATCAGCCATGCTGGTGTATACTTGGTCCAATGTCCTGTCTCCTCTGGTGGGGCATGAGACATTTCGGTGGAATTTGGGCAGTACAGTCTTTAAGTTGGAGTGATTGAAGTCACCCGCGACAATGAAGGCTGCCTCGGGATGCAGAGTCTGTTGTTTGCTAATGGCAGCATGCAGTTCTTTCATAGCAATCTTAGCATTAGCATCCGGGGGGATATAGGCTGCCGTGATAACAGTAGACGTGAACTCTCTGGGCAGATAGAAAGGTCTACACTTAACCATGAGAAACTCCAGGTTAGCTGAGCAGTGACTGTCGGTGATGGTAGTGTCCGTGCACCACGTCTTGTTCACATAAATGCACAAACCTCCACCTCTGGTCTTACCGGAGTCGCCTGCTGTTCTGTCCGCTCGGAGAACGCAGCGCCCTGCTAGCTCGATAGCGTTGTCGGGTACCTCGCTGTTGAGCCAGGTTTCAGTGAAAACCATGATGTTACATTCCTTAATCCATTTGTGGGTGGTGATCCGCAGCCGCAGTTCATCCATCTTGTTTGCCAGGGAACGAACATTTGCAAGGAAAAGGCTAGGTAGTGAGAGTCGGTGTGGAGTTAGCTTTAGCCTAGCTCTCAGCCCACCTCGGCTCCCTCGCCTGTGTTTTCGTTTCCGAGCCGGTCTGGGGCCTCTTCCGGTTGGTGTAGCGGAGTTAGCTGGACCCGCTGTTTTGCTAATCTCGGGTATATCGTCGATAAAGATGACTGGAGTGCCGGAACCGATGTCCAGAAGTTCTTGTCGGCTGTACGATATGTACGCTAAACTGTTTTTAGCGAGAATACTTAAGATAAACAAGCAAATAACTACTAGTTCGCAAACTCTGGAGAGACACTGAGCGTCGCGATGCATGCTCGCCGCCATCTTGGTAATGTGCTCGATGATAAAATCCATGATGGGACAATACGTCCAGATACCCCAACAATAAGAACAAATGACCGCATCACCTGACCTTTATCCTGACCTGGATCCCACCCCTGAGTGGATTCCTCCCTATCATGACAGTGATGATGACTATGATGACACTGATACAGTATAAATGAACAGTATAAAATGTGATCCCTTTTGCCAACCCCAGTATAAAATGCTTGCTACAACATAGAGTTTCTTCAACTCACAAAAACAGCTAACGCTGAGATAAGTTTTTCTGTTTGTTCGACTATGAAGTGATTGCCGAAAACTGTTTTCCAGGAAAGTAATTATGGATGCAAATGAATAAATTTTGTAATATACTTTAAGATCCTTAAAGGATCTAAGGGGGGATTGTAATGGCAAAAAATATATTTGTACTATTTTGTTTTAGTTTTATATGAAATGTATTGACCTTTCTGTGACCCAATGTACTTTGTTATTTTTAATTATGTGACTGAGGAAGAACCAAAACCGACTGCTCCTTCTCTTGTATCAAAGATGTTATGTGACCTTGGAACACTCCTAACTGCAGGCTGTGGTTTGAGATAGTGGCTCACAACGCCTACGCTTCTTTCCCAGCTTCTTGATCAGCAAACAGGTGCAAGATATGTTTACCCCTAGACCTATGACGTATGAGCATTGGAGTTAAGGATGGTCCTCTCCTCAGCCACAGCATCAGTATCTGAATCCACACTGTTGGTGAAGGAATGCTGATCCAGCTGACCAACGTTGTATATGCATTAAAACTCTCAACTGAGACCAAACAGCGTTTATTGATTTCCATAACACACTTAGATATCTTAGGGTGCACATAACACGTCTTCCCAAATGGTCAAGCGATAGGAATCTGCCTTTTAACGCAGGGCGGCCCGGATCGATTCCCGTCATGGCAAATGATGCTTGTAGAAAAATAAAATGAGTCCCAACGTGTGCAACAGAACAGTTCGAAATCTCTTTACATTTGCATTGTCATGAACATGACTTATATCAGGCTAGTGTGGAAATTGCATTGAATCGCAAGAAACAATTTCTCAAGTTGAGCACACGAATGCGTGTCTCGTTTATTTGACTAGCAAAAAACCACTGAAGCGTAAGATGGCGCTGTCCAGTAACCAAACAAGCATGGGGCACACCGTCATCACACACACAGATTATTTAAAGGGACTACGATCCCGGAACAGTCATACTTACATACATAACACATTAAACAACTGCATGAAATAACAGTGTGTAGAACCACACTTAAGAACAAGGGTGAATTATGTAAGTTACATTCACTACACTAGCTCATTTTTTCTTTGTTCATTTTAAGTTTAGAAACAATATTTCGTTTGTGACCATTTTTTTCTGCCGTTTTGACAACAGGCTCATGACGAAAGAACACAAGGCTGTCTGCTGATTGACGCTTGACTGTAGATTTTCGCTTTGTGTCAAAAGGACTCCCTAACGCACACTTTTTCAAAGGAGGTGAATTCATCAGATCTGTTTGAAACATTGCATTTTATCCATGCACGACGACTGCTTACGTACTCGCAGCACAGTTGCCCCATATAAATTGCCCATGAGCGCGGAGCTTGTCTTTGTCAACGTAACAACTTTGCTCCATCAGGGGGAAACGCCGGTTCGACGCCCCTGTAAGCACATCTTTCTCTTATTCCTTTGTTTCAGGCAAGCCACTGTGACGTCAGACGCCTTTACGCATACAGCTTTGCGATGCTTAGACAGTAATAACATAATTCATGTTTACATTTCTTTAATTTTCGACGCATTGTCGTTATTCGTGATGCATCAATGACCAATTCATTATATGGCAATGCAATGAAAAAAGCGTGTGGAAAACAGTGTTAATGACAGATTTGAGAAGCACATTTCTTCAATGTTGGCCGCATGGCATTCCTGTGCAGGTGACAATGGTAATTTTTCAAAACGACAAGGATATTTAAACACATGATTATTTGTTTGGTGTGCTCTATGGCCTCTGCTACAGACCTCATCGAAATGACACTTAGATATCTTAGGGTGCACATATCACGTCTTCCCAAATGGTCTAGCGGATAGGAATCTGCCTTGTAACGCAGGGCGTCCCGAGTTCGCTTCCCGTCATAGCAAATGGTTCTTGTAGAAAAATTAAATGAGTCCCAACGTGTACAACAGAACAGTTCGATATCTCTTTACATTTGCATCGTCATGAACATGACTTATATCAGGCTAGCTCATTTTTTCTTTGTTCATTTTAAGTTTAGAAACAATATTTCGTTCGTGACCATTTTTTTCTGCCGTTTTGACAACAGGCTCATGACGAAAGAACACAAGGCTGTCTGCTGATTGATGCTTGACTGTAGATTTTCGCTTTGTGTCAAAAGGACTCCCTAACGCACACTTTTTCAAAGTAGGTGAATTCATCAGATCTGTTTGAAACATTGCATTTTATCCATGCACGACGACTGCTTACATACTCGCAGCACAGTTGCCCCATATAAAATGCCCATGAGCGCGGAGCTTGTCTTTGTCAATGTAACAACTTTGCTCCATCAGGGGGAAACGCCGGTTCGACGCCCCTGTAAGCACATGTTTCTCTAATTCCTTTGTTTAAGGCAAGCCACTGTGACGTCAGACGCCTTTACGCAATACTATAATAACATAGAGATCTAATATATAATCTACTAAAATAATATAGAGATCTAATATATAACCTACTATAATAATATAGTACATCTCATATAGAATCTACTATAATAATATAATAGAGAGATCTAATATACAATCTACTATAATAATATAGAGATCTAACATACAATCTACTATAATAATTTAATCGATTATAATTATATAGAGATCTAATATATAAACTACTATCATAATATAATCTACTATAATAACATAGTGATCTAATATATAATCTACGATAATAATGTAGAGATCTAATATATAATCTACTATAATAATATAAGGATCTAATATATAATATACTATAATAATAGAGTACATATAATATATAAACTACTATAATAATATAATCTACTATAATAATATAGATATTTAATACATAATCTATTATAATAATATAGAGATCTAATATATAATCTACCATAATAATATAGTGCATCTAATATATAATCTACTAAAATAATATAATCTACTATAATAATATAGAGATCTAATATATAATCTACAATAATAACATAAAGATCTAATATATAATCTACTATAATAATATAGAGATCTAATATATAATCTCCTATAATAATATAATCTACCATAATAATATAGATATCTAATATATAATCTACTGTAATATCATAGTACTTCTATTATATATTCTACTATAATACTATTGTACATCTAATATAAAATCTACTATAATAATATAGAGATCTAATATATAATCTACTATAATAATTTAATCTGCTATAATAATATAGAGATCTTATAAATAATTTACTATAATAATATAATCTACTATAATAACATAGAGATCTAATATATAATCTACGATAATAATGTAGAGATCTAATATATAATCTACTATAATAATATAAGGATCTAATATATAATCTACTGTAATAATAGAGTACATATAATAGATAAACTACTATAATAATATAATCTACTATAATAATATAGAGATCTATTATATAATCGACATTAGTAATATAATGATCTAATACATAATCTACTATAATAATATACAGATCTAATATATAATCTAATATAATAATATAGAGATCTAATATATAATCTACCATAATAATATAGTGCATCTAATATATAATCTACTATAATAATATAATGTACTATAATAATATAGAGATCTAATATATAATCTACTATAATAACATAAAGATCTAATATATAATCTACTATAATAATATAGAGATCTAATATATAATCTCCTATAATAATATAATCTACCATAATAATATAGAGATCTAATATATAATCTACTGTAATATTGTAGTACATCTATTATATATTCTACTATAATAATATTGTACATCTAATATATAATCGACTATAATAATATAGTACATCTAATCTATAATCTACTATAATAATATAGAGATCTAATATATAATCTACTATAATAACATAGTACATCTAATATATAATCTACTTTAATAATATAGAGATCTAATATATAATCTGCTATAATAATATCGAGATGAAATATAGAATCTACTATAATAATATAGAACATCTAATATAGAATCTACTATAATAATATAATCTACTATAATAAAATAGATCTAATATATAATCAACTATGATAATATAGAGTTCAAATACATAATCTACTTTAGTAATATATTACATATAATATATAATCAACTATAATAATATAGAGATCTAATATATAATCTACTTTAATAATATAATGTACTATGATAATATAGAGATCTAATATATAATCTACTTTAATAATATAGAGATCTAATATATAATCTACTATAATAAAATAAAGATCTAATATATAATCTTCTAAAATAATATAGAGATCTAATATATAATCTACTATAATAATATAGTACATCTAACATATAATCTACTTTAATAATATAGTACATCTAATATATAATCTACTATAATAATATAAGGATCTAATATATAATCTACTGTAATAATAGAGTACATATAATAGATAAACTACTATAATAATATAATCTACTATAATAATATAGATATCTAATATATAATCTACTATAATAATATAGAGATCTATTATATAATCGACATTAGTAATATAATGATCTAATACATAATCTACTATAATAATATACAGATCTAATATATAATCTAATATAATAATATAGAGATCTAATATATAATCTACCATAATAATATAGTGCATCTAATATATAATCTACTATAATAATATAATGTACTATAATAATATAGAGATCTAATATATAATCTACTATAATAACATAAAGATCTAATATATAATCTACTATAATAATATAGAGATCTAATATATAATCTCCTATAATAATATAATCTACCATAATAATATAGAGATCTAATATATAATCTACTGTAATATTGTAGTACATCTATTATATATTCTACTATAATAATATTGTACATCTAATATATAATCGACTATAATAATATAGTACATCTAATCTATAATCTACTATAATAATATAGAGATCTAATATATAATCTACTATAATAACATAGTACATCTAATATATAATCTACTTTAATAATATAGAGATCTAATATATAATCTGCTATAATAATATCGAGATGAAATATAGAATCTACTATAATAATATAGAACATCTAATATAGAATCTACTATAATAATATAATCTACTATAATAAAATAGATCTAATATATAATCTACTATGATAATATAGAGTTCAAATACATAATCTACTTTAGTAATATATTACATATAATATATAATCAACTATAATAATATAGAGATCTAATATATAATCTACTTTAATAATATAATGTACTATGATAATATAGAGATCTAATATATAATCTACTTTAATAATATAGAGATCTAATATATAATCTACTATAATAAAATAAAGATCTAATATATAATCTTCTAAAATAATATAGAGATCTAATATATAATCTACTATAATAATATAGTACATCTAACATATAATCTACTTTAATAATATAGTACATCTAATATATAATCTACTATAATAATATAAGGATCTAATATATAATCTACTGTAATAATAGAGTACATATAATAGATAAACTACTATAATAATATAATCTACTATAATAATATAGATATCTAATATATAATCTACTATAATAATATAGAGATCTATTATATAATCGACATTAGTAATATAATGATCTAATACATAATCTACTATAATAATATACAGATCTAATATATAATCTAATATAATAATATAGAGATCTAATATATAATCTACCATAATAATATAGTGCATCTAATATATAATCTACTATAATAATATAATGTACTATAATAATATAGAGATCTAATATATAATCTACTATAATAACATAAAGATCTAATATATAATCTACTATAATAATATAGAGATCTAATATATAATCTCCTATAATAATATAATCTACCATAATAATATAGAGATCTAATATATAATCTACTGTAATATTGTAGTACATCTATTATATATTCTACTATAATAATATTGTACATCTAATATATAATCGACTATAATAATATAGTACATCTAATCTATAATCTACTATAATAATATAGAGATCTAATATATAATCTACTATAATAACATAGTACATCTAATATATAATCTACTTTAATAATATAGAGATCTAATATATAATCTGCTATAATAATATCGAGATGAAATATAGAATCTACTATAATAATATAGAACATCTAATATAGAATCTACTATAATAATATAATCTACTATAATAAAATAGATCTAATATATAATCAACTATGATAATATAGAGTTCAAATACATAATCTACTTTAGTAATATATTACATATAATATATAATCAACTATAATAATATAGAGATCTAATATATAATCTACTTTAATAATATAATGTACTATGATAATATAGAGATCTAATATATAATCTACTTTAATAATATAGAGATCTAATATATAATCTACTATAATAAAATAAAGATCTAATATATAATCTTCTAAAATAATATAGAGATCTAATATATAATCTACTATAATAATATAGTACATCTAACATATAATCTACTTTAATAATATAGTACATCTAATATATAATCTACTATAATAATATAGAGATCTAATATACAATCTACTATTATAATATAGTACTTCTAATATATAATCTACTCTAATAATATAGAGATCTAATATATAATCTACTAAAATAATATAGTACGTTGAATATATAATCTACGATAATAATATAATGTACATCTAATATATAATCGACTATAATAATATAGAGAACTAATATATAATCTACTCTAATAATATAGTTCGTCTAATATATAATGTACTATAATAATATCGAGATGAAATATAGATTCTGCTATAATAATATAGTACATATACTATATGATCAACTATAATAATATAGAGATCTAATATATAATCTACTTTAATAATATAATCTACTATGACAATATAGAGATCTAATATATAATCTACTTTAATAATATAGTACATCTAATATATAATCTACTCTAATAATATAGAGATCTAATATATAATCTACTATAATAATATAGAGATCTAATATATAATCTACTTTAATAATACAGTACATCTAATATATAATCTACTCTAATAATATAGAAATCTAATATATAATATAATATAATAATATAGAGATCTAATATATAATCTACTATAATAATATAGTACATGTAATATATAATCAACTATAATAATATAATCTACTACAATAAAATAAAATCGAATATATAATCTACTATAATAATATAGAGATCTAATATACAATCTACATTAATAATGTAGAGATCTAATATATAATCTACTATAATAATATAGTATATCTAATCTATAATCTACTATAATAATATAGAGATCTAACACATAATCTACTATAACAATAAAAAGATCTAATATATAATCTACTATAATAATATAGTACATCTAATGTATAATCTACTATAATAATATAAATATCTAATATATAATCTACGATAATAATATTGAGATGAAATATATAATCTACTGTAATAATATTGAGATCTAATATATAATCAACTATAATAATATTGTTCGTCTAATATATAATCTACTATAATAATATAGAGATCTAATATATAATCTACTATAATAAAATAAAGATCTAATATTTAATCTACTAAAATAATATAGAGATCTAATATATAATCTACTATAATAATATAGTAAATCAAATATATAATCGACTCTAATAATATAGAGATCTAATATAGAATCTACTATAATAATATAGAGATCTAATATAGAATCTACCATAATAATATAGTACATCTAATATATAATCTTCTCTAATAATATAGAGATCTAATATATAATCTACTATAATAATATAGTACATCTAATATATAATCTACTATAATAATATAGTACATCTAATGTATAATCTACTATAATAATATCAAGATCTAATATATAATCTACGATAATAATATCGAGATGAAATGTATAATCTACTATAATAATATAGTACATCTAATATATAATCTACTATAATAATATAGTACATCTAATGTATAATCTTCTATAATAATATAAAGATCTAATATATAATCTACGATAATAATATCGAGATGAAATGTATAATCTACTGTAATAATATTGAGATCTAATATATAATCTACATTAATAATATCGAGATCTAATATATAATCTACTATAATAATATAGAGATCTAATATATAATCTACTATAATAATATAGAGATCTAACATATAATCTACGATAATAATATAGTACATATAATATATAATCAACTATAATAATATAGAGATCTAATAATCAATCTACATTAATAATATAGACATCTAATATATAATCTACTATAATAATATAGGACATCTAATCTATAATCTACTATAATAATATAGTACATCTAATATAGAATCTACTGTAATAATATAATCTACTATAATAAAATAGAGATCTAATATATAATCTACGATAATAATATCGAGATCTAATATAGAATCTTCTACAATAATATTGAGATCTTATATATAATCTACTCTAATAATATAGTTCGTCTAATATATATATACTATAATAATAAAGAGATCTAATATAGAATCTACTATAATAATATAGTACATCTAATATATAATATACTATAATAATATAGAGATCTAACATATAATCTACGATAATAATATCGAGATGAAATATATAATCTACTATAATAATATAATCTACAATAATAATATAGTACATCTAACATATAATCGACTGTCATAAAAAAGAGATTTAATATATAATCTACTATAATAATATAGTACATATAATATATAATCAACTATAATAATATAGAGATCTAATATATAATTTACTTTAATAATATAGAGATCTAATATAATATCTACTATAATAATATAGTACATCTAACATATAATCTACTATAATAATATTGAGCTCTAATATATAATCTACTATAATAATATAGTTTGTCTAATATATAATCTACTATAATAATATAGAGATCTAATATATAATCTACTATAATAATATAGTGCATCTAATCTATAATCTACTATAATAATATAGAGATCTAACATATAATCTACTATAATAATATAGTACATATAATATATAATCAACTATAATAATATAGAGATCTAATATACAATCTACATTAATAATTTAGAGATCTAATATATAATCTACTATAATAATATAGTATATCTAATCTATAATCTACTATAATAATATAGAGATCTGATATATATTCTACTTTAATAATATAATCTACTATGATAATATAGAGATCTAATATATAATCTACTATAATAATATAGTACATCTAATCTATAATCTACTATAATAATATAGAGATCTAACACATAATCTACTATAACAATATAAAGATCTAATATATAATCTACTATAATAATATAGAGATCTAACATATAATCTACTATAATAATATAAAGATCTAGTATATAATCTACTATAATATTATAGTACATCTAATATATAATCTACTATAATAATATAATCTACTATAATAAAATAGATATCTAATATATAATCTACTATGATAATATATTACATATAATATATAATCAACTATAATAATATAGAGATCTAATATGTAATCTACTTTAATAATCTAATCTACTGTGATAATAAGGAGATCTAATATATAATCTACTATAATAATATAGTTTGTCTAATATATAATCTACTATAATAATATAGAGATCTAATAAACAATCTACTATAATAATATAGAGATCTAATATATAATCTACAATAATAATATAGTACATCTAATATATAATCTACTATAATAATATAAAGATCTAATATATAATCTACTATAATAATATAAAGATCTAATATATAATCTTCGATAATAATATCGAGATGCAATATATAATCTACTATATTAATATAGTTCGTCTAATATATAATCTACTATAATAATATAGAGATCTAATATATAATCTACTATAATAATATCGAGATGAAATATATAATCTACTATAATAAAATAGAGATCTAATATAGAATCTACTATAACAATATAAAGATCTAATATATAATCTACTATAATAATATAGAGATCTAATATACAATCTACATGAATAATTTAGAGATCTAATATATAATCTACTATAATAATATAGTATATCTAATCTATAATATACTATAATAATATAGAGATCTAACACATAATCTACTATAACAATATAAAGATCTAATATATAATCTACTATAATAATATAGAGATCTAACAAATAATCTACTATAATAATATAAAGATCTAGTATATAATCTACTATAATATTATAGTACATCTAATATATAATCTACTATAATAATATAGTACATCAAATATATAATCGACTCTAATAATATAGAGATCTAATATATAATCTACTATAATAATGTAGAGATCTAATATAGAATCTACAATAATAATTTATACATCTAATATCTCATCTACTATAATAATATAGATATCTAACATACAATCTACTATAATAATATAGTACATATAATATATAATCAACTATAACAATATAATCTACTACAATAAAATAAAATCTAATATATAATCTACTATAATAATACAGAGATCTAATATAGAATCTACTATAATAATATGGTACATCTAATATATAATCTACTATAATAACATAGAGATCTAATATATAAACTACTTCAATAATTTAGTACATCTAATATATAATCTATTCTAAAAATATAGAGATCTAATATATAATCTACTATAATAATATAGTACATATAATATATAATCAACTATAATAATATAGAGATCTAATATACAATCTACTATAATAATATAGTATATCTAATCTATAATCTACTATTATAATAATATAGAGATCTAACACATAATTTACTATAACAATATAAAGATCTAATATATAATCTACTATAATAATATAGTACATCGAATGTATAATCTACTATAATAATATAAATATCTAATATATAATCTACGATAATAATATTGAGATGAAATATATAATCTACTGTAATAATGTTGAGATCTAATATATAATCAACTATAATAATATTGTTCGTCTAATATATAATCTACTAAAATAATATAGAGATCTAATATATAATCTACTATAATAATATAGAGATCTAATATATAATCTACTGTAATAAAATAAAGATCTAAAATTTAATCTACTAAAATAATATAGAGATCTAATATATAATCTACAATAATGATATAGTACATCAAATATATAATCGACTCTAATAATATAGAGATCTATTATATAAACTACTATAATAATATAGAGATCTAATATAGAATCTACTATAATAATTTATACATCTAATATATAATCTACTATAATAATATAGAGATCTAATATAGAATCTACTATAATAATATAAAGATCTAATATAGAATCTACTATAATAATATAGTACATCTAATATATAATCTACTATAATAATATAGAGATCTAATATATAATCTTCTATAATAATATAGTACATCTAATATATAATCTACTATAATAATATAGTACATCTAATGTATAATCTACTATAATAATATAAAGATCTAATATATAATCTACGATAATAATATCGAGATGAAATGTATAATCTACTATAATAATATAGTACATCTAATATATAATCTACTATAATAATATAGTACATCTAATGTATAAACTTCTATAATAATATAAAGATCTAACATATAATCTACTATAATAACATAGTACATCTAATATATAATTTACTATAATAATATAGAGATCTAACATATAATCTACTATAATAATATAGTACATATAATATATAATCAACTATAACAATATAATCTACTACAATAAAATAAAATCTAATATATAATCTACTATAATAATATAGAGATCTAATATATATTCTACTATAATAATTTAGAGATCTAATATAGAATCTACTATAATAATATAGTGCATTTAATCTATAATCTACTATAATAATATAGAGATCTAACATATAATCTACTATAATAACATAGTACATCTAATATATAATCTACTATAATAATATAGAGATCTAACATATAATCTACTATAATAATATAGAGATCTAACATATAATCTACTATAATAACATAGTACATCTAATATATAATCTACTACAATAATATTGAGATCTAATATAGAATCTACTCTAATAATATAGTTCGTCTAATATATAATCTACTATAATAATATATAGATCTAATATATAATCTACTATAATAAAATAAAGATCTAATATTTAATCTACTAAAATAATATAGAGATTTAATATATAATATACTATAATAATATAGTACATATAATGTATAATCAACTATAATAATATAGAGATCTAATATACAATCTACATTAATAATTTAGAGATCTAATATATAATCTACTATAATAATATAGTATATCTAATCTATAAACTACTATAATAATATAGAGATCTAACACATAATCTACTATAACAATATAGAGATCTAATATAGAATCTACTATAATAATTTATACATCTAATATCTCATCTACTATAATAATATAGAGATCTAACATATAATCTACTATAATAATATAGTACATATAATATATAATCAACTATAACAATATAATCGACTACAATAAAATAAAATCTAATATATAATCTACTATAATAATATAGAGATCTAATATATAATCTACTATAATAATAGAGAGATCTAATATAGAATCTACTATAATAATAGAGAGATCTAATATAGAATCTACTATAATAATATAGTACATCTAATATATAATCTACTATAATAATATAGAGATCTAATATATAATCTACTATAATAATATAGAGATCTAACATATAATCTACGATAATAATATAGTACATATAATATATAATCAACTATAATAATATAGAGATCTAATAATCAATCTACATTAATAATATAGACATCTAATATATAATCTACTATAATAATATAGTACATCTAATCTATAATCTACTATAATAATATAGTACATCTAATATAGAATCTACTGTAATAATATAATCTACTATAATAAAATAGAGATCTAATATATAATCTACGATAATAATATCGAGATCTAATATAGAATCTTCTACAATAATATTGAGATCTTATATATAATCTACTCTAATAATATAGTTCGTCTAATATATATATACTATAATAATAAAGAGATCTAATATAGAATCTACTATAATAATATAGTACATCTAATATATAATATACTATAATAATATAGAGATCTAACATATAATCTACGATAATAATATCGAGATGAAATATATAATCTACTATAATAATATAATCTACAATAATAATATAGTACATCTAACATATAATCGACTGTCATAAAAAAGAGATTTAATATATAATCTACTATAATAATATAGTACATATAATATATAATCAACTATAATAATATAGAGATCTAATATATAATTTACTTTAATAATATAGAGATCTAATATAATATCTACTATAATAATATAGTACATCTAACATATAATCTACTATAATAATATTGAGCTCTAATATATAATCTACTATAATAATATAGTTTGTCTAATATATAATCTACTATAATAATATAGAGATCTAATATATAATCTACTATAATAATATAGTGCATCTAATCTATAATCTACTATAATAATATAGAGATCTAACATATAATCTACTATAATAATATAGTACATATAATATATAATCAACTATAATAATATAGAGATCTAATATACAATCTACATTAATAATTTAGAGATCTAATATATAATCTACTATAATAATATAGTATATCTAATCTATAATCTACTATAATAATATAGAGATCTGATATATATTCTACTTTAATAATATAATCTACTATGATAATATAGAGATCTAATATATAATCAACTATAATAATATAGTACATCTAATCTATAATCTACTATAATAATATAGAGATCTAACACATAATCTACTATAACAATATAAAGATCTAATATATAATCTACTATAATAATATAGAGATCTAACATATAATCTACTATAATAATATAAAGATCTAGTATATAATCTACTATAAAATTATAGTACATCTAATATATAATCTACTATAATAATATAATCTACTATAATAAAATAGATATCTAATATATAATCTACTATGATAATATAGAGATCTAATATATAATCTACTATAATAATATATTATATATAATATATAATCAACTATAATAATATAGAGATCTAATATATAATCTACTTTAATAATATAATCTACTATGATAATATAGAGATCTAATATATAATCAAATTTAATAATATAGAGATCCAATATATAATCTACTATAATAAAATAAAGATCTAATATATAATCTACTATAATAATATAGTTTGTCTAATATAAAATGTACTATAAAAATATAGAGATCTAATAAACAATCTACTATAATAATATAATACATCTAATATATAATCTACTATAATAATATTGAAATCTAATATATAATCTACTATAATAATAAAGTACATCTAATATATAATCTACTTTAATAATATAAATATCTAATATATAATCTACGATAATAATATCGAGATGAAATATATAATCTACTATAATAATATAGTACATCTAATCTATAATCTACTATAATAATATAGAGATCTAACACATAATCTACTATAACAATATAAAGATCTAATATATAATCTACTATAATAATATAGAGATCTAACATATAATCTACTATAATAATATAAAGATCTAGTATATAATCTACTATAATATTATAGTACATCTAATATATAATCTACTATAATAATATAATCTACTATAATAAAATAGATATCTAATATATAATCTACTATGATAATATAGAGATCTAATATATAATCTACTATAATAATATATTACATATAATATATAATCAACTATAATAATATAGAGATCTAATATATAATCTACTTTAATAATATAATCTACTATGATAATATAGAGATCTAATATATAATCTAATTTAATAATATAGAGATCCAATATATAATCTACTATAATAAAATAAAGATCTAATATATTATCTACTATAATAATATAGTTTGTCTAATATAAAATGTACTATAAAAATATAGAGATCTAATAAACAATCTACTATAATAATATAATACATCTAATATATAATCTACTATAATAATATTGAAATCTAATATATAATCGACTATAATAATATAGTACATCTAATATATAATCTACTTTAATAATATAAATATCTAATATATAATCTACGATCATAATATCGAGATGAAATATATAATCTACTATCATAATATAGTTCGTCGAATATATAATCTACTATAATAATATAGAGATCTAATATATAATCTACTATAATAAAATAGAGATCTAATATAGAATCTACTATAATAATATAGTACATCTAATATATAATCTACTATAATAATATAAAGATCTAATATATAATCTACTATAATAATATCGAGATCTAATATAGAATCTACTATAATAATATAGTACATCTAATATATAATCTACTATAATAATATAGAGATCTAATATATAATCTACTATAATAATATAGAGATCTAACATATAATCTACTATAATAATATAGTACATATAATATATAATCAAGTATAATAATATAGAGATCTAATATACAATCTACTATGATAATATAGAGATCTAATATATAATCTACTATAATAATATATTACATATAATATATAATCAACTATAATAATATAGAGATCTAATATATAATCTACTTTAATAATATAATCTACTATGATAATATAGAGATCTAATATATAATCTAATTTAATAATATAGAGATCCAATATATAATCTACTATAATAAAATAAAGATCTAATATATTATCTACTATAATAATATAGTTTGTCTAATATAAAATGTACTATAAAAATATAGAGATCTAATAAACAATCTACTATAATAATATAATACATCTAATATATAATCTACTACAATAATATTGAAATCTAATATATAATCGACTATAATAATATAGTACATCTAATATATAATCTACTTTAATAATATAAATATATAATATATAATCTACGATCATAATATCGAGATGAAATATATAATCTACTATCATAATATAGTTCGTCGAATATATAATCTACTATAATAATATAGAGATCTAATATATAATCTACTATAATAAAATAGAGATCTAATATAGAATCTACTATAATAATATAGTACATCTAATATATAATCTACTATAATAATATAAAGATCTAATATATAATCTACTATAATAATATCGAGATCTAATATAGAATCTACTATAATAATATAGTACATCTAATATATAATCTACTATAATAATATAGAGATCTAATATATAATCTACTATAATAATATAGAGATCTAACATATAATCTACTATAATAATATAGTACATATAATATATAATCAAGTATAATAATATAGAGATCTAATATAGAATCTACTATAATAATATAGTACATCTAATATATAATCTACTATAATAACATAGAGATCTAATATATAATCTACTTCAATAATATAGTACATCTAATATATAATCTATTCTATATAGTAGATTATGTATTAGATCTCTATATTATTAGAGGAGATTATATATTAGATGTACTATATTATTATATTAGATTCTATATTTCATCTTGATATTATTATAGTAGATTATATGTTAGATCTCTATATTATTATAGTAGATTATATATTAGATGTACTATGTTTTTATCGTATATTATATATTAGATCTCTATATTATTATAGTAGATTATATATTAGATGTACTATATCATTATAGTAGATTATATATTAGATCTCTATATTATTTTAGTAGATTAGATATAAGGTCTTTATTTTATTTTATTAGATTATTTTTTAGATCTCTATATTTTTAAAGTAGATTATATATTAGATCTCTATTTTATTATAGTAGATTATATTATTATAGTAGATTCTATGTTTCATCTCGATATTATTATAGTAGATTATATATTAGATCTCTATATTATTAAAGTAGATTATATATTAGGTCTCTATATTATTATAGTAGATTATATATTAGATGTACTAAATTATTATAGTAGATTCTATATTAGATCTCTATATTATTATAGTAGATTATATATTAGATCTCTATATTATTAGAGTAGATTATATATTAGATGTATTATATTATTATAGTAGATTCAATATTAGATCTCTATTTTATTATAGTAGATTATATTATTATAGTAGATTCTATATTAGATGTACTATATTATTATAGTAGAATCAATATTTCATCTCGATATTATTATCGTAGATTATATATTGACGATCCTCACTATTCTCTCCACTGCGAAGAACATCGAGTTCCATCTAGTTGCATTGGGCCGTATTAGCTGAAGTTTGCATGCATCTTCGATGGTTTCTGCAGCAGTAGCGGATCGCGCACTCTTATTCCATAGTGCCTGGCACTTTGAAAATGATGATCTGGACACTTTTTTGTAGGTCTCATTTGAGTTTGCCTTTCAAGCATCTACTGTTGACACCAGATTAAGAAGGTGGCATGCGCAACGCTGATGCTTGGGTAGATGATACTCAATGCCATCGCCTTCATCAAGCACACTTGTCACTTCTTGGAAGTTAACTTCACCCTCTTCCTCCTCTTGAATCTCCTCCTCATCTTCCTCACCTGAGCAGCTTGCTTCTTCAGTGTCAGTCACATTGTTGTTTTCGTCTTGTTGGGCTCCATAGACGTGGAATGCTTTTATAAAATTAGACCCGTTGTTCTAACGATCTTGTCACGAATCTGGTATTCTGCATGGATGTCATTTAATGCACCAGCTAAAACGTCAAACGTGTGAGAGCGTTTTAACTGCCTGCATGCTAGGGCTGCTGAGCGCCTGTCCAAACTGTCAGGATCAAGCCAGTGAGCTGTTACGCCAATGAAGCTGCGCCTCCTGGCGGTCCAGCAGTCTGTGGTGGTTGCGATGTATTCCACCTCCCTCATTGCCGCAATCACTTTCTTCTTCATAGTTTTGGTAGCTTCGGCTATACTTGACCGTAGAGTGGGACGTGACATGATGGTGGCATTGGGCTGGAGGTCCTGGATCAGGTCTTTGAATGCTTGTAGGTTCACCACACTGAATGGTTGAAGGCCTTCAATGACATACTTAATTACTGCTTTGTTTATGGTCACTTGTGACACTCGCTTGCTAGACATATCCAGCTTGAACTGCTTGGTAGCACTGCCAGGAGGTGTTTCGTGAAGCTTTCTCTTCTGTGAGCTGCTGTGACTCTGAGTCAATTTAGAGTAACTCTCTAACTGATGGGGATGCTTTCTCTGCAAGAAAGAGAAATATAATTTATAATATTTATATATTATATATTTTCCTAAATATAAAACTGTTAAACATAATTTCTCAATAACAATCTTATACACGTGGCTTCCCTTACAAAAAATAGAACTGCAGTGAAAAAGTTTTTTCGTGTCCAAAACATTGCATAATACTAACCAATACTAATCAATCATTAGTATTACAACAACTACGGTAATATTTAAGTGCAGTTATACTGTAATCATTACAACTGCAGTTGAACTGCAGTATTTTTTTGTAAGGATTGCACTGCAAAAAATGAAATATTAACAAGTGAAAATATCTTGTATTTGGTACAATAAGTCCAATACTGAGTAGAATTATCTTGAATTATTCCACTGGCAGATAATTTTGCTTATTTCAAGTTTTTTTTCCTGATTTTGGTCAATTTAATCTTGTTTTAAGAAAACAAGATTAACATATTTATTTACAAAAATAAGCAAAATTATCTGCCAGTGGAATAAGATGATACAAGATAATTCTGCTCAATATTGGACTAATTGTACCAAATACAAGATATTTTCACTTGATAAGATTTATTTCATTTTTTGCAGTGTGCCAGCAATTTGACATGGCGAGGAGGTCCAAGTTAGCAATGATAGCCAAGTTAGCTAACGTTTGCTCACTCTCAGTCCAAAATTATCCATCCCATCCTGACGATACCGCTAACGTTGCATTTAATTTCGTTAGCTAGCTACGTTATCATATTCATATCATATCATATATCATAAACCGACTGTTTCTTTATAACGTTACGTTATCGATAGCTAACGTTAACGTTGCCAGACTTAAGTGGAGTGGTGGTGGAGACGTGATTAACGTTAGCTTAGCTAGCTCTGTCGTTAGCTAACTTTAGCTAAATGAATGCACATAGTAACATTAAAGTTAGCTCACCTCAATATGTTTTCTCAAATTTGAGGGTGAATTTTTGAATGCCGAAATGTCGTTCACCAGTGGCAGGCAAAGAAGACATTTCAGCCGATAAGAATCTCCCTTGACTTCGGTGAATTCGAACATATACTTAAGATATGGCCATGGGTGATCCCTGTCCGTTTCATCATTTCTGGCGGCAGCGAGAGCATCTTCACCTGCTGCTTCTGCCATCTTCTTCAGTAGCAATGATGATGACGTGCTGCTGAGCGAGCGGGCCGTATCGTGGCAAATTGAGTTTGCGTGCTTTCTTTTAAAAAGGAAACTTTTTTTCCATCGGATTGGAAATGTAACGAATACTTGGGAGGGGGCATGGGGAAATGTATCGGAGTAAAAAGTAAACATTTTCGTAAAAATTGTAGTGTAGTAAGAGTGAAAGTAGGAGCAAATGAAAAATACTCAAGTAAAGTACAGATCCCCGAAAAAAATACTTAAGTAATGTAACGAAGTATTTTTACTTCGTTACTTACCACCCCTGCTAATATATAATCTACTATAATAATATAGAGATCTAATATAGAATCTACTATAATAATATAGTACATCTAATATATAATCTACTATAATAATATAGAAATCTAACATATAATCTACTATAATAATATAAAGATCTAATATATAATCTACTATAATAATATAAAGATCTAATATATAATCTACTATAATAATATATTACATATAATATATAATCAACTATAATAATATAGAGATCTAATATATAATCTACTATAATAATATAGAGATCTAATATATAATCTACTATAATAATATAGAGATCTAACATATAATCTACGATAATAATATAGTACATATAATATATAATCAACTATAATAATATAGAGATCTAATATACAATCTACTATAATAATATAGTACATATAATATATAATCAACTATAATAATATAGAGATCTAATAATCAATCTACATTAATAATATAGACATCTAATATATAATCTACTATAATAATATAGTACATCTAATCTATAATCTACTATAATCATATAGAGATCTAATATATAATCTACTATAATAACATAGTACATCTAATATATAATCTACTATAATAATATAGAGATCTAACATATAATCTACTATAATAATATCGAGATGAAATATAGAATCTACTATAATAATATAGTACATCTAATATAGAATCTACTGTAATAATATAATCTACTATAATAAAATAGAGATCTAATATATAATCTACGATAATAATATCGAGATCTAATATAGAATCTACTACAATAATATTGAGATCTTATATATAATCTACTCTAATAATATAGTTCGTCTAATATATATATACTATAATAATATAGAGATCTAATATAGAATCTACTATAATAATATAGTGCATATAATATAGAATCTACTATAATAATATAATATAATATAATAAAATAGAGATCTAATATTGAATCTACTATAATAATATAGTACATCTAATATATAATCTACTATAATAATATAGAGATCTAATATATAATCTACTATAATAATATATTACATATAATATATAATCAACTATAATAATATAGAGATGTAATATATAATCTACTATAATAATATATTACATATAATATATAATCAACTATGATAATATAGAGATGTAATATATAATCTACTATAATAATATAAAGATCTAGTATATAATCTACTATAATAATATATTACATATAATATATAATCAACTATAATAATATAGAGATCTGATATATATTCTACTTTAATAATATAATCTACTATGATAATATAGAGATCTAATATATAATCAACTATAATAATATAGTACATCTAATCTATAATCTACTATAATAATATAGAGATCTAACACATAATCTACTATAACAATATAAAGATCTAATATATAATCTACTATAATAATATAGAGATCTAACATATAATCTACTATAATAATATAAAGATCTAGTATATAATCTACTATAAAATTATAGTACATCTAATATATAATCTACTATAATAATATAATCTACTATAATAAAATAGATATCTAATATATAATCTACTATGATAATATAGAGATCTAATATATAATCTACTATAATAATATATTATATATAATATATAATCAACTATAATAATATAGAGATCTAATATATAATCTACTTTAATAATATAATCTACTATGATAATATAGAGATCTAATATATAATCAAATTTAATAATATAGAGATCCAATATATAATCTACTATAATAAAATAAAGATCTAATATATAATCTACTATAATAATATAGTTTGTCTAATATAAAATGTACTATAAAAATATAGAGATCTAATAAACAATCTACTATAATAATATAATACATCTAATATATAATCTACTATAATAATATTGAAATCTAATATATAATCTACTATAATAATAAAGTACATCTAATATATAATCTACTTTAATAATATAAATATCTAATATATAATCTACGATAATAATATCGAGATGAAATATATAATCTACTATAATAATATAGTACATCTAATCTATAATCTACTATAATAATATAGAGATCTAACACATAATCTACTATAACAATATAAAGATCTAATATATAATCTACTATAATAATATAGAGATCTAACATATAATCTACTATAATAATATAAAGATCTAGTATATAATCTACTATAATATTATAGTACATCAAATATATAATCGACTCGAATAATATAGAGATCTAATATATAATCTAATATAATAATATAGAGATCTAATATAGAATCTACTATAATAATATAGAGATCTAATATAGAATCTACTATAATAATATAGTACATCTAATGTATAATCTACTATAATAATATAGAGATCTAATATATAATCTACTATAATAATATAGTACATCTAATGTATAAACTACTATAATAATATAAAGATCTAATATATAATCTACGATAATAATATCGAGATGAAATGTATAATCTACTATAATAATATAGTACATCTAATATATAATCTACAATAATAATATAGTACATCTAATGTATAATATTCTATAATAATATAAAGATCTAATATATAATCTACGATAATAATATCGAGATGAAATGTATAATCTACTATAATAATATAGTACATATAATATATAATCAACTATAATAATAAAGATATCTAATATACAATCTACTATAATAATATAGTACATATAATATATAATCTACTGTAATAATATAGAGATGTAACATATAATCTACTATAATAATATCGAGATGAAATATAGAATCTACTATAATAATATAGTACATCTAATATAGAATCTACTGTAATAATATAATCTACTATAATAAAATAGAGATCTAATATATAATCTACGATAATAATATCGAGATCTAATATAGAATCTACTACAATAATATTGAGATCTAATATAGAATCTACTCTAATAATATAGTTCGTCTAATATATATATATACTATAATAATATAGTGATCTAATATATAATCTACTATAATAATATAGTACATCTAATATATAATATACTATAATAATATAGAGATCTAACATATAATCTACGATAATAATATCGAGATGAAATATATAATCTACTATAATAATATAATCTACTATAATAATATAGAGATCTAACACATAATCTACTATAATAATATAGTACATATAATATATAATCAACTATAATAATATAGAGATCTAATATACAATCTACATTAATAATTTAGAGATCTAATATATAATCTACTATAATAATATAGTATATCTAATCTATAATCTACTATAATAATATAGAGATCTAACACATAATTTACTATAACAATATAAAGATCTAATATATAATCTACAATAATAATATAGTACATCAAATATCTAATCGACTCTAATAATATAGAGATCTAATATATAATCTACTATAATAATATAGTACATCTAATATATAATCTACTATAATAATATAGTACATCTAATGTATAATATTCTATAATAATATAAAGATCTAATATATAATCTACGATAATAATATCGAGATGAAATGTATAATCTACTATAATAACATAGTACATATAATATATAATCAACTATAATAATAAAGAGATCTAATATACAATCTACTATAATAATATAGTACATATAATATATAATCTACTGTAATAATATAGAGATGTAACATATAATCTACTATAATAATATCGAGATGAAATATAGAATCTACTATAATAATATAGTACATCTAATATAGAATCTACTGTAATAATATAATCTACTATAATAAAATAGAGATCTAATATATAATCTACGATAATAATATCGAGATCTAATATAGAATCTACTACAATAATATTGAGATCTAATATAGAATCTACTCTAATAATATAGTTCGTCTAATATATATATATACTATAATAATATAGTGATCTAATATATAATCTACTATAATAATATAGTACATCTAATATATAATATACTATAATAATATAGAGATCTAACATATAATCTACGATAATAATATCGAGATGAAATATATAATCTACTATAATAATATAATCTACTATAATAATATAGAGATATAACACATAATCTACTATAATAATATAGTACATATAATATATAATCAACTATAATAATATAGAGATCTAATATACAATCTACATTAATAATTTAGAGATCTAATATATAATCTACTATAATAATATAGTATATCTAATCTATAATCTACTATAATAATATAGAGATCTAACACATAATTTACTATAACAATATAAAGATCTAATATATAATCTACAATAATAATATAGTACATCAAATATTTAATCGACTCTAATAATATAGAGATCTAATATATAATCTACTATAATAATATAGTACATCTAATATATAATCTACTATAATAATATAGTACATCTAATGTATAATCTACTAAAATAATATAGAGATCTAATATATAATCTACAATAATAATATAGTACATCAAATATATAATCGACTCGAATAATATAGAGATCTAATATATAATCTAATATAATAATATAGAGATCTAATATAGAATCTAATATAATAATATAGAGATCTAATATAGAATCTACTATAATAATATAGAGATCTAATATAGAATCTACTATAATAATATAGTACATCTAATGTATAATCTACTATAATAATATAGAGATCTAATATATAATCTACTATAATAATATAGTACATCTAATATATAATCTACTATAATAATATAGTACATCTAATGTATAAACTACTATAATAATATAAAGATCTAATATATAATCTACGATAATAATATCGAGATGAAATGTATAATCTACTATAATAATATAGTACATATAATATATAATCAACTATAATAATAAAGAGATCTAATATACAATCTACTATAATAATATAGTACATATAATATATAATCTACTGTAATAATATAGAGATCTAACATATAAACTACTATAATAATATCGAGATGAAATATAGAATCTACTATAATAATATAGTACATCTAATATAGAATCTACTGTAATAATATAATCTACTATAATAAAATAGAGATCTAATATATAATCTACGATAATAATATCGAGATCTAATATAGAATCTACTACAATAATATTGAGATCTAATATAGATCTACTCTAATAATATAGTTCGTCTAATATATATATATACTATAATAATATAGTGATCTAATATATAATCTACTATAATAATATAGTACATCTAATATATAATATACTATAATAATATAGAGATCTAACATATAATCTACGATAATAATATCGAGATGAAATATATAATCTACTATAATAATATAATCTACTATAATAATATAGAGATATAACACATAATCTACTATAATAATATAGTACATATAATATATAATCAACTATAATAATATAGAGATCTAATATACAATCTACATTAATAATTTAGAGATCTAATATATAATCTACTATAATAATATAGTATATCTAATCTATAATCTACTATAATAATATAGAGATCTAACACATAATTTACTATAACAATATAAAGATCTAATATATAATCTACAATAATAATATAGAACATCAAATATTTAATCGACTCTAATAATATAGAGATCTAATATATAATCTACTATAATAATATAGTACATCTAATATATAATCTACTATAATAATATAGTACATCTAATGTATAATCTACTAAAATAATATAGAGATCTAATATATAATCTACAATAATAATATAGTACATCAAATATATAATCGACTCGAATAATATAGAGATCTAATATATAATCTAATATAATAATATAGAGATCTAATATAGAATCTAATATAATAATATAGAGATCTAATATAGAATCTACTATAATAATATAGAGATCTAA
Organism: Argentina silus; assembly: GCF_951799395.1. Classification (NCBI taxonomy): domain Eukaryota; kingdom Metazoa; phylum Chordata; class Actinopteri; order Argentiniformes; family Argentinidae; genus Argentina; species Argentina silus. Next base: position 497,621 of record NC_139674.1, on the reverse strand, counting down.
TATAGAATCTACTATAATAATATAGTACATCTAATGTATAATCTACTATAATAATATAGAGATCTAATATATAATCTACTATAATAATATAGTACATCTAATATATAATCTACTATAATAATATAGTACATCTAATGTATAAACTACTATAATAATATAAAGATCTAATATATAATCTACGATAATAATATCGAGATGAAATGTATAATCTACTATAATAATATAGTACATCTAATATATAATCTACAATAATAATATAGTACATCTAATGTATAATATTCTATAATAATATAAAGATCTAATATATAATCTACGATAATAATATCGAGATGAAATGTATAATCTACTATAATAATATAGTACATATAATATATAATCAACTATAATAATAAAGAGATCTAATATACAATCTACTATAATAATATAGTACATATAATATATAATCTACTGTAATAATATAGAGATGTAACATATAATCTACTATAATAATATCGAGATGAAATATAGAATCTACTATAATAATATAGTACATCTAATATAGAATCTACTGTAATAATATAATCTACTATAATAAAATAGAGATCTAATATATAATCTACGATAATAATATCGAGATCTAATATAGAATCTACTACAATAATATTGAGATCTAATATAGAATCTACTCTAATAATATAGTTCGTCTAATATATATATATACTATAATAATATAGTGATCTAATATATAATCTACTATAATAATATAGTACATCTAATATATAATATACTATAATAATATAGAGATCTAACATATAATCTACGATAATAATATCGAGATGAAATATATAATCTACTATAATAATATAATCTACTATAATAATATAGAGATATAACACATAATCTACTATAATAATATAGTACATATAATATATAATCAACTATAATAATATAGAGATCTAATATACAATCTACATTAATAATTTAGAGATCTAATATATAATCTACTATAATAATATAGTATATCTAATCTATAATCTACTATAATAATATAGAGATCTAACACATAATTTACTATAACAATATAAAGATCTAATATATAATCTACAATAATAATATAGTACATCAAATATTTAATCGACTCTAATAATATAGAGATCTAATATATAATCTACTATAATAATATAGTACATCTAATATATAATCTACTATAATAATATAGTACATCTAATGTATAATCTACTAAAATAATATAGAGATCTAATATATAATCTACAATAATAATATAGTACATCAAATATATAATCGACTCGAATAATATAGAGATCTAATATATAATCTAATATAATAATATAGAGATCTAATATAGAATCTAATATAATAATATAGAGATCTAATATAGAATCTACTATAATAATATAGAGATCTAATATAGAATCTACTATAATAATATAGTACATCTAATGTATAATCTACTATAATAATATAGAGATCTAATATATAATCTACTATAATAATATAGTACATCTAATATATAATCTACTATAATAATATAGTACATCTAATGTATAAACTACTATAATAATATAAAGATCTAATATATAATCTACGATAATAATATCGAGATGAAATGTATAATCTACTATAATAATATAGTACATATAATATATAATCAACTATAATAATAAAGAGATCTAATATACAATCTACTATAATAATATAGTACATATAATATATAATCTACTGTAATAATATAGAGATCTAACATATAAACTACTATAATAATATCGAGATGAAATATAGAATCTACTATAATAATATAGTACATCTAATATAGAATCTACTGTAATAATATAATCTACTATAATAAAATAGAGATCTAATATATAATCTACGATAATAATATCGAGATCTAATATAGAATCTACTACAATAATATTGAGATCTAATATAGAATCTACTCTAATAATATAGTTCGTCTAATATATATATATACTATAATAATATAGTGATCTAATATATAATCTACTATAATAATATAGTACATCTAATATATAATATACTATAATAATATAGAGATCTAACATATAATCTACGATAATAATATCGAGATGAAATATATAATCTACTATAATAATATAATCTACTATAATAATATAGTACATCTAACATATAATCGACTGTAATAAAATAGAGATCTCATATATAATCTACTGTAATAATATTGAGATCTAATATATAATCTACATTAATAATATCGAGATCTAATGTATAATCTACTATAATAACATAGTACATCTAATATATATTCTACTATAATAATATAGAGATCTAACACATAATCTACTATAATAATATAGTACATATAATATATAATCAACTATAATAATATAGAGATCTAATATACAATCTACATTAATAATTTAGAGATCTAATATATAATCTACTATAATAATATAGTATATCTAATCTATAATCTACTATTATAATAATATAGAGATCTAACACATAATTTACTATAACAATATAAAGATCTAATATATAATCTACTGTAATAATATAGTACATCTAATGTATAATCTACTATAATAATATAAATATCTAATATATAATCTACGATAATAATATTGAGATGAATTATATAATCTACTGTAATAATATTGAGATCTAATATATAATCAACTATAATAATATTGTTCGTCTAATATATAATCTACTAAAATAATATAGAGATCTAATATATAATCTACTATAATAATATAGAGATCTAATATATAATCTACTATAATAAAATAAAGATCTAATATTTAATCTACTAAAATAATATAGAGATCTAATATATAATCTACAATAATGATATAGTACATCAAATATATAATCGACTCTAATAATATAGTACATCTAATGTATAATCTACTATAATAATATAGTACATCTAATGTATAATCTACTATAATAATATAAAGATCTAATATATAATCTACGATAATAATATCGAGATGAAATGTATAATCTACTATAATAATATAGTACATCTAATATATAATCTACTATAATAATATAGTACATCTAATGTATAATCTACTATAATAATATAAAGTTCTAATATATAATCTACGATAATAATATCGAGATGAAATGTATAATCTACTGTAATAATATTGAGATCTAATACATAATCTACTATAATAACATAGTACATCTAATATATAATCTACTATAATAATATAGAGATCTAACATATAATCTACTATAATAACATAGTACATCTAATATATAATCTACTATAATAACATAGAGATCTAACATATAATCTACTATAATAATATAGTACATATAATATATAATCAACTATAATAATATAGAGATCTAATATACAATCTACATTAATAATATAGAGATCTAATATATAATATACTATAATAATATAGAGATCTAACATCTAATCTACGATAATAATATCGAGATGAAATATATAATCTACTATAATAATATAATCTACTATAATAATATAGTACATCTAACATATAATCGACTGTAATAAAATAGAGATCTAATATATAATCAACTATAATAATATAGTACATATAATATATAATCAACTATAATAATATAGAGATCTAATATACAATATACATTAATAATACAGAGATCTAATATATAACCTACTATAATAATTTCGTACATCTAATCTATGAACTACTATAATAATATAGTACATCTAATATAGAATCTACTATAATAATATAATCTACTATAATAATAGAAAGATCTAATATATAATCTACAATAATAATATCGAGATGAAATGTATAATCTACTGTAATAATATTGAGATCTAATATATAATCTACATTAATAATATCGAGATCTAATATATAATCTACTATAATAATATAGTGCATCTAATCTATAATCTACTATAATAATATAGAGATCTAACATATAATCTACTATAATAACATAGTACATCTAATATATAATCTACTATAATAATATAGAGATCTAACATATAATCTACTATAATAATATAGTGCATCTAATCTATAATCTAGTATAATAATATAGAGATCTAACATATAATCTACTATAATAACATAGTACATCTAATATATAATTTACTATAATAATATAGAGATCTAACATATAATCTACTATAATAATATAGTACATATAATTTATAATCAACTATAATAATAAAGAGATCTAATATATTATCAACTATAATAATAAAGAGATCTAATATATAATCTACTATAATAATATAGTACATATAATATATAATCAACTATAATAATATTGAGATGAAATATATAATCTACTGTAATAATATAGAGATCTAATATATAATCTACTATAATAATATAGAGATCTAATATAGAATCTACTATAATAATTTATACATCTAATATCTCATCTAGTATAATAATATAGAGATCTAACATATAATCTACTATAATAATATAGTACATCTAATATATAATCAACTATAACAATATAATCTACTACAATAAAATAAAATCTAATATATAATCTACTATAATAATATAGAGATCTAATATAGAATCTACTATAATAATATAGAGATCTAATATAGAATCTACTATAATAATATCGTACATCTAATATATAATCTACTATAATAATATAGAGATCTAATATACAATCTACATTAATAATATAGAGATCTAATATAGAATCTACTACAATAATATTGAGATCTAATATAGAATCTACTCTAATAATATAGTTCGTCTAATATATATATATACTATAATAATATAGAGATCTAATATAGAATCTACTATAATAATTTATACATCTAATATATAATCTACTATAATAATATAGAGATCTAATATATAATCTACATTAATAATATCGAGATCTAATATATAATCTACTATAATAACATAGTACATCTAATATATAATCTATTATAATAATATAGAGATCTAACACATAATCTACTATAATAATATAGTACATATAATGTATAATCAACTATAATAATATAGAGATCTAATATACAATCTACATTAATAATTTAGAGATCTAATATAGAATCTACTATAATAATATAGTATATCTAATCTATAAACTACTATAATAATATAGAGATCTAACACATAATCTACTATAACAATATAAAGATCTAATATATAATCTACTATAATAATATAGTACATCTAATGTATAATCTACTTTAATAATATAAATATATAATATATAATCTACTATAATAATATAGTACATCAAATATATAATCGACTCTAATAATATAGAGATCTAATATATAATCTACTATAATAATATAGAGATCTAATATAGAATCTACTATAATAATTTATACATCTAATATCTCATCTACTATAATAATATAGAGATCTAACATATAATCTACTATAATAATATAGTACATATAATATATAATCAACTATAACAATATAATCTACTACAATAAAATCAAATCTAATATATAATCTACTATAATAATATAGAGATCTAATATATAATCTACTATAATAATTTAGAGATCTAATATAGAATCTACTATAATAATATAGAGATCTAATATATAATCTACTATAATAATATAGTACATCTAATATATAATCTATTATAATAATATAGTACATCTAATGTATAATCTACTATAATAATATAAAGATCTAATATATAATCTACGATAATAATATCGAGATGAAATGTATAATCTACTATAATAATATAGTACATCTAATATATAATCTACTATAATAATATAGTACATCTAATATATAATCTTCTATAATAAAATAAAGATCTAATATATAATCTACGATAATAATATCGAGATGAAATGTATAATCTACTGTAATAATATTGAGATCTAATATATAATCTACATTAATAATATCGAGATCTAATATATAATCTACTATAATAATATAGTGCATCTAATCTATAATCTACTATAATAATATAGAGATCTAACATATAATCTACTATAATAACATAGTACATCTAATATATAATCTACTATAATAATATAGAGATCTAACATATAATCTACTATAATAATATAGTACATATAATATATAATCAACTATAATAATAAAGAGATCTAATATACAATCTACATTAATAATATAGAGATCTAATATATAATCTACTATAATAATATCGAGATGAAATATACAATCTACTATAATAATATAGTACATCTAATATAGAATCTACTGTAATAATATAATCTACTATAATAAAATAGAGATCTAATATATAATCTACGATAATAATATCGAGATCTAATATAGAATCTACTACAATAATATTGAGATCTAATATAGATTCTACTGTAATAATATAGTTCGTCTAATATATAATCTACTATAATAATATATAGATCTAATATATAATCTACTATAATAAAATAAAGATCTAAGATTTAATCTACTAAAATAATATAGAGATTTAATATATAATCTACTATAATAAAATAAAGATCTAATATTTAATCTACTAAAATAATATAGAGCTCTAATATATAATCTACAATAATAATATAGTACATCAAATATATAATCGACTCTAATAATATAGAGATCTAATATATAATCTACTATAATAATATAGAGATCTAATATAGAATGTACTATAATAATTTATACATCTAATATATAATCTACTATAATAATATAGAGATCTAATATATAATCTACTATAATAATATAGAGATCTAATATAGAATCTACTATAATAATATAGAGATCTAATATAGAATCTACTATAATAATATAAAGATCTAATATATAATCTACGATAATAATATCGAGATGAAATTTATAATCTACTGTAATAATATTGAGATCTAATACATAATCTACTATAATAATATAGAGATCTAACATATAATCTACTATAATAACATAGTACATCTAATATATAATCTACTATAATAATATAGAGATCTAACATATAATCTACTATAATAATATAGTACATATAATATATAATCAACTATAATAATAAAGAGATCTAATATACAATCTACTATAATAATATAGTACATATAATATATAATCAACTATAATAATATAGAGATCTAATATACAATCTACATTAATAATATAGAGATCTAATATATAATATACTATAATAATATAGAGATCTAACATCTAATCTACGATAATAATATCGAAATGAAATATATAATCTACTATAATAATATAATCTACTATAATAATATAGTACATCTAACATATAATCGACTGTAATAAAATAGAGATCTAATATATAATCAACTATAATAATATAGTACATATAATATATAATCAACTATAATAATATAGAGATCTAATATACAATCTACATTAATAATATAGAGATCTAATATATAACCTACTATAATAATATAGTACATCTAATCTATAAGCTACTATAATAATATAGTACATCTAATATAGAATCTACTATAATAATATAATCTACTATAATAATAGAAAGATCTAATATATAATCTACAATAATAATATCGAGATGAAATGTATAATCTACTGTAATAATATTGAGATCTAATATATAATCTACATTAATAATATCGAGATCTAATATATAATCTACTATAATAAAATAGTACATCTAATATATAATCTACTATAATAATATAGAGATCTAACACATAATCTACTATAATAATATAGTACATATAATGTATAATCAACTATAATAATATAGAGATCTAATATACAATCTACATTAATAATTTAGAGATCTAATATATAATCTACTATAATAATATAGTATATCTAATCTATAAACTACTATAATAATATAGAGATCTAACACATAATCTACTATAACAATATAAAGATCTTATATATAATCGACTCTAATAATATAGAGATCTAATATATAATCTACTATAATAATATAGAGATCTAATATAGAATCTACTATAATAATTTATACATCTAATATCTCATCTACTATAATAATATAGAGATCTAACATATAATCTACTATAATAATATAGTACATATAATATATAATCAACTATAACAATTTTATATACTACAATAAAATAAAATCTAATATATAATCTACTATAATAATATAGAGATCTAATATATAATCTACTATAATAATATAGTACATCTAATATATAATCTACTATAATAATATAGTACATCTAATGTATAATCTACTATAATAATATAAATATATAATATATAATCTACTATAATAATATAGTACATCAAATATATAATCGACTCTAATAATATAGAGATCTAATATATAATCTACTATAATAATATAGAGATCTAATATAGAATCTACTATAATAATTTATACATCTAATATCTCATCTACTATAATAATATAGAGATCTAACATATAATCTACTATAATAATATAGAGATCTAATATATAATCTACTATAATAATTTAGAGATCTAATATAGAATCTACTATAATAATATAGAGATCTAATATATAATCTACTATAATAATATAGTACATCTAATATATAATCTACTATAATAATATAGTACATCTAATGTATAATCTACTATAATAATATAAAGATCTAATATATAATCTACGATAATAATATCGAGATGAAATGTATAATCTACTATAATAATATAGTACATATAATATATAATCTACTGTAATAATATAGAGATCTAACATATAATCTACTATAATAATATCGAGATGAAATATAGAATCTACTATAATAATATAGTACATCTAATATAGAATCTACTGTAATAATATAATCTACTATAATAAAATAGAGATCTAATATATAATCTACGATAATAATATCGAGATCTAATATAGAATCTACTACAATAATATTGAGATCTAATATAGAATCTACTCTAATAATATAGTTCGTCTAATATATATATATACTATAATAATATAGTGATCTAATATATAATCTACTATAATAATATAGTACATCTAATATATAATATACTATAATAATATAGAGATCTAACATATAATCTACGATAATAATATCGAGATGAAATATATAATCTACTATAATAATATAATCTACTATAATAATATAGTACATCTAACATATAATCGACTGTAATAAAATAGAGATCTCATATATAATCTACTGTAATAATATTGAGATCTAATATATAATCTACATTAATAATATCGAGATCTAACATATAATCTACTATAATAATATAGTGCATCTAATCTATAATCTAGTATAATAATATAGAGATCTAACATATAATCTACTATAATAACATAGTACATCTAATATATAATTTACTATAATAATATAGAGATCTAACATATAATCTACTATAATAATATAGTACATATAATTTATAATCAACTATAATAATAAAGAGATCTAATATATTATCAACTATAATAATAAAGAGATCTAATATATAATCTACTATAATAATATAGTACATATAATATATAATCAACTATAATAATATTGAGATGAAATATATAATCTACTGTAATAATATAGAGATCTAATATATAATCTACTATAATAATATAGAGATCTAATATAGAATCTACTATAATAATTTATACATCTAATATCTCATCTAGTATAATAATATAGAGATCTAACATATAATCTACTATAATAATATAGTACATCTAATATATAATCAACTATAACAATATAATCTACTACAATAAAATAAAATCTAATATATAATCTACTATAATAATATAGAGATCTAATATAGAATCTACTATAATAATATAGAGATCTAATATAGAATCTACTATAATAATATCGTACATCTAATATATAATCTACTATAATAATATAGAGATCTAATATACAATCTACATTAATAATATAGAGATCTAATATAGAATCTACTACAATAATATTGAGATCTAATATAGAATCTACTCTAATAATATAGTTCGTCTAATATATATATATACTATAATAATATAGAGATCTAATATAGAATCTACTATAATAATTTATACATCTAATATATAATCTACTATAATAATATAGAGATCTAATATATAATCTACATTAATAATATCGAGATCTAATATATAATCTACTATAATAACATAGTACATCTAATATATAATCTATTATAATAATATAGAGATCTAACACATAATCTACTATAATAATATAGTACATATAATGTATAATCAACTATAATAATATAGAGATCTAATATACAATCTACATTAATAATTTAGAGATCTAATATATAATCTACTATAATAATATAGTATATCTAATCTATAAACTACTATAATAATATAGAGATCTAACACATAATCTACTATAACAATATAAAGATCTAATATATAATCTACTATAATAATATAGTACATCTAATGTATAATCTACTATAACAATATAAATATATAATATATAATCTACTATAATAATATAGTACATCAAATATATAATCGACTCTAATAATATAGAGATCTAATATATAATCTACTATAATAATATAGAGATCTAATATAGAATCTACTATAATAATTTATACATCTAATATCTCATCTACTATAATAATATAGAGATCTAACATATAATCTACTATAATAATATAGTACATATAATATATAATCAACTATAACAATATAATCTACTACAATAAAATAAAATCTAATATATAATCTACTATAATAATATAGAGATCTAATATATAATCTACTATAATAATTTAGAGATCTAATATAGAATCTACTATAATAATATAGAGATCTAATATATAATCTACTATAATAATATAGTACATCTAATATATAATCTACTATAATAATATAGTACATCTAATGTATAATCTACTATAATAATATAAAGATCTAATATATAATCTACGATAATAATATCGAGATGAAATGTATAATCTACTATAATAATATAGTACATCTAATATATAATCTACTATAATAATATAGTACATCTAATATATAATCTTCTATAATAAAATAAAGATCTAATATATAATCTACGATAATAATATCGAGATGAAATGTATAATCTACTGTAATAATATTGAGATCTAATATATAATCTACATTAATAATATCGAGATCTAATATATAATCTACTATAATAATATAGTGCATCTAATCTATAATCTACTATAATAATATAGAGATCTAACATATAATCTACTATAATAACATAGTACATCTAATATATAATCTACTATAATAATATAGAGATCTAACATATAATCTACTATAATAATATAGTACATATAATATATAATCAACTATAATAATAAAGAGATCTAATATACAATCTACATTAATAATATAGAGATCTAATATATAATCTACTATAATAATATCGAGATGAAATATAGAATCTACTATAATAATATAGTACATCTAATATAGAATCTACTGTAATAATATAATCTACTATAATAAAATAGAGATCTAATATATAATCTACGATAATAATATCGAGATCTAATATAGAATCTACTACAATAATATTGAGATCTAATATAGATTCTACTGTAATAATATAGTTCGTCTAATATATAATCTACTATAATAATATATAGATCTAATATATAATCTACTATAATAAAATAAAGATCTAAGATTTAATCTACTAAAATAATATAGAGATTTAATATATAATCTACTATAATAAAATAAAGATCTAATATTTAATCTACTAAAATAATATAGAGCTCTAATATATAATCTACAATAATAATATAGTACATCAAATATATAATCGACTCTAATAATATAGAGATCTAATATATAATCTACTATAATAATATAGAGATCTAATATAGAATGTACTATAATAATTTATACATCTAATATATAATCTACTATAATAATATAGAGATCTAATATATAATCTACTATAATAATATAGAGATCTAATATAGAATCTACTATAATAATATAGAGATCTAATATAGAATCTACTATAATAATATAAAGATCTAATATATAATCTACGATAATAATATCGAGATGAAATTTATAATCTACTGTAATAATATTGAGATCTAATACATAATCTACTATAATAATATAGAGATCTAACATATAATCTACTATAATAACATAGTACATCTAATATATAATCTACTATAATAATATAGAGATCTAACATATAATCTACTATAATAATATAGTACATATAATATATAATCAACTATAATAATAAAGAGATCTAATATACAATCTACTATAATAATATAGTACATATAATATATAATCAACTATAATAATATAGAGATCTAATATACAATCTACATTAATAATATAGAGATCTAATATATAATATACTATAATAATATAGAGATCTAACATCTAATCTACGATAATAATATCGAAATGAAATATATAATCTACTATAATAATATAATCTACTATAATAATATAGTACATCTAACATATAATCGACTGTAATAAAATAGAGATCTAATATATAATCAACTATAATAATATAGTACATATAATATATAATCAACTATAATAATATAGAGATCTAATATACAATCTACATTAATAATATAGAGATCTAATATATAACCTACTATAATAATATAGTACATCTAATCTATAAGCTACTATAATAATATAGTACATCTAATATAGAATCTACTATAATAATATAATCTACTATAATAATAGAAAGATCTAATATATAATCTACAATAATAATATCGAGATGAAATGTATAATCTACTGTAATAATATTGAGATCTAATATATAATCTACATTAATAATATCGAGATCTAATATATAATCTACTATAATAAAATAGTACATCTAATATATAATCTACTATAATAATATAGAGATCTAACACATAATCTACTATAATAATATAGTACATATAATGTATAATCAACTATAATAATATAGAGATCTAATATACAATCTACATTAATAATTTAGAGATCTAATATATAATCTACTATAATAATATAGTATATCTAATCTATAAACTACTATAATAATATAGAGATCTAACACATAATCTACTATAACAATATAAAGATCTTATATATAATCGACTCTAATAATATAGAGATCTAATATATAATCTACTATAATAATATAGAGATCTAATATAGAATCTACTATAATAATTTATACATCTAATATCTCATCTACTATAATAATATAGAGATCTAACATATAATCTACTATAATAATATAGTACATATAATATATAATCAACTATAACAATTTTATATACTACAATAAAATAAAATCTAATATATAATCTACTATAATAATATAGAGATCTAATATATAATCTACTATAATAATATAGTACATCTAATATATAATCTACTATAATAATATAGTACATCTAATGTATAATCTACTATAATAATATAAATATATAATATATAATCTACTATAATAATATAGTACATCAAATATATAATCGACTCTAATAATATAGAGATCTAATATATAATCTACTATAATAATATAGAGATCTAATATAGAATCTACTATAATAATTTATACATCTAATATCTCATCTACTATAATAATATAGAGATCTAACATATAATCTACTATAATAATATAGAGATCTAATATATAATCTACTATAATAATTTAGAGATCTAATATAGAATCTACTATAATAATATAGAGATCTAATATATAATCTACTATAATAATATAGTACATCTAATATATAATCTACTATAATAATATAGTACATCTAATGTATAATCTACTATAATAATATAAAGATCTAATATATAATCTACGATAATAATATCGAGATGAAATGTATAATCTACTATAATAATATAGTACATATAATATATAATCTACTGTAATAATATAGAGATCTAACATATAATCTACTATAATAATATCGAGATGAAATATAGAATCTACTATAATAATATAGTACATCTAATATAGAATCTACTGTAATAATATAATCTACTATAATAAAATAGAGATCTAATATATAATCTACGATAATAATATCGAGATCTAATATAGAATCTACTACAATAATATTGAGATCTAATATAGAATCTACTCTAATAATATAGTTCGTCTAATATATATATATACTATAATAATATAGTGATCTAATATATAATCTACTATAATAATATAGTACATCTAATATATAATATACTATAATAATATAGAGATCTAACATATAATCTACGATAATAATATCGAGATGAAATATATAATCTACTATAATAATATAATCTACTATAATAATATAGTACATCTAACATATAATCGACTGTAATAAAATAGAGATCTCATATATAATCTACTGTAATAATATTGAGATCTAATATATAATCTACATTAATAATATCGAGATCTAACATATAATCTACTATAATAATATAGTGCATCTAATCTATAATCTAGTATAATAATATAGAGATCTAACATATAATCTACTATAATAACATAGTACATCTAATATATAATTTACTATAATAATATAGAGATCTAACATATAATCTACTATAATAATATAGTACATATAATTTATAATCAACTATAATAATAAAGAGATCTAATATATTATCAACTATAATAATAAAGAGATCTAATATATAATCTACTATAATAATATAGTACATATAATATATAATCAACTATAATAATATTGAGATGAAATATATAATCTACTGTAATAATATAGAGATCTAATATATAATCTACTATAATAATATAGAGATCTAATATAGAATCTACTATAATAATTTATACATCTAATATCTCATCTAGTATAATAATATAGAGATCTAACATATAATCTACTATAATAATATAGTACATCTAATATATAATCAACTATAACAATATAATCTACTACAATAAAATAAAATCTAATATATAATCTACTATAATAATATAGAGATCTAATATAGAATCTACTATAATAATATAGAGATCTAATATAGAATCTACTATAATAATATCGTACATCTAATATATAATCTACTATAATAATATAGAGATCTAATATACAATCTACATTAATAATATAGAGATCTAATATAGAATCTACTACAATAATATTGAGATCTAATATAGAATCTACTCTAATAATATAGTTCGTCTAATATATATATATACTATAATAATATAGAGATCTAATATAGAATCTACTATAATAATTTATACATCTAATATATAATCTACTATAATAATATAGAGATCTAATATATAATCTACATTAATAATATCGAGATCTAATATATAATCTACTATAATAACATAGTACATCTAATATATAATCTATTATAATAATATAGAGATCTAACACATAATCTACTATAATAATATAGTACATATAATGTATAATCAACTATAATAATATAGAGATCTAATATACAATCTACATTAATAATTTAGAGATCTAATATATAATCTACTATAATAATATAGTATATCTAATCTATAAACTACTATAATAATATAGAGATCTAACACATAATCTACTATAACAATATAAAGATCTAATATATAATCTACTATAATAATATAGTACATCTAATGTATAATCTACTATAACAATATAAATATATAATATATAATCTACTATAATAATATAGTACATCAAATATATAATCGACTCTAATAATATAGAGATCTAATATATAATCTACTATAATAATATAGAGATCTAATATAGAATCTACTATAATAATTTATACATCTAATATCTCATCTACTATAATAATATAGAGATCTAACATATAATCTACTATAATAATATAGTACATATAATATATAATCAACTATAACAATATAATCTACTACAATAAAATAAAATCTAATATATAATCTACTATAATAATATAGAGATCTAATATATAATCTACTATAATAATTTAGAGATCTAATATAGAATCTACTATAATAATATAGAGATCTAATATATAATCTACTATAATAATATAGTACATCTAATATATAATCTACTATAATAATATAGTACATCTAATGTATAATCTACTATAATAATATAAAGATCTAATATATAATCTACGATAATAATATCGAGATGAAATGTATAATCTACTATAATAATATAGTACATCTA
Source organism: Argentina silus (assembly GCF_951799395.1). Lineage (NCBI taxonomy): Eukaryota > Metazoa > Chordata > Actinopteri > Argentiniformes > Argentinidae > Argentina > Argentina silus. The sequence continues at coordinate 481,563 of NC_139674.1, read as the reverse complement.
ATATATAATCTACTATAATAATATAGTACATCTAATATATAATCTTCTATAATAAAATAAAGATCTAATATATAATCTACGATAATAATATCGAGATGAAATGTATAATCTACTGTAATAATATTGAGATCTAATATATAATCTACATTAATAATATCGAGATCTAATATATAATCTACTATAATAATATAGTGCATCTAATCTATAATCTACTATAATAATATAGAGATCTAACATATAATCTACTATAATAACATAGTACATCTAATATATAATCTACTATAATAATATAGAGATCTAACATATAATCTACTATAATAATATAGTACATATAATATATAATCAACTATAATAATAAAGAGATCTAATATACAATCTACATTAATAATATAGAGATCTAATATATAATCTACTATAATAATATCGAGATGAAATATAGAATCTACTATAATAATATAGTACATCTAATATAGAATCTACTGTAATAATATAATCTACTATAATAAAATAGAGATCTAATATATAATCTACGATAATAATATCGAGATCTAATATAGAATCTACTACAATAATATTGAGATCTAATATAGATTCTACTGTAATAATATAGTTCGTCTAATATATAATCTACTATAATAATATATAGATCTAATATATAATCTACTATAATAAAATAAAGATCTAATATTTAATCTACTAAAATAATATAGAGATTTAATATATAATCTACTATAATAAAATAAAGATCTAATATTTAATCTACTAAAATAATATAGAGCTCTAATATATAATCTACAATAATAATATAGTACATCAAATATATAATCGACTCTAATAATATAGAGATCTAATATATAATCTACTATAATAATATAGAGATCTAATATAGAATGTACTATAATAATTTATACATCTAATATATAATCTACTATAATAATATAGAGATCTAATATATAATCTACTATAATAATATAGAGATCTAATATAGAATCTACTTTCATAATATAGAGATCTAATATAGAATCTACTATAATAATATAGTACATCTAATATATAATCTACTATAATAATATAGAGATCTAATATATAATCTACTCTAATAATATAGTACATCTAATGTATAATCTACTATAATAATATAAAGATCTAATATATAATCTACGATAATAATATCGAGATGAAATGTATAATCTACTATAATAATATAGTACATCTAATATATAATCTACTATAATAATATAGTACATCTAATGTATAATCTACTATAATAATATAAAGATCTAATATATAATCTATGATAATAATATCGAGATGAAATTTATAATCTACTGTAATAATATTGAGATCTAATACATAATCTACATTAATAATATCGAGATCTAATATATAATCTACTATAATAATATAGTGCATCTAATCTATAACCTACTATAATAATATAGAGATCTAACATATAATCTACTATAATAACATAGTACATCTAATATATAATCTACTATAATAATATAGAGATCTAACATATAATCTACTATAATAACATAGTACATCTAATATATAATCTACTATAATAATATAGAGATCTAACATATAATCTACTATAATAATATAGTACATATAATATATAATCAACTATAATAATAAAGAGATCTAATATACAATCTACTATAATAATATAGTACATATAATATATAATCAACTATAATAATATAGAGATCTAATATACAATCTACATTAATAATATAGAGATCTAATATATAATATACTATAATAATATAGAGATCTAACATCTAATCTACGATAATAATATCGAAATGAAATATATAATCTACTATAATAATATAATCTACTATAATAATATAGTACATCTAACATATAATCGACTGTAATAAAATAGAGATCTAATATATAATCAACTATAATAATATAGTACATATAATATATAATCAACTATAATAATATAGAGATCTAATATACAATCTACATTAATAATATAGAGATCTAATATATAACCTACTATAATAATATAGTACATCTAATCTATAAGCTACTATAATAATATAGTACATCTAATATAGAATCTACTATAATAATATAATCTACTATAATAATAGAAAGATCTAATATATAATCTACAATAATAATATCGAGATGAAATGTATAATCTACTGTAATAATATTGAGATCTAATATATAATCTACATTAATAATATCGAGATCTAATATATAATCTACTATAATAAAATAGTACATCTAATATATAATCTACTATAATAATATAGAGATCTAACACATAATCTACTATAATAATATAGTACATATAATGTATAATCAACTATAATAATATAGAGATCTAATATACAATCTACATTAATAATTTAGAGATCTAATATAGAATCTACTATAATAATTTATACATCTAATATCTCATCTACTATAATAATATAGAGATCTAACATATAATCTACTATAATAATATAGTACATATAATATATAATCAACTATAACAATTTTATATACTACAATAAAATAAAATCTAATATATAATCTACTATAATAATATAGAGATCTAATATATAATCTACTATAATAATATAGTACATCTAATATATAATCTACTATAATAATATAGTACATCTAATGTATAATCTACTATAATAATATAAATATATAATATATAAACTACTATAATAATATAGTACATCAAATATATAATCGACTCTAATAATATAGAGATCTAATATATAATCTACTATAATAATATAGAGATCTAATATAGAATCTACTATAATAATTTATACATCTAATATCTCATCTACTATAATAATATAGAGATCTAACATATAATCTACTATAATAATATCGAGATGAAATTTATAATCTACTGTAATAATATTGAGATCTAATACATAATCTACATTAATAATATCGAGATCTAATATATAATCTACTATAATAATATAGTGCATCTAATCTATAACCTACTATAATAATATAGAGATCTAACATATAATCTACTATAATAACATAGTACATCTAATATATAATCTACTATAATAATATAGAGATCTAACATATAATCTACTATAATAACATAGTACATCTAATATATAATCTACTATAATAATATAGAGATCTAACATATAATCTACTATAATAATATAGTACATATAATATATAATCAACTATAATAATAAAGAGATCTAATATACAATCTACTATAATAATATAGTACATATAATATATAATCAACTATAATAATATAGAGATCTAATATACAATCTACATTAATAATATAGAGATCTAATATATAATATACTATAATAATATAGAGATCTAACATCTAATCTACGATAATAATATCGAAATGAAATATATAATCTACTATAATAATATAATCTACTATAATAATATATTACATCTAACATATAATCGACTGTAATAAAATAGAGATCTAATATATAATCAACTATAATAATATAGTACATATAATATATAATCAACTATAATAATATAGAGATCTAATATACAATCTACATTAATAATATAGAGATCTAATATATAACCTACTATAATAATATAGTACATCTAATCTATAAGCTACTATAATAATATAGTACATCTAATATAGAATCTACTATAATAATATAATCTACTATAATAATAGAAAGATCTAATATATAAACTACTATAATAATATAGAGATCTAACACATAATCTACTATAACAATATAAAGATCTTATATATAATCGACTCTAATAATATAGAGATCTAATATATAATCTACTATAATAATATAGAGATCTAATATAGAATCTACTATAATAATTTATACATCTAATATCTCATCTACTATAATAATATAGAGATCTAACATATAATCTACTATAATAATATAGTACATATAATATATAATCAACTATAACAATTTTATATACTACAATAAAATAAAATCTAATATATAATCTACTATAATAATATAGAGATCTAATATATAATCTACTATAATAATATAGTACATCTAATATATAATCTACTATAATAATATAGTACATCTAATGTATAATCTACTATAATAATATAGAGATCTAACATATAATCTACTATAATAACATAGTACATCTAATATATAATCTACTATAATAATATAGAGATCTAACATATAATCTACTATAATAACATAGTACATCTAATATATAATCTACTATAATAATATAGAGATCTAACATATAATCTACTATAATAATATAGTACATATAATATATAATCAACTATAATAATAAAGAGATCTAATATACAATCTACTATAATAATATAGTACATATAATATATAATCAACTATAATAATATAGAGATCTAATATACAATCTACATTAATAATATAGAGATCTAATATATAATATACTATAATAATATAGAGATCTAACATCTAATCTACGATAATAATATCGAAATGAAATATATAATCTACTATAATAATATAATCTACTATAATAATATATTACATCTAACATATAATCGACTGTAATAAAATAGAGATCTAATATATAATCAACTATAATAATATAGTACATATAATATATAATCAACTATAATAATATAGAGATCTAATATACAATCTACATTAATAATATAGAGATCTAATATATAACCTACTATAATAATATAGTACATCTAATCTATAAGCTACTATAATAATATAGTACATCTAATATAGAATCTACTATAATAATATAATCTACTATAATAATAGAAAGATCTAATATATAATCTACAATAATAATATCGAGATGAAATGTATAATCTACTGTAATAATATTGAGATCTAATATATAATCTACATTAATAATATCGAGATCTAATATATAATCTACTATAATAAAATAGTACATCTAATATATAATCTACTATAATAATATAGAGATCTAACACATAATCTACTATAATAATATAGTACATATAATGTATAATCAACTATAATAATATAGAGATCTAATATACAATCTACATTAATAATTTAGAGATCTAATATATAATCTACTATAATAATATAGTATATCTAATCTATAAACTACTATAATAATATAGAGATCTAACACATAATCTACTATAACAATATAAAGATCTTATATATAATCGACTCTAATAATATAGAGATCTAATATATAATCTACTATAATAATATAGAGATCTAATATAGAATCTACTATAATAATTTATACATCTAATATCTCATCTACTATAATAATATAGAGATCTAACATATAATCTACTATAATAATATAGTACATATAATATATAATCAACTATAACAATTTTATATACTACAATAAAATAAAATCTAATATATAATCTACTATAATAATATAGAGATCTAATATATAATCTACTATAATAATATAGTACATCTAATATATAATCTACTATAATAATATAGTACATCTAATGTATAATCTACTATAATAATATAAATATATAATATATAAACTACTATAATAATATAGTACATCAAATATATAATCGACTCTAATAATATAGAGATCTAATATATAATCTACTATAATAATATAGAGATCTAATATAGAATCTACTATAATAATTTATACATCTAATATCTCATCTACTATAATAATATAGAGATCTAACATATAATCTACTATAATAATATCGAGATGAAATTTATAATCTACTGTAATAATATTGAGATCTAATACATAATCTACATTAATAATATCGAGATCTAATATATAATCTACTATAATAATATAGTGCATCTAATCTATAACCTACTATAATAATATAGAGATCTAACATATAATCTACTATAATAACATAGTACATCTAATATATAATCTACTATAATAATATAGAGATCTAACATATAATCTACTATAATAACATAGTACATCTAATATATAATCTACTATAATAATATAGAGATCTAACATATAATCTACTATAATAATATAGTACATATAATATATAATCAACTATAATAATAAAGAGATCTAATATACAATCTACTATAATAATATAGTACATATAATATATAATCAACTATAATAATATAGAGATCTAATATACAATCTACATTAATAATATAGAGATCTAATATATAATATACTATAATAATATAGAGATCTAACATCTAATCTACGATAATAATATCGAAATGAAATATATAATCTACTATAATAATATAATCTACTATAATAATATATTACATCTAACATATAATCGACTGTAATAAAATAGAGATCTAATATATAATCAACTATAATAATATAGTACATATAATATATAATCAACTATAATAATATAGAGATCTAATATACAATCTACATTAATAATATAGAGATCTAATATATAACCTACTATAATAATATAGTACATCTAATCTATAAGCTACTATAATAATATAGTACATCTAATATAGAATCTACTATAATAATATAATCTACTATAATAATAGAAAGATCTAATATATAAACTACTATAATAATATAGAGATCTAACACATAATCTACTATAACAATATAAAGATCTTATATATAATCGACTCTAATAATATAGAGATCTAATATATAATCTACTATAATAATATAGAGATCTAATATAGAATCTACTATAATAATTTATACATCTAATATCTCATCTACTATAATAATATAGAGATCTAACATATAATCTACTATAATAATATAGTACATATAATATATAATCAACTATAACAATTTTATATACTACAATAAAATAAAATCTAATATATAATCTACTATAATAATATAGAGATCTAATATATAATCTACTATAATAATATAGTACATCTAATATATAATCTACTATAATAATATAGTACATCTAATGTATAATCTACTATAATAATATAGAGATCTAACATATAATCTACTATAATAACATAGTACATCTAATATATAATCTACTATAATAATATAGAGATCTAACATATAATCTACTATAATAACATAGTACATCTAATATATAATCTACTATAATAATATAGAGATCTAACATATAATCTACTATAATAATATAGTACATATAATATATAATCAACTATAATAATAAAGAGATCTAATATACAATCTACTATAATAATATAGTACATATAATATATAATCAACTATAATAATATAGAGATCTAATATACAATCTACATTAATAATATAGAGATCTAATATATAATATACTATAATAATATAGAGATCTAACATCTAATCTACGATAATAATATCGAAATGAAATATATAATCTACTATAATAATATAATCTACTATAATAATATATTACATCTAACATATAATCGACTGTAATAAAATAGAGATCTAATATATAATCAACTATAATAATATAGTACATATAATATATAATCAACTATAATAATATAGAGATCTAATATACAATCTACATTAATAATATAGAGATCTAATATATAACCTACTATAATAATATAGTACATCTAATCTATAAGCTACTATAATAATATAGTACATCTAATATAGAATCTACTATAATAATATAATCTACTATAATAATAGAAAGATCTAATATATAATCTACAATAATAATATCGAGATTAAATGTATAATCTACTGTAATAATATTGAGATCTAATATATAATCTACATTAATAATATCGAGATCTAATATATAATCTACTATAATAAAATAGTACATCTAATATATAATCTACTATAATAATATAGAGATCTAACACATAATCTACTATAATAATATAGTACATATAATGTATAATCAACTATAATAATATAGAGATCTAATATACAATCTACATTAATAATTTAGAGATCTAATATATAATCTACTTTAATAATATAGTACACATAATATATAATCTACTCTAATAATATAGAAATCTAATATATAATCTACTATAATAATATAGAGATCTAATATAGAATCTACTATAATAATATCGAGATGAAATATAGAATCTACTATAATAATATAGTACATCTAATATAGAATCTACTGTAATAATATAATCTACTTTAATAAAATAGAGATCTTATATATAATCTACTAAAATAATATAGAGATCTAATATATAATCTACTATAATAATATAGTACATCTAATATATAATCTACTATAATAATATCGAGATGAAATATAGAATCTACTATAATAATATAATCTACTATAATAAAATAGAGACCTAATATATAATCTACTCTAATAATATAGTTCGTCTAATATATAATGTACTATAATAATATCGAGATGAAATATAGATTCTGCTATAATAATATAGTACATATACTATATAATCAACTATAATAATATAGAGATCTAATATATAATCTACTTTAATAATATAATCTACTATGACAATATAGAGATCTAATATATAATCTACTTTAATAATATAGTACATCTAATATATAATCTACTCTAATAATATAGAGATCTAATATATAATCTACTTTAATAATACAGTACATCTAATATATAATCTACTCTAATAATATAGAAATCTAATATATAATATACTATAATAATATAGAGATCTAATATATAATCTACTATAATAATATAGTACATGTAATATATAATCAACTATAATAATATAATCTACTACAATAAAATAAAATCGAATATATAATCTTCTATAATAATATAGAGATCTAATATACAATCTACATTAATAATGTAGAGATCTAATATATAATCTACTATAATAATATAGTATATCAAATCTATAATCTACTATAATAATATAGAGATCTAACACATAATCTACTATAACAATATAAAGATCTAATATATAATCTACTATAATAATATAGTACATCTAATGTATAATCTACTATAATAATATAAATATCTAATATATAATCTACGATAATAATATTGAGATGAAATATATAATCTACTGTAATAATATTGAGATCTAATATATAATCAACTATAATAATATTGTTCGTCTAATATATAATCTACTATAATAATATAGAGATCTAATATATAATCTACTATAATAAAATAAAGATCTAATATTTAATCTACTAAAATAATATAGAGATCTAATATATAATCTACTATAATAATATAGTACATCAAATATATAATCGACTCTAATAATATAGAGATCTAATATAGAATCTACTATAATAATATAGAGATCTAATATAGAATCTACTATAATAATATAGTACATCTAATATATAATCTTCTCTAATAATATAGAGATCTAATATATAATCTACTATAATAATATAAAGATCTAATATATAAACTACTATAATAATATAATCTACTATAATAAAATAGAGATCTAATATATAATCTATTATGATAATATAGAGATCTAATATATAATCTACTTTAATAATACAGTACATCTAATATATAATCTACTTTAATAATATAATCTACTATGACAATATAGAGATCTAATATATGATCTACTTTAATAATATTGTATATCTAATATATAATCTACTCTAATAATATAGAAATCTAATATATAATCTACTATAATAATATAGAGATCTAATATATAATCTACTTTAATAATATCGTACATCTAATATATAATCTACTCTAATAATATAGAAATCTAATATATAATCTACTCTAATAATATAGAAATCTAATATATAATCTACTTCAATAGTATAGAGATCTAATATATAATCTACTTTAATAATATAGTACATATAATATATAATCTACTCTAATAATATAGAAATCTAATATATAATCTACTATAATAATATAGAGATCTAATATATAATCTACTTAAATAATATAGAACATCTAATACAATCTACTCTAATAATATAGAAATCTAATATATAATATACAATAATAATATAGAGATCTAATATAGAATCTACTATAATAATATTGTACATGCAATATTTAATCTACTATAATAATATAGAGATCTAACATATAATCTACTATAATAATATAGTACATCTAATATATAATCTACTCTAATAATATAGTACATATAATATATAATCTACTCTAATAATATAGAGATCTAACATATAATCTACTATAATAAAATAAAGATCTAATATATAATCTACTATAATAATATCGAGATGAAATATAGAATCTACTATAATAATATAGTACATCTAATATAGAATCTACTGTAATAATATAATCTCCAATAATAAAATAGAGATCTAATATATAATCTACTTTAATAATATAGAGATCTAAAAAATAATCTACTAAAATAAAATAAAGATCTTATATATAATCTACTAAAATAATATAGTACATCTAATATATAATCTACTATAATAACATAGAGATCTAATATATAATCTACTTCAATAGTATAGAGATCTAATATATAATCTACTTTAATAATATAGTACACATAATATATAATCTACTCTAATAATATAGAAATCTAATATATAATCTACTATAATAATATAGAGATCTAATATAGAATCTACTATAATAATATCGAGATGAAATATAGAATCTACTATAATAATATAGTACATCTAATATAGAATCTACTGTAATAATATAATCTACTTTAATAAAATAGAGATCTTATATATAATCTACTAAAATAATATAGAGATCTAATATATAATCTACTATAATAATATAGTACATCTAATATATAATCTACTATAATAATATCGAGATGAAATATAGAATCTACTATAATAATATAATCTACTATAATAAAATAGAGACCTAATATATAATCTACTCTAATAATATAGTTCGTCTAATATATAATGTACTATAATAATATCGAGATGAAATATAGATTCTGCTATAATAATATAGTACATATACTATATAATCAACTATAATAATATAGAGATCTAATATATAATCTACTTTAATAATATAATCTACTATGACAATATAGAGATCTAATATATAATCTACTTTAATAATATAGTACATCTAATATATAATCTACTCTAATAATATAGAGATCTAATATATAATCTACTTTAATAATACAGTACATCTAATATATAATCTACTCTAATAATATAGAAATCTAATATATAATATACTATAATAATATAGAGATCTAATATATAATCTACTATAATAATATAGTACATGTAATATATAATCAACTATAATAATATAATCTACTACAATAAAATAAAATCGAATATATAATCTTCTATAATAATATAGAGATCTAATATACAATCTACATTAATAATGTAGAGATCTAATATATAATCTACTATAATAATATAGTATATCAAATCTATAATCTACTATAATAATATAGAGATCTAACACATAATCTACTATAACAATATAAAGATCTAATATATAATCTACTATAATAATATAGTACATCTAATGTATAATCTACTATAATAATATAAATATCTAATATATAATCTACGATAATAATATTGAGATGAAATATATAATCTACTGTAATAATATTGAGATCTAATATATAATCAACTATAATAATATTGTTCGTCTAATATATAATCTACTATAATAATATAGAGATCTAATATATAATCTACTATAATAAAATAAAGATCTAATATTTAATCTACTAAAATAATATAGAGATCTAATATATAATCTACTATAATAATATAGTACATCAAATATATAATCGACTCTAATAATATAGAGATCTAATATAGAATCTACTATAATAATATAGAGATCTAATATAGAATCTACTATAATAATATAGTACATCTAATATATAATCTTCTCTAATAATATAGAGATCTAATATATAATCTACTATAATAATATAGTACATCTAATATATAATCTACTATAATAATATAGTACATCTAATGTATAATCTACTATAATAATATCAAGATCTAATATATAATCTACGATAATAATATCGAGATGAAATGTATAATCTACTATAATAATATAGTACATCGAATATATAATCTACTATAATAATATAGTACATCGAATATATAATCTACTATAATAATATAGTACATCTAATGTATAATCTTCTATAATAATATAAAGATCTAATATATAATCTACGATAATAATATCGAGATGAAATGTATAATCTACTGTAATAATATTGAGATCTAATATATAATCTACATTAATAATATCGAGATCTAATATATAATCTACTATAATAATATAGAGATCTAATATATAATCTACTATAATAATATAGAGATCTAACATATAATCTACGATAATAATATAGTACATATAATATATAATCAACTATAATAATATAGAGATCTAATATACAATCTACTATAATAATATAGTACATATAATATATAATCAACTATAATAATATAGAGATCTAATAATCAATCTACATTAATAATATAGACATCTAATATATAATCTACTATAATAATATAGTACATCTAATCTATAATCTACTATAATCATAAAGAGATCTAATATATAATCTACTATAATAACATAGTACATCTAATATATAATCTACTATAATAATATAGAGATCTAACATATAATCTACTATAATAATATCGAGAAGAAATATAGAATCTACTATAATAATATAGTACATCTAATATAGAATCTACTGTAATAATATAATCTACTATAATAAAATAGAGATCTAATATAGAATCTACGATAATAATATCGAGATCTAATATAGAATCTTCTACAATAATATTGAGATCTTATATATAATCTACTCTAATAATATAGTTCGTCTAATATATATATACTATAATAATAAAGAGATCTAATATAGAATCTACTATAATAATATAGTACATCTAATATATAATATACTATAATAATATAGAAATCTAATATATAATATACTATAATAATATAGAGATCTAATATATAATCTACTATAATAATATAGTACATGTAATATATAATCAACTATAATAATATAATCTACTACAATAAAATAAAATCGAATATATAATCTTCTATAATAATATAGAGATCTAATATACAATCTACATTAATAATGTAGAGATCTAATATATAATCTACTATAATAATATAGTATATAAAATCTATAATCTACTATAATAATATAGAGATCTAACACATAATCTACTATAACAATATAAAGATCTAATATATAATCTACTATAATAATATAGTACATCTAATGTATAATCTACTATAATAATATAAATATCTAATATATAATCTACGATAATAATATTGAGATGAAATATATAATCTACTGTAATAATATTGAGATCTAATATATAATCAACTATAATAATATTGTTCGTCTAATATATAATCTACTATAATAATATAGAGATCTAATATATAATCTACTATAATAAAATAAAGATCTAATATTTAATCTACTAAAATAATATAGAGATCTAATATATAATCTACTATAATAATATAGTACATCAAATATATAATCGACTCTAATAATATAGAGATCTAATATAGAATCTACTATAATAATATAGAGATCTAATATAGAATCTACTATAATAATATAGTACATCTAATATATAATCTTCTCTAATAATATAGAGATCTAATATATAATCTACTATAATAATATAGTACATCTAATATATAATCTACTATAATAATATAGTACATCTAATGTATAATCTACTATAATAATATCAAGATCTAATATATAATCTACGATAATAATATCGAGATGAAATGTATAATCTACTATAATAATATAGTACATCGAATATATAATCTACTATAATAATATAGTACATCGAATATATAATCTACTATAATAATATAGTACATCTAATGTATAATCTTCTATAATAATATAAAGATCTAATATATAATCTACGATAATAATATCGAGATGAAATGTATAATCTACTGTAATAATATTGAGATCTAATATATAATCTACATTAATAATATCGAGATCTAATATATAATCTACTATAATAATATAGAGATCTAATATATAATCTACTATAATAATATAGAGATCTAACATATAATCTACGATAATAATATAGTACATATAATATATAATCAACTATAATAATATAGAGATCTAATATACAATCTACTATAATAATATAGTACATATAATATATAATCAACTATAATAATATAGAGATCTAATAATCAATCTACATTAATAATATAGACATCTAATATATAATCTACTATAATAATATCGAGAAGAAATATAGAATCTACTATAATAATATAGTACATCTAATATAGAATCTACTGTAATAATATAATCTACTATAATAAAATAGAGATCTAATATAGAATCTACGATAATAATATCGAGATCTAATATAGAATCTTCTACAATAATATTGAGATCTTATATATAATCTACTCTAATAATATAGTTCGTCTAATATATATATACTATAATAATAAAGAGATCTAATATAGAATCTACTATAATAATATAGTACATCTAATATATAATATACTATAATAATATAGAGATCTAACATATAATCTACGATAATAATATCGAGATGAAATATATAATCTACTATAATAATATAATCTACAATAATAATATAGTACATCTAACATATAATCGACTGTCATAAAAAAGAGATTTAATACATATAATCTACTATAATAATATTGAGCTCTAATATATAATCTACTATAATAATATAGTTTGTCTAATATATAATCTACTATAATAATATAGAGATCTAATATATAATCTACTATAATAATATAGTGCATCTAATCTATAATCTACTATAATAATATAGAGATCTAACATATAATCTACTATAAAAATATAGTACATATAATATATAATCAACTATAATAATATAGAGATCTAATATACAATCTACATTAATAATTTAGAGATCTAATATATAATCTACTATAATAATATAGTATATCTAATCTATAATCTACTATAATAATATAGAGATCTGATATATATTCTACTTTAATAATATAATCTACTATGATAATATAGAGATCTAATATATAATCTACTATAATAATATAGTACATCTAATCTATAATCTACTATAATAATATAGAGATCTAACACATAATCTACTATAATAATATAGTACATATAATATATAATCAACTATAATAATATAGAGATCTAATATACAATCTACATTAATAATTTAGAGATCTAATATATAATCTACTATAATAATATAGTATATCTAATCTATAATCTACTATAATAATATAGAGATCTAACACATAATTTACTATAACAATATAAAGATCTAATATATAATCTACAATAATAATATAGTACATCAAATATATAATCGACTCTAATAATATAGAGATCTAATATATAATCTACTATAATAATATAGAGATCTAATATAGAATCTACTATAATAATATAGTACATCTAATGTATAATCTACTATAATAATATCGAGATGAAATGTATAATCTACTGTAGTAATATTGAGATCTAATATATAATCTACATTAATAATATCGAGATCTAACATATAATCTACTATAATAATATAGTGCATCTAATCTATAATCTACTATAATAATATAGAGATCTAACATATAATCTACTATAATAACATAGTACTTCTAATATATAATCTACTATAATAATTTAGAGATCTAACATATAATCTATTATAATAATATAGTACATATAATATATAATCAACTATAATAATAAAGAGATCTAATATACAATCTACTATAATAATATAGTACATATAATATATAATCAACTATAATAATATAGAGATCTAATATACAATCTACATTAATAATATAGAGATCTAATATATAATCTACTGTAATAATATAGAGATCTAACAAATAATCTACTATAATAATATCGAGATGAAATATAGAATCTACTATAATAATATAGTACATCTAATATAGAATCTACTGTAATAATATAATCTACTATAATAAAATAGAGATCTAATATATAATCTACGATAATAATATCGAGATCTAATATAGAATCTACTACAATAATATTGAGATCTAATATAGAATCTACTCTAATAATATAGTTCGTCTAATATATATATATACTATAATAATATAGTGATCTAATATATAATCTATTATAATAATATAGTACATCTAATATATAATATACTATAATAATATAGAGATCTAACATATAATCTACGATAATAATATCGAGATGAAATATATAATCTACTATAATAATATAATCTACTATAAGAATATTGATTTCTAATATATAATCTACTATAATAATATAGTTAGTCTAATATATAAACTACTATAATAATATAAAGATCTAATATATAAACTACTATAATAATATAAAGATCTAATATATAATCTACAATAATTATATCGAAATGAAATATATAATCTACTATAATAATATAAAGATCTAATATAGAATCTACTATAATAATATAATCTACTATAATAAAATAGATCTAATATATAATCAACTATGATAATATAGAGATCAAATACATAATCTACTTTAATAATATAGTACATCTAATCTATAATCTACCATAATAATATAGTACATGTAATATATAATGTACTATAATAATATAGTACATCTAATATATAATCTACTATAATAATATAGTACATGTAATATATAATCTACTATAATATTATAGTACATCTAATATATAATCTAATATAATAATATAAAGATCTAATATATAATCTATGATAATAATATCGAGATGAAATATATAATCTACTATAATAATATTGAGATCTAATATATAATCTACTATAATAATATTGTTCGTCTAATATATAAACTACTATAATAATATAAATATCTAATATACAATCTACTATTGTAATATAGTACTTCTAATATATAATCTACTCTAATAAAATAGAGATCTAATATATAATCTACTATAATAATATAGTACATCTAATATATAATCTACTATAATAATATAGTACATCTAATCTATAATCTACTATACTAATATAGAGATCTAATATTTAATCTACTATAATAATATAGTACATCTAATATATAATCTACTATAATAATATAGAGATCTAATATATAATCTACTTTAATAATACAGTAAATCTAATATATAATCTACGATAATTATATCGAAATGAAATATATAATCTACTATAATAATATAAAGATCTAATATATAATCTACGTTAATAATATAATCTACTATAATAATATAGTACTTCTAATATATAATCGACTATAATGAAATAGTACATATAATATATAATCTACTATAATAATATAGTACATCTAATGTATAATCTTCTATAATAATATAAAGATCTAATATATAATCTACGATAATAATATCGAGATGAAATGTATAATCTACTGTAATAATATTGAGATCTAATATATAATCTACATTAATAATATCGAGATCTAATATATAATCTACTATAATAATATAGAGATCTAATATATAATCTACTATAATAATATAGAGATCTAACATATAATCTACGATAATAATATAGTACATATAATATATAATCAACTATAATAATATAGAGATCTAATATACAATCTACTATAATAATATAGTACATATAATATATAATCAACTATAATAATATAGAGATCTAATAATCAATCTACATTAATAATATAGACATCTAATATATAATCTACTATAATAATATCGAGAAGAAATATAGAATCTACTATAATAATATAGTACATCTAATATAGAATCTACTGTAATAATATAATCTACTATAATAAAATAGAGATCTAATATAGAATCTACGATAATAATATCGAGATCTAATATAGAATCTTCTACAATAATATTGAGATCTTATATATAATCTACTCTAATAATATAGTTCGTCTAATATATATATACTATAATAATAAAGAGATCTAATATAGAATCTACTATAATAATATAGTACATCTAATATATAATATACTATAATAATATAGAGATCTAACATATAATCTACGATAATAATATCGAGATGAAATATATAATCTACTATAATAATATAATCTACAATAATAATATAGTACATCTAACATATAATCGACTGTCATAAAAAAGAGATTTAATACATATAATCTACTATAATAATATTGAGCTCTAATATATAATCTACTATAATAATATAGTTTGTCTAATATATAATCTACTATAATAATATAGAGATCTAATATATAATCTACTATAATAATATAGTGCATCTAATCTATAATCTACTATAATAATATAGAGATCTAACATATAATCTACTATAAAAATATAGTACATATAATATATAATCAACTATAATAATATAGAGATCTAATATACAATCTACATTAATAATTTAGAGATCTAATATATAATCTACTATAATAATATAGTATATCTAATCTATAATCTACTATAATAATATAGAGATCTGATATATATTCTACTTTAATAATATAATCTACTATGATAATATAGAAATCTAATATATAATCTACTATAATAATATAGTACATCTAATCTATAATCTACTATAATAATATAGAGATCTAACACATAATCTACTATAATAATATAGTACATATAATATATAATCAACTATAATAATATAGAGATCTAATATACAATCTACATTAATAATTTAGAGATCTAATATATAATCTACTATAATAATATAGTATATCTAATCTATAATCTACTATAATAATATAGAGATCTAACACATAATTTACTATAACAATATAAAGATCTAATATATAATCTACAATAATAATATAGTACATCAAATATATAATCGACTCTAATAATATAGAGATCTAATATATAATCTACTATAATAATATAGAGATCTAATATAGAATCTACTATAATAATATAGTACATCTAATGTATAATCTACTATAATAATATCGAGATGAAATGTATAATCTACTGTAGTAATATTGAGATCTAATATATAATCTACATTAATAATATCGAGATCTAACATATAATCTACTATAATAATATAGTGCATCTAATCTATAATCTACTATAATAATATAGAGATCTAACATATAATCTACTATAATAACATAGTACTTCTAATATATAATCTACTATAATAATTTAGAGATCTAACATATAATCTATTATAATAATATAGTACATATAATATATAATCAACTATAATAATAAAGAGATCTAATATACAATCTACTATAATAATATAGTACATATAATATATAATCAACTATAATAATATAGAGATCTAATATACAATCTACATTAATAATATAGAGATCTAATATATAATCTACTGTAATAATATAGAGATCTAACAAATAATCTACTATAATAATATCGAGATGAAATATAGAATCTACTATAATAATATAGTACATCTAATATAGAATCTACTGTAATAATATAATCTACTATAATAAAATAGAGATCTAATATATAATCTACGATAATAATATCGAGATCTAATATAGAATCTACTACAATAATATTGAGATCTAATATAGAATCTACTCTAATAATATAGTTCGTCTAATATATATATATACTATAATAATATAGTGATCTAATATATAATCTATTATAATAATATAGTACATCTAATATATAATATACTATAATAATATAGAGATCTAACATATAATCTACGATAATAATATCGAGATGAAATATATAATCTACTATAATAATATAATCTACTATAAGAATATTGATTTCTAATATATAATCTACTATAATAATATAGTTAGTCTAATATATAAACTACTATAATAATATAAAGATCTAATATATAAACTACTATAATAATATAAAGATCTAATATATAATCTACAATAATTATATCGAAATGAAATATATAATCTACTATAATAATATAAAGATCTAATATAGAATCTACTATAATAATATAATCTACTATAATAAAATAGATCTAATATATAATCAACTATGATAATATAGAGATCAAATACATAATCTACTTTAATAATATAGTACATCTAATCTATAATCTACCATAATAATATAGTACATGTAATATATAATGTACTATAATAATATAGTACATCTAATATATAATCTACTATAATAATATAGTACATGTAATATATAATCTACTATAATATTATAGTACATCTAATATATAATCTACTATAATAATATAAAGATCTAATATATAATCTATGATAATAATATCGAGATGAAATATATAATCTACTATAATAATATTGAGATCTAATATATAATCTACTATAATAATATTGTTCGTCTAATATATAAACTACTATAATAATATAAATATCTAATATACAATCTACTATTGTAATATAGTACTTCTAATATATAATCTACTCTAATAAAATAGAGATCTAATATATAATCTACTATAATAATATAGTACATCTAATATATAATCTACTATAATAATATAGTACATCTAATCTATAATCTACTATACTAATATAGAGATCTAATATTTAATCTACTATAATAATATAGTACATCTAATATATAATCTACTATAATAATATAGAGATCTAATATATAATCTACTTTAATAATACAGTAAATCTAATATATAATCTACGATAATTATATCGAAATGAAATATATAATCTACTATAATAATATAAAGATCTAATATATAATCTACGTTAATAATATAATCTACTATAATGATATAGTACTTCTAATATATAATCGACTATAATGAAATAGTACATATAATATATAATCAACTATAATAATATAGAGATCTAATATACAATCTACATTAATAATATAGAGATCTAATATATAATCTACTATAATAATATAGTACATCTAATCTATAATCTACCATAATAATATAGTACATGTAATATATAATGTACTATAATAATATAGTACATCTAATATATAATCTACTATAATAATATAGTACATGTAATATATAATCTACTATAATAATATAGTACATGTAATATATAATCTACTATAATAATATAGAGATCTAATATTTAATCTACTATAATAATATAGTACATCTAATACATAATCTACTATAATAATATAGAGATCTAATATATAATCTACCTTAATAATAATTAGATGTACTATATTATTACTATGATATAATAGAGATCTAATATATAATCTACTAAAATAATATAGAGAACTAATATATAATCTACTATAATAATATAGTACATCTAATATATAATCTACTATAATAATATAGTACATCTAATATATAATCTACTATAATAATATAAAGATCTAATATATAATCTACGGTAATAATATCGAGATGAAATATATAATCTACTATAAGAATATAGATTTCTAATATATAATCTACTATAATAATATAGTTAGTCTAATATATAAACTACTATAATTATATAAAGATCTAATATATAAACTACTATAATAATATAAAGATCTAATATATAATCTACGATTATTATATCGAAATGAAATATATAATCTACTATAATAATATAAAGATCTAATATATAATCTACGTTAATAATATAATCTACTATAATAATATAGTACTTCTAATATATAATCGACTATAATAAAATAGTACATATAATATATAATCAACTATAATAATATAGAGATCTAATATACAATCTACATTAATAATATAGAGATCTAATATATAATCTACTATAATAATAGTACATCTAATCTATAATCTACCATAATAATATAGTACATCTAATATATAATCTACTATAATAATATAATCTACTACAATAAAATAAAATCGAATATATAATCTACTATAATAATATAGAGATCTAATATATAATCTACAGTAATAATATCGAGATTTAATATATAATCTACTTCAATAATATAGTACATCAAATATATAATCGACTCTAATAATATAGAGATCTAATATATAATCTACTATAATAATATAGAGATCTAATATATAATCTACTATAATAATATCGAGATGAAATATATAATCTACTATAATATAATAGAGATCTAATATAGAATCTACTATAATAATATATTACATATAATATATAATCTACTATAATAATATAAAGATCTAATATATAATCTACTATAATAATATCGAGATGAAATATAGAATCTATTATAATAATATAGTACATCTAATATAGAATGTACTATAATAATATAATCTACTACAATAAAATAAAATCGAATATATAATCTACTATAATAATATAGAGATCTAATATATAATCTACAGTAATAACATAGAGATTTAATATATAATCTACTTCAATAATATAGTACATCTAATATATAATCTACTCTAATAATATAGAGATCTTATATATAATCTACTATAATAAAATAAAGATCTAATATATAATCTACTAAAATAATATAGAGATCTAATATATAATCTACTATAATAATATAGTACATCTAATATATAATCTACTATAATAATATAGTACATCTAATGTATAATCTACTCTAATAATATAGAGATCTAATATATAATCTACTATAATAATATAGAGATCTAATATATAATCTACTATAATAAATCGAGATGAAATATATAATCTACTATAATATAATAGTGATCTAATAGAGAATCTACTATAATAATATATTACATATAATATATAATCTACTATAATAATATAAAGATCTAATATATAATCTACTATAATAATATCGAGATGAAATATAGAATCTATTATAATAATATAGTACATCTAATATAGAATGTACTATAATAATATAATCTACTACAATAAAATAAAATCGAATATATAATCTACTATAATAATATAGAGATCTAATATATAATCTACAGTAATAACATCGAGATTTAATATATAATCTACTTCAATAATATAGTACATCTAATATATAATCTACTCTAATAATATAGAGATCTAATATATAATCTACTATAATAATATCGAGATGAAATATATAATCTACTATAATATAATAGAGATCTAATATAGAATCTACTATAATAATATATTACATATAATATATAATCTACTATAATAATATAAAGATCTAATATATAATCTACTATAATAATATCGAGATGAAATATAGAATCTATTATAATAATATAGTACATCTAATATAGAATGTACTATAATAATATAATCTACTATAATAAAATAGAGATCTAATATATAATCTACTATAATAAAATAAAGATCTAATATATAATCTACTAAAATAATATAGAGATCTAATATATAATCTACTATAATAATATAGTACATCTAATATATAATCTACTATAATAATATAGTACATCTAATGTATAATCTACTCTAATAATATAGAGATCTAATATATAATCTACTATAATAATATAGAGATCTAATATATAATCTACTATAATAAATCGAGATGAAATATATAATCTACTATAATATAATAGAGATCTAATATAGAATCTACTATAATAATATATTACATATAATATATAATCTACTATAATAATATAAAGATCTAATATATAATCTACTATAATAATATCGAGATGAAATACAGAATCTATTATAATAATATAGTACATCTAATATAGAATGTACTATAATAATATAATCTACTACAATAAAATAAAATCGAATATATAATCTACTATAATAATTTAGAGATCTAATATATAATCTACTATAATAATATAGTATATCTAATCTATAATCTACTATAATAATATAGAGATCTACTATAATAATATAAAGATCTAGTATATAATCTACTATAATATTATAGTACATCTAATATATAATCTACTATAATAATATAGTACATCAAATATATAATCGACTCTAATAATATAGAGATCTAATATATAATCTACTATAATAATATAGAGATCTAATATAGAATCTACAATAATAATTTATACATCTAATATCTCATCTTCTATAATAATATAGATATCTAACATACAATCTACTATAATAATATAGTACATATAATATATAATCAACTATAACAATATAATCTACTACAATAAAATAAAATCTAATATATAATCTACTATAATAATACAGAGATCTAATATAGAATCTACTATAATAATATGGTACATCTAGTATATAATCTACTATAATAACATAGAGATCTAATATATAATCTACTATAATAATATAGTACATATAATATATAATCAACTATAATAATATAGAGATCTAATATACAATCTACATTAATAATTTAGAGATCTAATATATATTCTACTATAATAGTATAGTATATCTAATCTATAATCTACTATAATAATATAGAGATCTAACACATAATCTACTATAACAAAATAAAGATCTAATATATAATCTACTATAATAATATAGTACATCTAATGTATAATCTACGATAATAATATAAATATATAATATATAATCTACAATAATAATATTGAGATGAAATATATAATCTACTGTAATAATATTGAGATCTAATATATAATCAACTATAATAATATTGTTCGTCTAATATATAATCTACTATAATAAAATAAAGATCTAATATTGAATCTACTAAAATAATATAGAGATCTAATATATAATCTACTATAATAATATAGAGATCTAATATATAATCTACTATAATAAAATAAAGATCTAATATTTAATCTACTAAAATAATATAGAGATCTAATATATAATCTACAATAATAATATAGTACATCAAATATATAATCGACTCTAATAATATAGAGATCTAATATATAATCTAATATAATAATATAGAGATCTAATATAGAATCTACTATAATAATATAGAGATCTAATATAGAATCTACTATAATAATATAGTACATCTAATGTATAATCTACTATAATAATATAGAGATCTAATATATAATCTACTATAATAATATAGTACATCTAATATATAATCTACTATAATAATATAGTACATCTAATGTATAATCTACTATAATAATATAAAGATCTAATATATAATCTACGATAATAATATCGAGATGAAATGTATAATCTACTATAATAATATAGTACATCTAATATATAATCTACTATAATAATATAGTACATCTAATGTATAATCTACTATAATAATATAAAGATCTAATATATAATCTACGATAATAATTTCGAGATGAAATGTATAATCTACTATAATAATATAGTACATCTAATATATAATCTACTATAATAATATAGAGATCTAACCTATAATCTACTATAATAATATCGAGATGAAATATAGAATCTACTATAATAATATAGTACATCTAATATAGAATCTACTGTAATAATATAATCTACTATAATAAAATAGAGATCTAATATATAATCTACGATAATAATATCGAGATCTAATATAGAATCTACTACAATAATATTGAGATCTAATATAGAATCTACTCTAATAATATAGTTCGTCTAATATATAATCTACTATAATAATATATAGATCTAATATATAATCTACTAAAATAAAATAAAGATTTAATATTTAATCTACAAAAATAATATAGAGATTTAATATATAATCTACTATAATAAAATAAAGATCTAATATTTAATCTACTAAAATAATATAGAGCTCTAATATATAATCTACAATAATAATATAGTACATCAAATATATAATCGACTCTAATAATATAGAGATCTAATATATAATCTACTATAATAATATAGAGATCTAATATAGAATGTACTATAATAATTTATACATCTAATATATAATCTACTATAATAATATAGAGATCTAATATAGAATCTACTATAATAATATAGAGATCTAATATAGAATCTACTATAATAATATAGTACATCTAATATATAATCTACTATAATAATATAGAGATCTAATATATAATCTACTCTAATAATATAGTACATCTAATGTATAATCTACTATAATAATATAAAGATCTAATATATAATCTACGATAATAATATCTAGATGAAATGTATAATCTACTATAATAATATAGTACATCTAATATATAATCTACTATAATAATATAGTACATCAAATATATAATCGACTCTAATAATATAGAGATCTAATATATAATCTAATATAATAATATAGAGATCTAATATAGAATCTACTATAATAATATAGAGATCTAATATAGAATCTACTATAATAATATAGTACATCTAATGTATAATCTACTCTAATAATATAGAGATCTAATATATAATCTACTATAATAATATAGAGATCTAATATATAATCTACTATAATAATATCGAGATGAAATATATAATCTACTATAATATAATAGAGATCTAATATAGAATCTACTATAATAATATATTACATATAATATAGAATCTACTATAATAATATAAAGATCTAATATATAATCTACTATAATAATATCGAGATGAAATATAGAATCTATTATAATAATATAGTACATCTAATATAGAATGTACTATAATAATATAATCTACTATAATAAAATAGAGATCTAATATATAATCTACTATAATAAAATAAAGATCTAATATATAATCTACTAAAATAATATAGAGATCTAATATATAATCTACTATAATAATATAGTACATCTAATATATAATCTACTATAATAATATAGTACATCTAATGTATAATCTACTCTAATAATATAGAGATCTAATATATAATCTACTATAATAATATAGAGATCTAATATATAATCTACTATAATAAATCGAGATGAAATATATAATCTACTATAATATAATAGAGATCTAATATAGAATCTACTATAATAATATATTACATATAATATATAATCTACTATAATAATATAAAGATCTAATATATAATCTACTATAATAATATCGAGATGAAATACAGAATCTATTATAATAATATAGTACATCAAATATATAATCGACTCTAATAATATAGAGATCTAACAAATAATCTACTATAATAATATAAAGATCTAATATATAATCTACTATAATAATATAGAGATCTAATATAGAATCTACAATAATAATTTATACATCTAATATCTCATCTTCTATAATAATATAGATATCTAACATACAATCTACTATAATAATATAGTACATATAATATATAATCAACTATAACAATATAATCTACTACAATAAAATAAAAAGGAAACTTTTTTTCCATCGGATTGGAAATGTAACGAATACTTGGGAGGGGGCATGGGGAAATGTATCGGAGTAAAAAGTAAACATTTTCGTAAAAATTGTAGTGTAGTAAGAGTGAAAGTAGGAGCAAATAAAAAATACTCAAGTAAAGTACAGATCCCCGAAAAAAATACTTAAGTAATGTAACGAAGTATTTTTACTTCGTTACTTACCACCCCTGCTAATATATAATCTACTATAATAATATAGAGATCTAATATAGAATCTACTATAATAATATAGTACATCTAATATATAATCTACTATAATAATATAGAAATCTAACATATAATCTACTATAATAATATAAAGATCTAATATATAATCTACTATAATAATATAAAGATCTAATATATAATCTACTATAATAATATATTACATATAATATATAATCAACTATAATAATATAGAGATCTAATATATAATCTACTATAATAATATAGAGATCTAATATATAATCTACTATAATAATATAGAGATCTAACATATAATCTACGATAATAATATAGTACATATAATATATAATCAACTATAATAATATAGAGATCTAATATACAATCTACTATAATAATATAGTACATATAATATATAATCAACTATAATAATATAGAGATCTAATAATCAATCTACATTAATAATATAGACATCTAATATATAATCTACTATAATAATATAGTACATCTAATCTATAATCTACTATAATCATATAGAGATCTAATATATAATCTACTATAATAACATAGTACATCTAATATATAATCTACTATAATAATATAGAAATCTAACATATAATCTACTATAATAATATCGAGATGAAATATAGAATCTACTATAATAATATAGTACATCTAATATAGAATCTACTGTAATAATATAATCTACTATAATAAAATAGAGATCTAATATATAATCTACGATAATAATATCGAGATCTAATATAGAATCTACTACAATAATATAGAGATCTAATAATCAATCTACATTAATAATATAGACATCTAATATATAATCTACTATAATAATATAGTACATCTAATCTATAATCTACTATAATCATATAGAGATCTTATATATAATCTACTCTAATAATATAGTTCGTCTAATATATATATACTATAATAATATAGAGATCTAATATAGAATCTACTATAATAATATAGTGCATATAATATAGAATCTACTATAATAATATAATCTAATATAATAAAATAGAGATCTAATATTGAATCTACTATAATAATATAGTACATCTAATATATAATCTACTATAATAATATAGAGATCTAATATATAATCTACTATAATAATATATTACATATAATATATAATCAACTATAATAATATAGAGATGTAATATATAATCTACTATAATAATATATTACATATAATATATAATCAACTATGATAATATAGAGATGTAATATATAATCTACTTTAATAATATAGAGACCTAATATATAATCTACTATAATAAAATAAAGATCTAATATATAATCTACTATAATAATATAGTACATCAAATATATAATCGACTCTAATAATATAGAGATCTAACAAATAATCTACTATAATAATATAAAGATCTAGTATATAATCTACTATAATAATATATTACATATAATATATAATCAACTATAATAATATAGAGATCTGATATATATTCTACTTTAATAATATAATCTACTATGATAATATAGAGATCTAATATATAATCTACTATAATAATATAGTACATCTAATCTATAATCTACTATAATAATATAGAGATCTAACACATAATCTACTATAACAATATAAAGATCTAATATATAATCTACTATAATAATATAGAGATCTAACATATAATCTACTATAATAATATAAAGATCTAGTATATAATCTACTATAATATTATAGTACATCTAATATATAATCTACTATAATAATATAATCTACTATAATGAAATAGATATCTAATATATAATCTACTATGATAATATAAAGATCTAATATATAATCTACTATAATAATATAAAGATCTAATATATAATCTACTATAATAATATATTACATATAATATATAATCAACTATAATAATATAGAGATCTAATCTATAATCTACTATAATAATATAGAGATCTAATATATAATCTACTATAATAATATAGAGATCTAACATATAATCTACGATAATAATATAGTACATATAATATATAATCAACTATAATAATATAGAGATCTAATATACAATCTACTATAATAATATAGTACATATAATATATAATCAACTATAATAATATAGAGATCTAATAATCAATCTACATTAATAATATAGACATCTAATATATAATCTACTATAATAATATAGTACATCTAATCTATAATCTACTATAATCATATAGAGATCTAATATATAATCTACTATAATAACATAGTACATCTAATATATAATCTACTATAATAATATAGAGATCTAACATATAATCTACTATAATAATATCGAGATGAAATATAGAATCTACTATAATAATATAGTACATCTAATATAGAATCTACTGTAATAATATAATCTACTATAATAAAAAAGAGATCTAATATATAATCTACGATAATAATATCGAGATCTAATATAGAATCTACTACAATAATATTGAGATCTTATATATAATCTACTCTAATAATATAGTTCGTCTAATATATATATACTATAATAATATAGAGATCTAATATAGAATCTACTATAATAATATAGTGCATATAATATAGAATCTACTATAATAATATAATCTAATATAATAAAATAGAGATCTAATATTGAATCTACTATAATAATATAGTACATCTAATATATAATCTACTATAATAATATAGAGATCTAATATATAATCTACTATAATAATATATTACATATAATATATAATCAACTATAATAATATAGAGATGTAATATATAATCTACTATAATAAAATAAAGATCTAATATATAATCTACTATAATAATATAATACATCAAATATATAATCGACTCTAATAATATAGAGATCTAACAAATAATCTACTATAATAATATAAAGATCTAGTATATAATCTACTATAATAATATATTACATATAATATATAATCAACTATAATAATATAGAGATCTGATATATATTCTACTTTAATAATATAATCTACTATGATAATATAGAGATCTAATATATAATCTACTATAATAATATAGTACACCTAATCTATAATCTACTATAATAATATAGAGATCTAACACATAATCTACTATAACAATATAAAGATCTAATATATAATCTACTATAATAATATAGAGATCTAACATATAATCTACTATAATAATATAAAGATCTAGTATATAATCTACTATAATATTATAGTACATCTAATATATAATCTACTATAATAATATAATCTACTATAATAAAATAGATATCTAATATATAATCTACTATGATAATATAAAGATCTAATATATAATCTACTATAATAATATAAAGATCTAATATATAATCTACTATAATAATATATTACATATAATATATAATCAACTATAATAATATAGAGATCTAATCTATAATCTACTATAATAATATAGAGATCTAATATATAATCTACTATAATAATATAGAGATCTAACATATAATCTACGATAATAATATAGTACATATAATATATAATCAACTATAATAATATAGAGATCTAATAATCAATCTACATTAATAATATAGACATCTAATATATAAACTACTATAATAATATAGTACATCTAATCTATAATCTACTATAATCATATAGACATCTAATATATAATCTACTATAATAACATAGTACATCTAATATATAATCTACTATAATAATATAGAGATCTAACATATAATCTACTATAATAATATCGAGATGAAATATAGAATCTACTATAATAATATAGTACATCTAATATAGAATCTACTGTAATAATATAATCTACTATAATAAAAAAGAGATCTAATATATAATCTACGATAATAATATCGAGATCTAATATAGAATCTACTACAATAATATAGAGATCTAATAATCAATCTACATTAATAATATAGACATCTAATATATAATCTACTATAATAATATAGTACATCTAATCTATAATCTACTATAATCATATAGAGATCTTATATATAATCTACTCTAATAATATAGTTCGTCTAATATATATATACTATAATAATATAGAGATCTAATATAGAATCTACTATAATAATATAGTGCATATAATATAGAATCTACTATAATAATATAATCTAATATAATAAAATAGAGATCTAATATTGAATCTACTATAATAATATAGTACATCTAATATATAATCTACTATAATAATATAGAGATCTAATATATAATCTACTATAATAATATATTACATATAATATATAATCAACTATAATAATATAGAGATGTAATATATAATCTACTATAATAATATATTACATATAATATATAATCAACTATGATAATATAGAGATGTAATATATAATCTACTTTAATAATATAGAGACCTAATATATAATCTACTATAATAAAATAAAGATCTAATATATAATCTACTATAATAATATAGTACATCAAATATATAATCGACTCTAATAATATAGAGATCTAACAAATAATCTACTATAATAATATAAAGATCTAGTATATAATCTACTATAATAATATATTACATATAATATATAATCAACTATAATAATATAGAGATCTGATATATATTCTACTTTAATAATATAATCTACTATGATAATATAGAGATCTAATATATAATCTACTATAATAATATAGTACATCTAATCTATAATCTACTATAATAATATAGAGATCTAACACATAATCTACTATAACAATATAAAGATCTAATATATAATCTACTATAATAATATAGAGATCTAACATATAATCTACTATAATAATATAAAGATCTAGTATATAATCTACTATAATATTATAGTACATCTAATATATAATCTACTATAATAATATAATCTACTATAATAAAATAGATATCTAATATATAATCTACTATGATAATATAAAGATCTAATATATAATCTACTATAATAATATAAAGATCTAATATATAATCTACTATAATAATATATTACATATAATATATAATCAACTATAATAATATAGAGATCTAATCTATAATCTACTATAATAATATAGAGATCTAATATATAATCTACTATAATAATATAGAGATCTAACATATAATCTACGATAATAATATAGTACATATAATATATAATCAACTATAATAATATAGAGATCTAATAATCAATCTACATTAATAATATAGACATCTAATATATAAACTACTATAATAATATAGTACATCTAATCTATAATCTACTATAATCATATAGACATCTAATATATAATCTACTATAATAACATAGTACATCTAATATATAATCTACTATAATAATATAGAGATCTAACATATAATCTACTATAATAATATCGAGATGAAATATAGAATCTACTATAATAATATAGTACATCTAATATAGAATCTACTGTAATAATATAATCTACTATAATAAAAAAGAGATCTAATATATAATCTACGATAATAATATCGAGATCTAATATAGAATCTACTACAATAATATAGAGATCTAATAATCAATCTACATTAATAATATAGACATCTAATATATAATCTACTATAATAATATAGTACATCTAATCTATAATCTACTATAATCATATAGAGATCTTATATATAATCTACTCTAATAATATAGTTCGTCTAATATATATATACTATAATAATATAGAGATCTAATATAGAATCTACTATAATAATATAGTGCATATAATATAGAATCTACTATAATAATATAATCTAATATAATAAAATAGAGATCTAATATTGAATCTACTATAATAATATAGTACATCTAATATATAATCTACTATAATAATATAGAGATCTAATATATAATCTACTATAATAATATATTACATATAATATATAATCAACTATAATAATATAGAGATGTAATATATAATCTACTATAATAATATATTACATATAATATATAATCAACTATGATAATATAGAGATGTAATATATAATCTACTTTAATAATATAGAGACCTAATATATAATCTACTATAATAAAATAAAGATCTAATATATAATCTACTATAATAATATAGTACATCAAATATATAATCGACTCTAATAATATAGAGATCTAACAAATAATCTACTATAATAATATAAAGATCTAGTATATAATCTACTATAATAATATATTACATATAATATATAATCAACTATAATAATATAGAGATCTGATATATATTCTACTTTAATAATATAATCTACTATGATAATATAGAGATCTAATATATAATCTACTATAATAATATAGTACATCTAATCTATAATCTACTATAATAATATAGAGATCTAACACATAATCTACTATAACAATATAAAGATCTAATATATAATCTACTATAATAATATAGAGATCTAACATATAATCTACTATAATAATATAAAGATCTAGTATATAATCTACTATAATATTATAGTACATCTAATATATAATCTACTATAATAATATAATCTACTATAATAAAATAGATATCTAATATATAATCTACTATGATAATATAAAGATCTAATATATAATCTACTATAATAATATAAAGATCTAATATATAATCTACTATAATAATATATTACATATAATATATAATCAACTATAATAATATAGAGATCTAATCTATAATCTACTATAATAATATAGAGATCTAATATATAATCTACTATAATAATATAGAGATCTAACATATAATCTACGATAATAATATAGTACATATAATATATAATCAACTATAATAATATAGAGATCTAATATACAATCTACTATAATAATATAGTACATATAATATATAATCAACTATAATAATATAGAGATCTAATAATCAATCTACATTAATAATATAGACATCTAATATATAATCTACTATAATAATATAGTACATCTAATCTATAATCTACTATAATCATATAGAGATCTAATATATAATCTACTATAATAACATAGTACATCTAATATATAATCTACTATAATAATATAGAGATCTAACATATAATCTACTATAATAATATCGAGATGAAATATAGAATCTACTATAATAATATAGTACATCTAATATAGAATCTACTGTAATAATATAATCTACTATAATAAAAAAGAGATCTAATATATAATCTACGATAATAATATCGAGATCTAATATAGAATCTACTACAATAATATTGAGATCTTATATATAATCTACTCTAATAATATAGTTCGTCTAATATATATATACTATAATAATATAGAGATCTAATATAGAATCTACTATAATAATATAGTGCATATAATATAGAATCTACTATAATAATATAATCTAATATAATAAAATAGAGATCTAATATTGAATCTACTATAATAATATAGTACATCTAATATATAATCTACTATAATAATATAGAGATCTAATATATAATCTACTATAATAATATATTACATATAATATATAATCAACTATAATAATATAGAGATGTAATATATAATCTACTATAATAAAATAAAGATCTAATAT
The DNA here is from genome assembly GCF_951799395.1 of Argentina silus. NCBI lineage: Eukaryota > Metazoa > Chordata > Actinopteri > Argentiniformes > Argentinidae > Argentina > Argentina silus. The sequence goes on along the minus strand of NC_139674.1, from coordinate 446,882 downwards.
ATAATCTACTATAATAATATAATACATCAAATATATAATCGACTCTAATAATATAGAGATCTAACAAATAATCTACTATAATAATATAAAGATCTAGTATATAATCTACTATAATAATATATTACATATAATATATAATCAACTATAATAATATAGAGATCTGATATATATTCTACTTTAATAATATAATCTACTATGATAATATAGAGATCTAATATATAATCTACTATAATAATATAGTACACCTAATCTATAATCTACTATAATAATATAGAGATCTAACACATAATCTACTATAACAATATAAAGATCTAATATATAATCTACTATAATAATATAGAGATCTAACATATAATCTACTATAATAATATAAAGATCTAGTATATAATCTACTATAATATTATAGTACATCTAATATATAATCTACTATAATAATATAATCTACTATAATTAAATAGATATCTAATATATAATCTACTATGATAATATAAAGATCTAATATATAATCTACTATAATAATATAAAGATCTAATATATAATCTACTATAATAATATATTACATATAATATATAATCAACTATAATAATATAGAGATCTAATCTATAATCTACTATAATAATATAGAGATCTAATATATAATCTACTATAATAATATAGAGATCTAACATATAATCTACGATAATAATATAGTACATATAATATATAATCAACTATAATAATATAGAGATCTAATAATCAATCTACATTAATAATATAGACATCTAATATATAAACTACTATAATAATATAGTACATCTAATCTATAATCTACTATAATCATATAGAGATCTAATATATAATCTACTATAATAACATAGTACATCTAATATATAATCTACTATAATAATATAGAGATCTAACATATAATCTACTATAATAATATCGAGATGAAATATAGAATCTACTATAATAATATAGTACATCTAATATAGAATCTACTGTAATAATATAATCTACTATAATAAAATAGAGATCTAATATATAATCTACGATAATAATATCGAGATCTAATATAGAATCTACTACAATAATATTGAGATCTTATATATAATCTACTCTAATAATATAGTTCGTCTAATATATATATACTATAATAATATAGAGATCTAATATAGAATCTACTATAATAATATAGTGCATATAATATAGAATCTACTATAATAATATAATCTAATATAATAAAATAGAGATCTAATATTGAATCTACTATAATAATATAGTACATCTAATATATAATCTACTATAATAATATAGAGATCTAATATATAATCTACTATAATAATATATTACATATAATATATAATCAACTATAATAATATAGAGCTGTAATATATAATCTACTATAATAATATATTACATATAATACATAATCAACTATGATAATATAGAGATGTAATATATAATCTACTTTAATAATATATTGACCTAATATATAATCTACTATAATAAAATAAAGATCTAATATATAATCTACTATAATAATATAAAGATCTAGTATATAATCTACTATAATATTATAGTACATCTAATATATAATCTACTATAATAATATAATCTACTATAATAAAATAGATATCTAATATATAATCTACTATGATAATATAGAGATCTAATATATAATCTACTATAATAATATATTATATATAATATATAATCAACTATAATAATATAGAGATCTAATATATAATCTACTTTAATAATATAATCTACTATGATAATATAGAGATCTAATATATAATCAAATTTAATAATATAGAGATCCAATATATAATCTACTATAATAAAATAAAGATCTAATATATAATCTACTATAATAATATAGTTTGTCTAATATATAATCTACTTTAATAATATAGAGATCTAATATATAATCTACTATAATAAAATAAAGATCTAATATATCATCTTCTAAAATAATATAGAGATCTAATATATAATCTACTATAATAATATAGTACATCTAACATATAATCTACTTTAATAATATAGTACATCTAATATATAATCTACTATAATAATATAGAGATCTAATATACAATCTAATATAATAATATAGTACATATAATATATAATCAACTATAATAATATAGAGATCTAATACTCAATCTACATTAATAATATAGACATCTAATATATAAACTACTATAATAATATAGTACATCTAATCTATAATCTACTATAATCATATAGAGATCTAATATATAATCTACTATAATAACATAGTACATCTAATATATAATCCACTATAATAATATAGAGATCTAACATATAATCTACTATAATAATATCGAGATGAAATATAGAATCTACTATAATAATATAGTACATCTAATATAGAATCTACTGTAATAATATAATCTACTATAATAAAATAGAGATCTAATATATAATCTACGATAATAATATAGTACATCTAATATAGAATCTACTGTAATAATATAATCTACTTTAATAATACAGTACATCTAATATATAATCTACTCTAATAATATAGAAATCTAATAAATAATCTACTATAATAATATAAAGATCTAATATATAAACTACTATAATAATATAATCTACTATAATAAAATAGAGATCTAATATATAATCTATTATGATAATATAGAGATCTAATATATAATCTACTTTAATAATACAGTACATCTAATATATAATCTACTTTAATAATATAATCTACTATGACAATATAGAGATCTAATATATGATCTACTTTAATAATATTGTATATCTAATATATAATCTACTCTAATAATATAGAAATCTAATATATAATCTACTATAATAATATAGAGATCTAATATATAATCTACTTTAATAATATAGTACATCTAATATATAATCTACTCTAATAATATAGAAATCTAATATATAATCTACTCTAATAATATAGAAATCTAATATATAATCTACTATAATAATATAGAGATCTAATATATAAACTACTTTAATAATATAGTACATCTAATATATAATCTACTCTAATAATATAGTACATATAATATATAATCTACTCTAATAATATAGAGATCTAACATATAATCTACTATAATAAAATAAAGATCTAATATATAATCTACTATAATAATATCGAGATGAAATATAGAATCTACTATAATAATATAGTACATCTAATATAGAATCTACTGTAATAATATAATCTCCAATAATAAAATAGAGATCTAATATATAATCTACTTTAATAATATAGTACACATAATATATAATCTACTCTAATAATATAGAAATCTAATATATAATCTACTATAATAATATAGAGATCTAATATATAATCTACTTAAATAATATAGTACATCTAATACAATCTACTCTAATAATATAGAAATCTAATATATAATATACAATAATAATATAGATGTCTAATATAGAATCTACTATAATAATATTGTACATGCAATATATAATCTACTATAATAATATAGAGATCTAACATATAATCTACTATAATAATATCGAGATGAAATATAGAATCTACTATAATAATATAGTACATCTAATATAGAATCTACTGTAATAATATAATCTACTTTAATAAAATAGAGATCTAATATATAATCTACTTTAATATTATAGAGATCTAAAAAATAATCTACTAAAATAAAATAAAGATCTTATATATAATCTACTAAAATAATATAGAGATCTAATATATAATCTACTATAATAATATAGTACATCTAATATATAATCTACTATAATAATATCGAGATGAAATATAGAATCTACTATAATAAAATAGAGACCTAATATATAATCTACTCTAATAATATAGTTCGTCTAATATATAATGTACTATAATAATATCGAGATGAAATATAGATTCTGCTATAATAATATAGTACATATATTATATAATCAACTATAATAATATAGAGATCTAATATATAATCTACTATAATAATATAGTACATGTAATATATAATCAACTATAATAATATAATCTACTACAATAAAATAAAATCGAATATATAATCTTCTATAATAATATAGAGATCTAATATACAATCTACATTAATAATGTAGAGATCTAATATATAATCTACTATAATAATATAGTATATCAAATCTATAATCTACTATAATAATATAGAGATCTAACACATAATCTACTATAACAATATAAAGATCTAATATATAATCTACTATAATAATATAGTACATCTAATGTATAATCTACTATAATAATATAAATATCTAATATATAATCTACGATAATAATATTGAGATGAAATATATAATCTACTGTAATAATATTGAGATCTAATATATAATCAACTATAATAATATTGTTCGTCTAATATATAATCTACTATAATAATATAGAGATCTAATATATAATCTACTATAATAAAATAAAGATCTAATATTTAATCTACTAAAATAATATAGAGATCTAATATATAATCTACTATAATAATATAGTACATCAAATATATAATCGACTCTAATAATATAGAGATCTAATATAGAATCTACTATAATAATATAGAGATCTAATATAGAATCTACTATAATAATATAGTACATCTAATATATAATCTTCTCTAATAATATAGAGATCTAATATATAATCTACTATAATAATATAGTACATCTAATATATAATATACTATAATAATATAGTACATCTAATGTATAATCTACTATAATAATATCAAGATCTAATATATAATCTACGATAATAATATCGAGATGAAATGTATAATGTACTATAATAATATAGTACATCGAATATATAATCTACTATAATAATATAGTACATCGAATATATAATCTACTATAATAATATAGTACATCTAATGTATATTCTTCTATAATAATATAAAGATCTAATATATAATCTACGATAATAATATCGAGATGAAATGTATAATCTACTGTAATAATATTGAGATCTAATATATAATCTACATTAATAATATCGAGATCTAATATATAATCTACTATAATAATATAGAGATCTAATATATAATCTACTATAATAATATAGAGATCTAACATATAATCTACGATAATAATATAGTTCATATAATATATAATCAACTATAATCATAAAGAGATCTAATATATAATCTACTATAATAACATAGTACATCTAATATATAATCTACTATAATAATATAGAGATCTAACATATAATCTACTATAATAATATAGAGATCTAACATATAATCTACTATAATAATATAGTACATCTAATATAGAATCTACTGTAATAATATAATCTACTATAATAAAATAGAGATCTAATATAGAATCTACGATAATAATATCGAGATCTAATATAGAATCTTCTACAATAATATTGAGATCTTATATATAATCTACTCTAATAATATAGTTCGTCTAATATATATATACTATAATAATAAAGAGATCTAATATAGAATCTACTATAATAATATAGTACATCTAATATATAATATACTATAATAATATAGAGATCTAACATATAATCTACGATAATAATATCGAGATGAAATATATAATCTACTATAATAATATAATCTACAATAATAATATAGTACATCTAACATATAATCGACTGTCATAAAAAAGAGATTTAATATATAATCTACTATAATAATATAGTACATATAATATATAATCAACTATAATAATATAGAGATCTAATATATAATTTACTTTAATAATATAGAAATCTAATATAATATCTACTATAATAATATAGTACATCTAACATATAATCTACTATAATAATATTGAGCTCTAATATATAATCTACTATAATAATATAGTTTGTCTAATATATAATCTACTATAATAATATAGAGATCTAATATATAATCTACTATAATAATATAGTGCATCTAATCTATAATCTACTATAATAATATAGAGATCTAACATATAATCTACTATAAAAATATAGTACATATAATATATAATCAACTATAATAATATAGAGATCTAATATACAATCTACATTAATAATTTAGAGATCTAATATATAATCTACTATAATAATATAGTATATCTAATCTATAATCTACTATAATAATATAGAGATCTGATATATATTCTACTTTAATAATATAATCTACTATGATAATATAGAGATCTAATATATAATCTACTATAATAATATAGTACATCTAATCTATAATCTACTATAATAATATAGAGATCTAACACATAATCTACTATAATAATATAGTACATATAATATATAATCAACTATAATAATATAGAGATCTAATATACAATCTACATTAATAATTTAGAGATCTAATATATAATCTACTATAATAATATAGTATATCTAATCTATAATCTACTATAATAATATAGAGATCTAACACATAATTTACTATAACAATATAAAGATCTAATATATAATCTACAATAATAATATAGTACATCTAATGTATAATCTACTATAATAATATCGAGATGAAATGTATAATCTACTGTAATAATATTGAGATCTAATATATAATCTACATTAATAATATCGAGATCTAACATATAATCTACTATAATAATATAGTGCATCTAATCTATAATCTACTATAATAATATAGAGATCTAACATATAATCTACTATAATAACATAGTACTTCTAATATATAATCTACTATAATAATATAGAGATCTAACATATAATCTACTATAATAATATAGTACATATAATATATAATCAACTATAATAATAAAGAGATCTAATATACAATCTACTATAATAATATAGTACATATAATATATAATCAACTATAATAATATAGAGATCAAATATACAATCTACATTAATAATATAGAGATCTAATATATAATCTACTGTAATAATATAGAGATCTAACAAATAATCTACTATAATAATATCGAGATGAAATATAGAATCTACTATAATAATATAGTACATCTAATATAGAATCTACTGTAATAATATAATCTATTATAATAAAATAGAGATCTAATATATAATCTACGATAATAATATCGAGATCTAATATAGAATCTACTACAATAATATTGAGATCTAATATAGAATCTACTCTAATAATATAGTTCGTCTAATATATATATATACTATAATAATATAGTGATCTAATATATAATCTATTATAATAATATAGTACATCTAATATATAATATACTATAATAATATAGAGATCTAACATATAATCTACGATAATAATATCGAGATGAAATATATAATCTACTATAATAATATAATCTACTATAAGAATATTGATTTCTAATATATAATCTACTATAATAATATAGTTAGTCTAATATATAAACTACTATAATAATATAAAGATCTAATATATAAACTACTATAATAATATAAAGATCTAATATATAAACTACTATAATAATATAAAGATCTAATATATAATCTACAATAATTATATCGAAATGAAATATATAATCTACTATAATAATATAAAGATCTAATATATAATCTACGTTAATAATATAATCTACTATAATAATATAGTACTTCTAATATATAATCGACTATAATAAAATAGTACATATAATATATAATCAACTATAGATTAGATTAGATTAGATTAGATTCAACTTTATTGTCATTGTGCAGAGTACAAGTACAGAGACAACGAAATGCAGTTAGCGTCTAACCAGAAGTGCAAAATAGCAGAAAGTGCAATGAACAGTATTTACAGGTAGTGCAATATATGATCAGTAGTAGTGCAGTATAATATAGCAGTGCAGTATAGTAGTATATGAGTACAGTAGCATTATAGCAGAATAAATAGTTACAGTATGAACAGTGTGGCAGCATAAGCTGTATGGGTAATGCAGTCTAGCAGTATATATGTATTAACATTAGCATGAGGTAGATAGCAGAATAATATAAATATGGAATGCCGTATAAACAGTATAAACAGGTATGTACAGTATGTGTATTAGTATTAAAGAAAATATAAGGATATGTGCATTATGTGCAGTATGAACAGTATGGACAGGTATGTACAGAAGAGCAGTGGTATGAGTAAGAGGGAGTAATAGTGCAATAGTGCAATTGTCCGGGGGGGGGGTTGGGGGGGGGTGGGGGTTGCAGGGGTAGTAGGTTGTCAGGTCGGAGCAGTGTTCAAGTTCAGTAGGGTGACAGCCGCAGGGAAGAAGCTGCCTCTGAACCTACTGGTTCGGCTGCGGAGAGACCTGTAGCGCCTCCCGGAGGGGAGTGGGGTGAAAAGTCTATGGTTGGGGTGAGAAATGTCCTTGACGATGCTGCGTGCCTTACGCAAGCATCGTTTGCCCTGGACAGCCTCGATGGAGGGGAGTGAGGAACCGGTGATGCGTTGGGCAGTTTTCACCACCCTCTGCAGTGCTTTCCGGTCCGATGCCGAGCAGTTGCCATACCATACTGTGACACAGTTGGTAAGGATACTCTCGATGGTGCAGCGGTAGAAATTCACCAGGATCTGAGGAGACAGATGGATCTTCTTTAGTCTCCTCAGGAAGAAGAGACGCTGGTGAGCCTTCTTTATCAGGGTGGAGGTGTTGAGGGTCCAGGAGAGGTCCTCAGAGATGTGGACACCCAGAAACTTGAAGCTGGTGACTCGCTCCACCTCAGTCTCGTTGATGAGGATGGGGGTGTGTGCGCCAGCTTTAGACTTCCTGAAGTCCACAATGAGTTCTTTGGTCTTCTTGGTGTTGAGAGCCAGGTTATTGTCGTTGCACCACACTGTTAGGTGCTGGACCTCCTCCCTGTAGGCCGACTCATCGTTGTTGCTGATGAGACCGATCACCGTTGTGTCGTCTGCAAACTTAACAATGGTGTTTGAGCCATGTACAGGTGTGCAGTCGTAGGTGAAGAGGGAGTAAAGGAGGGGGCTCAGCACACAGCCTTGTGGAACGCCGGTGTTCAGGATGAGGGTTGAGGAGGTGTGGTTGTGAAGCCTAACAGACTGCGGCCTGTTGGTCAGGAAGTCTAGAATCCAGTTGCAGAGGGAGGGGTTGATGCCCAGTTGCCTGAGTTTGGAGATCAGTTTGGAGGGGATGATGGTTTTGAATGCTGAGCTGAAGTCAATAAACAGCATTCTCACATAAGAGTTAGTCTTGTCGAGGTGGGACAGGGCGGAGTGAAGTGCCGTTGAGATGGCATCCTCTGTACTCCTGTTCTGCCGGTAGGCGAATTGAAAGGGGTCCAGTGTGGGTGGTAGGCAGGTCTTGAGTTGAGCTAAGACCAGCCTCTCGAAGCACTTCATGATGATGGGCGTGAGTGCCACTGGTCGGAAGTCATTTAAGCTCGTTGCAGTGGAGTGTTTTGGCACCGGCACGATGGAGGTGGTTTTGAAGCACGCGGGGACAGCTGCTTGGGCTAGGGACAGGTTGAATATGTCAGTCCAAACCTTAGTCAGCTGCACAGCGCAGGCCCTGAGGACGCGTCCGGGAATCCCATCAGGACCAGCAGCCTTGCGTGCGTTAGTCCTGCTCAGTGCCGCACACACGTCGGTGGGAGATAGAGTGAGGGGCTGGTGATCCGCAGGGAGCACAGCCTTGATGGCCACCTCCTTGTTGTCCCTGTCAAAGCGGCCGTAGAAGTGGTTCAGCTCATCAGGGAGGGAGGCGTCAACGGAGAGGGGTGAGGTGTTATTTGTTTTGTAGTCTGTGATGGCCTGGATGCCCTGCCACATGCGTCGGGGGTCAGAGTTGTTTCTGAAGTGATCCTCTATCCTCAGCTTGTGGTTGTGCTTGGCCTTTTTGATGCCCCTCTGCAGATTAGCCCTGGATGAGCTATAGGCCCGAGCATCCCCTGATCTGAAGGCAATGTCGCGTGCCTTCAGCAGGAGTCGGACCTCACTGTTCATCCATGGCTTCTGATTAGGAAAAGTGGTGATCCGCTTGAGTGTGGTGACACTGCTGATGTTGTAATTGATGTAGTCCAAAACAGATGAGGCATATGAATCAATGTTCGTGTGGGAGTCATGGGTGGCCTGAGTGGCAAACACACCCCAGTCAGTGTTTCCAAAACGCTGCTGGAGCGCTGAGTCAGCTCCCTCTGGCCAGACCTTGACTGTCCTCACTGTAGGTTTCACTCGTTTGATGAGTGCTGAGTACTTGGGCAGTAGGAACAATGAGAGGTGGTCTGATTGACCTAGGTGGGGGAGGGGAACGGCTTTGTACGCATCAGCCATGCTGGTGTATACTTGGTCCAATGTCCTGTCTCCTCTGGTGGGGCATGAGACATTTCGGTGGAATTTGGGCAGTACAGTCTTTAAGTTGGAGTGATTGAAGTCACCCGCGACAATGAAGGCTGCCTCGGGATGCAGAGTCTGTTGTTTGCTAATGGCAGCATGCAGTTCTTTCATAGCAATCTTAGCATTAGCATCCGGGGGGATATAGGCTGCCGTGATAACAGTAGACGTGAACTCTCTGGGCAGATAGAAAGGTCTACACTTAACCATGAGAAACTCCAGGTTAGCTGAGCAGTGACTCTCGGTGATGGTAGTGTCCGTGCACCACGTCTTGTTAACATAAATGCACAAACCTCCACCTCTGGTCTTACCGGAGTCGCCTGCTGTTCTGTCTGCTCGGAGAACGCAGCGCCCTGCTAGCTCGATAGCGTTGTCGGGAACCTCGCTGTTGAGCCAGGTTTCAGTGAAAACCATGATGTTGCATTCCTTAATCCATTTGTGGGTGGTGATCCGCAGCCGCAGTGCATCCATCTTGTTTGCCAGGGAACGAACATTTGCAAGGAAAAGGCTAGGTAATGAGAGTCGGTGTGGGGTTAGCTTTAGCCTAGCTCTCAGCCCACCTCGGCTCCCTCGCCTGTGTTTTCGTTTCCGAGCCGGTCTGGGGCCTCTTCCGGTCGGTGTAGCGGAGTTAGCTGGACCCGCTGTTTTGCTAATCTCGGGTATATCGTCGATAAAGATGACTGGAGTGCCGGAACCGATGTCCAGAAGTTCTTGTCGGCTGTACGATATGTACGCTAAACTGTTTTTAGCGAGAAAAATACTTAAGATAAACAAGCAAATAACTACTAGTTCGCAAACTCTGGAGAGACACTGAGCGTCGCGATGCATGCGCGCCGCCATCTTGCTCTTTAGCAATAATAATAAAAATCTTTAGCTATAATAATATAGAGATCTAATATACAATCTACATTAATAATATAGAGATCTAATATATAATCTACAATAAAACATAGTCCATCTAATATATAATCTACTATAATAATATCGAGATCTCATATATAATCTGCTATAATAATATCGAGATGAAATATAGAATCTACTATAATAATATAGAACATCTAATATAAAATCTACTATAATAATATAATCTACTATAATAAAATAGATCTAATATATAATCAACTATGATAATATAGAGATCAAATACATAATCTACTTTAATAATATAGTACATCTAATCTATAATCTACCATAATAATATAGTACATGTAATATATAATGTACTATAATAATATAGTACATCTAATATATAATCTACTATAATAATATAGTACATGTAATATATAATCTACTATAATATTATAGTACATCTAATATATAATCTACTATAATAATATAAAGATGTAATATATAATCTACTATAATAATATAAAAATCTAATATATAATCTATGATAATAATATCGAGATGAAATATATAATCTACTATAATAATATTGAGATCTAATATATAATCTACTATAATAATATAGTTCGTCTAATATATAAACTACTATAATAATATAAATATCTAATATACAATCTACTATTGTAATATAGTACTTCTAATATATAATCTACTCTAATAAAATAGAGATCTAATATATAATCTACTATAATAATATAGTACATCTAATATATAATCTACTATAATAATATAGTACATCTAATCTATAATCTACTATACTAATATAGAGATCTAATATTTAATCTACTATAATAATATAGTACATCTAATATATAATCTACTATAATAATATAGAGATCTAATATATAATCTACTTTAATAATACAGTAAATCTAATATATAATCTACTCTAATAATATAGAAATCTAATATATAATCTACTATAATAATATAGAGAACTAATATAGAATCTACTATAATAATATAGAACATGTAATATATAATCTACTATAATAATATAGTACATCTAATATATAATCTACTATAATAATATAGAGATTTAATATATAACCTACTATAATAATATAGTACATCTAATATATAATATACTACAAGAATATAAAGATTTAATACATAATCTACGATAATAATATCGAGATGAAATATATAATCTACTATAAGAATATTGATTTCTAATATATAATCTACTATAATAATATAGTTAGTCTAATATATAAACTACTATAATAATATAAAGATCTAATATATAAACTACTATAATAATATAAAGATCTAATATATAAACTACTATAATAATATAAAGATCTAATATATAATCTACGATAATTATATCGAAATGAAATTTATAATCTACTATAATAATATAAAGATCTAATATATAATCTACGTTAATAATATAATTAACTATAATAATATAGTACTTCTAATATATAATCGACTATAATAAAATAGTACATATAATATATAATCAACTATAATAATATAGAGATCTAATATACAATCTACATTAATAATATAGAGATCTAATATATAATCTACTATAATAATATAGTACATCTAATCTATAATCTACCATAATAATATAGTACATGTAATATATAATGTACTATAATAATATAGTACATCTAATATATAATCTACTATAATAATATAGTACATGTAATATATAATCTACTATAATAATATAGTACATGTAATATATAATCTACTATAATAATATAGAGATCTAATATTTAATCTACATTAATAATATAGAGATCTAATATATAATCTACTATAATAATATAGTACATCTAATACATAATCTACTATAATAATATAGAGATCTAATATATAATCTACTTTAATAATACAGTACATTTAATATATAATCTACTCTAATAATATAGAAATCTAATATATAATCTACTATAATAATATAGAGATCAAATACATAATCTACTTTAATAATATATTACATATAATATATAATCAACGACAAATAATATAGAGATCTAATATATAATCTACCTTAATAATAATTAGATGTACTATATTATTACTATGATATAATAGAGATCTAATATATAATCTACTAAAATAATATAGAGATCTAATATATAATCTACTATAATAATATAGTACATCTAATATATAATCTACTATAATAATATAGTACATCTAAAATATAATCTACTATAATAATATAAAGATCTAATATATAATCTACGGTAATAATATCGAGATGAAATATATAATCTACTATAAGAATATAGATTTCTAATATATAATCTACTATAATAATATAGTTAGTCTAATATATAAACTACTATAATTATATAAAGATCTAATATATAAACTACTATAATAATATAAAGATCTAATATATAATCTACGATTATTATATCGAAATGAAATATATAATCTACTATAATAATATAAAGATCTAATACATAATCTACGTTAATAATATAATCTACTATAATAATATAGTACTTCTAATATATAATCGACTATAATAAAATAGTACATATAATATATAATCAACTATAATAATATAGAGATCTAATATACAATCTACATTAATAATATAGAGATCTAATATATAATCTACTATAATAATAGTACATCTAATCTATTATCTACCATAATAATATAGTACATCTAATATATAATCTACTCTAATAATATAGAGATCTAATATATAATCTACTATAATAATATAGTACATCTAATGTATAATCTACTATAATAATATAGAGATCTAATATATAATCTACTATAATAATATAGTACATCTAATATATAATCTACTATAATAATATAGTACATCTAATGTATAATCTACTATAATAATATAAAGATCTAATATATAATCTACGATAATAATATCGAGATGAAATGTATAATCTACTATAATAATATAGTACATCTAATATATAATCTACTATAATAATATAGTACATCTAATGTATAATCTACTATAATAATATAAAGATCTAATATATAATCTACGATAATAATTTCGAGATGAAATGTATAATCTACTATAATAATATAGTACATCTAATATATAATCTACTATAATAATATAGAGATCTAACATATAATCTACTATAATAATATCGAGATGAAATATAGAATCTACTATAATAATATAGTACATCTAATATAGAATCTACTGTAATAATATAATCTACTATAATAAAATAGAGATCTAATATATAATCTACGATAATAATATCGAGATCTAATATAGAATCTACTACAATAATATTGAGATCTAATATAGAATCTACTCTAATAATATAGTTCGTCTAATATATAATCTACTATAATAATATATAGATCTAATATATAATCTACTATAATAAAATAAAGATCTAATATTTAATCTACAAAAATAATATAGAGATTTAATATATAATCTACTATAATAAAATAAAGATCTAATATTTAATCTACTAAAATAATATAGAGCTCTAATATATAATCTACAATAATAAAATAGTACATCAAATATATAATCGACTCTAATAATATAGAGATCTAATATATAATCTACTATAATAATATAGAGATCTAATATAGAATGTACTATAATAATTTATACATCTAATATATAATCTACTATAATAATATAGAGATCTAATATAGAATCTACTATAATAATATAGAGATCTAATATAGAATCTACTATAATAATATAGTACATCTAATATATAATCTACTATAATAATATAGAGATCTAATATATAATCTACTCTAATAATATAGTACATCTAATGTATAATCTACTATAATAATATAAAGATCTAATATATAATCTACGATAATAATATCGAGATGAAATATATAATCTACTATAATATAATAGAGATCTAATATAGAATCTACTATAATAATATATTACATATAATATAGAATCTACTATAATAATATAAAGATCTAATATATAATCTACTATAATAATATCGAGATGAAATATAGAATCTATTATAATAATATAGTACATCTAATATAGAATGTACTATAATAATATAATCTACTATAATAAAATAGAGATCTAATATATAATCTACTATAATAAAATAAAGATCTAATATATAATCTACTAAAATAATATAGAGATCTAATATATAATCTACTATAATAATATAGTACATCTAATATATAATCTACTATAATAATATAGTACATCTAATGTATAATCTAAAAACTAAATACTAAATACGGGCTACATAAATATGGACCATTTTAAAGTGCATTTAGTCCAGGCTGGTGGAGGGAGGTAGGAGCTGTGTATGAGACCTAGCATAGCTAGTAAACATTGTAGATAATGAGGTGAAACAGTGACATGATACATGATAGTGATATGATACAGAGGGTGGAGGTTATGCAGAGAAGTCCATCTCTTTGCCCTTGATTGACTTATTGTAGAGTTGTATGGCTCTGGGGACAAATGATTTAGTAAGTCTGTCAGTTTTGCTTGTCAGTGCTCGTAACCTCCAGCTGATCAAGCTCTTCTGCTGGATGATGGTGTGGTACAGTGGGTGACCTTCATTGTCCATGATGGTGAGCAGTTTGCTCAGAGTTCTTTTTTCCAGTACTGAAGTGATGCTCTCCAGTTCAGCTCCCACAACAGAGCCAGCTTTCCTTACCAGCCTGTCCAGTCGCCCGGCATCCCTCTTCTTAGTGCTTCCTCCCCAGCACACCACTGCATAGAAGAGAACGCTGGCGACCACAGACTGGTAAAACATCCCTAGGAGTTTGCTGCAGACATTGAAGGACCGCAGCCTCCTCAGGAAGTACAGCCGGCTCTGTCCCTTCTTGTAAATCGCATCAGTGTTGGCTGACCAGTCCAGTTTATTGTCCAGGTGGACCCCCAGATACTTATATGTGCTGACCATCTCCACATTGACTCCCTCAATGGAGACTGGTAGCAGAGCGGGCTTAGACCTACGGAAATCCACCACCATCTCCTTGGTCTTTGTAGTGTTGAGTTGTAGGTGGTTGAGTTTGCACCATTGCACAAAGTCCTCCACCAGGCTCCTGTACTCCCCCTCCTGCCCATCTCTGATACACCCCACAATTGCCGTATCGTCCGAAAACTTCTGCATGTGGCATGACTCTTTGTTGTAGCAGAAGTCAGACGTGTACAGGGTGAACAGGACAGGAGAGAGCACAGTTCCCTGTGGTGCTCCGGTGTTGCATACTACAGTGTCCGAGAGGCAGTCCTTCAGTCTGACAAACTGTGGCCGCCCTGTCAGGTAGTCAGTGATCCAGGATACCAGGTGGGCGTCCACACCCATCTGCAGGAGCTTGTCTCCCAATCTGAGGGGTTGGATGGTGTTGAAAGCACTGGAAAAATCAAAGAACATGATTCTCACAGCGCTTTTCCCTTTGTCCAGGTGAGAATGCGTCCTGTGCAGTAGATATGTGATGGCATCGTCTACTCCAACCTTCTCCTGGTATGCAAACTGTAGTGGATCCAGTGCATGGCTAACCTGGGGTCTGAGTGTATGTAGAAGCAGTCTCTCCATTGTTTTCATAATGTGTGAGGTGAGTGCGACAGGCCTGAAGTCATTGAGTTCTTTTGCGTGTGGCTTTTTTGGGACAGGGATAAGACATGATGTCTTCCACAGTGTTGGGGCCCTGCCAAGACGTAGACTCAGGTCAAATAAGTACCTCAGCGGCTCTCCCAGTTCGGCAGCGCAGGTCTTGAGCAGTCTGGGACACACTTTGTCTGGACCCGCTGCCTTCCTGGGGTTAAGTCGCTTTAGTCCCGATCGCACCTGGTCTGCCGTGATTGTAGGGGGGAGGGGCTGGGAGGGAGGGGGGGGTGGGTGGTGGGGTGGCTCTTTGTCCCTGGGCGCTCCAGTAGACAGTGGCTGATGGCTGGTGATTGAGGTCGGTGACGCCTTTGATGATGGGGGGTGTTGGGAGATGGGGGGCTGTGTGAGATGGGGGAGAGGTGTAGAATGGCCCTGCACGCCGACAGAGACAGAGACAGCTCCTGGAGAGGGGGTGGGGTAGGCCACCGCAGCTGGGTGGTTGAACCTGTTGTAGAACTGGTTCAGTTCATTGGCCCGGTCTCGACCTCCCTCAACACAGCTACTGCTCTTCCTCATGCCCGTCATCATCTTCATCCCATCCCACACCTCTCGCACGTTGTTCTGCTGCAACTTCCTCTCTACCTTCCTTCTGTATAACTCCCTTGCCTCTTTCAGCTTGACTTTGAGTTCCCCTTGTGCGTGCTTCAGCTTTGCTAGGTCCCCCTCTTTGAACGCCCTCTTTTTCTTATTGAGGAGGGCCTTGACATCGCTGGTAATCCAAGGCTTGTTGTTTGGAAAGCAGCGCACAGTTTTTGTGGGAACAACAATGTCTTCACAGAAGTTCAGGTAGTCGGAGTAGCAGTGTGCGAGCCCATCAATGTCATCACCATATGATTGTTGGAAAATATTCCAGTCTGTTATGTCCAAGCAGTCCCTCATGGCCTCATCCGTCTCGGGGGACTTCTTCTTGAAGGTGCGTGTTCTGATTGGTTCTCTCCGAACACATGGAGTGTACAGTGGTTGTAGGGAGACCAGATTGTGATCTGATTTCCCCAGTGGTGGTAGTGATGTGGCGGTGTAGGCATCCTTAATGTTTGCATACAGAAGGTCAATTGTTCTGCTCTGTCGTGTGGGGCAGTTGACATACTGGTGAAAGGCGGGCAGTGTTGAGTCCAATGTGACATGATTAAAGTCCCCTGATATGGCGATGTAAGCATCGGGGTACTGAGCTTGGAGTTTCGCGATGGTAGAGTGGATGACGTCACACGCGGTTTCAGCCATAGCTCGGGGTTGTATGTACACAGCGATGACGATGGCGTTCGTAAATTCTCGGGGCAGATAATAGGGACGTAAACTCACCGCTAGTACTTCAACATCAGGGCAGCAGATAATGTCCTTCACAGTAATATGTCCAGGGTTACACCATCTGTTATTGATGTAGAGTACGAGCCCGCCACCTTTGTTTTTGCCACTTAAACTCGGGTCTCTGTCCACTCTCACATGCGAGAAACCAGGGAGCTCAATGTTAGCATCTGGTGTGTTGTTGTTCAGCCATGTCTCCGTGAGAATCATCACGCTGCATTCCCTGTACAGTTTAACGTTCCTCACCAAAGCTGCCAGCTCGTCCGTTTTATTGGAAAGTGAATTAACGTTACCCATCACACACGAAGGGATCGACGGTTTATACTTCCACCGCTTCGCTAGGGCCCTCTCCTTAACTTTAGCCCCAGCTCTGCAGCCTCGATAAGGCCGTCGAATCTCCTTCGGAATGCTGTTAACGTAAGTACTGTCGGTAGTTCCCTTTGATCTGAGCTCGAGTAGCAGATTCCTCGAGTAAATCCGCGTTGTGCTGCTGCTTTCTTGCGGAAAAGTATCCGTATCCATAGGATACAACATGTCCACGCGTTGCATGTAAATAAAATATAAAAATTGCAAACGGAAAAGTAGTTAAAAGACTTAACAAAGACAAAACAACGAGAGCTACTGGATGGACAGCCTGCTCACGCCGGCGCCTGCGTAGTACAGCTACTATAATAATATAGTACATCTAATATAGAATCTACTATAATAATATAATCTACTATAATAATAGAAAGATCTAATATATAATCTACAATAATAATATCGAGATGAAATGTATAATCTACTGTAATAATATTGAGATCTAATATATAATCTACATTAATAATATCGAGATCTAATATATAATCTACTATAATAAAATAGTACATCTAATATATAATCTACTATAATAATATAGAGATCTAACACATAATCTACTATAATAATATAGTACATATAATGTATAATCAACTATAATAATATAGAGATCTAATATACAATCTACATTAATAATTTAGAGATCTAATATATAAACTACTATAATAATATAGTATATCTAATCTATAAACTACTATAATAATATAGAGATCTAACACATAATCTACTATAACAATATAAAGATCTTATATATAATCTACTATAATAATATAGTACATCTAATGTATAATCTATTATAATAATATAAATATATAATATATAATTTACTATAATAATATAGTACATCAAATATATAATCGACTCTAATAATATAGAGATCTAACATATAATCTACTATAATAATATAGTACATATAATATATAATCAACTATAACAATGTTATATACTACAATAAAATAAAATCTAATATATAATCTACTATAATAATATAGAGATCTAATATATAATCTACTATAATAATATAATCTACTATAATAATATAGTACATCTAATGTATAATCTACTATAATAATATAAAGATCTAATATATAATCTACGATAATAATATCGAGATGAAATGTATAATCTACTATAATAATATAGTACATCTAATATAGAATCTACTGTAATAATATAATCTACTATAATAAAATAGAGATCTAATATATAATCTACGATAATAATATCGAGATCTAATATAGAATCTACTACAATAATATTGAGATCTAATATCGAATCTACTCTAATAATATAGTTCATCTAATATATAATCTACTATAATAATATAGAGATCTAATATATAATCTACTATAATAATATAGTACATATAATATATAATCAACTATAATAATATAGAGATCTAATATACAATCTACATTAATAATATAGAGATCTAATATATAATCTACTATAATAAAATAAAAATCTAATATTTAATCTACTAAAATAATATAGAGATCTAATATATAATCTACAATAATGATATAGTATATCAAATATATAATCGACTCTAATAATATAGAGATCTAATATATAATCTACTATAATAATATAGAGATCTAATATAGAATCTACTATAATAAATTATACATCTAATATATAATCTACTATAATAATATAGAGATCTAATATATAATCTACTATAATAATATAGTACATCTAATATATAATCTACTTTAATAATATAGAGATCTAATATATAATCTACTCTAATAATATAGTACATCTAATGTATAATCTACTATAATAATATAAAGATCTAATATATAATCTACGATAATAATATCGAGATGAAATGTATAATCTACTATAATAATATAGTACATCTAATATATAATATACTATAATAATATAGTACATCTAATGTATAATCTACTATAATAATATAAAGATCTAATATATAATCTACGATAATAATATCGAGATGAAATGTATAATCTACAGTATTAATATTGAGATCTAATATATAATCTACATTAATAATATCGAGATCTGATATATAATCTACTATAATAATATAGTGCATCTAATCTATAATCTACTATAATAATATAGAGATATAACATATAATCTACTATAATAACATAGTACATCTAATATATAATCTACTATAATAATATAGAGATCTAACATATAATCTACTATAATAATATAGTGCATCTAATCTATAATCTACTATAATAATATAGAGATCTAACATATAATCTACTATAATAATATAGTGCATCTAATCTATAATCTACTATAATAATATAGAGATCTAACATATAATCTACTATAATAACATAGTACATCTAATATATAATTTACTATAATAATATAGAGATCTAACATATAATCTACTATAATAATATAGTACATATAATATATAATCATTTATAATAATAAAGAGATCTAATATATAATCAACTATAATAATAAAGAGATCTAATATACAATCTACTATAATAATATAGTACATATAATATATAATCAACTATAATAATATAGAGATCTAATATACAATCTACATTAATAATATAGAGATCTAATATATGATCTACTATAATAATATAGAGATCTAATATATAATCTACTATAATAATATCGAGATGAAATATAGAATCTACTATAATAATATAGTACATCTAATATAGAATCTACTGTAATAATATAATCTACTATAATAAAATAGAGATCTAATATATAATCTACGATAATAATATCGAGATCTAATATAGAATCTACTACAATAATATTGAGATCTAATTTAGAATCTACTCTAATAAAATAGTTCATCTAATATATAATCTACTATAATAAAATAAAGATCTAATATTTAATCTACTAAAATAATATAGAGATCTAATATATAATCACCTATAATAAAATAAAGATCTAATATTTAATTTACTAAAATAATATAGAGATCTAATATATAATCTACAATAATAATATAGTACATCAAATATATAATCGACTCTAATAATATAGAGATCTAATATATAATCTACTATAATAATATAGAGATCTAATATAGAATGTACTATAATAATTTATACATCTAATATATAATCTACTATAATAATATAGAGATCTAATATATAATATATGATAATAATATAGAGATCTAATAGAGAATCTACTATAATAATATAGTACATCTAATATATAATCTACTATAATAATATAGAGATCTAATATATAATCTACTCTAATAATATAGTACATCTAATGTATAATCTACTATAATAATATAAAGATCTAATATATAATCTACGATAATAATATCGAGATCTAATATATAATCTACTATAATAATATAAAGATCTAATATATAATCTACGATAATAATATCGAGATCTAATATATAATCTACTATAATAATATAGAGATCTAACATATAATCTACTATAATAATATCGAGATGAAATATAGAATCTACTATAATAATATAGTACATCTAATATAGAATCTACTGTAATAATATAATCTACTATAATAAAATAGAGATCTAATATATAATCTACGATAATAATATCGAGATCTAATATAGAATCTACTACAATAATATTGAGATCTAATTTAGAATCTACTCTAATAATATAGTTCATCTAATATATAATCTACTATAATAAAATAAAGATCTAATATTTAATCTACTAAAATAATATAGAGATCTAATATATAATCACCTATAATAAAATAAAGATCTAATATTTAATCTACTAAAATAATATAGAGATCTAATATATAATCTACAATAATAATATAGTACATCAAATATATAATCGACTCTAATAATATAGAGATCTAATATATAATCTACTATAATAATATAGAGATCTAATATAGAATGTACTATAATAATTTATACATCTAATATATAATCTACTCTAATAATATAGAGATCTAATATATAATCTATGATAATAATATAGAGATCTAATAGAGAATCTACTATAATAATATAGTACATCTAATATATAATCTACTATAATAATATATTTCATATAATATATAATCAACTATGATAATATAGAGATGTAATATATAATCTACTTTAATAATATAGAGACCTAATATATAATCTACTATAATAAAATAAAGATCTAATATATAATCTACTATAATAATATAGTACATCAAATATATAATTGACTCTAATAATATAGAGATCTAACAAATAATCTACTATAATAATATAAAGATCTAGTATATAATCTACTATAATAATATATCACATATAATATATAATCAACTATAATAATATAGAGATCTGATATATATTCTACTTTAATAATATAATCTACTATGATAATATAAAGATCTAATATATAATCTACTATAATATTACAGAACATCTAATATATAATCGACTATAATAATATAGTACATCAAATATATAATCGACTCTAATAATATAGAGATCTAATATATAATCTACTATAATAATATAGAGATCTAATATAGAATCTACTATAATAATATAGTACATCTAATATATAATCTACTATAATAACATAGAGATCTAATATATAATCTACTTCAATAATATAGTACATCTAATATATAATCTATTCTAATAATATAGAGATCTAATATATAATCTACTATAATAATATAGTACATATAATATATAATCAACTATAATAATATAGAGATCTAATATACAATCTACTATAATAATATTGTACATATAATATATAATCAACTATAATAATATAGAGATCTAATATACAATCTACATTAATAATTTAGAGATCTAATATATAATCTACTATAATAATATAGAGATCTAACACATAATCTACTATAACAATATAAAGATCTAATATATAATCGACTCTAATAATATAGAGATCTAATATATAATCTACTATAATAATATAGAGATCTAATATAGAATGTACTATAATAATTTATACATCTAATATATAATCTACTATAATAATATAGAGATCTAATATATAATATATGATAATAATATAGAGATCTAATAGAGAATCTACTATAATAATATAGTACATCTAATATATAATCTACTATAATAATATAGAGATCTAATATATAATCTACTCTAATAATATAGTACATCTAATGTATAATCTACTATAATAATATAAAGATCTAATATATAATCTACGATAATAATATCGAGATCTAATATATAATCTACTATAATAATATAAAGATCTAATATATAATCTACGATAATAATATCGAGATCTAATATATAATCTACTATAATAATATAGAGATCTAACATATAATCTACTATAATAATATCGAGATGAAATATAGAATCTACTATAATAATATAGTACATCTAATATAGAATCTACTGTAATAATATAATCTACTATAATAAAATAGAGATCTAATATATAATCTACGATAATAATATCGAGATCTAATATAGAATGTACTACAATAATATTGAGATCTAATTTAGAATCTACTCTAATAATATAGTTCATCTAATATATAATCTACTATAATAAAATAAAGATCTAATATTTAATCTACTAAAATAATATAGAGATCTAATATATAATCACCTATAATAAAATAAAGATCTAATATTTAATCTACTAAAATAATATAGAGATCTAATATATAATCTACAATAATAATATAGTACATCAAATATATAATCGACTCTAATAATATAGAGATCTAATATATAATCTACTATAATAATATAGAGATCTAATATAGAATGTACTATAATAATTTATACATCTAATATATAATCTACTCTAATAATATAGAGATCTAATATATAATCTATGATAATAATATAGAGATCTAATAGAGAATCTACTATAATAATATAGTACATCTAATATATAATCTACTATAATAATATATTACATATAATATATAATCAACTATGATAATATAGAGATGTAATATATAATCTACTTTAATAATATAGAGACCTAATATATAATCTACTATAATAAAATAAAGATCTAATATATAATCTACTATAATAATATATTACATATAATATATAATCAACTATGATATTATAGAGATGTAATATATAATCTACTTTAATAATATAGAGACCTAATATATAATCTACTAAAATAAAATAAAGATCTAATATATAATCTACTATAATAATATAGTACATCAAATATATAATCGACTCTAATAATATAGAGATCTAACAAATAATCTACTATAATAATATAAAGATCTAGTATATAATCTACTATAATAATATATCACATATAATATATAATCAACTATAATAATATAGAGATCTGATATATATTCTACTTTAATAATATAATCTACTATGATAATATAAAGATCTAATATATAATCTACTATAATATTATAGAACATCTAATATATAATCTACTATAATAATATAGTACATCAAATATATAATCGACTCTAATAATATAGAGATCTAATATATAATCTACTATAATAATATAGAGATCTAATATAGAATCTACTATAATAATATAGTACATCTAATATATAATCTACTATAATAACATAGAGATCTAATATATAATCTACTTCAATAATATATTACATCTAATATATAATCTATTCTAATAATATAGAGATCTAATATATAATCTACTATAATAATATAGTACATATAATATATAATCAACTATAATAATATAGAGATCTAATATACAATCTACTATAATAATATTGTACATATAATATATAATCAACTATAATAATATAGAGATCTAATATACAATCTACATTAATAATTTAGAGATCTAATATATAATCTACTATAATAATATAGAGATCTAACACATAATCTACTATAACAATATAAAGATCTAATATATAATCTACTATAATAATATAGAGATCTAATATATAATCTACTATAATAATATATTATATATAATATATAATCAACTATAATAATATAGAGATCTAATATATAATCTACTTTAATAATATAATCTACTATGATAATATAGAGATCTAATATATAATCAAATTTAATAATATAGAGATCCAATATATAATCTACTATAATAAAATAAAGATCTAATATATAATCTACTATAATAATATAGTTTGTCTAATATAAAATGTACTATAAAAATATAGAGATCTAATAAACAATCTACTATAATAATATAATACATCTAATATATAATCTACTATAATAATATTGAAATCTAATATATAATCTACTATAATAATATAGTACATATAATATATAATCTACTTTAATAATATAAATATCTAATATATAATCTACGATCATAATATCGAGATGAAATATATAATCTACTATAATAATATAGTACATCTAATCTATAATCTACTATAATAATATAGAGATCTAACACATAATCTACTATAACAATATAAAGGTCTAATATATAATCTACTATAATAATATAGAGATCTAACATATAATCTACTATAATAATATAAAGATCTAGTATATAATCTACTATAATATTATAGTACATCTAATATATAATCTACTATAATAATATAATCTACTATAATAAAATAGATATCTAATATATGATAATATAGAGATCTAATATATAATCTACTATAATAATATATTACATATAATATATAATCAACTATAATAATATAGAGATCTAATATATAATCTACTTTAATAATATAATCTACTATGATAATATAGAGATCTAATATATAATCTAATTTAATAATATAGAGATCCAATATATAATCTACTATAATAAAATAAAGATCTAATATATTATCTACTATAATAATATAGTTTGTCTAATATAAAATGTACTATAAAAATATAGAGATCTAATAAACAATCTACTATAATAATATAATACATCTAATATATAATCTACTATAATAATATTGAAATCTAATATATAATCTACTATAATAATATAGTACATCTAATATATAATCTACTTTAATAATATAAATATATAATATATAATCTACGATCATAATATCGAGATGAAATATATAATCTACTATCATAATATAGTTCGTCGAATATATAATCTACTATAATAATATAGAGATCTAATATATAATCTACTATAATAATATAGAGATGAAATATATAATCTCCTATAATAAAATAGAGATCTAATATAGAATCTACTATAATAATATAGTACATCTAATATATAATCTACTATAATAATATAAAGATCTAATATATAATCTACTATAATAATAACGAGATCTAATATATAATCTACTATAATAATATAGTACATCTAATATATAATCTACTATAATAATATAGAGATCTAATATACAATCTACTATAATAATATAGTACATATAATATATAATCAACTATAATAATATAGAGATCTAATATACAATCTACATTAATAATTTAGAGATCTAATATATAATCTACTATAATAATATAGTATATCTAATCTATAATCTACTATAATAATATAGAGACCTAACACATAATCTACTATAACAACATAAAGATCTAATATATAATCTACTATAATAATATTGAGATCTAACATATAATCTACTATAATAATATAAAGATCTAGTATATAATCTACTATAATATTATAGAACATCTAATATATAATCTACTATAATAATATAGTACATCAAATATATAATCGACTCTAATAATATAGAGATCTAATATATAATCTACTATAATAATATAGAGATCTAATATATAATCTACTTCAATAATATAGTACATCTAATATATAATCTATTCTAATAATATAGAGATCTAATATATAATCTACTATAATAATATAGTACATATAATATATAATCAACTATAATAATATAGAGATCTAATATACAATCTACTATAATAATATTCTACATATAATATATAATCAACTATAATAATATAGAGATCTAATATACAATCTACATTAATAATTTAGAGATCTAATATATAATCTACTATAATAATATAGAGATCTAACACATAATCTACTATAACAATATAAAGATCTAATATATAATCTACTATAATAATATAGAGATCTAACATATAATATACTATAATAATATAAAGATCTAGTATATAATCTACTATAATAATATATTACATATAATATATAATCAACTATAATAATATAGAGATCTAATATATAATCTACTTTAATAATATAATCTACTATGATAATATAGAGATCTAATATATAATCTAATTTAATAATATAGAGATACAATATATAATCTACTATAATTAAATAAAGATCTAATATATAATCTACTATAATAATATAGTTTGTCTAATATACAATGTACTATAATAATATAGAGATCTAATAAACAATCTACAATAATAATATAGAGATCTAATAAACAATCTACTATAATAATATAATACATCTAATATATAATCTACTATAATAATATAGAAATCTAACATATAATCTACTATAATAATATAGTACATCTAATATATAATCTACTATAATAATATAAAGATCTAATATATAATCTACGATAATAATATCGAGATGAAATATATAATCTACTATAATAATATAGTTCGTCTAATATATAATCTACTATAATAATATAGAGATCTAATATATAATCTACTATAATAATATCGAGATGAAATATATAATCTACTATAATAAAATAGAGATCTAATATAGAATCTACTATAATAATATAAAGATCTAATATATAATCTACTATAATAATATAGAGATCTAATATAGAATCTACTATAATAATATAGTACATCTAATATATAATCTACAATAATAATATAGAGATCTAATATATAATCTACTATAATAATATAGAGATCTAACATATAATCTACTATAATAATATAGTACATATAATATATAATCAAGTATAATAATATAGAGATCTAATATACAATCTACTATAATAATATAGTACATATAATATATAATCAACTATAATAATATAGAGATCTAATATACAATCTACATTAATAATTTAGAGATCTAATATATAATCTACTATAATAATATAGTATATCTAATCTATAATCTACTATAATAATATAGAGATCTAACACATAATCTACTATAACAATATAAAGATCTAATATATAATCTACTATAATAATATAGAGATCTAACATATAATCTACTATAATAATATAAAGATCTAGTATATAATCTACTATAATATTATAGTACATCTAATATATAATCTACTATAATAATATAGTACATCAAATATATAATCGACTCTAATAATATAGAGATCTAATATATAATCTACTATAATAACATAGAGATTTAATATATAATCTACTATAATAACATAGAGATCTAATATAGAATCTACTATAATAATATATACATCTAATATCTCATCTACTATAATAATATAGAGATCTAACATATAATCTACTATAATAATATAGTACATATAATATATAATCAACTATAACAATATAATCTACTACAATAAAATAAAATCTAATACATAATCTACTATAATAATATTGAGATCCAATATATAATCTACTATAATAATATAATTTGTCTATTATATAAACTACTATAATAATATAGAGATCTAATATACAATCTACTATTATAATTTAGAGATCTAATATATAATCTACAATAATAATATAGTACATCTAATATATAATCTACTATAATAATATAAAGATCTCATATATATTCTACGATAATAATATCGAGATGAAATATAAAATCTACTATAATAATATTGAGATCTAATATATAATCTACTATAATAATATAGAGATCTAATATAGAATATATTAGATCTCTATATTATTATAGTAGATTATATATTAGATGTACTATTTTATCATAGTCGATTATGTATTAGATGTACTATATTATTATAGTAGGTTATATATTAGATCTCTATTTTATTATA
The DNA here is from genome assembly GCF_951799395.1 of Argentina silus. NCBI lineage: Eukaryota > Metazoa > Chordata > Actinopteri > Argentiniformes > Argentinidae > Argentina > Argentina silus. The sequence goes on along the minus strand of NC_139674.1, from coordinate 417,574 downwards.
GTAGATTATATTATTATAGTAGATTCTATATTAGATGTACTATATTATTATAGTAGATTCTATATTTCATCTCGATATTATTATAGTAGATTATATATTAGATCTCTATATTATTATAGTAGATCTCTATATTATTATAGTAGATTATATTATGATAGAAGATTTTATATTAGATGTCCTATATTATTATATTCGATTATATATTAGATGTACTATATTATTATAGTAGATTATATATTAGATCTCTATATTATTATAGTAGATTAAATATTAGATGTACTATTTTATCATAGTAGATTATATATTAGATGTACTATATTATTATATTAGATTATATATTAGATATATATTATTATAGTAGATTATATAGTAGATCTATATATTATTATATTACATTATATATTATATGTACTATATTTTTATAGTAGATTATATATTCGATGTACTATATTATTATAGTAGATTATTATATTATAGGAGATTATATATTCGATGTACTATATTATTATAGTAGATTATATATTAGTTCTCTATATTATTATAGTCGATTATATATTAGATGTACATTATATTATTATCGTAGATTATATATTCAATGTACTATATTATTTTAGTAGATTATATATTAGATCTCTATATTATTATAGTAGATTATATATTAGATGTACTATATTATTATAGTAGATAATATTATTATAGTCGACTATTTATTAGATCTCTATATTATTATAGTACAATATATTAGCAACAGTTGTTGTACTTACTCATGACCCATGTTGTTGACCACCTAAATGACCTTCTTCACGAGGAGCGCAGTAGAGATACCGATGAGACCCAAGGAGGGACCTTATGGGCCTGGCTAACAGGGGGAGGGGTGAGAAGCCGCTCTCTGGAAAATATGTACTCCCATATTATCTGTGTTATGCATAGTGTTCCTGGTGTTCTGTTGTGTTGTTCCCTGTTTAAAGGTGATGATTAGATTAGATTAGATTAGATTCAACTTTATTGTCATTGTGCAGAGTACAAGTACAGAGACAACGAAATGCAGTTAGCGTCTAACCAGAAGTGCAAAATAGCAGAAAGTGCAATGAACAGTATTTACAGGTAGTGCAATATATGATCAGTAGTAGTGCAGTATAATATAAGCAGTGCAGTATAGCAGTATATGAGTAGCAGTAGCATTATAGCAGAATAAATAGTTACAGTATGAACAGTGTAGCAGCATATGAGCTGTATGGGTAATGCAGTCTAGCAGTATATATGTATTAACAGTAGCATGAGGTAGATAGCAGAATAAATATAAATATGGAATGCCGTATAAACAGTATAAACAGGTATGTACAGTATGTGCAGTAGTATTAAAGAAAATATAAGGATATGTGCATTATGTGGGGGGGGGGGGGGGGGGTTGCAGGGGTAGTAGGTTGTCAGGTCGGTGCAGTGTTCAAGTTCAGTAGGGTGACAGCCGCAGGGAAGAAGCTGCCTCTGAACCTACTGGTTCGGGTGCGGAGAGACCTGTAGCGCCTCCCGGAGGAGAGTGGGGTGAAAAGTCTATGGTTGGGGTGAGAAATGTCCTTGACGATGCTGCGTGCCTTACGCAAGCATCGTTTGCCCTGGACAGCCTCGATGGAGGGGAGTGAGGAACCGGTGATGCGTTGGGCAGTTTTCACCACCCTCTGCAGTGCTTTCCGGTCCGATGCCGAGCAGTTGCCATACCATACTGTGACACAGTTGGTAAGGATACTCTCGATGGTGCAGCGGTAGAAATTCACCAGGATCTGAGGAGACAGATGGACCTTCTTTAGTCTCCTCAGGAAGAAGAGACGCTGGTGAGCCTTCTTTATCAGGGTGGAGGTGTTGAGGGTCCAGGAGAGGTCCTCAGAGATGTGGACACCCAGAAACTTGAAGCTGGTGACTTGCTCCACCTCAGTCTTGTTGATGAGGATGGGGGTGTGTGCGCCAGCTTTAGACTTCCTGAAGTCCACAATGAGTTCTTTGGTCTTCTTGGTGTTGAGAGCCAGGTTATTGTCATTGCACCACACTGTTAGGTGCTGGACCTCCTCCCTGTAGGCCGACTCATCGTTGTTGCTGATGAGACCGATCACCGTTGTGTCGTCTGCAAACTTAACAATGGTGTTTGAGCCATGTACAGGTGTGCAGTCGTAGGTGAAGAGGGAGTAAAGGAGGGGGCTCAGCACACAGCCTTGTGGAACGCCGGTGTTCAGGGTGAGGGTTGAGGAGGTGTGGTTGTGAAGCCTAACAGACTGCGGCCTGTTGGTCAGGAAGTCTAGAATCCAGTTGCAGAGGGAGGGGTTGATGCCCAGTTGCCTGAGTTTGGAGATCAGTTTAGAGGGGATGATGGTGTTGAATGCTGAGCTGAAGTCAATAAACAGCATTCTCACATAAGAGTTAGTGTTGTCGAGGTGGGACAGGGCGGAGTGAAGTGCCGTTGAAATGGCATCCTCTGTACTCCTGTTCTGCCGGTAGGCGAATTGAAAGGGGTCCAGTGTGGGTGGTAGGCAGGTCTTGAGTTGAGCTAAGACCAGCCTCTCGAAGCACTTCATGATGATGGGCGTGAGTGCCACTGGTCGGAAGTCATTTAAGCTCGTTGCAGTGGAGTGTTTTGGCACCGGCACGATGGAGGTGGTTTTGAAGCACGCGGGGACAGCTGCTTGGGCTAGGGACAGGTTGAATATGTCAGTCCAAACCTTAGTCAGCTGCACAGCGCAGGCCCTGAGGACGCGTCCGGGGATCCCATCAGGACCAGCAGCCTTGCGTGCGTTAGTCCTGCTCAGTGCCGCACACACGTCGGTGGGAGATAGAGTGAGGGGCTGGTGATCCGCAGGGAGCACAGCCTTGATGGCCACCTCCTTGTTGTCCCTGTCAAAGCGGCCGTAGAAGTGGTTCAGCTCATCAGGGAGGGAGGCGTCAACGGAGAGGGGTGAGGTGTTAGTTGGTTTGTAGTCTGTGATGGCCTGGATGCCCTGCCACATGCGTCGGGGGTCAGAGTTGTTTCTGAAGTGATCCTCTATCCTCAGCTTGTGGTTGTGCTTGGCCTTTTTGATGCCCCTCTGCAGATTAGCCCTGGATGAGCTATAGGCCCGAGCATCCCCTGATCTGAAGGCAATGTCGCGTGCCTTCAGCAGGAGTCGGACCTCACTGTTCATCCATGGCTTCTGATTAGGGAAAGTGGTGATCCGCTTGAGTGTGGTGACACTGCTGATGTTGGAATTGATGTAGTCCAAAACAGATGAGGCATATGAATCAATGTCCGTGTGGGAGTCATGGGTGGCCTGAGTGGCAAACACACCCCAGTCAGTGTTTCCAAAACGCTGCTGGAGCGCTGAGTCAGCTCCCTCTGGCCAGACCTTGACTGTCCTCACTGTAGGTTTCACTCGTTTGATGAGTGCTGAGTACTTGGGCAGTAGGAACAATGAGAGGTGGTCTGATTGACCTAGGTGGGGGAGGGGAACGGCTTTGTACGCATCAGCCATGCTGGTGTATACTTGGTCCAATGTCCTGTCTCCTCTGGTGGGGCATGAGACATTTCGGTGGAATTTGGGCAGTACAGTCTTTAAGTTGGAGTGATTGAAGTCACCCGCGACAATGAAGGCTGCCTCGGGATGCAGAGTCTGTTGTTTGCTAATGGCAGCATGCAGTTCTTGCAGTGATAACATGCAGTGATAACAGTAGACGTGAACTCTCTGGGCAGATAGAAAGGTCTACACTTAACCATGAGAAACTCCAGGTTAGCTGAGCAGTGACTGTCGGTGATGGTAGTGTCCGTGCACCACGTCTTGTTCACATAAATGCACAAACCTCCACCTCTGGTCTTACCGGAGTCGCCTGCTGTTCTGTCTGCTCGGAGAACGCAGCGCCCTGCTAGCTCGATAGCGTTGTCGGGTACCTCGCTGTTGAGCCAGGTTTCAGTGAAAACCATGATGTTACATTCCTTAATCCATTTGTGGGTGGTGATCCGCAGCCGCAGTTCATCCATCTTGTTTGCCAGGGAACGAACATTTGCAAGGAAAAGGCTAGGTAGTGAGAGTCGGTGTGGAGTTAGCTTTAGCCTAGCTCTCAGCCCACCTCGGCTCCCTCGCCTGTGTTTTCGTTTCCGAGCCGGTCTGGGGCCTCTTCCGGTTGGTGTAGCGGAGTTAGCTGGACCCGCTGTTTTGCTAATCTCGGGTATATCGTCGATAAAGATGACTGGAGTGCCGGAACCGATGTCCAGAAGTTCTTGTCGGCTGTACGATATGTACGCTAAACTGTTTTTAGCGAGAATACTTAAGATAAACAAGCAAATAACTACTAGTTCGCAAACTCTGGAGAGACACTGAGCGTCGCGATGCATGCGCGCCGCCATCTTGGTAATGTGCTCGATGATAAAATCCATGATGGGACAATACGTCCAGATACCCCAACAATATGAACAAATGACCGCATCACCTGACCTTTATCCGGACCTGGATCCCACCCCTGAGTGGATTCCTCCCTATCATGACAGTGATGATGACTATGATGACACTGATACAGTATAAATGAACAGTATAAAATGTGATCCCTTTTGCCAACCCCAGTATAAAATGCTTGCTACAACATAGAGTTTCTTCAACTCACAAAAACAGCTAACGCTGAGATAAGTTTTTCTGTTTGTTCGACTATGAAGTGATTGCCGAAAACTGTTTTCCAGGAAAGTAATTATGGATGCAAATGAATAAATTTTGTAATATACTTTAAGATCCTTAAAGGATCTAAGGGGGGATTGTAATGGCAAAAAATATATTTGTACTATTTTGTTTTAGTTTTATATGAAATGTATTGACCTTTCTGTGACCCAATGTACTTTGTTATTTTTAATTATGTGACTGAGGAAGAACCAAAACCGACTGCTCCTTCTCTTGTATCAAAGATGTTATGTGACCTTGGAACACTCCTAACTGCAGGCTGTGGTTTGAGATAGTGGCTCACAACGCCTACGCTTCTTTCCCAGCTTCTTGATCAGCAAACAGGTGCAAGATATGTTTACCCCTAGACCTATGACGTATGAGCATTGGAGTTAAGGATGGTCCTCTCCTCAGCCACAGCATCAGTATCTGAATCCACACTGTTGGTGAAGGAATGCTGATCCAGCTGACCAACGTTGTATATGCATTAAAACTCTCAACTGAGACCAAACATCGTTTATTGATTTCCATAACACACTTAGATATCTTAGGGTGCACATAACACGTCTTCCCAAATGGTCAAGCGATAGGAATCTGCCTTTTAACGCAGGGCGGCCCGGATCGATTCCCGTCATGGCAAATGATGCTTGTAGAAAAATAAAATGAGTCCCAACGTGTGCAACAGAACAGTTCGAAATCTCTTTACATTTGCATCGTCATGAACATGACTTATATCAGGCTAGTGTGGAAATTGCATTGAATCGCAAGAAACAATTTCTCAAGTTGAGCACACGAATGCGTGTCTCGTTTATTTGACTAGCAAAAAACCACTGAAGCGTAAGATGGCGCTGTCCAGTAACCAAACAAGCATGGGGCACACCGTCATCACACACACAGATTATTTAAAGGGACTACGATCCCGGAACAGTCATACTTACATGCATAACACATTAAACAACTGCATGAAATAACAGTGTGTAGAACCACACTTAAGAACAAGGGTGAATTATGTAAGTTACATTCACTACACTAGCTCATTTTTTCTTTGTTCATTTTAAGTTTAGAAACAATATTTCGTTTGTGACCATTTTTTTCTGCCGTTTTGACAACAGGCTCATGACGAAAGAACACAAGGCTGTCTGCTGATTGACGCTTGACTGTAGATTTTCGCTTTGTGTCAAAAGGACTCCCTAACGCACACTTTTTCAAAGGAGGTGAATTCATCAGATCTGTTTGAAACATTGCATTTTATCCATGCACGACGACTGCTTACGTACTCGCAGCACAGTTGCCCCATATAAATTGCCCATGAGCGCGGAGCTTGTCTTTGTCAACGTAACAACTTTGCTCCATCAGGGGGAAACGCCGGTTCGACGCCCCTGTAAGCACATCTTTCTCTTATTCCTTTGTTTCAGGCAAGCCACTGTGACGTCAGACGCCTTTACGCATACAGCTTTGCGATGCTTAGACAGTAATAACATAATTCATGTTTACATTTCTTTAATTTTCGACGCATTGTCGTTATTCGTGATGCATCAATGACCAATTCATTACATGGCAATGCAATGAAAAAAGCGTGTGGAAAACAGTGTTAATGACAGATTTGAGAAGCACATTTCTTCAATGTTGGCCGCATGGCATTCCTGTGCAGGTGACAATGGTAATTTTTCAAAACGACAAGGATATTTAAACACATGATTATTTGTTTGGTGTGCTCTATGGCCTCTGCTACAGACCTCATCGAAATGACACTTAGATATCTTAGGGTGCACATATCACGTCTTCCCAAATGGTCTAGCGGATAGGAATCTGCCTTGTAACGCAGGGCGTCCCGGGTTCGCTTCCCGTCATGGCAAGTGGTTCTTGTAGAAAAATTAAATGAGTCCCAACGTGTACAACAGAACAGTTCGATATCTCTTTACATTTGCATCGTCATGAACATGACTTATATCAGGCTAGCTCATTTTTTCTTTGTTCATTTTAAGTTTAGAAACAATATTTCGTTCGTGACCATTTTTTTCTGCCGTTTTGACAACAGGCTCATGACGAAAGAACACAAGGCTGTCTGCTGATTGACGCTTGACTGTAGATTTTCGCTTTGTGTCAAAAGGACTCCCTAACGCACACTTTTTCAAAGTAGGTGAATTCATCAGATCTGTTTGAAACATTGCATTTTATCCATGCACGACGACTGCTTACATACTCGCAGCACAGTTGCCCCATATAAAATGCCCATGAGCGCAGAGCTTGTCTTTGTCAATGTAACAACTTTGCTCCATCAGGGGGAAACGCCGGTTCGACGCCCCTGTAAGCACATGTTTCTCTAATTCCTTTGTTTCAGGCAAGCCACTGTGACGTCAGACGCCTTTACGCAATACTATAATAACATAGAGATCTAATATATAATCTACTAAAATAATATAGAGATCTAATATATAACCTACTATAATAATATAGTACATCTCATATAGAATCTACTATAATAATATAATAGAGAGATCTAATATACAATCTACTATAATAATATAGAGATCTAACATACAATCTACTATAATAATTTAATCGATTATAATTATATAGAGATCTAATATATAAACTACTATCATAATATAATCTACTATAATAACATAGTGATCTAATATATAATCTACGATAATAATGTAGTGATCTAATATATAATCTACTATAATAATATAAGGATCTAATATATAATATACTATAATAATAGAGTACATATAATATATAAACTACTATAATAATATAATCTACAATAATAATATAGATATTTAATACATAATCTACTATAATAATATAGAGATCTAATATATTATCTATTATAATAATATAGAGATCTAATATATAATCTACCATAATAATATAGTGCATCTAATATATAATCTACTAAAATAATATAATCTACTATAATAATATAGAGATCTAATATATAATCTACAATAATAACATAAAGATCTAATATATAATCTACTATAATAATATAGAGATCTAATATATAATCTCCTATAATAATACAATCTACCATAATAATATAGATATCTAATATATAATCTACTGTAATATCATAGTACTTCTATTATATATTCTACTATAATACTATTGTACATCTAATATAAAATCTACTATAATAATATAGAGATCTAATATATAATCTACTATAATAATTTAATCTGCTATAATAATATAGAGATCTTATAAATAATTTACTATAATAATATAATCTACTATAATAACATAGAGATCTAATATATAATCTACGATAATAATGTAGAGATCTAATATATAATCTACTCTAATAATATAAGGATCTAATATATAATCTACTGTAATAATAGAGTACATATAATAGATAAACTACTATAATAATATAATCTACTATAATAATATAGATATCTAATATATAATCTACTATAATAATATAGAGATCTATTATATAATCGACATTAGTAATATAATGATCTAATACATAATCTACTATAATAATATACAGATCTAATATATAATCTAATATAATAATATAGAGATCTAATATATAATCTACCATAATAATATAGTGCATCTAATATATAATCTACTATAATAATATAATGTACTATAATAATATAGAGATCTAATATATAATCTACTATAATAACATAAAGATCTAATATATAATCTACTATAATAATATAGAGATCTAATATATAATCTCCTATAATAATATAATCTACCATAATAATATAGAGATCTAATATATAATCTACTGTAATATTGTAGTACATCTATTATATATTCTACTATAATAATATTGTACATCTAATATATAATCGACTATAATAATATAGTACATCTAATCTATAATCTACTATAATAATATAGAGATCTAATATATAATCTACTATAATAACATAGTACATCTAATATATAATCTACTTTAATAATATAGAGATATAATATATAATATGCTATAATAATATCGAGATGAAATATAGAATCTACTATAATAATATAGAACATCTAATATAGAATCTACTATAATAATATAATCTACAATAATAAAATAGATCTAATATATAATCAACTATGATAATATAGAGATCAAATACATAATCTACTTTAATAATATATTACATATAATATATAATCAACTATAATAATATAGAGATCTAATATATAATCTACTTTAATAATATAATGTACTATGATAATATAGAGATCTAATATATAATATACTTTAATAATATAGAGATCTAATATATAATCTACTATAATAAAATAAAGATCTAATATATAATCTTCTAAAATAATATAGAGATCTAATATATAATCTACTATAATAATATAGTACATCTAACATATAATCTACTTTAATAATATAGTACATCTAATATATAATCTACTATAATAATATAGAGATCTAATATACAATCTACTATTATAATATAGTACTTCTAATATATAATTTACTCTAATAATATAGAGATCTAATATATAATCTACTTTAATAATACAGTACATCTAATATATAATCTACTCTAATAATATAGAAATCTAATAAATAATCTACTATAATAATATAAAGATCTAATATATAATCTACTATAATAATATCGAGATGAAATATAGAATCTACTATAATAATATAATCTACTATAATAAAATAGAGATCTAATATATAATCTATTATGATAATATAGAGATCTAATATATAATCTACTTTAATAATACAGTACATCTAATATATAATCTACTTTAATAATATAATCTACTATGACAATATAGAGATCTAATATATGATCTACTTTAATAATATTGTACATCTAATATATAATCTACTCTAATAATATAGAAATCTAATATATAATCTACTATAATAATATAGAGATCTAATATATAATCTACTTTAATAATATAGTACCTCTAATATATAATCTACTCTAATAATATAGAAATCTAATATATAATCTACTCTAATAATATAGAAATCTAATATATAATCTACTATAATAATATAGAGATATAATATATAAACTACTTTAATAATATAGTACATCTAATATATAATCTACTCTAATAATATAGTACATATAATATATAATCTACTCTAATAATATAGAGATCTAACATATAATCTACTATAATAAAATAAAGATCTAATATATAATCTACTATAATAATATCGAGATGAAATATAGAATCTACTATAATAATATAGTACATCTAATATAGAATCTACTGTAATAATATAATCTACAATAATAAAATAGAGATCTAATATATAATCTACTTTAATAATATAGAGATCTAAAAAATAATCTACTAAAATAAAATAAAGATCTTATATATAATCTACTAAAATAATATAGTACATCTAATATATAATCTACTATAATAACATAGAGATCTAATATATAATCTACTTCAATAGTATAGAGATCTAATATATAATCTACTTTAATAATATAGTACATATAATATATAATCTACTCTAATAATATAGAAATCTAATATATAATCTACTATAATAATATAGAGATCTAATATATAATCTACTTAAATAATATAGTACATCTAATACAATCTACTCTAATAATATAGAAATCTAATATATAATATACAATAATAATATAGAGATCTAATATAGAATTTACTATAATAATACTGTAAATGCAATATATAATCTACTATAATAATATCGAGATGAAATATAGAATCTACTATAATAATATAGTACATCTAATATAGAATCTACTGTAATAATATAATCTACTATGATAATATAGAGATCTAATATATAATCTACTATGATAATATATTACATATAATATATAATCAACTATAATAATATAGAGATCTAATATGTAATCTACTTTAATAATCTAATCTACTATGATAATAAGGAGATCTAATATATAATCTACTATAATAATATAGTTTGTCTAATATAAAATGTACTATAATAATATAGAGATCTAATAAACAATCTACTATAATAATATAGAGATCTAATATATAATCTACAATAATAATATAGTACATCTAATATATAATCTACTATAATAATATAAAGATCTAATATATAATCTACTATAATAATATAAAGATCTAATATATAATCTACGATAATAATATCGAGATGCAATATATAATCTACTATAAAAATATAGTTTGTCTAATATAAAATGTACTATAATAATATAGAGATCTAATAAACAATCTACTATAATAATATAGAGATCTAATATATAATCTACAATAATAATATAGTACATCTAATATATAATCTACTATAATAATATAAATATCTAATATATAATCTACTATAATAATATAAAGATCTAATATATAATCTACGATAATAATATCGAGATGCAATATATAATCTACTATATTAATATAGTTCGTCTAATATATAATCTACTATAATAATATAGAGATCTAATATATAATCTACTATAATAATATCGAGATGAAATATATAATCTACTATAATAAAATAGAGATCTAATATTGAAACTACTATAACAATATAAAGATCTAATATATAATCTACTATAATAATATAGAGATCTAATATACAATCTACATGAATAATTTAGAGATCTAATATATAATCTACTATAATAATATAGTATATCTAATCTATAATCTACTATAATAATATAGAGATCTAACACATAATCTACTATAACAATATAAAGATCTAATATATAATCTACTATAATAATATAGAGATCTAACAAATAATCTACTATAATAATATAAAGATCTAGTATATAATCTACTATAATATTATAGTACATCTAATATATAATCTACTATAATAATATAGTACATCAAATATATAATCGTCTCTAATAATATAGAGATCTAATATATAATCTACTATAATAATATAGATATCTAACATACAATCTACTATAATAATATAGTACATATAATATATAATCAACTATAACAATATAATCTACTACAATAAAATAAAATCTAATATATAATCTACTATAATAATACAGAGATCTAATATAGAATCTACTATAATAATATGGTACATCTAATATATAATCTACTATAATAACATAGAGATCTAATATATAAACTACTTCAATAATTTAGTACATCTAATATATAATATATTCTAAAAATATAGAGATCTAATATATAATCTACTATAATAATATAGTACATATAATATATAATCAACTATAATAATATAGAGATCTAATATACAATCTACTATAATAATATAGTACATACAATATATAATCAACTATAATAATATAGAGATCTAATATACAATCTACATTAATAATTTAGAGATCTAATATATAATCTACTATAATAGTATAGTATATCTAATCTATAATCTACTATAATAATATAGAGATCTAACACATAATCGACTCTAATAATATAGAGATCTAATATATAATCTAATATAATAATATAGAGATCTAATATAGAATCTACTATAATAATATAGAGATCTAATATAGAATCTACTGTAATAATATAGTACATGTAATGTATAATCTACTATAATAATATAGAGATCTAATATATAATCTACTATAATAATATAGTACATCTAATATATAATCTACTATAATAATATAGTACATCTAATGTATAATCTACTATAATAATATAAAGATCTAATATATAATCTACGATAATAATATCGAGATGAAATGTATAATCTACTATAATAATATAGTACATCTAATATATAATCTACTATAATAATATAGTACATCTAATGTATAATATTCTATAATAATATAAAGATCTAATATATAATCTACGATAATAATATCGAGATGAAATGTATAATCTACTGTAATAATATTGAGATCTAATATATAATCTACATTAATAATATCGAGATCTAACATATAATCTACTATAATAATATAGTGCATCTAATCTATAATCTACTATAATAATATAGAGATCTAACATATGATCTACTATAATAACATAGTACTTCTAATATATAATCTACTATAATAATATAGAGATCTAACATATAATCTACTATAATAATATAGTACATATAATATATAATCAACTATAATAATAACGAGATCTAATATACAATCTACTATAATAATATAGTACATATAATATATAATCAACTATAATAATATAGAGATCTAATATACAATCTACATTAATAATATAGAGATCTAATATATAATCTACTGTAATAATATAGAGATCTAACATATAATCTACTATAATAATATCGAGATGAAATATAGAATCTACTATAATAATATAGTACATCTAATATAGAATCTACTGTAATAATATAATCTACTATAATAAAATAGAGATCTAATATATAATCTACGATAATAATATCGAGATCTAATATAGAATCTACTACAATAATATTGAGATCTAATATAGAATCTACTCTAATAATATAGTTCGTCTAATATATATATATACTATAATAATATAGTGATCTAATATATAATCTACTATAATAATATAGTACATCTAATATATAATATACTATAATAATATAGAGATCTAACATATAATCTACGATAATAATATCGAGATGAAATATATAATCTACTATAATAATATAGTACATCTAACATATAATCGACTGTAATAAAATACAGATCTCATATATACTCTGATGTAATAATATTGAGATGTAATATATAATCTACATTAATAATATCGAGATCTAATATATAATCTACTATAATAACATAGTACATCTAATATATAATCTACTATAATAATATAGAGATCTAACACATAATCTACTATAATAATATAGTACATATAATATATAATCTACTATAATAATATAGTACATCTAATGTATAATCTACTATAATAATATAGAGATCTAATATACAATCTACATTAATAATTTAGAGATCTAATATATAATCTACTATAATAATATAGTATATCTAATCTATAATCTACTATAATAATATAGAGATCTAACACATAATTTACTATAACAATATAAAGATCTAATATATAATCTACAATAATAATATAGTACATCAAATATATAATCGACTCTAATAATATAGAGATCTAATATATAATCTACTATAATAATATAGAGATCTAATATAGAATCTACTATAATAATATAGAGATCTAATATAGAATCTACTATAATAATATAGAGATCTAATATAGAATCTACTATAATAATATAGAGATCTAATATAGAATCTACTATAATAATATAGTACATCTAATGTATAATCTACTATAATAATATAGAGATCTAATATAGAATCTACTATAATAATATAGTACATCTAATATATAATCTACTATAATAATATAGTACATCTAATGTATAATCTACTATAATAATATAAAGATCTAATATATAATCTACGATAATAATATCGAGATGAAATGTATAATCTACTATAATAATATCGAGATGAAATGTATAATCTACTATAATAATATAGTACATCTAATATATAATCTACTATAATAATATAGTACATCTAATGTATAATATTCTATAATAATATAAAGATCTAATATATAATCTACGATAATAATATCGAGATGAAATGTATAATCTACTGTAATAATATTGAGATCTAATATATAATCTACATTAATAATATCGAGATCTAACATATAATCTACTATAATAATATAGTGCATCTAATCTATAATCTACTATGATAATATTGAGATCTAACATATAATCTACTGTAATAACATATTACTTCTAATATATAATCTACTATAATAATATAGAGATCTAACATATAATCTACTATAATAATATAGTACATATAATATATAATCAACTATAATAATAAAGAGATCTAATATACAATCTACTATAATAATATAGTACATCAAATATATAATCGACTCTAATAATATAGAGATCTAATATATAATCTACTATAATAATATAGAGATCTAATATAGATTCTACAATAATAATTTATACATCTAATATCTCATCTTCTATAATAATATAGATATCTAACATACAATCTACTATAATAATATAGTACATATAATATATAATCAACTATAACAATATAATCTACTACAATAAAATTAAATCTAATATATAATCTACTATAATAATACAGAGATCTAATATAGAATCTACTATAATAATATGGTACATCTAATATATAATCTACTATAATAACATAGAGATCTAATATATAAACTACTTCAATAATTTAGTACATCTAATATATAATCTATTCTAAAAATATAGAGATCTAATATATAATCTACTATAATAATATAGTACATATAATATATAATCAACTATAATAATATAGAGATCTAATATACAATCTACTATAATAATATAGTACATATAATATATAATCAACTATAATAATATAGAGATCTAATATACAATCTACATTAATAATTTAGAGATCTAATATATAATCTACTATAATAGTATAGTATATCTAATCTATAATCTACTATAATAATATAGAGATCTAACACATAATCTACTATAACAAAATAAAGATCTAATATATAATCTACTATAATAATATAGTACTCTAATGTATAATCTACTATAATAATATAAATATCTAATATATAATCTACAATAATAATATTGAGATGAAATATATAATCTACTGTAATAATATTGAGATCTAATATATAATCAACAATAATAATATTGTTCGTCTAATATATAATCTACTATAATAAAATAAAGATCTAATATTTAATCTACTAAAATAATATAGAGATCTAATATATAATCTACTATAATAGTATAGTATATCTAATCTATAATCTACTATAATAATATAGAGATCTAACACATAATCTACTATAATATAAGAGAGATCTAATATAGAATCTACTATAATAATATATTACATATAATATATAATCTACTATAATAATATAAAGATCTAATATATAATCTACTATAATAATATCGAGATGAAATATAGAATCTATTATAATAATATAGTACATCTAATATAGAATGTACTATAATAATATAATCTACTACAATAAAATAAAATCGAATATATAATCTACTATAATAATTTAGAGATCTAATATATAATCTACTATAATAATATAGTATATCTAATCTATAATCTACTATAATAATATAGAGATCTAATAAATAATCTACTATAATAATATAAAGATCTAGTATATAATATACTATAATATTATAGTACATCTAATATATAATCTACTATAATAATATAGTACATCAAATATATAATCGACTCTAATAATATAGAGATCTAATATATAATCTACTATAATAATATAGAGATCTAATATAGAATCTACAATAATAATTTATACATCTAATATCTCATCTTCTTTAATAATATAGATATCTAACATACAATCTACTATAATAATAGAGTACATATAATATATAATCAACTATAACAATATAATCTACTACAATAAAATAAAATCTAATATATAATCTACTATAATAATACAGAGATCTAATATAGAATCTACTATAATAATATGGTACATCTAATATATAATCTACTATAATAACATAGAGATCTAATATATAAACTACTTCAATAATTTAGTACATCTAATATATAATCTATTCTAAAAATATAGAGATCTAATATATAATCTACTATAATAATATAGTACATATAATATATAATCAACTATAATAATATAGAGATCCAATATACAATCTACTATAATAATATAGTACATATAGTATATAATCAACTATAATAATATAGAGATCTAATATACAATCTACATTAATAATTTAGAGATCTAATATATAATCTTCTATAATAGTATAGTATATCTAATCTATAATCTACTATAATAATATAGAGATCTAACACATAATCTACTATAACAAAATAAAGATCTAATATATAATCTACTATAATAATATAGTACATCTAATGTATAATCTACTATAATAATATAAATATCTAATATATAATCTACAATAATAATATTGAGATGAAATATATAATCTACTGTAATAATATTGAGATCTAATATATAATCAACTATAATAATATTGTTCGTCTAATATATAATCTACTATAATAAAATAAAGATCTAATATTTAATCTACTAAAATAATATAGAGATCTAATATATAATCTACTATAATAATATAGAGATCTAATATATAATCTACTATAATAAAATAAAGATCTAATATTTAATCTACTAAAATAATATAGAGATCTAATATATAATCTACAATAATAATATAGTACATCAAATATATAATCGACTCTAATAATATAGAGATCTAATATATAATCTAATATAATAATATAGAGATCTAATATAGAATCTACTATAATAATATAGAGATCTAATATACAATCTACATTAATAATATAGAGATCTAATATATAATCTACTGTAATAATATAGAGATCTAACATATAATCTACTATAATAATATCGAGATGAAATATATAATTTACTATAATAATATAGTACATCTAATATAGAATCTACTGTAATAATATAATCTCCTATAATAAAATAGAGATCTAATATATAATCTACGATAATAATATTGAGATCTAATATAGAATCTACTGCAATAATATTGAGATCTAATATAGAATCTACTCTAATAATATAGTTCGTCTAATATATATATATACTATAATAATATAGTGATCTAATATATAATCTACTATAATAATATAGTACATCTAATATATAATATACTATAATAATATAGAGATCTAACATATAATCTACTATAATAATATCGAGATGAAATATATAATCTACTATAATAATATAATCTACTATAATAATATAGTACATCTAACATATAATCGACTGTAATAAAATAGAGATCTCATATATAATCTACTGTAATAATATTGAGATCTAATATATAATCTACATTAATAATATCGAGATCTAATATATAATCTACTATAATAACATAGTACATCTAATATATAATCTACTATAATAATATAGAGATCTAACACATAATCTACTATAATAATATAGTACATATAATATATAATCAACTATAATAATATAGAGATCTAATATACAATCTACATTAATAATTTAGAGTTCTAATATATAATCTACTATAATAATATAGTATATCTAATCTATAATCTACTATTATAATAATATAGTACATCTAATGTATAATCTACTATAATAATATAAATATCTAATATATAATCTACGATAATAATATTGAGATGAAATATATAATCTACTGTAATAATATTGAGATCTAATATATAATCAACTATAATAATATTGTTCGTCTAATATATAATCTACTAAAATAATATAGAGATCTAATATATAATCTACTATAATAATATAGAGATCTAATATATAATCTACTATAATAAAATAAAGATCTAATATTTAATCTACTAAAATAATATAGAGATCTAATATATAATCTACAATAATGATATAGTACATCAAATATATAATCGACTCTAATAATATAGAGATCTAACATATAATCTACTATAATAATATAGTGCATCTAATCTATAATCTACTATAATAATATAGAGATCTAACATATAATCTACTATAATAACATAGTACATCTAATATATAATTTACTATAATAATATAGAGATCTAACATTTTATCTACTATAATAATATAGAGATCTAATATAGAATGTACTATAATAATTTATACATCTAATATATAGTCTACTATAATAATATAGAGATCTAATATAGAATCTACTATAATAATATAGAGATCTAATATAGAATCTACTATAATAATATAGAGATCTAATATAGAATCTACTATAATAATATAGTACATCTAATATATAATCTACTATAATAATATAGAGATCTAATATATAATCTACTCTAATAATATAGTACATCTAATGTATAATCTACTATAATAATATAAAGATCTAATATATAATCTACGATAATAATATCGAGATGAAATGTATAATCTACTATAATAATATAGTACATCTAATATATAATCTACTATAATAATATAGTACATCTAATGTATAATCTACTATAATAATATAAAGTTCTAATATATAATCTACGATAATAATATCGAGATGAAATGTATAATCTACTGTAATAATATTGAGATCTAATACATAATCTACTATAATAACATAGTACATCTAATATATAATCTACTATAATAATATAGAGATCTAACATATAATCTACTATAATAACATAGTACATCTAATATATAATCTACTATAATAATATAGAGATCTAACATATAATCTACTATAATAATATAGTACATATAATATACAATCAACTATAATAATAAAGAGATCTAATATACAATCTACTATAATAATATAGTACATATAATATATAATCAACTATAATAATATAGAGATCTAATATACAATCTACATTAATAATATAGAGATCTAATATATAATCTACTATAATAATATAGAGATCTAACATATAATCTACTATAATAATAAAGAGATGAAATATAGAATCTACTATAATAATATAGTACATCTAATATATAATCAACTATAATAATATAGAGATCTAATATACAATCTCCATTAATAATTTAGAGATCTAATATATAATCTACTATAATAATATAGTATATCTAATCTATAAACTACTATAATAATATAGAGATCTAACACATAATCTACTATAACAATATAAAGATCTAATATATAATCTACTATAATAATATAGTACATCTAATGTATAATCTACTATAATAATATAAATATATAATATATAATCTACTATAATAATATAGTACATCAAATATATAATCGACTCTAATAATATAGAGATCTAATATATAATCTACTATAATAATATAGAGATTTAATATAGAATCTACTATAATAATTTATACATCTAATATCTCATCTACTATAATAATATAGAGATCAAACATATAATCTACTATTATAATATAGTACATATAATATATAATCAACTATAACAATATAATCTACTACAATAAAATAAAATCTAATATATAATCTACTATAATAATATAGAGATCTAATATATAATCTACTATAATAATATAGAGATCTAATATATAATCTACTATAATAATATAGAGATCTAATATACAATCTACATTAATAATATAGAGATCTAATATATAATCTACTGTAATAATATAGAGATCTAACATATAATCTACTATAATAATATCGAGATGAAATATAGAATCTACTATAATAATATAGTACATCTAATATAGAATCTACTGTAATAATATAATCTACTATAATAAAATAGAGATCTAATATATAATCTACGATAATAATATCGAGATCTAATATAGAATCTACTATAATAATTTATACATCTAATATCTCATCTACTATAATAATATAGAGATCTAACATATAATCTACTATAATAATATAGTACATATAATATATAATCAACTATAACAATATAATCTACTACAATAAATAAAATCTAATCTATAATCTACTATAATAATATAGAGATCTAACACATAATCTACTATAATATAATAGAGATCTAATATAGAATCTACTATAATAATATATTACATATAATATATAATCTACTATAATAATATAAAGATCTAATATATAATCTACTATAATAATATCGAGATGAAATATAGAATCTATTATAATAATATAGTACATCTAATATAGAATGTACTATAATAATATAATCTACTACAATAAAATAAAATCGAATATATAATCTACTATAATAATTTAGAGATCTAATATATAATCTACTATAATAATATAGTATATCTAATCTATAATCTACTATAATAATATAGAGATCTAACAAATAATCTACTATAATAATATAAAGATCTAGTATATAATATACTATAATATTATAGTACATCTAATATATAATCTACTATAATAATATAGTACATCAAATATATAATCGACTCTAATAATATAGAGATCTAATATATAATCTACTATAATAATATAGAGATCTAATATAGAATCTACAATAATAATTTATACATCTAATATCTCATCTTCTATAATAATATAGTATATCTAATCTATAATCTACTATAATAATATAGAGATCTGATATATATTCTACTTTAATAATATAATCTACTATGATAATATAGAGATCTAATATATAATCTACTATAATAATATAGTACATCTAATCTATAATCTACTATAATAATATAGAGATCTAACACATAATCTACTATAACAATATAAAGATCTAATATATAATCTACTATAATAATATAGAGATCTAACATATAATCTACTATAATAATATAAAGATCTAGTATATAATCTACTATAATATTATAGTACATCTAATATATAATCTACTATAATAATATAATCTACTATAATAAAATAGATATCTAATATATAATCTACTATGATAATATATTACATATAATATATAATCAACTATAATAATATAGAGATCTAATATGTAATCTACTTTAATAATCTAATCTACTATGATAATAAGGAGATCTAATATATAATCTACTATAATAATATAGTTTGTCTAATATAAAATGTACTATAATAATATAGAGATCTAATAAACAATCTACTATAATAATATAGAGATCTAATATATAATCTACAATAATAATATAGTACATCTAATATATAATCTACTATAATAATATAAAGATCTAATATATAATCTACTATAATAATATAAAGATCTAATATATAATCTACGATAATAATATCGAGATGCAATATATAATCTACTATATTAATATAGGTCGTCTAATATATAATCTACTATAATAATATAGAGATCTAATATATAATCTACTATAATAATATCGAGATGAAATATATAATCTACTATAATAAAATAGAGATCTAATATAGAATCTACTATAACAATATAAAGATCTAATATATAATCTACTATAATAATATAGAGATCTAATATACAATCTACATGAATAATTTAAAGATCTAATATATAATCTACTATAATAATATAGTATATCTAATCTATAATCTACTATAATAATATAGAGATCTAACACATAATCTACTATAACAATATAAAGATCTAATATATAATCTACTATAATAATATAGAGATCTAACAAATAATCTACTATAATAATATAAAGATCTAGTATATAATCTACTATAATATTTTAGTACATCTAATATATAATCTACTATAATAATATAGTACATCAAATATATAATCGACTCTAATAATATAGAGATCTAATATATAATCTACTATAATAATATAGAGATCTAATATAGAATCTACAATAATAATTTATACATCTAATATCTCATCTACTATAATAATATAGATATCTAACATACAATCTGCTATAATAATATAGTACATATAATATATAATCAACTATAACAATATAATCTACTACAATAAAATAAAATCTAATATATAAACTACTATAATAATTCAGAGATCTAATATAGAATCTACTATAATAATATGGTACATCTAATATATAATCTACTATAATAACATAGAGATCTAATATATAAACTACTTCAATAATTTAGTACATCTAATATATAATCTATTCTAAAAATATAGAGATCTAATATATAATCTACTATAATAATATAGTACATATAATATATAATCAACTATAATAATATAGAGATCTAATATACAATCTACTATAATAATATAGTACATATAATATATAATCAACTATAATATAGAGATCTAATATACAATCTACATTAATAATTTAGAGATCTAATATATAATCTACTATAATAGTATAGTATATCTAATCTATAATCTACTATAATAATATAGAGATCTAACACATAATCTACTATAACAAAATAAAGATCTAATATATAATCTACTATAATAATATAGTACATCTAATGTATAATCTACTATAATAATATAAATATCTAATATATAATCTACAATAATAATATTGAGATGAAATATATAATCTACTGTAATAATATTGAGATCTAATATATAATCAACTATAATAATATTGTTCGTCTAATATATAATCTACTATAATAAAATAAAGATCTAATATTTAATCTACTAAAATAATATAGAGATCTAATATATAATCTACTATAATAATATAGAGATCTAATATATAATCTACTATAATAAAATAAAGATCTAATATTTAATCTACTAAAATAATATAGAGATCTAATATATAATCTACAATAATAATATAGTACATCAAATATATAATCGACTCTAATAATATAGAGATCTAATATATAATCTAATATAATAATATAGAGATCTAATATAGAATCTACTATAATAATATAGAGATCTAATATAGAATCTACTATAATAATATAGTACATCTAATGTATAATCTACTATAATAATATAGAGATCTAATATATAATCTACTATAATAACATAGTACATCTAATATATAATCTACTATAATAATATAGAGATCTAACACATAATCTACTATAATAATATAGTACATATAATATATAATCAACTATAATAATATAGAGATCTAATATACAATCTACATTAATAATTTAGAGATCTAATATATAATCTACTATAATAATATAGTATATCTAATCTATAATCTACTATAATAATATAGAGATATAACACATAATTTACTATAACAATATAAATATCTAATATATAATCTACAATAATAATATAGTACATCAAATATATAATCGACTCTAATAATATAGAGATCTAATATATAATCTACTATAATAATATAGAGATCTAATATAGAATCTACTATAATAATATAGAGATCTAATATAGAATCTACTATAATAATATAGTACATCTAATGTATAATCTACTATAATAATATAGTACATCTAATGTATAATCTACTATAATAATATAAAGATCTAATATATAATCTACGATAATAATATCGAGATGAAATGTATAATCTACTATAATAATATCGAGATGAAATGTATAATCTACTATAATAATATAGTACATCTAATATATAATCTACTATAATAATATAGTACATCTAATGTATAATATTCTATAATAATATAAAGATCTAATATATAATCTACGATAATAATATCGAGATGAAATGTATAATCTACTGTAATAATATTGAGATCTAATATATAATCTACATTAATAATATCGAGATCTAACATATAATCTACTATAATAATATAGTGCATCTAATCTATAATCTACTATAATAATATTGAGATCTAACATATAATCTACTATAATAACATAGTACTTCTAATATATAATCTACTATAATAATATCGAGATCTAACATATAATCTACTATAATAATATAGTACATATAATATATAATCAACTATAATAATAAAGAGTTCTAATATACAATCTACTATAATAATATAGTACATATAATATATAATCAACTATAATAATATAGAGATCTAATATACAATCTACATTAATAATATAGAGATCTAATATATAATCTACTGTAATAATATAGAGATCTAACATATAATCTACTATAATAATATCGAGATGAAATATAGAATCTACTATAATAATATAGTACATCTAATATAGAATCTACTGTAATAATATAATCTCCTATAATAAAATAGAGATCTAATATATAATCTACGATAATAATATCGAGATCTAATATAGAATCTACTACAATAATATTGAGATCTAATATAGAATCTACTCTAATAATATAGTTCGACTAATATATATATATACTATAATAATATAGTGATCTAATATATAATCTACTATAATAATATAGTACATCTAATATATAATATACTATAATAATATAGAGATCTAACATATAATCTACGATAATAATATCGAGATGAAATATATAATCTACTATAATAATATAATCTACAATAATAATATAGTACATCTAACATATAATCGACTGTAATAAAATAGAGATCTCATATATAATCTACTGTAATAATATTGAGATCTAATATATAATCTACATTAATAATATCGAGATCTAATATATAATCTACTATAATAACATAGTACATCTAATATATAATCTACTATAATAATATAGAGATCTAACACATAATCTACTATAATAATATAGTACATATAATATATAATCAACTATAATAATATAGAGATCTAATATACAATCTACATTAATAATTTAGAGATCTAATATATAATCTACTATAATAATATAGTATATCTAATCTATAATCTACTATTATAATAATATAGAGATCTAACACATAATTTACTATAACAATATAAAGATCTAATATATAATCTACTATAATAATATAGTACATCTAATGTATAATCTACTATAATAATATAAATATCTAATATATAATCTACGATAATAATATTGAGAAGAAATATATAATCTACAGTCATAATATTGAGATCTAATATATAATCAACTATAATAATATTGTTCGTCTAATATATAATCTACTAAAATAATATAGAGATCTAATATATAATCTACTATAATAACATAGTGCATCTAATCTATAATCTACTATAATAATATAGAGATCTAACATATAATCTACTATAATAACATAGTACATCTAATATATAATTTACTATAATAATATAGAGATCTAACATATTATCTACTATAATAATATAGAGATCTAATATAGAATGTATTATAATAATTTATACATCTAATATATAGTCTACTATAATAATATAGAGAACTAATATAGAATCTACTATAATAATATAGTACATCTAATATATAATCTACTATAATAATATAGAGATCTAATATACAATCTACATTAATAATATAGAGATCTAATATATAATCTACTGTAATAATATAGAGATCTAACATATAATCTACTATAATAATATCGAGATGAAATATAGAATCTACTATAATAATATAGTACATCTAATATAGAATCTACTGTAATAATATAATCTCCTATAATAAAATAGAGATCTAATATATAATCTACGATAATAATATAGAGAACTAATATAGAATCTACTATAATAATATAGTACATCTAATATATAATCTACTATAATAATATAGAGATCTAATATACAATCTACATTAATAATATAGAGATCTAATATATAATCTACTGTAATAATATAGAGATCTAACATATAATCTACTATAATAATATCGAGATGAAATATAGAATCTACTATAATAATATAGTACATCTAATATAGAATCTACTGTAATAATATAATCTCCTATAATAAAATAGAGATCTAATATATAATCTACGATAATAATATCGAGATCTAATATAGAATCTACTATAATAATTTATACATCTAATATCTCATCTACTATAATAATATAGAGATCTAACATATAATATACTATAATAATATAGTACATATAATATATAATCAACTATAACAATATAATCTACTACAATAAAATAAAATCTAATATATAATCTACTATAATAATATAGAGATCTAATATATAATCTACTATAATAATATAGAGATCTAATATAGAATCTTCTATAATAATATAGAGATCTAATATAGAATCTACTATAATAATATAGTACATCTAATATATAATCTACTATAATAATATAGAGATCTAATATACAATCTACATTAATAATATAGAGATCTAATATAGAATCTACTGTAATAATATAGAGATCTAACATATAATCTACTATAATAATATCGAGATGAAATATAGAATCAACTATAATAATATAGTACATCTAATATAGAATCTACTGTAATAATATAATCTACTATAATAAAATAGAGATCTAATATATAATCTAATATAATAATATAGAGATCTAATATAGAATCTACTATAATAATTTATACATCTAATATCTCATCTACTATAATAATATAGAGATCTAACATATAATCTACTATAATAATATAGTACATATAATATATAATCAACTATAACAATATAATCTACTACAATGAAATCAAATCTAATATATAATCTACTATAATAATATAGAGATCTAATATATAATCTACTATAATAATATAGAGATCTAATATATAATCTACTATAATAAAATAAAGATCTAATATTTAATCTACTAAAATAATATAGAGATCTAATATATAATCTACAATAATGATATAGTACGTCAAATATATAATCGACTCTAATAATATAGAGATCTAATATATAATCTACTATAATAATATAGAGATCTAATATAGAATCTACATTAATAATATCGAGATCTAATATATAATCTACTATAATAACATAGTACATCTAATATATAATCTATTATAATAATATAGAGATCTAACACATAATCTACTATAATAATATAGTACATATAATGTATAATCAACTATAATAATATAGAGATCTAATATACAATCTACATTAATAATTTAGAGATCTAATATATAATCTACTATAATAAAATAGAGATCTAATATATAATCTACTATAATAATATAGAGATCTAATATAGAATCTACTATAATAATTTATACATCTAATATCTCATCTACTATAATAATATAGAGATCTAACATATAAACTACTATAATAATATAGTACATATAATATATAATCAACTATAACAATATAATCTACTACAATAAAATAAAATCTAATATATAATCTACTATAATAATATAGAGATCTAATATAGAATCTACTATAATAATTTAAACATCTAATATATAATCTACTATATTAATATAATCTACATTAATAATATCGAGATCTAATATATAATCTACTATAATAACATAGTACATCTAATATATAATCTATTATAATAATATAGAGATCTAACACATAATCTACTATAATAATATAGTACATATAATGTATAATCAACTATAATAATATAGAGATCTAATATACAATCTACATTAATAATTTAGAGATCTAATATATAATCTACTATAATAATATAGAGATCTAATATACAATCTACATTAATAATTTAGAGATCTAATATATAATCTACTATAATAATATAGAGATCTAACACATAATCTACTATAACAATATAAAGATCTAATATATAATCTACTATAATAATATAGTACATCTAATGTATAATCTACTATAATAATATAAATATATAATATATAATCTACTATAATAATATAGTACATCAAATATATAATCGACTCTAATAATATAGAGATCTAATATATAATCTACTATAATAATATAGAGATCTAATATAGAATCTACTATAATAATTTATACATCTAATATCTCATCTACTATAATAATATAGAGATCTAACATATAATCTACTATAATAATATAGTACATATAATATATAATAAACTATAACAATATAATCTACTACAATAAAATAAAATCTAATATATAATCTACTATAATAATATAGAGATCTAATATATAATCTACTATAATAATTTAGAGATCTAATATAGAATCTACTATAATAATATAGAGATCTAATATATAATCTACTATAATAATATAGTACATCTAATATTTAATCTACTAAAATAATATAGAGATTTAATATATAATATACTATAATAAAATAAAGATCTAATATTTAATCTACTAAAATAATATAGAGATCTAATATATAATCACCTATAATAAAATAAAGATCTAATATTTAATCTACTAAAATAATATATAGATCTAATATATAATCTACAATAATAATATAGTACATTAAATATATAATCGACTCTAATAATATAGAGATCTAATATATAATCTACTATAATAATATAGAGATCTAATATAGAATGTACTATAATAATTTATACATCTAATATATAATCTACTATAATAATATAGAGATCTAATATATAATCTATGATAATAATATAGAGATCTAATAGAGAATCTACTATAATAATATAGTACATCTAATATATAATCTACTATAATAATATAGAGATCTAATATATAATATACTCTAATAATATAGTACATCTAATGCATAATCTACTATAATAATATAAAGATCTAATATATAATCTACGATAATAATATCGAGATGAAATGTATAATCTACTGTAATAATATTGAGATCTAATATATAATCTACATTAATAATATCGAGATCTGATATATAATCTACTCTAATAATATAGTGCATCTAATCTATAATCTACTATAATAATATAGAGATATAACATATAATCTACTATAATAACATAGTACATCTAATATATAATCTACTATAATAATATAGAGATCTAACATATAATCTACTATAATAATATAGTGCATCTAATCTATAATCTACTATAATAATATAGAGATCTAACATATAATCTACTATAATAACATAGTACATCTAATATATAATCTACTATAATAATATAGAGATCTAACATATAATCTACTATAATAATATAGTGCATCTAATCTATAATCTACTATAATAATATAGAGATCTAACATATAATCTACTATAATGACATAGTACATCTAATATATAATCTACTATAATAATATAGAGATCTAACATATAATCTACTATAATAATATAGTACATATAATATATAATCAACTATAATAATAAAGAGATCTAATATACAATCTACATTAATAATATAGAGATCTAATATATAATCTACTATAATAATATAGAGATCTAACATATAATCTACTATAATAATATCGAGATGAAATATAGAATCTACTATAATAATATAGTACATCTAATATAGAATCTACTGTAATAATATAATCTACTATAATAAAATAGAGATATAATATATAATCTACGATAATAATATCGAGATCTAATATAGAATCTACTACAATAATATTGAGATCTAATATAGAATCTACTCTAATAATATAGTTCGTCTAATATATAATCTACTATAATAATATATAGATCTAATATATAATCTACTGTAATAAAATAAAGATCTAATATTTAATCTACTAAAATAATATAGAGATTTAATATATAATATACTATAATAAAATAAAGATCTAATATTTAATCTACTAAAATAATATAGAGATCTAATATATAATCACCTATAATAAAATAAAGATCTAATATTTAATCTACTAAAATAATATAGAGATCTAATATATAATCTACAATAATAATATAGTACATCAAATATATAATCGACTCTAATAATATAGAGATCTAATATATAATCTACTATAATAATATAGAGATCTAATATAGAATGTACTATAATAATTTATACATCTAATATATAATCTACTATAATAATATAGAGATCTAATATATAATCTATGATAATAATATAGAGATCTAATAGAGAATCTACTATAATAATATAGTACATCTAATATATAATCTACTATAATAATATAGAGATCTAATATATAATCTACTCTAATAATATAGTACATCTAATGCATAATCTACTATAATAATATAAAGATCTAATATATAATCTACGATAATAATATCGAGATGAAATGTATAATCTACTGTAATAATATTGAGATCTAATATATAATCTACATTAATAATATCGAGATCTGATATATAATCTACTCTAATAATATAGTGCATCTAATCTATAATCTACTATAATAATATAGAGATATAACATATAATCTACTATAATAACATAGTACATCTAATATATAATCTACTATAATAATATAGAGATCTAACATATAATCTACTATAATAATATAGTGCATCTAATCTATAATCTACTATAATAATATAGAGATCTAACATATAATCTACTATAATAACATAGTACATCTAATATATAATCTACTATAATAATATAGAGATCTAACATATAATCTACTATAATAATATAGTACATATAATATATAATCAACTATAATAATAAAGAGATCTAATATACAATCTACATTAATAATATAGAGATCTAATATATAATCTACTATAATAATATAGAGATCTAACATATAATCTACTATAATAATATCGAGATGAAATATAGAATCTACTATAATAATATAGTACATCTAATATAGAATCTACTGTAATAATATAATCTACTATAATAAAATAGAGATATAATATATAATCTACGATAATAATATCGAGATCTAATATAGAATCTACTACAATAATATTGAGATCTAATATAGAATCTACTCTAATAATATAGTTCGTCTAATATATAATCTACTATAATAATATATAGATCTAATATATAATCTACTGTAATAAAATAAAGATCTAATATTTAATCTACTAAAATAATATAGAGATTTAATATATAATATACTATAATAAAATAAAGATCTAATATTTAATCTACTAAAATAATATAGAGATCTAATATATAATCACCTATAATAAAATAAAGATCTAATATTTAATCTACTAAAATAATATAGAGATCTAATATATAATCTACAATAATAATATAGTACATCAAATATATAATCGACTCTAATAATATAGAGATCTAATATATAATCTACTATAATAATATAGAGATCTAATATAGAATGTACTATAATAATTTATACATCTAATATATAATCTACTATAATAATATAGAGATCTAATATATAATCTATGATAATAATATAGAGATCTAATAGAGAATCTACTATAATAATATAGTACATCTAATATATAATCTACTATAATAATATAGAGATCTAATATATAATCTACTCTAATAATATAGTACATCTAATGCATAATCTACTATAATAAAATAAAGATCTAATATATAATCTACTATAATAATATAGAGATCTAATATATAATCTACTATAATAATATCGAGATGAAATATAGAATCTACTATAATAAAATAATCTACTATAATAAAATAGAGATCTAATATATAATCTACTTTAATAATATAAAGATCTAAAAAATAATCTACTAAATAAAATAAAGATCTTATATATAATCTACTAAAATAATATAGAGATCTAATATATAATCTACTATAATGATATAGTACATCTAATATATAATCTACTATCATAATATAGAGATCTAATATATAATCAACTATAATAATATAGAGATCTAACATATAATCTACTATAATAATATCGAGATGAAATATAGAATCTAATATAATAATATAGTACATCTAATATATAATCTCCTCTAATAATATAGAGATCTAATACATAATCTACTATATAGAATAGATATATATTAGATGTACTATATTATTGAAGTAGATTATATATTAGATCTCTATGTTATTATAGTAGATTATATATTAGATGTACTATATTATTATAGTAGATTCTATATTAGATCTCTATATTATTATAGTAGATTATATATTAGATCTCTATATTATTAGAGTCGATTATATATTTGATGTACTATATTATTATAGTTGATTCTATATTAGATCTCTATATTATTATAGTAGATTATACATTAGATGTACTATATTATTATAGTAGATTATATATTAGATCTTTATATTGTTATAGTAGATTATGTGTTAGATCTCTATATTATTATAGTAGTTTATAGATTAGATATACTATATTATTAAAGTAGATTATATATTAGATCTCTATTTTATTATAGTAGATTATATTATTATAGTAGATTCTATGTTTCATCTCGATATTATTATAGTAGATTATATATTAGATCTCTATATTATTAGAGTAGATTATATATTAGATGTACTATATTATTAAAGTAGATTATATATTAGGTCTCTATATTATTATAGTAGATTATATATTAGATGTACTAAATTATTATAGTAGATTCTATATTAGATCTCTATATTATTATAGTAGATTATATATTAGATCTCTATATTATTAGAGTAGATTATATATTAGATGTATTATATTATTATAGTAGATTCAATATTAGATCTCTATTTTATTATAGTAGATTATATTATTATAGTAGATTCTATATTAGATGTACTATATTATTATAGTAGAATCAATATTTCATCTCGATATTATTATCGTAGATTATATATTGACGATCCTCACTATTCTCTCCACTGCGAAGAACATCGAGTTCCATCTAGTTGCATTGGGCCGTATTAGCTGAAGTTTGCATGCATCTTCGATGGTTTCTGCAGCAGTAGCGGATCGCGCACTCTTGTTCCATAGTGCCTGGCACTTTGAAAATGATGATCTGGACACTTTTTTGTAGGTCTCATTTGAGTTTGCCTTTCAAGCATCTACTGTTGACACCAGATTAAGAAGGTGGCATGCGCAACGCTGATGCTTGGGTAGATGATACTCAATGCCATCGCCTTCATCAAGCACACTTGTCACTTCTTGGAAGTTAACTTCACCCTCTTCCTCCTCTTGAATCTCCTCCTCATCTTCCTCACCTGAGCAGCTTGCTTCTTCAGTGTCAGTCACATTGTTGTTTTCGTCTTGTTGGGCTCCATAGACGTGGAATGCTTTTATAAAATTAGACCCGTTGTTCTAACGATCTTGTCACGAATCTGGTATTCTGCATGGATGTCATTTAATGCACCAGCTAAAACGTCAAACGTGTGA
This sequence comes from Argentina silus, assembly GCF_951799395.1. Lineage (NCBI taxonomy): Eukaryota > Metazoa > Chordata > Actinopteri > Argentiniformes > Argentinidae > Argentina > Argentina silus. The sequence continues at coordinate 384,464 of NC_139674.1, read as the reverse complement.
GAGCGTTTTAACTGCCTGCATGCTAGGGCTGCTGAGCGCCTGTCCAAACTGTCAGGATCAAGCCAGTGAGCTGTTACGCCAATGAAGCTGCGCCTCCTGGCGGTCCAGCAGTCTGTGGTGTTTGCGATGTATTCCACCTCCCTCATTGCCGCAATCACTTTCTTCTTCATAGTTTTGGTAGCTTCGGCTATACTTGACCGTAGAGTGGGACGTGACATGATGGTGGCATTGGGCTGGAGGTCCTGGATCAGGTCTTTGAATGCTTGTAGGTTCACCACACTGAATGGTTGAAGGCCTTCAATGACATACTTAATTACTGCTTTGTTTATGGTCACTTGTGACACTCGCTTGCTAGACATATCCAGCTTGAACTGCTTGGTAGCACTGCCAGGAGGTGTTTCGTGAAGCTTTCTCTTCTGTGAGCTGCTGTGACTCTGAGTCAATTTAGAGTAACTCTCTAACTGATGGGGATGCTTTCTCTGCAAGAAAGAGAAATATAATTTATAATATTTATATATTATATATTTTCCTAAATATAAAACTGTTAAACATAATTTCTCAATAACAATCTTATACACGTGGCTTCCCTTACAAAAAATAGAACTGCAGTGAAAACGTTTTTTCGTGTCTAAAACATTGCATAATACTAACCAATACTAATCAATCATTAGTATTACAACAACTACGGTAATATTTAAGTGCAGTTATACTGTAATCATTACAACTGCAGTTGAACTGCAGTATTTTTTTGTAAGGATTGCACTGCAAAAAATGAAATATTAACAAGTGAAAATATCTTGTATTTGGTACAATAAGTCCAATACTGAGTAGAATTATCTTGAATTATTCCACTGGCAGATAATTTTGCTTATTTCAAGTTTTTTTTCCTGATTTTGGTCAATTTAATCTTGTTTTAAGAAAACAAGATTAACATATTTACTTACAAAAATAAGCAAAATTATCTGCCAGTGGAATAAGATGATACAAGATAATTCTGCTCAATATTGGACTAATTGTACCAAATACAAGATATTTTCACTTGATAAGATTTATTTCATTTTTTGCAGTGTGCCAGCAATTTGACATGGCGAGGAGGTCCAAGTTAGCAATGATAGCCAAGTTAGCTAACGTTTGCTCACTCTCAGTCCAAAATTATCCATCCCACCCTGACGATACCGCTAACGTTGCATTTAATTTCGTTAGCTAGCTACGTTATCATATTCATATCATATCATATCCGACCGACTGTTTCTTTATAATGTTACGTTATCGATAGCTAACGTTAACGTTGCCAGACTTAAGTGGAGTTGTGGTGGAGACGTGATTAACGTTAGCTTAGCTAGCTCTGTCGTTAGCTAACTTTAGCTAAATGAATGCACATAGTAACATTAAAGTTAGCTCACCTCAATATGTTTTCTCAAATTTGAGGGTGAATTTTTGAATGCCGAAATGTCGTTCACCCGTGGCAGGCAAAGAAGACATTTCAGCCGATAAGAATCTCCCTTGACTTCGGTGAATTCGAACATATACTTAAGATATGGCCATGGGTGATCCCTGTCCGTTTCATCATTTCTGGCGGCAGCGAGAGCATCTTCACCTGCAGCTTCTGCCATCTTCTTCAGTAGCAATGATGATGACGTGCTGCTGAGCGAGCGGGCCGTATCGTGGCAAATTGAGTTTGCGTGCTTTCTTTTAAAAAGGAAACTTTTTTTCCATCGGATTGGAAATGTAACGAATACTTGGGAGGGGGCATGGGGAAATGTATCGGAGTAAAAAGTAAACATTTTCGTAAAAATTGTAGTGTAGTAAGAGTGAAAGTAGGAGCAAATAAAAAATACTCAAGTAAAGTACAGAACCCGAAAAAAATACTTAAGTAATGTAAGGAAGTATTTTTACTTTGTTACTTACCACCCCTGCTAATATATAATCTACTATAATAATATAGAGATCTAATATAGAATCTACTATAATAATATAGTACATCTAATATATAATCTACTATAATAATATAGAAATCTAACATATAATCTACTATAATAATATAAAGATCTAATATATAATCTACTATAATAATATATTACATATAATATATAATCAACTATAATAATATAGAGATCTAATATATAATCTACTATAATAATATAGAGATCTAATATATAATCTACTATAATAATATAGAGATCTAACATATAATCTACGATAATAATATAGTACATATAATATATAATCAACTATAATAATATAGAGATCTAATATACAATCTACTATAATAATATAGTACATATAATATATAATCAACTATAATAATATAGAGATCTAATAATCAATCTACATTAATAATATAGACATCTAATATATAATCTACTATAATAATATAGTACATCTAATCTATAATCTACTATAATCATATAGAGATCTAATATATAATCTACTATAATAACATAGTACATCTAATATATAATCTACTATAATAATATAGAGATCTAACATATAATCTACTATAATAATATCGAGATGAAATATAGAATCTACTATAATAATATAGTACATCTAATATAGAATCTACTGTAATAATATAATCTACTATAATAAAATAGAGATCTAATATATAATCTACGATAATAATATCGAGATCTAATATAGAATCTACTACAATAATATTGAGATCTTATATATAATCTACTCTAATAATATAGTTCGTCTAATATATATATATACTATAATAATATAGAGATGAAATATATAATCTACTATAATAATATAGTACATCTAATCTATAATCTACTATAATAATATAGAGATCTAACACATAATCTACTATAACAATATAAAGATCTAATATATAATCTACTATAATAATATAGAGATCTAACATATAATCTACTATAATAATATAAAGATCTAGTATATAATCTACTATAATATTATAGTACATCTAATATATAATCTACTATAATAATATAATCTACTATAATAAAATAGATATCTAATATATAATCTACTATGATAATATAGAGATCTAATATATAATCTACTATAATAATATATTACATATAATATATAATCAACTATAATAATATAGAGATCTAATATATAATCTACTTTAATAATATAATCTACTATGATAATATAAAGATCTAATATATAATCTAATTTAATAATATAGAGATCCAATATATAATCTACTATAATAAAATAAAGATCTAATATATTATCTACTATAATAATATAGTTTGTCTAATATAAAATGTACTATAAAAATATAGAGATCTAATAAACAATCTACTATAATAATATAATACATCTAATATATAATCTACTATAATAATATTGAAATCTATTATATAATCGACTATAATAATATAGTACATCTAATATATAATCTACTTTAATAATATAAATATCTAATATATAATCTACGATCATAATATCGAGATGAAATATATAATCTACTATCATAATATAGTTCGTCGAATATATAATCTACTATAATAATATAGAGATCTAATATATAATCTACTATAATAATATAGAGATGAAATATATAATCTACTATAATAAAATAGAGATCTAATATAGAATCTACTATAATAATATAGTACATCTAATATATAATCTACTATAATAATATAGTACATATAATATATAATCAAGTATAATAATATAGAGATCTAATATACAATCTACTATAATAATATAGTACATATAATATATAATCAACTATAATAATATAGAGATCTAATATACAATCTACATTAATAATTTAGAGATCTAATATATAATCTACTATAATAATATAGTATATCTAATCTATAATCTACTTCAATAATATAGTACATCTAATATATAATCTATTCTAATAATATAGAGATCTAATATATAATCTATTCTAATAATATAGAGATCTAATATATAATCTACTATAATAATATAGTACATATAATATATAATCAACTATAATAATATAGAGATCTAATATACAATCTACTATAATAATATAGTACATATAATATATAATCAACTATAATAATATAGAGATCTAATATACAATCTACATTAATAATTTAGAGACCTAATATATAATCTACTATAATAATATAGAGATCTAACACATAATCTACTATAACAATATAAAGATCTAATATATAATCTACTATAATAATATAGAGATCTAACATATAATATACTATAATAATATAAAGATCTAGTATATAATCTACTATAATATTATAGTACATCTAATATATAATCTACTATAATAATATAATCTACTATAATAAAATAGATATCTAATATATAATCTACTATGATAATATAGAGATCTAATATATAATCTACTATAATAATATATTACATATAATATATAATCAACAATAATAATATAGAGATCTAATATATAATCTACTTTAATAATATAATCTACTATGATAATATAGAGATCTAATATATAATCTAATTTAATAATATAGAGATCCAATATATAATCTACGATAATAAAATAAAGATCTAATATATAATCTACTATAATAATATAGTTTGTCTAATATAAAATGTACTATAATAATATAGAGATCTAATAAACAATCTACTATAATAATATAGAGATCTAATAAACAATCTACTATAATAATATAATACATCTAATATATAATCTACTATAATAATATAGAAATCTAACATATAATCTACTATAATAATATAAAGATCTAATATATAATCTACTAAAATAATATAAAGATCTAATATATAATCTACTATAATAATATATTACATTTAATATATAATCAACTATAATAATATAGAGATTTAATATATAATCTACTATAATAATATAGAGATCTAATATATAATCTACTATAATAATATAGAGATCTAACATATAATCTACGATAATAATATAGTACATATAATATATAATCAACTATAATAATATAGAGATCTAATAATCAATCTACATTAATAATATAGACATCTAATATATAATCTACTATAATAATATAGTACATCTAATCTATAATCTACTATAATCATATAGAGATCTAATATATAATCTACTATAATAACATAGTACATCTAATATATAATCTACTATAATAATATAGAGATCTAACATATAATCTACTATAATAATATCGAGATGAAATATAGAATCTACTATAATAATATAGTACATCTAATATAGAATCTACTGTAATAATATAATCTACAATAATAAAATAGAGATCTAATATATAATCTACAATAATAATATCGAGATCTAATATAGAATCTACTACAATAATATTGAGATCTTATATATAATCTACTCTAATAATATAGTTCGTCTAATATATATATACTATAATAATATAGAGTTCTAATATAGAATCTACTATAATAATATAGTACATCTAATATATAATATACTATAATAATATCGAGATCTAACATATAATCTACGATAATAATATCGAGATGAAATATATAATCTACTATAATAATATAATCTACAATAATAATATAGTACATCTAACATATAATCGACTGTCATAAAAAAGAGATCTAATATATAATCTACTATAATAATATAGTACATATAATATATAATCAACTATAATAATATAGAGATCTAATATATAATTTACTTTAATAATATAGAGATCTAATATATAATCTACTATAATAATATAGTACATCTAACATATAATCTACTATAATAATATTGAGCTCTAATATATAATCTACTATAATAATATAGTTTGTCTAATATATAATCTACTATAATAATATAGAGATCTAATATATAATCTACAATAAAAATATCGAGATGAAATATAGAATCTACTATAATAATATAGTGCATCTAATATAGAATCTACTATAATAATATAATATAATATAATAAAATAGAGATCTAATATTGAATCTACTATAATAATATAGTACATCTAATATATAATTTACTATAATAATATAGAGATCTAATATATAATCTACTATAATAATATATTACATATAAATATATAATCAACTATAATAAAATAAAGATCTAATATATAAACTTCTAAAATAATATAGAGATCTAATATATAATCTACTATAATAATATAGTACATCTAACATATAATCTACTATAATAATATAGTACATCTAATATATAATCTACGGTAATAATATCGAGATGAAATATATAATCTACTATAATAATATTGATTTCTAATATATAATATACTATAATAATTTAGTTAGTCTAATATACAATCTACTATAATAATATAATCTACAACAATCAAATAAAATCTAATATATAATCTACTATAATAATATAAAGATCTAATATATAATCTACTTTAATAATATAGTACATCTAATATATAATCTACTCTAATAATATAGAGATCTAATATATAATCTACTATAATAATATAGAGATCTGATATATAATCTTCTATAATAATATAGTACATCTAATATATAATCTACTATAAAAATATAGAGATCTAATATACAATCTACTATCATAATATATAATCTACTCTAATAATATAGAGATCTAATATATAATCTACAATAATAATATAGAGATCTAATATATAATCTACAATAATAATATAGAGATCTAATATATAATCTACTTTAATAATATAGTACATCTAATATATAATCTACTGTAATAATATAGAAATCTAATATATAATCTACTCTAATAATATAGAGATCTAATATACAATCTTCTATAATAATATAGTTCGTCTAATATATAATCTACTATAATAATATAGAGATCTAATATATAATCTACTTTAATAATATAGTACATATAATATATAATCTACTCTAATAATATAGAAATCTAATATATAATCTACTATAATAATATAGAGATCTAATATATAATCTACTTTAATAATATAGTACATCTAATACAATCTACTCTAATAATATAGAAATCTAATATATAATCTACTATAATAATATCGAGATGAAATATAGAATCTAATATAATAATATAGTACATCTAATATATAATCTACTCTAATAATATAGAGATCTAATATATAATCTACTATAATAATATAATCTACTATGATAATATAGAGATCTAATATATAATCTACTTTAATAATATAGAGATCTAATATATAATCTACTATATTAACATAAAGATCTAATATATAATCTACTAAAATAATATAGAGATCTAATATATAATCTACTATAATAATATGCTACATCTAATATATAATCTATCATAATAATATAGTACATCTAATATATAATCTACTATAATAATATAAATATATAATATATAATCTACGATATTAATATCGAGATGAAATATATAATCTACTATAATAATATTGAAATCTAATATATAATCTACTATAATAATATAGTTCGTCTAATACATAATCTACTATAATAATATAGAGATCTAATATACAATCTACTATAATAATATAGTACATCTAATATATAATCTACTATAATAATTTAGCGATCTAAAATATAATCTACTATAATAATATAGTGCATCTAATATATAATCTACTATAATAATATAATCTACTATAATAAAATATAGATCTAATATATAATCTACTATAATAATATAGAGATCTAATATAGAATCTACTATAATAATATAGTCCATCTAATATATAATCTACTCTAATAATATCGAGATGAAATATAGAATCTACTATAATAATATAATCTACTATAATAAAATAGAGATCTAATATATAATCTACTATAATAATATAAAGATCTAATATATAATCTACTATAATAATATAAAGATCTTATATATAATCTACTATAATAATATCGAGATGAAATATTGATTCTACTATAATAATATTCTACATCTAATATAGAATCTACTATATTAATATAATCTACTATAATGAAATAGAGATCTAATATATAATCTACTATGATAATATAGAGATCTAATATATAAACTACTATAATAATATATTACATATAATATATAATCAACTATAATAATATAGTACATCTAATATATAATCTACGATAATAATATCGAGATGAAATATTATTATAGTAGATTATATGTTAGATCTCTACATTATTATAGTAGATTATATATTAGATGTACCATATTATTATAGTAGATTCTATATTAGATCTCTATATTATTATAGTAGATTATATATTAGATGAACTATATTATTAGAGTAGATTATATATTAGATCTCTATATTATTATAGTAGATTATATATTAGATGTCTAAATAATTATAGTAGATTACATATTAGATGTACTATATTATTATAGTAGATTATATATTAGATCTGTATATTATTATAGTCGATTATATATTAGATAAACGATATTATTATCGTAGATTATATTATTATAGTAGATTATATATTATATCTTTATATTTTTATAGTAGATTATATATTATATCTTTATATTATTATAGTATATTATTTTTTAGATCTCTATATTATTATAGTACATTATATATTACTCTCTATATTATTATAGTACATTATATTATTATAGTACATTATATATTAGATCTCTATATTATTATTGTAGATTATATATCAGATCTCTCTATATTAGATCTATATATAATTATAGTAGATAATATATATTAGATCTATACATTATTATAGTAGATTATATTATTATAGTAGATTATATATTAGATCTCTATATTATTATAGCAGGTTATATTATTACAGTATATTATATATTTGATCTTTATATTATTATAGTATATTATATATTAGATCTCTATATTATTATAGTAGATTATATATTAGATGTACTATATTCTTATAGTAGATTGTATATTAGATCTCTATATTATTATAGTAGATTATATATTAGATCTATATATTATTATAGTTGATTATATTATTATAGTAGATTATATATTATAGGTACTATATTATTACAGTAGATTATATATTAGATCTCTATATTATTATAGTAGATTATGTATTCGATCTTTATATTACTATAGTCGATTATATATTAGATCTCTATATTATTATAGTAAATTATATATTAGATGTCTATATTATTATAGTAGATTATATTATTATAGTAGATTATATATTATATGTACTCTATTATTATAGTAGATTATATATTTTAGATCCTTATATTATTATAGTAGATTATATATTAGATCTCTATATTATTATAGTAGATTATATATTAGATCTCTATATTATATTAATATAGTAGATTATATATTAGATGTACTATATTATTATAGTAGATTATATTATTATAGTAGATTATATATTAGATCTCTATATTATTATAGTAGATTATATATTAGATATATTATATTATTATAGTAGATTATATATTAAATCTCTACATTATTAAAGTAGTTTATTTATTAGATCTTTATATTAATATAGTAGATTATAAATTAGATCTCTATATTATTATAGTCGATAATATATTAGATGTACTATGTTATTATAGTAGATTATATTATTATCGTAGATTATATATTCGATGTACTATATTATTATAGTAGATTATATATTAGATCTCTATATTATTATAGTCGATTATGTATTAGATGTACTATATTATTATAGTAGATTATATTATTATCATAGATTATATATTCAATGTACTATATTATTATAGTAGATTATATATTACATCTCTATATTATTATAGTAGATTATTTATTGTAGTAGATTATATATTCGATGTAATATTGTCTCCCGGCAAAAGTTGAGTTCCAGTTTAAAAATATAAAATTCACAACCAGAACTCATAGCCCAGTACAGGGCTCCAGTACCATCCCTCTAGTAACAGGTTTGGACCTCGGGGTCCGGTGTCGGTCGGTGGTGGTTAGATTCACTCCGCTGTTAACGGCATAAAAATCCCATAGTTCCTCCCTAAAAGCTTCCTTCACTCACTTCAAATGCACTGAAAAGTCACCCCTATAAAACCGTGCACAGAAGCAGGCGACCTCTATGGTTGTACGGCTGCTCTAACCTTAATGAGTGCCAGTTGGTGTGGTTGCGGATATAAGATTTATCCGTATGGACAATATACCCAATGGAGGTAAAAATAATGGGCCAGATATAACCTTTCAGATCCTATATCACATGTACAGTAGCCTATAACTTTTTACATTACCAGGAAGAGAAATATGACTTATACTGAGTTCTACAATTTAGAATAAAATAATAATAAACCATTACATTTCTTGACACTGTTGCTTTAAATGCAGGATATGATGTTTAATTCATATTTAAAGCATTACAGCATAGCTAATATATCATAAAATGGGGTTACAGACAGCTTGATTAAATTGTTAACATGATAATAGAAAAACGATAAAAATTAGAAAATAATAAAACCTATCAGTCTGTCTTACTATTGGTCAGTGAAGATTTGGAGAGGCTCCGATTCCAAACCCCGTCGAGTTAGATCCGTTTCCTCTATCTGCCGTGTTTGTGGTAAGCTCGAGTTTCCTCTACCCAGCCAAGAGGCTCTGATTCCCCGCGGGGGGCCTCAGCCTTGCCCCTGATGAGCAAAATCCAGAAAAACTACTAAAATTATTTTCTTTTGGAACTGATTGAAGAATCCTGAATTCTGGACGAACCTGAACTCTCAATGATCCGGAACTCCGGTTGATTCTGAAATCCAGATGATCCTGAAGTCCTGTGTCCAATATTATCCGTGAAACTGATGAGAACTCCTGTAACAATACTATATCCAAAGGGGTTCATCTGAAAACAATAAAACTTAGAAAAGAACAAAACTGTAATAATTGTTCCTTCGTGTGAAAACCTATGATAAATGCTCCTCAGAGTGAAAACCTGTGATAATAGCTCCTCAGAGTGAAAACCTGTGATAATAGTTCCTTGGTATTACTTACGGCCACAGCCCCAACAGCTAAGGGTTTAGCCCCGTGCTGAAAGAGGAGCTGTGGAGTTCTCAGATTGTGGTCTAGTCACTAAAATGAACTCCAAATACTTATCAAGAAAACTCGTCTCCAAAAGTTGTTCAGCGGTGGCAATCCGTAAGTCAGAATGATCAGAGTATGAGCTCCGGGCTTGGTCTCCAACACACTCAATCCTGCTCCGATGCCTCAGATATTACGCTCCGCAGCGGGGAATGACCAACGAAATGCCCCAAAAAGCATGTTTTATACCCTGGCTAAGGTACCCCCCTATCTTGGGTGTTTTGTCTATGTCTGGACATTGTGTCTATGTCTGAACATTGTGTGTCTATGTCTGAACATTGTGTCTAAGTTTCCATTGTGTGTGTCTATGTTCTGCAGAGCAGGCCTGCAAAGTATTTTTTCAGAGAATATAAAAATAAAAAAGAGGAAGAGGGTATTGCAATAACACCAGATTTCGCAACACTAGACTAGGACATTTTCTCTGTCCCTCAGCAAGTATTGCTTTTAGGCCCTATCACATCAACACACTCTCCAACCGTATAACCATATAGTAATCAATCATTTTAAAGGATCTAAAACCAGTAAATCATTCTATTCTTCATATTATTAGTATTACACATCTCTTAACATGTTCACACTTGATTTCGGACGCCATGGCACTTTTCCCGTTGGGGACCCTCCACCACCCGACCTGCCCCTTCGACGGGTCCCACTTCATATCTTCTTTCCTACAGTGGCTACACTCTGCACCCATGACTTCAACCTTTCAAAGATATATTGCCTTACCTCAGCGATTAATTCTGAGCAAGACCACACAGTAAACATGGTTATTTCTAGCACTTTCTTTGTTAGCGGGCCTACTCTTACAATGAGGACCAAGCAGATACAGTGACACGGGGTCAAGCACTTGCATTCTAATTCCTCTTATTTAGTTATGCAGTTGCACCTATTTGAGGGATAAATCAAAGATAAAATGTGTTTCAGGAACATCCGCAGCCGCGGTGTCCCTCGTCAGGTTGGGCCCCCAGCTGCTAAGCTTTTTCTCTTTCTCGCAGTGTCATGGTGATTCACCAAGGTTGCTCTCAAACCTCGGGCCAATCCTGCTGTGCTTAACTGAGTAACGTTGGGAATGGTGTTTAGGCCGGGGAAAGGCCATACTAGACTCACGCTCGGCGACAATATGTTATTATAGTAGATTATATATTAGATCTCTATATTATTATACTATATTAAATATTAGATGTACTATATTATTATAGTAGATTATATTATTATAGTAGATTATATATTAGATGTACTATTATATATTAGATGTAATATATTATAATAGTATATTATAATATTATAGTAGATTATATTTATCATCTCGATATTATTATAGTAGATTATATATTAGATCTCGATATTATTATAGTAGATGATATTATTATAGAAGATTTTATATTAGATGTCCTATATTATTATAGTAGATTATATATTAGATCTCTATATTATCATAGTCGATTATATATTAGATGTACTATATAATTATACTATATTATATATTAGATCTCTATATTATTATAGTAGATTATATATTAGATGTACTATTTTGTCATAGTTGATTATGTATTAGATGTACTATATTATTATAGTAGATTATATAGTAGATCTAGATATTATTATAGTACATTATATATTATATGTACTATATTTTTATAGTAGATTATATATTAAATCTATATATTATTATAGTAGACTATGTATTAGATGTACTATATTATTATAGTGGATTATATTATTATAGTAGATTATATATTAGATGTAGTATATTTTTATAGTAGATTATATTATTATAGTAGATTATACTTTTCATCTCGATATTATTATAGTAGATTATATATTAGTTCTCTATATTATTATAGTAGATTATGAATTAGATCTCTATATTATTATAGTAGATTATATATTAGATGTACTATATTATTATAGTAGATTATATTATTACAGTAGATTATATATTAGATCTCGATATTATTATATTAGTTTATATATTAGATGTACTATATTATTATAGTAGATTATAAATTAGATCTCTATATTATTATAGTCGATAATATATTAGATGTACTATATTATTATAGTAGATTATATTATTATCGTAGATTATATATTATATGTACTATATTATTATAGTAGATTATATATTAGATCTCTATATTATTATAGCAGGTTATATTATTATAGTAGATTATGTATTAGATCTTTATATTATTATAGTATATTATATATTAGATCTCTATATTATTATAGTAGATCTCTATATTATTATAGTAGATTATATTATGATAGAAGATTTTATATTAGATGTCCTATATTATTATATTCGATTATATATTAGATGTACTATATTATTATAGTATATTATATATTAGATCTCTATATTATTATAGTAGATTATATATTAGATCTCTATATTATTATAGTAGATTATATATTAGATGTACTATTTTATCATAGTAGATTATATATTAGATGTACTATATTATTATATTAGATTATATATTAGATATATATTATTATAGTAGATTATATAGTGGATCTATATATTATTATATTACATTATATATTATATGTACTATATTTTTATAGTAGATTATATATTCGATGTACTATATTATTATAGTAGATTATTATATTATAGGAGATTATGTATTCGATGTACTATATTATTATAGTAGATTATATATTAGTTCTCTATATTATTATAGTCGATTATATATTAGATGTACATTATATTATTATCGTAGATTATATATTCAATGTACTATATTATTTTAGTAGATTATATATTAGATCTCTATATTATTATAGTAGATTATATATTAGATGTACTATATTATTATAGTAGATAATATTATTATAGTCGACTATTTATTAGATCTCTATATTATTATAGTACAATATATTAGCACCAGTTGTTGTACTTACGTCCCCGATGTCACTGATATCATGACCCATGTTGTTGACCACCTAAATGACCTTCTTCACGAGGAGCGCAGTAGAGATACCGATGAGACCCAAGGAGGGATCTTATGGGCCTGGCTAACAGGGGGAGGGGTGAGAAGCCGCTCTCTGGAAAATATGTACTCCCATATTATCTGTGTTATGCATAGTGTTCCTGGTGTTCTGTTGTGTTGTTCCCTGTTTAAAGGTGATGATTAGATTAGATTAGATTCAACTTTATTGTCATTGTGCAGAGTACAAGTACAGAGACAACGAAATGCAGTTAGCGTCTAACCAGAAGTGCAAAATAGCAGAAAGTGCAATGAACAGTATTTACAGGTAGTGCAATATATGATCAGTAGTAGTGCAGTATAATATAAGCAGTGCAGTATAGCAGTATATGAGTAGCAGTAGCATTATAGCAGAATAAATAGTTACAGTATGAACAGTGTAGCAGCATATGAGCTGTATGGGTAATGCAGTCTAGCAGTATATATGTATTAACAGTAGCATGAGGTAGATAGCAGAATAAATATAAATATGGAATGCCGTATAAACAGTATAAACAGGTATGTACAGTATGTGCAGTAGTATTAAAGAAAATATAAGGATATGTGCATTATGTGCATTATGAACAGTATGAACAGTATGGACAGGTATGTATAGAAGAGCAGTGGTATTGAGTAAGAGCAGGGGAGGGGAGTAATAGTGCAATAGTGCAATTGTCCGGGTGGGGGGGGGGGGGGGGGGTTTGCAGGGGTAGTAGGTTGTCAGGTCGGTGCAGTGTTCAAGTTCAGTAGGGTGACAGCCGCAGGGAAGAAGCTGCCTCTGAACCTACTGGTTCGGGTGCGGAGAGACCTGTAGCGCCTCCCGGAGGAGAGTGGGGTGAAAAGTCTATGGTTGGGGTGAGAAATGTCCTTGACGATGCTGCGTGCCTTACGCAAGCATCGTTTGCCCTGGACAGCCTCGATGGAGGGGAGTGAGGAACCGGTGATGCGTTGGGCAGTTTTCACCACCCTCTGCAGTGCTTTCCGGTCCGATGCCGAGCAGTTGCCATACCATACTGTGACACAGTTGGTAAGGATACTCTCGATGGTGCAGCGGTAGAAATTCACCAGGATCTGAGGAGACAGATGGACCTTCTTTAGTCTCCTCAGGAAGAAGAGACGCTGGTGAGCCTTCTTTATCAGGGTGGAGGTGTTGAGGGTCCAGGAGAGGTCCTCAGAGATGTGGACACCCAGAAACTTGAAGCTGGTGACTTGCTCCACCTCAGTCTCGTTGATGAGGATGGGGGTGTGTGCGCCAGCTTTAGACTTCCTGAAGTCCACAATGAGTTCTTTGGTCTTCTTGGTGTTGAGAGCCAGGTTATTGTCATTGCACCACACTGTTAGGTGCTGGACCTCCTCCCTGTAGGCCGACTCATCGTTGTTGCTGATGAGACCGATCACCGTTGTGTCGTCTGCAAACTTAACAATGGTGTTTGAGCCATGTACAGGTGTGCAGTCGTAGGTGAAGAGGGAGTAAAGGAGGGGGCTCAGCACACAGCCTTGTGGAACGCCGGTGTTCAGGGTGAGGGTTGAGGAGGTGTGGTTGTGAAGCCTAACAGACTGCGGCCTGTTGGTCAGGAAGTCTAGAATCCAGTTGCAGAGGGAGGGGTTGATGCCCAGTTGCCTGAGTTTGGAGATCAGTTTGGAGGGGATGATGGTGTTGAATGCTGAGCTGAAGTCAATAAACAGCATTCTCACATAAGAGTTAGTCTTGTCGAGGTGGGACAGGGCGGAGTGAAGTGCCGTTGAAATGGCATCCTCTGTACTCCTGTTCTGCCGGTAGGCGAATTGAAAGGGGTCCAGTGTGGGTGGTAGGCAGGTCTTGAGTTGAGCTAAGACCAGCCTCTCGAAGCACTTCATGATGATGGGCGTGAGTGCCACTGGTCGGAAGTCATTTAAGCTCGTTGCAGTGGAGTGTTTTGGCACCGGCACGATGGAGGTGGTTTTGAAGCACGCGGGGACAGCTGCTTGGGCTAGGGACAGGTTGAATATGTCAGTCCAAACCTTAGTCAGCTGCACAGCGCAGGCCCTGAGGACGCGTCCGGGGATCCCATCAGGACCAGCAGCCTTGCGTGCGTTAGTCCTGCTCAGTGCCGCACACACGTCGGTGGGAGATAGAGTGAGGGGCTGGTGATCCGCAGGGAGCACAGCCTTGATGGCCACCTCCTTGTTGTCCCTGTCAAAGCGGCCGTAGAAGTGGTTCAGCTCATCAGGGAGGGAGGCGTCAACGGAGAGGGGTGAGGTGTTAGTTGGTTTGTAGTCTGTGATGGCCTGGATGCCCTGCCACATGCGTCGGGGGTCAGAGTTGTTTCTGAAGTGATCCTCTATCCTCAGCTTGTGGTTGTGCTTGGCCTTTTTGATGCCCCTCTGCAGATTAGCCCTGGATGAGCTATAGGCCCGAGCATCCCCTGATCTGAAGGCAATGTCGCGTGCCTTCAGCAGGAGTCGGACCTCACTGTTCATCCATGGCTTCTGATTAGGGAAAGTGGTGATCCGCTTGAGTGTGGTGACACTGCTGATGTTGGAATTGATGTAGTCCAAAACAGATGAGGCATATGAATCAATGTCCGTGTGGGAGTCATGGGTGGCCTGAGTGGCAAACACACCCCAGTCAGTGTTTCCAAAATGCTGCTGGAGCGCTGAGTCAGCTCCCTCTGGCCAGACCTTGACTGTCCTCACTGTAGGTTTCACTCGTTTGATGAGTGCTGAGTACTTGGGCAGTAGGAACAATGAGAGGTGGTCTGATTGACCTAGGTGGGGGAGGGGAACGGCTTTGTACGCATCAGCCATGCTGGTGTTTACTTGGTCCAATGTCCTGTCTCCTCTGGTGGGGCATGAGACATTTCGGTGGAATTTGGGCAGTACAGTCTTTAAGTTGGAGTGATTGAAGTCACCCGCGACAATGAAGGCTGCCTCGGGATGCAGAGTCTGTTGTTTGCTAATGGCAGCATGCAGTTCTTTCATAGCAATCTTAGCATTAGCATCCGGGGGGATATAGGCTGCCGTGATAACAGTAGACGTGAACTCTCTGGGCAGATAGAAAGGTCTACACTTAACCATGAGAAACTCCAGGTTAGCTGAGCAGTGACTGTCGGTGATGGTAGTGTCCGTGCACCACGTCTTGTTCACATAAATGCACAAACCTCCACCTCTGGTCTTACCGGAGTCGCCTGCTGTTCTGTCTGCTCGGAGAACGCAGCGCCCTGCTAGCTCGATAGCGTTGTCGGGTACCTCGCTGTTGAGCCAGGTTTCAGTGAAAACCATGATGTTACATTCCTTAATCCATTTGTGGGTGGTGATCCGCAGCCGCAGTTCATCCATCTTGTTTGCCAGGGAACGAACATTTGCAAGGAAAAGGCTAGGTAGTGAGAGTCGGTGTGGAGTTAGCTTTAGCCTAGCTCTCATCCCACCTCGGCTCCCTCGCCTGTGTTTTCGTTTCCGAGCCGGTCTGGGGCCTCTTCCGGTTGGTGTAGCGGAGTTAGCTGGACCCGCTGTTTTGCTAATCTCGGGTATATCGTCGATAAAGATGACTGGAGTGCCGGAACCGATGTCCAGAAGTTCTTGTCGGCTGTACGATATGTACGCTAAACTGTTTTTAGCGAGAATACTTAAGATAAACAAGCAAATAACTACTAGTTCGCAAACTCTGGAGAGACACTGAGCGTCGCGATGCATGCGCGCCGCCATCTTGGTAATGTGCTCGATGATAAAATCCATGATGGGACAATACGTCCAGATACCCCAACAATATGAACAAATGACCGCATCACCTGACCTTTATCCGGACCTGGATCCCACCCCTGAGTGGATTCCTCCCTATCATGACAGTGATGATGACTATGATGACACTGATACAGTATAAATGAACAGTATAAAATGTGATCCCTTTTGCCAACCCCAGTATAAAATGCTTGCTACAACATAGAGTTTCTTCAACTCACAAAAACAGCTAACGCTGAGATAAGTTTTTCTGTTTGTTCGACTATGAAGTGATTGCCGAAAACTGTTTTCCAGGAAAGTAATTATGGATGCAAATGAATAAATTTTGTAATATACTTTAAGATCCTTAAAGGATCTAAGGGGGGATTGTAATGGCAAAAAATATATTTGTACTATTTTGTTTTAGTTTTATATGAAATGTATTGACCTTTCTGTGACCCAATGTACTTTGTTATTTTTAATTATGTGACTGAGGAAGAACCAAAACCGACTGCTCCTTCTCTTGTATCAAAGATGTTATGTGACCTTGGAACACTCCTAACTGCAGGCTGTGGTTTGAGATAGTGGCTCACAACGCCTACGCTTCTTTCCCAGCTTCTTGATCAGCAAACAGGTGCAAGATATGTTTACCCCTAGACCTATGACGTATGAGCATTGGAGTTAAGGATGGTCCTCTCCTCAGCCACAGCATCAGTATCTGAATCCACACTGTTGGTGAAGGAATGCTGATCCAGCTGACCAACGTTGTATATGCATTAAAACTCTCAACTGAGACCAAACATCGTTTATTGATTTCCATAACACACTTAGATATCTTAGGGTGCACATAACACGTCTTCCCAAATGGTCAAGCGATAGGAATCTGCCTTTTAACGCAGGGCGGCCCGGATCGATTCCCGTCATGGCAAATGATGCTTGTAGAAAAATAAAATGAGTCCCAACGTGTGCAACAGAACAGTTCGAAATCTCTTTACATTTGCATCGTCATGAACATGACTTATATCAGGCTAGTGTGGAAATTGCATTGAATCGCAAGAAACAATTTCTCAAGTTGAGCACACGAATGCGTGTCTCGTTTATTTGACTAGCAAAAAACCACTGAAGCGTAAGATGGCGCTGTCCAGTAACCAAACAAGCATGGGGCACACCGTCATCACACACACAGATTATTTAAAGGGACTACGATCCCGGAACAGTCATACTTACATGCATAACACATTAAACAACTGCATGAAATAACAGTGTGTAGAACCACACTTAAGAACAAGGGTGAATTATGTAAGTTACATTCACTACACTAGCTCATTTTTTCTTTGTTCATTTTAAGTTTAGAAACAATATTTCGTTTGTGACCATTTTTTTCTGCCGTTTTGACAACAGGCTCATGACGAAAGAACACAAGGCTGTCTGCTGATTGACGCCTGACTGTAGATTTTCGCTTTGTGTCAAAAGGACTCCCTAACACACACTTTTTCAAAGTAGGTGAATTCATCAGATCTGTTTGAAACATTGCATTTTATCCATGCATGACGACTGCTTACGTACTCGCAGCACAGTTGCCCCATATAAATTGCCCATGAGCGCGGAGCTTGTCTTTGTCAACGTAACAACTTTGCTCCATCAGGGGGAAACGCCGGTTCGACGCCCCTGTAAGCACATCTTTCTCTTATTCCTTTGTTTCAGGCAAGCCACTGTGACGTCAGACGCCTTTACGCATACAGCTTTGCGATGCTTAGACAGTAATAACATAATTCATGTTTACATTTCTTTAATTTTCGACGCATTGTCGTTATTCGTGATGCATCAATGACCAATTCATTATATGGCAATGCAATGAAAAAAGCGTGTGGAAAACAGTGTTAATGACAGATTTGAGAAGCACATTTCTTCAATGTTGGCCGTATGGCATTCCTGTGCAGGTGACAATGGTAATTTTTCAAAACGACAAGGATATTTAAACACATGATTATTTGTTTGGTGTGCTCTATGGCCTCTGCTACAGACCTCATCGAAATGACACTTAGATATCTTAGGGTGCACATATCACGTCTTCCCAAATGGTCTAGCGGATAGGAATCTGCCTTGTAACGCAGGGCGTCCCGGGTTCGCTTCCCGTCATGGCAAATGGTTCTTGTAGAAAAATAAAATGAGTCCCAACGTGTACAACAGAACAGTTCGATATCTCTTTACATTTGCATCGTCATGAACAAGACTTATATCAGGCTAGCTCATTTTTTCTTTGTTCATTTTAAGTTTAGAAACAATATTTCGTTCGTGACCATTTTTTTCTGCCGTTTTGACAACAGGCTCATGACGAAAGAACACAAGGCTGTCTGCTGATTGACGCTTGACTGTAGATTTTCGCTTTGTGTCAAAAGGACTCCCTAACGCACACTTTTTCAAAGTAGGTGAATTCATCAGATCTGTTTGAAACATTGCATTTTATCCATGCACGACGACTGCTTACATACTCGCAGCACAGTTGCCCCATATAAATTGCCCATGAGCGCGGAGCTTGTCTTTGTCAATGTAACAACTTTGCTCCATCAGGGGGAAACGCCGGTTCGACGCCCCTGTAAGCACATGTTTCTCTAATTCCTTTGTTTCAGGCAAGCCACTGTGACGTCAGACGCCTTTACGCAATACTATAATAACATAGAGATCTAATATATAATCTACTAAAATAATATCGAGATCTAATATATAACCTACTATAATAATATAGTACATCTCATATAGAATCTACTATAATAATATAATAGAGAGATCTAATATACAATCTACTATAATAATATAGAGATCTAACATACAATCTACTATAATAATTTAATCGATTATAATTATATAGAGATCTAATATATAAACTACTATCATAATATAATCTACTATAATAACATAGTGATCTAATATATAATCTACGATAATAATGTAGAGATCTAATATATAATCTACTATAATAATATAAGGATCTAATATATAATATACTATAATAATAGAGTACATATAATATATAAACTACTATAATAATATAATCTACTATAATAATATAGATATTTAATACATAATCTACTATAATAATATAGAGATCTAATATATAATCTATTATAATAATATAGAGATCTAATATATAATCTACCATAATAATATAGTGCATCTAATATATAATCTACTATAATAATATAATCTACTATAATAATATAGAGATCTAATATATAATCTACTATAATAATATAGAGATCTAATATATAATCTCCTATAATAATATAATCTACCATAATAATATAGATATCTAATATATAATCTACTGTAATATCATAGTACTTCTATTATATATTCTACTATAATACTATTGTACATCTAATATAAAATCTACTATAATAATATAGAGATCTAATATATAATCTACTATAATAATTTAATCTGCTATAATAATATAGAGATCTTATAAATAATTTACTATAATAATATAATCTACTATAATAACATAGAGATCTAATATATAATCTACGATAATAATGTAGAGATCTAACATATAATCTACTATAATAATATAAGAATCTAATATATAATCTACTGTAATAATAGAGTACATATAATAGATAAACTACTATAATAATATAATCTACTATAATAATATAGATATCTAATATGTAATCTACAATAATAATATAGAGATCTATTATATAATCGACATTAGTAATATAATGATATAATACATAATCTACTATAATAATATAGAGATCTAATATATAATCTAATATAATAATATAGAGATCTAATATATAATCTACCATAATAATATAGTGCATCTAATATATAATCTACTATAATAATATAATCTATTATAATAATATAGAGATCTAATATATAATCTACCATAATAATATAGTGCATCTAATATATAATCTACTATAATAATATAATCTACTATAATAATATAGAGATCTAATATATAATCTCTATAATAACATAAAGATCTAATATATAATCTACTATAATATTATAGTACATCTATTATATATTCTACTATAATAATATTGTACATCTAATATATAATATACTATAATAATATAGAGATCTAATATATAATCTACTATAATAATAGAATATACTATAATAATATAGAGATCTAATATATAATCTACTATAATAATTTAATCTACTATAGTAATATAGAGATCTAATATATAATCTACTATAATAATATAGAGATCTAATATATAATCTACTATAATAATATATAGATCTAATATATAATCTACTATAATAATATAGAGATCTAATATACAATCTACTATCATAATATAGTACATCTAATATATAATCTACTACAATAAAATAAAATCTAATATATAATCTACTATAATAATATAGAGATCTAATATATAATCTACTGTAATAACATAGAGATCTAATATATAATCTACTTCAATAATATAGTACATCTAATATATAATCTACTCTAATAATATAGAGATCTAATATATAATCTACTAAAATAATATAGAGATCTAATATATAATCTACTTTAATAATACAGTACATCTAACATATAATCTACTATAATAATATAATCTACTACAATGAAATAAAATCTAATATATAATCTACTATAATAATATAGAGATCTAATATATAATCTACTATAATAACATAGTAAATCTAATATATAATCTACTGTAATAATATAGAGATCTAATATATAATCTGGTATAATAATATCCAGATGAAATATAGAATCTACTATAATAATATAGAACATCTAATATAGAATCTACTATAATAATATAGAGATCTAATATGGAATCTACTATAATAACATAGTACATCTAATATATAATCTACTGTAATAATATAGAGATCTAATATATAATCTGTTATAATAATATCCAGATGAAATATAGAATCTACTATAATAATATAGAACATCTAATATAGAATCTACTATAATGATATGACGTACTGCCATCTCCCCAAAATCTTAATCAATGGTTGGGTGAGGATGCTGCCTGCCCGTTATGTTCCAGCGTATGCACACTTAGGCATATAATGACTGGGTGTAGAATCAGTCTTTCTCAAGGGCGATACACGTGGCGTCACAATCAAGTGTTGAAATGTTTAGCTGCTGCAGTTGAGGGAAAACGGCTAGAAGTAAACTCGCTAGCTAGTAGTGGCCAGCGGAAAGACATTGCATTTATAAGAGAGGGGGAGACTGGCGTAAGGAGGCCAGGGCGCAGCTGCGCGCAGGGACAGTTGCGAACTGGCGCAGATTGGAAGTTAAAGGTAGATTTAATTGAACAGCTAATCGTACCGGCTGAAATTGCTAGCACTAATTTGCGGCCAGACATGCTGCTGTGGTCTGAAGCACAGAAGCTAGTTTATATTATCGAACTCACGGTCCCTTGGGAAGACCGGGTTGACGAGGCTTATGAACGAAAGAAAGCTAAATATGCAGAATTAGCGGCAGACGCGACACAGCGTGGGTGGACCGCTTTTGTTCGCCCAGTGGAAATTGGTTGTCGAGGATTTGTGGCCAAGACAACCTATGCACTGCTAACGGAGCTGGGTATTCGCGGACGAGAATTGAAACTGGCGATAAAGAATATGTCGGTAGCAGCGGAGAGCGCTAGCCAGTGGCTGTGGCTGAGGCGGAAGATCAGTAGCTGGGGTTCCCGTTAAAGGTAAGATGCAACAGCGACTTGACTAGAGCATGAGGTAGCATAGCTTGGCATTGTTTGGCTATATTAATGAGAAGGCATCGTGTCATATTGTGGTGGTGAGGGGTTTTGTACTGCCATTGTTTGGCTATATTTATGAGAGGATATCGTGTCATAGTGTGGTGGGGGGGGGTTAGTACTGCTAGCCAGTGTAGGTTAGCCATGAAGTTGCACGGACACAAACATTCCCCCACAACATAAATAAAGGGCACACTCACCCCTCCTTTCCCTAATCCGGGACCGTATCCACCCGGGGGCTTCCCCACCTCTAACCCTTCCCTCTACCCTAAATTAGGGTTTGAATCCCTGCATCTACACTTATATAAAGACATAAACATAAACACATGCACACACTATTTAGGCCCCCACATACACCGTTCCCTTACCTTACAGAAAACATTTACCCTAGATAGGGCATCACACACACACACTGATGGGGTGGGTAGGCTGATAGGTTGGTTGTAGGGTTTAAGTTAAAGATAGTATTGAGGTAGTGGTGTTGAGGGGGGTGTTTCCAGGACGCTGGACTACACAGTTAAGCCTTCTCGAGGTGTCGTGGGCCTAACTTAACGAAACACCGGTGACAGAAGGTGCCCACTTGATAACCCCAATGACATGCTGCTTACCTCAGTTGGCTAGAGTAGGTAACCGGTGAATGGTACCACCTGAGGAATGACTCCGTAGACCTATGACGGCGTAGCCTGATGTTTACTATGGTGTTGCATCGAATGGTGGATATATCACTCGCTTTGTTGGTTTGATTTGGCCTTCTACATCTGTTTTACCTTGGATCATGGCACAAGGGATTATAACATCTTGTCCTGTGTATTAATAAATGCTAAAGCTAGCTTAGGCTAGTGACTGTTGTGAATAGAGCAGCTGACAACTAGGGAAAGACCTTGTGACAGAATGGAAAGACAGCTGACAGGAGGAAATAGACCCCACCGGGGCGGCATTGGGTTAGCAACTCAATGCTGCAGTAACCAAGGTTGTATAAACCTAGTGGTTACACCCTACCTAGCTACAGAAACGACTTTGAGAAAAACACCCCTAGAGTCTGCGAGAGCGGGGGCGGAAGATGACTCATCTATGGCTAACATGGTTATTGACTCTGGAACGGACCTGACTACGAGTAGGGAAAACATGGCTGTGGAAGGCACTAGATCAGAGATGGGTGGGAAGAAGCTCCAAACTTGTTCATGCGGCTGGCAAAAGGTAACAACTTTGAAGGGTCTTAGAATCCATCAAGGGAGGAGGAAGTGCTTGGTAGAGGGAACACAGGGATCCCGCATTGACAATTATTTCCTCAGAAGTATGTCAAGTCAGTCGGTTGAAGTCCAGCGGCAGGAAGTAAACCACAGTTCGCAGGACATCAGCACCCCTGAAGTAGGTCCTAGCACTGAAGAAGACAGAGAGACCAGCCAGCCCAAAAGGGAAAAGATTAGTGCCCAGAAGCCGAGAGTTAAATGGCCAGGGGCTTCAGAAAACAGGGTATGGGAAGGTATCAACAGTGACTTGAGTAGGATTTTAGACAAGTTGAAAGGTACTGCCGAGAGTAAACTGGAGAAAATGGGCGATATTATCTATGATTATGGAGCAGAAAGATTTGGCGTGTCCGAGAAAAAGAAGAAGACAGGTACTGAGGTAATTAAATCTAGGCGCCAACAGGAAATGGATAGACTTATCAGGGAGAGAAGACAGCTCAGGAAACAGTGGAGGAAAGCTACAGAGGCTGAGAAGGAAGGGTTAAATAGGCTGCAGGTAGATGTGAAGGAGAGACTGGCAGTGTTAAGAAGAGCAGAGAGCATTAAGAAAAACAGGAAAAAGAGAGAGCGAGCTAGAACAGCATTTTACAAAGATCCATTTAGATTTGTGAAATCGTTATTTAGTAAGGGGAAAAATGGTAGCCTTAGGGCTCCAAAACAGGAGCTTGAGGGACATCTGGAGGAAGTGCATAGAGACAGAGAAAGGTCTAGACAGCTACCCCTCCCCCCTGACATTCCACCTATTGGAGAGATAACCAGTCAGTGTGACGATAGCCCACCTAGGTGGAAAGAGGTACAAGAGATAGTAAGGCGGGCTAGGGCGTCTTCAGCCCCAGGGCCCAATGGAGTCCCTTACAGGCTGTACAAGAGTGCGCCAGATGTGCTGAGGTTCTTATGGACATTGATGAAGGTAGTCTGGAAGAAACAGGTTATTCCTAGGGCATGGCGTAGAGCAGGGGGAATTTTTATTCCCAAAGAAAGAGACTCTGTAGACATTAGTCAGTTTAGGCCTATAAGCCTTCTTAATGTGGAAGGGAAGGTTTTCTTTAGTGTGGTGGCACAGAGGTTGTCTAGTTACTTAGTAAAGAATAGCTTAATTGACACTACGGTGCAAAAGGCTGGAATTCCAGGCTTCTCCGGGTGCTTGGAACACACCAGCATGATTTGGAATCAAATTCAGACAGCTAGACATGAGAAGAAAGACCTTCATGTGGTATTTTTGGATCTGGCGAATGCTTTTGGGTCAGTACCGCATAGTCTGTTATGGGAGGCGTTTGACTTTTTTAAAGTGCCAGACAGTATAAAGAGGTTAGTTAAAGCTTACTTTTGTGACATTCAACTCTGTTTTACTACAGCAGAGTACACTACAGCTTGGCAACAGCTAGAGATAGGCATTATGGCAGGCTGTACAATTTCCCCTTTGGCCTTTACCATGGCAATGGAAGTCATAATCAGAGCCTCGAAATGGGTAGTGGGTGGGGAAAGGTTGCAGGGAGGGCTGCGCCTCCCACCAATCAGGGCTTACATGGATGACATGACAACTATGACATCAACAGCCCCTTGTACTAGGAGGCTACTGGATAAACTAAATAGCAACCTAGAATGGGCTAGGATGAAAGTGAAGCCAAGCAAGTCTAGGAGTATCTCCATTGTCAAAGGGAAGATAGCTGATAAAAAGTTTTTCATTGGTGGGGAAGTGGTTCCAACAGTGTTAGAGAAACCGGTTAAAAGCTTAGGAAGATGGTATGACGCAAGCCTCAATGACAAGAGTCAATGTGAGGAGTTGAGGCAGGAGATGATTCAAGGCATCAAAGGTATAGATAAGTCAGGGCTCCCAGGCAAGCTAAAGTTGTGGTGCCTACAGTTTGGATTGTTGCCTCGGCTGATGTGGCCACTGACAGTTTACGAGGTTCCCATATCGAAGGTTGAAAAAATGGAAAGGTTGATTAACTCTAATATTAGAAAGTGGCTTGGAGCCCCGCGCTGTCTGACCAGTGTGGCCCTGTATGGAAAGGGCATGCTAGAGCTGCCGATTTCTAGTCTGACAGAGGAATTTAAATGTGCCAAGGCTAGACTGGAAATGACTCTAACCCAGTCAAAGGACCCAGTTGTTAGAAGTGCAGCGCCCATAGTTAAAACTGGAAGGAAGTGGAAGCCTAAAGAGGCAGTGCAACAGGCACAGGCAGCCCTTAGCCATAGGGATATCATTGGGCAGGTTCAGCATGGACGTGGAGGTCTAGGGCTGTGTGCAGGAAAACCTGTGTGGAGTAAGGCAACAGCAGTAGAAAGGAGGAAACTGGTAGTGGAAGAAATACACAGACAGGAGGAGATGATAAGATGTACAAGGGCGGTGGCACAGGCAAAACAAGGCCAGTGGGTAAACTGGGAGAGTGTAGTGAAGAGAAGCTTGAAGTGGAAGGATTTGTGGAGCATGGAGGCAAGCAGAATTAAATTTATCGTAGGGGCTACTTATGACGTACTGCCATCTCCCCAAAATCTTAATCAATGGTTGGGTGAGGATGCTGCCTGCCCGTTATGTTCCAGCGTATGCACACTTAGGCATATAATGACTGGGTGTAGAATCAGTCTTTCTCAAGGGCGATACACGTGGCGTCACAATCAAGTGTTGAAATGTTTAGCTGCTGCAGTTGAGGGAAAACGGCTAGAAGTAAACTCGCTAGCTAGTAGTGGCCAGCGGAAAGACATTGCATTTATAAGAGAGGGGGAGACTGGCGTAAGGAGGCCAGGGCGCAGCTGCGCGCAGGGACAGTTGCGAACTGGCGCAGATTGGAAGTTAAAGGTAGATTTAATTGAACAGCTAATCGTACCGGCTGAAATTGCTAGCACTAATTTGCGGCCAGACATGCTGCTGTGGTCTGAAGCACAGAAGCTAGTTTATATTATCGAACTCACGGTCCCTTGGGAAGACCGGGTTGACGAGGCTTATGAACGAAAGAAAGCTAAATATGCAGAATTAGCGGCAGACGCGACACAGCGTGGGTGGACCGCTTTTGTTCGCCCAGTGGAAATTGGTTGTCGAGGATTTGTGGCCAAGACAACCTATGCACTGCTAACGGAGCTGGGTATTCGCGGACGAGAATTGAAACTGGCGATAAAGAATATGTCGGTAGCAGCGGAGAGCGCTAGCCAGTGGCTGTGGCTGAGGCGGAAGATCAGTAGCTGGGGTTCCCGTTAAAGGTAAGATGCAACAGCGACTTGACTAGAGCATGAGGTAGCATAGCTTGGCATTGTTTGGCTATATTAATGAGAAGGCATCGTGTCATATTGTGGTGGTGAGGGGTTTTGTACTGCCATTGTTTGGCTATATTTATGAGAGGATATCGTGTCATAGTGTGGTGGGGGGGGGTTAGTACTGCTAGCCAGTGTAGGTTAGCCATGAAGTTGCACGGACACAAACATTCCCCCACAACATAAATAAAGGGCACACTCACCCCTCCTTTCCCTAATCCGGGACCGTATCCACCCGGGGGCTTCCCCACCTCTAACCCTTCCCTCTACCCTAAATTAGGGTTTGAATCCCTGCATCTACACTTATATAAAGACATAAACATAAACACATGCACACACTATTTAGGCCCCCACATACACCGTTCCCTTACCTTACAGAAAACATTTACCCTAGATAGGGCATCACACACACACACTGATGGGGTGGGTAGGCTGATAGGTTGGTTGTAGGGTTTAAGTTAAAGATAGTATTGAGGTAGTGGTGTTGAGGGGGGTGTTTCCAGGACGCTGGACTACACAGTTAAGCCTTCTCGAGGTGTCGTGGGCCTAACTTAACGAAACACCGGTGACAGAAGGTGCCCACTTGATAACCCCAATGACATGCTGCTTACCTCAGTTGGCTAGAGTAGGTAACCGGTGAATGGTACCACCTGAGGAATGACTCCGTAGACCTATGACGGCGTAGCCTGATGTTTACTATGGTGTTGCATCGAATGGTGGATATATCACTCGCTTTGTTGGTTTGATTTGGCCTTCTACATCTGTTTTACCTTGGATCATGGCACAAGGGATTATAACATCTTGTCCTGTGTATTAATAAATATAAACTACTATAATAAAATAGATGTAATATATAATCAACTATGATAATATAGAGATCAAATATATAATCTACTATAATAATATATTACATATAATATATAATCAACTATAATAATATAGAGATCTAATATATAATCTACTATAATAATATAGTACATCTAATATATAATCTACTATAATAATATAGTACATCTAATATATAATCTACTATAATAATATAGTACATCTAATATATAATCTACTATAATAATATAAAGATCTAATATATAATATACGATAATAATATTGAGATGAAATGTATAATCCACTATAATAATATTGATTTCTAATATATAATCGACTATAATAATATAGTTAGTCTAATATATAACATACTATAATAATATATTTAGTCTAATATATAAACTACTATAATAATATAGAGATCTAATATACAATCTACTATAATAATATAAAAATCTAATATATAATCTACGATAATAATATCGAGATGAAATATAAAAACTACTATAATAATATTGAGATCTAATATATAATCTACTATAATAATATCGAGATGAAATATAGAACCTACTATAATAATATAGTACATCTAATATAGAATCTACTATAATAATATCGAGATTAAAAATATAATCTACTATAATAATATAATGTACTATAATAATGGAGTACATCTAATATATAATAGTACATCTAATATATAATCTACTCTAATAATATAATCTACTGTAATAATATCATCTACTATAATAATATAGTACATCTAATATATAATCTATATAATAATATAGATAGCTAATATATAAGCTAATATAATAATATAGTACATCCAATATATAATCGACTATAATAATATAGAGATCTAATATATAATCTACTATAATAATATACATATTTAATATATAATCTACTATAAAAATATAGTACATATAATATATAATGTAATATAATAATATATAGATCTACTATATAATCTACTATAATAATATATATCTAATATATAATCTAATATAATAATATAGTACATCTAATATATAATCTACTATGATAAAATAGTACATCTAATATATAATCTACTATAATAATATAGAGATCTAATATATAATCTACTATAATAATATAGAGATCTAATACATAATATACTATAATAATATAGTACATCTAATATATAATCGAATATAATAGTATAGGACATCTAATATAAAATCTTCTATCATAATATAATCTACTATAATAATATAGAGATCAAATATATAATCTACTATAATAATATAGAGATCTAATATATAATATAATATACTATAATAATATAAAGATCTAATATATAATCTACTATAATAACATAACCTGCTATAATAATATAGAGATCTAATATATAATCTACTATAATAATATATAGATCTAATATCGAGAGATCTGATATATAATCTACAATAATAATATAGAGATCTAATATATAATGTACTATAATAATATAATGTACTATAATAATATAGAGAAGTAATATAAAATGTACTATAATAATATAGAGATCTAATATATAATATACTATAATAATATAAAGATATAATATAGAATATACTATAAGAAAATAAAGATATAATATAGAATATACTATAATAATATAATCTACTATAATAATATCGTACATCTAATATATAATCGACTATAATAATATACAGATCTAATATATAATCTACTATAATATTATAGTACATCGAATACATAATCTACGATAATAATACAATCTACTATAATAATATAGTACATCTAATATATTATCGACTATAATAATATCGAGATCTAATTTATAATCTACTATAATAATATAGTACATCTAATATATAAACTAATATAATAATATCGAGATCTAATTTGTAATCTACTATAATAATATCGAGATGAAAAATATAATCTACCATAATAATATAATCTACTATAATAATATACTACATCTAATATATAATCTACTATAATAATATAATCTACTATAATAATATAGTACATCTAATATATAATCTACTATAATAATATAGAGATCTACTATA
Source organism: Argentina silus (assembly GCF_951799395.1). Lineage (NCBI taxonomy): Eukaryota > Metazoa > Chordata > Actinopteri > Argentiniformes > Argentinidae > Argentina > Argentina silus. Next base: position 353,701 of record NC_139674.1, on the reverse strand, counting down.
TAATCTACTATAATAATATAGTACATCTAATACATAATCGACTATGATAAAATAGTACATCTAATATATAATCTACTATAATAATATAGAGAACTAATACATAATCTACTATAATAATATAGAGATCTAATATATAATATAGTATAATAATATAGTACATCTAATATATAATCGACTATGATAATATAGAGATTTAATATATAATCTACTATAATAATATAGGACATCTAATATAAAATCTACTATAATAATATCGAGATGATAAATATAATCTACTATAATATTATAATCTACTATTATAATATAGTACATCTAACATGTAATAGTACATCTAATATATAATCTACTATAATAATATAATCTACTATAATAATATGGTACATCTAATATATAATCGACTATAATAATACAGTACATTTAATATATAATCGACTATAATAATATAGAGATCTAAAATATAATCTACTATAATAATATAATCTACTGTAATAATATAGTACATCTAATACATAATCGGCTATAACAATATAGAGATCTAATATATAATCTACTATAATAATATAGAGAACTAATACATAATCTACTATAATAATATAGAGATCTAATATATAATACACTATAATAATATAGTACATCTAATATATAATCGACTATGATAATATAGAGAACTAATACATAATCTACTATAATAATATAGGACATCTAATATAAAATCTACTATAATAATATAATCTACTATAATAATATCGAGATCTAATATATAATCTACTATAATAATATCGAGATGATAAATATAATCTACTATAATATTATAATCTACTATTATAATATAGTATATCTAATATATAATAGTACATCTAATATATAATCTACTATCATAATATAATCTACTATAATAATATGGTACATCTAATATATAATCGACTATAATAATACAGTACATTTAATATATAATCGACTATAATAATATAGAGATCTAATATATAATCTACTATAATAATATAATCTACTGTAATAATATAGTACATCTAATACATAATCGGCTATAACAATATAGAGATCTAATATATAATCTACTATAATAATATAGAGAACTAATTTAAAATCTACTATAATAATATAGTACATCAAATATATAATATAATATAATAATATAGAGATCTAATATATAATCTACTAGAATAATATAGGACATCTAATATATTATCGACTATAATAATATCGAGATCTAATTTATAATCTACTATAATAATATAGAGAACTAATATATAATCTACTATAATAATATTGAGATGAAAAATATAATCTACTATAGTAATATAGTACATCTAATACATAATCGACTATAATAATATAGAGATCTAATATATAATCTACTATAATAATATAGTACATCGAATATATAATCTACGATAATAATATAATCTACTCTAATATTATAGTACATCTAATATATAATCTACTATAAAAATATAGAGATCTAATATATAATCGACTATAATAATACAGTACATTTAATATATAATCGACTATAATAATATAGAGATCTAATATATAATCTACTATAATAAAATCGTACATGTAATATATAATCTTCTGTAATAATATAATCTACTATAATAATATAAAGATCTAATATATAAACTACTTTAATAATGTAAAGATTTAATATATAATCTACTATATTAATATAATATATCTAATATATAATCTACTTTAATAATATAGAGATCTAATATATAATCTACTATATTAATATTGAGATCTAATATATAATCTACTATAATAATATAATCTACAATAATAATGTATAGATCTAATATATATTATCTACTATAATTATATATAGATCTAATATAGAGAGTTCTGATATATAATCTACAATAATAATATAGAGATCTAATATATAATGTACTATAATAATATAGAGATGTAATATATAATGCACTATAATAATATAGAGCTCTAATATATAATCTACTGTAATAATATAGTACATCTAATATATAATCTACTATAATAATTTAGAAATCTAATAAATAATCTACTATAATAATATAGAGACCTAATATAGAGAGATCTGATATATAATCTACTTTAATAATATAGAGATCTAATATACAATGTACTATAATAATATAATGTACTATAATAATATAGAGATGTAATATATAATGTACTATAATAATATAGAGATCTAATATATAATATAATATACTATAATAATATAAAGATATAATATATAATATACTATAATAATATAATCTACTATAATAACATCTAATATATAATGGACTATAATAATATACAGATCTAATATATAATCTACTATAATAATATAGTACATCTAATATATAATCTACTAGCATCTCAGTTGCATGCAGGTGGGTTAATGTCTTTGCAGTCATCGTGTGTCATTATAAAACCATTCAAACTTGTATGGCAAAATTTCAAAGGACACCAGAATAAATAAGGAACTTGCAATTCGTTGTGCTTTACAGGATCCCCCTGGCATACAGCTGTATGTTTCTGTGAAGGTGGTGGTGCTGAATGGCGTTCGGCTGAACAAGCACAGGTGCCGGCGAGGCAGTAACTCTTTGGAGGGGTTGCACGCACACCTGTACAATGCCATTCCTTCACAGAGATGTGGGATTATGCCATTCCAAGTGAGTAATTAAAAAAAAAAAAACACTTCGATATAGCGTAGTTTCAATGATGCATTTTATTTCACAGCTTTAGTCATCGCTTCTAAGCATATACAATAACAGTCAAAATGGTCATGTGTTTCAGGTGTACCTGATGGCCTTTGCTGTGCAGTGGAACAACCGCATGGCATCACTCCGGGTTGCTGGTGGTCAGGGTCGGCAGACGTCGTGCATGGACGTGCGACAGATCCAGCGCATCAATCAGCAGGCCGAGGTTATCTTCGGCAAGGATCATGTCCTGGAGCCCAACTTTGCTGCTCCAATGCCCGTCCCTGATGTGTACGAGCACCCAGACGAGGAGGAGCTCCTTGGCGTGGAGTATGCCATGTGCCAGTCCACCAGCTTCACTGCTAGGGACTACTATGTCCAGAAAGGTACAGTACTTAATCACACACTTACGCAAGGTTATCCTTAGTTATCCATAGTTTTTCATGCATATTCTAGCAATGACGACGAACATGGTATAATGTTCAGTTTTAAAAGCAAAGAAGCAAAGAAACCGTGCATATTATTGAATGAATCCACAAGTGGTTGTTGTAACTACGCAAACACATTTGTGATTAGTACAATTACATATTTGCAGTTGAGGAAGAGCAGTCTCGTGAGGAGTCGGAGTCGGTTGAACAGGAACAAGGTGAAGATGAGGAGATGGCAGACGAGGGTCTTGGCATGTCTGCAGAGTCAGAGGAGGATCCTATCCACAGGGTCTGTAGGAAGCATGCCATCCTAACCCAGGCAGAACAGGTGGAGGAGGAGGATAGTCCTGCTCTGCAAGATGTGCTCATGAGCAAGAGACATCTGCATCTGCCAGGAATAGAGGAAGTGGAGGCACTGGCCTTGCTGCTTCTAGAACTGGCAGACAACAGCGACCTCCACCTAGTGCCAGCCGACCTCAGGCAGAAGATCGCCACCGCCGCCAGCTCTCTTCACGAGCACGACAAGACCGCCGCCCTATTCGTCAAACAGTACGAGTCCAGGTGGGGCTACACCTTGTTTGGTCGGTGCCTTGTTTGAGTCAAAGTGTTTCAAAGTGTTTTAGCAAGTAGAGCAATACAGTCAGCCTATTTATTTATATTGTAGTTAAAAATGCACTTTGTTGTATCTTTTTTATACAAACATGTTCTGGTCTATGTCCAATATCCGGTCCAATCTAACCTCTGTTTCAATCTAACACAATTCATTTACATACCCTTTATTGTTAGCTTATGTTCAATTAATCTGTGTTTTTGTCATGCGTGTCCTCGTGCCGTTTTTTTGCGTGCATGTCCTTGTGATGTTTGTATGTCTTTGTCAGCTCCATGTTTAACTAAATGTTTGCAAATGTTTGTAAATGTTTGTCTCTCATCATCTCACTCATGGCCTGTACCTTGACATGGTGAGTGGGCTTTCAACTAAACAGGTCTGCCTACTTGTGTTTGTGTGTCATAAAAATAATATATCTGTGTCCCATACATGGAATCTGAGTGCATATGTAGTAAATGGAAAAATGTGCATGTTGAAACCTTTACATTGGGTTCTTTGTACATTTTGAATGCATTTTCGTTGAAATTCATTTCGTCACAAAATGCATTGTTCTCATGTCTTATTCAGTAACTGTTGGTGACCATCTGCGGCATTTTAGCAACCACACTCTCGCAGTTCGTTGGGACGAAACACATTCTAGTTAAAGAATAAAACTGTAATACTATTTGGTAATTTGTGAATAACATTTTTAAGTAATAATATAAATAAAAGTATTATAAAAGTATTTCAAGTATTTTGGAGTCTCTGTATGCTTGGGTTTCAGAAAAAAAGAGGAGGGTGGGACATGTCAAAAATGATTGTAGGTGAAACACCTAGAGTATAAGCTCTAAGAAAATACTTTTACCAACACCCAGTTTATTAATTATGGGCTGCATGGTAAGTAGGATGGTGGGGCATATCTCATGTCACACATCATAACACGAGGTGCAAGCATTCAGAAATGGTATGGTTTGTATGATCAGTTTCCCCTTATAAAGGGGAAATACACTATGGTATTTTTTGGTCAAAGCAATGCATCAATGGTGATCAAGTATTATAGACTACAATTTAATCTGACTCCAATAAGATTAGTAGGTTGACCTCGAATGTAGTTTATCAACTAATAACACATGAGTAAGGCTAAGAAGGGCTACGGAGGAAAGAGATATGAATGGTGGTTTATTTAACAGTTACCAATAACCTTAAATGTAACCAAGTAAACCAAATGAAAGAAATCAAGTTACATAGGTTAAAACCAGATAAAACAGAGAAGTTGTCTTTGTGTCTTCTCCCAGACTCTGAAGTGTCAATATGCATTGCTAATTAGATTGTGCTGACTGCACCCCCTGGGTGGTCATTACAATGAGTCGTGTGAATGGCTCAGATGTCTTCCAGACAAAGTGAGAGTGTATTAAATACATTCTTACACCCTTTATAGTTCAGGCCAAAAATGTAATAATTGTACACTTTTCCACCTAAATATATAAATCTCATCAATCTACATACCTGTTTATACCTGTTTATACTGTTCATACGGCATTCCATTTTTATATTTATTCTGCTATCTACCCTATTGTTACTGTTAATACATATATACTGCTAGACTGCATTGCCTATACAGCTCATATGCTGATACACTGTTCATACTGTAACCTATTTATTCTGCTTATAATGCTACTGCTATTCATTTACTGCTTACACTGCACTACTATACTATACTGCACTACTTACTGCTCACATACTGCACTACTTGTATATACTGTTCATTGCACTTTCTGCTTTTTGCACTTCTGGTTAGACGCTAACTGCATTTCGTTGTCTCTGTACTTGTACTCTGCACAATGACAATAAAGTTGAATCTAATCTAATCTAATCATCTACATCAACTCAAACTATGCAAATAATGCAAACAACATTCAGCAGCCAAGTGGATTTCAATCAATTCTTATACATGACATTTCTGTAAATAGAACTTCAGGCCAGTTAACACCAGGGGGCATCCTTCTTTCTGATCAATTTTCATCCGATCCCAGGTTGAGCAATAGGGACTTGGGGGGGTCATGGGCCTTTGCCGGAAAGTGCAATGAACAGTATATACAAGTAGTGCAGTATGTGAGCAGTAAGTAGTGCAGTATAGTATAGTAGTGCAGTGTAAGCAGTAAATGAATAGCAGTAGCATTATAAGCAGAATAAATAGGTTACAGTATGAACAGTGTATCAGCATATGAGCTGTATAGGCAATGCAGTCTAGCAGTATATATGTATTAACAGTAACAATAGGGTAGATAGCAGAATAAATATAAAAATGGAATGCCGTATGAACAGTATAAACAGGTATAAACAGGTATGTAGATTGATGAGATTTATATATTTAGGTGGAAAAGTGTACAATTATTAAATTTTTGGCCTGAACTATAAAGGGTGTAAGAATGTATTTAATGCACTCTCACTTTGTCTGGAAGACATCTGAGCCATTCACACGACTCATTGTAATGACCACCCAGGGGGTGCAGCCAGCACAATCTAATTAGCAATGCATATTGACACCTCTGAGTCTGGGAGAAGACACAAAGACAACTTTTCTGTTTTATCTGGTTTTAACCTATGTAACTTGATTTCTTTCATTTGGTTTACTTGGTTACATTTAAGGTTATTGGTAACTGTTAAATAAACCATCATTCATATCTCTTTCCTCCGTAGCCCTTCTTAGCCTTACTCATGTGTTATTAGTTGATAAACTACATTCGAGGTCAACCTACTAATGTTATTGGAGTCAGATTAAATTGTAGTCTATAATACTTGATCACCATTGATGCATTGCTTTGACCAAAAAATACCATAGTGTATTTCCCCTTTATAAGGGGAAACTGATCATACAAACCATACCATTCATGAATGCTTGCACCTCGTGTTATGATGTGTGACATGAGATATGCCCCACCATCCTACTTACCATGCAGCCCATAATTAATAAACTGGGTGTTGGTAAAAGTATTTTCTTATAGCTTATACTCTAGGTGTTTGACCTACAATCATTTTTGACATGTCCCACCCTCCTCTTTTTTTCTGAAACCCAAGCATACAGAGACTCCAAAATACTTGAAATACTTTTATAATACTTTTATTTATATTATTACTTAAAAATGTTATTCACAAATTACCAAATAGTATTACAGTTTTATTCTTTAACTAGAATGTGTTTCGTCCCAACGAACTGCGAGAGTGTGGTTGCTAAAATGCCACAGATGGTCACCAACAGTTACTGAATGAGACATGAGAACAGTGCATTTTGTGAAACGAAAATGCAATCAAAATTTACAAAGAACCCAATGTAAAGGTTTCAACATGCACATTTTTCCATTTACTACATATGCACTCAGATTCCATGGATGGGGCACAGATATATTATTTTTATGACACACAAACACAAGTAGGCAGACCTGTTTAGTTGAAAGCCCACTCACCACGTCAAGGTACAGGCCATGAGTGAGATGATGAGAGACAAACATTTACAAACATTTGCAAACATTTAGTTAAACATGGAGCTGACAAAGACATACAAACATCACAAGGACATGCACGCAAAAGAACGGCACGAGGACACGCATGACAAAAACACAGATTAATTGAACATAAACTAACAATAAAGGGTATGTAAATGAATTGTGTTAGATTGAAACAGAGGTTAGATTGGACCGGATATTGGACATAGACCAGAACATGTTTGTATAAAAAAGATACAACAAAGTGCATTTTTAACTACAATATAAATAAATAGGCTGACTGTATTGCTCTACTTGCTAAAACACTTTGAAACACTTTGACTCAAACAAGGCACCGACCAAACAAGGTGTAGCCCCACCTGGACTCGTACGGTTTGACGAATAGGGCGGCGGTCTTGCCGTGCTCGTGAAGAGAGCTGGCGGCGGTGGCGATCTTCTGCCTGAGGTCGGCTGGCACTAGGTGGAGGTTGCTGTTGTCTGCCAGTTCTAGAAGCAGCAAGGCCAGTGCCTCCACTTCCTCTATTCCTGGCAGATGCAGATGTCTCTTGCTCATGAGCACATCTTGCAGAGCAGGACTATCCTCCTCCTCCACCTGTTCTGCCTGGGTTAGGATGGCATGCTTCCTACAGACCCTGTGGATAGGATCCTCCTCTGACTCTGCAGACATGCCAAGACCCTCGTCTGCCATCTCCTCATCTTCACCTTGTTCCTGTTCAACCGACTCCGACTCCTCACGAGACTGCTCTTCCTCAACTGCAAATATGTAATTGTACTAATCACAAATGTGTCTGCGTAGTTACAACAACCACTTGTGGATTCATTCAATAATATGCACGGTTTCTTTGCTTCTTTGCTTTTTAAAACTTAACTTTATACCATGTTTTTCGTCATTGCTAGAATATGCATGAAAAACTATGGATAACTAAGGATAACCTTGTGTAAGTGTGTGATTAAGTACTGTACCTTTCTGGACATAGTAGTCCCTAGCAGTGAAGCTGGTGGACTGGCACATGGCATACTCCACGCCAAGGAGCTCCTCCTCGTCTGGGTGCTCGTACGCATCAGGGACGGGCATTGGAGCAGCAAAGTTGGGCTCCAGGACGTGATCCTTGCCGAAGATAACCTCGGCCTGCTGATTGATGCGCTGGATCTGTCGCACGTCCATGCACGACGTCTGCTGACCCTGACCACCAGCAACCCGGAGTGATGCCATGCGGTTGTTCCACTGCACAGCAAAGGCCATCAGGTATACCTGAAACACATGACCATTTTGACTGTTATTGTATATGCTTAGAAGCGATGACTAAAGCTGTGAAATAAAATGCATCATTGAAACTACGCTATATCGAAGTGTTTTTTTTTTTTTTAATTACTCACTTGGAATGGCATAATCCCACATCTCTGTGAAGGAATGGCATTGTACAGGTGTGCGTGCAACCCCTCCAAAGAGTTACTGCCTCCAGTGAGCATCAACTGCCTCTGTCGACTTGAACAGGTGGATTCCGTCAATGTCAAGGCCTGCTGGTCCCCTGAACTCGGCAATGATGGACTCAATCACCAAAGTGGTCTCCTGTAACATATATATTCTCAGCTTTGAGTGTTGTCACAACTAGAATGAGTGTAACACAACTGATGGACGGAGTAGGTTTTACCAATAACAAAACTGGCTTTATTTTCCCATATGGTGCAATTATCAAACAAACAAATGGGCAAAACGTCTGCACCAAATCCAAATGACAAAGACAAAAGATAGCAAAGGCAAAACAAAGGAAACAGCATGACACAGGTAGAGTCTGCACACCTGGAACACTCACAGAAACAACGAGGACAAACAGAGGGTTAAATATGGTGAAGGGAAAGGCACAGGCCAGCGGGCCGTCACAGTGTTAAATCAGTCGTTACTCCTAATGATCTTACATTTATTTTCAAAACTAGATCTGAGTGACACCTTAGTCCAGTACAGTTGAATCCACATTGACAAATAAGCAAGTATGTTTGCTTCTTATTCATGAAATTCAAACATGGATCAATATCACACTTACCACAACCCCACGGGTAATGCGCCTGACATACAACCTGACCTGGTGAGGCTTGAGGAACGCCATCATCTCCTCGTCCGAATACCTGGCGTACAGCTCTTGGTTGCCACTCCTGACCGCCTGGACTAGGAGCATCATGTCCGCCTTGTTGTAGGCGAGCACCGCACCTGCCAAGGCACTCATGAACACCCCATACTTGGCGTGGCTCTGTTTGATGACAACAGCATCCCAGCGGTGCAGCCGGTGTCGGATGTCCAGTCTGACCACAGTACCCCTCTGCAACCCAGTCACCAAACAGATTCTCCAGGAAGGATGAACCGCTGTCAATGAAATTATATCAACATTTTGTGTACATGTTTTGTGTTACATGTTTTTATAACTGTGTTATCCATGTGTGTCTTGCAAAAAAATTATATGAAGTTAACTGATATGTACATCACTTGGATTATCAATTTCATCATAGGTTTCAATGGAATTGTTATTAAACTTACCGACAGCAGTTGTCTGCAAGACTTTTGGCGCAGGAGCATTGGCACGTCGAAACCGGGCAATGAGACCTCTCGCCATGCGCGCGTAGCACCCCTCGGACTCAGCTGCCACCACCACTGTCGTCAAGAACTGGCCCCGCTCGTTCAGCACACTGGTGGCGGGGAGGGGGGCGGATGACACGGCTTGGGGGGGCGGATGAACCATGACAGAAAACTTTGTTGATAGCCCCCAACTCAAAATAATTGCAACGTATTATGGATTATTCCTTTAAGAAAGCGTTGTTCTAAGTGTGTGGGTACACTTTTTATGGGATGTTTGTTCGTTCTCAACTCCGTGTCACCAGACCCGTTAGCTGCTAGCGCTAGCCAGCTAGCCTACTGACAGGTTGTCAATACGTTGTCATTACACATTAACAAGCCAAATCCCGCAAACGATGGTATGGTCAGTTGCTGATTTCCAGACAATATTTTATCTTTTGACAAAATCGGCACAGCTTTATACATGCCTAACAAATGTCTAACTAGCAAAGGATGAAGAGGATGAAACTTACCTGAGTAACAGGGACATCGGACATGAGATTCACCGATAGTGACCGCCGGAGCCGTATAAATTAGATGACGTTTGAAAGTCCTCGCATAATGATTGGTGGGTTAGCGATCATTTTTACTAAACGGCGCTCTACCACTGCATCAACTTTACTAAACGGCGCATAACCATTGGTAGGTTGAGGATCGGATAGGGACTTGGAGGAGCATTTGCCTAAGCTTTTCCTTATTTCGACCAGTAGGGTGTACTATTGTATCACCACTGTAGTTTGAACAGTGCTGTAGTGTGAACACAGCTCCAGTTTCATATTGCTGTTTTGAACAGTTTATACAGTTTGCTCCAAAACCACCTGCTAAGAATTGGTGACTCACTCAGCCTTCTCTTGAGCTCGATTCTAGACTGACAACTATGAACTATGAGCTGTGGAGTGTTAAAGCAATGTTTAATTGCAGTTTTGGTGTTTTTTTCCCCCCAGATAACTCCCTGCCTTCTGCGTATCAACTGCAGTATTGTTTGTGTTGTCAAGTGGCGGGCGTCTCCTTTCCTTGACTTTATATACAGTGCAGAGGGCTGGTTCCTTCGCTTACGGCCATACCACCCTGAACACAGCTGAGAGCAATTGCCAATCACAATGTTTGGAGTGAGTGTGAGTGGAGGAGAGTGAGAGAGAAGAGAGAAGCTAGAGAGAGCGTTTAGGATAGTGAAATCTTTATTTACTTGTTTTTTTCTAAGTTTAAGTGAGTTCCCCGACAGCCTTGTGCTGTTCGGGGATCGGAGATTGGAAAATGGAGAACATGGCGTCGACCGGCGTGATTGAACCGACTATGAGAAAGGATAATAGGCAAACGGGAATTGAAGAGAAAAAGTACGAGAAAAAGCTCACGGTGGCGGTGGAGATCCAGGGGAAACAGAAGATTTCGATGATGGAGCTATTAAGAGGAATAACGGTGGTGTGTGGGAACGTGGAGGGGTGTCGATTCAAGGGAGACCAGAAGTATGAGGTGACCCTGAAGTCGATGAGAGGGAAGGAGAAGCTGCTGGATGGATTTAAGATAAAGGAGGCAAACATTTTGGCGAAGGATTTGGTCGTGGACGAGATGGTGGTCTCCTTTTTAAACCTGCCAGTCTATATGAATGATGGAGTCATAGTGGAGAGGCTGAAGGAGTGGGGGGTGTCAGCGGCATCCCCCATAAAGAGAAGGATGTGGCCGGGAACCGACATTGCAGACGGAACAAGGTTTCTAAAGGTAAAATTCACGGAGACGGTGAGGTCGTTGCCCTACTCGACGAAGTTTATAACCCTTGAAGGAGTGGAGCACTTCAGGGTGATCCACGATAAACAGGAAAGAGTATGCAGACTGTGTATCAGGCCCGGTCACGTTCTTAGAGACTGTCCTGAATTCGTTTGCTACAAATGTCACGGGCAGGGGCACTACGCCAGGGAGTGCCATGAGAGGAGGGAGGACGGTGCTGGAGTAAGACGGAGAGGAGAGGGCGAGGAGAAGACGGAGAGCGAGATGGAGGTGGAGGGAGATGGAGATGGAGAGAGAGAAGACGAGGAGGACAGCGAGGAGGTCGAGGAGGAGTTGGAGGAGGGCGGGGAGGAATGCGAGCTGATCGTGGAGGAGACCCAGGGGGAGGAAGAGGTAGCTGGATCGCAGCCGCTGACTGGATCGCTGGGGGACAAGGAGATTCTTGGTGCTAGCCTGGATGCGGCAGGCAGAGATGGGCAGCTGGATGGTGTGGAGGGCGATGTGAGAGGCGAAGGTGTGGATTTGGGAGTAGCTCCGGAGGGGCTTCCAAGGGTTGGAGAGGCGAAAGCGGTGGAACCTGGGACAGATGAGAGGGGGGATGCGGCAGGAGACCGGGCGATGGACGACAAGCGGAAGAGACAAGAGGGTGAGGACGATGTAAGTATTGTTGAAGTGGAGAGGGTAAGGGCTAAGCCATGGAGTAACACAGTGGAGAATGTAGGGAAAGGGAAGGGGAAGAGGCATGGCGGTGGACGGAGATGATGCACATGATCTTACTTTGGCAATTGTTGATGGCTACGGTCTCTATAGTTACAATCAATGCTAATGGTCTCAGGTCAATGGGCAAGCTGGAGACGGTGTTGGCCGCATGTAAAGAGGACATTGTGTGCCTGCAAGAGACTCATTGGACTGATGACATGATGGAGGGAGTGAGGAGGAGGTGGGAGGGAAAGGTTTTTGTCAGCACTGGGACTGTGAGGGCTTGTGGGGTGGCGGTTATGATTAAGACAGGGGTGGTGGAGAATGAGCGGTTTTTATTTGGTGATGATGATGGAAGGGTGGTGGGTGTGGGATTTGAGCACCAAGCAATTGCATATACACTGTACACTATTTATGCTCCAAACGAGGAGGTGGAGAGGAAAGTTTTTTTTGAGACCATTAAGCAACACTGTGTGGGGAATTGCATTATGTTGGGTGATTACAATGTTAAGCTAGATAGATTAGACGTGTCAAGGGGGATGAATTTTAGGGCGGATAAATCCAGGACAGAACTGATGGACTTGATGGATAGTAGTGGAATGGTGGACGTGTGGAGGGAGGGGAATCCAGGGGTTCAAGGGTTCTCCAGATGGCAGAGTGTGATGGGGGTGATAAAACAGTCACGGATTGATCTATGTTTGGTGAAGAGGGAGGTAGTGCACCTGGTGGGAGAGGCGGGATATCGTTTGGTGGCATTTAGCGACCATGATGCGCTGTCTTTCCGGCTGGGGGCAGTACAGACAGGGGGAAGAGGGGGGTCATGGTGTTTTAATGCGAGTTTACTTAAGGAGGAGGGGTTCGGGGAGGGGGTGAGGGAATGTGTGAGGTTGGCAATGTTAGATAGGGCATATGAGAGTGATGTGTGTGAGTGGTGGGAGGGACTGAAGGATAAATTGAAATTGGTTGCTGTGGCCTATGCAAAGCGGTTGGGGAGAGAGAGGGTGAGGGTGCAGAGGGAGTTGAGGATGAGGTTGGGGAGGGAACAGGAAAAGATTGATAACATACCTGGGCATGATATTTCTGAGTATCTGGGGGTGAGGGAGGAGTTGAGGGGTTTGGAGAGGGAAAGGTGTGAGGGGGCTGCGGTAAGGAGTAGAGCATGGTATGTGGTGGAGGGGGAAAGGAACACAACATATTTTTTGGGGTTAGAGAAGAGAAGGAAGGAGAAAAGTAGAATTGGGGAATTGATAAATGAGGAAGGGGTAATGGTGAATGATTTGGTGGGGATTATGGAAACGATGGAATCGTTTTATAGGGATTTATATACTTCAGAGGGAGTGGATCGGGACTGCATGGACCAGGTGTTGGGTGTGTTGGAAGCCAGGGTGTCAGCAGAAGATGCAGAGATGTGTGACTCAGGCTTGAGGGTGGAGGAGATAAAGATAGCGATAATGGGGCTGAATTTAGATAAGAGTCCAGGTTCGGATGGGCTGACAGCTGAGTTTTACAGGGGTTTTGTTGACATCCTGGCTCCAATACTGTATAAGGTTTATGTATGTATGGAGAGCACGAGGGTGATGCCGGATTCTATGGGCCTGGGGGTGCTTACGTTGCTATATAAAGGTAAAGGAGAGAAAACCAGGTTACAGAATTATAGGGCACTGTCTGTGATGAACAGTGATTATAAGGTATTAGCAAAAGTTTTGGCAAATAGATTGAATAAGGTTATGGCGAGCATAATAGCACCTACACAGGCCTATGGAGTCCCGGGGAGGGATGTGGCGGATACATTGGCTACACTGAGAGATGTGTTAAAGGATATGAGGGGGAGGGGGGGAGTGGTGTTATGTTTAGACTTTAATAAAGCCTTTGATAGGGTGGAGCATTCTTTTTTGTTGAGAGCAATGGAGAGGTTTGGGATTGGGGTTGGTATGAGGGAATGGATACGTCTGTTATATGGAAATGCTAGGAGCAGGGTAAAATGTGGGGGGTTGCTCACTGACTCCTTCCCCCTGGGCAGATCTATACGGCAGGGTTGTCCTTTATCAGCTCTGTTGTACAGTATGTCAGTGGAACCCTTGTCGGCTTATATCAAGGCACAGAAGGATATTAGGGGTGTGGATATGCCGGGGGGAGGAGTCAGTGTAATTCACCAGTATGCGGATGATACAACTTGTACGGTGCTTGATATGGGGAGTGTAAATGGAATTATGGGGTGTGTGAATGTGTTTGGGAGGGCCTCAGGGGCCAAGGTAAATGTGGAAAAGTCGGAAATGATGGTGTTGGGTCGGGTGGAGGTTGGGAATTGCACTTTTGATTTGAAAACTGTCAACGACAGGATGAAGGTTTTGGGGGTTTATTTTGGGAGGGATGAGCGGGAGGCGTGTGAGTTTACATGGACTGAGGTGATGAATAAAATCAAAACCACTTTGAATTTTTGGAAGATGAGAGCTTTGAAACTGAGGGGAAAAGTGATGTGAGGTGAATGCTTTGTTGATGTCAAAGTTTGTGTATGTGTTAAGTGTTTTGAATGTGCCAGAGTGGGTATTAAAGGAATGTAGGAGGTTAGTGTCTGATTTTCTGTGGGGGGGGAAAGGTGTGAAAATTGCTTATGATGTGTTGATAGCGGATTATGAGAGAGGAGGGTTGAGGTTGGTGGATTTGGAGGTGAAGATGAGGGCTTTGAGGGTAAGGAGAGTGAAAAGATTTCTATATGGGGAGGAAGGGCATGGGTGGAAAGGGTATTTTAGGGAGTGGGTGGAAAGGTGTGGGGGGTGTGGCGATTTCGGGTTATTGATGTGTATGAAGGCAGGTATGTATGAGGGAGTGCCAGATTTTTACAAAGAGGTGTTTGGGGCGTGGGGGGAGTTTTTGGTTAAGGTAAGGTATGAGTGTGTGAGGAGTGGAGAGATGTTGAATATTCCGGTTTTATTGAATCCGGTTTTGAGAAGTGAAGGGAGGATGTTGGATATGGTTTGTTTCAGAAGGGCAGGTCTGATTAAAGTGAGGGATTATAGATATGAGGTGGTGCCTGGTTTTTTGCCAGAACAGGCAATTGTCGACCTGGTTTGGGAGAAGGATGAGGGGGTTAGAAGAGGAATGATAGTAAATATGTATAGGAAGATTAAACTGAGTGTACCGGAGGAGTGGAATAGGAGGATGGATAGGGAGGTAGGTGTAGTGGAACAGGCTAGTTTACCAAAGCTACGGGTAGGGCAAGGGGAGACAGAGAGGGATTTTTCAGGGGTAAAGGTGAGGGAGTTTTATTGGAATTTATTAGAAAGCAGAGTGAGGGAGCCGGCAGCTGAGAGGGTGTGGGTGCAGGTGTTTCAGGGGTTGGACGTGAAGAAAATTTGGAGGAATGTAGCGGTTAAGTACAATAGCATAGAGTGCACTCATTTTGATTTCATGCTTAGGCACAATAGGGTGTTTACGAAGGTAGTGTTGCACCAGGTGGATCGGTTAGTGTCAAGGGTGTGTGATGTGTGTGGTGTGAGTGATGAAAATTTGATGCATTTGTTATTTGATTGTATAGAGGTGGTGGGTTTTCATGATAGGTTGAGGGGATTGGTGGAGGAGCACTGGGGGGTGGAGTTGGTGGCGAGGCAGGAGTGGAGGAGGTTTTTGTTATTCGGTTTATGTGATAGGAAGAGGGGATTGAATGTGGGGTGTTTGAATTTTGTGTTGTCGAATGCAAGGTATGCAATCTATGTGAGGAGGAATATGGCGAGGTTTGAGGGGAAGAGGGTTAATGTATGGGCGGTCTTTGAGAATTTAGTAAGGAAGAATGTGGGAGTCATGTTTAGGACAGGGCAGGAAGATTTTGAGAAGGTGTTTGTAAGGGATTGTGGGTTTGTGAGGGTGGATGAGGGAGGAGGGTTGGAGTTTTCGTTCTGATGGTTTCAAGCGTGGAGGTTTTGATGTTATGGTTTCATTGATTTGCTGGGGGGCAGTGCTTACCCGGTTTTTTGTGTTTGTATTGTATTAGTGTTTGTGTGCAGTTATGTGAATGTAAAATGTATGACTGTATCTGTATATATTTTTGATAATAAAAAGAAAGAAAAAAAAGAAAAAAAAAATCAGCAGACAGCCGTGTGTTCTTTAGTCATGAGCCTGTTGTCAAAACGGCAGAAAGAAATGGTCACAAACGAAATATTGTTTCTACACTTAAAATGAACAAAGAAAAAATGAGCTAGCCTGATATAAGTCATGTTCATGACGATGCAAATGTAACGAGATTTCGAACTGTTCTGTTGCACACGTTGGGACTCATTTTATTTTTCTACAAAACTCATTTGCCATGACGGGAATCGAACGCGGGCCGCCCTGCGTTACAAGGCAGATTCCTATCCGCTAGACCATTTGGGAAGACGTGATATGTGCACCCTAAGATATCTAAGTGTCATTTCGGTGAGGTCTGTAGCAGAGGCCATAGAGCACACCAAACAAATAATCATGTGTTTAAATATCCTTGTCGTTTTGAAAAAAAAACATTGTCACCTGCACAGGAATGCCATGCGGCCAACATTGAAGAAATGTGCTTCTCAAATCTGTCATTAACACTGTTTTCCACACGCTTTTTTCATTGCATTGCCATATAATCAATTGGTCATTGATGCGTCACGAATAACAACAATGCGTCGAAAATTAAAGAAATGTAAACATGAATTATGTTATTACTGTCTAAGCATCGCAAAGCTGTATGCGTAAAGGCGTCTGACGTCACAGTGGCTTGCCTGAAACAAAGGAATTAGAGAAACATGTGCTTACAGGGGCGTCGAACCGACTTCTCCCGCTGATGGAGCAAAGTTGCTACAGTGACAAAGACAAGCTCCGCGCTCATGGGCAATTTATATGGGGCAACTGTGCTGCGAGTATCTAAGCAGTCGTCGTGCATGGATAAAATGCAATGTTTCAAACAGATCTGATGAATTCACCTACTTTGAAAAAGTGTGCGTTAGGGAGTTCTTTTGACACAAAGCGAAAATCTACAGTCAAGCGTCAATCAGCAGACAGCCGTGTGTTCTTTAGTCATGAGCCTGTTGTCAAAACGGCAGAAAAAAATGGTCACAAACGAAATATTGTTTCTACACTTAAGACAAGTCATGTTCATGACGATGCAAATGTAACGAGATTTCGAACTGTTCTGTTGCACACGTTGGGACTCATTTTATTTTTCTACAAAAATCATTTGCCATGACGGGAATCGAACCCGGGCCGCCCTGCGTTACAAGGCAGATTCACCGCAGCCGCAACAGCAGCCCAGCGTAGATCCGGGGGTCTGTTCAGCACAAGTCTGAAGAGACGATTATCAGGGTTGCCTTTTATACAGTTTAAACATAATGGTAGGCGCCGCCAAGGCTATCGGCTGATGGGCTTGTGCTTACATGAGAGAGGGCGGGAGAGAATGAACAATGGGGAGACTTTCTTACTGATCAATCAGCGCTTTCTTACTGATCAATCGGCATTCAACATTTCACACCTATCGGCAAGATATGTCTGTGCTCCCTCACCACTCCCTCCGAAATCACCGCTGTTCATATGGTAAATTATACAGTGCTTCTCAGAACAATGGCTATAGAACTTTAGAGGTGTGGCAAGAGAAAATGTAATCACAGTATTTACACAAGTTGTATCATATGAAAGTGTATAACCTGAAAACAGTTAAATCAATGTATTTGGTAAAAAAAAAATCTCCTTCTTCGAGCCGGATTTGAACCAGCGACCTAAGGATTACTGTTATTGAACATACAGTCCTGTGCTTTACCAACTGCACCAGGGCTGGGGAAGACAAGTTTGTCTGTTAAGGGGGGGGTAAGAAGGTGTGAAAAAGAGGGAAAAGAAAGAGAGAGAAATTGAGGCTTCTTTTCCATTATCTACTAGTTTATTTGTCAGTATGTATTCTAAACGATTAAAGAAAAAGAAAAAATGACGCCTTTTCCGTTTTTTGAATAGGGGGAAGAGTGGATTCGAAGGTCACCGGTTCGAATCCCACCAGCGCCAGAAATAAAAACAGGCAAAGTTTCCCAAAGTGTTGTTTTGTGTAAATTCAAGATCCCTTGAGCCAATATCTTGCTTCTTGTGACATAACAAACAGAAGTTTATGTACACCTGCTGTTGTTTGACTGCTATGGGCCTACAGGTCTGTTACTTGTGTGTGTGTGTAACTTTGTTTATGCATCTGAAATTATCAGTTATAAAATTATCAGACCTCTGTTTCTTTCTCTTATGGACTGCATCACTCGCTATTAGCAATGTGTCAAATTGATTGAATAAAACTCAGATAAAAGATTTATATTTGAAAATAGAATTTTTTTTATTGAAATAAACACAAAAAACCTGTGAGCTGCCTCCTACACATTGGGCAGCACACCCTGACCTTCCACAGATGGTAGGGCATCCTCGCCAGGAGCCTGTGGGTGAAAAAGTGCTCTGGTGTTGGGGCCTGGTTGTAAATGAGCACTGGTATCGGTGCTCGTACCAGAGCTTCAAGTTTGGCCGCAGCCTCTGGTTCTCCCACAGAGTGGAGGCAATCATTGGCTGGCTGCTGAAGACATACAGATACAACAAGAATCGATACCACTGATAATGGGATCCTTTTTCAGCATGACAAATATGCTCAATGTCATGGCATATACAACCTACCTTATATCTGTTTAATCTGTTGGTGTATTTCTCAGACAAACTTCACCTTCTGGTAGAGAGCATACCACCTCTTCTGACTGGGGGCTGGCCTGTCCTCTACATCAGAGGGCCAAACCCCAGTGGTGGCAGAGGTCTTGAGGCGGGACAGCCACTCACTGTCCTGTCCCCCATGGCCCTGTGCTTCTTGGTCGCCATCTGAGGCCAACAAGAGGAAGAATGTCAATCTAACTGTCAAAGTCTGTCATGGGACTAGGAGCAATATATCTAACTGTGAAAGTCTGTCATGGGACGAGGAGCAATATATCTAACTGTGAAAGTCTATCATGGGACTAGTATAATCAATGAAATCTGTCTACCTGTCATCAATCATAAGCCTTTATCACCATACACTTAATTGTCAATAAAAATGGTTATGAATCAAATCAATCTGTCTAGAATGGATCACTTAACGGTAAAATGAAAAGACACAGCGGACAGTTTCAACATTTCGCCAGCAAACAAGTGACAAAACACATATTTCATCATCGGAGATCTTATCTTAGTGATTCAACTAATATAAGGAAGTTATTCAAGTTGGTTTTAGTGACTTGACACAGATTTTCAGCAATCGTACAGCTAGCTTACCTTAGGTAGCACTCGAACTCGCTCTTATCCGTCTCTCGTTAACAGCGAACTCATAGTGTGTTGTTATAAACTGATTAAAGTATTAATTCAGCATAACATTTCCATTGATCAAATCAATATATCATTCAATCAAGTTTTCAGCGAACGTATGTTATGGAAAATACATTCATAGAACTATTTTCCGGTTATACACTTTCATATGACTGATACAACTTGTGTAACTACTGTGATGACATTTTCTCTTGCCACTCCTCTAAAGTTCTATAGCCATTGTTCTGAGAAGCACTGTATGATTTACCATATGAACAGCGGTGATCTCTGAGGGGGTGGTAGGAGAGAGCAATAGTGGGGGGACAGGCGCATCCTGTCGATAGGTGTGAAATGTTGAACGGCGATTAATCAATAAGAAAGTCTCCCCATTGTTCATTCTTTCCCGCCCTTTCTCACGTAAGCACAGGCCCATCAGCCGATAGCCGTGGCGGCGCCTGTATCATGTTTAAACTGTATAAAAGACGAACCTGATCATTGTCTCTTTAGACTTGTGCTGAACGAACCCCGGTTCTACGCTGGGCTGCTGTTACGCTCTTGTCTCTTGTTTGCAAGCAATAAATACCGGACTCAGATATTGTGGCTACTCAGGACTTGTTTCTTGATTCTTACCTCCGAAGAGCTAAAGTACGGAGTGGTAAATCCTAGACTTCCACCACAATTTGGGGGCTCGATCCGGGATCGCCTGCTCTGACTTCGTCGTCTCTCTGCCAAGAAGGTCAACTCGTATACGGTCAGGATATATTCCTGGAGCCGAAATCCTCCCTTTGAAAGTTCAGAACGCAAAGGTTGAGAGAAAAGGCGCCTGAAAGGAGAGAGGCGGCGTTTTCAGACACGGCGAGTCCAGAAAGACATTGAACTCGGAAGAGGTAAGACCACAATATTTGTACAAAAAAAAATCCTAGGTCTCGTGGCCTAGGTGCTAGCTATTGGGTTGAAGTCCCGCACGTTTAAAGTCCGTGTAAAGATTAGGTTGTAGTCCCGCACGTTTAAAATCCGTGTAAAGATTAGGTTGTAGTCCCGCACGTTTAAAATCCGTGTAAAGATTAGGTTGTAGTCCCGCACGTTTAAAATCCGTGTAAAGATTAGGTTGTAGTCCTGCACGTTTAAAATCCGTGTAAAGATTAGGTTGTAGTCCTGCACGTTTAAAGTCCGTGTAAAGATTAGGTTGTAGTCCCGCACGTTTAAAGTCCGTGTAAAGATTAGGTTGTAGTCCCACACGTTTAAAAGTCCGTGTAAAGATTAGTTTAAAGTCCGTATAAATTCTATTTAGGTCCCATGTTTAAAGTCCGTATAATTTTATTTAGGTCCCACGTTTAAAGTCCGGGTGAATTCTATTTAGGTCTGCAGTTTGTTGTTTGTGTGTGTTTCTGTTTTTGTTTTTAATCTAGATAAACTTGTTGCTAAGAGCCGACGGGCTGATTGACACTTCGAGAAGTGGTGTCGAGGACACTCAACGTGTGGAAGGCACACATATATGAATATATATATATTTTCTATTATAATTTTTGGTATACCTAATAGTTAGAATTTGTATGAAACGCGTAAAGACCGGTGTGGAGACACGTGAATAAAAGGTAAGGAACTCACCTATTGTCGTTGACGACACTTAACCTTTTTAAATTACCTGAAAAAATTGCTACACTAATTGATAATGGGGGAAGCGGCCAGTAAAGCAAACCCGCTGCCTTCGAGCACGGAGGGATGCGCTAAGATAATGATTGAAAAATATGGTCGATGGACATGCGAACAATTGCCTATGTGGGAGATTTTGGGTTTTCCATTGAACGGTAGCTTTAGCCAACAACAGATTAACATGCTAGAAGACAGGCTTGAAGTATTAAATTATTATGCTACAGATAAAATTAAGAAGTTACAACAAGGGTCACGCCGAGTAGATTGGAAGGCGTTTTGGGCTTGGAAAATGGAGGGGGCAGTTAGACAGTCACAACAAGAACAGGCTGAACAGTTTAAGAAGGTAAAACAAGTCGAATTAGAAAAGGTAAAGCCAGGAAAGGAACCACAAGTTGAGTCAGATAGGCCAGGGCTTTCTAACCAGTGTCCTATAGTAGTCTTGTCCGAACAGGTTGATGCGGATCTCGACTGCTCCTCTGTCCGTCCTCCACCCTACAGACCCTTGACAGCACCACGGGCAGATCTGGCTCGCCCGAACCCAGCGTCGACTTACGGACGCAATCGAGGGCGAGGAAAGTTCGGAGGCAGGCGCAACAAGAACGATCATTACAGGTACAAGAAACGGCATGGGTGTTTCCGCTGCCTAGCGGAAGACCACTGGATAAAAGACTGTCCCGAGCCAGCGGAAAGAGAGAAACAAGGGATTACTGTCAACAATCCGAGGGGAACGGAGAAAGAGGGCGGTTGACGGTCAGAGGAGGCGGGAGAGGTCCCATCGACAGCATAACCCGGTGAGATAAAACCAATACGCAAGCACACGTACACCACAACTAGACATACAGGCTATTAGGAAAGAAAGTGCATATGAGGTACTACCTAGAATAACATTGAAGGTGGCTGGCAGATCGGTTACATTTGTTAATAGATTCTGGAGCAGGGTACTCTGTCTTAAGAACAGAGGATTGGCAACCCCCACCGAAACTCAGTGGAAGGGTAATCACCATAGTCGGAGCAGAGGGAAGAGGGGTAAAAGAGAGATTCACAGTGTATGATGAAGATAGTTATCAATATAGTAAACATTCATTCATATTATCTGACTGCTGCCCAATTAACTTACTAGGTAGAGACTTGATGTGTGGGATAGGACTAAATCTGTGGTGTTCAGAAGATGGGATTAGAATAGAAAGACGTGTAATGCAAACTATATTGTTGGGTAAAGCACCACTAAATTATTTTTACGAATGGAACTTGCCCGTCTCTCGGCTGAGATCAATTGCACAGAAATTGTTGGCGGAAGCCGAGCTAAGAATTAGAATTATTAAGTATGTTCACGGATAAAGATAATTTTCATTGTATAGCTACGGTCTCGGAAATTCAGGATGAGTGTTGGAAAAGTTGGGTTCAGAGAGAAGCCATAGATATTTACACTAGTTTTTTAGGCATTATTGGGAAGAGGCATTATTGTTCCATGTCCTGACAGCCGTTTGTCGTACTCTCATGTTCCCCGTAAAAGAGGCCAAACAGGAAGGCCAACCACAAACCTGGCGCTTTGTTCGGGATCTTAAAAAGGTTAATGAAGCAGTCCAAGCGCGCGCCCCTATTGTTACGGATCCATATACTAATTACACATATACGAAGTAATGCTACATATTTCTCAGTGGTCGACCTAGCTAATGCGTTCTCCAGTATTCCTGTACATAAGGATTCCAGTTCTGGTTCGCATTTCGCTTTAAGGATAAGTGATATGATATATATATATATAGATAGGTATAGATATATAGATAGGTAGGCTGATTGATTGATTGATTGATTTATAGATAGATACATGGTCTAGAGCCCCTAGGGGCTACGTTGAAAACCCAGCAGTATTTGGGCAGCTATAAGAGATAACTTTAGTATCTATTCAGTAAGAATTTGGTGTTGAAAGGGGGTAGGCACCCTTAACATATTTGGCAGAACAGAGCCACAAGGCAAGCCTGCAGAGAATACTATTTGTAAAGGTGTTGCTGTTGTTGTTGTTATTGTTATTTGTTTTTGGGCCATAAGCTCACCAGGGAGGGCAAAAGCCAGAGTACAAACAGAATAGACACATTTACTAAAATACCTAAGATAATTACTCAGAAACACCTGTTATATATTTTTTAGTTTTTGTTTTGGGTTGGCCTAAAATGATAACCCATGTTTACCAAATGTTTATTTTATTTTTATGAAGTGTTGTCACATGGAGAAGATCATGTGTCAAAAGGGGGGATGACGGATATTGTAAATAAGCATTATTCACAGAATTTGGCATAGTGTAGAAAGAGGGCAAATGGTTCCCCAATCAAGCCATCCTCCCCCTGATGGCCCATTTGATCATGTTATGATGAACTTTGTTGTTTTGTTGAGTTAAACCCCTGCGAGGGAAAGAAATATTGTTTAGTTTTTATGGGCATGTTTTCTGTGAAGAAGTTGGACTGAACTGGGTTAAAGCTTTTCCATTGATCCTCACAGCTAGGCAAGGGAGGCCTAGAGCAAAGAACGGCCTGTCTCCTCATGGGATCCTGACTGGTAGACCAATGCTACGTGAATTACTCTATGCTAACATGCTATGCTAACTTGACCAGAGTTTTAAGAGGCATCCACAGAACCATGAAGGAGGCACTCCTCACACCACTAGGGGGACATCTCCACGACATCCAGCAAGAGGAGTGGGTGCTGATCGAGAACTGCAGGAGAAAACACTGGAGCAGTCCATGGTGGTTGGGTCCTTTCCAGGTACATCTCGTCACGCAGTCTGCAGAGAGAGGCACGTGGGTACATGCCACACACGGCAAGAAGGCAGACCAGGAGTGACCCAGTGGGACCAGCCATCAGCGGGCAGACCAGGAGCGACCCAGCGAGACTAGACATCAGCGGCCAGGACCAGGCATGACCAGAACACGACAGGACCAGGCATGACCAGCCAGGAGGAGAGCAGCAGCAAGGCCCAAGACACGGACAACACTGAGCCACCGCAGGGCTCCAACAAGAATCACGTGCTAGTAACCTCTGATCCCAACATAATTGAAACACCATGAAGCTGCCGAGACGATTGCGGCCTACGGAGTGGCTGTATATGAGCTACATAATGTGACATACTGTTCTCTAATAAGACAAGAGGCAAATTTTATCTGGGAAAGAGTGATTGTTCATGATAACGCAGGAAACCAAACCCAATTCGACCTCACCGTAGCTAAACCACTGCCAGAGCAAGTGTACTTAGTCTGCGGTCCAAAAGCTTACAGTTGTGTACCTAAACATGCAGGTGGAACTTGCTATTTGGCCTATGTGACGCCCTTAATCAGGCGTGCACTTATCGCTTTCTTAATAAAAAATAGTTGTATAGTGATGTCGGTGGTTGGCAAGGCATGTATAAGGAGGGCGGCCACCCATATAATGACAACTAACATGGTGCTCGAACGAATGGAGACAGGGGATGACTTTTCTAACCTGGATCCCTTTCCCGGGTTTAACTTATTTGATGAGGAGGATATGAGAACCTCCGTCCAGTGAAATATGATATTTAGGCTGAAGTGTTGTTAACATTCAAGGAATTAAATGTTAAAAGGAGGGATTGTTATGGAAAATACATTCATAGAACTATTTTCCGGTTATACACTTTCATATGACTGATACAACTTGTGTAACTACTGTGATGACATTTTCTCTTGCCACTCCTCTAAAGTTCTATAGCCATTGTTCTGAGAAGCACTGTATGATTTACCATATGAACAGCGGTGATCTCTGAGGGGGTGGTAGGAGAGAGCAATAGTGGGGGGACAGGCGCATCCTGTCGATAGGTGTGAAATGTTGAACGGCGATTAATCAATAAGAAAGTCTCCCCATTGTTCATTCTTTCCCGCCCTTTCTCACGTAAGCACAGGCCCATCAGCCGATAGCCGTGGCGGCGCCTGTATCATGTTTAAACTGTATAAAAGACGAACCTGATCATTGTCTCTTTAGACTTGTGCTGAACGAACCCCGGTTCTACGCTGGGCTGCTGTTACGCTCTTGTCTCTTGTTTGCAAGCAATAAATACCGGACTCAGATATTGTGGCTACTCAGGACTTGTTTCTTGATTCTTACCTCCGAAGAGCTAAAGTACGGAGTGGTAAATCCTAGACTTCCACCACACGTAGAACTAGCATCTGTCTCTCGTCAACAAACAACGAGAGCTGCAAGTGTGTTGCTATGAACTGATAAGACAAGAAAGTATTAATATATATAAACAATTCCATTGATCAAATCAATATATCAAGCCAGGTTACCGGTGTGATCTGAGCAGTGTGACAAAAGCCCAGTTAGCCAAACGTCACCCGCCCACAAAATGGCGCACAAATGGAATGGAGCGCTGCGATTGGCTCTGCTAATGGGCAGTAATGGCGCACTAATGGAATGGGGCACTGCGATTGGCTCTGCTAATGGAGCTAATAGAAAATTTATCAGCCTTACGTGCTCTGTTTAGCGCCAGCCGGGCCACTTGGTATTGTCGAGAGCCTCCTTGAGACCGAGGATTATTGGAATAATCCCCCTTCTGAAGCTCTGAGTGACATTCCCAGGTGGAAATGCAGGTCGGGAGAGGGCCAGACTTTCGACAGGGGACATAGCAGAGAGGGAGAGAATAGAGATTAGTGTTGGCATGCCAGAGACCACTCAGTACACCAGATGAATTAGTCTGACCCTCTGGTGTCTTTAAACTCTACCTACCAGTCAATTAAAAAAAAAAAAAAAAACATCAAATCAAATCAAATCAAATCTACTTAACCACAGAGTTGGAGAGCAGTGTTGGGATTCATTTATTTTTTAAAACATGCACAACGTTAAATTAGCGCCAATAGGCGGGCAAAAACATTTTCGGTTGAGTGGAGATAACGATCATCAGCTAGCAATAGCAAAACATCTTTTCATATACATTTACATTCATGTTTTTAAAATGCTTTTTAACAGCCAATTAGAAGGCTTGATATTAACAGCCAATAAGAGGGCTGTATTTAACAGCCAATCAGAAGGCTCGATATTAACAGTCAATCAGGGGGCTCTATTTAACAGCCAATCAGAGGGCTCTATTTAACAGCCAATCAGAGGGCTCTATTTAACAGCCAATCAGAGGGCTCTATTTAACAGCCAATCAGAAGGCTCGATATTAACAGCCAATCAGGGGGCTCTATTTAACAGCCAATCAGAGGGCTGTATTGAATAGCCAATCAGAGGGCTCGATATTACAGCCAATCAGAGGGCTGTATTTAACAGCCAATCAGAAGGCTCGATATTCACAGCCAATCAGGGAGCTGTATTTAACAGGGCTCTATTTAACAGACAATCAGAGGGCTGTATTTAACAACCAATCAGAAGGCTCGATATTAACAGCCAATCAGGGGGCTCTATTTAACAGCCAATCAGAGGGCTCTATTTAACAGACAATAAAGCTATTATACTGTATTTAACAGCCAATCAGAGGGCTCGATATTAACAGCCAATCAGGGGGCTCTATTTAACAGCCAATCAGAAGGCTCGATATTAACAGCCAATCAGAAGGCTCGATATTAAAAGCCAATCAGAGGGCTGTATTTAACAGTCAATCAGAAGGCTCGATATAATATATACCTTACAAAGGACCACCACTGGAACAACTCCAGATGGAACTAAAGCAGTACATGAAACAACTAACTGAGATACATAAAGTTATATATTCACAGGAAAAAGACAAGCAGCCGGAGCCGGAGCCACCCCTGCCCAATCCGATAACTCCAGGAGACCAGGTGTACATCAAAGTCCTCCGGAGGAAGTGGAACGAGCCAAGGAGAGAGGGACCGTACGAGGTAGTGCGAGCCACCCCCACTGCAATACAAGTCCGAGGGAGTCTAACCTGGTACCACTTGAACCACTGCACCAGGGTCCCGAGGCAAGAAGAAAAAGCAAACCAGAGAAGAAGACGAAGGAACGGGTAAGATCGTACAGGAGCACAGAGGAAATGAAGGAACAGGTACAGAGGCTGAACAGGGGCCGGAAATCCAGCCCCCAGCCGAACGGGAAGGACAGTAGAGCCTGGGGGATCCTGGGGAAGTGACTAGTGATATATAAAGTAATAATACT
This sequence comes from Argentina silus, assembly GCF_951799395.1. NCBI lineage: Eukaryota > Metazoa > Chordata > Actinopteri > Argentiniformes > Argentinidae > Argentina > Argentina silus. The sequence goes on along the minus strand of NC_139674.1, from coordinate 326,399 downwards.
AATCTATATGCTGTCCCAAATAGAACAGGCCCTGCCTAGAGAATTGAGTCAGGAAGTGAAGCAAACACAGGTTGAAACCAAAAGAGATAGGGACAGAGAATATAAGGTAAATACATTATGGGAACAGGCAAAGCAAAATTATTGGTATAAATGGGGAGAGTTTACAGCCCAGTCAGTAACAGAAGGAGATTGCCTCATGTGTTGTCCATCACCACTTAAAAAACTACGAGTTGTACCTAACTCACACACATACCAGGCATGTGCACAGTTATATAAAAAGTCCTGTCCCATAGAAGAATCAAAACGACCATATTGTCCAGCCGAATGTTTGGGTATCTTAAGCAACACCAGATACCAACCGTTTTATGATCAAACTTTTAGAGACCAATGCAGAAAAATAGATGTGAGAATAGATGAGAAAAAGAGGGAGATCCCCGGATTCAATTGATTGGAAGCAAAAGTTTGAATGCTTCGACAAACCACTTAACATAACATATGGCACCGCAAACCTGGGGAAATTTAAAGGGGACTGTCACGTCACGTGGCACCCGTTGTACCTTGGAATATGGAACAACCTAGGCCAAAAGTAGCTTATAACCAAGCAATATACCAATGCGACCCGTAAGGTAGTACTAAAGTAGCCCTAACATGTTTGAGACAGAAGAAGAAGTATCCAATGAGAGGCGCAGGATAAAACAAGATAGGCAAAGAAACTGTTCTGGACCACTGGTACTGAGATTAGGGGCTCCTGGGGCACCAGGAGGCATACCTCTAATCGATATATATCTTAGCCAGAATGAGCCAGTGGCAGATTACTATTGGGTATGTGGAGAAGGAAGGCTAATGGCGGCATTACCCGCTGATTGGTCAGGAATATGTGCTAGGGTTCGGAATCGGAATAAATATCATGACTTTAAAATACCTCTCCGCACGTTTTAAAGTTTGATCAGTCTAAATAGCTTGAACGCTGTAGGAGGAGTAGCATACCAAAAAATCGGAAGAATTGGAATAATAATGATAAGAAAAAGAAGAATAAGTATGAGCAATAACAATAGTTAGACTCTCTCTGAACCACTCAATATTTGTTGTGAAACAACACAGCACAAGTCCAAAATGCATGTAGGTGACTAGCAAGCTAGCTAGTTCAAGCTAAAGCTAACAATGCTACCATTGCTACTAACTGACAAATAGTCATGCCATTACCCAGATACATTTGTTGACTGTGTCTACTACTGTAAAATGTAATTAAACGTCACATACCGGCTTCGAAGTCGCTCTCGCTGTCCTCCCAACGGGAGCCCTGCAAAAAAGAAAAACAACAACAAGACCCTGTCGTAGAAACGGCTGCCCCAGTCAACGCACAGCCAATCCTGAAAAACACGAAGGCATTTTTCAGGCCTTCCTTGCTAATGCTAATGTCGTAGATTTTAAGTTATAATACTTTGAAATAAAATACCGTTAACCAGAGCTGTTGATTCATTCAAAGACTTTATTCCCGCAGAACATGTAGCCGACCCCGTTATCTCCTCAGTCACCTGTCTTTATAGATTTCACACAGGTTAACGCCTTCTATTCAACGTGTTTCTGATTCCTGTCTACATACACCAATAACATTCAAGAACTACATTTCGTCATCAAGTTTTGTCTAATCAGGCCTTTTGTTCTGACTGTTTGACTTTGTTTATTACTTAATAGTCTTAGTCTTGAATGTTAGTCTTGGTTGCGATAAAAGTTTCCTCTGCACAGCCTCAGCTTTTAACCCACTAACAAAACGGTCACGGAGTGCATCATTAAGATGTGCACCAAACTCACAATGAGTTGAAAGTTGCTTCAAAGCTACTATGTAATCAGACATAGACTCACCGTCTTGTTGATTTTTTTTTTTGAAAACGGAAACGTTCCGCGATGACAAGCGGTTTCGACTTGTAATGCTCACTGAGCGCCTCGCTTAGCTCCTCGTAGGTTTGTGTGCTAGGTTTTTCAGGACTGACTAAATTCTTTAAAAGTCTGTAGGCATCCGCTCCGATTACCGACAGAAACACGCTGACCTTTTTGTCAGTGTCCACCTCGTTTGCGATCATCCACTGTTCCAGTCTTTCCAAGTAAGATTCGAAATCTTCCTGTCCTTCTTTGTATTCAGCTAACGCACCGATTTGGAAACTAGTAGCCTTTAGCTACTTAGCTTCCGTTTGCTAGCCTCTTTCTTTCGAGCTACAAAGTTTGTTTATTGCGTTCTACTTGCTGCAAAGTTGTCTCTCGTCACTGGGATCATCTTTCATTAGATATCCCATCCTCGTCGCCAAATTGTAATATATTTAGAGTTATATATATTCACGGTTTCAATAACGGAGACCGAACATTACGTGGATGCTCGTTTACTGATCAATTTTAAGACAGAGTACAGCGCATGTGCACAACAGCTAAGGACTCTTACACAGCCAATAGGGAAAGCCCTTATTAATACATTGGAAACACAAAGTTGTAATAATGCCAATACATTAGTGACGTATTTTTGTGTACATTACAGTGACGTATTTTTGAAAAGTGTTGAAAATACATGTCATGCATCAGTATTACAGAATAATTACTGCTACTGACAATTGTCGTTGCTAGGATTGCGTGTTTCTTGTGCCATTTCCCCAGCAACGTGTGTGTAAGACTAGAGTGGTAGGTTAGAACAGAGCCAAATAAGGTGTAATTAAGCCATTACAACAACAACAATCAAATGACCACACAAACCTGACATCACTGTCCTGCCCTCCCATCAGGCAGAATATCTAGCATGTGTGTGTGAGTGTTGTACATAGTCAGAAGGTAGTCCTAGATGATGTACCAGGAAGAACGAAACCCAGATAACAATTCCCAAACCTATCACTAGGTAACATAGAGTAGGCCATTAGAACACAAATCCAATAAGTGTTGTTCAATATGCTTCAGCTGGGTAGTTGAGACCTAGTGACTTTGGAGTCTGCTATTGATGTCTGTCAACATGAAATCTGTCAAGAAATCTGCCTTATTTCACTCTATGGGAAATCCCATAGGAATGATTTTCGTCCAGTGGAGAGATAGAAATAGAAATTCAGCAAAGTGTCTTATTGGTCAATAATGGTCTGTAATGAGAGTTGGTGTCATTACAGATTCACACAAAACAAACTCAAGCAGTAGTCAGTCACCATTTCAAGTTATATTTAATAGTCTAGGACAGTTCAGATTAAAATACATGTTCATCTGGGTTTAAAGGTGAGAGCATAAAACCTCTTCTGATAGAGAGGGACTTCAGAAATGTAATTGGATATAGGGCCATCGCAGATTTTGTCCACAGCCACTCCCATGGCAGTCATAAAAAACAATTCAAAAAAACATTGCTAATGCTTATATGTGAAACACCAAATTTCCTGATTCATGGCTCATTCTGAGAATTGGAATCATATACCAGCTATATACTAACTATGTATAACTTTGGTTTGTGGTCTCACTGAGGTCCAGCTCTCCACCCAGGGCACTGCAGAAGGACACAGCACGCCTCACCGCCCCCCTCTCACCGGGACCAGGTACAGGAGCTGCAGGAGGAGGGCTTTGCTGGAGCTGAGGAGAGACAGAGGAGGGAGCGTACATTGTACAATGAGAAATCCTCCTCATCAGAGATCAGTGTGTCTGTCCTTACGCCAGACGGACTGTGTCTAAGTGGAATAGCTGGTCTAGTCTGGCCTCCTCCACCTCACAGTCTTAGTTAAAGCTAACAATGCTACCACCGTTGCTACTGACGGACTAACAGTCATGCCATTACACAGATGCATTTGTTTACCACGTGTCTACTGTAAAATGTAATTAAACGTGACATACCTGCTTCGAAGTCGCTGTACTCTCAAAAAGAAAACAGGAACAACAACCTGTCGTAGAAATGGCAGTCCGCTATCCATGCACTCCCGCAGCCAAACCTGCGTTTCTCAGTACCTTTCGTTGCTAATGCTAGTGGCGTAGTAATGCTAGCGCTCAGAAGACTAGCTGGGTCTCGTCAATGTCAACATCATCAGAGGTGTGTTGCTGCGTAGCGCTGGATCAAACATAGAAGGCTGCTCATGTTCTATTTCTAGAGGTCACATGGTAACGCATTTTTGAAAAGTGTTCATGATACATGTCATGCATCATTATTACTCATTTTTTTCAAAACGGTGTGTTGCTATGCAACCTTTCAATATAGAACATTAGCAACATTCTATGGAATGTTCAGTCCGCTCCAGATAACAACAGACTTCAGTTGATGTTCACATCGACACAAACCTGCTGATTTTCTGAGCAAAACGGACTGAAAAATGCCTCGGTGTTTTTCAGGATTGGCTGCGCGAGTGCTGGACTGCGGTCTGCCGTCTCTACGACGGGTTGTTCGTGTTTTCTTTTTTGCAAGGTTCGCGATCGTGAAGAGGAAAGCGACAGCGACTTTGAAGAGGGTATGTGACATTTAATTACATTTTACAGGAGACACATATCTCACAAATTGTGTGTGCAATGATTATTTTGCCAGTTAGAAGCAATGATAGCATTGTTAGCTGCTAGGTGGCTAAGTAACCCGTTGACAGTGTCTAAGGGCGTTGCTAAGAGTTACCTTTAGCTTGAACTAGCTAGCTTGCTAGCCACCTCCATGCATTTTAGCTAAAGAGATGTGTGTATGTGTGTGTGTTGTGAGTAGCAGACAGACATCTCTGTGGTGAATACCGTCCTGCGTATGGGCAGCTGTCCTCCACTGCGTGGTCGGGGGCTGACTCTTTCTCCACACCCGCTCAGCAGCAGTACACTGATCCTGAGCCACAGGGCCAGAACTGCTATGAGGTCAAACTTAACACTTAAGCCTTTACCATATTATCAAGCCTTTACCATATTATCACTTAGTAACTCCACCGGTTTACATGCGTCATTCTCTCCCATAGCCTCTATTTGACCACCAAGAGGACTGAGGACATTGCCCTGAGGGTCACCACCCTACGCCAGGCCTTCACAGTGAGTCAACCACCCTTTCTCTGTGCTTTCTCTCTTCTGTCTTCTGTCAGATGGTGTCTCACTATTTTTTCCCCCTTTACCAGACCCTGCGCAGTTCCACCCAGAGCAAGAACCAGCTGTACGTGGCTGGGAAGGTCCTGCTGGGAGCACTGGTTCAGGCCAATCACAAGGTAAGACATTGGCTTCCTCCAACAGAGTGAATTATCAAGAGAAAATGTAACAACCGTTTACTGACATTGTCTCTCTTGTTCTGTATAGGACGAGGCACAGTTCATCCGTGCCTATGATGACCTTGTTGGGTACCTGAGTGATCCCTCCAAACAGGGTGACATTGAGATGGAGCTGGCAGAACATCAGGTTAGTTCATTCACTTCAGTAGTCTCACATTGATTACCTGTGCCTGTATTGGGTCCTTCTTTTTAATATCATTGCTATTTTGTTGTAAATGTTTTTGTCTTTTGTTTGATTAGCCATGTCAACCTCATAGACATCCTCTATGAGCTGGTTCTGTTTGGGGTGATGGTGGGGAGGCCCCTGGTGGTGGTGAGTACTGTTCTTATACTGAAGACTGTTACAGGGTGACTTTGTTGACAAGTTCATATGACTCTCTGCTCTCTCCTCCTATGTTTGCTGTTAGCAACCTGGTGGTTTTGTGGAGCGTCTGTACTCTCTCCTACACTCCTGCCTGCCTGCCAGCAACATGAAACCAGAGGCTGAGCGATGCCTGCTGCACCTGAAGGTACAGACAAGTTCTGATGTTGTTACTGTTCCTTCTCTCTAGTATTTAGCATCCAATCTATTGTTCAGTTTAAATGAGTACTGTGAACTAGCAGTAACTCAGAGCCTTACCTCAGGGCGGGCTGATGATGCTTCTGGACGACATGTTTGGTCAGGAGGTTCCCTGGTACTTCAACACGGAGTCTCTGGTCGTTGGAGTCTCGAGCCTCCTGGAGCACCACCTTCAGCTTCTCATGGCGTCCTTCTGAGGGGGCACGCACGCACACACACACACACACACACACACACACACACACACACACGCTATTAAGTAATCGGAATAAGTCATTTTAAATGATTGGAAGTAATTTTATTCTTACCACTAAAGTTGCACTCCCCCTCCCCCTCTCTTTCTCTTTTTTTCTGTCTTTCTTTTTTAGGAATTCCACAGGGTCAAACTCCATCAGTAACCGCAAAGGATACTTCAGTGAAATCCAATAAGTATTCTAGTTAAAGTTTAAATAATAACCTCACATGCCTTCTTGTTATGTCCCCCCCTCTCTCCCTTTCCCCTCTCTCTCTCTGATATGCAGGGCCACAGGAGTCTCATTGTCTTTACTTACATACACTTATTACATATATTTGCAAATAAATGAGTGATGGAGTATCTCAAATTGATTTAATGTCTCTGTGTTTTCTTTTCTTTTGGTGACACTTAACACTAAGGTTTCCTTTTATAATGGGTTTATAATTCAGTTTGCACATTATAAGCATGTGTTGCATTTACAGCATTAGTAACAGTGCAGCCACATATTTTCAAATTATTTGAATTGTCACTATCTATGAATGAATCATTAAAGAGAAGCTACGGGATATGGCAATAACTATTTCTGTATTATTTAACCTCTTATTTTGTGTCTGAATTATCAATGCATAGTTTGTACAAATATAATCAATTGAATCACTGTTTTCTCATTCAGCCACAGACTCCCTAGTTTATCATCGCCAACTTTAGAAGCAGCATTACTGTTAAGTGTGTCGATGTCACTGGTCTACGTGGAATCCACACACATACGCACCACACTGAGGGCATGTAACAGGGACCCGTTTCCAACTCATTAGCGCTACATTGAGAACTGTAGGCTGAGATTATAGAAATTATCTCGTAGAATCACTTTAATAGTCAAGAAACTACTCAGAAATCATACCACAATTAAACTTGAAAAAGTTCCAGAAGAAACATTGTTTCTCTTTAACAGAGCAATATCCAAGACTGCGTAAAGAGGGAGAAAAATATCTTTCTTAAAGATCAGATTTTAGTAAATAGATATTATTGCACACAATTGGGCTATAAGAATCTCAAAGACAGAATCAAACATTTCACTCTCTATAGTAGTGATTTTGGTGTCTAGTGTCAGAGGAACATATTTCATCCCCACATTAAGTAAACACAACTAAACTAATTCATATGTAATGTCCTCCAACTTTACATCAAGAATAAAGACACACTGTGTACTCTGTACCAGTATAGTAACACTACTACTAGAATATATGGACTTGCAATGGAATTTGGCCTTGGAGGGCTACAGGTCCTAGGCCCCCCATTCCCTAGCATCTGATTTCATGTCTCTGCATTGTGTACTGGTTATGGCATGGTACCACTAGGTGAAAGGTCGAGAGGCACATAGAATATTGTACAATTCCAACAGTCCCCTCTTTGATTATTTTTAAACAAAGTATAATAATCAAGAATTACCAAAATGAATAATAAAAACATGAAAAAATATAAAAGTAACAACAGGAAATATAAAAGAACCACTTTCCTCATCTTACTAGTGAGTGAGATCTGCTTGTCCTATTTCACACATACAATACGTTGAGTTGACACCATGAGCATGCATGATGTACGGGACTGAGTGAGCGCTGCAAAACATGTTTGTCTACTGATGCTGTATCTTGAACCGTCATCTGCGTTTAACTCACTCACTGCCAAAGAATTCCGGTACACTCACCACCTGGAGTGCCAAGTGTTTTATGTGGTATTCACCTAGCAATAATACTTGGATTGGCTACAAAATGAAGAAGTCGCCCTTGGTGCTCTAGAATGTTGACAATTTGGGTCTCTGGGACTTTATTCCTGGTCCTCTGTGGCTCAGTTGGTAGAGCATGGCGCAAACAACGCTTAGGTTGTGGGTTAGATTTCTGCTGGGACCATACATACTGAAAAAAGTATGCACTCACTGCAATGTAAGTCGCTTTGGATAAAAGCGGTAGCTAAATTGCATATATTATTATATATTAGTCTAATTTCCCAACATTTCTCGTGATTACGTAGTACCATTAGCCAATTTATCCATCTCCTCTGCCAAAGTCCTGATATCAGTCAGGGCATAGTAAACACCTACAGGAGCTACAACAGAGAGAAGAACATGTTGAATACCTGTAGTGTGAGACAGTTTGAATATTACATCAGTCTTAAGTAAACGTCTAGTGTACTGTCCTTAGATAGCCACAAACAGAAAATAAATTAGACAGCCAAAAAATGAGACAGACACGCAAACACAAAATAAATATAACATTGAGTGCTAAAAACAACGCATTAAATGCAGAGCAGAATAATTAGTGCTATTGACAATTGTCGTTGCTAGGATTGCGTCTTTCTTGTGCCATTTCCCTAGATTCACGTGACCGTACCTGTTTTCAATTAGTGGCATTTTGGTTAATAAAATGGAGAGCACGCTCCGAAGTTAGCTCTGGCTTAGAGTTAGAGTAGTAACATAGAGTAGGCCATTAGAACACAAATCCAATAAGTGTTGTTCAATATGCTTCAGCTGGGTAGTTGAGACCAAGTGACTTTGGAGTCTGCTATTGATGTCTGTCAACATGAAATCTGTCAAGAAATCTGCCCTATTTCACTCTATGAGAAATCCCATAGGAATGGTTTTCGTCCTGTGGAGAGATAGAAATAGAAATGTAGTAAAGTGTCTTATTGGTCAATAATGGTCTGTAATGAGAGTTGGTGTCATTACAGATTCACACAAAACAAACTCAAGCAGTAGTCAGTCACCATTTCAAGTTATATTTAATAGACTAGGACAGTTCAGATTAAAATACATGTTCATCTGGGTTTAAAGATGAGAGCATAAAACCTCTTCTGATAGAGAGGGACTTCAAAAATGTAATTGGATATAGGGCCATCGCAGATTTTGTCCACAGCCACTCCCATGGCAGTCATTAAAAAACAATAAAAAAAAACATTGGTAATTATGTGAAACACCAAATTTCCTGATTCACGGCTCATTCTGAGAATTGGAATCATATACCAGCTATACACTAACTATGTATAACTTTGGTTTGTAGTCTCACTGAGGTCCAGCTCTCCACCAAGGGCACTGCAGAGGGACACAGCACGCCTCACCTCCCACAGGGACCAGGTACAGGAGCTGCAGGAGGAGGGCTTTGCTGGAGCTGAGGGGAGACAGAGGAGGGAGCGTACATTGTACAATGAGAAATCCTCCTCCCTCCTCCTCATCAGAGATCAGTGTGTCTGTCCTTACCCCAGACGGACTGTGTCTAAGTGGGATGAGCTCTGTGCTGTGTCCCTCTGCTCCTATGCTGACAGGTCCACAAAGGAGGAGCAGGAAAAATCCAGCCTGTGCTGCAGAGCCCTGAGCTGCTCTGCTGCTGCCCCCTGCTGGATGTGTGAGGCAGTGCAGCAGTGGAGGAACCTCAGCAGCAGCCTCCTGTCAACACTGCAGCAAGGGATACAGGGTCAGCTGTACCTGGTGGAAGACCTCGTTGATGAAGATGATGTTGTCCCGCCAGCCGGACAGCGTGCTGCTGTTGGAGTGGCTCTTCTCTGGCTCGGCAGGCCCGTTGGGCTCCCCCTCCTCTCCAGTCCTTCTCCTTCCCCTGGAGAATTGCACAACTTTTTTTATAGATTGGTGTTACAAATTCTTTAGCCGAGTAGTTTTACTGAGTTAATACCTATGTCTGATCTAAATTTCATGTGAATGGCTGCAATGGAAATATGTTGAATTAAACATTTGTTGATGTGTTGAATACTTATTTTCCCGCACTGTATATACACACTCACTGAGCACGTTATTAGGAACACTATACTATACTCGGTAGGGCCTCCCTTTGCTCTGAAAACAGCCTCAATTCTTTGTGGCATTGATTCCACAAGATGTTTATAACATTTCTTTGACATTCTGGTCCATGATGACATGATTGCATCACGCGATTGCTGTTGATTTTTCAGGTGCACTTCCAAGCTGTGAATCTCCCGTTCTACCACATCCCCAAGGTGTTCTATTTGATTCAGATCTGGTGGCTGGGAAGGCCACTGAAGAACACAGAACTCATTGTTATGTTTCTGAAACCAGTTTTAGACGACATTTGCTTTGCGACATGGTGCATTAGCATGCTGGAAGTAGCCATTAGAAGATGGGTAAATTGTGGCCATGAAGGCATGCACATGGTCAGCAACAATACTCAAATAGGCTGTGGCATTCAAGCAATATGATTGATTGGTATTAACAGGCCCAAAGTGTGCCAAAAAAACATTCCCCACACCATTACACCACCTCCACCATGAGAATGTGTACAGGTGTTGCTAATAAAGTGTTTGTTGAATGTATATATATTATATATATATATATATATATATTTGTATTTATTATACTACAGCATGTATTATACTTCAGCACTTTCATATTTATTTGTCTCTGTGTGTGGTTTACATATGTATGTATATATAGTGTGTGATTTTCTCGAATTGTAGGTCATCAGCACTTATTACCGTCTACCTTTTTCTAAAATGTTTGTTAATATATCACAGCACTTACGCATGCCCACTTTATTATGGGGGTTTTACCTCCTTTTATGTATAATTGTCTTTTCACTATGCTTATTACTAATTTATTACATGTCCCCAGCATATATATATATATATATACTTGTTATTATCTATTTATATAGGCAGTGCTAACCCTAAGTAAGTGCATGTTTGAGACAACATCATCTGTGTGTGTGTGTGTGTGTGTGTGTGTGTGTGGTGTGTGGCGTGTGTTCGGTCCTCACCTGTACATGCGTGCTGTCCATCTCCGTGGTGAGCAGCTGCTCTGGGTCTCCTCCACCTCGTCCTAGCTGCTCTTCTCCGGCTCCATTATGAAGGTGGGCTGCTCCTGCAGGATCAACTTCCTGTACACCTTGATCACCTTGCGGGTCGCTGATGCCTCGCAGGACGGCAACAGGAAGGCCTGCAGGGGGAAGATAGAGACATCAGGAGATTTACTAGAATATACGTTATGTATTATAATGTATTATGATAATACATTAGAATTATAATTATTATATAATTATAATTATATAATATAATTCCAGGAGGTTGTTCCTCTCCTTCTCCTGACTGCACACACACATGATCTCTATTTTCATCCTGAGAATGAGTGTGTTGGAGTCAAATTTCTAAGAATGTGTCTTCGATGGAGTGATACAGTCCGTCCACTAGAGGACAGTCCAATAGAACTCATCTCATAGGGTCATTCAGATCAATACTACATTCAAAAGCAAGTGGTGACCGTGAGGAAATCAAATGAGCATTAAACGTACGGTAATGCTAACATATTTCTGTCATATCATATCTTTCTACAGTGAAAATACGACATGTGAATTGTAGGTTTGTTTCATTTGTTTAATCTGGTAACTCTTCTAAAACGTCTAAAAACGTTACTCTTCATATTTTTAGACAACATTAAACGATAACAACTTGAGCCCATGGTACTTCTGCACATCTGTACCTGGTGGAAGAACTTGTTGACGAAGATAATGTTGTCCTGCCAGTCGGACAGCGTGCTGCTGTTGGAGTGGCTCTTCTCTGGCTCGGCGGGCCCGTTGGGCTTCCCCTCCTCCCCAGTCCTTCTCCTTCCCCTGGAGAATTGCACATAACTTAGTCAAGTCTCACCCTCCTCCTCCTCTCCCCTCACCTAGTCAAGTCTCACCCTCCTCCTCTCTTCTCACCCTCCTCCTCCTCCTCCTCTCCCCTTACCCAGTCAAGTCTCACCCTCCTCCTCCTCCTCCTCCTCTTCCTCTCCCCTGCACTCAAGTCTCACCCTCCTCCTCTCCCCTCACCTCATCAAGTCTGGAGTTGGTTTCTTATTGGCGAGTCCCGTTCCATCCTAAATGGCCATCATGACAAAGATTATTTTAGATTTTAAAATGAGCAGTTGGCCTACATGTGTCCAGTAATGTGATCATGAAGGTGATTCAGTGTCATTGAGTTGGTCAATAATGGTCTTGAGAGTTGAGATTCACACAAAACAAACTCAAGTCGTAGTCAGTCACCATTTAAAGTGAAACATCTACGTTATATTTAATAGTCTAGGACAGTTCAGATTAAAATACATGTTCATCTGGGTTTAAAGATGAGAGCATAAAACCTCTTCTGATACAGAGGGACTTCAAAAATGTAACTGGATGTAGGGCCATCGCAGATTTTGTTGCCGTCATTTAAAAAAAGAAAAGAAAAAAGCATCGCAAATGATGGTTAAAACTGTTTGTAAAACACCACATTTCCTGACTCATGGCTCATTCTGAGAACTGGAATCATATACTTGAGGGCAGTCTAATGACAGTGGAAGTTTGTTTTTACTATACCTGAAAACTTTGTTTTGATTATGTCATTGATTTTATTATAACATGTGAAAAAGAGCTACTTTGAACACACATCCATCAAATGCAGCCCTTACATTACTAATTAGAGAGACAATCTACACAACACAACTCCATAGGCTCAAACACATGTGTTACAGCTTGATATGATATCACAATTATGTGATGTTCCATACGATGACATCATACATGGGTTGCCATAGGGTAGTATTGGGTATGTGAACTTCCCGGGCATCAGGTAGATGGAGAAAGACTCAGCATTGGTAAGTCCTCTGTACAACATTTTACAAACATTTCAGTCAAAAGGCCTTAATAGTTATAAAAATGTTGTCTTTGGTGTGAATTTCCATAAGTAATTAATGGTGAGCAACATGTATTTCTCTTGTTTTTGGGGTTAGGGTAATATGCATGAATTTGAAAACAAAACCAAAAAGACACTATTCACCCTCTCTATCCTACTAATTCAATCAAAAGCAATCAAAGGATCAACACGTCTAGGTTTGAGATAGCACTAAATCAGGACAAGTGGTATATTTTACGAGTGGTGTATTTCCTTGGTGTATATATCACTTGTACAAATTATGAGAACTGAAATCATCAACCTGTGAGGTGGTCTTATGGCAGTGGTAAATGGTTTCTACAGTACCCCAAACTACTTTTGGATTTAATTTGCTAATGTAATAAAAGAGCTTTTGCATAAATACTGCAATGTGAGTTCCACCAATCTCAGCCCTTGGATTAATACAGTTACAGTAACTACAGAGAAAATACCCAAACTGCATCTTTACAGGCACAAGTACAGTTTGATGTGATGTCACAATGATATGATGTCACAAACAATGCCATAGGGATAGAGTCTTGGGTATGTGAACATTCTGGTAGTCAGGTAGTTGGAGAAAGACTGACCATTGACCAAATGTTCCAAATGTTTCACTGAAAAAGCAATGATTGTTATCAAAATGATATAATGTCCTGCTAAGTTGTACAGTATTGTGCACAGAAAATATTCAAGTTTTGTCTTGGTGTGCATTAACATTAATAAATCAATTAATTGGTAAGAAGCATGTATTTAACCATTGTTAGATTTGATGCAATCTGGAATTTGTAATCATTGTTTCTGAACAACTTGCGTTAATATGCTTTTTTGAAAAAAATATCTCTAAAAAGACTTACGAGTGTTCCATGAACATTTTGTTTGCTATATAATACATTGGTAGTACAAAGAGAAAGCTGGAAAAGTGTTTGCTAACAGATAGTTGTAGATAGGGTGTGTATTTGTTTTGGGCTGACTTATGGTAAGATCTATCAATATGTGTTTGCCACTAAAATGTCAGCATTACTGAGGGCATTGGAGGTGGTTTTATTGAAGGCCGATGCAGGCCCAGCCTAGTGCATGGTTGTATACATGGCTATAGTAATTTAAAATGTTCAGCGTGGAATGAACCTGCGTGCCACTGTTACATTTCATGATGTCACAGTGACATCATCAGAGGTGCCATGGTTATTATTGCTAGGAGATGCGAGATACAGTACAACAAATATGACAGAATATGTTGTAACACAGTGATATCACACAAGTGGTGACCATTTGACGCCGGCTACCATGGTAACCTACTGTAGGTAAAATTTTAAATGGCATTACACATATAGCACACTGCTTTTACACATGCAGTTCACTATAATACTGTAGGGAATAAGCTGTTATTGGAGATGTAAATTGTTACATTGAAAGTCATATTTTCATACCTAATATTAGAGAAAAGGTACTGGGCAAATGCATGGAATGTAGACCTACACATTTTTCATTCACATTCTGAGCTGATCATCAGTTCAATGGTGCTCGTAGAGTGAGTTGCAGGTCAAACTCTTTATTATTTAGCTACTTTATTGTAGTGGGTTGATGTAAATGTACTGCTTTTGACTATGTACTGTATTTTGGAGATGTAATGTACCGTTACTTTATGCAATGTTAATGTGCTTAAATGTGTCTGATTAATATTGCCTTTATGCACCTGACACCATAAACAAAGTACCTTCTGGAAAAATAAACTTCTTCTAATCCAAGCCAGCTCTGCGATATTCTAGAAGGTCAGAGTTGAGCAGTTAGCACAGCAACATTGTTTGCGAAGAGGTTAGATGAGTAAGTAAGATATCTTTGAATGCTTTCATATGTATCAGGCCGAAAAAAAGTATACATATGATCAGTCTTTTTTCTGATAAAATAGTTGTTGTTTTTTTGTTTAACAGTACCACTTTGTCTGTTTTTCCATTTTCTTGAAGCATCTGCACTCGATTTCCAGCCAGCATCATAGTCATGACAGTGAAAGTGTCCAAACAGGTGACATGAAAAAATATCAAAAGGGGGATGAGGAGAAGAAAGCGGATCTCCACACTGATGAAACATGGGCAGATGAGGAAGATACTAGCGAAAGAAAACAAAAACATGGAGAGGAAAAACTGTCTGTGGAGTATAAGGCAGCTATTAAAGAGATTGACAACATTTGGATGAACTTTCGTTCATCTTGGTCTAATAATGGAAATAGTCTAGTCGTGGTGTGGGCCAGGAGTGACTACAACCTATAATAAGCCTTCTTTACTTTGCTACAGCCATCGCTGGCTGACATTGTCATTCACTGCCATCAACGGAAATCAATGTTTCCCACATTATATTTCATGCCAACGTCAATCAAAAGTAACATCAAACCAAGTACTGTAACAAAGTGATGAAGGCTTATCAAAGGTTACAGATGCATAGTCTTGAACCAAAATAAGAAAAACATACAATAATGATTGAATGGGTGGACTATGGCTTTAAAAGACCCAGAAAACAACCAAAATATCGTATGACAAAAAGAAAGAGATTCCCCAGACTGATGAAGAATAATGGACAGATGCCAAAAATAGAAATGAGACATTTTTTTTAATATACTGTGAAGAGGAGTAATAAAGGGAGTGGAGAAAACAAGGGAACAAAGCTTTAGTCACAGTGAAAAGGTAATTAGTGAACAGGAGAGAAGTGCCATCACACTTACTTGAGATTTTTTGATCATTTTGAGTTACAATTCTAGTGTTTCTTTTTTGTTCATCTGGTTCACTTTCTTACCTCTGTATCTATCTACAGTTTTCCCATCTTTTCCAAGGGTAAACAGACCCGAGTTCAATACCCAACAGCCACACTTGGCAGAGTAGACAGCGAACACAATGCAAAGGTGGGCTAATGGAAAACTGTTTTGATAGATTCAACAGTTTAGATTCATTGATAGGTTGGTTGATTGATTTACATTGAGCAGGACCTCTCTCTTTATGTTCCTTCCTCAGATGTCTATCCACAGCTGGACAATGGTAATTTGCTGAAATGAACTGTGTATTAACAGTCAGGAGAATTCAAAAGGTAAGAGGAGACTAACAGCAAAAATATGTATAAAAAGTAGCTTGAGTAGAAAAAATGTGAAACAATAAGCCTACAACAAAAACCAAGTCACCAGCGTGGCTGAAGCCATATTTATTCTGAATGGCCATACCTGAATAAAGTATTCATGCAGTAAGTTATGGTTTATAATGTTTGTAGAGCGCACACATACACTCACCGGCCTCTTTATTAGGTACACCTTGCTAGTACCGGGTTGGAATCCCTTTTGCCTTCAGAACTGCCTTAATTCTTTGTGGCATAGATTCAACAAGGTGCTGGAAACATTCCTCAGAGATTTTGGTCCATATTGACATGATAGCATCACGCAGTTGCTGCAGATTTGTAGGCTGCACCTCCATGATGTGAATCTCCCGTTTCACCACATCCCAAAGGTGCTCGATTGAATTGAGATCTGGTGGCTGTGGAGGCCATTGGAGTACAGTGTCACTCATTGTCATGTTCAAGAAACCAGTTTGAGATGATTTGAGCTTTGTGACATGTCACGTTATCCTGCTGGAAGTAGCCATCAGAAGATGGGTACACTGTGGTCATAAAGGGATGGACATGGTCAGCAGCAATACTCAGGTAGGCTGTGGCGACAAAGAAAGAAACATCTGTTAATACTTATAGACACCTGTTCTGTCCTCATACATAGCTGAACACCTCTAAACACCTCCCAAGAGTCTGGAGACAGAATGTCAGTCTGACTTCAGGTTTATTGACTTAGAAAGAGTGAAACTGAGAAAGAGAAACAATAATCAATGATATGGTTTCACATCCACACATTGCCTTGCCATACATCACAGAGATGATCTAACAAAGAAATAGCGACATATAGCTACAATGTGTTGTATTAACATTGAAATATAGTATCCTCTCTTAGCTAACATAACCAAGAGTACCCAATGTGTTCTTATATAATGCTAGTATGGTCTCACATGAAGAAATAAAAGGTAAGTTTACATAATCACCATGAAAGCCAATAGTACAAGCTAAACTAGCATCTTCCACAACACAAACACTTGTCTACAGTGGGATATTACTGATAGTCCTTTCGGTCCCTGCACTGATGGACACTATAAAGAATTATGGAGAACTCTCTGGTTATCAAATCAACCAATCAAAATCAGAGGCAATGATGTTAGTTGGACAATGGCCAATTCAAATGTCAGGAAGGCTTGATTTCCACTGGTCTCAAGGATTTAGATACTTGGGAATTACTATAACAACTGACCTATCAAAATTGTTTAAAGCCAACTATGGGAAATTGATGGGCCACATAAAAGGGGACCTTACAAGATGGGAAATTCTACCACTCAAGAATAGAAACGATAAGAATGAAGATTTTGCCAAGATTGCTTTTTCTCTTCCAATCACTACCTATCTATGTTCCTGCTTCCACCTTTACTATATTGGATAAATGGCTGTCCAAGTTTATTTGGCAAAGCAAGCGACCCAGACTTAAATTTAAAAGACTACTCTGCCCAAAAGACAGGGGAGGCCTGGACTTACCTAGCCTGAAAAAATATTATTGGGCAGCCCAACTCAGATCAATGATTGCTTGGATATCCCAAGACACTGACACTATATGGGTGGGAATGGAACAGAGTGAATGCCCAAATTTGCCTTTAGATTCAATACCATTCTTAAACCAAGACATATGGGGGAAAAAGAAAATTGCTAATGTATGGAGCAAGAACACCTTAAAAATATGGTCAATCTTGAGGAAAAAACTACAACTTCCCATGACCATTTCCAGAGCTATAATGATAGCAAACAACTGTGAGTTCTCTCCATCTAGGCTGGACAAGGGATTCCTAAAATGGAAGGAAAGGGGTTTAGTGGTTTTGGACCAGCTGTTTGACGGAGCAGTCCTAAAATCATTTGAACAGCTCAAAGAGGAATATGATTTACCAAACCAAGACTTCTTTAGGTACTTACAAATTAGACACTATCTACAAAGTCATAAAGAATGGGAACAGCTCTGTTCCTTACCAACAAAATTGGAACACCTCTTCATATCAACAACTAAAGGAATAGTGAAGACAAAGTTCATATCACATATTTACAAGATATTGCAGGAAGAGTTAAAAGAAGATAACTTAGATATTAAAGAAAAATGGGAACTAGAAATGAACACAATAATCCCAGATGAGCAATGGGAGACTTCATGCAGACAGGGACATAGGATATCCAGTAGTCCAAACTGGAAGGAATTTGGATGGAAAATGAAAATGAGATACTTTAGAACTCCACTTATAACATCAAAATGGAGCAACACCTCAGATCATTGCTGGAGGGGTTGTGACTTGGTGGGAGATCACACACATATATTTTGGGACTGCCCAAAGATATCAGAATACTGGCAAAATGTACAAAAAGAAATACAAAAATGTCTCCATATAGATTTACCTCTTAAACCATTACACTTTATACTAGGGGTACTGCCAACTGATCTTGAAGAGAACAGTCAAACATACTTGCTGAGAATCCTCTTTTTAATAGCGAATAAGGTAATCACAGCCTCCTGGCTGAGGCCACACCCTCCAACAATTACACAATGGAGGGAAAGAATCCAAAACGTTTACAACATGGAATATACAACAGCATTATTACAACTGAAAGTAGATGTATTCCTAAATAAATGGTCATCCATTGCCCTACATTTTCATTTGATATGATTGAAATGCAGATTATTATTATATATTTTTTTAAAGATTATTGTTACTGTTATTATTATTGTTGTTATTGTTATTATTATTGTTGTTGTTATTGTTATTGTTGATGATGATAATGGTGATAATGTTGTTGAACATTACCTTATAATTTACCAAATGTAATCTATACTGTATGTATGTGGTATTGCTGAGATAATGATCATACCTCACATATATATTGGTTAAGATGAAAGATATCCATGGACTGTTAACCTTTCTGTGGACTTACCCGCGGCACCTTACTGTACCATCAAAAAGATTTGTTGTGACATACTGTATGACTGCAATTTATAAAAGTAAATGATAATAAAAAGTTTTTAAAAAAAAGAAAAAAAGAAAAGTGTACTGTAGTAGTATTGTTGTAGTTGGCTACACCTCAGCCTATGATTCTCATGGGGCGTTAGATTGTCTCTGATAGAATCCTACGGTTCAGCTCGACATTCAACGACGATTTTCACCTTCTGAGCTAGCAGGCTAACCTGTGAGCTCTCAATTCATTGTTATTGTTGAACCCTAGCTCAACAATAATTCCTCAGGTTATTATTATAACTTGCTAGGTCACATGTGTAGGCTACAGCTAGCACTTGGGACAGTCGGCTAACTAAGTTACTTGTTGTTTCCGGACAGCTGAGAACCTTGGCTAGCTTTGACAAGCTAATATTGAGAAATATTAGCACCCTGTTTGCAGGAGGGTTGGCCACCTTGTGTTTGTAGCCCTAGGACTACTGAGCACTTTCTAGTTTGACATAATTCCTAGCTAGTTACCTCGTATAATGATCTAGAACATGCCAGTTCTCTCTAGTGTGGGACCAGTGCCATATCTAACTATGCGGGTACCAGTTCCCTGTGGTAGCACGATGGTATAGCAATGCTGAGGTGTATTGTACCTGCTTGTTGCATCGTGCGCTGTATCTAAACTAACCCCACAACTAAGTCAACTAATAAACATGGGCTACGCATATCTTAAACATGCCTGTGTGTGTGTGTTTGTGTGTGTGTGTGTGTGTGTGTGTTTGCATACATGTGTTTTTTCGGGGATGCAGAGAAAGTCTTCCAGCTGTTCCAATGAGAACATCCATCCATCCATCCATACATAGACCTATGCATTTAATTCTGGTTTGTTTATAACTAAGAGGAAGACACAGTTATCATCAAAAACCACTAGTTATCATCAAAAATGATGGTCACAGTTTGCTAAAAAAAGTACCTAAAAAGCCTGCAGAGGTCTGCCTAAGTTTGGGGAAAAAAGGATCTGCCCAAGATTTACAGCATACCACCTCATCTGTGAAACATGGTGCAGGGGGTGTTAGGTTTGGGCATGTATAGTTGCCATTAGAACTTGTTAACTTGTCTTAATTGATGATTGTACCTGCTGACGGCAGCAGCAGAATGTATTCTGAAGTGCACAGAAACATCTTGTCTACTTGAGTGCAAGCAAATGCGTCCAAATGCATTGGATGGCGCCACACCATACAATAAAACAATGCCATAGCCAAAACACTGCCATAGCAACGAGTGGAAAGATCTTGATTGGCCAAGTCAATCTTCAGATTAAAATTCAATTGAACATGCATTACATTTCCCTAATGATAAGAATTTAGGCAAAAAGACCTCAAAACAAACAACAAATGAAGATGGCTGCAGTACAGGCCTAGCAGAGCATCACCAAAGAAGATGCTCAGCGTCTGGTAGGGTTAGTGGGTTGCAGACTTCAGGCAGTTATTGTCCACTAAATACTAGTGGATTGTCCACTAAATACTAAACATGACTGCTTCATTTGGACATTTGATAAGTCTGTACCATTACTTTTGGGTACACTGAAATAGGGGGACTATGCATAAAAAGTGAGGTAATTTTTGAATGGTGAAACCAATGTGTACACAAATACCATCAAATAAAAGCTAAAAATCTCTACTTTAACCTTGTAGTAATTGTTTAATTTCAAATCCAAACGTTTGGAGTAAAGAGCCGAAAGAACAAAAAAAAAAATGTTGTCTCATTACTTACACAGGCAGGGGTTTGGGAAAGTGAACAACATTTGACGGTGAATACATACTGTATGTCAAACCCCAGCCTGACCACTCCGTTCTTCCACCTCGGCTGGCCGCCTCTAAGAGGATGCAGTGGTCGCGCTCGTTGGTCACGGCTTTTCACTGTCTTGGCGCCCCGGTGGTGGAACGAGCTTCCCAGTGCGGTCAGGACTGCAGAGTCACTACCTATCTTCTGCCGTAGATAGAAGACCCATCTCTTCAGGCTACATCTGGACTGTCCCTCCTAAAGACCTCTTCACCTTCCACTACCCACCTGTACAGTTCCTCTACTGTAAAGCATTTTTAAAAAGCATTGTGACTGCCAATGGCCCCTGGTCCTAGCATAGTTTTGTTTTTCTTATTGTAGTGGTGTCCGTGTACACAGAGGCAGACGCAGCGGTGTAGTGAGGGAAAGGTCCCGTTTATTCATACAGTCAGTAATCGTTCAATCAGAGTTCGTTGACTTTCCAGCCTCGTCAGAGCGTCTCTCTCTCTCCACTGTCCGCTCTCCTCGCCTTTCTCGCCGTTTCCAGCCTAGCTACCGAAATGGCAGAAGCACACACATCTTAAACATTCGCCGACGAGACTTAATTCGCAGCAGGTGTGCAACAAAAGTCTCGCCGACACAACCCCGGCCACGGTCCTGTAGCTCCCTCTACAGGCCGAACGCTGCATGTCCCCCCACATACCCCCACCGCCCGACACAGGCCGACGACCCGACGGCCGACGACCTACTCCCCCCCCCCTGCACGGGAGAGGAAGTCTGCCACGACCATCTGCGCCCCCGGTCTGTGCACGACGGAAAAGTTGAAGGGCTGCAACGCGAGGTACCACCGGGTGATCCTCGCGTTTACATCCTTCATGCGGTGGAGCCACTGGAGGGGGGCATGGTCGGAGTAGAGGGTGAAGGCGCGACCCAGCAGGTAGTAGCGGAGGGTGCCGACCGCCCACTTGATGGCCAGGCACTCCTTCTCCACGGTGCTGTACCGGCCCTCCCTCTCCGACAGCTTGCGGCTCAGGTACAGCACCGGCCGGTCGGCCCCCTCCACGCGCTGGGTCAGCACTGCTCCCAGCCCTCTATCCGACGCGTCCGTCTGTAGGGAGAAAGGGAGGTTAAAATCAGGCGCATACAGGACCGTTTCTCCACAAAGAGCCCCCTTAAGGGCCTCGAACGACCCCTGGCACTGGCCCGACCATTGGACCGGATCCGGGGCACCCTTCCGGGTGAGGTCCGTCAAGGGACTGGCCAGCTCTGAAAACCCTGGTACGAACTGGCGGTAATATCCCGGGCCCTCACCTCCTTCTTTGTCTTGGGCCGGGGAGAGGCGGCGATGGCCGCAGTCTTTTCAATCTGCGGTCGCACCTCCCCCCGTCACAAGTGGTACCCCAGATACCGGATCTCCCTCCGCCCGATCACGCACTTTTTCGGGTTGGCCGTCAGCCCCGCCTGCCTCAGGGACCGCAGAACAGCAGCCACACTCCGCACATGCTGCGGCCAGGTGTCACTGTGAATGACAATGTCATCTAGGTAGGCCGCAGCATAGGCGGCGTGCGGCCGCAGAATACGGTCCATGAGGCGCTGAAAAGTGGCTGGGGCTCCGAACAACCCGAAAGGGAGCACGGTGAACTGGAATAACCCGAGCGGAGTGGAGAATGCCGTTTTCTCCCGGGACACCGGCGAGAGTGGAATCTGCCAGTATCCCTTCGTGCAATCCAATGTCGTGAAGTACCTGGCCGTACCAAGCCGGTCCAAGAGCTCGTCGACCCGGGGCATCGGATATGCATCGAACTTGGATTATTAACCCGTCTATAATCCACACAGAACCGTATAGCCCCATCTGGCTTGTTGACAAGCACGATGGGGCTACACCAATCACTGCGGGACTCCTCGACCACACCCAGCTCCAGCATAGCTTCCAACTCCGTGCACACAACGTTTCGTTTGTGCACCGGCAACCTATAGGGACGCGTGCGCACCGTTAAACCCGGCTGCGTTTCTATATGGTGGTCGATGAGCGTAGTCCGACCCGGCAGGGGAGAGAACACGTCAGCGAACTTAAGCTGCAAATCTGCAACGTCCGCGGCCTGGCTAGCAGAGAGATGGTTATCAATATCGACCGGAGTGCTAACTTTCGATTTTGGGACTTCCGGACCGAACTCCTCTCTCTCCGGAATTACCGTAGCCAGAGCAACCGTGACCACGTCGTTCAATTTTTTTAGGAGATTGACGTGATACACCTGCAAGCTATCCCCCCGGTCCGAGCGTACAACCTCATAATCCACGTCCCCCATGCGACGTGTGACCACAAACGGCCCTTGCCACTTCGCGAGTAATTTCGTGCTGGAGGTGGGTAACAGTACGAGCACCTTGTCTCCCGGTGTAAACTCTCGTAGGGTAGACCCCCTGTCATACAGGCGTTTCTGACGCTCCTGGGCTTGCAGCAAATGCTCACGTGAGATAGCCCCTAGGGCGTGGAGCTTTGTGCGCAAGTCGAGGACGTACTGGATCTCGCTCTTACTGTCGCTAGACCCTTCCTCCCAATTTTCTTTAAGCAGGTCTAGGACACCCCGGGGCTTACGCCCGTAGAGTAATTCAAACGGGGAAAACCCGGTGGAAGCTTGGGGAACTTCCCGCACCGCAAACAACAGGGGATCTAGCCATTTATGCCAATTCCGACTATCCTCGTGGACAAACTTCCGGATCATTGACTTCAAGGTCCGATTGAACCGCTCACAAAGGCCGTCAGTGGCCGGGTGGTAAACACTGGTTCGAATCGCCTTGATGTTCAACAAGCCATACAGTTCTTTGAGGGTGCGTGACATAAAATTAGTGCCCTGATCGGTGAGAATCTCTTTCGGGATTCCCACGCGGGAGATGACTTGAAACAATGCTTGCGCTACACTCCTGGCAGAGATATTGCGCAGAGGTATTGCCTCGGGGTATCGGGTGGCGTAATCTATCAAGACCAACACAAATCGATAACCCTGTGTGCTCCGGTCAAATGGCCCGATAATATCCATCGCAATGCGGTCGAACGGGTTCTCGACCAATGGTAAGGGCCGCAAGGGGGCCCGTGGAATGGCCGGGGGATTTACTAACTGACATTCCCGACAGGAAGCGCACCACCTACGCACCTCTGCCCGAATCCCCGGCCAATAAAATCGAGCCATTATACGGTGCAGTGTTTTGTCATACCCTAGATGGCCCGCCATGGGGTTGAAATGAGCCGCCTGGAAGACCATTTTGCGGCGGCTGCGGGGAACCAACAACTGGGTTACTTCCTCCTGACTATGTGAGTCACGACTTACTCGATATAACCTGTCGCTGATAATCGCGAAATAGGGGTAGGCGCGCACCGTGTCTGGCCGTATCAAAGTACCATCAATTGCTATCACTTGGTCAAAGGCTGATCTTAGGGTCTCGTCACGAGACTGCTCGAGGGGGAAGTCGCCTAGCAGCGGATAGTTCGGCGGGGAAGTCTCGGGGTGAGGCGCCCCCGCCGGCTCCGGCTCCCCGGCAGTGTCGCGAGGCGCCGCCTCGGCACAGAGCACATTACACGCCACACACCTCCCTAGCTGTCGTGCACGCATGGGAGGAAACCCCTCCCAATCCACGCCTAGAATCAGGGGATGCGTGAGGCGTGGGCTAACCGCCGCCTGTACACTATGGTTTTTCCCCTCAAAATGAATTTCGATAGCGACCACCGGATATTCGTGAATGTCCCCATGCACACACCTCACCCGCACCCTCGATGCCTTCAACAATGCCCCCGGCCGAACCAGGCGCTCCTGGATCATGGACTGCATGCAGCCCGAATCCAAGAATGCCTGGTGCGTATCATGTTGTATCCTTACCGGAATACGATACGCCGCTCCTGGTCCGGGGGGAGGGCCCGGTATGTCGCCGATGCGGACGACCTGTCCCACGTCCATCGCCTGACACTCGGCCTGCACGTGGCCCGGCCGTCCGCACCGCCAACACACCCCCCCTGTCGCTCGAGGTGCTCCCTGTGGGGCCGGGGTCGGTTCTGGATAGGTGCGCCCCTGCCATCTCGACCTTGGGGCGGGCGCCGGCCTCTCTCCTTCCGCTCCCTCGGTTCCTCCTGGGCGTCGGCCCCCCCCCCCTTGCCGCGGGGCCGGGGTTGGTCGTTGTGGCCCCCGCGGTGGGAGGGAGAGATGGTCCTCAGCCAGTCCCACGGCGGTCTTGAGGTTCTGGGGGCGGTGGTACTGGACCTTGGGGGGACCTGGTGCCGCTCCGGTCCCCGGCGCCGGCCCGCCGACCCTGGTGAAGTCCTGGAGGAGGGCGCTGTCCGTGATCCTCGCCGCCGTTAACTCCTCCAGCGTTGCCTGCTGGGTCTGCTGCAGGGCCGTCTGCTGCTCGAGGACAAGCGCTATCCTCGACATCGCCGCTGCTAGCGCCTCTATTCCGCCTTCCCTCTGTGTCCCAGGTTGATCGCCAAATGTAGTGGTGTCCGTGTACACAGAGGCAGACGCAGCGGTGTAGTGAGGGAAAGGTCCCGTTTATTCATACAGTCAGTAATCGTTCAATCAGAGTTCGTTGGCTTTCCAGCCTCGTCAGAGCGTCTCTCTCTCTCCACTGTCCGCTCTCCTCGCCTTTCTCGCCGTTTCCAGCCTAGCTACCGAAATGGCAGAAGCACACACATCTTAAACATTCGCCGACGAGACTTAATTTGCAGCAGGTGTGCAACAAAAGTCTTGCCGACACAACCCCGGCCACGGTCCTGTAGCTCCCTCTACAGGCCGAACGCTGCATGTCCCCCCACACTTATGATGACTGATGTATAGATGATTCACTTACTTGAGACAAATGTACTTGTTGTAAGTTGCTTTGGATAAAAACATCTACTAAATGTCAAAAAGGTAAATGTAAATGTGATGAAAATGGGTGAAGTGTCTAGCCCCAAATTTACAAAAAATGGTTAAGGCATAAACCCAATATTTTCATGTTTTATTAATTTTTCCAGAGAACAGATTGGTGTTGAATTGTGGGATATATGAAGGATTGCCCCTTTTAAAAGGCTACCCATTTTTAATTGGCACTTGAAAGTAGCCAAATATCCCTCTGATAAAAAAAACAACCTAAAAACTTGACATCAAAGATGAGCATGGAAATTAACAGGCCATGTAGCAATTAAGTTTGTTTTATTTTCTAGTGCATGAGGTTATTCGCAGGTTACCTAAATGTTAACCTCGTCCCCAGGCTATTGCTCACAGCGCATATAAGTCTGGAATAACGACGACTCAAACCTGGCCGGAGGGTGGTTACTGATTAAAGTATTTGTTATTATTTGATTTCAGCTAATCACACGGCTGCAAGGTGTAGCTTTTTATCAGAAATGTGTGGAATGTGCTGTGGAAGATGATTGATGCGAGGTAAAGCCCATGGCTATGCCCCGTCCCCATTTTTGACGCTCTTGCTCTTGGCTTAATGAAGGCCAATGAAGTTTAACGCATTGGTCCAACAGACCTTTTGGGCATTTGGGCAGAAGTGTCTGGGAACGAGACTACTTAAATCTTAACATAATATTAACATAATCTTCAGCAGTACATGCTAAGCACAGTGTATCTATGAGAAGATATTCAGCACTTTGCTCGTACAAAAGTCCTACAATTCCGAAGCGAGTATAAACCAAGGCAATAATTAATATTAAATACATTTAACTACATTCATAAAGTTCTTCATAACCAACATCAGGGAGATGTGACCAGAGAGGTGGTGAGTGGATCCTGGCTATAAGGGCACACTCTTGCCAACACACATTCTGGTGTGACATGTGCGATGTCTTATTGATCTATGTTGCTTTGGCTGTCTCCACGTGTGGATCATTGTAATCAGGGGTGGGGCTGGCCTTTTAAACACCTGTGCTTTGTTTCATTCAGGGAAAACAAAGAGATTTTTAACATTTCTTTTAAAGAGACAACACATCAATGGTTTCTTCTTGATGTTGTGTACATGTTTTCATGCCTATGTCACCTTTCAGAGGAAATCAAGGAACCTATCCAGATCTGATGTCGTATTAGATGAGTCAAACCCTGTCAGAACATAGTTTGCTTTTGCTAGATTATTTTCTTTTCTTTTGTCTAGTATTGGTATACATGGTCGAAATTATGCACTCATATTTAGTATTTGGTCGACACTACTTTGTATGCAAACCGTCTGGGACCCATTGACCCCACCAGGTGCTGGGTATTTTTTCTGGTGATATTCTGCCAGGCCAGCCATCTTCAGTTTTTGAGGTCTTTTTGCCCATAATCTTACCATCAGAAAATGAAATGCATGTTCAATAGGATTTAAATCCAAAGATTGACATGGCCAGTCAAGAACTTTCCACTTTTTCGCCCTGAAAATCTCCCTAGCTCCAATGGCAGTATGTTTTGGGTCATTGTCTTACTGTTTGATGAAGCGCCATCCAATGAATTTGGAAGCATTGCTTTTACTCGACCAGACAAGATGTTTCTGTACACTTCAGAATACATTCTGCTGCTGCTGTCAGCAGTAACATCATCAATTATGATAAGTTAGCAAGTTCTAGTGGCAGCTATACATGCCCAAACCATAGCATCCCCTCCACCATGTTTCACAGATGAGATGGTATGCTGTAAACCTTGGGCAGATCCTTTTTTCTCCAAACTTTCCTCTAGCAATCACTCTGATAATATTCATCTTATCTGTCCACAAGACTTTTTTCCACACCTCTGCAGGCTTTTTAGGTACTTCTTAGCAAACTCTAACCTGACTATCCTTTTTAAGGATAACTAGTGGTTTGCATCTTGCAGTAAAGCCTCAGCCATTTGCGATTGCTGAGCTCATCAGTGCTTGATTTTGGCAAGCCTAAGGTTTTGACTATGTTTCAGATTTTTCAGCTTTCACCATTTGTCAATTGCTTTGCTATTGTAATGTATCTCACACCTTGTCCTTTGTTGGGAATGATATTTAAGGAGAGGGACAGCGAGATATTCTTTGAGTTTTGGGTTAGGCCCATCACGGGCATCATTCTCCCGCGTTGGGGAAAAATAAAAAAGTTTTTATTTCAAATCCAAAAAGAATAAAAAATGCTTCACTGTCCCATTACTTACGCACGGTACTGTATAACGTTTTGTGGAAAGGGTTCTACATGGAACCCAAAAGGTTTCTTCAAAGGGACAGTGGAAGAAGAACCCTTTTTGGTTCTAGGTAGCACTTTTTTTCTAAGAGTGCAGGATCTGTGATGGGTCTGTCTGTCTCTATCCACGGTATATTTGCTTGAATGCCACAGCCTATTTAAGTATTGTTGCTGACCATGTGCATCCCTTCATGGCCACAATTGACCCATCTTCTAATGGCTACTGCCAGCATGATAATGCACCATGTCACAAAGCAAAAGTCATCTTAAACTGGTTTCATGAACATGACAATGAGTTCAGTGTTCTTCAGTGGCCTTCCCAGGATCTGAATACAATAGAACACCTTTGGGATGTGGTAGAACAGGAGATTCACATCTTGAAAGTGAACCTGAAAAATCAGCAGGAATTGAGTAATGCAATCATGTCATCATGGACTAGAATCTCAAAGGAATGTTTCCAACATCTTGTGGAATCAATGCCATGAAGAATTTAGGCTGTTTTGAGAGCAAAGGGAGGCCCTACCCAGTATTAGTATAGTGTTCCTCATAAAGTGCTCTGTGAGTGTATATCTAACTATCTTTGTTTTTGCTGGTCTGTAGGATCTATGATGGCCGTCAGCCCATCCTGTGTATCATGGACACAGCCATGATCAAAACCATCCTCATCAAGGAATGCTACTCCCTTTTCACTAACAGGAGGGTAATACGCTAAATTGAAGTTGTTGTATGGGAAAAAAAACATAAGGGCTCCTTAAATAGATAATATCATTGTTATTATAGCATTATTAATATTAGGTTAATCTTGCAGTATATAATAATTATTATTTTTCTAGAATTTCTATCTCAACAGGCCTCTGTATGACGCCGTGTTTATCGCTGAGGATGATGCATGGAGACGGATCCGCAGTGTCCTGTCTCCCTCCTTCACCAGTGGGCGGATCAAAGAGGTACAGTCCCATCTCTCCTCTCCTTCTTTCATTCATTCCTTTATACAACACAAATAAATGAAAGACTAACAACTCTGACGCGTGTGTGTGTGTGTGTGTGTGTGTGTGTGTGTGTGTGTGTGTGTGTGTGTGTGTGTGTGTGTGTGTGTGTGTATGTGTGTGTGTGTGTGTGTGTGTGTGTGTGTGTGTGTGTGTGTGTGTGTGTGTGTGTGAGAGAGTGTGTGTGTGATTTGTACTATGTGTATAGTGTGTATTCATTGTTGTTTGTTGTTGTGTGAAGCAGCAACTTTAATTAATTAATCCAAGACAAATTTTCATCCGGGACAATAAAGTATATTTGATCTTATCTTCGATAAGTTCAATGGTCAGATGACAGAGTATAGAATAATAGTTCATCTTTGGAGTCACTTATTCCTTGACTATATACATAATGTATCCTGTATGAATGTATATTCTCAGGCTATATAAACATTTAAATAATTCCTGTTTCAAACATGATATTAACCCATGTTTTGCACATATTAATCCATGTATCAATCATGATATTTTTCCATGTATCCTTCCCAACTCAGATGTTCGGGATCATGAAGCAGCACTCTGGTAATTTGGTCAGCAATCTGAAGAAGACGACCGATAACGATGAGCCCATTGAACTAAAAGAGTGAGTATTTATCTCCGAGACGATAAGGTGAATTTGTCATTTCAGTGAACTCCCCCTTTAATTTTGTGGTTGTGGTTCTGGTGGTCAGAGATTGTGTGGTTGTGTTCCAGGTTCTTTGGACCATACAGTATGGATGTGGTCGTCAGCACTTCATTCAGTGTTGACATCGACTCCCTCCACAACCCCTCCTACCCCTTTGTGACCAACATCAAGAAAATGCTCAAGTTTCAAATCTTCAGCCCACTGTTCCTCACAGTCGGTACAACTGCCCCCATATAGCTTTCAGTCATTTTGTGCTTAATAAATGAAGCTATTGATTTCATTGATTAGACTGACATAAACCCCACTGCCAATGGTTTGCGCTCTACTCATTTGACAAACACATGGGCCCTGTCCAGAACCAACCTCTAGTTCCTAAATGCTGGACACTTGGAGATCTGAGTGGATTGGATACAGAAGTGTCTAGGGATAGAGCCTAGGAGTTCTTTCTGGACAGGGCTGTGCATTGAATAGGATTGGAGTCACGTATCATGGTATTTCCTGTTCCTGTTTGTAACTGTGGCATTTCCTGTCCGTCCAGCATTCTTCCCCTTCATGGGTCCTGTTATGGCAAACATGGAGGTATCCCTATTCCCTGCCTCAGTCACAGATTTCTTCTACGCTGTCTTTCAGAAGATCAAGTCCAATCGCGTGGCTAGCACCAGGAAGGTATGTAAATATAACTGATCAAATATACGATCTTCAGCCAGTATTGTGTAATACAATTGTAGAGATTTGGTAGCATCTGGTAGTTCTCATGTGATTTTGATCTGACGTAAGCCTGCTTCCAGAGTCGGGTAGATTTCCTGCAGCTGATGATAGACTCGCAGAAAGACAGCAACTCAAAGGGAGAGGAGCAGAGTAAAGGTGCCTGCCTTAAACACACACACACACACACACACACACACACACACACACACACACACACACACACACACACACACACACACACACACACACACACACACTGTATACTAGCATCTAACACACACACATACAGTACCTGCCTCAAACACCTATACCTACAAACACACCTACCACCCCATTTCTCCCATCATCATAGGATTGAGTGACCATGAGATCTTGTCCCAGGCAATGATGTTCATCTTTGCTGGCTATGAGACCACCAGTAGCTCTCTGTCCTTCCTGGCCTACAATCTGGTAACCAACCCTCACATCATGACCAAGCTGCAGGAGGAGATAGACACTGTGTTTCCCAACAAGGTAACCGCTCTGCAGACTCCTATATAGTACTATTCATGTGGAACAGGTGATAGTGACAGTGACAGTGTGATAGTGACATGATAGTGACAGTGTTTTAGAGGGTACTGATGAGTGTGTAACTGCTGTGCACTGCAGACTCCTACAGATGGTTAGATAGGTGACAGTATTTTGCAGTGTGCTAATGTGTCTGTAGCATCCCTGTGCAGACTTCTGCCCAGTATTATTCATTTGAAACAGGAAGTAGATAGGTGTTGTTGGAATCTTCAGAATACTTAAAAGGCCAGTACCTGAGGACCTGAGGGATCTACAGGGTATATACCTTAAAAGCATGTCTGACATGCAGTGGTGTGCATGACCATAGAGTGATTTCTAAACTAATACAATTATCTTAAAATAAATTATAAAACTAACAGGTAATCAGTGCAGAGACTTGTGTGATATGTGCTCTCCATCTGACTCGTGCTGCTGCATTTTGTATCATTTGCCAAGAGCTTTCTTTGGTCGACCAGACAGGAGAGTGTTACAGTAATCAAGGCTGCTAGTAATACAAGCATGCATTCGTCTCTCAGTGTCAGCCTGGGAGAGGAAAGGTTGCACCTTTACAGCTGTGTTCTGTAAAGGTCCATGTAATATTCAAGCTTTATAAAAGCTTCCTAACGGTTGTAATGACTATCTTTAATCGGTAGCGATCAGGGAACAAGATCCCTTATAATAAATCCCTTATGAATAAATATTTCATTTACGAACGCTGTTTTGGTTCGGAAAACACGCTTTTTAAAATGCAGTGTCCTACCTGACATTCGGTTTGCATATAAACATGTTGTGAGTGCCAGGGGTGTTCTAGGGGAGTAGACTGACTTTTCTCTGGTGGCTGCCTCTCCCAATCGTGTGTGCATGCAGAAACACAACAGCTAATGTCCAACACTGCAAGTTCATTTCGGGGGGATATATTATTATTAGGGAGGATGTTGTTGTTTGGACAACTTCAGACAGAATTTCTCCACGATGGCAGATTTCTGGCAAACTTACTTACTCTTCTTTAAGTGATACAAATGTGTTTTAGTCACATTCTTGATATGGGTTTCAAAATTAAGATCTGAGTCAATGGTAACACCTTGTTTTTTTGCCTGGTGCTTAGTGTTACTGTAAGTAGTGTCTTTAAGTGTGCAGACAGTTTGACCAGGACAAGGACAAAGAGCATTTTGGCATCAGCATTAATTAATTAATTCTAAGGTCATTAAGAACCTAGTTAATAACTTAACAACATAGTGCTATCTCAGTGCTATGATCGGCACAAAAGCCAGATTGGAACATGTCAAAGGTACAGTTGGGAAGAAGGAGATTATTTAACAGTTTGAACACCTTTTTTTCAAGAATTATTATTTTTTTGCTTAAAAAGGGAAGGTTGGAGATTGGCCTAAAATCGCTAAGGACTGAAGTGTCTAAGTTACTTTTCTTCAGGAGGGGTTTCACCATGGTAGTTTTAGGTGCAGATGAACAGACCCCCACTTTGCTGAGCATTTCTGTATGACCACTGCAAAAGAGTTCATAGTGCTTCCATGTGGTGGAAGGTGGGGTAACAAGTCATCAAA
Organism: Argentina silus; assembly: GCF_951799395.1. Taxonomy (NCBI): domain Eukaryota; kingdom Metazoa; phylum Chordata; class Actinopteri; order Argentiniformes; family Argentinidae; genus Argentina; species Argentina silus. Next base: position 294,269 of record NC_139674.1, on the reverse strand, counting down.
CACATCTTCAGGTCTTGCCTGAGTGATCCTCCTCACCTAATATTGGTTCTCTTATCTCAGAAGTATGTTGCAAATTCCTCACATTTGTAGGTGGAGAGCAGATCACCAGGTGTCTTGTGGGCGGGATTTATAAGGCTGTCAATCGTTGAAAAGAGCACTGTTTGAGTTGTTATGATTCATTATCAATTTTGAGAAATGATCCCGTCTTGGCGTTTTTTTATTGCCTTATTAAAAGCAGAAAGATGCTCTCGAAGAATATCAAGGTGGACCTGCAGTTTTTGTCAGCTGAGACTTTCTGCAAATTCTTTTAAATTTGGCCACAGCCTTTTTCAGTTTGACTGGTGCTACAGAGTCGATAGTTGCCCTTAGTTTGGTGTTGAAGCTGGTTACTAAATCATTATCACAAGAGGAAGCTGTTGATGGTGTACTATTCATATTCATATTCATCATGAAATTCTCATCTGCTCAGCGACATGGCTAGATAAATAATAGAGTGAAAATATATTTTTTCCCCACTTCTAATAGACTGACATGCATTCATGTTTAGCCAGGTTTCAGATAAAAACATTACAGTGCAGCTTTCGCTCTGAGATAAGATCAATAAAGGTTTTGCCAGATAGGGACCTAATATTCAAAAGCACCATGGTAATGTTCTCTGGGCTGTTCGGTGCTGCCCGGCCACAGTTAATGGAATGGATACCAAGTTATTCACATTTGAACCACCTGACAGTTTTCTTGTAGTCTGTCGACTGTGATAGGAAATAATAGACTATAGCACATTCAGTATTCCAAGCAGTCAATCCACTAAAAGCAGCGCAGTTTAGTGGCATTTTGACTTCTGATTGATCCTTGTGTACATCTATCATTGGTGTCATGAAATTAGGCTATGCAGATTAGAATAAGTACAGTACTGTGTTCATTTCCCAAAAAAAGAACACAAAAAACTAACAGCTCTTCAGATTTGCGACGAAAAAGAGTTAGTTCTGGGCTACGGCTACGTGAACGACCAATCACTAGTGCTCATGTGAGTGTAATATCCCTGTGCAGGCTCCTCTCCAGTACGAGGCTCTGACGCAGACTATCTAGACAGCGTGATCAACGAGTCTCTCAGGTTGTACCCCATCGACTTGAAAGAGTCGCCAAGAAATCTGTTGAGATCAGCGGCATCACCATCCCCAAGGGTATGGTTGTCATGATACCCATCTGGACCTTGCACCGTGACCCCGATGTGTGGGAAGACCCAGAGGAGTTCAAACCAGAGAGGTAATGGGCCACATCTTAACCACAACCACAATATCAATCACAACAGCAACGATAAGAGCAGTGTTCCACAAACAACCATAAAACAAACCTAAATGCGACGACCAAACACAAACAGGTTTCTTCAACCATTTATAACCATCATATTACTGTGATTTAATTGATATGTTCTTTAACCCCTCCTCCTCTGAACTCTCCGTGTGTAGGTTCAGTAAGGAGAACAAGGAGAGCATCGACCCATACACCTACATGCCGTTCGGGTTGGGCCCACGGAACTGTATCGGGATGCGATTCGCTCTGGTATTGTTGAAACTGGCGATGGTGGAGATTCTACAGAGGTTCAACTTCACCGTCTGCAAAGAGACAGAGGTGAGACAAAATAATGATACAATGATTGTAAATATAATTTTGTACCTATGACTTTGTTGCGTTTCTATATGTAGCAGAGGTGATTTTGGAATCACACTCGCGTGATGTGGTAGCCCTGCCTGAGACATGTAAACTGAAGTGTCGCCCTCAGACCTTGAGGATGTCCTCTTGGCTTAATAGTAGCGTTTGTGTCTTCCACATGGGAGACCCGGGTTTGAACCCCCATACTACAATTCTGTACTTGCGTACTGCATGAGTATGTACTCCCCATTTAATTTCCCAGATTGCATTTTTCAGTACTAGGCGCCAATCATCCTCAGTATAGGCTACCTACTAAATGATGGAAGTGTGAGATTTAAAAAAAAGCTATTTGTATTTCTGCAAAACTCCCTCGAGACTTCATAGGGCCATTTTAATGTATGTCGACCCAAGAGAGGTTGTCCAGGAGTTTGAGTTTATTTGAATTTATAGTGCAATGCTACCCGAACGTAACAGTGACACTGTATTAGGTAACATTCATAGTGTAACGCTGACATCTGTTTTACTCGTTCCTTCATACTTTAACTGTGTGTCAACTCTCACCAGATCCCCATTGAGATGGACCTACAGAACACTCTGATGCCCATACGGCCCATCAAACTCAAGCTGCTGTCCCGCTGCCAGGAGTCCAACGACAACCAGCTCAAAGCAGACAGCCAGTGATGAGGACCTGCCCTGCTGCAGGTCTCTCAGTTATTATGTTACACATAGATCTAGGATCAGCCCCAACACTGGCTACTTTCAAAAATGGGCTTAAAAAAAAAAAAGGGCTTCGCTTTTGCCTTAAATTGAAACTAAATTGGCGCTAATAATTGCACTGTGACCCTAAAATGCACTGTGACTTTTATTCTTTTTTTATGTCTTTTATGCGTTTTTATTCTAATTTTTCTTTCATGCTCTTTCCTTTTTATCTATTTTACGTAAAGCACTTTGAATTGCCTCTGTGTATGAAATGTGCTATATAAATAAACTTGCCTTGCCTTGCCTTGCCTCGCCTCGCCTCTGGGCTCTGCTGCTACTGTATGCTGCTCTCTTTGTATCTGTCTATTAGTGGAGGTCCAGGACTCGTTGTACAGAGACAGTTGTTGTCTGTCGTCTGCAGTGCAGGGATTTGCATGTGACTTGTGTATGTTTTGTACTCGTCTGGTAGTGGGTCTCTATCATCACGCTAAAAACTTGTGTATAATCACAAACTAAATCATAACATGAGAATGAACAACATGCCATCAAAACATGACAATAAATAGGTGTTAGATTAGATTCAACTTTATTGTCATTGTGCAGAGTACAAGTACAGAGACAACGAAATGCAGTTAGCGTCTAACCAGAAGTGCAAAAAAGCAGAAAAGTGCAATGTGAACAATATATACAGGTAGAGCAGTATAAGCAATATATGAGCAGTATAAGTAGTGCAGTATAAGCAGTATATGAGCAGTATAAGCAGTATATGAGCAGTATAAGTAGTGCAGTATAAGCAATATATGTATTAACAGTAACATTATAAGCAGAATAAATATAGAATGCAGTATGAACAGTATAAGCAGTATATGAGCTGTATAAGTAGTGCAGTTACCAATGTATTGGGTCTATCTATGGGTATCGTAGTGCAGCAGTAGTCAAAATGTACCTGCATTTTATCGGTTGAAGTGCCATCTCATCTGTCATAAGATTTGACTTGTAAAACTGAAAAGTAGGATACAACTAATAGCCTAAATGTATAAACACAGACCACAACCAAAAAACAACATGGGAAAATCGTTTACGCATCCTCTGCAGCAGGAACAGTGCAGAGAAAAAGTATGTACAGTAAACCCCATAACTGAATACACTTCATACGCTTCAGCGCGACACAGAACGCTACATTGAGGTGGCCTATACTGCAACAAAGTAAAAAAAATGAGACAGACACGTGTCTTCAATAACTTGCATGTTTTATCAAAATACAAGCATTCGGCACATTGTTAACTTGTAGGAAAGTTTAATCAGGTTTTATCAATTGTATTTCTTTAAATGTGAAATAAATATCATCAGTGCAGAGGCTATAACACACTACAAAAGTCACATTAAATCACGGAAAGTAGGCTAGGCTAATTAACGGAACTATATGAATATACAGCCCGAGCCCAGTCCAGGGTTCTGAAAGCGACAAGTAACAAGTGTGCCCATCAACGGTCTAGATATTAGGCCTATACAGTGGGGGAAATAATTATTTGATGGTACTTTATGGTATGATTATGGTACTTTTATTTTAACAAATAGAGACAGAATATCAACAAAGAAGTCCAGAAAAAACACATTATATAAAGTTATAAATTGATTTGAATTTGATCCCCTACAAACCAGCAAGAATTCTGGCTCATACAGACCGGTTATATGCCCATGAGGCACACAGATTACTCCTGTCACTTTAAGAAAGTACTCCTAATCTCTGCTTGTTATGGGTATAAAAGACACCTGTCAATAGAATCAATCTCTTCCATTCCAACCTCTCCACCACCATGGGCAAGACCAAAGAACATTCAAAGGACATCAGGGTAAGAGTTGTAGACCTGCACAAGGCTGGAATGGGCTACAAGACCATCAGCAAAAAGCTTGGTGAGAAGGAGACAACTGTTGGTGCAATTATTAGAAAATGGAAGAAATACAAAATAACCATCAATCGCCCTCGGCCTGGAGCTCCATGCAAGATCTCGCCTCGTGGGGTAAGGATGATCATGAGAAGGGTGAGGATCAGCCCAGAACTACGCGGGAGGAGCTTGGTAATGATCTCAAGGCAGCTGGGACCACAGTCACCAAGAAAACCATTGGTAACACACTACACCGTAACGGATTGAAATCCTGCAGTGCCCGCAAGGTCCCCCTGCTCAAGAAGGCACATGTGAAGCAGTGGACCCATCTGAAGTTTGCCAAGGAACACTTAAATGATTCAGAGAAGGCTTGGGAGAAGGTGATGTGGTCAGATGAGACCAAAATTGAACTCTTTGGCATAAATTCGACTCTTCGTGTTTGGAGGGAGAGAAATGCTGAATGCTACAATCCCAAGAACACCATCCCCACTGTCAAACACAGAAGTGGAAACATTATGCTTTGGGGTTGTTTCTCTGCTAAGGGTACAGGACGACTTCACTGCATTGAGGGGCCAATGGACGGGGCCATGTACCGTAAGATCTTGGACAAGAACCTCCTTCCCTCAGCCAGAGCACTGAGGATGGGTCGTGGATGGGTCTTCCAGCATGACAATGACCCAAAACATACGGCCAAGACAACAAAGGAATGGCTCAAGAAGAAGCACACTAAGGTCATGGAGTGGCCTAGCTAGTCTCCAGACCTTAATCCTATAGAAAATTTGCGGAGGGAGCTGAAGCTTCGAGTTGCCAAGCAAAAGCCTTGAAACCTTCAGGATTTGGAGAGGATCTGTAAAGAGGAGTGGACCAAAATCCCTCCTGAGATGTGTGCAAAACTGGTGACCAACTACAAGAAACGTCTGACTTCTGTGCTTGCCAACAAGGGTTTCTCCACCAAGTACTAAGTCATGTTTTGCTTGGGGATCAAATACTAATTTCCTTCGATCAAATGCAAATTAATTTATAACTTTATATAATATGTTTTTCTGGACTTTTTTTTTTGATATTCTGTGTCTATTTGTTAAAATAAAAGTACCATAAAAATTATAGACCGCTCATTTCTTTGTAATCGGGCAAACTAACAAAATCAGCAGGGGATCAAATAATTATTTCCCCCACTGTACGTAACATTTGGAGATGTGTTAACACGATCAAAGAGAATACGCGGTAGAGGTCCACTGTTTGATGCGAAAAAATACAACGTTCCCAGATGAATAAAAACGAAATAAAAATGAAATATCCCATTGTTCCTAACAAAACAAAGAACCCAAAACCATTTCAATGGAAACATCGGACTTTACCTTGGAACGTAGCGGACACATGAGCGCGGCTTTGGAATTATTCAAAACAGCGCCCGCTCTAACACGATCAAAGAGAATACGCGGGAGAGGTCCACTGTTTGAGGCGAAAAAAGACAGGGTTCCTAGAGGAAAAATGAATAAAAATGAGTTCCTCACAAAACAAGGAACCCAAAACCATTTCAATGGAAACGATCGGACTTTACCTTGGAACGTAGACTGTTTGTGGAACGTAAAGTAGTGTACCTACTGAACTCAACACTGCACCTACGTGACAACCTACCAACCCCTGCAACCCCTGCACCCCCCCCCCCGGACAATTGCACTATTACTCCCCTCCCCTGCTCTTACTCAATACCACTGCTCTTCTGTACATATGTCCATACTGTTCATATTTTCTTAATACTACTGTTAGTACACTGCACATATCTGTACATACTGTGCATACCTGTTTATACTGTTCATATGGCATTCCATATTTATATTTATATATTTATCTACCTTATGTTACTGTTAATACATATATACTGCATTACCTATACAGCTCATATGCTGCTACACTGTTCATACTGTAACTTATTTATTCTGCTTATAATGCTACTGCTTACTCATATACTGCTTACACTGCACTACTTATGTTATACTGCACTACTTACTGCTCATATATTGCACTACCTGTATATACTGTTCATTGCACTTTCTGCTATTTTGCACTTCTGGTTAGACGCTAACTGCATTTCGTTGTCTCTGTACTTGTACTCTGCACAATGACAATAAAGTTGAATCTAATCTAAAAAAAATGTTTTCGCTGACTGGCGGCACAAGGGTGTGGGTTGGGTGGAGCTCCGCTGTTTGAGGCGAAAAATGACAAGGTTCCCAGAGGAATAAAAAAAAAAATGCCTTTATGCACCTGACACCATAAACAAAGTACCTTCTGGAAAAATAAACTTCTTCTAATCCAAGCCAGCTCTGTGATATTCTAGAAGGTCAGAGTTTAGCAGTTAGCACAGTAACATTGTTGCGAAGAGGTCAGATGAAGATAAGATATCTTTGAACATTTTTTTATAAATATGATCAGACTTTATTCTGATAAAATAGTTGTTTTTTTGTTCAACAGTACCACTTTGTCTGTTTTTCCATTTTCTTGAAGCATCTGCACTCGATTTCCAGCCAGCATCATAGTCATGACAGTGAAAGTGTCCAAACAGGTGACCTGAAAAAATATCAAAAGGGGGATGAGGAGAAGAAAGCGGATCTCCACACTGATGAAACATGGGCAGATGAAGAAGATACTAGCGAAAGAAAACAAAAACATGGAGAGGAAAAACTGTCTGTGGAGTATAAGGCAGCTATTAAAGAGAATGACAACATTTGGATGAACTTTCGTTCATCTTGGTCTAATAATGGAAATAGTCTAGTCGTGGTGTGGGCCAGGAGTGACTGCAACCTATAATAAGTCTTCTTTACTTTGCTACAGCCATCGCTGGCTGACATTGTCATTCACTGCCATCAACGGAAATCAATGTTTCCCACATTATATTTCATGCCAACGTCAATCAAAAGTAACCTCAGATTGTTATGGAAATCTTTCAGTGAACAACAACAAACGATGTTTGGTCTCAGTTGAGAGTTTTAATGCATATAGAAAGTATTATACAACGTTGGTCAGCTGGATCAGCATTCCTTCACCAACAGTGTGGATTCAGATACTGATGCTGTGGCTGAGGAGAAGACCATCCTTAACTCCAATGCTCATACGTCATAGGTCTAGGGGTAAACATATCTTGCACCTGTTTGCTGACCAAGAAGCTGGGAAAGAAGCGTAGGCGTTGTGAGCCACTATCTCAAACCTCAGCCTGCAGTTAGGAGTGTTCCAAGGTCACATAACATCTTTGATACAAGAGAAGGAGCAGTCGGTTTTGGTTCTTCCTCAGTCACATAATTAAAAATAACAAAGTACATTGGGTCACAGAAAGGTCAATACATTTAATATAAAACTAAAACAAAATAGTACAAATATTTTTTGCCATTACAAAACCAAGTACTGTAACAAAGTGATGAAGGCTTATCAAAGGTTACAGATGCATAGTCTTGAACCAAAATAAGAAAAACATACAATAATGATTGCTTTAATAATGATAATTATGGCTTTAAAAGACCCAGAAAACAACCAAAATATTGTATGATGAAAAGTAAGAGATTCCCCAGACTGATGAAGAATAATGGACAGATGCCAAAAATAGAAATGAGACATTTTGTTTAATATACTGTGAAGGGGAGGATCAGGTGAAAGTAATAACGGGAGTGGAGAAAACAAGGGAACAAAGCTTTAGTCACAGTGAAAAGGTAATTAGTGAACAGGAGAGAAGTGCCATCAAACTTACTTGAGATTTTTTGATCATTTTTAGTTACAATTCTAGTGTTTCTTTTTTGTTCATCTGGTTCACTTTCTTACCTCTGTATCTATCTACAGTTTTCCCATCTTTTCCAAGGGTAAACAGACCCGAGTTCAATACCCAACAGCCACACTTGGCAGAGTAGACAGCGAACACAATGCAAAGGTGGGCTAACGGAAAACTGTTTTGATAGATTCAACAGTTTAGATTGTAGATTCATTGATAGGTTGGTTGATTGATTTACATTGAGCAGGACCTCTCCCTTTATGTTCCTTCCTCAGATGTCTATCCACAGCTGGGCAATGGTAATTTGCTGAAATGAACTGTGTATTAACAGTCAGGAGAATTCAAAAGGTAAAAAACCAAGTCACCAGTGTGGCTGCGGGGCTGAAGCCAGATTTATTTTGAATGGCCAAACCTGAATAAAGTATTCATTCAGTAAGACGAGTTATGGTTTAGAATGTTTGTAGAGCACACACATACACTCACCGGCCACTTTATTAGGTACACCTTGCTAGTACCGGGTTGGACCCCCTTTTGCCTTCAGAACTGCCTTCATTCTTTGTGGCATAGATTCACCAAGGTGCTGGAAAACATTCCTCAGAGACTTTGGTCCATATTGACATGATGGCATCACGCAGTTGCTGCAGATTTGTAGGCTGCATCTCCATGATGTGAATCCCCCGTTCCACCACATCCTGCTGGAAGTAGCCATCAGAAGATGGGTACACTGTGGTCATAAAGGGATGGACATGGTCAGCAGCAATACTCAGGTAGGCTGTGGCGACAAAGAAACAAACATCTGTTAATACTTATAGACACCTGCTCTGTCCTCATACATAGCTGAACACCTCTAAACACCTCCCAAGAGTCTGGAGACAGAATGTCAGTCTGACTTCAGGTTTATTGATTTAGAAAGAGTGAAACTGAGAAAGAGAAACAATAATCAATGATATGGTTTCACATCCACACATTGCCTTGCCATACATCACAGAGATGACCTAACAAAGAAATAGCGACATATAGCTACAGATGTTGTATGATGCAACAATACACAGGTAAAGATCATTTTATGCCACGTCCTACACATTTGGGGTAGTCAATAGTCCTAGGAGAAGCACACCTGTTAACCATCTCAATTGCATCTCTCCTTTCAGTCATAGGGTGAGGGTTAGGGTAGGAGTTTCTCATAGAAGTCTGTCTGTGTATGGTAATGCTGATCTGCACTGTGACTGCAGCCTTTTAGGAAGTGAATAGGTTGGTTTCACATACACTAAAATATGTGTACTTCAAGTAATCTTGTCTGTCTACAAGAGGGCAGCATATCATCATTTCAGATCTGCGATCAATGAAGGGGCCCAACAGTTTAAATAAATCATATTAATATCTATTGTTAAAGTTGAAGGGTTCTCCCTCGACAGACTCTCTCTCAATGTGAAGAATTACTTTGATGTATTTGAAAATAATCTTCTACATGCAGATGCATCATTTACTACTATGTAGTAGTTGTCATTCACTCATGGCCTGTCTGAAGGTGTTGAGCAGGACAGGTCTCAGCACTCATCCACTCAAGGTCTCTGATCCAGCACTCCTGTCTTCCTTTCTTTCTCACTATCTTTAGGATCGATCCCCATTAGCTGCCGCCATTAACAACCACATATACACTCACTGGGCTCTTCATTAGGAACACTATATTAATACTGGGTAGGGCCTCCCTTTGCTCTTAAAACAGCCTCAATTCTTCGTGGCATTGATTCCACAAGATGTTTGAAACATTCCTTTGAGATTCTGGTCCATGATGACATGATTGCATCACGCAATACCTATAGATTTTTCAGGTGCACTTTCAAGCTGTGAATCTCCCGTTCTACCACTTCCCAAAGGTGTTCTATTGGATTCAGATCCAGTGACTGGGAAGGCCACTGAAGAAAACTGAAGCACTTACACATGGCCACATTATTATGGGGGTTATACGTCCTGTCATCTATAATTGTCTTATCATTATTCTTATTACTAATTTATTACATGGCCCCAGCATTTTCTTTTTATCTTGTAATTGTTATTATCTATTTATATAGGCAGGCCTGCTATGATTTTAAAATCAACACCTTACTTTGCACTTTCGCCCACGTAGCACTTCTTCTCCTAAAGCATTCACACCCTGATGGTTCAATAGCGCTCCAACAAATTCTTCTTGACTTCCCTCTAGTGTCCATTTTTTGGCAGCAGCACACACAGTCCACCCTTTTCCAAAACATTGGTGAAATGGTAGAAGCAGGCCCCAGGGTAACTGTCAATTTATATGTTGGGGTTGGTGAAAGAAGGAATTTTGTTCAGGTTACAATCCCCCAATATCAGTGTCGGTTTGTGGCCTTCAAAATTCCAATCTGTCACCTTATGTTGTAGTCTGGCTTTGTGTTACCAGGGAGTTTTCGATTTTTCCTTCACACTGGCGTCACCTGTTGATGAAAGGAGGAAAGGTGAGATGACATCATCAGCGTGTATGGAGATGTGACTGTGTAGCTGAAGGGTGCACATGGTTGTTAAAGGGATAGAGATGGCTGCTACAGAGGCCCGAGGTTGACGCCTCGCAGGACGGCAACAGGAAGGACTGCAGGGGGAAGATAAAGACATCAGGAGATTTACGAGAATATGTGTTATGTATTATAATATATTAAGATAATACATCATAATTATCATTATTATAGAATTATAATTATATAATATAATTCCAGGAGATTGTCCCTCTCCTTCTCCTGACTGCACACACACAATCTCTATTTTCATCCTGAGAATGAGTGTGTTCGAGTCAAATTTCTAAGAATGTGTCTTCGATGGAGTGATACTGTCCGTCCACTAGAGGGCAGTCCAATGCAACTCATCTCATCTCATAGGGTCATTCAGATCAACACTCCATTCAAAAGCAAGTGGAGGAAATCAAATAAGCATTACACTATGTATGTGTGGGGGGACATGCAGCGTTCGGCCTGTAGAGGGAGCTACAGGACCGTGGCCAGGGTTGTGTCGGCGAGGCTCCGTTGCACACCTGTTGCAAATGAAGCCTCGTTGACTAGATGCTTAAGATGTGTGTGCCTCTGCTTTTTCAGGAGGTGGGCTGGGAACGAAGGAGCAGGTTCCGAGAGAGAGAGACGACTGGAAAGTCGCTGAACTTTGAAACGGGCTGAAAAGCCAAATTGACCACTGTGCTAATAAACGGGAGCTACATTCCCTCACTACCATACTGCGTCTGCCTCCGTACGAACAAACATTATTACAGTATGTATATGTATTTCTATCATATCTTGCTACAGTGAAAATACTAGGTTTGTAGGTTCGTTTCGTTTGTTTAATCTGGTCCGGGTCCTTATCGTGTAAAAACATTACTCTTCATACTTTTAGACAATATTAAACAATAACAACGTGAGCCCATGGTACTTCTGCACATCTGTATCTGGTGGAAGACCTTGTTGACGAAGATGATGTTGTCCCGCCAGTTGGACAGCGTGCTGCTGTTGGAATGGCTCTTCTCTGTCTCGGCAGGCCTGTTGGGCTCCCCCTCCTCCCCAGTCCTTCTCCTTCCTGAGAATTGCACATAACTTGATTTCTAGATTGGAGTGTTACAATTTCTATTGTGGCTTCTTTTAACAACATAACGAAATAACAAAAACGCTGGAGCGGGGTTAATAACACACAATCCAAGATAGAGAAAAAAGCGGAGATCAAAAGTTAGAATTCAAACCAAAATAGCATTTATTATGCATTAACGTTCAACAAAAATATTCTCTGTGGCTCTTCAATGCCATAAACAAAATATATTGATCCCGAATTGTTTCTTTCAATTTGTGACAATAACTTTTGTTAGTTTGCAGTAGCTTGTGGTGATTGTTTGTGGTCAAAAAGCTGTTCCACTTCCCCGTCTAACTCGGATTCTCTCCAAAAACAGGTGCCGCGGCTTTCCACCAATTAAATAGACACCTCCCATAGCGGACCCAGAATCGAAGAAAAAAAAGAAAAAAAAGAATTCACAGGTTCTTGACAGAACAAAAGCATAGATGTAGAGTAGTAGACCGTACATGAAGAGTTTGACTGTAAGACATGGTTATGGTACAGTATAGCACCGTGCTTTGTTAGTCTACTGGGGTAAGCCAGGGCAGTGAACTCACAGGTCCTCAGGGCCTCCTCTGCGTCAGGTTCCTGGTGGTTGACGGCGATGCCCTGGTGTGACCTCTCCTGGAAGAAGGGTAGTCTGTCTACCAGCTCGCCCTCTAGGAAGGCTCCTTCTTCCACCTCCTCCTCCTCCTTTTCCTCCACCACCACCTCCTTCAAATCTTCCTCCTCTCCCCTATCTGGCAATGGCAACTCTTCCTCCTCCTCTGATTTTGGAATGGATTGGACCCTGTGGGCGGGGCTTGCAGACCCAGAGAGGAAGTGACTTCTTTTTCTAAGGGACACAAAGTTGTTGGTGGAATCTATGTTCTTTCAGAAGTCAGAATTAAAGCTCATACCTTCAGAGAGGCGTTCACAACTTTAAAACATTGTAAAATGTAAAAATCTGTGTACAGTACAATGAATTAATTCAAATGCAGTATTTTCTCTCTGCGCTAAAACACATTTCATTCATGTCAACGTACCGATTGTCTTGTCTTTGTTGACCTTCCAGGAGAGAGGTCCCTCATGCACCATCTTCCTCTTGGTGAGATCCATATTCGACAGGAGAATGTGAATCATCAAATCATCATCAAAACTTCAGTTTCTTCTTTTCTTTTTCTGAACATTTTTGGCTTTTACAGAGTAGAAAACAATCATAATGCCTGTTACAACTCCAGATGACAACTCGTCTACGTCTAGGGGCGGTAGAGGAGTCGCAACAAAAAGGTAGTGCCAAGGACTTATTGCAGGAATTAAACAGGCACAAACCACAGTGTAAACTATATACAATTATTTATTTCCTCTGGGAAAACACAACACAAGACACACGCCAAGGAGAAAAGGGAACTGAGCGGTGCCAAAGCAAAGAAATCATAAACAAAGGTGATGTCCTAAACTAGTGCAATAGTAATCTATACTACCAGGGCTATGCTAAAGTGCTATGCTACACTAGACTAGAACATACATGGGGCGGCACCCACTCCTAACCTGGTGAATTGTAACAGAGATGAGCCTTCGTGTTGGAAATGTAAACCCATGGGTCTCTTACCTATTCACCTTACCCCTATGGCGTACATTTAACAGACAGACAAATATTGAGAAAAAAACTATACGTAAACAATGACGCAAGTATACCAAAAGAGAACTAAATGTAAATAAGTACGTCGGAGGTTTCGAACAACTAAGCAACAGCGAATCGACAGCAAACATAAGCTACGGTACAACTGGGTCGACTCCCGAGGGGAAGGCCAGCGGAGCTTTTAAATGACACGGACAGCCCTCTGATTGGTCAGGAATGGTGATGACTGATTGGGACGAATGGCCAATTGCTGACGGACACCTGAATGTAGAGTGACAGGTCAAGGGAAAAACAGAAGGAAACACAAAACACAACAAGGAAACGCACATGTAGGAGTGGGAACGTAACAATGCCAAACAAGAATACAAGGCTACGGATAACAGACACAAGGGAATAACTTACAGAAATTCAAAATAATCAAACAGGAACCTTAAAGGGAAACTTTCTGATTAGAAGTGAATGGGAGAGTAGTGGAGCGCCTCCTCACCTTGAACTATGAGATCATGGGGTTCTCACTCTGCTTCAGTAAGGACAGGTCTAACCGTCTCTGGTAGTCCTCTAGTCCCTGTAAGGATAGGAACGTGCACACACACACACACTTATGAGCACTGAACAATCACACATGTTGTCCTGTGGTAAATCATGAATCATTATATTACTAACCAAAACATTGAACATACCACAAAAATAATGACAGGTGCTTGCTAATATGCATTCTGACCAACTTGTGCAGCTCAGTGGCATTCTAAACGACCTGCTCCTTCATTTTAAGCATTTAAATCACAGTCCTGGTTGTCCGATCACAAGTATTATCCGATTACCAGTATCAAGTCCTAATTTACGGAAACAAGTAATATGAGATCGGCACACCCCTCATCGGCATGTGACCACCAATGTTGGGTCTAATCAATGGCGTCTATTCACACGGTCCTGGTTACCTGTTTGTTCTCTGCCTCTTTGACGGCCTGGTTAACATAGTTGAGTATCTTCCTGCAGCAGTCTCCTGTCCTCTTCACCTTGTCCCTCTCCTCCATCTCCTCTAGGGGTCAAAAACAACAACCAAACGTCAACCAGTCATCCATCAACTCATCATTAATGTGGGCCGATAAGTGCACTACACCAGAAAGTGAGCAAGTGTTTTGAGCTGGAGGGGGTGGGTTGGGGGGTGTTAGGTAAAGGGGGCGGAGGTGCAAAAAAGGGAGGTGAAAGAGAAAGCAGTTTTAAAAAGACAAGGTTTAAAAAGTGTGCAGGTGAGGCGAAAAACACATAGGGGGCTTGTAGGAGAACCTCACCACAGGAACATACATGTATTGTAGTCGTTGTGAAATCGTAGTAGTCTATGGTACGTGTGTACTTGGCTATGCTCTCAAGCAGTAGAGGATACTTGGTCAGTCTCTGCATCTCCACAGGAATGATGTCCTTCAGCTGCAGTCGGCGACACTGGCGGTTACTCTCGGTTATTCTCCGCCGTACCGTGGTGGGCGGACAGAGAGGCGGTCGAAATCCACATCAACCTGCTCAGACAATAAAACTATAGGACACTGGTTAGAAGACCCTAGCCTACCTAACTTGCGGTTACTTTCCTGATTCAACTTTGTGTCTACCTTCTTGATTCAACTTGCTTTACCTTCCCTGGCTCCCCCTTCCCCCTTCCTCGTTAGCTGCTCCGCCTTTTTCTTGTTGTGACCGTCTAATTGTCACCTCAGATTTCCATCCCCAAACCTTCCAATCTACCTTCCTCGACCCGTTCCGTAACTTCTTTATCTTACCAGCAGCATGGTACAAACAGTTGACCTTTTAAAACATTTTCGAAAACATTTTACTGTATTACTATATGCTGAGTAAAAGTGATTCTTAATTGAAGAGTTTCATGTTTAGGCTCAGACTGATTCATTTCACATTCTAGGGTTCCATATACACTCATACACACATCACACACTCACACATCTTACACACTCACACATAATCATACAAATATAGACACCCACTCATTCTTACATTCTCACACATACAAATACACTCTCAAGCACACATACATACATGCAAATACACACAGTTGTTGGTTATACCTACGTTTGATTCCCAGGGTATAAGACACCAATTGTGATTAGGATATCTCAAGCTGATTCCAAAGCTGCTTCCTAACATATTTCTTTAATCTCACAGTGATATCCTAGATAACCAATAATACAATATTGTTCTCTTTTGACAAATTGCAGAAAAGAGTGAAAATGAAGACATTTTACAATAACCCTAAAAACAATTACTGCAAAAGGAAAGACAAAAGGGAAAATGGAGAAAGGGATTACCATAGTAACTCCAGTAGAAATATTAGAGAATAAAAACCCTCTTTTGAATAACCAAATAAGAGAGATGTCAGAAAAATGGGAAAAACGAACCAGTAAGAATTATACTAAGTGGCCTAAGGAAGGGACATTTGATGTTGCAGTGTGTAAGGAAATGGGAACACTGGTAAAAAAAAAAACACAAACCTTGAGTTAATTCAAAAAAGAGACAGGAGAAAAGAGAGAGAGAAATAGACCTTTAGATTTTAAAATTGTTAAAACAGTAGGATTCTCGGGACAAGCGCAGTTAATTCCAATGGCAACTCCAGTAAGTCTGAAGATAGGAGACAGAGCCCACAACCCTGCCCATACTGATCTCTGACCAGACACCGGTGAATCTCTTGGGGAGGGATGCATTATGCATGCTGGGGATGAAAATATGGTGTTCCCCAGAAGGTGTATATGTAGATAATACGGCAATAAAGACACAAGAAATACCAATAAATGCAAGCGCAAATGTTTACTGGTTAGAGGAAATAAACCATGAAATAGAGCAAACTTGGTTAAAATGGAGAAAATGTATTGAAGCCCAATTGCCAGATGCACGAAAACCACGATTTGACTACCACTGCACAATGCAGTTTGACTCAAATTGCGACTCCTACCAAGAACAAACTAAAAATGTGGTTGTCCCATTAATGTCACAATACATCATAGTGGGAAAACAGGGAGCAGCTATGAAAATAGATGAATCAGAATTTGTACAAAAATGGTATAATATACCTAATGCTGCTCCTCATGTGTCATTAATGGTAAATAAAGGGTATAGAGCAAGAGACTTGGGACCAATGATGAGAACCGCATTAAAAAGTGACTGGAAAAAAACAAGTAACCCATTGGTAAAACATTCTGCAGACAAGGAATTCATAAAAATAATATGTGCCACGCCTATGAATGGTATACCACAGGAAGTAGCCATATTGGTTAAACAACAAGTTCAGATGAAAGAAAAATCAGATAATCAATTGAGCGATGACATGGAAAAACAGATTCCAGAAAGTCTCTGGTCAAAACATGACACTGACGTGGGCTTAGTAAAATCAGCAAGCCCTATAATTATAAGAACAAAACAGGGCAGTGTATTACCAAGAAAAGCCCAATATCCTATGAAACCTGAAGCTGAGGAAGGAATAAGCAAAACAATAGAGGGTTTGATAGCAGCGGGAGTTTTAGAAAGAATAAACAGCCCGTGCAATACCCCCCTTCTTCCAATTCTAAAAGCAGATAAGTCAAAATGGAGATTGGTGCATGACTTAAGAGCAGTAAATGAGGTGGTGCAGGATTGGCCAGCAGAAGTACCAAATCCTCATACACTGTTAACAAATGTTCCTCCGACAGCCAAATACTAGACAGTGATAGATTTATGCTCAGCTTTTTTCAGTGTACCGTTAGCAGAAGAAAGTTGGTACTTGTTTGCATTCACCTACAGAGGACAACAATACACATACACTAGAATACCTCAAGGGTTCAAACATTCGCCTCATGTGTTCAACCAGGTGCTAAAAGCAGATCTAGAAGACCTGGAGATAAACAGCACAGATGATTTGCTCATTTGTTCAACCACATTGGAACAATGTCATGAGGACTCCATAAGAGTTCTCCAAAAATTGGCAAAGGGGGGGCACAAAGTGTCAAAAACTAAATTGCAGTATTGCTTACCTCAGGTTGACTATCTGGGAAGAACTATAGCGCATGGGTCAAAAGCAATATCACCAGGACAATTAGAAGGCATAAGTAAAACACCAAAACCAGTAAATGTGGGCCAAATGATGACATTCTTGGGAATGACAGGATTCAGCGGAGATTGGATAGAGGACTATGCGATAAAAACAGCAGCTCTGAGGGTGCTAATGAAAACAGCGGGTCAGCAGAACTTAAGAGCCCCTTTAATATGGACAACAGAAGCTACAATAGCATTTGAAATGTTGAAAAAAGAAATGCAACGGGCACCAGCATTGGCTGTGCCCGATTATAACAAACCATTCCTATTGTATGTGGCAAACAGAAGGAGTGGGTATGCTTCAGCAGTGTTAGTACAGGAAACGTGTAGTGGTAGGAAAAAGCAAGCGTTAGCCTACTATAGCACCAAACTAGACAGTGTTGCCCAGGGGTACCTGCCCTGTTTTCAGCAGCTATGCACTATGCCTATGAGAAGGCCTCGTCAATCACAACGGGCTACCCAATAACAATATACACACACATCACAAGACAGTGGAACTGTTAGAACAGGGAAGGTTTGTTCTAACACAAGCTAGGAACCTGTCATATTTGTCGTTATTAACATCAGACATCACTATCGAGATGTAGCACAGTAAATCCAGCTGAGTTAATACCACTGGCAGATGAAGGGGAAGAACATGATTGTATAGCACAATCGCTAACATTCACCAGGTTAAGACCAGATTTAGAATCAACACCCTTACTATATGCAGAAGAGACATATTTTGTAGATGGTTCATGTTATAGAGATCATTTAGGAAATCATGCAGGGTACGGCATAGTCAAACAAATAGGGCAGACATTCAGCTGTCCACAACCGTGTTCTGCCCAGTTGGCAGAACTAAGGGCACTGACAGAAGCCTGTAAAATGGGAGAAGGCAAATCAGTGAACATTTTTAATGACTCAGCGTATGCGCATGGAGTCTGTCATCTGTTTGGGGCAGTATGGAAACAGAGAGGCTTTTTGAAAAGTGATGGGTCACCCATACAGCATTGTGAGCAAATTAAGGAACTGATGTCGACTATGATGAAACCAAAACGGTTAGCGATCATCAAATGTCAGGCGCACCAGAAAGGCAATGATTACATTATTCAGGGCAATAATGCTGCTGATGAAGCGGCAAAGCGAGCCTCGAAGTGTGAGGTGGCCGTGTTGGCCCCAATGGTATTAATAGAACCAATAACGCAGCTAGAGGATATAATACGCATGCAACAGATTGCAGGGCCGTATGAGCAATCCATGTGGCTCCAAAGGGGGGCAAAAGGAGACTCTACAGCAGGGGTGGGCAATTAATTTTTACAAGGGGCCACATGAGAAACCTGAATTGTGTCAGAGGGCCACACCAATGATAACTTGAACTTAATTCTGCTCAACTTTCTTCCATTGTAAAATGCACTAAATTATATATTTTGAATAGCTTTACCTTTAATTTCTGTAAAGAAATACTTGGCAGTCCATGTCTTGTTGAAAACACGGCATTCGTTATCAACTTTTCTTTTCTTCGCGTGAGCCGACATCTTGAGGGTAACCTGGCTAGCGTCACTTGTCGCTGTTCACCTTCACTCACAGCTCACGCACGCACATACGTCCATACGTAAGTAATACAAACGTAACGCTTTTCAAAATAAAATTTCAAATTTCAAAATAAAAACACGACACAGATATTTGTTTAATTTATGCACCGAAATGAAAATTCTTGGCCGAAACCGAAAACCAAAAATGAGGAAACCAAGGCCGAAAACCGAAAACCGAAAGAAAAGAAAATGGTTGTCAATTATTACAACCATTGCATTTATGGCTATGACTGTGTACTAACCTCACTAAAATCAATGCATTGCAATTCAAAGAATAAATCAATTACAAAAGTTTTTTATTTATTATTATAAATTTAATTATTATTATAAATAATAATTAAAATTTAAAATATTATTATTTATTTGTTACCATTCATAGTATTGACAGACAGACAGCGGTCAATTATTATTAGCAACGGTCTGTTATACGAAAATAATTGACCGCCGAACGTTTGGAAGGCCCATTCAAGTGAATGGAACGTTCTAATCTACAGCATTAAGGAGAGCCGTGTAATAAATAATATTATATTATAATTATTTTTATTTTCGGCATCTACAGGGAATGTTTCAAAGATCAACCCGTCGATCGCGATTGACGGGTAGGCGACCACTGATCTAAGGCAATGAATTCCAGAATTTTTTGTGTTATGCCTTTTGCCTTGGCACCATCACTGGAAAACTTTCTTGCCTTTTCAAAAACGTCTGCTACAGACGGAGTGGGCGTGCTCGGATTGACTTTTCTTTTCTGCGCCGCATTCTTCTCATATTTAGAATGGCAATCGGGATGTTTGGATTTCAGGTGATAAATTAAACCCGACGTGGAGAAACTCTTTGCAGATACACCCCCTCTTGAAATTTCAGCATTGCATGTTTTGCAAATCGCTATCCGTGGGTCTTTCTCCGAGATATTGAAATAAGTCCACACCGCAGACATGTTGGCTCTTATCCAAATAACCGTGTGCTGGCTGCGCTTTTTAATTGCGTCATTACAATTGTGTTTCGGCCATGTTGTTTCGGTGATTTAGGTATTTCGGTGGCCGAATTTTCGGTGCATCCCTATAATTTATGATTGGCCTCACGCGGCCCGGACAGGACGTACAAAGGGCCGGATGTGGCCCGCGGGCCGTAGTTTGCCCAGGTCTGCTCTACAGGATTGTGGAGATCGCATGAGGGTACTATAGTGGCACCTACGGTGCTACTGGGGATTTTGATTGCTGATGCGCATGGTTTTGACCATTGGGCAAGGGGGGAAGTTGTGAGAAAGATAAAACTCCAAGGGTATTGGTCACCCTATTTACAGGCAATGGTAGAAAATGCATTGGCAGAATGCACAGTATGCGCACAAAACAATGTGAGAAAGGGAATCAAAACACCCTTAGGACACATACCGGTTCCAGACGGACCATTTAAACATTTGGTAATGGACTATGTAGACAGGATAAAAAAGGTCAATGGAAAAGATATATGCTTGTTGTCATAGATAGATTTAGCAGATGGGTAGAAGCAACGCCATCGGCAGAATTAGGGGCAGGAACAGTGGTTAAATTTCTAACAAGAGAAGTAATACCCAGATTTGGAATACCTAATGAGATTAGCTCAGATAATGGTGCAGCATTTATTCAGAAAACTGTGAAACAAGCCATACAGCACTTAAGGATAAAGCAAAGATTGAGTTGTGTCTACCATCCACAATCACAAGGAATGGTAGAAAGAATAAATGGTACCCTCAAAACAAAGCTGAATAAGATATGTGCCTTATAATATATACCTTACAAAGGACCACCACTGGAACAACTCCAGATGGAACTAAAGCAGTACATGAAACAACCAACTGAGATACATAAAGTTATATATTCACAGGAAAAAGACAAGCAGCCGGAGCCGGAGCAACCCCTGCCCAATCCGATAACTCCAGGAGACCAGGTGTACATCAAAGTCTTCCGGAGGAAGTGGAACGAGCCAAGGAGAGAGGGACCGTACGAGGTAGTGCGAGCCACCCCCACTGCAATACAAGTCCGAGGGAGTCTAACCTGGTACCACTTGAACCACTGCACCAGGGGTCCCGAGGCAAGAAGAAAAAGCAAACCAGAGAAGAAGACGAAGGAACGGGTAAGATCGTACAGGAGCACAGAGGAAATGAAGGAACAGGTACAGAGGCTGAACAGGGGCCGGAAATCCAGCCCCCAGCCGAACGGGAAGGACAGTAGAGCCTGGGGGATCCTGGGGAAGTGACTAGTGATATATAAAGTAATAATACTAATCTATATGCTGTCCCAAATAGAACAGGCCCTGACTAGAGAATTGAGTCAGGAAGTGAAGCAAACACAGGTTGAAACCAAAAGAGATAGGGACAGAGAATATAAGGTAAATACATTATGGGAACAGGCAAAGCAAAATTATTGGTATAAATGGGTAGAGTTTACAGCCCAGTCAGTAACAGAAGGAGATTGCCTCATGTGTAGTCCATCACCACTTAAAAAACTACGAGTTGTACCTAACCCACACACATACCAGGCACATACCCAAATACATTTGTTGACTGTGTCTACTACTGTAAAATGTAATTAAACGTCACATACCCGCTTCGAAGTCGCTCTCGCTGTCCTCCCAACGGGAGCCCTGCAAAAAAGAAAAAAAACAACAACAACCTGTCGTAGAAACGGCTGCCCCAGTCCACGCACAGCCAATCCTGAAAAACACGAAGGCATTTTTCAGGCCTTCCTTGCTAATGCTAGTGTCGTAGAATTTAAGTTATAATGCTTTGAAATAAGCTGAGCTGTTGATTCATTCAAAAACTTTATTCCCGCAGAACATGTAGACGACCCCGTTCTCCTCAGTCACCTGTCTTTATAGATTTCACAGAGGTTAACGCCTTCTATTCAACGTGTTTCTGATTCCTATCTACATACACCAATAACATTCAAGAACTACATTTCGTCATCAAGTTGTGTCTAATCAGGCCTTTTGTTCTGACTGTTTGACTTTGTTTATTACTTAATAGTCTTAGTCTTGAATGTTAGTCTTGGTTGCGATAAAAGTTTCCTCTGCACAGCCTCAGCTTTTAACCCACTAACGAAACGGTCACGGAGTGCATCATTAAGATGTGCACCAAACTCACAATGAGTTGAAAGTTGCTTCAAAGCTACTATGTAATCAGACAGACTCACCGTCTTGTTGATTTTTTTTTTTGAAAACGGAAACGTTCCGCGATGACAAGCGGTTTCGACTTGTAATGCTCACTGAGCGCCTCGCTTAGCTCCTCGTAGGTTTGTGTGCTAGGTTTTTCAGGACTGACTAAATTCTTTGCTAAGTCTGTAGGCATCCGCTCCGATTACCGACAGAAACACGCTGACCTTTTTGTCAGTGTCCACCTCGTTTGCGATCATCCACTGTTCCAGTCTTTCCAAGTAAGATTCGAAATCTTCCTGTCCTTCTTTGTATTCAGCTAACGCACCGATTTGGAAACTAGTAGCCTTTAGCTACTTAGCTTCCGTTTGCTAGCCTCTTTCTTTCGAGCTACAAAGTTCGTTTATTGCGTTCTACTTGCTGCAAAGTTGTCTCTCGTCACTGGGATCATCTTTCATTAGATATCCCATCCTCGTCGCCAAATTGTAATATATTTAGAGTTATATATATTCACGGTTTCAATAACGGAGACCGAACATTACGTGGATGCTCGTTTACTGATCAATTTTAAGACAGAGTACAGCGCATGTGCACAACAGCTAAGGACTCTTACACAGCCAATAGGGAAAGCCCTTATTAATACATTGGAAACACAAAGTTGTAATAATGCCAATACATTACAGTGACGTATTTTTGAAAAGTGTTGAAAATACATGTCATGCATCATTATTACAGAATAATTAGTGCTACTGACAATTGTCGTTGCTAGGATTGCGTCTTTCTTGTGCCATTTCCCCAGCAACGTGTGTGTAAGACTAGAGTGGTAGGTTAGAACAGAGCCAAATAAGGTGTAATTAAGCCATTACAACAACAACAATCAAATGACCACACAAACCTGACATCACTGTCCTGCCCTCCCATCAGGCAGAATATCTAGCATGTGTGTGTGAGTGTTGTACATAGTCAGAAGGTAGTCCTTAGATGATGTACCAGGAAGAACGAAACCCAGATAACAATTCCCAAACCTATCACTAGGTAACGTAGAGTAGGCCATTAGAACACAAATCCAATAAGTGTTGTTCAATATGCTTAAGCTGGGTAGTTGAGACCTAGTGACTTTGGAGTCTGCTATTGATGTCTGTCAACATGAAATCTGTCAAGAAATCTGCCTTATTTCACTCTATGGGAAATCCCATAGGAATGATTTTCGTCCAGTGGAGAGATAGAAATAGAAATTCAGTAAAGTGTCTTATTGGTCAATAATGGTCTGTAATGAGAGTTGGTGTCATTACAGATTCACACAAAACAAACTCAAGCAGTAGTCAGTCACCATTTCAAGTTATATTTAATAGTCTAGGACAGTTCAGATTAAAATACATGTTCATCTGGGTTTAAAGGTGAGAGCATAAAACCTCTTCTGATAGAGAGGGACTTCAAAAATGTAATTGGATATAGGGCCATCGCAGATTTTGTCCACAGCCACTCCCATGGCAGTCATTAAAAAACAATTAAAAAAAACATTGGTAATTATGTGAAACACCAAATTTCCTGATTCACGGCTCATTCTGAGAATTGGAATCATATACCAGCTATACACTAACTATGTATAACTTTGGTTTGTAGTCTCACTGAGGTCCAGCTCTCCACCAAGGGCACTGCAGAGGGACACAGCACGCCTCACCTCCCACAGGGACCAGGTACAGGAGCTGCAGGAGGAGGGCTTTGCTGGAGCTGAGGGGAGACAGAGGAGGGAGCGTACATTGTACAATGAGAAATCCTCCTCCCTCCTCCTCATCAGAGATCAGTGTGTCTGTCCTTACCCCAGACGGACTGTGTCTAAGTGGGATGAGCTCTGTGCTGTGTCCCTCTGCTCCTATGCTGACAGGTCCACAAAGGAGGAGCAGGAAAAATCCAGCCTGTGCTGCAGAGCCCTGAGCTGCTCTGCTGCTGCCCCCTGCTGGATGTGTGAGGCAGTGCAGCAGTGGAGGAACCTCAGCAGCAGCCTCCTGTCAACACTGCAGCAAGGGATACAGGGTCAGTTGCACCTGGTGGAAGACCTCGTTGATGAAGATGATGTTGTCCCGCCAGCCGGACAGCGTGCTGCTGTTGGAGTGGCTCTTCTCTGGCTCGGCAGGCCCGTTGGGCTCCCCCTCCTCTCCAGTCCTTCTCCTTCCCCTGGAGAATTGCACAACTTTTTTTTATAGATTGGTGTTACAAATTCTTTAGCTGAGTAGTTTTACTGAGTTAATACCTATGTCTGATCTAAATTTCATGTGAATGGCTGCAATGGAAATATGTTGAATTAAACATTTGTTGATGTGTTGAATACTTATTTTCCCGCACTGTATATACACACTCACTGAGCACGTTATTAGGAACACTATACTATACTCGGTAGGGCCTCCCTTTGCTCTGAAAACAGCCTCAATTCTTTGTGGCATTGATTCCACAAGATGTTTATAACATTTCTTTGACATTCTGGTCCATGATGACATGATTGCATCACGCGATTGCTGTAGATTTTTCAGGTGCACTTTCAAGCTGTGAATCTCCCGTTCTACCACATCCCAAAGGTGTTCTATTTGATTCAGATCTGGTGGCTGGGAAGGCCACTGAAGAACACAGAACTCATTGTTATGTTTCTGAAACCAGTTTGAGACGACTTTTGCTTTGCGACATGGTGCATTATCATGCTGGAAGTAGCCATTAGAAGATGGGTAAATTGTGGCCATGAAGGCATGCACATGGTCAGCAACAATACTCAAATAGGCTGTGGCATTCAAGCAATATGATTGATTGGTATTAACAGGCCCAAAGAGTGCCAAATAAACATTCCCCACACCATTACACCACCTCCACCATGATAATGTGTACAGGTGTTCCTAATAAAGTGTTTGTTGAGTGTATATATAATATATATATATATATATATTTGTATTTATTATACTACAGCATGTATTATACTTCATCACTTTCATATTTATTTGTGTCTCTGTGTGTGGTTTACATATGTATGTATATATAGTGTGTGATTTTCTCGAATTGTAGGACATCAGCACTTATTACCGTCTACCTTTTTCTAAAATGTTTGTTAATATATCACAACAGTTACGCATGGCCACTTTATTATGGGGGTTTTACGTCCTGTTATCTCTAATTGTCTTATCACTATGCGTATTACTAATTTATTACATGTCCCCAGCATTTTCTTTTTATCTTAAAATTGTTATTATCTATTTATATAGGCAGGCCTATATTTGCACTTTCGCCCACATAGCACTTAATCTCCTAAAGACCATTTGGGAAGACGTGATATCTGCACCCTAAGATCTAAGTGTCATTTCGATGAGGTCTGTAGCTGAGGCCATAAAGCACAGCAAACAAATAATCATGTGTTTAAATATCCTTGTCGTTTTGAAAAATGACCATTGTCACCTGCACAGGAATGCCATGCGGCCAACATTGAAGAAATGTGCTTCTCGAATCTATCATTAACGACTGTTTCCACACGCTTTTTTCATTGCATTGCCATATTATCAGTTGGTCATTGATGCGTCACGAATAACGACAATGCGTCGAAAATTAAAGAAATGTAAACATGAATTATGTTATAAGCATCGAAAAGCTGTATGCGTAAAGGCGTCTCACAGTGGCTTGCCTGAAAAAAAAAAAAAGGAATTTGTAGCGCCCCTTTGCTGGTCTGGGCAATTAATAGGGGTGGCTAACCTGAATTCTTTAAATAAAATGTTATCTCTAACTATTATTGTATTTTTACTTTGTCTGTTCACATTAACACAGTCCCACCAATTACATGTCTTTTGTTATTTTATTCAAATCAGTCTTCTTTCACTGATATTAAATCCCCAAAATAGATTGCATGAAATGAAATACAGTAACACTTAACGTGCACACACAAATATCCAAATGTAAATGGTAAACACTGTAAACCTCAATGAAAAGAAATAAAACCTATTCTAAAGCCGGCAATGATAACTACGACAACAATACCAAAGTCCAGTGCGTTGCAGGCCTGGCGCGTGTAGCTTGCGTGCGTTGTAGCTCACCTAAAATGGCGGCTCCTTCACTCTCACGAGCTAGACGACAAAAACCAAACTCCCAGTTCCTTAAGCCGGCAGCCTCGCGAAGCTCCTCTCTCGGCAACCGGGGTAGTTCTCTCCAACGGCAGGAATCTTTGGTGCCACTGTCTCTCCCGGTGGCTATCGACGTTTTGAACTCCCGTGTTGGTCGAACACACAGCCCATAAGCCTCCGAAGAAAAACTAGCTCTCTCACTGTAGGCTAGGCTAAGCCAGGTGGTTGACCGTCGGAACGGTTACTCCTCTGCAGAGAAATTGTTCCAAAACAGGTCATACGCCGAACGTAATAACTTATAAGATGCACGGGTTGTGCACTCGCATTATTACCTTGTTCTAAACACAGAAATAAGTGGGCTACCTATTTCCACAATATTAACCAGCACAGCAGCATATTCCATGCGTTCTCTTCGTTCGCCATCCCGAATCTAACTTCTCCTTCTCATCCACCTGACACCTGACCTTCATCTCACTTTTTCATTGACTCATGAAAATAAACAAAATGCACAAACTTTACATTTGAATCTTTTCTGACAGAAATCAAAAATAAATTCCTTTACAATATTGCCAGCATTGTGAACACAGTATTTAAGAAAACAAAATACATTTTACATCAGGTAAATAATTCAATACATGAACTTAACCCATGAAACTCTATTCAATATCAAACATAGTAATAGTTTTACCCTTTTTAAGTCCTATGTATTCTATTAATGAACTTATTCTATTTATACTATTTATTAGTTCCTATTTATTAATCAAAGAACTTTTAATAGTTAGGCCTAATTTTCCATAGGGCTACAAATTGGAGACACATGTGCTTACAGGGGCGTCGAACCGGCGGCTCCCCTTGATGGAGCAAAGTTGTTACATTGACAAAGACAAGCTCCGCGCTCATGGGCAATTTGTAGGGGGCAACTGTGCTGCGAGTATCTAAGCAGTCGTATTGACTGGATGAAATGCAATGTTTCAAACAGATCTGATGAATTCACCTGCTTTGAAAAAGTGTGCGTCAGGGAGTGCTTTTGACACGAAGCAAAAATCTACAGTCAAGCGTCCTTCAGCAGACAGCCTTGTGTTCTTTAGTCATGAGACTTGTCAAAACGGCAGAAAAAAATGGTCACAAACGAAATATTGTTTCTACACTTAAAATGAACAAAGAAAAAATGAGCTAGCCTGATATAACTCATGTTCATGACGATGCAAATGTAAAGAGATTTCGAACTGTTCTGTTGCACACGTTGTGACTCATTTTATTTTTCTACAAGAATCATTTACCATGACGGGAATCGAACCCGGGCCGCCCTGCGTTAAAAGGCAGATTCCTATCCGCTAGACCAAGACGTGATATGTGCACCCTAAGATATCGAAGTGTCACTTCGATGAGGTCTGTAGCCGAGGCCATAGAGCATACCAAACAAATAATCAGGTGTTTAAATATCCTTGTCGTTTTGAAAAATGACCATTGTCACCTGCACAGGAATGCCATGCGGCCACCATTGAAGAAATGTGCTTCCCAAATCTGTCATTATAGTAAATTTAAAGACAAATACTAGCCTTAGTAATCCCACACCTAGGGGAAAAGGTCACAAGGACACCAGATGGTCCTGGAACATCTCAGAGGGGTGAGATCACTTAGGTGGGGGCTGACTAGGGGGTATGGATGCTTTGAAGTAGAGTGGTATACAGCTGTGTAAACATCATCAGGTGATCTGGGGACAGGATGGATGGGTGATAAACACAGTTGTAAACAGCCAAGACAAAAGGGCTTTAGAAAACAGCCTAGATCAATTGATCTCTACAGTAGACTGATCGGCGCCAAGCCAAAGGGGGCGTAGCCCCGGGATGACGAAATGTAGTTCTTGAATATTATTGGTGTATGTAAACAGGAAGTAGACGTTTGTTGAATGAAGGGTGTTGACCTATGTGAAGTCTATAAAAAGACAGGTAACGGAAGTGAAAAGTGTGTTCAACTTTGCAAACCTGACCCGGCTTTGTTCTCTGTGAATAAAGTCTCTGAATGAATCAACAGCTCTGGTTAACGGTATGTTATTTCAAAATACCATGATTTAAATTCCACTACATCATTAACGACTGTTTTCCACACGCTTTTTTCATTGCATTGCCAGATAATCAATTGGTCATTGATGCGTCACGAATAACGACAATGCGTCGAAAATTAAAGAAATGTAAACATGAATTATGTCATTACTGTCTAAGCATCACAAAGCTGTATGCGTAAAGGCGTCAGGAAGACATTCTCGAGACTGCACCTGTAGTGTGTTCACTGTATGTCCACAGGAGTGTAAAGAGGATCAGGCTGCCCTGATGATGGAGGCAGCAGGACCGGCAGCTTTCGCAGCCTACACCCCACTCCCACAGAGGACATCAAGACGGGCCAGGCACACGAGAGAGAGGGCCAGAATGGCTAAAGAAAGAAAGGAAGAGAAGGAGGGTTGGAGGAGGGAGATGGAGGAGAGAGCGGAAGAGGTGGAGGGAGCCCAAAACCTTCTGCATAAGGTGAAGGAGCACACCGATGCAGAGAAGGAGAGGCTGAAGGAGGAGAGAGAGAGGGTGGACAAGGACAGAGAAATGGTGGACAAGGACAGAGAAATGGTGGAGAGGAAGAGGAAGATAGTCAACCATCTTAAAGATAATATGGAGAGGAAGAGGAAAGTGTTGGATAGAGACACTGAGAAAGTGAATGAATGCAATGCAATACTCAGTCGCATTCAAAAGACGCAGGAAAATAACAAAAAGGATTTGGAGGAGAGGATTGTCCAGTTGGAAATAAAGGCGAAAGAGGTGGAGGAGGTGGAGAAAGTGACAAAGGAGATGGAGGAGACTTTCCAGAGGGAGATGGAAAAAACAAGAAATGAGATGAAGAGGAGAGAGAAGGAGGTGGAGGAGAGAGAGAGGGTGGTGCAGGAGAGAGAGAAGGAGGTAAAGAAGAGCGAAGAGAGATTAAAGATGAGTAAGAAGGAGACCGAAACAATGGAGGTGATGAAGAGAAGGGTAGAAGAGGTCGACAGAGAGATGGAGAGAATCCTAGAGGAGAAAGAAATGGAGGTGAAACAAGTGACAGAGAGGATGGAGGTGATGAAATGGGCAGAGGAGGAGAGAGAAAAAGACAGGAATGAGAAGAAGAAAGAAAAGGATATTGAATGGATGAGAAAGGAGTTGGAGGCGATGAAGAGAGTAGAGGAGGTGGAGAGAGAGAAGGAGAAAATCCTGGAGGAGAAAGAATGCGACGTTAAACGTGTGAGAGAAGAGATGGATGTGATGATAAAGAATATGGTGGAAAGGAGGGAGAGGGAAGTGAAAGAGGAGATGAGGATGAAGACAGAGATGGAGAGAGAGAGGGAGAAGATTGAAAAGGAGAAAGAAAAGGTTATTGAATGGATGAGAAAGGAGATGGAGGCGGGTATGAAGACAGTAGAAGAGATGGAGAGAGAGATGGAGAGAATCCTGGAGGAGAAAGAAAGGGAGGTGAAACAAGTGAGAGAGAGGATGGAGGTGATGAAATGGGCAGAGGAGGAGAGACAGAGAAACAGGAATGAACAGGAGAAAGAAAAGGATATTGAATGGGTGAAAAAGGAGTTGGAGGCAATGAAGAGAGTAGAAGTGGTCGAGAAAGAGATGGAGAAAATCCTGAAGGAGAAAGAAGATGACGTTAAACGCATGAGAGAAGAGATGGATGGGATGATAAATAATATGGTGGAAAGGAGGGAGAGGGAAGTGAAAGAGTTGATGACAAAGATTACAGAAGATGTCGTGAAGAGGATGAAGACAGAAATGGAGAGAGAGAAGGAGAACACTGAAAAGAAAAGAGTAATGGCGGCGAACCTGGAGTTTGCCAGAGAGAGCATGGAGAGGGCTTTCCATAAAGGGAAACAAAATACAGGTATGCCCTCCATTATCTGCTTACAGTGCATTCTAAGCATGATCCTTTTGGCTTCTCAAATCACCTCAAAATAATTTAGATTTTATCTATACAAATGATAAGACAATTTTTCTCTTTCAGATATTTCAACACAGAGACAATTCTGGAAATCCACAACTATCCCGAACTTACTACCACAATAACTACCCTGCATACTACCACTATAACTACACTTGCCGTTTCAATTCTCTTTCATTAAAGTCATATTCAAAGGCAAACTGTGTGTCATGTTTGAAATGCTGTATTTTACAAGTTGCATAGCTGTAAACTATGTTGAGTGATGATGAGTTTAGGAAGAAAAGGTATGTAAAAAAATGAATACTCCTGCACACACGATTGTTACCTCTGCTTATTTATTGTGTCGACGTTTCGGTTTATGACCTTTATCAAAACATTTTTATCTGTGAGGTCTGTATTCCTAACACCACAAAAAGACAAAGTGGTGGTGTTTGTGTTTTTTACATTTACAAGTTGAGGAAGAAAAAACATGGCACATGTATGCACATGGGTTAGATTAGAAACAATCTGGGTAAACCTTAATTTGAAGAGGTATGCATGAGGTCTGTTATGTTTTTCTCTATATCCCATAATATTGATTACAATGATCAACATATTTGTACCCTGAAAAGAACCCAAACTGAACAAGTTCCCCATTATAAGTACCTGGGCATTTAGATAGATGATACACTTTTAAAATACATGTTGAAAAAGTGATCAAGAGTTTGCGAGTTAGACTTGTACTTGTTTTGTAAAGAAATGTCTTGCTTCACCTTTGATAATAGGAGGAAGATTGTCTTGGCAACGCTCCTCCCTGTCCGTGATTATGGTGACACAATTTAAAATCACACGACAGCCTCAATTCTTAAACCACTAGACCCGATTTATCACTCTGCTCTGCAGTTCATTTGTAGGCATGTTTTCTGTACCCACCATTGTCTTTTGTATCAGTCTGTGGGTTGGGATTCTTTGACGTTGAGAAGGGCTTATCATTGGATTTCATCTGTATATGAAGCAGTTCTTTTAAAACTCCCATTTTACCTCACATCATTGCTTTTATGGCGACTTAGTGGCGATCAAACTTGCAGCTTGTTACTATTTAATGTGCTACAAGTGATTACAGAATTGAGAAGAACTTTTTAGCTGCTGTGCTCCTCAGATATGGAATGATCTTCAGGCTAGACTGAGGTTGGAGCACTTGGTCCCTTACACTTGTACCATCATCTGCTTTTTAGTGGACAATATATGCAATAAATACCTTTTTTACACAAACATCTTGAATCAGAATGGGTCAGCCCTAGCCTCTTACACAAACAGGGTCACAGTCAATGGGTACAAAACTGGAGCAAACGTGTGTATACCAAGATACTGTACCTCGACTCCTTTCCATTCCAAAAGAAATGTGTGCTTCCCTTTCCCTTCACTCAAATGTTGTGGATGACATGTACATAAAGCTATACACTGGTGCAGGTGTGATGTTATGAGAGCTTTAGCATTTAGCATTTCCTGTGTCCAGGCGTTCTATTCACTTCTAATAGGACAAATGAAGGTACACTTGCCTAATAAGGCTCATTCTTGTTTCATTTGTCCTATTAGCTCCTACTGACCTCACTTTACACAGACACAGAGGAGGAGAGACTCAGACTCATTAGAAGTTTATTACTGGATCAGTTTACAAAACAAAGCAAAACAGCATGGAGCGTACAGTACAGCAGAGCTTGGAGTACCAGACATGAACACACACCTCACATGCACACACACATCGGAGCTGTCACAGTGGTATACCTTGGATCACACACAGACACACACACACACACACACACACACACACACACACACACACACACACAAACACTCACTCTCTCTCAGGGCTGCATGCGGATAGCTCCATCCGACCTCTCCATTGATCATGGGGTTCTCAACCAGTGATGTCACCAGGTGGGCAAACTCTGCAGGGTCTCCCAGGCGCGAGGGGAAGAGCACTTGGCGGGCCAGGAATGAACGCACCTTCTCAGGTTAACCCGCCAGGAGAGGAGTGGAGAACAGACCTAAGGAGAGGGAGAGAGAGGTTGTCTGATATGGAGAGGAAGGGGGGGGGGGGAGGAGTGTGTGAAAGAGTGCGTATGTATGTGTGTGTGTTTACTGACTGGGTGCGATGGTGACCACACGGATGTCCATGGGTGCCAGGTCTTGGGCGATGGGTAGAGTCATCCCAACAATACCCCCCTTAGAGGCTGAATACGCAGCCTGACCCACCTACAGAGAGAGAGAGTGAGAGTGAAGGAAGGGGCTGTTGAGACAGTGTTTGTGTGTGTGTGTGTATGTGTGTATGTGTGTGTGTGTGTGTGTGTGTGTGTGTGTGTGTGTGTGTGTGTGTGTGTGTGTGTGTGTGTGTGTGTGTGTGTGCGTGCGTGCGTGCATGGTGCAATGGAGGTCTTGGCGATCTGTTGGTTCTTGTGTGTGATTGGCTGACGGTACTGCAGCATGTTGACCTCTTCCTCACTGCAGGGTCTACTACAGTTGGAGCAGTCAGAGAGCACAGCCTGGGCCCCTGCAACCAAACATACACCCTGGTTTGGACAAAGGATCCTAATGTCAAGATAATATTGCTGTAGGGAGGCTAGTCAATGATTTTCTAAAGATGAGTGGATAGTGGATAGTGGATAGTGGATAGTGCCTGGTGGGGTCGCAGACTTCAGGCAGATTGTTGACCTAATACGAAACATTAGTACTTTATTTGGACATTATATGATACTTTTGAAGCCCTGAAATAGTGGGAGTATGTTTACAAATGTTTTTTTAAAAACCCATTGAATTAAAGTTGAGAATCTCTACTTTGACCCCATAATAATTGTTTGATTTCAAATCCAAGTGTAGAGCTAAAAGAACAGAAAATGCTTCCTCTTTCCAATACTTATGAAGAGCACTGTATTCATGTTAATCAGTTGCTTCATTACTGTAATATGTGATGTGTTTTGAACTAGTATTTTGAAATACTGTTTTTAGGAGCCAATGATATAAAACAAGTGCATACATGTAAAGAACATAACACATTTTTAGAGGAGTTCAAATATGTAAAATTCAGTATTACTCGAAAGAAAATATTTGCCCAAAAATATTTGCCCCATAGTCCTTCTTGAATCAATGGGTCTGCAAACTATTAAAACCCGATAGGGATCAAACAGGCAGCAACTATTAGCAGGATGTTAAGATAAAGGCCGACAATAACATCACTGAGTTTTGCCCTCTGCGCAGGGATCCCCTTTCAATCATTCACTAGCCATGGCTTCAACTTCACCTCTCACATACTCTTTCGCCTGTGTTTCATGATCTGAAACACAGGTGTCATGACGGGATAAAATAATCACTTCAGCAGACGTGTCCGGGGTTACTCAGAAGAAGCGATTGAACCTGTAAAGATGGGTTACCTTCCGTACTTCTCCACCGAGACATGGACTCTCCTTGCCTTACTCATCTCTCTGATCGTAGTGTAAGAAGTTTTAATAAAAAATATTATTTGTTAGTTAGTTAGTTGTGATAATACATACAAATGATAGTATTGATAATTACAGTTATCTAACAGTTTCAATGATACCTATGACTTGATCGTTTTGCTTTTGTTTCAAGTCAGATTGTTGATTTATATTTGTTCTGACCAGGTATGGATACTGGCCATATGGAATATAAAAAAAACTAGGCATTCCTGGACCTAAACCCATCCCTTTCCTCGGGACGATAATGGGATATAAGAAGGTTTGTAGAGATTAAGCCCATAAACAACAACATTGTAGACTCATCCATGATGTGTGTTGTTGTGGTGAAAGCCATGGGAGCTGAATATGAATTGTTTTACCCAGAAAAATGGGCAATAAAGCTTTTGAACGAAAACGAAAAGAGAGGAGTGAGAGCCGGTCTGTAGTGGAAAAGGGCCATCATAAACTAAGCCACAGTTCAGGTTTATGACAAGCATTTATGAACTGGCTATTTTTTTGTTTTGTTTTTTTGTTCCCAGGGTGGTTTCACCAATTTTGACACAGAGAGCTTCCAGAAATATGGGAAACTGTGGGGGAGTCTGCTAAACTGATCCTGGTTATTGTTAACTATGATGGATATATATATCTCTCAGTGTCTACAGTATACACTCTTAAACCAGGCGGACACCGTGCGATTTTCACAAACACAGACGATCCAACCGACGAAATGGTCTCATACACCAAGACAAATGATCTGTCTTCATGCAAGTACACTGCCCAAGCAACAATTTCATGCTTCCACATTAATAATTTGAATCTGTTATTGAGCGATTTAAGTTTTAAGCTTTTAAGTATTCTGTAGTATGGTCCCAAACACAACTTGTGCGTTGCCAATGTTTGACAACAATCCTATATTGCCTCTGAGCACGTCTCAAACTGCATGAATAAAGAGGAGCCACGACATGTCAGAATTCAAATCGGAAGTGATTGTGTCTTCCCTCCATGTCATTGAAAGGGCAAAAATGTAATTAAAAAAATAAAGAAAAAAAGGGTTCTAAAAGGATTCTTTGGTTGAATAACTCTTATGGGTTCCATTTGCAGTGCCCTGCGTAAGTAATGGGACAAGCATTTTTTCTTCTTTTGCATTATGCAAATGTCCAAATTAAGCACTCATGTTTAGTATTTGGTCCCCAATCCTTTGTATGCAAAAGTGCAAAAGTCTGTGACCCATTGACCCAACCAGACGCTGGGTATCTTCTCTGGTAATGCTCTGCCAGACCTATATTGCAGCGATTGTTGTTTGTTTTTTTAGGATGTTTTGCCCTCCTCTTCAGCAAATTAAATGCATGTTCTATAGGATTCTATAGGATTCACTTTTTGGCCCTGAATAATTTCCTAGTTGCTATGGCAGTATGTTTTGGGTCATTGTCCTGCTGTATGGTGAAATGCCGTCCAATGAGTTTGGAGCAATTAACTTGTACTTGGACTGACAAGATGTTTCTGAACACTTCTGAATTCATCCTCATCAAAGGAGACAAGTGAGCCAGTTACAGTGGAAGCCATACATGCCCAAGCCATAACACCCCCTCCCCCATATTTCACAGATGATGTGGGATGCTGTGGATATTGGGCAGTTCCTTTTTTTCTCCACACTTTACACTTGCCATCACTCTGGTACATGTTTTTCCAGAACTCTGCAGGCTCTTTTAGGTACTTTTTAGCAAACCGTAACCTGGCCAGCCTGTTTTTGTGGCTAAGTAGTGGTTTGCACCTTGCAGTGTAGCCTCTGTAGTTCTGCTGGTGAAGTCTTCTGCGGATGGTAGTCTCTGACTCATTGACGCCTACCTCCTGGAGAGTGTTCCTAATCTATGGGGCAGTTTTTTTTATTTTATTTTTTTTATTATGGTGAGCATTTTTTGGTTATCCACTGGAAGTCTTCCTTGCCATTTGCGATTTCTTAGCTCACCAGTGCTTTCTTTCCTTTTAATGAAGTTCCAAACTGTTGATTTTGGTAGGTTTAAGGTTTTGGCTATGTTTCATTTTTTTCTGACATTTCAGCATCATAATGGCTTCCCTGACTTTCAATAACATCTCTTTGGTCCTCATGTTGACAAGACACCAATAGCAGACTGCACAAATTATGTGATGGAACACACCTGACGAACACACCTGTCAAGCCAATTGTCCCATCACTTTAGTGTAGCCTGAAATAGGGGGATTATGCATAAAAATGTTGTAATTTCTGAATGATAAACCAATATGTACACAAATATAATCAAATCAAAAATGAGAATCTCTACGTTCTCATTTCAACTCCAAAAAGAAGAAAAAATGCTTCACTGTCCCATTACTTTCGCACGGTACTGTATAACCTTCTGTGGAAAAGGGTTCTACATGGAACCCAAAAGGTTTCTTCAAAGGGAGAGTGGAAGAAGAACCCTTTTTGGTTCTAGGTAGCACTTTTTTTCTAAGAGTGCAGGATCTGTGATGGGTCTGTCTGTCTCTATCTACGGTATATTCGCTTGAATGCCACAGCCTATTTGAGTATTGTTGCTGACCATGTGCATCCCTTCATGGCCACAATTGACCCATCTTCTAATGGCTACTTCCAGCATGATAATGCACCATGTCACAAAGCAAAAGTTGTCTTAAACTGGTTTCATGAACATGACAATGAGTTCAGTGTTCTTCAGTGGCCTTCCCAGGATCTGAATCCAATAGAACACCTTTGGGATGTGGTAGAACGGGAGATTCACATCTTGAAAGTGAACCTGAAAAATCTGCAGGAATTGAGTGATGCAATCATGTCATCATGGACCAGAATCTCAAAGGAATGTTTCCAACATCTTGTGGAATCAATGCCACGAAGAATTGAGGCTATCTTTGTTTTTGCTGGTCTGTAGGATCTATGATGGCCGTCAGCCCATCCTGTGTATCATGGACACAGCCATGATC
Source organism: Argentina silus (assembly GCF_951799395.1). Classification (NCBI taxonomy): domain Eukaryota; kingdom Metazoa; phylum Chordata; class Actinopteri; order Argentiniformes; family Argentinidae; genus Argentina; species Argentina silus. The sequence goes on along the minus strand of NC_139674.1, from coordinate 257,830 downwards.
AAAACCATCCTCATCAAAGAATGCAACTCCCTTTTCACTAACAGGAGGGTAATACGCTGAATTGAAGTTGTTGTATGGGGGAAAAAACATAAGGACTCCTTAAATAGATAATATCATTGTTATTATAGCATTATTAATAGTAGGTTAATCTTGCAGTATATAATTATTATTATTTTTCTAGAATATCTATCTCAACTGGCCTCTGTATGACGCCGTGTTTATCGCTGAGGATGATGCATGGAGACGGATCCGCAGTGTCCTGTCTCCCTCCTTCACCAGTGGGCGGATCAAAGAGGTACAGTCCCATCTCTCCTCTCCTTCTTTCATTCATTCCTTTATACAACACAAATAAATGAATGACTAACAACTCTGATGCGCGCGCGTGTGTGTGTGTGTGTGTGTGTGTGTGTGTGTGTGTGTGTGTGTGTGTGTGTGTGTGTGTGTGTGAGAGTGTGTGTGTGATTTGTACTATGTGTATAGTGTGTATTCATTGTTGTTTGTTGTTGTGTGAAGCAGCAACTTTAATTAATTAATCCAAGACAAATTTTCATCCGGGACAATAAAGTATATTTGATCTTATCTTCGATAAGTTCAGTGGTCAGATGACAGAGTATAGAATAATAGTTCATCTTTGGAGTCACTTATTCTTTGACTATATACATAATGTATCCTGTATGGATGTATATTATCAGGCTATATAAACATTAAAATAATTCCTGTTTCAAACATGATATTAATATATGTTTTGCACATATTAATCCACGTATCAATCATGATATTTTTCCATGTATCCTTCCAAACTCAGATGCTCAGGATCATGAAGCAGCACTCTGGTAACTTGGTCAGCAATCTGAAGAAGACGGCTGATAACGATGAGCCCATTGAACTAAAGGAGTGAGTATTTATCTCCGAGACGATAAGGTGAATTTGTAATTTCAGTGAACTCCCCCTTTAATTTTGTGGTTGTGGTTCTGGTAGTCAGAGATTGTGTGGTTGTGTTCCAGGTTCTTTGGACCATACAGTATGGATGTGGTCGTCAGTACTTCATTCAGTGTCGACATCGACTCCCTCCACAACCCCTCCGACCCCTTTGTGACCAACATCAAGAAAATGCTCAAGTTTGACATCTTCAGCCCACTGTTCCTCACAGTCGGTACAACTGCCCCCATATAGCTTTCAGTCATTTTGTGCTTAATAAATGAAGCTATCGATTTCATTGATTAGACTGACATAAACCACACTGCCAATGGTTTGCGCTCTACTCATTTGACAAACACATGGGCCCTGTCCAGAACCAACCTCTAGTTCCTAAATGCTGGACACTTGGAGATCTGAGTGGATTGGATACAGAAGTGTCTAGGGATAGAGCCTAGGAGTTGTTTCTGGACAGTATCATGGTATTTCCTGTTCCTGTTTGTAACCGTGGCATTTCCTGTCCGTCCAGCATTCTTCCCCTTCATGGGTCCTGTTATGGCAAACAAGGAGGTATCCCTATTCCCTGCCTCGGTCACAGATTTCTTCTACGCTGTCTTTCAGAAGATCAAGTCCAATCGCGTGGCTAGCACCAGGAAGGTATGTAAATATATCTGATCAAATATACGATCTTCAGCCAGTATTGTGTAATACAATTGTAGAGATTTGGTAGCATCTGGTAGTTCTCATGTGATTTTGATCTGACGTAAGCCTGCTTCCAGAGTCGGGTAGATTTCCTGCAGCTGATGATAGACTCGCAGAAAGACAGCAACTCAAAGGGAGAGGAGCAGAGTAAAGGTGCCTGCCTTAACACACACACACACACACACACACACACACACACACACACACACACACACACACACACACACTGTATACTAGCATCTAACACACACACATACAGTACCTGCCTCAAACACCTATACCTACAAACACACCTACCACCCCATTTCTCCCATCGTCATAGGATTGAGTGACCATGAGATCTTGTCTCAGGCAATGATGTTCATCTTTGCTGGCTATGAGACCACCAGTAGCTCTCTGTCCTTCCTGGCCTACAATCTGGCAACCAACCCTCACATCATGACCAAGCTGCAGGAGGAGATAGACACTGTGTTTCCCAACAAGGTAACCCCTCTGCAGACTCCTATATAGTACTATTCATGTGGAACAGGTGATAGTGACAGTGACAGTGTGATAGTGACATGATAGTGACAGTGTTTTAGAGGGTACTGATGAGTGTGTAACCCCTGTGCACTGCAGACTCCTACAGATGGTTAGATAGGTGACAGTATTTTGCAGTGTGCTAATGTGTCTGTAGCATCCCTGTGCAGACTTCTGCCCAGTATTATTCATTTGAAACAGGAAGTAGATAGGTGTTGTTGGAATCTTCAGAATAGTTAAAAGGCCAGTACCTGAGGACCTGAGGGATCTACAGGGTATATACCTTAAAAGCATGTCTGACATGCAGTGGTGTGCGTGACCATAGAATGATTTCTAAACTAATACAATTATCTTAAAATAAATTATAAAACTAACAGGTTATCAGTGCAGAGACTTGTGTGATATGTGCTCTCCATCTGACTCGTGCTGCTGCATTTTGTATCATTTGCCAAGAGCTTTCTTTGGTCGACCAGACAGGAGAGTGTTACAGTAATCAAGGTTGCTAGTAATACAAGCATGCATTCGTCTCTCAGTGTCAGCCTGGGAGAGGAAAGGTTGCATCTTTACAGCTGTGTTCTGTAAAGGTCCATGTAATATTCAAGCTTCCTAAAAGCTTCCTAACGGTTGTAATGACTATCTTTAATCGGTAGCGATCAGGGAACAAGATCCCTTATAATAAATCCCTTATGAATAAATATTTCATTTACGAACGCTGTTTTGGTTCGGAAAACACGCTTTTTAAAATGCAGTGTCCTACCTGACATTCGGTTTGCATATAAACATGTTGTGAGTGCCAGGGGTGTTCTAGGGGAGTAGACTGACCTTTCTCTGGTGGCTGCCTCTCCCAATCGTGTGCGCATGCAGAAACACAACAGCTAATGTCCAACACTGCAAGTTCATTTTGGGGGGATATATTAATATTAGGGAGGATGTTGTTGTTTGGACAACTTCAGGCAGAATTTCTCCACGATGGCAGATTTCCGGCAAACTTACTTACTCTTCTTTAAGTGATTCAAATATGTTTTAGTCACATTCTTGATATGGGTTTCAAAATTAAGATCTGAGTCAATGGTAACACCTTGTTTTTTTGCCTGGTGCTTAGTGTTACTGTAAGTAGTGTCTTTAAGTGTGCAGACAGTTTGACCAGGACAAGGACAAAGAGCATTTTGGCATCAGCATTAATTAATTAATTCTAAGGTCATTAAGAACCTAGTTAATAACTTAACAACATAGTGCTATCTCAGTGCTATGATCGGCACAAAAGCCAGATTGGAACATGTCAAAGGTACAGTTGGGAATAAGGAGATTATTTAACAGTTTGAACACCTTTTTTTCAAGAATTATTATTTTTTTGCTTAAAAAGGGAAGGTTGGAGATTGGCCTAAAATCGCTAAGGACTGAAGAGTCTAAGTTACTTTTCTTCAGGAGGGGTTTCACCATGGTAGTTTTAGGTGCAGATGAACAGACCCCCACTTTGCTGAGCATTTCTGTATGACCACTGCAAAAGAGTTCATAGTGCTTCCATGTGGTGGAAGGTGGGGTAACAAGTCATCAAACACATCTTCTCCTCACCTAATATTGGTTCTCTTATCTCAGAAGTATGTTGCAAATTCCTCACATTTGTAGGTGGAGAGCAGATCACCAGGTGTCTTGTCAGATCAATTTTGAGAAATGATCCCGTCTGTCTTGGCGTTTTTTTATTGCCTTATTAAAAGCAGAAAGATGCTCTCGAAGAATATCAAGGTGGACCTGCAGTTTTTGTCCGCTCAGACTTTCTGCAAATTCTTTTAAATTTGGCCACAGCCTTTTTCAGTTTGACTGGTGCTACAGAGTCGATAGTTGCCCTTAGTTTGGTGTTGAAGCTGGTTGCTAAATCATTATCACAGGAGGAAGCTGTTGATGGTGTACTATTCATATTCATATTCATCATGAAATTCTCATCTGCTCAGCGACATGGCTAGATAAATAATAGAGAGAAAATATATTTTTTCCCCACTTCTAATAGACTGACATGCATTCATGTTTAGCCAGGTTTCAGATAAAAACATTACAGTGCAGCTTTCGCTCTGAGATAAGATCAATAAAGGTTTTGCCAGATAGGGACCTAATATTCAAAAGCACCATGGTAATGTTCCATGGTAAAGTAATGGCGTTCTGTATGCGGGTGTCATGAAATTAGGCTATGCAGATTAGAATAAGTATAGTACTGTGTTCATTTCCCCCCAAAAAAACACAAAAAACTAACAGCTCTTCAGATTTGTGACGAAAAAGAGTTAGTTCTGGGCTACGGCTACGTGAACGACCAATCACTAGTGCTCATGTGAGTGTAATATCCCTGTGCAGGCTCCTATCCAGTACGAGGCTCTGATGCAGATGGACTATCTAGACAGCGTGATCAACGAGTCTCTCAGGTTGTACCCCATCGACTTGAAAGAGTCGCCAAGAAATCTGTTGAGATCAGCGGCATCACCATCCCCAAGGGTATGGTTGTCATGATACCCATCTGGACCTTGCACCGTGACCCCGATGTGTGGGAAGACCCAGAGGAGTTCAAACCAGAGAGGTAATGGGCCACATCTTAACCACAACCACAATATCAATCACAACAGCAACGATAAGAGCAGTGTTCCACAAACAACCATAAAACAAACCTAAATGCGACGACCAAACACAAACAGGTTTCTTCAACCATGTATAACCATCATATTACTGTGATTTAATTGATATGTTCTTTAACCCCTCCTCCTCTGAACTCTCCGTGTGTAGGTTCAGTAAGGAGAACAAGGAGAGCATCGACCCATACACCTACATGCCGTTCGGGTTGGGCCCACGGAACTGTATCGGGATGCGATTCGCTCTGGTATTGTTGAAACTGGCGATGGTGGAGATTCTACAGAGGTTCAACTTCACCGTCTGCAAAGAGACAGAGGTGAGACAAAATAATGATACAATGATTGTAAATATAATTTTGTACCTATGACTTTGTTGCGTTTCTATATGTAGCAGAGGTGATTTTGGAATCACACTCGCGTGATGAGGTAGCCCTGCCTGAGACATGTAAACTGAAGTGTCGCCCTCAGACCTTGAGGATGTCCTCTTGGCTTAATAGTAGCGTTTGTGTCTTCCACATGGGAGACCCGGGTTTGAACCCCCATACTACAATTCTGTACTTGCGTACTGCATGAGTATGTACTCCCCATTTAATTTCCCAGATTGCATTTTTCAGTACTAGGCGCCAATCATCCTCAGTATAGGCTACCTACTAAAATTTAGTAACTAAATGATGGAAGTGTGAGATTTAAAAAAAAAGCTATTTGTATTTCTGCAAAACTCCCTCGAGACTTCATAGGGCCATTTTAATGTATGTCGACCCAAGAGAGGTTGTCCAGGAGTTTGAGTTTATTTGAATTTATAGTGCAATGCTACCCGAACGTAACAGTGACACTGTATTAGGTAACATTCATAGTGTAACGCTGACATCTGTTTTACTCGTTCCTTCATACTTTAACTGTGTGTCAACTCTCACCAGATCCCTATTGAGATGGACCTACAGAACACTCTGATGCCCATACGGCCCATCAAACTCAAGCTGCTGTTCCGCTGCCAGGAGTCCAACGACAACCAGCTCAAAGCAGACAGCCAGGGATGAGGACCTGCCCTGCTGCAGGTCTCTCAGTTATTATGTTACACATAGATCTAGGATCAGCCCCAACACTGGCTACTTTCAAAAATGGGCTTAAAAAAAAAAAGAGCTTCGCTTTTGCCTTAAATTGAAACTAAATTGGCGCTAATAATTGCACTGTGACCCTAAAATGCACTGTGACTTTTATTCTTTTTTTATGTCTTTTATGCGTTTTTATTCTAATTTTTCTTTCATGCTCTTTCCTTTTTATCTATTTTACGTAAAGCACTTTGAATTGCCTCTGTGTATGAAATGTGCTATATAAATAAACTTGCCTTGCCTTGCCTTGCCTCGCCTCTGGGCTCTGCTGCTACTGTATGCTGCTCTCTTTGTATCTGTCTATTAGTGGAGGTCCAGGACTAGTTGTACAGAGACAGTTGTTGTCTGTCGTCTGCAGTGCAGGGATTTGCATGTGACTTGTGTATGTTTTGTACTCGTCTGGTAGTGGGTCTCTATCATCACGCTAAAAACGTGTGTATAATCACAAACTAAATCATAACATGAGAATGAACAACATGCCATCAAAACATGACAATAAATAGGTGTTAGATTAGATTCAACTTTATTGTCATTGTGCAGAGTACAAGTACAGAGACAACGAAATGCAGTTAGCGTCTAACCGGAAGTGCAAAAAAGCAGAAAAGTGCAATGTGAACAATATATACAGGTAGAGCAGTATAAGCAATATATGAGCAGTATAAGTAGTGCAGTATAAGCAGTATATGAGCAGTATAAGCAGTATATGAGCAGTATAAGTAGTGCAGTATAAGCAATATATGTATTAACAGTAACATTATAAGCAGAATAAATATAGAATGCAGTATGAACAGTATAAGCAGTATATGAGCTGTAAAAGTAGTGCAGTTACCAATGTATTGGGTCTATCTATGGGTATCGTAGTGCAGCAGTAGTCAAAATGTACCTGCATTTTATCGGTTGAAGTGCCATCTCATCTGTCATAAGATTTGACTTGTAAAACTGAAAAGTAGGATACAACTAATAGCCTAAATGTATAAACACAGACCACAACCAAAAAACAACATGGGAAAATCGTTTACGCATCCTCTGCAGCAGGAACAGTGCAGAGAAAAAGTATGTACAGTAAACCCCATAACTGAATACACTTCATACGCTTCAGCGCGACACAGAACGCCTATACTGCAACAAAGTAAAAAGATGAGACAGACACGTGTCTTCAATAACTTGCATGTTTAATCAAAATACAAGCATTCGGCACATCGTTAACTTGTAGGAAAGTTTAATCAGGTTTTATCAATTGTATTATTTTAAATGTGAAATAAATAGCACCAGTGCAGAGGCTATAACACACTACAAAAGTCACATTAAATCACGGAAAGTAGGCTAGGCTAATTAACGGAACTATATGAATATACAGCCCGAGCCCAGTCCAGGGTTCTGAAAGCGAGAAGTAACAAGTGTGCCCATCAACGGTCTAGATATTAGGCCTATACGTAACATTTAGTCCTCCACTTTATATCACAGCCAGTATAACGTTTAAAATGACTACAAAACAAAAGCAATATAGTCTACAGTGAACGGCGCATTGTCCATTTGTCATACATGTCCAAACAGACCCGCTCACTTGAATAGGAAAGTAGCGCGGCGGTTCGTTGCTTCAGCAAACCTCTCGATGACTTTACTGTTGAAATCCATCTGTCCCTGGATCAATGCATTTTCAATGGAAATCATGTCACGGCCGTTCAGTCGCTGGTGTCTGTTCTGTTCTGACAGATGTATAATGTCTTTGAATCCAGCCGATGCCCAAATAGTCTCCACCAAAAATCATACATGGGAAACAGAACAGCGCATGTTTCGAGGTGGTAGCGGTTAGCCATCTCTTTTTGTCAAACCATTCCTGTTGGCCCCAAACGTTTTATCTCCAACTTCTCTTCCAAAGGCAATGTACTAAACCGCATGGTCAACAAATAATCTACACGATTCATTGTGAAAACTTTAGCTAGCTAGCATTAGCGATAGACGTACAGTAGATGAACTGAATTGCTTTGTGATTATTTCCTGTCATGTCAGACCACGTTAACGACATTAGCGTTTAATAGTTTTTCGCCACCTGTTGCTAGGCAGAATTCATACCCAATATAATTTGCGTGAGGTTTTCCCTGCTTACGCCAAACACGCTCACGTTGTTCCCCTCGCAACGATGGGGCAAGAGTGCTCCGCTGCCCCACAGCAGAAAGACGGGACAGGGAGCGCAGTCCGCACACACTAGTAATTACTAGTAATTAGTAATTACTCCAAAAACAGCACTATACGGATTATGAGTCAAGTTTTATATATTTATACACACCAATTTCACCATTTAATCTATTTTGTATTAAATATAAAATACTTATTATTATTACTAATAAAAAATATGACTAATAATTGTTTCGTATTTGTAATGTACTTTATGAGACTTTATGTTTGTAATGTACTTTATAAAGAAAAAAAACCTTTATATCCCCAAATTTGATTCTATGCAATATGTTTTTTCAAATGTTGTATTTGTCTTGTAGGCTACTTTTGTGTAAGCCGTATATTGTGGGTAAAATGCACTATAAATTCAAATGAACTTAAACTTAAATGTGTATTGCAGTGGAATCCTAACTCGAGATCCGCGTGTAAATCGAATCAATTTCCCATTGACATGAATGCAAGATTTACGCGCGCGGATTTGGAGTTAGGATTCCACCCAAAATGCGTTGCTATTGGTATCATTATGACGTTGATATGTACACAGAATTGAGAATGTTCTGCAATAATACACAAAGTTCTTGAACTTTTAGTTCAGTGGCATAACGAGCTAAGACGCAACCTGAACCTGTGCAATCAGTATTACCAGAGTGAGATATAAAGAGATTATAACCGGAAGATTCGGCGCTCATACACAGCCTACTGACTGAGGTAGGCTAATGTAGGCCAGAGATGTAGTATAGTTGACATATAGTATAGTTTTATAACACTTGTATTTGTAAATACTTGAGACGGCATAGGCCGACTACCTTTACAGCATTTGGACAAGGGACGCGTAAAAATGTCACTGAGAGATATCTGCCACTAGGAGATGATATTCCCATTAAGTCGAATTCAGCGTTGGATATTTCTATATGCCTAAAAACTCACATCTTTAGAAAGGCCTTCCTTTAGGTCCTGTCCTCTTGTTGTTGTTAGTGTTTTGTTTGTGTTTTTGTTTGTGTGTCTATTGCACTCAACTGCACAGGCTTTGAAATTGTTGGCTACAAATGAAAAACACATTCCAAATCAAATATATTTTTTATTATTATTAGAGACCTAAATGCATGAATTGAATTAGGGCTATTTTAATTTTGCGGAGGTCTTCTGCTTGTTAGCCTATAGGCTCCTACCTGTACCAGGCCGATTCCAGTTAATGAAATGTGCCCATTATATGGCCACTGATATTTGACCTGTTGACCACAATTGTAGGCTATATTTCAAGGCGTGTCAACAAACATAGCCAGCCAACCCACACTGGAAGCTTTTGCTGACTCTAACATAGGCCTCTGACAGGACCAAGTCACTTCGAACCATTGCATCGAACGCTGATAAGAGTTGTTAGGCAGTGAATTACCATGATAGTCATTCCAAACCCATTATGACGCCAGCCGAACGCACATTATAGATAATAACATTTCTTTGCTGCCAATCGGTGTACTGGTATTTGTTGACTGATTCAGAAGGGCAAACTCAAAGATTGTTATACCATTCTCATTTGGGGAATCTTTCTGACATTCCTGTTGCATTATAGTATGGGTGTGTGGAGATTATTTCAATCATTTTTGTTTGTGTTCTATCTACTGTAGGTGCATAAAAACAATGGAGGTGAAAATATATATGAGTATTGAGGATATCAGGAAGGAGCATGAGAGGATTAAGACAGAGAAGGCAGAGTTTGAGAAAAAGATAGAGGAATATGAGAAACAAAAGAGAAGGGACCAAAAAGTTAGGCAGAGGGAGGAGGAGATCCTGGCCAGAAAGGCAGAAAGACTGCAGGAGGACAGGAATGAGTTCAATAGGGAGAGGGAGGAGATGGACAGTGGGATCAAGATCCTCATGATGGAGATTGAGAAAGAGAAGGAGTCCTCAAAGGAGATACTTAGAAAGGCTGAGAAGGCAGAGGCAGAGTTAAATATGATGAGGAAGGAGAGCGTGAAAATCCAAAGAGACGGACAGAAGGTGGAGCAAGAAATGCTCAGGATGTGGAAGGAGAAGGAGACATTTCTCAAGGCCAAGAAACAGATGGAGAAAGAGATGGAGAAAAATATGGTGGCAGTCAAGAGGAGAGAGGCCCTGGTGATGGAGGCCGAAGAAAGACTTAAACTGAGCAAGGAAAAAGAGAAGGAAGAGCAGGAGAAGGAGACCTCAAAGGAGATGCTTAGAAAGACAGAGAAGGTCGGAGCAGAGTTGCAAATGATAAAGAAGGAGTAGATGAAAATCAAAAGAGACGGGCAGAAGGTGGAGCAAGAAATGCTTGGGATGTGGAAGGAGAAGGAGACATTTCTCAAGGCCAAGAAACAGATGGAAAAAGAAATGGAGGCAGTCAAGAGGAGAGAGGCCCTGGTGATGGTGGCTGAAGAAAGAGCGAAACAGTCTGGAAAAAGAGAAGCTAGAACAGGAGAGGGAGACATTGAAGAAGGTGAGCATGGTGACGATTAGAGAGATGGTAGAGAACCTATAGACTAAGTAGATGAAGGTGATTGTTGCTAGTTTTACTATAGCATTTAGTCCATGACCTTCAACTCTCAGTTGAATTTGTCCAATTCTTGTCTCACCTTGCACTCCCCTCTGATGTTACTTTTTTAATTTCAGATGAACGATGGCTCCAGATATGCAGATATGCCCCAACCCTCATGTTCTCTGATGGCTCAGCTGGTACACAATCAGGCAAACCAGGGGACGAGCCTTTCTGTCAAAAGCCTTGTTGATGTGGCCCTGGCTGAGAGCGTGTGGGGGTGCAGAGATAAGACAGGGGACTGCACATGCCGACACCGTTAGCCTGGAAACCTCAACACAATTGGCCTCTATTTAGGGATACATAGCAAATCAATTTATATAGTTGTCTTAAGTTCAATAAATTAAGTTGAACATTAAATTAAATTGACTTCCTTTCTCTACCACTGTGACTGCTTGTGGCATTTATTATTATAGAAAGTCTTACTTGTGATGACCGTGATGTATGTAGCTGAAGATGAATGTAGCTATTTATTTTAAGTCGCTCTGGATAAGAGCTTCTGCTAAATTACTCAAACGTAGGCCTAAAGTACATCCGTAAAATAATGTATCCATTTCCTGTTAACCATCTCTAAACCCTAGATGGCAGTATTTACTCTTACACCAGAAACGTGACCAGTTGCACGTGTGGATGCAGAATAAATAGCCCTCCCAGTCTGTTTCTGCAAGGAACTTCTAATTTATGGATTCTCTACATATGTTGAGAGTCTTGTCTGAATATGTTAGAGTTGGGGTTTGTCCTCTACCTCCAAATATAAACGAGGACAATCACTTTGTTTTTCATACAGGTACCACTATTGTATGTATTTCTGTAATCTATGTTTCTATTACTTTACCATACTATGAAACTAATTGAATATGTTTTTAAGCGTCCAAAAAGCATTGATACCATTTCCAAGCACTCCAAGAATCATTTTGCGTTGCTGCTACAGCAGCCGCGCAATGTCAACACTTTACACACGCACTGGTGTAGCATGTAACATTAAAATCCATCAACTTCATATCAAACCATTGATGATTGGTGAACTTGTTGGATCAGTTAAGGCCTGTGCCAGAAATCAGTACACACACCAATCACACAATGGGACTATAACAGACACATACAGTGCATTCTGAAAGTATTCAGACCCCTTCACTTTTTCCGCATTATGTTATGTTACAGCCTTATTTTAAAATAGATTAAATTATTAATCTAATCATTAATCTACACACAATACGCAATAATGACAAAGGTGCTTCAACAAAGAACTGAGTAAAGGGTCTGAATACTTATGTAAAGGTGATATTTCAGTTTTTTATTTTGAATAAATTAGCAACAATTTCTAAAAACCTGTTTTCACTTTGTCATTATGGGGTATTGTGTGTAGATTGATGAGGAAAAAAAAATGTTGAATCCATTTTAGAATAAGGCTGTAACATCACAAAATGTGGAAAAAGTTAAAGGGTCTGAATACTTTCTGAGAGCACTGTATTTACATCTTGATTCACAGAATCACGCCTTGTACACACTTGCAAGTGATAGCAACGCCCATCACCTGTCCCAATAAAGAGATGCTCCAAGCGCACCATTTCATCCTTTCCACTCTTCACTCTCTGACTGTCTGAAGTGTACTGTAGTTGTGTTGTTGTAGCTGGCTACACCTCAGCCTATGATTCTCACGGGGCGTTAGATTGTCTCTGATAGAATCCTACGGTTCAGCTCGACATTCAACGACGATTTTCACCTTCTGAGCACCTGTTAACTCTCTGAGCTAGCAGGCTAACCTGTGAGCTCTCAATTCTTTGTTATTGTTGAACCCTAGCTCAACAATAATTCCTCAGGTTATTATTATAACTTGCTAGGTCATATGTGTAGGCTACAGCTAGCACTTGTGACGGTCGGCTAACTAAGTTACTTGTTGTTTCCGGACAGCTGAGAACCTTGGCTAGCTTTGACAAGCTAATATTGAGAAATATTAGCACCCTGTTTGCAGGAGGGTTGGCCAGCTTGTGTTTGTAGCCCTGGGACTACTGAGCACTTTCTAGTTTGACATAATTCCTAGTTAGTTACCTCGTATAATGATCTAGAATATGCCAGTTCTCTCTAGTGTGAGACCAGTGCCATATCTAACTATGCGGGTACCAGTTCCCTGTGGTAGCACGTGGGTGTAGTAATGCTGAGGTGTGCTGATATTGTACCTGCTTGTTGCTTCGTGCGCTGTATCTAAACTAGTCAACTACACTATCTACAACTACACTGTCTATCACAACTAAGTCAACTAATAAACATGGGCTACGCATATCTTAAACATGCCTGTGTCTGTGTGTTTGTGTGTGTGTGTGTGTGTGTGTGTTTGCATACATGTGTTTTTTCGGGGATGCATAGAAAGTCTTCCAGCTGTTCCAATGAGAACATCCATCCATAGACCTATGCATTTAATTCTGGTTTGTTTATAACTAAGAGGAAGACACATTTATCATCAAAAACCACTAGTTATCATCAAAAATGATGGTCACAGTTTGCTAAAAAAAAGTAACTAAAAAGCCTGCAGAGGTCTCGTAAAAATGAAAGTTTGGAGAAAAAAGGATCTGCCCAAGATTTACAGCATACCACCTCATCTGTGAAACATGGTGCAGGGGGTGTTAGGTTTGGGCATGTATAGTTGCCATTAGAACTTGTTAACTTGTCTTAATTGATGATTGTACCTGCTGACGGCAGCAGCAGAATGTATTCTGAAGTGCACAGAAACATCTTGTCTGCTTGAGTGCAAGCAAATGCGTCCAAATGCATTGGATGGTGCCACACCATACAATAAAACAATGCCATAGCCAAAACACTGCCATAGCAACTAGTGGAAAGATCTTGATTGGCCAAGTCAATCTTCAGATTAAAATTCAATTGAACATGCATTACATTTCCCTAATGATAAGAATTTAGGCAAAAAGACCTCAAAACAAACAACAACTGAAGATGGCTGCAGTACAGGCCTAGCAGAGCATCACCAAAGAAGATGCCCAGCGTCTGGTAGGGTTAGTGGGTTGCAGACTTCAGGCAGTTATTGTCCACTAAATACTAGTGGATTGTCCACTAAATACTAAACATGACTGCTTCATATGGACATTTGATAAGTCTGTCCCATTACTTTTGGGTACACTGAAATAGGGGGACTATGCATAAAAAGTGGGGTAATTTTTGAATGGTGAAACCAATGTGTACACAAATACCGTCAAATAAAAGCTGAGAATCTCTACTTGTAATAATTGTTTAATTTCAAATCTAAACGTTTGGAGTATAGAGCCGAAAGAACAAAAAATGTTTTGTTGTCCCATTACTTACACAGGCAGGGGTTTGGGAAAGTGAACAACATTTGATGGTGAATACATACTGTATGTCAAACCCCAGCCTGACCACTCCGTTCTTCCACCTCGGCTGGCCGCCTCTAAGAGGATGGAGTGGTTGCGCTAGTTGGTCACGGCTTTTCACTGTCTTGGCACCCCGGTGGTGGAACGAGCTTCCCAGTGCGGTCAGGACTGCAGAGTCACTACCTATCTTCCGCCGTAGATAGAAGACCCATCTCTTCAGGCTACATCTTGACTGTCCCTCCTAAAGACCTCTTCACCTTCCACTACCCACCTGTACAGTACCTCTAATGTAAAGCATTTTTAAAAAGCATTGTGACTACCAATGGCCCATCTGCTAAATGTCAAAAAATTTAAATGTAAATGTGGTGAAAATGGGTGAAGTGTCTAGCCTCAAATTTACAAAAAATGGTTAGGGCATAAACCCAATATTTTCATGTTTTATTCATTTTTCCAGAGAACAGATTGGTGTTGAATTGTGGGATATATGAAGGATTGCCCCTTTTAAAAGGCTACCCATTTTTAATTGGCAATTAGGGCACTTGAAATTAGCCAAATAAGCCACCTTTTTGGAGTGGTAGGGTCTCTCTCTGATAACCCCCCCCCCCCCCTAAAAAGTACCACATAGGTTCTTGACATCAAAGATGAGCATGGAAATTAACAGGCCATGTAGCAATTAAGCTTATTTTATTTTCTCGTGCATGAGGTTATTCGCAGGTTACCTAAATGTTAACCTCGTCCTCAGGCTATCGCTCACAGCGCATATAAGTCTGGAATAACGACGACTCAAACCTGGCCGTAGGGTGATTACTGATTAAAGTATTTGTTATTATTTGATTTCAGCTAATCACACGGCTGCAAGGTGTAGCTTCTTATCAGAAATGTGTGGAATGTGCTGTGGAAGATGATTGATCCGAGGTAAAGCCAATGGCTATGCCCCGTCCCTGTTTTTGACGCTCTTGCTCTTGGCTTAATGAAAGCCAATGAAGTTTAACGCATTGGTCCAACAGACCTTTCGGGCATTTGGGCGGAAGTGTCTGGGAACGAGACTACTTAAATCTTAACATAATATTAACATAATCTTCAGCAGTACATGCTAAGCACAGTGTATCTATGAGAAGATATTCAGCAGTTTGCTCGTACAAAAGTCCTACAATTCCGAAGCGAGTATAAACCAAGGCAATAATTAATATTAAATACATTTAAATACATTCATAAAGTTCTTCATGACCAACATCAGGGAGATGTGACCAGAGAGGTGGTTGAGTGGATCCTGGCTATAAGGGCACACTCTTGCCAACACACATTCTGGTGTGACATGTGCGATGTCTTATTGATCTATGTTGCTTTGGCTGTCTCCATGTGTGGATCATTGTAATCAGGGGTGGGGCTGGCCTTTTAAACACCTGTGCTTTGTTTCATTCAGGGAAAACAAAGAGATTTTTAACATTTCTTTTAAAGAGACAACACACATTTTCTGCCATGCCTCTGTCAATTGATTTGGCTTTAATCAATGGTTTCTTCTTGATGTTGTGTACATGTTTTCATGCCTATGTCACCTTTCAGAGGAAATCAAGGAACCTATCCAGATCTGATGTCGTATTAGATGAGTCAAACCCTGTCAGAACATAGTTTGCTTTTGCTAGATTCTTTTCTTTTCTTTTGTCTAGTATTGGTATACATGGTCGAAATGATGCACTCATGTTTAGTATTTGGTCGACAATACTTTGTATGCAATAACCGTCTGGGACCCATTGACCCCACCAGGTGCTGGGTATCTTCTCTGGTGATATTCTGCCAGGCCAGCCATCTTTTTGCCAGGTCTTTTTGCCCAAAATCTTACCATCAGAAAATGAAATGCATGTTCAATAGGATTTAAATCCAAACATTGACATGGCCAGTCAAGGACTTTCCACTTTTTCGCCCTGAAAATCACCCTAGCTCCAATGGCAGTATGTTTTGGGTCATTGTCTTACTGTATGATGAAGCGCCATCCAATGAATTTGGAAGCATTGCTTTTACTCGACCAGACAAGATATTTCTGTACACTTCAGAATACATTCTGCTGCTACTGTCAGCAGTAACATCATCAATTATGATAAGTTAGCAAGTTCTAGTGGCAGCTATACATGCCCAAACCATAGCATCCCCTCCACCATGTTTCACAGATGAGATGGTATGCTGTAAACCTTGGGCAGATCCTTTTTTCTCCAAACTTTCCTCTTGCAATCACTCTGATAATATTCATCTTATCTGTCCACAATACTTTTTTCCACACCTCTGCAGGCTTTTTAGGTACTTCTTAGCAAACTGTAACCCGACTATCCTTTTTAAGAATAACTAGTGGTTTGCATCTTGCAGTGAAGCCTCAGCCATTTGCGATTGCTGAGCTCATCAGTGCTTGATTTTGGCAAGTCTAAGGTTTTGACTATGTTTCAGATTTTTCAGCTTTCACCATTTGTCAATTCCTTTGCTATTGTAATGTATCTCACACCTTGTCCTTTGTTGGGAATGATATTTAAGGAGAGGGACAGCGAGATATTCTTTGAGTTTTGGGTTAGGCCCATCACGGGCATCATTCTCCCGCGTTGTCCTTGACGCACGTTAACGTATGGTTAAAACTTACAGACGTATGTTGTTTTAAATTGTGTTAGATTGGTTATTTTGTTGATACTCTATTCTCATTCTTCCTATGGGCATTAATGTGATGTTGTGCGCTCGATAAAGGTTCTGTTAATCAGGGCTGGCTCTAGCCATTTTGGTGCCCAAGCATTTTTCCTTCTTTTGCATTATCAAATGTCTAAATTAAGCACTCATGTTTAGTATTTGGTCCCCAATCCTTTGTATGCAAAAGTGCAAAAGTCTGTGACCCATTGACCCAACCAGACGCTGGGTATCTTCTCTGGTAATGCTATGTTGCAGCGACTGTTGTTGTTTTTTTAGGATGTTTTGCCCTAAGTCTCCTCTTGAGCAAATGAAATGCATGTTCTATAGGATTTAAATCTGGAGACTGACTTGGCCAGTCAACAACTTTCCACTTTTTGGCCCTGAAAAATTCCCTAGTTCCTATGGCAGTATGTTTTGGGTCATTGTCCTGCTGTATGATGAAATGCTGTCCAATGAGTTTGGAGCCATTTACTTGTACTTGGACTGACAAGATGTAAATAAATGATTCTCAATTATGGTGAGCATTCTTTGGTTATCCACTGGAAGTCTTCCTTGGCCTACTAGGTAATTTGCGATTTCTGAGCTCACCAGTGCTTTCTTTCCTTTTAATGAAGTTAAATGAAGTTCCAAACTGTTGATTTTGGTAGGTTTAAGGTTTTGGCTATGTTTATTTTTTTTCTGATATTTCAGCATCATAATGGCTTCCCTGACTTTCAATAACATCTCTTTGGTCCTCATGTTGACAAGACACCAATAGCAGACTGCACAAATTATGTGACGGAACACACCTGACGAACACACTTGTCAAGCCAATTGTCCTATCACTTTTGTGTAGCCTGAAATAGGGGGATTATGCATAAAAGTGTTGGAATTTCTGAATGATAAACCAATATGTACATTATATAAAAAATAAAAATCTCTACGTTTTTATTTCAAATCCAAACAGAAGAAAAAATGCTTCACTGTCCCATTACTTACGCACGGTACTGTATAACCTTCTGTGGAAAGGGTTTTACATGGAACCCAAAAGGTTTCTTCAAAGGGACAGTGGAAGAAGAACCCTTTTTGGTTCTAGGTAGCACTTTTTCAAAGAGTGCAGGATCTGTGATGGGTCTGTCTGTCTCTATCTACGGTATATTTGCTTGAATGCCACAGCCTATTTAAGTATTGTTGCTGACCATGTGCCACAATTTACCCACCTTCTAATGGCTACTTCCAGCATGATAATGCACCATGTCACAAAGCAAAAGTCGTCTTAAACTGGTTTCATGAACATGACAATGAGTTCAGTGTTCTTCAGTGGCCTTCCTTGTCACCGGATCTGAATCCAATAGAACATCTTTGGGATGTGGCACAACGGGAGATTCACATCTTGAAAGTGCACCTGAAAAATGTGCAGGAATTGCGTGATGCAATCATGTCATCATTGACCAGAATCTCAAAGGAATCAATGTCACGAAGAATTGAGGCTGTTTTGAGAGCAAAGGGAGGCTCTACCTAGTATTAGTATAGTGTTCCTAATAAAGTGTTGGGTGAGTGTATATCTAACTATCTTTGTTTTTGCTGGTCTGTAGGATCTATGATGGCCGTCAGCCCGTCCTGTGTATCATGGACACAGCCATGATCAAAACCATCCTCATCAAGGAATGCTACTCCCTTTTCACTAACAGGAGGGTAATACGCTAAATTGAAGTTGTTGTATGGGGAAAAAAACATAAGGGCTCATTAAATAGATAATATCATTGTTATTATAGCATTATTAATATTCGGTTAATTTTGCAGTATATAATCATTGTTATTTTTCTAGAATTTCTATCTCAACGGGCCTCTGTATGACGCCGTGTTTATCGCTGAGGATGATGCATGGAGACGGATCCGCAGTGTCCTGTCTCCCTCCTTCACCAGTGGGCGGATCAAAGAGGTACAGTCCCATCTCTCCTCTCCTTCTTTTATTCATTCCAACAACACAAATAAATGAATGACTAACAACTCTGACGTGTGTGTGTGTGTTTATGTGATTTGTACTATGTGTATAGTGTGTATTCATTGTTGTTTGTTGTTGTGTGAAGCAGCAACTTTAATTGTCTAAGACAAATTTCCATCCGGGACAACAAAGTATATTTAATCTTATCTTAGATAAGTTCAGTGGTCAGATGACAGAGTTTAGAATAATAGTTCATCTTTGGAGTCACTTATTCCTTGACTATATACATAATGTATCCTGTATGAATGTATATTCTCAGGCTATATAAACATTAAAATAATTCCTGTTTCAAACAGGATATTAACCCATGTTTTGCACATATTAATCCATGTATCAATCATCATATTTTTCCATGTATCCTTCCCAACTCAGATGTTCGGGATCATGAAGCAGCACTCTGGTAATTTGGTCAGCAATCTGAAGAAGACGGCCGATAACGAAGAGCCCATTGAACTAAAAGAGTGAGTATTTCTCTCCGAGAAGATAAGGTGAATTTGTAATTTCAGTGAACTCCCCCTTTAATTTTGTGGTTGTGGTTCTGGTGGTCAAAGATTTTGTGGTTGTGTTCCAGGTTCTTTGGACCATACAGTATGGATGTGGTCGTCAGCACTTCATTCAGTGTCGACATCGACTCCCTCCACAACCCCTCTGACCCCTTTGTGACCAACATCAAGAAAATGCTCAAGTTTGACATCTTCAGCTCACTGTTCCTCACAGTCGGTACAACTGCCTCCATATAGCTTTCAGTCTCAATCATTTTGTGCTTAATAAATGAAGCTATCGATTTCATTACACTGTGGAAACACTCTATGAGACCACCAGTAGCTCTCTGTCCTTCCTGGCCTACAATCTGGTAACCAGCCCTCACATTATGACCAAGCTGCAGGAGGAGATAGACACTGTGTTTCCCAACAAGGTAACCCCTCTGCAGACTCCTATATAGTACTATTCATGTGGAACAGGAAATATGATAGTGACAGTATTTTAGAGGGTACTGATGAGTGTGTAACGCCTGTGCACTGCAGACTCCTACAGTATCTATTACTATTGCTTTGGAACAGATGGTTAGATAGGTGACAGTATTTTGCAGTGTGCTAATGTGTCTGTAGCATCCCTGTGCAGACTTCTGCCCAGTATTATTCATTTGAAACAGGAAGTAGATAGGTGTTGTTGGAATCTTCAGAATAGTTAAAAGGCCAGTACCTGAGGACCTGAGGGATCTACAGGGTATATACCTTAAAAGCATGTCTGACATGCAGTGGTGTGCGTGACCATAGAGTGATTTCTAAACTAATACAATTATCTTAAAATAAATTATAAAACGAACAGGTTATCAGTGCAGAGACTTGTATGATATGTGCTCTCCATCTGACTCGTGCTGCTGCATTCTGTATCATTTGCCAATAGCTTTCTTTGGTCGACCAGACAGGAGAGTGTTACAGTAATCAAGGCTGCTAGTAATACAAGCATGCATTTGTCATTCAGTGTCAGCCTGGGAGAGGAAAGGTTGCACCTTTACAGCTGTGTTCTGTAAAGGTCCATGTAATATTCAACCTTTTTAAAAGCTTCCTAAAGGTTGTAATGACTATCTTTAATCGGTAGCGATCAGGGAACGAGATCCCTTGAAATAAATACGTCATTTACAAACGCTGTTTTGGTTCGGAAAACACGCTTTTTAAAATGGAGTGTCCTACCTGGTTTTTGCTCGAATGACTAGTTCTGTGACATCCATATGTCCGCAATGCATTTCACCAGGAAATCAATCAAACTGTTTGACTGGTGCTACAGAGTCGATAGTTGCCCTTAGTTTGGTGTTGAAGCTGGTTAATAAATCATTATCACAGGAGGAAGCTGTTGATGGTGTACTATTCATATTAGAGAATATAGTATACACTTTGTGACAAAAAGTGATGACGTCACATAAATTTAATCATCGAAAATAATACTTGAAAATTATGTCTCCGCCCCTTTGGGGGCGGACGCCCCCTTTGAGGGCGGACGCCCCTTTGGGGGCGGATGTGGTGGGCTGTTGAGGCTTGCCCAATGAGACGCGTGTTTCCCGGGCATAAGGTGTATATATATATATATGAGCATGGGTGAGATCTGTAGTAGTAGTTGAGGCTATATGACAGGGTCTAAAATGGCGTCTACAAGTATGATGTGGGAATTGATGGATGGTAGTGTAGTGTATGTAGAGTTTGCATCTGGAGGTGCACACCCCTATGCGGACATATACGCTTTCGAAAAAGAATCAGAGAATCGTCTGAGAATCTATTCATCAGAATTCGATACATTGAAGGCTTACATCTTGGAATTCATCCGCTACATGCAATCTGTGCACGACACACAAAGCGTGCCCCTGGAGGGTATGAAAACTTCTATAGAGATGGGCGTGGATCTTAGAGTACCGAGCCGTAACCCGCAGGAAGCTTTTCTTGTTGACTGTTCAAGATCTCACATATGGCTGTTGGTGCGATTCCAGACAGAGGCAGAGTCTTCTGAAAGACCAAAGACGGTGATGGAGAAAGAGCGCTACTGGCCTATTAAACTGGCATTCAAAGTGGTAGACTTCTCAACCTTGAGAAATCTCCTGAAATCTATCACTGGGTTTTTCAAGCTGGAAAGTCAGAGACTGAGACTCCTCCAGCTGGCAAAAAGTCTGAACACGTGCTCAGGTAAACGGATCTCAGGCCCTTCCAGGCGTTTAACCCCTAGATCTCTGTCTGACTTAGAGTCATGCAGTCGTAATCTTTTTCCTGAAGACACGCTTGAAACAGACGGTGTTGAATCATAGTAAATCGTGCTAGACACCTCTACTACCCCGTCCTACTAGACACGCCTACTAGACACATGCCCCTTCCCCCGCCCCCTCACCTACAATCTATATAAGAAGTTTGGAAAAACGAGTTTGTGCGACAATACTTATTACTTCAACATGGCTGATTTTTTCACAGTCAACGATTTGCCTTCCTCAAGTGAAGACGAAGGCTACTCTACAGGTGGGGAATGTAAACCCCTAGAATCTCAAAATGAAGAGTCTAAGCTTCTCAGCTATCTTCCGAGCCTTTCTCAGGAATCTAGCGGCTACGATGATTTGTATAAACCGGTTCTTGAAGACTACCGGAATGCCCAGACGGACGACCTCACAAGGTGGAAAGCCCTAGAGCATCAGAGCGATTCCGAGGAGCCTATTACCCCTGTCACCTACTCACCCGCCTCGCCCGACAGCGACGCGTCAAATACTCTGTTTGAGACTCTTGAATTCCCCGTCAGAAGATATGGGCCGTATACCGGCAAGCCAACATTCGACAAAGCACCCGGTCTGTACACCCCCGGAGGTCAGGCTTCAGATTTTGCAGCCCCAGTGGCTGAAGATCATTCTGTCCTCAACGGCTATCCGACACCTCCGACTTTGCCTAGCCTGCAAGTACCAGGGTCCGCTGGGGCTCAGAACGAACCCGCTGCGGAAGCTAGCATCACTGCACAGGGGACCCCTCAGAACCCTCCCTTGGTTGATCCGATGGTTGTAGAGGTTAAAGAAATTCTAGAGAACCGGCTTCAATCTCAGCGTCAGGATGTTGATGTTTTTCTGGACACGGTGAAGGCCGGCGTTGCCATGTTGTTAACACTGGTGATAGATGAACATTTAAAAAACGAATGTTATGGGTGTAAAACCGGTCATCCAAGCCAACGTCGGCATGCATGTCTGTACCCTCTAGAGAGTGATTACTTTTTCAGCAACTTTGAGGCGTTGATGACCTCCCTGTGGACATGGAAATTTCTCCCGACTCTTATGTTTGCTCTGGAGACGGTTGGAGTAGGGGAGATAGCAACAGGCCGTATTCAAGGAGTAGCCGAGGTCTTTCTATACGGTCTGAAGTATGAAGAAAACATTCAGGGGGAACTTAAAGAGATCGTTGATGCGTATGTGGGGGTTAACAAGGACCGGGATCATATGATAGATGAACTCGTATCCTATTGGAAGCGTGTTGAAATAGTTCACACTCTCTTTTGAACTAGTCTAAACTGATCAAAAATGGGGAATGCATTCAGACTATTCTTTAACTTTTTAAATTCCGCTTCAGGTCATCCTGGGGTCAGCTCTCTTGTAAAACGGGCTATTGCTAATCGTGTTAATGATGAATCTTTATTTCAAACATGTAGCGATGTTGACATTGAACAAGTTGTCCGTTTTGAGAGGTCATTGGAAATTGTGAGAGATTGTGTGTCTTTTAACCGTTGGAAGGAATTGGTGTATATTGGTTCAAATGCCTCGGATGCGGAGAAATTTGAAAAAACATTAGATGGAATTATTAGAGAAGTGTCTATGCATAGCTTCAAATTTAGTCATTTCATGGTGTTGTATACCTATATAATTGATGTAGCAACATATCGTTTTAAGAATGGTCTAGCATTTGATGTTGATAGGGCCCTAAATGTCTTATACACTTCTGTGGGGATGTATTAAAAACTTGTATTAATCATTCAAATGTAATGACATGTAATCATTCAGATGTAATGACTTGTAATCAATAAATAATTATGCAAAATTGACATTGTACTCAGATCTCGCATGATTGCTAGTCGTCATGACCTCAAAAAAGGCTGAGCGTGTAATGAAGAGAATATATTATGACCCTGCACACCCGGGATCTTTTGGAGGGGTAGAAAAACTTCAAAAAGCCGTCGAAGAGCAGACGGCTGAAAAAGTTAGCAGTGATCAAGTACGAGAGTGGCTGTCTGGTCAAGAGGCGTATACCTTACACAAAACGGCTAGAAAAACCTATGCTAGAAATCGTGTTTTTGCGCCACGTCCTATGTATCAATTTCAAGCGGATCTTTGCGATATGGGTGCACTGTCTGAAGACAATGATAATTTTAAATTTCTGCTTACAGTAATAGATGTATTTTCAAAAAAAGCTTATGCACGCTCTTTAAAAAACAAGACGGCCGTCGTAGTTGCGGAGGCCTTTGCAGCAGTCTTAGAGGAGAGCGGTATACCAGTTAAAATCCAAACGGATGCTGGAAAAGAATTTTTTAACCGTATCTTTGAAAAACTAATGAAGAAACATAATATTCAACACTTTGCAACGGGTAGTGATTTGAAGGCGTCAGTCGTGGAACGTTTTAACCGTACGCTGGAGGTTTTTCACAGCTAAGAACACCCGCAGATATATTGATGTGATTCGGGATTTGCTTGATAGCTATAATAATAGTTATCATAGCAGTATCAAAATGAAACCTGTTGAGGTAACATCCTCCAATAGCATGCAAGTCTTTGAGAATTTATACGGGACTTTACCTCTGAACAGTATGACCCCTGTGTTTAAATTCAAAGAGGGTGACATTGTGCGGATTTCCAAATACAGGGGGATATTCGATAAAATGTACGAACAATCATTCACTGATGAATACTTTATCGTTAACGAATGTATCCCTAGACTCCCGCCCGTTTATAAATTAAGGGATATAAAAGGTGAAATTCTTACTGGCACGTTCTATGAAGCAGAACTGCAGAAGGTGAGAATCACCTCTGACACAGTCTTTCGGGTAGAAAGGATTTTAGACAAGAAAATTCAAAATGGCCGGAAGATGGTTTTAGTCCACTGGCAAGGTTGGCCTAGTCAGTTTGACTCATGGCTGCTGGCTAAAGAGGTCATGGAGCTCGGGAGGAAGAAAAACAAGAAGCCAAACTAGAAGAAGCAAGGATGGAGGAGCGAGAATCTTTCTATGTGACTCTCCCTTCAAATGCATGTCACAGCGTTTACCCTAGCAATAACAGTTCAAATTATACGATAACGCTGTCTCAGCCTATAGAGTTACATGGACCTTATGAGGTGGCGTTAGCAGAGATAATGTACTGTCATACCTGGAATAATATTTTAAGTTTAGAAGATACCTATGACCTGAAAGACCATTCGAGACCGAGGGACCCTCCAAACCACCTGAAAATCCCTACAGGTCATTATGACAATATCGAGGCGCTAGTGAAGGAGATAAATACCGTATTTAAGAAACAAAAAACAGATCTACATTTACATTACTGTTCTATACATAAAATAATTTCTATATTAGGACCTGACAAATATTCTCTCAGGTTCAAGGCTCCACTAGCCTACATGCTAGGGTTTGAACCCGACGCTTGGACACGGTCGGGTGGAAAACCGTTGAGTAAATACCCCAGCGATATTAATGCGGGGCAGTATAATTTTTTCGTCTATACGAATATCGTGGAAGCACAGCATATTGGTGACTATGCGGTTCCTCTTCTAAGAATCGTTAAAAAAGAAGGATCTTACGGGGATGTAATCACTCTCTCCTACAGCAGGCTACACTACGTTACTGTTAATAAACAGCGCATACAGGATATACAGATTGAGCTAAAAACGGATTTAAACAAGCCGATTCGATTCACATACGGGAAGACAATTTGCAAGCTGCACTTTAAACCCAAGTCTCTCATCTGAATCTATAGAACAAAGCAAAAACAGCAGCAAAAATAAAAAAATAAATGGATTCACAAAGATTTGTGAATTATTACGTAAACCAAACAGGTCGCGGCAGTCTAAGTGGGTTTGTAGGTACTCCTGTGCAATATGGTCGAGGTTTAGGGTCTATCTTAAGTAGGGCGTTCAGATTTGTCCTACCGTTTCTTAAGCGAGGGGCATATATAGTTAAACCGCATTTGAAAACAGCAGTGAAGGGGATAGCATCTGACGTTGTGGGGGCCGTAACACGTCATATCGCCGATCGCGCCAGCAGGTCTCAGGAAGGATCAGGAATAGGACGCCTCGCCAGAGGAAGAAGAAGAAAAAGATCTGTGGCATTGTTAGAGCATCGCACCTCTAAGAAACGCATATCAAAAAAACCCAGAAAGTCTAAAAAACAAAGTGACGGAAATATATTCTAAAAATAATAAGAATAAGAATAAGAAGAATGTCTCTTGTACATCATCTCTCAGCAGAGTGCACCAAATCGGAACTTGACCTTTTTGCACCGCCCATGACCCAATTGTCTATAGAACAAAGCGGTTACGTGGAGATCCATCCTCTAAACTCTATTGTGGATCAAGAGGTTCTGGATTTTCAGATATCAGGAAGTGGAAGTGCATATCTAGATCTAAACTCAACATTGCTATATCTACGACCCAAGATTACCAAGGCTGATGGAACAGATCTGGCGGGCGGTGATAATTGTGGAATAATACAATACCCCTTAAATACTATATTCTCCCAGGTAGATGTTAGTCTAAATGATGTTCTCATTAGCTCATCGTCCGCTACACATCCTTACAGATCTATTATTGAAACTCTGCTCAACTTTTCAAAAGAAACCTTGGAGAGTCAGTTTTCCGCGGGGCTATGGTACAAAGATGAAGGTGTAGATTTGGACTCTGTATCTATTGCCGCTGATGGTCCTAACACAGGACTTGTTAAGCGCGCGAGCTTCTGTCGAGGTTCACGCGCATTCGAACTAATGGGGCCTCTACACAGTGACATATTTTTCTCCGAAAGACTCTTGTTAAACAATGTCGATGTTCGTTTGAAACTGGTGAAAGCCAAAAGTGCTTTTACACTGGTGTCAGCTGCTGACCAGGAGTATGCATTAAAAATCCTATCTGCAAGTATTTTTGCGAAAAAAGTACAGGTTTCACCCGATGTCATGTTAGGACATTCGGCTGCTCTGATGAAATCCAATGCGTTATACCCTATAAGCCGGGTAGTCGTTAAGAATTATTAGATTAGATTAGATTCAACTTTATTGTCATTGTGCAGAGTACAAGTACAGAGACAACGAAATGCAGTTAGCGTCTAACCAGAAGTGCAAAATAGCAGAAAGTGCAATGAACAGTATTTACAGGTAGTGCAATATACAATATACATTATACAATCCCTAGAGGCTCCCGGGTGTGCGCGCAAGACAATTTATATTTAGGGAAGCTCCCTAAATATATAGTAGCGGGATTAGTTGATCATCGAGCTTTCGTAGGCGCAAGAGATAAGAACCCATTCAGATTCCATCACTCGGATCTTGAATATCTCAGTCTCAGTGTAAATTCACGCTTTATCCCCGCAAAACCCTACCAACCCCACTTTGACACCCATCAGAGTGTTCGAGAATTTTACAACTTATATGTGGGTACAAA
The DNA here is from genome assembly GCF_951799395.1 of Argentina silus. Classification (NCBI taxonomy): domain Eukaryota; kingdom Metazoa; phylum Chordata; class Actinopteri; order Argentiniformes; family Argentinidae; genus Argentina; species Argentina silus. The sequence goes on along the minus strand of NC_139674.1, from coordinate 231,109 downwards.
CCGACATATCAGAGACTCTCCGCTATGCATCAACCGTGACAACTTTGAAAATGGATACTCGCTGTTCCTGTTCAATTTGTCAAGGGATGATGAATTAGACAGCGAGGCTCTCTCACCCTCGGTGCATGGCACATGTCGTCTGGATTTAAGATTCAGAATAGAGATAAACTCAAAGCGTCAAGTCCTGATCGACTATTAAAAAAAAAGTGGAAACCTTTAAACCTGATAAAAGGATGGATAACCATCAGCTGGAGTCTATATTAAAGCCAATTTTAGGTGATGCTTTTGCAGGTGTTTGGCCTAGTGATTTACTACCCTCCAAGATAGCTAGACGCCCCAGCTATCTAGTCGTTAACACGCACGATCAGAACCGAGAAGGCGAACATTGGGTGGGTATGATTATCGAAGCTGAACCTGACAAGGCAACATTTTTTGATTCATATGCAAATCCTCCAGATCACAGATTCTACCCTGAAGCGTTTATGCGTTTTCTATCAAGGAATGCTCAAGAAATACTCTATAACAAACAGAAGGTTCAAGATGATTATTCAACGACTTGCGGAGCCCATGTAGTATTCTACCTATGTCATCGATTTAAAGGACTCTCCTTTCAAGAAACAATGCGATTGTATTCTGATCATTTAAAAAAGAATGATGTTATGGTCAGCAAGTTTGTCAAGAAATATGCTAAATGTATTTCACGGGTGAAGACTGTTAAAATGTATAATCAGAATGCCTGCTCTTTAAAACTGTTTAAAGAGTGTTATAATTGTCATGAATGAATACTCTTTTCGGACATATATTAATTTCAATAAATCATTTTATTGATTAAAACATCATACAGTCTGTTTGAATTCATTTTTTTCGATTGAAATCTAACCATCTAGGATGGATGGGTGTAGAGAGTTGCCATTCGGTGGGGGTTGACCATTCAGAGTCTGCAGATGTAGCCATCTGTAACATGTCCATTGGGGTTTTAGAAGGGGTCCTGGCGTAAGACATGTCTAATAATAATGATGTTGACAATGGAGATTTTTTTTTTTTTTCTCCACGGTTTCTCTTGCTGTGACGTATCTGAGGAATTGATTCACTCACGGTTTTGGAGGGTTTAAGTCGTAATTGCTGGCGAGCGTGGGTGTTCGTAACCGTTGTGATTGGAATATTTAATTCAGAAATTGTATTTAAAAAAACATCCCAGCCTCGCGGTAGAGTTCCGGAATGGAACCGACGGTTTGACAGCGTCTTCATCAAATCGAAAATATGAGATCCTTTAATAGGGGTATCCTGGACAATTATCTCGCCTGAACGATTCCATCTTAGAAGGTTTGATTGACGAAGCTTCTGCAGAATGTAGGCGGCGTTTTTTCGATTGCGAGAACCTATATTCTCCAAAATCTCATCCTCCAGGTTGTCTGAAGCTTCTTCCTCCTCCCCCACTCTTATGTAGCCCTCATCCCCTTCACCTGATTTCTCAGAGGGTTTGTCAGGTAGTTTAAAAACGATTTCTTGAGTCGCCCCCTTGCGGTGCAAGGTTAGATATTTATCGAGTAAATCATTGAACTGCTTGGCTTTTGTATGCGAGTCAACACTTGTCTGTTTCAGAACTCGTTCCATATTGTTTTGCAAGACATGTTGGGCTCGCTCACCAATGCTCTGTGAACTCTTTTGGGTTAAATTATCCAGCTGTTGTGGAGAAATCATGTACATTTTATTAAACGCAGCCATGCCCAGAGTGTCTATGACTATCTCTGACGAGAGAACAGACTAGTTATAAATGGTATTGCGGTCGCTAATAATGGCAATAGGAAGCCCCCCGATTGCGTCAGCACTTTCCGCTTGTGTTTAAATCCGGTTTTACGCTGGGCAAAAAGCTTGATACATTTTTTCTGTTTTTTTAATTTAGTGAACTGTCCAGGGGTGAGAGGTATGTTTCCCTTCAATATGTTTAATGCAATCTCACACAGGGCTAGTATGAGATCTTCCGACCCTCTACATAGAAAACTTCTTCTCTCAGAGGGTTTTAGAGCGAGCAAAGCTTTTAAAATGGGAAGGTTTCTTTTCATCCGTTGAGACATTGTTTATTTATTTAAAAAGTCTCTTGTCACTTTTTAGTTTGATAGACCACCGGCCACTCTCCAGGGAGTATTCCACTCCTCAATCTTAGGGGTTCTGGACAATTAGGACGCAGGTCAACGATTAAATATGTATACGGTTCCCTTGTAGCATCTTCATAACTTTCTAAAAAGAATTTTTTCAGGCCGGGATACATTTGTTGAGCTAAGACCCGGATCTGTATTTTATCACGTGGTGATTTAAACAGCACCATGTAATTAGTGTTTAAACTAATCGTGCGCGAATGTTTCCCTTGATTAAACAAATTCTGAAGCAGATAAAATACGCTCAATTTTTTATGATGTCGATATTCTGTGAACGCTTTCATTAATTCTTCATGATTGCCACCCACATCCATGGAGTCATCTACCACTAAAAGATTGTGTTGGTTCCGTGGGAATAGATTTTCATCATTAAAGTTTGCGGGAATACCTTCTATAAATTCGATATTGACATTTTGACTGAGCTCGTCATACATTGGCTGGTATGAAGAGTATGCCCAGATTATACGAGCCGGCACTTTTGAAAATGTACTCTCCATGTTTTCAAGTAATTGTTTTACAAAAAAAGTTTTACCTGAGCCACTAGGCCCCACTATTAGCATGCTACATGGCATTTGGAATGCCAGATCGACAGTCACATCCATTCTTACAACTGTACTAAAACAGACTAACCGCATGGTTAACGATGAACCCTGATTATATCCATCCCAGAATATGTAAAAAACGATGAGGTGGGGTGACGTATGAATAAGAATTTAATGAGATATACATTTTTCAAATACAATAAAACAGCATTAGGATACTTCGTAGAATACATTGTAGAATACATTGTAGAATACATTTTTCAAACACGATAAAACAACATTAGGATACTTCGTAGAATACATTGCAGAATACATTTTTCAAACACAATAAAACCCTCATTAGGACACTTTGTAGAATACATTGCAGAATACATTTTTCAAACACAATAAAACCCTCATTAGGACACTTTGTAGAATACAATGCAGAATACATTTTTCAAACACAATAAAACCCCCATTAGGACACTTTGTAGAATACACTGTAGAATACATTTTTCAAACACAATAAAACACCATTAGGACACTTTGTAGAATACACTGTAGAATAAATTTTTTCAAACACAATAAAACATCATTAGGACACTTTGTAGAATACACTGTAGAATACATTTTTTCAAATACTATAAAACATCATTAGGATACATTGTGAACACAGGCTATTGTGAACCCAGGTAATAACAGATGATAACCGGTAATAACAACTCAGTAACCAAACGGCAATGTTCTACCCGAGGGGAGAAGGCGTCTCTTATCAAAAACAACAGAAAAGTTGATAACTTGATGTTTATTAGCGAGCGAAAAAGCTTTGATATCACGTTTAATTCTATTGTAACGGGCAGGGATCTCGCGTCGCGTGTTAGGATCTATAATATAGTCTTCTACCAGATCAGTCAAATTATTAAAGTTAAGTTTTTTACAATTTTCATAATTCTGGATAAAACCTTTGACTTTCAAACACACCTTTCCTTGCTGGGTGAGAAAGCCGTAGGATTTCGGACCCGCTCACAAATATAATCATCAGCCGCTAATTCCGATGTCAAATCACCTAGATAATTGCCTGTCGGAGGGGTGTAAAGATCTTCAGGGGTGGAGAGGTAAACGATTGAGTCGGTGTCATAGTATAGTACTCGCTCTTGCAATAAATGTAACTGTTTGTATAATACACCTCTCGCATATGCTGTCGTAAACGCCGCTAAAAAAATATTTGATTCGCCGGGTGGTAAGACACACCTGGAATTATGACGCCATTGAATGATTGCAATATCATTATTTATGAAATGGAACTGGCTTATATCATACTTACTGCTAAAGAGGTACTGAAAAAACTCTTTGGGTTCTTTCACGATACTGGTTGTAAGTTGATTAGATCTTTGAGCCATTTTTCCCCAGAGGGAATTAAGTAAAAGTTTTGCGATCTGACGCTTTGCGGCATTGTACACAATTTTATGCGGGTCAAGTTGGATACCTTGATTCTCTCTATAATCGTTTATATAAGCCTGTTTACTAACCTCGTCTGTAGCATCATCAGGATACCCCGAGGCCTCCTGCTTCTGCTTAAGGAATGTATGGATGTAATCTTTAAACAATTTATCGGATCTCTGTTCAAAATGCCAGACCTCATAAATTTCAGCTATAATGTAACCTCTTTTTTGAGCTTCTAATAACTCAATGCTAACCCATACGCCTTGAAGCGCTCTCTCATCCAGAGAATGCAAACAATCCGAGGTTTGGTTATTCTCAATCCCACATGTTCGACAGAGTGTAAAAAGCAATTTACCTTCGTCATTTTTCATAGGTAGCACAGGGAAAAACAAACACCTCGGCGGGTGAACTTTAGCATGTATAAAGCCAAAGTAATTTTCAACCGGTTTAAAATCTTTCCTGATTATAACCGGGTGACCAATTGGATATTCAAACTCTGCATTACAGTACGGATATAAGCTGGTAAAATCGACATATTGAATGGTCTGCCCTTGTTCAATTTTGCGTCTTAAGACAATAGCCTCCGTCCTGCCTCCAAATAGCGCGGCCCGAGGATTTAAAGGGCTAGGCTCCCGGTATCTCTCTAGGAATAATTTAACAGGTTGCTGTTGTTTCATTGAATTCCATGTATGTTCCCATATAACCTCTGTTTTCAGCTTAAACTCTGTTTCTAACCGAGTTAGCCTTTTCAGAGTGTTAGAGTACATCACCCCAAACTCTAATCCTGTAAGCGGCGATATGTCATGAGGGTTATAACAAGTCGGACAACCATGAAAATAACATCCATAGAATTCTAATGCTGTTTTCACACCATTTATTACGGCATATCCATCGACATGAAGAGGGCCAAAACAACGTTCACCCTGCGGTGTTAATGCATGTTCAATGTCTATGCAGCGTGAAAACGCTAGATACTCAAGCCACTGTATCGAAGCATGGGAATAGGCCTTGAATTGTCGTCTGTAGTTGTTAGCATCGGGTAATGCGATTGTGTTTTTGATTAAGAAGTTGGTTTGAAAAACAGCTAAAGCTGCTGACGCAATTGTCACGCTCGCAAAAGGATCGCATTGAGTTGTCTTTATAAATTCATTGCGGAAATTGGTGGCACCTTCGGCTAAAATCTCCACATCATTCTGACAATAAGCCTTTAACTCGGTTAAAAAGTCAAATTCCTGATCTTTTACTGTGTTATACCACTTAAAGAAACTGTTTCTCTGCTCTACAGACATCTCATCACACCCGTACATTTCAGCAGCTGGATATCGACCCTTGTACTTATTTAACATTTTTGAATAATCTGTCATTTTATGAGGGAAATATCCCTTTTTCGATTCAGTTTGACATCCTAGCGCTTTTGGAAACTGTCTTAAGGGGATGGGGATGAAGGAATATGTGTCAATGAATTTGAGCCGGAATTGTTTATCAATAATGAGTATGATTTTACTCCCTTGGGCTATGACGAACGGTGTTATCCCCTGTTTTACATATGCCTCTAAAATTAGATAACTGTCATAACCTTTGCTATAATGGGCTAAGAACACTGTGCCTTTGAATTTGTTTTGACGGTAATGCAATAAAAACTCTAGAGCACAATTAGGACCCTGGGCACACCATCGAGCCCCTTGCAGGGATTGTGTAGCCACATAGACAGGGATATGTGTTCCAGTTGTCTGGCTTGATTCAAAATCATAAAATACCAGCTTCTGATTAATCCTCTCCTCTGCTACACTAGGTTTAGATTGCATGTAACATTGATGAATATCCACGCCCTCTGACACTTCTTCAGAAGTCTGAACAGCTGACAAAGATGGGGGTTTAGCGGGCTGAAGGTATTGTTTACAGATGTGACAAACTTTAATTGAACAGACATGGGGTTTAGAGTCTATGAGGTTTATACGGTATGTAAATCCACATTTAAGGCATTTCTTATTTATTTGACAATTGCTAGCCATCTTTTTAGCTTTTGGGTGCCATCTGCACACCTTATGCATCCTATAACACACACTATTTGAACAGTTACGATTGCAATCATTACAATGGACTTTTTGAAATGCAGCTTGTTGTTTACAGTCTGAAAGACAGACGTTGCAAGCTTTTTCGCAATAGTGTCCGCCTTCTCTACTATACCCCGTGTAACAATGAATACAGAAAAATGCACAGCCAAGGAAGCCTTTAACATTTTTTATCCCGTAAAAATGATTGTCATGCAAAAGCATGTAACGGATTGTCTCTGACTCTGTTTCAGTATGGAACGTAATCAGATTAACTCTATCTGAGGCTCTGTAAAAAATAACGATTTTACAGTTTAACAGCTGTTCAAATTTGATCACATCTTCGAATGTGGTCCTATCATTAGGCCCTAGCCCGGCTTCGACATGAATATTGTAACCCTCCCTCCCAGCCTCTTCAATGGTTAAACCGGGATTAGCAAGTAGAGCTAGGTTTATTCCAAAGCATGCATGGTTCTGATTTGGAATTACAAATAAATGTTTGCTTTTTTTTTTTAGGGTCTCCGTAATAAATAATGTATTAATTTTCCGTCTACCCGAACCTCCCGGAGCCCTCACAAAGTTCACAGAAAGGTCGATTCCGGAACCACTGAAAATAGCCATGTTAGACTGAACAAGGCGGTCAAGAATTTGGTTGAAATCTGTTAGCCTACCTTCACCGTAACGCACAGTCATTGAGACGTCATCTTGTAAGCTATCAGCTCGTAAAGTGAGCTGAATAATATCGCGAGGGTTTACACCAACTCTTTCGATTATCGCAGACATTCGGTTCTGAAAACCATTTACTACAGCGTGGTAAAACTCTCCAAAATTAGGGTTGGTATGTGCCCTATCTGGCATTGGGAAATTTAAAAATGATCTCACCTCAACATTATTGAAGCTATCTCTGTTTATTACCTGCATGCCATCAGGTGTGTCAAAAGAGACTCGGTCAATTTCCATACGCTCCGCAAAATCCTCCCCGTTACCTCCATTACAGGACGGTACAGACACTCCGGCTTCACCCTCCTCTGGTAATTGCTGGTTGTTATTACCCATTACATTATCATTAATTTCTCCATCTCCAACACCTCCACCGCTCCCGTGTTGAGTTTCAACATCGTTGAGGGCTTGACAACATACATTATCAGCGGGACTCCAGGGGGTCTCATAGTCAGTTATCTGGGAAAGGGGTATTGGAGTCCAGGGGGACTCATAGTCAGTTATCTGGGAAAGGGGTATAGGACTCCAATCCATGTCCATATCACGACTGGGCTCCATAACATCCTCTGTCGAATCAGCCCCTTCCCCCATACAGGTAGGCGACGGAAGCGTGTCAGATAAAGGATATCTATAAGCGGCGAGTATATCATCTAACGCCTCCTCGGTCGGGAGGAAGTAGTGCTCCTGAGGCCTGTTTACAGGGACATCGGGAAGCATCTGATGTATTGGACGGTCTACAGGATCAAACTCTCTAACAACACTAGACGTATTAAGATCATTGACCATTTGCCTGAGGTCATGAGGAATATCATGATGATTAACCCTGTCTGATTCAGCCATTTTTTTTTTTTTATTATTATTATTATTATTATTTTTTTTATATTATTAATTTGAATGAAACTGTGACTTTTTAAGCAGTAAACAGACGTCTTGCGATACGTTTCAATACGCCTGTACGCCTTCGTATCTGTCTAAGCCTACTACGGCGATCAACAGGGTGTGCTATATTTCTGGATCTCACACGTAACAACCGGGCCGTATGCAATCTCATTTCAATGCTGATCAAACTCTGCTCAAAATCTAGACTATTCACAGAATCGGTCTCTGAATCCTCATCTTCATCAGACACTTCTGCTAGAGCCAGACCTTCATCAAGACCTTCATAATAAGCTGAGAGAACCGCATCAGGGCGACCACCATCGTCATGCGTATCTTGACTGGGGACGGGAGACAGTTGAACATCATCATCATCATAAAAACCTTGGCGATTCTCCTCAAGATGGTTCAGTCCAGGCAGCTGCGCATCCTCGCTGTGGAGAGAAGCTTGTGGTGACGTCGGCAAATACGCCTCACTGTCGCTCTCAGCCGATTGGAACAGCCTGAATGTATCACGTGGTCCAGAATCTTCAACGTTGTAACCCTCTGGTTCCATTGTAAAAAGAAGAGAAGCAGGTTACAGATAGTTTTTATTTAATTATGTATTTAATAATTTGTTGATTTATTTATTTATTTATTTATTTAACATACCTGCAGCATCCCTCCAGGGACGATATGGAGAAACACGTGCTATTTGACGTTCACGATGAGGTGACGATTGAAGACTTGAAGAGTCAATTGTTTGATCTGGAAAGATTAAAGATTACCTCTCTTACAGAAACCCTCCCTTACACCCTCTGGATGGGAAACCCCATAGGAAAAACTTACGTACATCTTCCATGGCTGAGAGAGTGAGAGATTGGTCAGATTCAGCTGTCCCAAGTCTTCGGCCCTTTGTGACCAGCTCTCAGGGTCCCATATATATACATCTTTTTGTCCGGGAAACACATGCTCTTATCAGAGGCAAACTTTAGCAGGACCTCGGTCGGTCTTCAGACAGTTCAGGGCCCTGTGATTCCCCATAATCCAACCAATCCATTCTCACGGTTCTACATCCTATGGGGGTGACCCCTTCCTCATAAAAATGTCAAGATGCTACAACTAATTTTACAAACAACAGAACACCTTAGCCTCACACCCAACGTCTCATGGATCAATAAACACCCTTCCATTTCCCCCACCCTCCATGTAGACGCCATTTTAGACAATGTCATACAGCCACAACTACTACTACTACAGATCTCACACATGGGTCATATATATACACCTTTTTTGCCCGGGAAACACGTGATCTTATCAACGTCACGTCCGTGGCACGGGTCAGACCCACGTTTGAAACTAAACATTTTTAAAAATTGAACCTTTTTTTTTTTTTTTTTTAAGCCCCCCTTTTACCAACCCTAACCCTTCATTATTGAACACAATACTAGCACTAGAGTAGCAGCCTAGCCATTTTTTAATTGCCTTTTTTTTTAATTGCACATTTTAACCCCCAGTATTGAAGTTTTATTTTAAGCCTCATATGCAATTTTGACATAGCTGCCTGTATGCAGCATAAAGTCATCACCATCCCATCCCAACAGCCCTTATCAGTGACAAACTTTAGCTGAACCCCCGATGGTTCTTCAGACAGTTCAGGGACCCCTGGGGCCCCCCCTCCCCCCTAATCCATTCAATCCATTCTCACGGTTCTATAGCGCACGAGGGTGACCATATCCTCATAAAAATGTCATGTTCCGACAAACCCCAGAACACCTTAGACTCTCACCCACGTCTCATAGGGCAATAAACACCCTTCCAATTCCCCCTCCATCCTTGTAGAAGCCATTTTAGACACTGTCATATAGCCACAACTACTACTACAGATCTCACACAGGATCATATATATATATATATATATATATATATACACCTTTTGCCCGGGAAACACGTAATCTTATCAACGTCACGTCCGTGACACTGGGGCAGACCCTCGTTTGAAACTAAACATTTTAAAAAAATGAACCTTTTTTTTAAGACCCCTTTTATTAACCCTAACTCTTCATTATTGAACACAATACTAGCACTAGAGTAGCAGCCTAACCATTTTTTAATTGCACATTTTAACCCCCAGTATTGAAGTTTTATTTTAAGCCTCATATGCAATTTTGACATAGATGCCTGTATGCCCCATAAAGTCATCACCACCCCTCCCAACACCCCTTATCAATGACAAACTTTAGCTGAACCCCCGATGGTTCTTCAGACAGTTCAGGGCCCCCAGGGGCCCCCACCCCTCCCCCCTAACACATACATTCCATTCTCACGGTTCTACATCCTACGGGGGTGACCACATCCTCATAAAAATGTCAAATTCCGACAAACACCAGAACACCTTTAGCCTCTCCCCCCACGTCTCATTGGACCAGCATCAACAGCCCACCACATCCGCCCCCCAAAGGGGCGGGGACATAATTTTCAAGTATTATTTTCGATGATTAAATTTATGTGACGTCATCACTTTTTGTCACAAAGTGTATACTATATTCTCTCAGAGCATCACCAAAGAAGATGCTCAGCGTCTGGTAGGGTTAGTGGGTTGCAGACTTCAGGCAGTTATTGTCCACTAAATACTAGTGGATTGTCCACTAAATACTAAACATGACTGCTTCATTTGGACATTTGATAAGTCTGTACCATTACTTTTGGGTACACTGAAATAGGGGGACTATGCATAAAAAGTGGGGTAATTTTTGAATGGTGAAACCAATGTGTACACAAATACCATCAAATAAAAGCTAAAAATCTCTACTTTAACCTTGTAGTAATTGTTTAATTTCAAATCCAAACGTTTGGAGTATAGAGCCGAAAGAACAAAAAAAAAATTGTTGTCTCATTACTTACACAGGCAGGGGTTTGGGAAAGTGAACAACATTTGACGGTGAATACATACTGTATGTCAAACCCCAGCCTGACCACTCCGTTCTTCCACCTCGGCTGGCCGCCTCTAAGAGGATGCAGTGGTCGCGCTAGTTGGTCACGGCTTTTCACTGTCTTGGCGCCCCGGTGGTGGAACGAGCTTCCCAGTGCGGTCAGGACTGCAGAGTCACTACCTATCTTCTGCCGTAGATAGAAGACCCATCTCTTCAGGCTACATCTGGACTGTCCCTCCTAAAGACCTCTTCACCTTCCACTACCCACCTGTACAGTTCCTCTACTGTAAAGCATTTTTAAAAAGCATTGTGACTGCCAATGGCCCCTGGTCCTAGCATAGTTTTGTTTTTCTTATGATGACTGATGTATAGATGATTCACTTACTTGAGACAAATGTACTTGTTGTAAGTTGCTTTGGATAAAAACATCTACTAAATGTCAAAAATGTAAATGTAAATGTGATGAAAATGGGTGAAGTGTCTAGCCCCAAATTTACAAAAAAATGGTTAGGGCATAAACCCAATATTTTCATGTTTTATTAATTTTTCCAGAGAACAGATTGGTGTTGAATTGTGGGATATATGAAGCATTGCCCCTTTTAAAAGGCTACCCATTTTTAATTGGCAATTATGGCACTTGAAAGTAGCCAAATATCCCTCTGATAAAAAAAACAACCTAAAAACTTGACATCAAAGATGAGCATGGAAATTAACAGGCCATGTAGCAATTAAGTTTGTTTTATTTTCTAGTGCATGAGGTTATTCGCAGGTTACCTAAATGTTAACCTCGTCCCCAGGCTATTGCTCACAGCGCATATAAGTCTGGAATAACGACGACTCAAACCTGGCCGTAGGGTGGTTACTGATTAAAGTATTTGTTATTATTTGATTTCAGCTAATCACACGGCTGCAAGGTGTAGCTTTTTATCAGAAATGTGTGGAATGTGCTGTGGAAGATGATTGATGCGAGGTAAAGCCCATGGCTATGCCCCGTCCCCATTTTTGACGCTCTTGCTCTTGGCTTAATGAAGGCCAATGAAGTTTAACGCATTGGTCCAACAGACCTTTTGGGCATTTGGGCAGAAGTGTCTGGGAACGAGACTACTTAAATCTTAACATAATATTAACATAATCTTCAGCAGTACATGCTAAGCACAGTGTATCTATGAGAAGATATTCAGCACTTTGCTCGTACAAAAGTCCTACAATTCCGAAGCGAGTATAAACCAAGGCAATAATTAATATTAAATACATTTAACTACATTCATAAAGTTCTTCATAACCAACATCAGGGAGATGTGACCAGAGAGGTTGTGAGTGGATCCTGGCTATAAGGGCACACTCTTGCCAACACAGATTCTGGTGTGACATGTGGGATGTCTTATTGATCTATGTTGCTTTGGCTGTCTCCACGTGTGGATCATTGTAATCAGGGGTGGGGCTGGCCTTTTAAACACCTGTGCTTTGTTTCATTCAGGGAAAAAAGAGATTTTTAACATTTCTTTTAAAGAGACAACACACATTTTCTGCCATGCCTCTATCAATTGATTTGGCTTTAATCAATGGTTTCTTCTTGATGTTGTGTACATGTTTTCATGCCTATGTCACCTTTCAGAGGAAATCAAGGAACCTATCCAGATCTGATGTCGTATTAGATGAGTCAAACCCTGTCAGAACATAGTTTGCTTTTGCTAGATTATTTTCTTTTTATTGGTATACATGGTCGAAATTATGCCCTCATATTTAGTATTTGGTCGACACTACTTTGTATGCAAACCGTCTGGGACCCATTGACCCCACCAGGTGCTGGGTATTTTTTCTGGTGATATTCTGCCAGGCCAGCCATCTTCAGTTTTTGAGGTCTTTTTGCCCAGAATCTTACCATCAGAAAATGAAATGCATGTTCAATAGGATTTAAATCCAAAGATTGACATGGCCAGTCAAGAACTTTCCACTTTTTCGCCCTGAAAATCTCCCTAGTTCCAATGGCAGTATGTTTTGGGTCATTGTCTTACTGTTTGATGAAGCGCCATCCAACGAATTTGGAAGCATTGCTTTTACTCGACCAGACAAGATGTTTCTGTACACTTCAGAATATATTCTGCTGCTGCTGTCAGCAGTACCATCATCAATTATGATAAGTTAGCAAGTTCTAGTGGCAGCTATACATGCCCAAACCATAGCATCCCCTCCACCATGTTTCACAGATGAGATGGTATGCTGTAAACCTTGGGCAGATCCTTTTTTCTCCAAACTTTCCTCTAGCAATCACTCTGATAATATTCACCTTATCTGTCCACAAGACTTTTTTCCACACCTCTGCAGGCTTTTTAGGTACTTCTTAGCAAACTGTAACCCGACTATCCTTTTTAAGGATAACTAGTGGTTTGCATCTTGCAGTAAAGCCTCAGCCATTTGCGATTGCTGAGCTCATCAGTGCTTGATTTTGGCAAGCCTAAGGTTTTGACTATGTTTCAGATTTTTCAGCTTTCACCATTTGTCAATTGCTTTGCTATTGTAATGTATCTCACACCTTGTCCTTTGTTGGGAATGATATTTAAGGAGAGGGACAGCGAGATATTCTTTGAGTTTTGGGTTAGGCCCATCACGGGCATCATTCTCCCGCGTTGGGGAAAAATAAAAATCTCTAAGTTTTTATTTCAAATCCAAAAAGAAGAAAAAATGCTTCACTGTCCCATTACTTACGCACGGTACTGTATAACCTTTTGTGGAAAGGGTTCTACATGGAACCCAAAAGGTTTCTTCAAAGGGACAGTGGAAGAAGAACCCTTTTTGGTTCTAGGTAGCACTTTTTTTCTAAGAGTGCAGGATCTGTGATGGGTCTGTCTGTCTCTATCCACGGTATATTTGCTTGAATGCCACAGCCTATTTAAGTATTGTTGCTGACCATGTGCATCCCTTCATGGCCACAATTGACCCATCTTCTAATGGCTACTGCCAGCATGATAATGCACCATGTCACAAAGCAAAAGTCGTCTTAAACTGGTTTCATGAACATGACAATGAGTTCAGTGTTCTTCAGTGGCCTTCCCAGGATCTGAATCCAATAGAACACCTTTGGGATGTGGTAGAACAGGAGATTCACATCTTGAAAGTGAACCTGAAAAATCTGCAGGAATTGAGTAATGCAATCATGTCATCATGGACTAGAATCTCAAAGGAATGTTTCCAACATCTTGTGGAATCAATGCCATGAAGAATTTAGGCTGTTTTGAGAGCAAAGGGAGGCCCTACCCAGTATTAGTATAGTGTTCCTCATAAAGTGCTCTGTGAGTGTATATCTAACTATCTTTGTTTTTGCTGGTCTGTAGGATCTATGATGGCCGTCAGCCCATCCTGTGTATCATGGACACAGCCATGATCAAAACCATCCTCATCAAGGAATGCAACTCCCTTTTCACTAACAGGAGGGTAATACGCTGAATTGAAGTTGTTGTATGGGGAAAAAAACATAAGGACTCCTTAAATAGATAATATCATTGTTATTATAGCATTATTAATAGTAGGTTAATCTTGCAGTATATAATTATTATTATTTTTCTAGAATATCTATCTCAACGGGCCTCTGTATGACGCCGTGTTTATCGCTGAGGATGATGCATGGAGACGGATCCGCAGTGTCCTGTCTCCCTCCTTCACCAGAGGGCGGATCAAAGAGGTACAGTCCCATCTCTCCTCTCCTTCTTTCATTCATTCCTTTATACAACACAAATAAATGAATGACTAACAACTCTGATGCGCGCGCGTGTGTGTGTGTGTGTGTGTGTGTGTGTGTGTGTGTGTGTGTGTGTGTGTGAGAGTGTGTGTGTGATTTGTACTATGTGTATAGTGTGTATTCATTGTTGTTTGTTGTTGTGTGAAGCAGCAACTTTAATTAATTAATCCAAGACAAATTTTCATCCGGGACAATAAAGTATATTTGATCTTATCTTCGATAAGTTCAGTGGTCAGATGACAGAGTATAGAATAATAGTTCATCTTTGGAGTCACTTATTCTTTGACTATATACATAATGTATCCTGTATGGATGTATATTCTCAGGCTATATAAACATTAAAATAATTCCTGTTTCAAACATGATATTAATATATGTTTTGCACATATTAATCCACGTATCAATCATGATATTTTTCCATGTATCCTTCCCAACTCAGATGCTCAGGATCATGAAGCAGCACTCTGGTAACTTGGTCAGCAATCTGAAGAAGAATTAATTAATTTTGTGGTTGTGGTTCTGGTAGTCAGAGATTGTGTGGTTGTGTTCCAGGTTCTTTGGACCATACAGTATGGATGTGGTCGTCAGTACTTCATTCAGTGTCGACATCGACTCCCTCCACAACCCCTCCGACCCCTTTGTGACCAACATCAAGAAAATGCTCAAGTTTGACATCTTCAGCCCACTGTTCCTCACAGTCGGTACAACTGCCCCCATATAGCTTTCAGTCATTTTGTGCTTAATAAATGAAGCTATCGATTTCATTGATTAGACTGACATAAACCACACTGCCAATGGTTTGCGCTCTACTCATTTGACAAACACATGGGCCCTGTCCAGAACCAACCTCTAGTTCCTAAATGCTGGACACTTGGAGATCTGAGTGGATTGGATACAGAAGTGTCTAGGGATAGAGCCTAGGAGTTGTTTCTGGACAGGGCTGTGCATTGAATAGGATTGGAGTCACGTATCATGGTATTTCCTGTTCCTGTTTGTAACCGTGGCATTTCCTGTCCGTCCAGCATTCTTCCCCTTCATGGGTCCTGTTATGGCAAACAAGGAGGTATCCCTATTCCCTGCCTCGGTCACAGATTTCTTCTACGCTGTCTTTCAGAAGATCAAGTCCAATCGCGTGGCTAGCACCAGGAAGGTATGTAAATATATCTGATCAAATATACGATCTTCAGCCAGTATTGTGTAATACAATTGTAGAGATTTGGTAGCATCTGGTAGTTCTCATGTGATTTTGATCTGACGTAAGCCTGCTTCCAGAGTCGGGTAGATTTCCTGCAGCTGATGATAGACTCGCAGAAAGACAGCAACTCAAAGGGAGAGGAGCAGAGTAAAGGTGCCTGCCTTAAACACACACACACACACACACACACACACACACACACACACACACACACACACACACTGTATACTAGCATCTAACACACACACATACAGTACCTGCCTCAAACACCTATACCTACAAACACACCTACCACCCCATTTCTCCCATCATCATAGGATTGAGTGACCATGAGATCTTGTCCCAGGCAATGATGTTCATCTTTGCTGGCTATGAGACCACCAGTAGCTCTCTGTCCTTCCTGGCCTACAATCTGGCAACCAACCCTCACATCATGACCAAGCTGCAGGAGGAGATAGACACTGTGTTTCCCAACAAGGTAACCCCTCTGCAGACTCCTATATAATACTTTTCATGTGGAACAGGAAATATGATAGTGACAGTGTTTTAGAGGGTACTGATGTGTCTGTAGCATCCCTGTGCAGACTTCTGCCCAGTATTATTCATTTGAAACAGGAAGTAGATAGGTGTTGTTGGAATCTTCAGAATAGTTAAAAGGCCAGTACCTGAGGACCTGAGGGATCTACAGGGTATATACCTTAAAAGCATGTCTGACATGCAGTAGTGTGCGTGACCATAGAGTGATTTCTAAACTAATTCAATTATCTTAAAATAAATTATAAAACTAACAGGTAATCAGTGCAGAGACTTGTGTGATATGTGCTCTCCATCTGACTCGTGCTGCTGCATTCTGTATCATTTGCCAATAGCTTTCTTTGGTCGACCAGACAGGAGAGTGTTACAGTAATCAAGGCTGCTAGTAATACAAGCATGCATTCGTCTCTCAGTGTCAGCCTGGGAGAGGAAAGGTTGCACCTTTACAGCTGTGTTCTGTAAAGGTCCATGTAATATTCAAGCTTTCTAAAAGCTTCCTAACGGTTGTAATGACTATCTTTAATCGGTAGCGATCAGGGAACAAGATCCCTTATAATAAATCCCTTATGAATAAATATTTCATTTACGAAAGCTGTTTTGGTTCGGAAAACACGCTTTTTAAAATGCAGTGTCCTACCTGACATTCGGTTTGCATATAAACATGTTGTTAGTGCCAGGGGTGTTCTAGGGGAGTAGACTGACCTTTCTCTGGTGGCTGCCTCTCCCAATCGTGTGCGCATGCAGAAACACAACAGCTAATGTCCAACATTCGGGGGGATATATTATTATTAGGGAGGATGTTGTTGTTTGGACAACTTCAGACAGAATTTCTCCACGATGGCAGATTTCCGACAAACTTACTTACTCTTCTTTAAGTGATACAAATATGTTTTAGTCACATTCTTGATATGGGTTTCAAAATTAAGATCTGAGTCAATGGTGACACCTTGTTTTTTTGCCTGGTGCTTAGTGTTACTGTAAGTAGTGTCTTTAAGTGTGCAGACAGTTTCTCTCTTTCGGCTTTTGCTCGAATGACTAGTACCTCTGTCTTATCTTGGTTGAGCTGTATGAAGTTCTGTGACATCCATATTTCACCAGGAAATCAATCAAACTGAAATTGTTGGGTGATACAGAAATGTACAGCTGGGTGTCATCTTCGTAACTGCAGTAATTAATATTGTGCTTCCTGATGACACTGACGAGGAGTACAGGCCCTAAAATTCAACTTTGAGGAACCCCACAGGTGTGGTCACCAATGGGAAACAAAATGGCCAGTTAGGTTGGTCCTACACCAGTTAAGAACTGGACCAGAGAGGCCAACCCACTTCTCAAGTCTATCAATAAGGATATCATGGTCCACAGTATCAAAAGCTGCACTCAGGTGCACAAGGACAAAGAGCATTTTGGCATCAGCATTAATTAATTAATTCTAAGGTCATTAAGAACCTAGTTAATAACTTAACAACATAGTGCTATCTCAGTGCTATGATCGGCACAAAAGCCAGATTGGAACATGTCAAAGGTACAGTTGGGAAGAAGGAGATTATTTAACAGTTTGAACACCTTTTTTTCAAGAATTATAATTTTTTTGCTTAAAAAGGGAAGGTTGGAGATTGGCCTAAAATCGCTAAGGACTGAAGAGTCTAAGTTACTTTTCTTCAGGAGGGGTTTCACCATGGTAGTTTTAGGTGCAGATGAACAGACCCCCACTTTGCTGAGCATTTCTGTATGACCACTGCAAAAGAGTTCATAGTGCTTCCCTGTGGTGGAAGGTGGGGTAACAAGTCATCAAACACATCTTCAGGTCTTGCCTGAGTGATCCTCCTCACCTAATATTGGTTCTCTTATCTCAGAAGTATGTTGCAAATTCCTCACATTTGTAGGTGGAGAGCAGATCACCAGGTGTCTTGTGGGCGGGATTTATAAGGCTGCCAATCGTTGCAAAGAGCACTGTTTGAGTTGTTATGATTCATTATCAATTTTGAGAAATGATCCCGTCTTGGCGTTTTTTTATTGCCTGATTAAAAGCAGAAAGATGCTCTCGAAGAATATCAAGGTGGACCTGCAGTTTTTGTCCGCTCAGACTTTCTGCAAATTCTTTTAAATTTGGCCACAGCCTTTTTCAGTTTGACTGGTGCTACAGAGTCGATAGTTGCCCTTAGTTTGGTGTTGAAGCTGGTTACTAAATCATTATCACAGGAGGAAGCTGTTGATGGTGTACTATTCATATTCATATTCATCATGAAATTCTCATCTGCTCAGCGACATGGCTAGATAAATAATAGAGCGAAAATATATTTTTTCCCCACTTCTAATAGACTGACATGCATTCATGTTTAGCCAGGTTTCAGATAAAAACATTACAGTGCAGCTTTCGCTCTGAGATAAGATCAATAAAGGTTTTGCCAGATAGGGACCTAATATTCAAAAGCACCATGGTAATGTTCTCTGGGCTGTTCGGTGCTGCCCGGCCACAGTTAATGGAATGGATACCAAGTTATTCACATTTGAACCACCTGACAGTTTTCTTGTAGTCTGTCGACTGTGATAGGAAATAATAGACTGTAGCACATTCAGTATTCCAAGCAGTCAATCAACTAAAAGCAGCCCAGTTTAGTGGCATTTTGACTTCTGATTGATCCTTGTGTACATCTATCATTTACATTGTTCAGTGGAATCTAAATGTATTTTCTTCTAACTATCAAGATAACATTATTTAGCGATTTTTTTGTTTATTCATGTATAACAAAAAAGCAAGACACTATTACACACGTACATTGAAAGTAATGGTGTTCTGTATGCGGTTGTCATGAAATTAGGCTATGCAGATTAGAATAAGTACAGTACTGTGTTCATTTCCAAAACACAAAAAACTAACAGCTCTTCAGATTTGCGACGAAAAAGAGTTAGTTCTGGGCTACGGCTACGTGAACGACCAATCACTAGTGCTCATGTGAGTGTAATATCCCTGTGCAGGCTCCTATCCAGTACGAGGCTCTGATGCAGATGGACTATCTAGACAGCGTGATCAACGAGTCTCTCAGGTTGTACCCCATCGCCCCGCGACTTGAAAGAGTCGGCAAGAAATCTGTTGAGATCAGCGGCATCACCATCCCCAAGGGTATGGTTGTCATGATACCCATCTGGACCTTGCACCGTGACCCCGATGTGTGGGAAGACCCAGAGGAGTTCAAACCAGAGAGGTAATGGGCCACATCTTAACCACAACCACAATATCAATCACAACAGCAACGATAAGAGCAGTGTTCCACAAACAACCATGAAACAAACCTAAATGCGACGACCAAACACAAACAGGTTTCTTCAACCATGTATAACCATCATATTACTGTGATTTAATTGATATGTTCTTTAACCCCTCCTCCTCTGAACTCTCCGTGTGTAGGTTCAGTAAGGAGAACAAGGAGAGCATCGACCCATACACCTACATGCCGTTCGGGTTGGGCCCACGGAACTGTATCGGGATGCGATTCACTCTGGTATTGATGAAACTGGCGATGGTGGAGATTCCACAGAGGTTCAACTTCACCGTCTGCAAAGAGACAGATGTGAGACAAAATAATGATAGAATGATTGTAAATATAATTTTGTACCTATGACTTTGTTGCGTTTCTATATGTAGCAGAGGTGATTTTGGAATCACACTCGCGTGATGAGGTAGCCCTGCCTGAGACATGTAAACTGAAGTGTCGCCCTCAGACCTTGAGGATGTCCTCTTGGCTTAATAGTAGCGTTTGTGTCTTCCACATGGGAGACCCGGGTTTGAACCCCCATACTACAATTCTGTACTTGCGTACTGCATGAGTATGTATTCCCCATTTAATTTCCCAGATTGCATTTTTCAGTACTAGGCGCCAATCATCCTCAGTATAGGCTACCTACTAAATGATGGAAGTGTGAGATTTAAAAAAAAAGCTATTTGTATTTCTGCAAAACTCCCTCGAGACTTCATAGGGCCATTTTAATGTATGTCGACCCAAGAGAGGTTGTCCAGGAGTTTGAGTTTATTTGAATTTATAGTGCAATGCTACCCGAACGTAACAGTGACACTGTATTAGGTAACATTCATAGTGTAACGCTGACATCTGTTTTACTCGTTCCTTCATACTTTAACTGTGTGTCAACTCTCACCAGATCCCCATTGAGATGGACCTACAGAACACTCTGATGCCCATACGGCCCATCAAACTCAAGCTGCTGTTCCGCTGCCAGGAGTCCAACGACAACCAGCTCAAAGCAGACAGCCAGTGATGAGGACCTGCCCTGCTGCAGGTCTCTCAGTTATTATGTTACACATAGATCTAGGATCAGCCTCAACACTGGCTACTTTCAAAAATGGGCTTAAAAAAAAAAAGGGCTTCGCTTTTGCCTTAAATTGAAACTAAATTGGCGCTAATAATTGCACAGTGACCCTAAAATGCACTGTGACTTTTATTCTTTTTTTATGTCTTTTATGCGTTTTTATTCAAAAAAAAATTCATGCTCTTTCCTTTTTATCTATTTTAGAATTGAATTGCCTCAGTGTATGAAATGTGCTATATAAATAAACTTGCCTTGCCTTGCCTCGCCTCGCCTCGCCTCTGGGCTCTGCTGCTACTGTATGCTGCTCTCTTTGTATCTGTCTATTAGTGGAGGTCCAGGACTAGTTGTACAGAGACAGTTGTTGTCTGTCGTCTGCAGTGCAGGGATTTGCATGTGACTTGTGTATGTTTTGTACTCGTCTGGTAGTGGGTCTCTATCATCACGCTAAAAACGTGTGTATAATCACAAACTAAATCATAACATGAGAATGAACAACATGCCATCAAAACATGACAATAAATAGGTGTTAGATTAGATTCAACTTTATTGTCATTGTGCAGAGTACAAGTACAGAGACAACGAAATGCAGTTAGCATTTAACCAGAAGAAAAAAAAAAAAGCAGAAAAGTGCAATGTGAACAATATATACAGGTAGAGCAGTATAAGCAGTATATGAGCAGTATAAGCAGTATATGAGCAGTATAAGTAGTGCAGTATAAGCAATATATGTATTAACAGTAACATTATAAGCAGAATAAATATAGAATGCAGTATGAACAGTATAAGCAGTATATGAGCTGTATAAGTAGTGCAGTTACCAATGTATTGGGTCTATCTATGGGTATCGTAGTGCAGCAGTAGTCAAAATGTACCTGCATTTTATCGGTTGAAGTGCCATCTCATCTGTCATAAGATTTGACTTGTAAAACTGAAAAGTAGGATACAACTAATAGCCTTACATGCCAACCAATGTAAAATATACAATACTAAAGAATATACAATATATACTAAACAAATGTACAAGACAGCAAAATTTAAGGCATAAAATAAAATAGCAGCAATAATAATTGCACTGTTTTATTATTATTATTGCTGCTATTTTATTTTATGCCTTAAATTTTGCTGTCTTGTACATTTGTTTAGTATATATTGTATATTCTTTAGTATTGTATATTTTACATTGGTTGGCATTCTGCGGACAGCAAAGCAAGAATTTCGTTGTACAGTGAAACATGTTTTCTGCTGTGCATATGATAATAAACACTTTGAATCTTGAATCTTGAATCTAAATGTATAAACACAGGCCACAACCAAAAAACAACATGGGAAAATCGTTTACTCATCCTCTGCAGCAGGAACAGTGCAGAGAAAAAGTATGTACAGTAAACCCCATAACTGAATACACTTCATACGCTTCAGCGCGACACAGAACGCCTATACTGCAACAAAGTAAAAAGATGAGACAGACACGTGTCTTCAATAACTTGCATGTTTAATCAAAATACAAGCATTCGGCACATCGTTAACTTGTAGGAAAGTTTAATCAGGTTTTATCAATTGTATTATTTTAAATGTGAAATAAATAGCATCAGTGCAGAGGCTATAACACACTACAAAAGTCACATTAAATCACGGAAAGTAGGCTAGGCTAATTAACGGAACTATATGAATATACAGCCCGAGCCCAGTCCAGGGTTCTGAAAGCGACAAGTAACAAGTGTGCCCATCAACGGTGAACAGTGAACGGCGCATTGTCCATTTGTCATACATGTCCAAACAGACCTGCACACTTGAATAGGAAAGTAGCGCGGCGGTTCGTTGCTTCAGCAAACCTCTCGATGACTTTACTGTTGAAATCCATCTGTCCCTGGATCAATGCATTTTCAATGGAAAGCATGTCAAGGCCGTTCAGTCGCTGGTGTCTGTTCTGTTCTGACAGATGTATAATGTCTTTGAATCCAGCCGATGCCCAAATAGTCTCCACCAAAAATCATACATGGGAAACAGAACAGCGCATGTTTCGAGGTGGTAGCGGTTAGCCATCTCTTTTTGTCAAACCATTCCTGTTGGCCCTAAACGTTTTATCTCCAACTTCTCTTCCAAAGGCAATGTACTAAACCGCATGGTCAACAAATAATCTACACGATTCATTGTGAAAACTTTAGCTAGCTAGCATTAGCGATAGACGTACAGTAGATGAACTGAATTGCTTTGTGATTATTTCCTGTCATGTCAGACCACGTTAACGACATTAGCGTTTAATAGTTTTTCGCCACCTGTTGCTAGGCAGAATTCATACCCAATATAATTTGCGTGAGGTTTTCCCTGCTTACGCCAAACACGCTCACGTTGTTCCCCTCGCAACGATGGGGCAAGAGTGCTCCGCTGCCCCACAGCAGAAAGACGGGACAGGGAGCGCAGTCCGCACACACTAGTAATTACTAGTAATTAGTAATTACTCCAAAAACAGCACTATACGGATTATGAGTCAAGTTTTATATATTTATACACACCAATTTCACCATTTAATCTATTTTGTATTAAATATAAAATACTTATTATTATTACTAATAAAAAATATGACTAATAATTGTTTCGTATTTGTAATGTACTTTATGAGACTTTATGTTTGTAATGTACTTTATAAAGAAAAAAAACCTTTATATCCCCAAATTTGATTCTATGCAATATGTTTTTTCAAATGTTGTATTTGTCTTGTAGGCTACTTTTGTGTAAGCCGTATATTGTGGGTAAAATGCACTATAAATTCAAATGAACTTAAACTTAAATGTGTATTGCAGTGGAATCCTAACTCGAGATCCGCGTGTAAATCGAATCAATTTCCCATTGACATGAATGCAAGATTTACGCGCGCGGATTTGGAGTTAGGATTCCACCCAAAATGCGTTGCTATTGGTATCATTATGACGTTGATATGTACACAGAATTGAGAATGTTCTGCAATAATACACAAAGTTCTTGAACTTTTAGTTCAGTGGCATAACGAGCTAAGACGCAACCTGAACCTGTGCAATCAGTATTACCAGAGTGAGATATAAAGAGATTATAACCGGAAGATTCGGCGCTCATACACAGCCTACTGACTGAGGTAGGCTAATGTAGGCCAGAGATGTAGTATAGTTGACATATAGTATAGTTTTATAACACTTGTATTTGTAAATACTTGAGACGGCATAGGCCGACTACCTTTACAGCATTTGGACAAGGGACGCGTAAAAATGTCACTGAGAGATATCTGCCACTAGGAGATGATATTCCCATTAAGTCGAATTCAGCGTTGGATATTTCTATATGCCTAAAAACTCACATCTTTAGAAAGGCCTTCCTTTAGGTCCTGTCCTCTTGTTGTTGTTAGTGTTTTGTTTGTGTTTTTGTTTGTGTGTCTATTGCACTCAACTGCACAGGCTTTGAAATTGTTGGCTACAAATGAAAAACACATTCCAAATCAAATATATTTTTTATTATTATTAGAGACCTAAATGCATGAATTGAATTAGGGCTATTTTAATTTTGCGGAGGTCTTCTGCTTGTTAGCCTATAGGCTCCTACCTGTACCAGGCCGATTCCAGTTAATGAAATGTGCCCATTATATGGCCACTGATATTTGACCTGTTGACCACAATTGTAGGCTATATTTCAAGGCGTGTCAACAAACATAGCCAGCCAACCCACACTGGAAGCTTTTGCTGACTCTAACATAGGCCTCTGACAGGACCAAGTCACTTCGAACCATTGCATCGAACGCTGATAAGAGTTGTTAGGCAGTGAATTACCATGATAGTCATTCCAAACCCATTATGACGCCAGCCGAACGCACATTATAGATAATAACATTTCTTTGCTGCCAATCGGTGTACTGGTATTTGTTGACTGATTCAGAAGGGCAAACTCAAAGATTGTTATACCATTCTCATTTGGGGAATCTTTCTGACATTCCTGTTGCATTATAGTATGGGTGTGTGGAGATTATTTCAATCATTTTTGTTTGTGTTCTATCTACTGTAGGTGCATAAAAACAATGGAGGTGAAAATATATATGAGTATTGAGGATATCAGGAAGGAGCATGAGAGGATTAAGACAGAGAAGGCAGAGTTTGAGAAAAAGATAGAGGAATATGAGAAACAAAAGAGAAGGGACCAAAAAGTTAGGCAGAGGGAGGAGGAGATCCTGGCCAGAAAGGCAGAAAGACTGCAGGAGGACAGGAATGAGTTCAATAGGGAGAGGGAGGAGATGGACAGTGGGATCAAGATCCTCATGATGGAGATTGAGAAAGAGAAGGAGTCCTCAAAGGAGATACTTAGAAAGGCTGAGAAGGCAGAGGCAGAGTTAAATATGATGAGGAAGGAGAGCGTGAAAATCCAAAGAGACGGACAGAAGGTGGAGCAAGAAATGCTCAGGATGTGGAAGGAGAAGGAGACATTTCTCAAGGCCAAGAAACAGATGGAGAAAGAGATGGAGAAAAATATGGTGGCAGTCAAGAGGAGAGAGGCCCTGGTGATGGAGGCCGAAGAAAGACTTAAACTGAGCAAGGAAAAAGAGAAGGAAGAGCAGGAGAAGGAGACCTCAAAGGAGATGCTTAGAAAGACAGAGAAGGTCGGAGCAGAGTTGCAAATGATAAAGAAGGAGTGGATGAAAATCAAAAGAGACGGGCAGAAGGTGGAGCAAGAAATGCTTGGGATGTGGAAGGAGAAGGAGACATTTCTCAAGGCCAAGAAACAGATGGAAAAAGAAATGGAGGCAGTCAAGAGGAGAGAGGCCCTGGTGATGGTGGCTGAAGAAAGAGCGAAACAGAGTCTGGAAAAAGAGAAGCTAGAACAGGAGAGGGAGACATTGAAGAAGGTGAGCATGGTGACGATTAGAGAGATGGTAGAGAACCTATAGACTAAGTAGATGAAGGTGATTGTTGCTAGTTTTACTATAGCATTTAGTCCATGACCTTCAACTCTCAGTTGAATTTGTCCAATTCTTGTCTCACCTTGCACTCCCCTCTGATGTTACTTTTTTAATTTCAGATGAACGATGGCTCCAGATATGCAGATATGCCCCAACCCTCATGTTCTCTGATGGCTCAGCTGGTACACAATCAGGCAAACCAGGGGACGAGCCTTTCTGTCAAAAGCCTTGTTGATGTGGCCCTGGCTGAGAGCGTGTGGGGGTGCAGAGATAAGACAGGGGACTGCACATGCCGACACCGTTAGCCTGGAAACCTCAACACAATTGGCCTCTATTTAGGGATACATAGCAAATCAATTTATATAGTTGTCTTAAGTTCAATAAATTAAGTTGAACATTAAATTAAATTGACTTCCTTTCTCTACCACTGTGACTGCTTGTGGCATTTATTATTATAGAAAGTCTTACTTGTGATGACCGTGATGTATGTAGCTGAAGATGAATGTAGCTATTTATTTTAAGTCGCTCTGGATAAGAGCTTCTGCTAAATTACTCAAACGTAGGCCTAAAGTACATCCGTAAAATAATGTATCCATTTCCTGTTAACCATCTCTAAACCCTAGATGGCAGTATTTACTCTTACACCAGAAACGTGACCAGTTGCACGTGTGGATGCAGAATAAATAGCCCTCCCAGTCTGTTTCTGCAAGGAACTTCTAATTTATGGATTCTCTACATATGTTGAGAGTCTTGTCTGAATATGTTAGAGTTGGGGTTTGTCCTCTACCTCCAAATATAAACGAGGACAATCACTTTGTTTTTCATACAGGTACCACTATTGTATGTATTTCTGTAATCTATGTTTCTATTACTTTACCATACTATGAAACTAATTGAATATGTTTTTAAGCGTCCAAAAAGCATTGATACCATTTCCAAGCACTCCAAGAATCATTTTGCGTTGCTGCTACAGCAGCCGCGCAATGTCAACACTTTACACACGCACTGGTGTAGCATGTAACATTAAAATCCATCAACTTCATATCAAACCATTGATGATTGGTGAACTTGTTGGATCAGTTAAGGCCTGTGCCAGAAATCAGTACACACACCAATCACACAATGGGACTATAACAGACACATACAGTGCATTCTGAAAGTATTCAGACCCCTTCACTTTTTCCGCATTATGTTATGTTACAGCCTTATTTTAAAATAGATTAAATTATTAATCTAATCATTAATCTACACACAATACGCAATAATGACAAAGGTGCTTCAACAAAGAACTGAGTAAAGGGTCTGAATACTTATGTAAAGGTGATATTTCAGTTTTTTATTTTGAATAAATTAGCAACAATTTCTAAAAACCTGTTTTCACTTTGTCATTATGGGGTATTGTGTGTAGATTGATGAGGAAAAAAAAATGTTGAATCCATTTTAGAATAAGGCTGTAACATCACAAAATGTGGAAAAAGTTAAAGGGTCTGAATACTTTCTGAGAGCACTGTATTTACATCTTGATTCACAGAATCACGCCTTGTACACACTTGCAAGTGATAGCAACGCCCATCACCTGTCCCAATAAAGAGATGCTCCAAGCGCACCATTTCATCCTTTCCACTCTTCACTCTCTGACTGTCTGAAGTGTACTGTAGTTGTGTTGTTGTAGCTGGCTACACCTCAGCCTATGATTCTCACGGGGCGTTAGATTGTCTCTGATAGAATCCTACGGTTCAGCTCGACATTCAACGACGATTTTCACCTTCTGAGCACCTGTTAACTCTCTGAGCTAGCAGGCTAACCTGTGAGCTCTCAATTCTTTGTTATTGTTGAACCCTAGCTCAACAATAATTCCTCAGGTTATTATTATAACTTGCTAGGTCATATGTGTAGGCTACAGCTAGCACTTGTGACGGTCGGCTAACTAAGTTACTTGTTGTTTCCGGACAGCTGAGAACCTTGGCTAGCTTTGACAAGCTAATATTGAGAAATATTAGCACCCTGTTTGCAGGAGGGTTGGCCAGCTTGTGTTTGTAGCCCTGGGACTACTGAGCACTTTCTAGTTTGACATAATTCCTAGTTAGTTACCTCGTATAATGATCTAGAATATGCCAGTTCTCTCTAGTGTGAGACCAGTGCCATATCTAACTATGCGGGTACCAGTTCCCTGTGGTAGCACGTGGGTGTAGTAATGCTGAGGTGTGCTGATATTGTACCTGCTTGTTGCTTCGTGCGCTGTATCTAAACTAGTCAACTACACTATCTACAACTACACTGTCTATCACAACTAAGTCAACTAATAAACATGGGCTACGCATATCTTAAACATGCCTGTGTCTGTGTGTTTGTGTGTGTGTGTGTGTGTGTGTGTGTGTGTGTGTGTGTGTGTTTGCATACATGTGTTTTTTCGGGGATGCATAGAAAGTCTTCCAGCTGTTCCAATGAGAACATCCATCCATAGACCTATGCATTTAATTCTGGTTTGTTTATAACTAAGAGGAAGACACATTTATCATCAAAAACCACTAGTTATCATCAAAAATGATGGTCACAGTTTGCTAAAAAAAAGTACCTAAAAAGCCTGCAGAGGTCTCGTAAAAATGAAAGTTTGGAGAAAAAAGGATCTGCCCAAGATTTACAGCATACCACCTCATCTGTGAAACATGGTGCAGGGGGTGTTAGGTTTGGGCATGTATAGTTGCCATTAGAACTTGTTAACTTGTCTTAATTGATGATTGTACCTGCTGACGGCAGCAGCAGAATGTATTCTGAAGTGCACAGAAACATCTTGTCTGCTTGAGTGCAAGCAAATGCGTCCAAATGCATTGGATGGTGCCACACCATACAATAAAACAATGCCATAGCCAAAACACTGCCATAGCAACTAGTGGAAAGATCTTGATTGGCCAAGTCAATCTTCAGATTAAAATTCAATTGAACATGCATTACATTTCCCTAATGATAAGAATTTAGGCAAAAAGACCTCAAAACAAACAACAACTGAAGATGGCTGCAGTACAGGCCTAGCAGAGCATCACCAAAGAAGATGCCCAGCGTCTGGTAGGGTTAGTGGGTTGCAGACTTCAGGCAGTTATTGTCCACTAAATACTAGTGGATTGTCCACTAAATACTAAACATGACTGCTTCATATGGACATTTGATAAGTCTGTCCCATTACTTTTGGGTACACTGAAATAGGGGGACTATGCATAAAAAGTGGGGTAATTTTTGAATGGTGAAACCAATGTGTACACAAATACCGTCAAATAAAAGCTGAGAATCTCTACTTGTAATAATTGTTTAATTTCAAATCTAAACGTTTGGAGTATAGAGCCGAAAGAACAAAAAATGTTTTGTTGTCCCATTACTTACACAGGCAGGGGTTTGGGAAAGTGAACAACATTTGATGGTGAATACATACTGTATGTCAAACCCCAGCCTGACCACTCCGTTCTTCCACCTCGGCTGGCCGCCTCTAAGAGGATGGAGTGGTTGCGCTAGTTGGTCACGGCTTTTCACTGTCTTGGCACCCCGGTGGTGGAACGAGCTTCCCAGTGCGGTCAGGACTGCAGAGTCACTACCTATCTTCCGCCGTAGATAGAAGACCCATCTCTTCAGGCTACATCTTGACTGTCCCTCCTAAAGACCTCTTCACCTTCCACTACCCACCTGTACAGTACCTCTAATGTAAAGCATTTTTAAAAAGCATTGTGACTACCAATGGCCCATCTGCTAAATGTCAAAAAATTTAAATGTAAATGTGGTGAAAATGGGTGAAGTGTCTAGCCTCAAATTTACAAAAAATGGTTAGGGCATAAACCCAATATTTTCATGTTTTATTCATTTTTCCAGAGAACAGATTGGTGTTGAATTGTGGGATATATGAAGGATTGCCCCTTTTAAAAGGCTACCCATTTTTAATTGGCAATTAGGGCACTTGAAATTAGCCAAATAAGCCACCTTTTTGGAGTGGTAGGGTCTCTCTCTGATAACCCCCCCCCCCCCCTAAAAAGTACCACATAGGTTCTTGACATCAAAGATGAGCATGGAAATTAACAGGCCATGTAGCAATTAAGCTTATTTTATTTTCTCGTGCATGAGGTTATTCGCAGGTTACCTAAATGTTAACCTCGTCCTCAGGCTATCGCTCACAGCGCATATAAGTCTGGAATAACGACGACTCAAACCTGGCCGTAGGGTGATTACTGATTAAAGTATTTGTTATTATTTGATTTCAGCTAATCACACGGCTGCAAGGTGTAGCTTCTTATCAGAAATGTGTGGAATGTGCTGTGGAAGATGATTGATCCGAGGTAAAGCCAATGGCTATGCCCCGTCCCTGTTTTTGACGCTCTTGCTCTTGGCTTAATGAAAGCCAATGAAGTTTAACGCATTGGTCCAACAGACCTTTCGGGCATTTGGGCGGAAGTGTCTGGGAACGAGACTACTTAAATCTTAACATAATATTAACATAATCTTCAGCAGTACATGCTAAGCACAGTGTATCTATGAGAAGATATTCAGCAGTTTGCTCGTACAAAAGTCCTACAATTCCGAAGCGAGTATAAACCAAGGCAATAATTAATATTAAATACATTTAAATACATTCATAAAGTTCTTCATGACCAACATCAGGGAGATGTGACCAGAGAGGTGGTTGAGTGGATCCTGGCTATAAGGGCACACTCTTGCCAACACACATTCTGGTGTGACATGTGCGATGTCTTATTGATCTATGTTGCTTTGGCTGTCTCCATGTGTGGATCATTGTAATCAGGGGTGGGGCTGGCCTTTTAAACACCTGTGCTTTGTTTCATTCAGGGAAAACAAAGAGATTTTTAACATTTCTTTTAAAGAGACAACACACATTTTCTGCCATGCCTCTGTCAATTGATTTGGCTTTAATCAATGGTTTCTTCTTGATGTTGTGTACATGTTTTCATGCCTATGTCACCTTTCAGAGGAAATCAAGGAACCTATCCAGATCTGATGTCGTATTAGATGAGTCAAACCCTGTCAGAACATAGTTTGCTTTTGCTAGATTCTTTTCTTTTCTTTTGTCTAGTATTGGTATACATGGTCGAAATGATGCACTCATGTTTAGTATTTGGTCGACAATACTTTGTATGCAATAACCGTCTGGGACCCATTGACCCCACCAGGTGCTGGGTATCTTCTCTGGTGATATTCTGCCAGGCCAGCCATCTTTTTGCCAGGTCTTTTTGCCCAAAATCTTACCATCAGAAAATGAAATGCATGTTCAATAGGATTTAAATCCAAACATTGACATGGCCAGTCAAGGACTTTCCACTTTTTCGCCCTGAAAATCACCCTAGCTCCAATGGCAGTATGTTTTGGGTCATTGTCTTACTGTATGATGAAGCGCCATCCAATGAATTTGGAAGCATTGCTTTTACTCGACCAGACAAGATATTTCTGTACACTTCAGAATACATTCTGCTGCTACTGTCAGCAGTAACATCATCAATTATGATAAGTTAGCAAGTTCTAGTGGCAGCTATACATGCCCAAACCATAGCATCCCCTCCACCATGTTTCACAGATGAGATGGTATGCTGTAAACCTTGGGCAGATCCTTTTTTCTCCAAACTTTCCTCTTGCAATCACTCTGATAATATTCATCTTATCTGTCCACAATACTTTTTTCCACACCTCTGCAGGCTTTTTAGGTACTTCTTAGCAAACTGTAACCTGACTATCCTTTTTAAGAATAACTAGTGGTTTGCATCTTGCAGTGAAGCCTCAGCCATTTGCGATTGCTGAGCTCATCAGTGCTTGATTTTGGCAAGTCTAAGGTTTTGACTATGTTTCAGATTTTTCAGCTTTCACCATTTGTCAATTCCTTTGCTATTGTAATGTATCTCACACCTTGTCCTTTGTTGGGAATGATATTTAAGGAGAGGGACAGCGAGATATTCTTTGAGTTTTGGGTTAGGCCCATCACGGGCATCATTCTCCCGCGTTGTCCTTGACGCACGTTAACGTATGGTTAAAACTTACAGACGTATGTTGTTTTAAATTGTGTTAGATTGGTTATTTTGTTGATACTCTATTCTCATTCTTCCTATGGGCATTAATGTGATGTTGTGCGCTCGATAAAGGTTCTGTTAATCAGGGCTGGCTCTAGCCATTTTGGTGCCCAAGCATTTTTCCTTCTTTTGCATTATCAAATGTCTAAATTAAGCACTCATGTTTAGTATTTGGTCCCCAATCCTTTGTATGCAAAAGTGCAAAAGTCTGTGACCCATTGACCCAACCAGACGCTGGGTATCTTCTCTGGTAATGCTATGTTGCAGCGACTGTTGTTGTTTTTTTAGGATGTTTTGCCCTAAGTCTCCTCTTGAGCAAATGAAATGCATGTTCTATAGGATTTAAATCTGGAGACTGACTTGGCCAGTCAACAACTTTCCACTTTTTGGCCCTGAAAAATTCCCTAGTTCCTATGGCAGTATGTTTTGGGTCATTGTCCTGCTGTATGATGAAATGCTGTCCAATGAGTTTGGAGCCATTTACTTGTACTTGGACTGACAAGATGTAAATAAATGATTCTCAATTATGGTGAGCATTCTTTGGTTATCCACTGGAAGTCTTCCTTGGCCTACTAGGTAATTTGCGATTTCTGAGCTCACCAGTGCTTTCTTTCCTTTTAATGAAGTTAAATGAAGTTCCAAACTGTTGATTTTGGTAGGTTTAAGGTTTTGGCTATGTTTATTTTTTTTCTGATATTTCAGCATCATAATGGCTTCCCTGACTTTCAATAACATCTCTTTGGTCCTCATGTTGACAAGACACCAATAGCAGACTGCACAAATTATGTGACGGAACACACCTGACGAACACACTTGTCAAGCCAATTGTCCTATCACTTTTGTGTAGCCTGAAATAGGGGGATTATGCATAAAAGTGTTGGAATTTCTGAATGATAAACCAATATGTACATTATATAAAAAATAAAAATCTCTACGTTTTTATTTCAAATCCAAACAGAAGAAAAAATGCTTCACTGTCCCATTACTTACGCACGGTACTGTATAACCTTCTGTGGAAAGGGTTTTACATGGAACCCAAAAGGTTTCTTCAAAGGGACAGTGGAAGAAGAACCCTTTTTGGTTCTAGGTAGCACTTTTTCAAAGAGTGCAGGATCTGTGATGGGTCTGTCTGTCTCTATCTACGGTATATTTGCTTGAATGCCACAGCCTATTTAAGTATTGTTGCTGACCATGTGCATCCCTTCATGGCCACAATTTACCCACCTTCTAATGGCTACTTCCAGCATGATAATGCACCATGTCACAAAGCAAAAGTTGTCTTAAACTGGTTTCATGAACATGACAATGAGTTCAGTGTTCTTCAGTGGCCTTCCTTGTCACCGGATCTGAATCCAATAGAACATCTTTGGGATGTGGCACAACGGGAGATTCACATCTTGAAAGTGCACCTGAAAAATGTGCAGGAATTGCGTGATGCAATCATGTCATCATTGACCAGAATCTCAAAGGAATCAATGTCACGAAGAATTGAGGCTGTTTTGAGAGCAAAGGGAGGCTCTACCTAGTATTAGTATAGTGTTCCTAATAAAGTGTTGGGTGAGTGTATATCTAACTATCTTTGTTTTTGCTGGTCTGTAGGATCTATGATGGCCGTGAGCCCGTCCTGTGTATCATGGACACAGCCATGATCAAAACCATCCTCATCAAGGAATGCTACTCCCTTTTCACTAACAGGAGGGTAATACGCTAAATTGAAGTTGTTGTATGGGGAAAAAAACATAAGGGCTCCTTAAATAGATAATATCATTGCTATTATAGCATTATTAATATTAGGTTAATCTTGCAGTATATAATAATAATAATTTTTCTAGAATATCTATCTCAACGGGCCTCTGTATGACGCCGTGTTTATCGCTGAGGATGATGCATGGAGACGGATCCGGAGTGTCCTGTCTCCCTCCTTCACCAGTGGGCGGATCAAAGAGGTACAGTCCCATCTCTCCTCTCCTTCTTTCATTCATTCCTTTATACAACACAAATAAATGAATGACTAACAACTCTGACGCGTGTGTGTGTGTGTGTGTGTGTGTGTGTGTGTGTGTGAGAGTGTGTGAGAGTGTGTGTGTGATTTGTACTATGTGTATAGTGTGTATTCATTGTTGTTTGTTGTTGTGTGAAGCAGCAACTTTAATTAATTAATCCAAGACAAATTTTCATCCGGGACAATAAAGTATATTTGATCTTATCTTCGATAAGTTCAGTGGTCAGATGACAGAGTATAGAATAATAGTTCATCTTTGGAGTCACTTATTCTTTGACTATATACATAATGTATCCTGTATGGATGTATATTCTCAGGCTATATAAACATTAAAATAATTCCTGTTTCAAACATGATATTAATATATGTTTTGCACATATTAATCCACGTATCAATCATGATATTTTTCCATGTATCCTTCCCAACTCAGATGCTCAGGATCATGAAGCAGCACTCTGGTAACTTGGTCAGCAATCTGAAGAAGACGGCTGATAACGATGAGCCCATTGAACTAAAGGAGTGAGTATTTATCTCCGAGACGATAAGGTGAATTTGTAATTTCAGTGAACTCCCCCTTTAATTTTGTGGTTGTGGTTCTGGTGGTCAGAGATTGTGTGGTTGTGTTCCAGGTTCTTTGGACCATACAGTATGGATGTGGTCGTCAGTACTTCATTCAGTGTCGACATCGACTCCCTCCACAACCCCTCCGACCCCTTTGTGACCAACTTCAAGAAAATGCTCAAGTTTGACATCTTCAGCCCACTGTTCCTCACAGTCGGTACAACTGCCCCCATATAGCTTTCAGTCATTTTGTGCTTAATAAATGAAGCTATTGATTTCATTGATTAGACTGACATAAACCACACTGCCAATGGTTTGCGCTCTACTCATTTGACAAACACATGGGCCGTGTCCAGAACCAACCTCTAGTTCCTAAATGCTGGACACTTGGAGATCTGAGTGGATTGGATACAGAAGTGTCTAGGGATAGAGCCTAGGAGTTGTTTCTGGACAGGGCTGTGCATTGAATAGGATTGGAGTCACGTATCATGGTATTTTCGACCAAAGAAAGCTGTCAATCGTTGAAAAGAGCACTGTTTGAGTTGTTATGATTCATTATCAATTTTGAGAAATGATCCGGCTTGGCGTTTTTTTTATTGCCTTATTAAAAGCAGAAAGATGCTCTCGAAGAATATCAAGGTGGACCTGCAGTTTTTGTCAGCTCAGACTTTCTGCAAATTCTTTTAAATTTGGCCACAGCCTTTTTCAGTTTGTCTGGTGCTACAGAGTCGATAGTTGCCCTTAGTTTGGTGTTGAAGCTGGTTACTGATATACATGATGGGATGATATACATGATGGGATGTTCCTCACCTTCTCTTAGCTGGGAAAGGACGGCACCCACCCCGGTCTCCGATGCGTCCGTCTGTACCACTAGCGGTTGTTGGAAGTCCGGGGTCACCAACACTGGGTCCGTGCAGAGTGCCTCCTTCAGCCCTGCGAACGCCTGTTCCGCCTCCGGCGTCCATTCGACCCGATCCGGCATGCGCGCGCGGGTGAGGTCGGTGAGGGGTCCTGCCAGGGAAGAGAAGTGGGGAACAAAGCGCCGATAATAGCTGGCAAGCCCTACGAAAACCCGTACCTGTTTCTTTGTCTGGGGGCGGGGCCACCCGCGGATCGCCTCGACTTTCCCTACCTGGGGCTTGACACACCCTCTCCCGATCGTGAACCCCAGGTAGTTTGCTTCTTGGAGGCCGAGCCGACACTTGGCTGGGTTTGCGGTGAGCCCCGCCTCTCGTAGGGCTTGCAGCACAGCCTCCATCTGTTTCAGGTGGGCCCCCCACTCCTCTCCGTGCATGATGATGTCGTCGATGTAGGCGGCCGCATATTCGCGGTGGGGACGGAGCACGTGATCCATGAGCCTCTGGAACGTGGCCGGCGCCCCGTGAAGCCCGAACGGTAGCTGTACGAACTGAAATAGTCCGTCCGGGGTGGAGAACGCCGTTTTCTCTCTTGCCTCAGGTGCGAGGGGCACCTGCCAATACCCTTTAGTGAGGTCCAGGGTGGTGATGTACCGGGCCCTGCCCAGCCTCTCGATCAGCTCGTCGACCCGTGGCATTGGGTAGGCATCAAACTGCGAGATCGCGTTGAGCTGGCGAAAGTCATTACAGAAGCGAATGCTCCCGTCGGGCTTGGGCACCAGCACGATGGGGCTGCTCCAGGCACTCCGCGACCGCTCTATGATGCCAGCCTCCAGCATCGCCTGCACCTCCTGGGTTATGGCCGTCCTTCGGGCCTCGGGGATACGGTAGGGCCTGAGTTTTACCTTTTTCCCTGGGGTTGTTATGATGGGGTGGGTGATCAGGGTGGTGCGCCCGGCGGTGGAGGAGAAGACGTCGCGGTGCCTGGCGACCACCTCGGTCAGGTCTTGTCGTTGTCGTTCGGTCAGCTGCTCCCCGAATGGCACGTCCTCCGACTTGGGTTTCTGTGTGGAGAGGGGGTTTGACACAGACAGCATGGCGGCGGGAGCCACCCATTTCTTTAATAAATTCACATGATAAATCTTGGTGGGCTGCCGCCTTCCCGGCTGTCTTACCCGGTAGTTGACTGGTCCTACCTTCTCCATCACCTCGTACGGC
Organism: Argentina silus; assembly: GCF_951799395.1. NCBI lineage: Eukaryota > Metazoa > Chordata > Actinopteri > Argentiniformes > Argentinidae > Argentina > Argentina silus. The sequence continues at coordinate 195,036 of NC_139674.1, read as the reverse complement.
CCGTTCCACTTTGCCAGGAACTTGCACTCGGAGGTAGGTACCAGGACAAGGACCTTGCCTCCCGTCACAAACTCCCTCGGCTGCGTCCCCCTGTTGTAGGTTCGGGCCTGTGCGGTCTCCATGTGTTCCCTTACCAGGGGCCACAGGGTGGCCATCCGTTCCCGGAGCTCCTCCACGTGCTCGACCATCGTGCGGTGGGGGGATGGCTGGCGCTCCCAGGCCTCCTTAGCCAGGTCTAGCAGTCCTCGGGGCCGTCTCCCGTACAGCAGCTCGAAGGGTGAAAACCCCGTGGAAGCCTGGGGCACCTCACGTATGGAAAACATCAGGAATGGGAGGAGCTGGTCCCAATTCCTCCCATCCAACTCCATCACCTTTTTTAACATCTGTTTTAATGTCTGATTGAACCTTTCCACTAAGCCGTCTGTTTGGGGGTGGTATACTGAAGTGCGAATTTGCTTTATGCGCAGGAGTCGACACACATCCTTCATAATATTTGACATAAATGGGGTGCCCTGGTCAGTTAAGATCTCGTCGGGGATGCCGACCTGCGTGAACATTACCACCAGCTCCTTGGCGATACCCTTGGTGGCCATGGTGCGGAGGGGAATGGCCTCGGGGTACTGGGTTGCGTAGTCCACTATCACCAAGATGTACTGGTACCCACTGCTGCTCTTGGGGAGGGGCCCGACCAGGTCCATCGCAATGCGGCTTAAAGGAACAGAGATAATAGGGAGGGGGATTAAGGGGCTTCGTACATGGGGACGGGGCGCCACCATTTGGCACTCGAGGCACTGCCGACAGTGAGTCTCCACCGCTTTCTTCACTCCGGGCCAGTAGAACCGTGCCTGAATCCGGTCCAGGGTTTTCGCTACCCCCAGGTGCGCTCCCAGGAGGTGGGTGTGGAGATCTGGAGAACTGAGGGAATATAGGCTTTGGGCACCACTAGCTGTTCCTGTCTGGCCCCGTTAGTCATGTTCATACGATACATTAGACTGTTCTTAATGGCAAAATGTGGGTTTGGCAAGTCCCTTACCCCGTCCATCAGCTGCCCATCAACCACGCTCACCTGCTGCAGCACGCTGGCTAGGTTGCGGTCCTCCATCTGAGCTGTCCCGAACCTCCCCTTCAGGCGGGCGGGCAGTGGGGCGGCGTCGGAATCCTCCAGGAACATCCCCATTAAGTCAGCGCCATCGTCAGGGGAGGGTGAGTCGCTGTCCGTGACGACGGCTTGGGTCTCAGCGAAGGCCCGTTCTGCGGCGGCGCTGCCGGCGCCCTCGGAGATGGGGTCCGTGGAGTCTCCCGCTCCCTCCTCGTTCACGGCGCACAGTTTGGGCGGTCGTGGGGTTCTCTTCCCTCGGTGGGCCCCCCGGGCCGGGTCTTCTCGGGTCATGTGGCTCCACAGTTCCTGGAATAGGGGAGTGTCCCTCCCGATCAGCACCTCCACGGGCAGCTCCGGGACGACTCCGACCGTCCCCTGGAAGACGCCCCGGGTGGTTTGGAGCCGGACGTGGGCAGTGGGGTAATGCCTGGTCTCCCCATGGATGCAGGTTACGGCGAGGGTTTCGGGTAGGTAGGGCCGTTGGGTGTACTGGGGCCGGGCGAGCGTCACCGCGCTACCCGAGTCCAGGAGCGCCGTGGCGTCCTGCCCATTGATGCGCACCGGGGTGATCGGGGGTGTTCCAGTCGGCTGAGCCCAACAGGCCGTCAGAAGCCCGCAGGGACGTCCGGGGTCGCTCGCCGAGGGCATGGACGCCTCCTGGGCGTGGGGGCAGGCCCAGGACAGATGACCCACCTCACCACAGGAGAAACAGCGTCTCCGGTCGGCCGTCGCCTCCGGGCGACTCGTCGGTAACAGGGGCGGGATTCTTTTCGGTGTCCGGGCCACCCTCATCACGCCCTGGGCGGCCTGGTAGCCTTCCACCAGGGATACCAGCTGCTCGGCGCTCTGGGGGTTGTTCTGGCACGCATACCTCCGGGCCTCGTAGGGCAGCGCCCTCATATATCGGTCCATGACCACCCTCTCCACCGGCCCCAGGGAAGGGGGGTCAGATACCAACCACTTGTTGGCCACCCGAGTCAGTTCGTGCATCTGGGTCCGGGGGGAAGCGGCCGGGTCGAAGGTCCACTCGTGGAGCTGTTGGGCCCGGGTCAAAAGGATGTGGCCGAGCCGCTTGACGATCTCCGTCTTCAAGGTTGGGTATGGCACAAGCCCGCCCGCGCAGAGGTCCTGATAGCAACTTTGGGCCATGCCCGACAGAAATGGCGCCACCAGGCCTGTCCATTGATCGGGGGCCCAGCCTTCCCTCTGTGCTGTCCTCTCGAACATCTGGAGGTACGCCTCCACGTCGTCGTCCCCCGTTTGTTTGACCAGGAATTGGGCCGGAGTGGCGGACTTGTGCTGGCCCTTGGCCAGCAGGCCGGCGACGAGCTCCTCATGGCGGGCTTGCTGCTTGACATTGAGGTCCACGAGCTGCGCTATCAGCGCCTGGAAATCCGTACCAGTTGCCATGGCGGGGTCTGGACTGGTTTCCCGGTGCTTGGCCCCCTGGTGTCTCTGCTGCTCACCTTCCTGGTGCTTGGCCCCCTGGTGTCTCTGCGGTTCACTGATCAGCGGCATCACCATCCCCAAGGGTATGGTTGTCATGTTACCCATCTGGACCTTGCACCGTGACCCCGATGTGTGGGAAGACCCAGAGGAGTTCAAACCAGAGAGGTAATGGGCCACATCTTAACCACAACCACAATATCAATCACAACAGCAACGATAAGAGCAGTGTTCCACAAACAACCATAAAACAAACCTAAATGCGACGACCAAACACAAACAGGTTTCTTCAACCATGTATAACCATCATATTACTGTGATTTAATTGATATGTTCTTTAACCCCTCCTCCTCTGAACTCTCCGTGTGTAGGTTCAGTAAGGAGAACAAGGAGAGCATCGACCCATACACCTACATGCCGTTCGGGTTGGGCCCACGGAACTGTATCGGGATGCGATTCGCTCTGGTATTGATGAAACTGGCGATGGTGGAGATTCTACAGAGGTTCAACTTCACCGTCTGCAAAGAGACAGAGGTGAGACAAAATAATGATACAATGATTGTAAATATAATTTTGTACCTATGACTTTGTTGCGTTTCTATATGTAGCAGAGGTGATTTTGGAATCACACTCGCGTGATGAGGTAGCCCTGCCTGAGACATGTAAACTGAAGTGTCGCCCTCAGACCTTGAGGATGTCCTCTTGGCTTAATAGTAGCGTTTGTGTCTTCCACATGGGAGACCCGGGTTTGAACCCCCATACTACAATTCTGTACTTGCGTACTGCATGAGTATGTACTCCCCATTTAATTTCCCAGATTGCATTTTTCAGTACTAGGCGCCAATCATCCTCAGTATAGGCTACCTACTAAAATTTAGTAACTAAATGATGGAAGTGTGAGATTTAAAAAAAAGCTATTTGTATTTCTGCAAAACTCCCTCGAGACTTCATAGGGCCATTTTAATGTATGTCGACCCAAGAGACGTTGTCCAGGAGTTTTAGTTTATTTGAATTTATAGTGCAATGCTACCCGAACGTAACAGTGACACTGTATTAGGTAACATTCATAGTGTAACGCTGACATCTGTTTTACTCGTTCCTTCATACTGTAACGACCCTGTGTAAGGCCCGTTAGCAGCTCCGCCAAGGGAGTTAACTCTCTTGGTGTTGTGGCTAGCGCGGCCGGTTTGTAAGCGGAAGGTTGCGAGTTCGATACCCGCTTAAGGCAAGCTGCTCTGCCCCGCCGTTCGCTACAATACTTTAACTGTGTGTCAACTCTCACCAGATCCCCATTGAGATGGACCTACAGAACACTCTGATGCCCATACGGCCCATCAAACTCAAGCTGCTGTCCCGCTGCCAGGAGTCCAACGACAACCAGCTCAAAGCAGACAGCCAGTGATGAGGACCTGCCCTGCTGCAGGTCTCTCAGTTATTATGTTACACATAGATCTAGGATAAGCCCCAACACTGGCTACTTTCAAAAATGGGCTTAAAAAAAAAAAGGGCTTCGCTTTTGCCTTAAATTGAAACTAAATTGGCGCTAATAATTGCACTGTGACCCTAAAATGCACTGTGACTTTTATTCTTTTTTTATGTCTTTTATGCGTTTTTATTCTAATTTTTTTTTCATGCTCTTTCCTTTTTATCTATTTTACGTAAAGCACTTTGAATTGCCTCTGTGTATGAAATGTGCTATATAAATAAACTTGCCTTGCCTCGCCTCTGGGCTCTGCTGCTACTGTATGCTGCTCTCTTTGTATCTGTCTATTAGTGGAGGTCCAGGACTAGTTGTACAGAGACAGTTGTTGTCTGTCGTCTGCAGTGCAGGGATTTGCATGTGACTTGTGTATGTTTTGTACTTGTCTGGTAGTGGGTCTCTATCATCACGCTAAAAACGTGTGTATAATCACAAACTAAATCATAACATGAGAATGAACAACATGCCATCAAAACATGACAATAAATAGGTGTTAGATTAGATTCAACTTTATTGTCATTGTGCAGAGTACAAGTACAAAGATAACGAAATGCAGTTAGCGTCTATCCAGAAGTGCAAAAAAGCAGAAAAGTGCAATGTGAACAATATATACAGGTAGAGCAGTATAAGCAATATATGAGCAGTATAAGTAGTGCAGTATAAGCAGTATATGAGCAGTATAAGTAGTGCAGTATAAGCAGTATATGAGCAGTATAAGCAGTATATGAGCAGTATAAGTAGTGCAGTATAAGCAATATATGTATTAACAGTAACATTATAAGCAGAATAAATATAGAATGCAGTATGAACAGTATAAGCAGTATATGAGCTGTATAAGTAGTGCAGTTACCAATGTATTGGGTCTATCTATGGGTATCGTAGTGCAGCAGTAATCAAAATGTACCTGCATTTTATCGGTTGAAGTGCCATCTCATCTGTCATAAGATTTGACTTGTAAAACTGAAAAGTAGGATACAACTAATAGCCTAAATGTATAAACACAGACCACAACCAAAAAACAACATGGGAAAATCGTTTACGCATCCTCTGCAGCAGGAACAGTGCAGAGAAAAAGTATGTACAGTAAACCCCATAACTGAATACACTTCATACGCTTCAGCGCGACACAGAACGCTACATTGAGGTGGCCTATACTGCAACAAAGTAAAAAAAATGAGACAGACACGTGTCTTCAATAACTTGCATGTTTTATCAAAATACAAGCATTCGGCACATTGTTAACTTGTAGGAAAGTTTAATCAGGTTTTATCAATTGTATTTCTTTAAATGTGAAATAAATATCATCAGTGCAGAGGCTATAACACACTACAAAAGTCACATTAAATCACGGAAAGTAGGCTAGGCTAATTAACGGAACTATATGAATATACAGCCCGAGCCCAGTCCAGGGTTCTGAAAGCGACAAGTAACAAGTGTGCCCATCAACGGTCTAGATATTAGGCCTATACAGTGGGGGAAATAATTATTTGATGGTACTTTATGGTATGATTATGGTACTTTTATTTTAACAAATAGAGACAGAATATCAACAAAGAAGTCCAGAAAAAACACATTATATAAAGTTATAAATTGATTTGAATTTGATCCCCTACAAACCAGCAAGAATTCTGGCTCATACAGACCGGTTATATGCCCATGAGGCACACAGATTACTCCTGTCACTTTAAGAAAGTACTCCTAATCTCTGCTTGTTATGGGTATAAAAGACACCTGTCAATAGAATCAATCTCTTCCATTCCAACCTCTCCACCACCATGGGCAAGACCAAAGAACATTCAAAGGACATCAGGGTAAGAGTTGTAGACCTGCACAAGGCTGGAATGGGCTACAAGACCATCAGCAAAAAGCTTGGTGAGAAGGAGACAACTGTTGGTGCAATTATTAGAAAATGGAAGAAATACAAAATAACCATCAATCGCCCTCGGCCTGGAGCTCCATGCAAGATCTCGCCTCGTGGGGTAAGGATGATCATGAGAAAGGTGAGGATCAGCCCAGAACTACGCGGGAGGAGCTTGGTAATGATCTCAAGGCAGCTGGGACCACAGTCACCAAGAAAACCATTGGTAACACACTACACCGTAACGGATTGAAATCCTGCAGTGCCCGCAAGGTCCCCCTGCTCAAGAAGGCACATGTGGACCCATCTGAAGTTTGCCAATGAACACTTAAATGATTCAGAGAAGGCTTGGGAGAAGGTGATGTGGTCAGATGAGACCAAAATTGAACTCTTTGGCATAAATTCGACTCTTCGTGTTTGGAGGGAGAGAAATGCTGAATGCTACAATCCCAAGAACACCATCCCCACTGTCAAACACAGAAGTGGAAACATTATGCTTTGGGGTTGTTTCTCTGCTAAGGGTACAGGACGACTTCACTGCATTGAGGGGCCAATGGACGGGGCCATGTACCGTAAGATCTTGGACAAGAACCTCCTTCCCTCAGCCAGAGCACTGAGGATGGGTCGTGGATGGGTCTTCCAGCATGACAATGACCCAAAACATACGGCCAAGACAACAAAGGAATGGCTCAAGAAGAAGCACACTAAGGTCATGGAGTGGCCTAGCTAGTCTCCAGACCTTAATCCTATAGAAAATTTGCGGAGGGAGCTGAAGCTTCGAGTTGCCAAGCAAAAGCCTTGAAACCTTCAGGATTTGGAGAGGATCTGTAAAGAGGAGTGGACCAAAATCCCTCCTGAGATGTGTGCAAAACTGGTGACCAACTACAAGAAACGTCTGACTTCTGTGCTTGCCAACAAGGGTTTCTCCACCAAGTACTAAGTCATGTTTTGCTTGGGGATCAAATACTTATTTCCTTCGATCAAATGCAAATTAATTTATAACTTTATATAATATGTTTTTCTGGACTTTTTTTTTTGATATTCTGTGTCTATTTGTTAAAATAAAAGTACCATAAAAATTATAGACCGCTCATTTCTTTGTAATCGGGCAAACTAACAAAATCAGCAGGGGATCAAATAATTATTTCCCCCACTGTACGTAACATTTGGAGATGTGTTAACACGATCAAAGAAAATACGCGGGAGAGGTCCACTGTTTGAGGCGAAAAAAGACAGGGTTCCCAGAGGAAAAATTAATAAAAATGAGTTCCTCACAAAACAAGGAACCCAAAACCATTTCAATGGAAACGATCGGACTTTACCTTGGAACGTAGCGGACGCATGAGCGCGGGCTTTGGAATTATTCAAAACAGCGCCCGCTCTAACACGATCAAAGAGAATACGCGGTAGAGGTCCACTGTTTGATGCGAAAAAAGACAACGTTCCTAGACGAATAAAAACGAAATAAAAATGAAATATCCTAGTATTCCTAACAAAACAAAGAACCCAAAACCATTTCAATGGAAACGATCGGACTTTACCTTGGAACGTAGACTGTTTGTGGAACGTAAAGTAGTGTACCTACTGAACTCGAACACTGCACCTACGTGACAACCTACCAACCCCTGCAACCCCTGCACCCCCCCCCCCCCCCACCCCCGGACAATTGCACTATTACTCCCCTCCCCTGCTCTTACTCAATACCACTGCTCTTCTGTAAATATCTGTCCATACTGTTCATATTTTCTTAATACTACTGTTAGTACACTGCACATATCTGTACATACTGTGCATACCTGTTTATACTGTTCATATGGCATTCCATATTTATATTTATTCTGCTATCTACCTTATGTTACTGTTAATACATATATACTGCATTACCTATACAGCTCATATGCTGCTACACTGTTCATACTGTAACTTATTTATTCTGCTTATAATGCTACTGCTTACTCATATACTGCTTACACTGCACTACTTATGTTATACTGCACTACTTACTGCTCATATATTGCACTACCTGTATATACTGTTCATTGCACTTTCTGCTATTTTGCACTTCTGGTTAGACGCTAACTGCATTTCGTTGTCTCTGTACTTGTACTCTGCACAATGACAATAAAGTTGAATCTAATCTAAAAAAAATGTTTTCGCTGACTGGCGGCACAAGGGTGTGGGTTGGGTGGAGCTCCGCTGTTTGAGGCGAAAAATGACAAGGTTCCCAGAGGAATAAAAAAAAAAATGCCTTTATGCACCTGACACCATAAACAAAGTACCTTCTGGAAAAATAAACTTCTTCTAATCCAAGCCAGCTCTGTGATATTCTAGAAGGTCAGAGTTTAGCAGTTAGCACAGTAACATTGTTGCGAAGAGGTCAGATGAAGATAAGATATCTTTGAAAAAAAATGTATAAATATGATCAGACTTTTTTCTGATAAAATAGTTGTTTTTTTGTTCAACAGTACCACTTTGTCTGTTTTTCCATTTTCTTGAAGCATCTGCACTCGATTTCCAGCCAGCATCATAGTCATGACAGTGAAAGTGTCCAAACAGGTGACCTGAAAAAATATCAAAAGGGGGATGAGGAGAAGAAAGCGGATCTCCACACTGATGAAACATGGGCAGATGAAGAAGATACTAGCGAAAGAAAACAAAAACATGGAGAGGAAAAACTGTCTGTGGAGTATAAGGCAGCTATTAAAGAGAATGACAACATTTGGATGAACTTTCGTTCATCTTGGTCTAATAATGGAAATAGTCTAGTCGTGGTGTGGGCCAGGAGTGACTGCAACCTATAATAAGTCTTCTTTACTTTGCTACAGCCATCGCTGGCTGACATTGTCATTCACTGCCATCAACGGAAATCAATGTTTCCCACATTATATTTCATGCCAACGTCAATCAAAAGTAACCTCAGATTGTTATGGAAATCTTTCAGTGAACAACAACAAACGATGTTTGGTCTCAGTTGAGAGTTTTAATGCATATAGAAAGTATTATACAACGTTGGTCAGCTGGATCAGCATTCCTTCACCAACAGTGTGGATTCAGATACTGATGCTGTGGCTGAGGAGAAGACCATCCTTAACTCCAATGCTCATACGTCATAGGTCTAGGGGTAAACATATCTTGCACCTGTTTGCTGACCAAGAAGCTGGGAAAGAAGCGTAGGCGTTGTGAGCCACTATCTCAAACCTCAGCCTGCAGGTAGGAGTGTTCCAAGGTCACATAACATCTTTGATACAAGAGAAGGAGCAGTCGGTTTTGGTTCTTCCTCAGTCACATAATTAAAAATAACAAAGTACATTGGGTCACAGAAAGGTCAATACATTTAATATAAAACTAAAACAAAATAGTACAAATATTTTTTGCCATTACAAAACCAAGTACTGTAACAAAGTGATGAAGGCTTATCAAAGGTTACAGATGCATAGTCTTGAACCAAAATAAGAAAAACATACAATAATGATTGCTTTGATAATGATAATTATGGCTTTAAAAGACCCAGAAAACAACCAAAATATTGTATGATGAAAAGTAAGAGATTCCCCAGACTGATGAAGAATAATGGACAGATGCCAAAAATAGAAATGAGACATTTTGTTTAATATACTGTGAAGGGGAGGATCAGGTGAAAGTAATAACGGGAGTGGAGAAAACAAGGGAACAAAGCTTTAGTCACAGTGAAAAGGTAATTAGTGAACAGGAGAGAAGTGCCATCAAACTTACTTGAGATTTTTTGATCATTTTGAGTTACAATTCTAGTGTTTCTTTTTTGTTCATCTGGTTCACTTTCTTACCTCTGTATCTATCTACAGTTTTCCCGTCTTTTCCAAGGGTAAACAGACCCGAGTTCAATACCCAACAGCCACACTTGGCAGAGTAGACAGCGAACACAATGCAAAGGTGGGCTAATGGAAAACTGTTTTGATAGATTCAACAGTTTAGATTGTAGATTCATTGATAGGTTGGTTGATTGATTTACATTGAGCAGGACCTCTCCCTTTATGTTCCTTCCTCAGATGTCTATCCACAGCTGGGCAATGGTAATTTGCTGAAATGAACTGTGTATTAACAGTCAGGAGAATTCAAAAGGTAAAAAATCAAGTCACCAGCGTGGCTGCGGGGCTGAAGCCAGATTTATTTTGAATGGCCAAACCTGAATAAAGTATTCATTCAGTAAGACGAGTTATGGTTTAGAATGTTTGTAGAGCACACACATACACTCACCGGCCACTTTATTAGGTACACCTTGCTAGTACCGGGTTGGACCCCCTTTTGCCTTCAGAACTGCCTTCATTCTTTGTGGCATAGATTCACCAAGGTGCTGGAAAACATTCCTCAGAGACTTTGGTCCATATTGACATGATGGCATCACGCAGTTGCTGCAGATTTGTAGGCTGCATCTCCATGATGTGAATCCCCCGTTCCACCACATCCTGCTGGAAGTAGCCATCAGAAGATGGGTACACTGTGGTCATAAAGGGATGGACATGGTCAGCAGCAATACTCAGGTAGGCTGTGGCGACAAAGAAACAAACATCTGTTAATACTTATAGACACCTGCTCTGTCCTCATACATAGCTGAACACCTCTAAACACCTCCCAAGAGTCTGGAGACAGAATGTCAGTCTGACTTCAGGTTTATTGATTTAGAAAGAGTGAAACTGAGAAAGAGAAACAATAATCAATGATATGGTTTCACATCCACACATTGCCTTGCCATACATCACAGAGATGACCTAACAAAGAAATAGCGACATATAGCTACAGATGTTGTATGATGCAACAATACACAGGTAAAGATCATTTTATGCCACGTCCTACACATTTGGGGTAGTCAATAGTCCTAGGAGAAGCACACCTGTTAACCATCTCAATTCCATCTCTCCTTTCAGTCATAGGGTGAGGGTTAGGGTAGGAGTTTCTCATAGAAGTCTGTCTGTGTGTGGTAATGCTGATCTGCACTGTGACTGCAGCCTTTTAGGAAGTGAATAGGTTGGTTTCACATACACTAAAATATGTGTACTTCAAGTAATCTTGTCTGTCTACAAGAGGGCAGCATATCATCATTTCAGATCTGCGATCAATGAAGGGGCCCAACAGTTTAAATAAATCATATTAATATCTATTGTTAAAGTTGAAGGGTTCTCCCTCGACAGACTCTCTCTCAATGTGAAGAATTACTTTGATGTATTTGAAAATAATCTTCTACATGCAGATGCATCATTTACTACTATGTAGTAGTTGTCATTCACTCATGGCCTGTCTGAAGGTGTTGAGCAGGACAGGTCTCAGCACTCATCCACTCAAGGTCTCTGATCCAGCACTCCTGTCTTCCTTTCTTTCTCACTATCTTTAGGATCGATCCCCATTAGCTGCCGCCATTAACAACCACATATACACTCACTGGGCTCTTCATTAGGAACACTATATTAATACTGGGTAGGGCCTCCCTTTGCTCTTAAAACAGCCTCAATTCTTCGTGGCATTGATTCCACAAGATGTTTGAAACATTCCTTTGAGATTCTGGTCCATGATGACATGATTGCATCACGCAATACCTATAGATTTTTCAGGTGCACTTTCAAGCTGTGAATCTCCCGTTCTACCACTTCCCAAAGGTGTTCTATTGGATTCAGATCCAGTGACTGGGAAGGCCACTGAAGAAAACTGAAGCACTTACACATGGCCACATTATTATGGGGGTTATACGTCCTGTCATCAATAATTGTCTTATCATTATTCTTATTACTAATTTATTACATGGCCCCAGCATTTTCTTTTTATCTTGTAATTGTTATTATCTATTTATATAGGCAGGCCTGCTATGATTTTAAAATCAACACCTTACTTTGCACTTTCGCCCACGTAGCACTTCTTCTCCTAAAGCATTCACACCCTGATGGTTCAATAGCGCTCCAACAAATTCTTCTTGACTTCCCTCTAGTGTCCATTTTTTGGCAGCGGCACACACAGTCCACCCTTTTCCAAAACATTGGTGAAATGGTAGAAGCAGGCCCCAGGGTAACTGTCAATTTATATGTTGGGGTTGGTGAAAGGAGGAATTTTGTTCAGGTTACAATCCCCCAATATCAGTGTCGGTTTGTGGCCTTCAAAATTCCAATCTGTCACCTTATGTTGTAGTCTGGCTTTGTGTTACCAGGGAGTTTTCGATTTTTCCTTCACACTGGCGTCACCTGTTGATGAAAGGAGGAAAGGTGAGATGACATCATCAGCGTGTATGGAGATGTGACTGTGTAGCTGAAGGGTGCACATGGTTGTTAAAGGGATAGAGATGGCTGCTACAGAGGCCCGAGGTTGACGCCTCGCAGGACGGCAACAGGAAGGACTGCAGGGGGAAGATAAAGACATCAGGAGATTTACGAGAATATGTGTTATGTATTATAATATATTAAGATAATACATCATAATTATCATTATTATAGAATTATAATTATATAATATAATTCCAGGAGATTGTCCCTCTCCTTCTCCTGACTGCACACACACAATCTCTATTTTCATCCTGAGAATGAGTGTGTTCGAGTCAAATTTCTAAGAATGTGTCTTCGATGGAGTGATACTGTCCGTCCACTAGAGGGCAGTCCAATGCAACTCATCTCATCTCATAGGGTCATTCAGATCAACACTCCATTCAAAAGCAAGTGGAGGAAATCAAATAAGCATTACACTATGTATGTGTGGGGGGACATGCAGCGTTCGGCCTGTAGAGGGAGCTACAGGACCGTGGCCAGGGTTGTGTCGGCGAGGCTCCGTTGCACACCTGTTGCAAATGAAGCCTCGTTGACTAGATGCTTAAGATGTGTGTGCCTCTGCTTTTTCAGGAGGTGGGCTGGGAACGAAGGAGCAGGTTCCGAGAGAGAGAGACGACTGGAAAGTCGCTGAACTTTGAAACGGGCTGAAAAGCCAAATTGACCACTGTGCTAATAAACGGGAGCTACATTCCCTCACTACCATACTGCGTCTGCCTCCGTACGAACAAACATTATTACAGTATGTATATGTATTTCTATCATATCTTGCTACAGTGAAAATACTAGGTTTGTAGGTTCGTTTCGTTTGTTTAATCTGGTCCGGGTCCTTATCGTGTAAAAACATTACTCTTCATACTTTTAGACAATATTAAACAATAACAACGTGAGCCCATGGTACTTCTGCACATCTGTATCTGGTGGAAGACCTTGTTGACGAAGATGATGTTGTCCCGCCAGTTGGACAGCGTGCTGCTGTTGGAATGGCTCTTCTCTGTCTCGGCAGGCCTGTTGGGCTCCCCCTCCTCCCCAGTCCTTCTCCTTCCTGAGAATTGCACATAACTTGATTTCTAGATTGGAGTGTTACAATTTCTATTGTGGCTTCTTTTAACAACATAACGAAATAACAAAAACACTCCTTTCAAATAGCCACTGTCGAAGCTGGAGCGGGGTTAATAACACACAATCCAAGATAGAGAAAAAAGCGGAGATCAAAAGTTAGAATTCAAACCAAAATAGCATTTATTATGCATTAACGTTCAACAAAAATATTCTCTGTGGCTCTTCAATGCCATAAACTAAATATATTGATCCCGAATTGTTTCTTTCAATTTGTGACAATAACTTTTGTTAGTTTGCAGTAGCTTGTGGTGATTGTTTGTGGTCAAAAAGCTGTTCCACTTCCCCGTCTAACTCGGATTCTCTCCAAAAACAGGTGCCGCGGCTTTCCACCAATTAAATAGACACCTCCCATAGCGGACCCAGAATCGAAGAAAAAAAAAGAAAAAAAAGAATTCACAGGTTCTTGACAGAACAAAAGCATAGATGTAGAGTAGTAGACCGTACATGAAGAGTTTGACTGTAAGACATGGTTATGGTACAGTATAGCACCGTGCTTTGTTAGTCGACTGGGGTAGGCCAGGGCAGTGAACTCACAGGTCCTCAGGGCCTCCTCTGCGTCAGGTTCCTGGTGGTTGACGGCGATGCCCTGGTGTGACCTCTCCTGGAAGAAGGGTAGTCTGTCTACCAGCTCGCCCTCTAGGAAGGCTCCTTCTTCCACCTCCTCCTCCTCCACCACCACCTCCTTCAAATCTTCCTCCTCTCCCCTATCTGGCAATGGCAACTCTTCCTCCTCCTCTGATTTTGGAATGGATTGGACCCTGTGGGCGGGGCTTGCAGACCCAGAGAGGAAGTGACTTCTTTTTCTAAGGGACACAAAGTTGTTGGTGGAATCTATGTTCTTTCAGAAGTCAGAATTAAAGCTCATACCTTCAGAGAGGCGTTCACAACTTTAAAACATTGTAAAATGTAAAAATCTGTGTACAGTACAATGAATTAATTCAAATGCAGTATTTTCTCTCTGCGCTAAAACACATTTCATTCATGTCAACGTACCGATTGTCTTGTCTTTGTTGACCTTCCAGGAGAGAGGTCCCTCATGCACCATCTTCCTCTTGGTGAGATCCATATTCGACAGGAGAATGTGAATCATCAAATCATCATCAAAACTTCAGTTTCTTCTTTTCTTTTTCTGAACATTTTTGGCTTTTACAGAGTAGAAAACAATCATAATGCCTGTTACGACTCCAGATGACAACTCGTCTACGTCTAGGGGCGGTAGAGGAGTCGCAACAAAAAGGTAGTGCCACGGACTTATTGCAGGAATTAAACAGGCACAAACCACAGTGTAAACTATATACAATTATTTATTTCCTCTGGGAAAACACAACACAAGACACACGCCAAGGAGAAAAGGGAACTATGAGCGGTGCCAAAGCAAAGAAATCATAAACAAAGGTGATGTCCTAAACTAGTGCAATAGTAATCTATACTACCAGGGCTATGCTAAAGTGCTATGCTACACTAGACTAGAACATACATGGGGCGGCACCCACTCCTAACCTGGTGAATTGTAACAGAGATGAGCCTACGTGTTGGAAATGTAAACCCATGGGTCTCTTACCTATTCACCTTACCCCTATGGCGTACATTTAACAGACAGACAAATATTGAGAAAAAAACTATACGTAAACAATGACGCAAGTATACCAAAAGAGAACTAAATGTAAATAAGTACGTCGGAGGTTTCGAACAACTAAGCAACAGCGAATCGACAGCAAACATAAGCTACGGTACAACTGGGTCGACTCCCGAGGGGAAGGCCAGCGGAGCTTTTAAATGACACGGACAGCCCTCTGATTGGTCAGGAATGGTGATGACTGATTGGGACGAATGGCCAATTGCTGACGGACACCTGAATGTAGAGTGACAGGTCAAGGGAAAAACAGAAGGAAACACAAAACACAACAAGGAAACGCACATGTAGGAGTGGGAACGTAACAATGCCAAACAAGAATACAAGGCTACGGATAACAGACGCAAGGGAATAACTTACAGAAATTCAAAATAATCAAACAGGAACCTTAAAGGGAAACTTTCTGATTAGAAGTGAATGGGAGAGTAGTGGAGCGCCTCCTCACCTTGAACTATGAGATCATGGGGTTCTCACTCTGCTTCAGTAAGGACAGGTCTAACCGTCTCTGGTAGTCCTCTAGTCCCTGTAAGGATAGGAACGTGCACACACACACACACACACACACTTATGAGCACTGAACAATCACACATGTTGTCCTGTGGTAAATCATGAATCATTATATTACTAACCAAAACATTGAACATACCACAAAAATAATGACAGGTGCTTGCTAATATGCATTCTGACCAACTTGTGCAGCTCAGTGGCATTCTAAACGACCTGCTCCTTCATTTTAAGCATTTAAATCACAGTCCTGGTTGTCCGATCACAAGTATTATCCGATTACCAGTATCAAGTCCTAATTTACGGAAACAAGTAATATGAGATCGGCACACCCCTCATCGGCATGTGACCACCAATGTTGGGTCTAATCAATGGCGTCTATTCACACGGTCCTGGTTACCTGTTTGTTCTCTGCCTCTTTGACGGCCTGGTTAACATAGTTGAGTATCTTCCTGCAGCAGTCTCCTGTCCTCTTCACCTTGTCCCTCTCCTCCATCTCCTCTAGGGGTCAAAAACAACAACCAAACGTCAACCAGTCATCCATCAACTCATCATCTCATTGTTAATGTGGGCCGATAAGTGCACTACACCAGAAAGTGAGCAAGTGTTTTGAGCTGGAGGGGGTGGGTTGGGGGGTGTTAGGTAAAGGGGGCGGAGGTGCAAAAAAGGGAGGTGAAAGAGAAAGCAGTTTTAAAAAGACAAGGTTTAAAAAGTGTGCAGGTGAGGCGAAAAACACATAGGGGGCTTGTAGGAGAACCTCACCACAGGAACATACATGTATTGTAGTCGTTGTGAAATCGTAGTAGTCTATGGTACGTGTGTACTTGGCTATGCTCTCAAGCAGTAGAGGATACTTGGTCAGCCTCTGCATCTCCACAGGAATGATGTCCTTCAGCTGCAGTCGGCGACACTGGCGGTTACTCTCGGTTATTCTCCGCCGTACCGTGGTGGGCGGACAGAGAGGCGGTCGAAATCCACATCAACCTGCTCAGACAATAAAACTATAGGACACTGGTTAGAAGACCCTAGCCTACCTAACTTGCGGTTACTTTCCTGATTCAACTTTGTGTCTACCTTCTTGATTCAACTTGCTTTACCTTCCCTGGCTCCCCCTTCCCCCTTCCTCTTTCATCGTTAGCTGCTCCGCCTTTTTCTTGTTGTGACCGTCTAATTGTCACCTCAGATTTCCATCCCCAAACCTTCCAATCTACCTTCCGCGACCCGTTCCGTAACTTCTTTATCTTACCAGCAGCATGGTACAAACAGTTGACCTTTTAAAACATTTTCGAAAACATTTTACTGTATTAGTATATGCTGAGTAAAAGTGATTCTTAATTGAAGAGTTTCATGTTTAGGCTCAGACTGATTCATTTCACATTCTAGGGTTCCATATACACTCATACACACATCACACACATCTTACACACTCACACATAATCATACAAATATAGACACCCACTCATTCTTACATTCTCACACATACAAATACACTCTCAAGCACACATACATACATGCAAATACACACAGTTGTTGGTTATACCTACGTTTGATTCCCAGGGTATAAGACACCAATTGTGATTAGGATATCTCAAGCTGATTCCAAAGCTGCTTCCTAACATATTTCTTTAATCTCACAGTGATATCCTAGATAACCAATAATACAATATTGTTCTCTTTTGACAAATTGCAGAAAAGAGTGAAAATGAAGACATTTTACAATAACCCTAAAAACAATTACTGCAAAAGGAAAGACAAAAGGGAAAATGGAGAAAGGGATTACCATAGTAACTCCAGTAGAAATATTAGAGAATAAAAACCCTCTTTTGAATAACCAAATAAGAGAGATGTCAGAAAAATGGGAAAAACGAACCAGTAAGAATTATACTAAGTGGCCTAAGGAAGGGACATTTGATGTTGCAGTGTGTAAGGAAATGGGAACACTGGTAAAAAAAACCACAAACCTTGAGTTAATTCAAAAAAGAGACAGGAGAAAAGAGAGAGAGAAATAGACCTTTAGATTTTAAAATTGTTAAAACAGTAGGATTCTCGGGACAAGCGCAGTTAATTCCAATGGCAACTCCAGTAAGTCTGAAGATAGGAGACAGAGCCCACAACCCTGCCCATACTGATCTCTGACCAGACACCGGTGAATCTCTTGGGGAGGGATGCATTATGCATGCTGGGGATGAAAATATGGTGTTCCCCAGAAGGTGTATATGTAGATAATACGGCAATAAAGACACAAGAAATACCAATAAATGCAAGCGCAAATGTTTACTGGTTAGAGGAAATAAACCATGAAATAGAGCAAACTTGGTTAAAATGGAGAAAATTGTATTGAAGCCCAATTGCCAGATGCACGAAAACCACGATTTGACTACCACTGCACAATGCAGTTTGACTCAAATTGCGACTCCTACCAAGAACAAACTAAAAATGTGGTTGTCCCATTAATGTCACAATACATCATAGTGGGAAAACAGGGAGCAGCTATGAAAATAGATGAATCAGAATTTGTACAAAAATGGTATAATATACCTAATGCTGCTCCTCATGTGTCATTAATGGTAAATAAAGGGTATAGAGCAAGAGACTTGGGACCAATGATGAGAACCGCATTCAAAAGTGACTGGAAAAAAACAAGTAACCCATTGGTAAAACATTCTGCAGACAAGGAATTCATAAAAATAATATGTGCCACGCCTATGAATGGTATACCACAGGAAGTAGCCATATTGGTTAAACAACAAGTTCAGATGAAAGAAAAATCAGATAATCAATTGAGCGATGACATGGAAAAACAGATTCCAGAAAGTCTCTGGTCAAAACATGACACTGACGTGGGCTTAGTAAAATCAGCAAGCCCTATAATTATGAGAACAAAACAGGGCAGTGTATTACCAAGAAAAGCCCAATATCCTATGAAACCTGAAGCTGAGGAAGGAATAAGCAAAACAATAGAGGGTTTGATAGCAGCGGGAGTTTTAGAAAGAATAAACAGCCCGTGCAATACCCCCCTTCTTCCAATTCTAAAAGCAGATAAGTCAAAATGGAGATTGGTGCATGACTTAAGAGCAGTAAATGAGGTGGTGCAGGATTGGCCAGCAGAAGTACCAAATCCTCATACACTGTTAACAAATGTTCCTCCGACAGCCAAATACTAGACAGTGATAGATTTATGCTCAGCTTTTTTCAGTGTACCGTTAGCAGAAGAAAGTTGGTACTTGTTTGCATTCACCTACAGAGGACAACAATACACATACACTAGAATACCTCAAGGGTTCAAACATTCGCCTCATGTGTTCAACCAGGTGCTAAAAGCAGATCTAGAAGACCTGGAGATAAACAGCACAGTAATCCAATACGTGGAAGATTTGATTGGAACAATGTCATGAGGACTCCATAAGAGTTCTCCAAAAATTGGCAAAGGGGGGACACAAAGTGTCAAAAACTAAATTGCAGTATTGCTTACCTCAGGTTGACTATCTGGGAAGAACTATAGCGCATGGGTCAAAAGCAATATCACCAGGACAATTAGAAGGCATAAGTAAAACACCAAAACCAGTAAATGTGGGACAAATGATGACATTCTTGGGAATGACAGGATTCAGCGGAGATTGGATAGAGGACTATGCGATAAAAACAGCAGCTCTGAGGGTGCTGATGAAAACAGCGGGTCAGCAGAACTTAAGAGCCCCTTTAATATGGACAACAGAAGCTACAATGGCATTTGAAATGTTGAAAAAAGAAATGCAGAAATGCAGCTATGCACTATGCCTATGAGAAGGCCTCGTCAATCACAACGGGCTACCCAATAACAATATACACACACATCACAAGACAGTGGAACTGTTAGAACAGGGAAGGTTTGTTCTAACACAAGCTAGGAACCTGTCATATTTGTCGTTATTAACATACCCAGACATCACTATCAAGAGATGTAGCACAGTAAATCCAGCTGAGTTAATACCACTGGCAGATGAAGGGGAAGAACATGATTGTATAGCACACTCGCTAACATTCACCAGGTTAAGACCAGATTTAGAATCAACACCCTTACTATATGCAGAAGAGACATATTTTGTAGATGGTTCATGTTATCGAGATCATTTAGGAAATCATGCAGGGTACGGCATAGTCAAACAAATAGGGCAGACATTCAGCTGTCCACAACCGTGTTCTGCCCAGTTGGCAGAACTAAGGGCACTGACAGAAGCCTGTAAAATGGGGGAAGGCAAATCAGTGAACATTTTTAATGACTCAGCGTATGCGCATGGAGTCTGTCATCTGTTTGGGGCAGTATGGAAACAGAGAGGCTTTTTGAAAAGTGATGGGTCACCCATACAGCATTGTGAGCAAATTAAGGAATTGATGTCGACTATGATGAAACCAAAACGGTTAGCGATCATCAAATGTCAGGCGCACCAGAAAGGCAATGATTACATTATTCAGGGCAATAATGCTGCTGATGAAGCGGCAAAGCGAGCCTCGAAGTGTGAGGTGGCCGTGTTGGCCCCAATGGTATTAATAGAACCAATAACGCAGCTAGAGGATATAATACGCATGCAACAGATTGCAGGGCCGTATGAGCAATCCATGTGGCTCCAAAGGGGGGCAAAAGGAGACTCTACAGGATTGTGGAGATTGCATGAGGGTACGATAGTGGCACCTACGGTGCTACTGGGGATTTTGATCGCTGATGCGTATGGTTTTGACCATTGCGCAAGGAGGGAAGTTTTGAGAAAGATAAAACTCCAAGGGTATTGGTCACCCTATTTACAGGCAATGGTAGAAAATGCATTGGCAGAATGCACAGTATGCGCACAAAACAATGTGAGAAAGGAATCAAAACACCCTTAGGACACATACCGGTTCCAGACGAACCATTTAAACATTTGGTAATGGACTATGTAGACAGGATAAAAAAGGTCAATGGAAAAGATACATGCTTGTTGTCATAGATAGATTTAGCAGATGGGTAGAAGCAACGCCATCGGCAGAATTAGGGGCAGGAACAGTGGTTACATTTCTAACAAGAGAAGTAATACCCAGATTTGGAATACCTAATGAGATTAGCTCAGATAATGGTGCAGCATTTATTCAGAAAACTGTGAAACAAGTCATACAGCAGTTAAGGATAAAGCAAAGATTGAGTTGTGTCTACCATCCACAATCACAAGGAATGGTAGAAAGAATAAATGGTACCCTCAAAACAAAGCTGAATAAGATATGTGCCTTATAATATATACCTTACTAAGGACCACCACTGGAACAACTCCAGATGGAACTAAAGCAGTACATGAAACAACTAACTGAGATACATAAAGTTATATATTCACAGGAAAAAGACTAGCAGCCGGAGCCGGAGCCACCCCTGCCCAATCCGATAACTCCAGGAGACCAGGTGTACATCAAAGTCTTCCGGAGGAAGTGGAACGAGCCAAGGAGAGAGGGACCGTACGAGGTAGTGCGAGCCACCCCCACTGCAATACAAGTCCGAGGGAGTCTAACCTGGTACCACTTGAACCACTGCACCAGGGTCCCGAGGCAAGAAGAAAAAGCAAACCAGAGAAGAAGACGAAGGAACGGGTAAGATCGTACAGGAGCACAGAGGAAATGAAGGAACAGGTACAGAGGCTGAACAGGGGCCGGAAATCCAGCCCCCAGCCGAACGGGAAGGACAGTAGAGCCTGGGGGATCCTGGGGAAGTGACTAGTGATATATAAAGTAATAATACTAATCTATATGCTGTCCCAAATAGAACAGGCCCTGCCTAGAGAATTGAGTCAGGAAGTGAAGCAAACACAGGTTGAAACCAAAAGAGATAGGGACAGAGAATATAAGGTAAATACATTATGGGAACAGGCAAAGCAAAATTATTGGTATAAATGGGGAGAGTTTACAGCCCAGTCAGTAACAGAAGGAGATTGCCTCATGTGTAGTCCATCACCACTTAAAAAACTACGAGTTGTACCTAACCCACACACATACCAGGCATGTGCACAGTTATATAAAAAGTCCTGTCCCATAGAAGAATCAAAACGACCATATTGTCCAGCCGAATGTTTGGGTATCTTAAGCAACACCAGATACCATCCGTTTTATGATCAAACTTTTAGAGACCAATGCAGAAAAATAGATGTGAGAATAGATGAGAAAAAGAGGGAGATCCCCGGATTCAATTGATTGGAAGCAAAAGTTTGAATGCTTCGACAAACCACTTAACACAACATATGGCACCGCAAACCTGGGGAAATTTAAAGGGGACTGTCACGTCACGTGGCGTATTGTACCTTGGAATATGGAACAACCTAGGCCAAAAGTAGCTTATAACCAAGCAATATACCAATGCGACCTGTAAGGTAGTACTAAAGTAGCCCTAACATGTTTGAGACAGAAGAAGAAGTATCCAATGAGAGGCGCAGGATAAAACAAGACAGGCAAAGAAACAGTTCTGGACCACTGGTACTGAGATTAGGGGCTCCTGGGGCACCAGGAGGCATACCTCTAATCGATATATATCTTAGCCAGAATGAGCCAGTGGCAGATTACTAGTGGGTATGTGGAGAAGGAAGGCTAATGGCGGCATTACCCGCTGATTGGTCAGGAATATGTGCTAGGGTTCGGAATCGGAATAAATATCATGACTTTAAAATACCTCTCCGCACGTTTTAAAGTTTGATCAGTCTAAATAGCTTCAACGCTGTAGGAGGAGTAGCATACCAAAAATCGGAAGAATTGGAATAATAATGATAAGAAAAAGAAGAATAAGTATGAGCAATAACAATAGTTAGACTCTCTCTGAACCACTCAATATTTGTTGTGAAACAACACAGCACAAGTCCAAAATGCATGTAGGTGACTAGCAAGCTAGCTAGTTCAAGCTAAAGCTAACAATGCTACCATTGCTACTAACTGACAAATAGTCATGCCATTACCCAGATACATTTGTTGACTGTGTCTACTACTGTAAAATGTAATTAAACGTCACATACCCGCTTCGAAGTCGCTCTCGCTGTCCTCCCAACGGGAGCCCTGCAAAAAAGAAAACAACAACAACAACCTGTCGTAGAAACGGCTGCCCCAGTCCACGCACAGCCAATCATGAAAAACACGAAGGCATTTTTCAGGCCTTCCTTGCTAATGCTAATGTCGTAGATTTTAAGTTATAATACTTAAAAATAAAATACCGTTAACCAGAGCTGTTGATTCATTCAAAGACTTTATTCCCGCAGAACATGAGAGCCGACCCCGTTATCTCCTCAGTCACCTGTCTTTATAGATTTCACACAGGTTAACGCCTTCTATTCAACGTGTTTCTGATTCCTGTCTACATACACCAATAACATTCAAGAACTACATTTCGTCATCAAGTTGTCTAATCAGGCCTTTTGTTCTGACTGTTTGACTTTGTTTATTACTTAATAATCTTAGTCTTGAATGTTAGTCTTGGTTGCGATAAAAGTTTCCTCTGCACAGCCTCAGCTTTTAACCCACTAACAAAACGGTCACGGAGTGCATCATTAAGATGTGCACCAAACTCACAATGAGTTGAAAGTTGCTTCAAAGCTACTATGTAATCAGACAGACTCACCGTCTTGTTGATTTTTTTTTTGGAAAACGGAAACGTTCCGCGATGACAAGCGGTTTCGACTTGTAATGCTCACTGAGCGACTCGCTTAGCTCCTCGTAGGTTTGTGTGCTAGGTTTTTCAGGACTGACTAAATTCTTTAAAAGTCTGTAGGCATCCGCTCCGATTACCGACAGAAACACGCTGACCTTTTTGTCAGTGTCCACCTCGTTTGCGATCATCCACTGTTCCAGTCTTTCCAAGTAAGATTCGAAATCTTCCTGTCCTTCTTTGTATTCAGCTAACGCACCGATTTGGAAACTAGTAGCCTTTAGCTACTTAGCTTCCGTTTGCTAGCCTCTTTCTTTCGAGCTACAAAGTTCGTTTATTGCGTTCTACTTGCTGCAAAGTTGTCTCTCGTCACTGGGATCATCTTTCATTAGATATCCCATCCTCGTCGCCAAATTGTAATATATTTAGAGTTATATATATTCACGGTTTCAATAACGGAGACCGAACATTACGTGGATGCTCGTTTACTGATCAATTTTAAGACAGAGTACAGCGCATGTGCACAACAGCTAAGGACTCTTACACAGCCAATAGGGAAAGCCCTTATTAATACAATGGAAACACAAAGTTGTAATAATGCCAATACATTAGTGACGTATTTTTGTGTACATTACAGTGACGTATTTTTGAAAAGTGTTGAAAATACATGTCATGCATCAGTATTACAGAATAATTACTGCTACTGACAATTGTCGTTGCTAGGATTGCGTGTTTCTTGTGCCATTTCCCCAGCAACGTGTGTGTAAGACTAGAGTGGTAGGTTAGAACAGAGCCAAATAAGGTGTAATTAAGCCATTACAACAACAACAATCAAATGACCACACAAACCTGACATCACTGTCCTGCCCTCCCATCAGGCAGAATATCTAGCATGTGTGTGTGAGTGTTGTACATAGTCAGAAGGTAGTCCTAGATGATGTACCAGGAAGAACGAAACCCAGATAACAATTCCCAAACCTATCACTAGGTAACATAGAGTAGGCCATTAGAACACAAATCCAATAAGTGTTGTTCAATATGCTTCAGCTGGGTAGTTGAGACCTAGTGACTTTGGAGTCTGCTATTGATGTCTGTCAACATGAAATCTGTCAAGAAATCTGCCTTATTTCACTCTATGGGAAATCCCATAGGAATGATTTTCGTCCAGTGGAGAGATAGAAATAGAAATTCAGCAAAGTGTCTTATTGGTCAATAATGGTCTGTAATGAGAGTTGGTGTCATTACAGATTCACACAAAACAAACTCAAGCAGTAGTCAGTCACCATTTCAAGTTATATTTAATAGTCTAGGACAGTTCAGATTAAAATACATGTTCATCTGGGTTTAAAGGTGAGAGCATAAAACCTCTTCTGATAGAGAGGGACTTCAGAAATGTAATTGGATATAGGGCCATCGCAGATTTTGTCCACAGCCACTCCCATGGCAGTCATAAAAAACAATTCAAAAAAACATTGCTAATGCTTATATGTGAAACACCAAATTTCCTGATTCATGGCTCATTCTGAGAATTGGAATCATATACCAGCTATATACTAACTATGTATAACTTTGGTTTGTGGTCTCACTGAGGTCCAGCTCTCCACCCAGGGCACTGCAGAAGGACACAGCACGCCTCACCGCCCCCCTCTCACCGGGACCAGGTACAGGAGCTGCAGGAGGAGGGCTTTGCTGGAGCTGAGGAGAGACAGAGGAGGGAGCGTACATTGTACAATGAGAAATCCTCCTCATCAGAGATCAGTGTGTCTGTCCTTACGCCAGACGGACTGTGTCTAAGTGGAATAGCTGGTCTAGTCTGGCCTCCTCCACCTCACAGTCTTAGTTAAAGCTAACAATGCTACCACCGTTGCTACTGACGGACTAACAGTCATGCCATTACACAGATGCATTTGTTTACCACGTGTCTACTGTAAAATGTAATTAAACGTGACATACCTGCTTCGAAGTCGCTGTACTCTCAAAAAGAAAACAGGAACAACAACCTGTCGTAGAAATGGCAGTCCGCTATCCATGCACTCCCGCAGCCAAACCTGCGTTTCTCAGTACCTTTCGTTGCTAATGCTAGTGGCGTAGTAATGCTAGCGCTCAGAAGACTAGCTGGGTCTCGTCAATGTCAACATCATCAGAGGTGTGTTGCTGCGTAGCGCTGGATCAAACATAGAAGGCTGCTCATGTTCTATTTCTAGAGGTCACATGGTAACGCATTTTTGAAAAGTGTTCATGATACATGTCATGCATCATTATTACTCATTTTTTTCAAAACGGTGTGTTGCTATGCAACCTTTCAATATAGAACATTAGCAACATTCTATGGAATGTTCAGTCCGCTCCAGATAACAACAGACTTCAGTTGATGTTCACATCGACACAAACCTGCTGATTTTCTGAGCAAAACGGACTGAAAAATGCCTCGGTGTTTTTCAGGATTGGCTGCGCGAGTGCTGGACTGCGGTCTGCCGTCTCTACGACGGGTTGTTCGTGTTTTCTTTTTTGCAAGGTTCGCGATCGTGAAGAGGAAAGCGACAGCGACTTTGAAGAGGGTATGTGACATTTAATTACATTTTACAGGAGACACATATCTCACAAATTGTGTGTGCAATGATTATTTTGCCAGTTAGAAGCAATGATAGCATTGTTAGCTGCTAGGTGGCTAAGTAACCCGTTGACAGTGTCTAAGGGCGTTGCTAAGAGTTACCTTTAGCTTGAACTAGCTAGCTTGCTAGCCACCTCCATGCATTTTAGCTAAAGAGATGTGTGTATGTGTGTGTATTGTGAGTAGCAGACAGACATCTCTGTGGTGAATACCGTCCTGCGTATGGGCAGCTGTCCTCCACTGCGTGGTCGGGGGCTGACTCTTTCTCCACACCCGCTCAGCAGCAGTACACTGATCCTGAGCCACAGGGCCAGAACTGCTATGAGGTCAAACTTAACACTTAAGCCTTTACCATATTATCAAGCCTTTACCATATTATCACTTAGTAACTCCACCGGTTTACATGCGTCATTCTCTCCCATAGCCTCTATTTGACCACCAAGAGGACTGAGGACATTGCCCTGAGGGTCACCACCCTACGCCAGGCCTTCACAGTGAGTCAACCACCCTTTCTTTGTGCTTTCTCTCTTCTGTCTTCTGTCAGATGGTGTCTCACTATTTTTTCCCCCTTTACCAGACCCTGCGCAGTTCCACCCAGAGCAAGAACCAGCTGTACGTGGCTGGGAAGGTCCTGCTGGGAGCACTGGTTCAGGCCAATCACAAGGTAAGACATTGGCTTCCTCCAACAGAGTGAATTATCAAGAGAAAATGTAACAACCGTTTACTGACATTGTCTCTCTTGTTCTGTATAGGACGAGGCACAGTTCATCCGTGCCTATGATGACCTTGTTGGGTACCTGAGTGATCCCTCCAAACAGGGTGACATTGAGATGGAGCTGGCAGAACATCAGGTTAGTTCATTCACTTCAGTAGTCTCACATTGATTACCTGTGCCTGTATTGGGTCCTTCTTTTTAATATCATTGCTATTTTGTTGTAAATGTTTTTGTCTTTTGTTTGATTAGCCATGTCAACCTCATAGACATCCTCTATGAGCTGGTTCTGTTTGGGGTGATGGTGGGGAGGCCCCTGGTGGTGGTGAGTACTGTTCTTATACTGAAGACTGTTACAGGGTGACTTTGTTGACAAGTTCATATGACTCTCTGCTCTCTCCTCCTATGTTTGCTGTTAGCAACCTGGTGGTTTTGTGGAGCGTCTGTACTCTCTCCTACACTCCTGCCTGCCTGCCAGCAACATGAAACCAGAGGCTGAGCGATGCCTGCTGCACCTGAAGGTACAGACAAGTTCTGATGTTGTTACTGTTCCTTCTCTCTAGTATTTAGCATCCAATCTATTGTTCAGTTTAAATGAGTACTGTGAACTAGCAGTAACTCAGAGCCTTACCTCAGGGCGGGCTGATGATGCTTCTGGACGACATGTTTGGTCAGGAGGTTCCCTGGTACTTCAACACAGAGTCTCTGGTCGTTGGAGTCTCGAGCCTCCTGGAGCACCACCTTCAGCTTCTCATGGCGTCCTTCTGAGGGGGCACGCACGCACACACACACACACACACACACACACACACACACACGCTATTAAGTAATCGGAATAAGTCATTTTAAATGATTGGAAGTAATTTTATTCTTACCACTAAAGTTGCACTCCCCCTCCCCCTCTCTTTCTCTTTTTTTCTGTCTTTCTTTTTTAGGAATTCCACAGGGTCAAACTCCATCAGTAACCGCAAAGGATACTTCAGTGAAATCCAATAAGTATTCTAGTTAAAGTTTAAATAATAACCTCACATGCCTTCTTGTTATGTCCCCCCCTCTCTCCCTTTCCCCTCTCTCTCTCTGATATGCAGGGCCACAGGAGTCTCATTGTCTTTACTTACATACACTTATTACATATATTTGCAAATAAATGAGTGATGGAGTATCTCAAATTGATTTAATGTCTCTGTGTTTTCTTTTCTTTTGGTGACACTTAACACTAAGGTTTCCTTTTATAATGGGTTTATAATTCAGTTTGCACATTATAAGCATGTGTTGCATTTACAGCATTAGTAACAGTGCAGCCACATATTTTCAAATTATTTGAATTGTCACTATCTATGAATGAATCATTAAAGAGAAGCTACGGGATATGGCAATAACTATTTCTGTATTATTTAACCTCTTATTTTGTGTCTGAATTATCAATGCATAGTTTGTACAAATATAATCAATTGAATCACTGTTTTCTCATTCAGCCACAGACTCCCTAGTTTATCATCGCCAACTTTAGAAGCAGCATTACTGTTAAGTGTGTCGATGTCACTGGTCTACGTGGAATCCACACACATACGCACCACACTGAGGGCATGTAACAGGGACCCGTTTCCAACTCATTAGCGCTACATTGAGAACTGTAGGCTGAGATTATAGAAATTATCTCGTAGAATCACTTTAATAGTCAAGAAACTACTCAGAAATCATACCACAATTAAACTTGAAAAAGTTCCAGAAGAAACATTGTTTCTCTTTAACAGAGCAGTATCCAAGACTGCGTAAAGAGGGAGAAAAATATCTTTCTTAAAGATCAGATTTTAGTAAATAGATATTATTGCACACAATTGGGCTATAAGAATCTCAAAGACAGAATCAAACATTTCACTCTCTATAGTAGTGATTTTGGTGTCTAGTGTCAGAGGAACATATTTCATCCCCACATTAAGTAAACACAACTAAACTAATTCATATGTAATGTCCTCCAACTTTACATCAAGAATAAAGACACACTGTGTACTCTGTACCAGTATAGTAACACTACTACTAGAATATATGGACTTGCAATGGAATTTGGCCTTGGAGGGCTACAGGTCCTAGGCCCCCCATTCCCTAGCATCTGATTTCATGTCTCTGCATTGTGTACTGGTTATGGCATGGTACCACTAGGTGAAAGGTCGAGAGGCACATAGAATATTGTACAATTCCAACAGTCCCCTCTTTGATTATTTTTAAACAAAGTATAATAATCAAGAATTACCAAAATGAATAATAAAAACATGAAAAAATATAAAAGTAACAACAGGAAATATAAAAGAACCACTTTCCTCATCTTACTAGTGAGTGAGATCTGCTTGTCCTATTTCACACATACAATACGTTGAGTTGACACCATGAGCATGCATGATGTACAGGACTGAGTGAGCGCTGCAAAACATGTTTGTCTACTGATGCTGTATCTTGAACCGTCATCTGCGTTTAACTCACTCACTGCCAAAGAATTCCGGTACACTCACCACCTGGAGTGCCAAGTGTTTTATGTGGTATTCACCTAGCAATAATACTTGGATTGGCTACAAAATGAAGAAGTCGCCCTTGGTGCTCTAGAATGTTGACAATTTGGGTCTCTGGGACTTTATTCCTGGTCCTCTGTGGCTCAGTTGGTAGAGCATGGCGCAAACAACGCTTAGGTTGTGGGTTAGATTTCTGCTGGGACCATACATACTGAAAAAAGTATGCACTGTAAGTCGCTTTGGATAAAAGCGGTAGCTAAATTGCATATATTATTATATATTAGTCTAATTTCCCAACATTTCTCGTGATTACGTAGTACCATTAGCCAATTTATCCATCTCCTCTGCCAAAGTCCTGATATCAGTCAGGGCATAGTAAACACCTACAGGAGCTACAACAGAGAGAAGAACATGTTGAATACCTGTAGTGTGAGACAGTTTGAATATTACATCAGTCTTAAGTAAACGTCTAGTGTACTGTCCTTAGATAGCCACAAACAGAAAATAAATTAGACAGCCAAAAAATGAGACAGACACGCAAACACAAAATAAATATAACATTGAGTGCTAAAAACAACGCATTAAATGCAGAGCAGAATAATTAGTGCTATTGACAATTGTCGTTGCTAGGATTGCGTCTTTCTTGTGCCATTTCCCTAGATTCACGTGACCGTACCTGTTTTCAATTAGTGGCATTTTGGTTAATAAAATGGAGAGCACGCTCCGAAGTTAGCTCTGGCTTAGAGTTAGAGTAGTAACATAGAGTAGGCCATTAGAACACAAATCCAATAAGTGTTGTTCAATATGCTTCAGCTGGGTAGTTGAGACCAAGTGATTTTGGAGTCTGCTATTGATGTCTGTCAACATGAAATCTGTCAAGAAATCTGCCCTATTTCACTCTATGAGAAATCCCATAGGAATGGTTTTCGTCCTGTGGAGAGATAGAAATAGAAATGTAGTAAAGTGTCTTATTGGTCAATAATGGTCTGTAATGAGAGTTGGTCATTACAGATTCACACAAAACAAACTCAAGCAGTAGTCAGTCACCATTTCAAGTTATATTTAATAGACTAGGACAGTTCAGATTAAAATACATGTTCATCTGGGTTTAAAGATGAGAGCATAAAACCTCTTCTGATAGAGAGGGACTTCAAAAATGTAATTGGATATAGGGCCATCGCAGATTTTGTCCACAGCCACTCCCATGGCAGTCATTAAAAAACAATAAAAAAAAACATTGGTAATTATGTGAAACACCAAATTTCCTGATTCACGGCTCATTCTGAGAATTGGAATCATATACCAGCTATACACTAACTATGTATAACTTTGGTTTGTAGTCTCACTGAGGTCCAGCTCTCCACCAAGGGCACTGCAGAGGGACACAGCACGCCTCACCTCCCACAGGGACCAGGTACAGGAGCTGCAGGAGGAGGGCTTTGCTGGAGCTGAGGGGAGACAGAGGAGGGAGCGTACATTGTACAATGAGAAATCCTCCTCCCTCCTCCTCATCAGAGATCAGTGTGTCTGTCCTTACCCCAGACGGACTGTGTCTAAGTGGGATGAGCTCTGTGCTGTGTCCCTCTGCTCCTATGCTGACAGGTCCACAAAGGAGGAGCAGGAAAAATCCAGCCTGTGCTGCAGAGCCCTGAGCTGCTCTGCTGCTGCCCCCTGCTGGATGTGTGAGGCAGTGCAGCAGTGGAGGAACCTCAGCAGCAGCCTCCTGTCAACACTGCAGCAAGGGATACAGGGTCAGCTGTACCTGGTGGAAGACCTCGTTGATGAAGATGATGTTGTCCCGCCAACCGGACAGCGTGCTGCTGTTGGAGTGGCTCTTCTCTGGCTCGGCAGGCCCGTTGGGCTCCCCCTCCTCTCCAGTCCTTCTCCTTCCCCTGGAGAATTGCACAACTTTTTTTATAGATTGGTGTTACAAATTCTTTAGCCGAGTAGTTTTACTGAGTTAATACCTATGTCTGATCTAAATTTCATGTGAATGGCTGCAATGGAAATATGTTGAATTAAACATTTGTTGATGTGTTGAATACTTATTTTCCCGCACTGTATATACACACTCACTGAGCACGTTATTAGGAACACTATACTATACTCGGTAGGGCCTCCCTTTGCTCTGAAAACAGCCTCAATTCTTTGTGGCATTGATTCCACAAGATGTTTATAACATTTCTTTGACATTCTGGTCCATGATGACATGATTGCATCACGCGATTGCTGTTGATTTTTCAGGTGCACTTCCAAGCTGTGAATCTCCCGTTCTACCACATCCCCAAGGTGTTCTATTTGATTCAGATCTGGTGGCTGGGAAGGCCACTGAAGAACACAGAACTCATTGTTATGTTTCTGAAACCAGTTTTAGACGACTTTTGCTTTGCGACATGGTGCATTAGCATGCTGGAAGTAGCCATTAGAAGATGGGTAAATTGTGGCCATGAAGGCATGCACATGGTCAGCAACAATACTCAAATAGGCTGTGGCATTCAAGCAATATGATTGATTGGTATTAACAGGCCCAAAGTGTGCCAAAAAAAACATTCCCCACACCATTACACCACCTCCACCATGAGAATGTGTACAGGTGTTGCTAATAAAGTGTTTGTTGAATGTATATATATTATATATATATATATATATATATATATTTGTATTTATTATACTACAGCATGTATTATACTTCAGCACTTTCATATTTATTTGTCTCTGTGTGTGGTTTACATATGTATGTATATATAGTGTGTGATTTTCTCGAATTGTAGGTCATCAGCACTTATTACCGTCTACCTTTTTCTAAAATGTTTGTTAATATATCACAGCACTTACGCATGCCCACTTTATTATGGGGGTTTTACCTCCTTTTATGTATAATTGTCTTTTCACTATGCTTATTACTAATTTATTACATGTCCCCAGCATATATATATATATATATACTTGTTATTATCTATTTATATAGGCAGTGCTAACCCTAAGTAAGTGCATGTTTGAGACAACATCATCTGTGTGTGTGTGTGTGTGTGTGTGTGTGTGGTGTGTGGCGTGTGTTCGGTCCTCACCTGTACATGCGTGCTGTCCATCTCCGTGGTGAGCAGCTGCTCTGGGTCTCCTCCACCTCGTCCTAGCTGCTCTTCTCCGGCTCCATTATGAAGGTGGGCTGCTCCTGCAGGATCAACTTCCTGTACACCTTGATCACCTTGCGGGTCGCTGATGCCTCGCAGGACGGCAACAGGAAGGCCTGCAGGGGGAAGATAGAGACATCAGGAGATTTACTAGAATATACGTTATGTATTATAATGTATTATGATAATACATTAGAATTATAATTATTATATAATTATAATTATATAATATAATTCCAGGAGGTTGTTCCTCTCCTTCTCCTGACTGCACACACACATGATCTCTATTTTCATCCTGAGAATGAGTGTGTTGGAGTCAAATTTCTAAGAATGTGTCTTCGATGGAGTGATACAGTCCGTCCACTAGAGGACAGTCCAATAGAACTCATCTCATAGGGTCATTCAGATCAATACTACATTCAAAAGCAAGTGGTGACCGTGAGGAAATCAAATGAGCATTAAACGTACGGTAATGCTAACATATTTCTGTCATATCATATCTTTCTACAGTGAAAATACGACATGTGAATTGTAGGTTTGTTTCATTTGTTTAATCTGGTAACTCTTCTAAAACGTCTAAAAACGTTACTCTTCATATTTTTAGACAACATTAAACGATAACAACTTGAGCCCATGGTACTTCTGCACATCTGTACCTGGTGGAAGAACTTGTTGACGAAGATAATGTTGTCCTGCCAGTCGGACAGCGTGCTGCTGTTGGAGTGGCTCTTCTCTGGCTCGGCGGGCCCGTTGGGCTTCCCCTCCTCCCCAGTCCTTCTCCTTCCCCTGGAGAATTGCACATAACTTAGTCAAGTCTCACCCTCCTCCTCCTCTCCCCTCACCTAGTCAAGTCTCACCCTCCTCCTCTCTTCTCACCCTCCTCCTCCTCCTCCTCTCCCCTTACCCAGTCAAGTCTCACCCTCCTCCTCCTCCTCCTCCTCTTCCTCTCCCCTGCACTCAAGTCTCACCCTCCTCCTCTCCCCTCACCTCATCAAGTCTGGAGTTGGTTTCTTATTGGCGAGTCCCGTTCCATCCTAAATGGCCATCATGACAAAGATTATTTTAGATTTTAAAATGAGCAGTTGGCCTACATGTGTCCAGTAATGTGATCATGAAGGTGATTCAGTGTCATTGAGTTGGTCAATAATGGTCTTGAGAGTTGAGATTCACACAAAACAAACTCAAGTCGTAGTCAGTCACCATTTAAAGTGAAACATCTACGTTATATTTAATAGTCTAGGACAGTTCAGATTAAAATACATGTTCATCTGGGTTTAAAGATGAGAGCATAAAACCTCTTCTGATACAGAGGGACTTCAAAAATGTAACTGGATGTAGGGCCATCGCAGATTTTGTTGCCGTCATTTAAAAAAAGAAAAGAAAAAAGCATCGCAAATGATGGTTAAAACTGTTTGTAAAACACCACATTTCCTGACTCATGGCTCATTCTGAGAACTGGAATCATATACTTGAGGGCAGTCTAATGACAGTGGAAGTTTGTTTTTACTATACCTGAAAACTTTGTTTTGATTATGTCATTGATTTTATTATAACATGTGAAAAAGAGCTACTTTGAACACACATCCATCAAATGCAGCCCTTACATTACTAATTAGAGAGACAATCTACACAACACAACTCCATAGGCTCAAACACATGTGTTACAGCTTGATATGATATCACAATTATGTGATGTTCCATACGATGACATCATACATGGGTTGCCATAGGGTAGTATTGGGTATGTGAACTTCCCGGGCATCAGGTAGATGGAGAAAGACTCAGCATTGGTAAGTCCTCTGTACAACATTTTACAAACATTTCAGTCAAAAGGCCTTAATAGTTATAAAAATGTTGTCTTTGGTGTGAATTTCCATAAGTAATTAATGGTGAGCAACATGTATTTCTCTTGTTTTTGGGGTTAGGGTAATATGCATGAATTTGAAAACAAAACCAAAAAGACACTATTCACCCTCTCTATCCTACTAATTCAATCAAAAGCAATCAAAGGATCAACACGTCTAGGTTTGAGATAGCACTAAATCAGGACAAGTGGTATATTTTACGAGTGGTGTATTTCCTTGGTGTATATATCACTTGTACAAATTATGAGAACTGAAATCATCAACCTGTGAGGTGGTCTTATGGCAGTGGTAAATGGTTTCTACAGTACCCCAAACTACTTTTGGATTTAATTTGCTAATGTAATAAAAGAGCTTTTGCATAAATACTGCAATGTGAGTTCCACCAATCTCAGCCCTTGGATTAATACAGTTACAGTAACTACAGAGAAAATACCCAAACTGCATCTTTACAGGCACAAGTACAGTTTGATGTGATGTCACAATGATATGATGTCACAAACAATGCCATAGGGATAGAGTCTTGGGTATGTGAACATTCTGGTAGTCAGGTAGTTGGAGAAAGACTGACCATTGACCAAATGTTCCAAATGTTTCACTGAAAAAGCAATGATTGTTATCAAAATGATATAATGTCCTGCTAAGTTGTACAGTATTGTGCACAGAAAATATTCAAGTTTTGTCTTGGTGTGCATTAACATTAATAAATCAATTAATTGGTAAGAAGCATGTATTTAACCATTGTTAGATTTGATGCAATCTGGAATTTGTAATCATTGTTTCTGAACAACTTGCGTTAATATGCTTTTTTGAAAAAAATATCTCTAAAAAGACTTACGAGTGTTCCATGAACATTTTGTTTGCTATATAATACATTGGTAGTACAAAGAGAAAGCTGGAAAAGTGTTTGCTAACAGATAGTTGTAGATAGGGTGTGTATTTGTTTTGGGCTGACTTATGGTAAGATCTATCAATATGTGTTTGCCACTAAAATGTCAGCATTACTGAGGGCATTGGAGGTGGTTTTATTGAAGGCCGATGCAGGCCCAGCCTAGTGCATGGTTGTATACATGGCTATAGTAATTTAAAATGTTCAGCGTGGAATGAACCTGCGTGCCACTGTTACATTTCATGATGTCACAGTGACATCATCAGAGGTGCCATGGTTATTATTGCTAGGAGATGCGAGATACAGTACAACAAATATGACAGAATATGTTGTAACACAGTGATATCACACAAGTGGTGACCATTTGACGCCGGCTACCATGGTAACCTACTGTAGGTAAAATTTTAAATGGCATTACACATATAGCACACTGCTTTTACACATGCAGTTCACTATAATACTGTAGGGAATAAGCTGTTATTGGAGATGTAAATTGTTACATTGAAAGTCATATTTTCATACCTAATATTAGAGAAAAGGTACTGGGCAAATGCATGGAATGTAGACCTACACATTTTTCATTCACATTCTGAGCTGATCATCAGTTCAATGGTGCTCGTAGAGTGAGTTGCAGGTCAAACTCTTTATTATTTAGCTACTTTATTGTAGTGGGTTGATGTAAATGTACTGCTTTTGACTATGTACTGTATTTTGGAGATGTAATGTACCGTTACTTTATGCAATGTTAATGTGCTTAAATGTGTCTGATTAATATTGCCTTTATGCACCTGACACCATAAACAAAGTACCTTCTGGAAAAATAAACTTCTTCTAATCCAAGCCAGCTCTGCGATATTCTAGAAGGTCAGAGTTGAGCAGTTAGCACAGCAACATTGTTTGCGAAGAGGTTAGATGAGTAAGTAAGATATCTTTGAATGCTTTCATATGTATCAGGCCGAAAAAAAGTATACATATGATCAGTCTTTTTTCTGATAAAATAGTTGTTGTTTTTTTGTTTAACAGTACCACTTTGTCTGTTTTTCCATTTTCTTGAAGCATCTGCACTCGATTTCCAGCCAGCATCATAGTCATGACAGTGAAAGTGTCCAAACAGGTGACATGAAAAAATATCAAAAGGGGGATGAGGAGAAGAAAGCGGATCTCCACACTGATGAAACATGGGCAGATGAGGAAGATACTAGCGAAAGAAAACAAAAACATGGAGAGGAAAAACTGTCTGTGGAGTATAAGGCAGCTATTAAAGAGATTGACAACATTTGGATGAACTTTCGTTCATCTTGGTCTAATAATGGAAATAGTCTAGTCGTGGTGTGGGCCAGGAGTGACTACAACCTATAATAAGCCTTCTTTACTTTGCTACAGCCATCGCTGGCTGACATTGTCATTCACTGCCATCAACGGAAATCAATGTTTCCCACATTATATTTCATGCCAACGTCAATCAAAAGTAACCTCAAACCAAGTACTGTAACAAAGTGATGAAGGCTTATCAAAGGTTACAGATGCATAGTCTTGAACCAAAATAAGAAAAACATACAATAATGATTGAATGGGTGGACTATGGCTTTAAAAGACCCAGAAAACAACCAAAATATCGTATGACAAAAAGAAAGAGATTCCCCAGACTGATGAAGAATAATGGACAGATGCCAAAAATAGAAATGAGACATTTTTTTTAATATACTGTGAAGAGGAGTAATAAAGGGAGTGGAGAAAACAAGGGAACAAAGCTTTAGTCACAGTGAAAAGGTAATTAGTGAACAGGAGAGAAGTGCCATCACACTTACTTGAGATTTTTTGATCATTTTGAGTTACAATTCTAGTGTTTCTTTTTTGTTCATCTGGTTCACTTTCTTACCTCTGTATCTATCTACAGTTTTCCCATCTTTTCCAAGGGTAAACAGACCCGAGTTCAATACCCAACAGCCACACTTGGCAGAGTAGACAGCGAACACAATGCAAAGGTGGGCTAATGGAAAACTGTTTTGATAGATTCAACAGTTTAGATTCATTGATAGGTTGGTTGATTGATTTACATTGAGCAGGACCTCTCTCTTTATGTTCCTTCCTCAGATGTCTATCCACAGCTGGACAATGGTAATTTGCTGAAATGAACTGTGTATTAACAGTCAGGAGAATTCAAAAGGTAAGAGGAGACTAACAGCAAAAATATGTATAAAAAGTAGCTTGAGTAGAAAAAATGTGAAACAATAAGCCTACAACAAAAACCAAGTCACCAGCGTGGCTGAAGCCATATTTATTCTGAATGGCCATACCTGAATAAAGTATTCATGCAGTAAGTTATGGTTTATAATGTTTGTAGAGCGCACACATACACTCACCGGCCTCTTTATTAGGTACACCTTGCTAGTACCGGGTTGGAATCCCTTTTGCCTTCAGAACTGCCTTAATTCTTTGTGGCATAGATTCAACAAGGTGCTGGAAACATTCCTCAGAGATTTTGGTCCATATTGACATGATAGCATCACGCAGTTGCTGCAGATTTGTAGGCTGCACCTCCATGATGTGAATCTCCCGTTTCACCACATCCCAAAGGTGCTCGATTGAATTGAGATCTGGTGGCTGTGGAGGCCATTGGAGTACAGTGTCACTCATTGTCATGTTCAAGAAACCAGTTTGAGATGATTTGAGCTTTGTGACATGTCACGTTATCCTGCTGGAAGTAGCCATCAGAAGATGGGTACACTGTGGTCATAAAGGGATGGACATGGTCAGCAGCAATACTCAGGTAGGCTGTGGCGACAAAGAAAGAAACATCTGTTAATACTTATAGACACCTGTTCTGTCCTCATACATAGCTGAACACCTCTAAACACCTCCCAAGAGTCTGGAGACAGAATGTCAGTCTGACTTCAGGTTTATTGACTTAGAAAGAGTGAAACTGAGAAAGAGAAACAATAATCAATGATATGGTTTCACATCCACACATTGCCTTGCCATACATCACAGAGATGATCTAACAAAGAAATAGCGACATATAGCTACAATGTGTTGTATTAACATTGAAATATAGTATCCTCTCTTAGCTAACATAACCAAGAGTACCCAATGTGTTCTTATATAATGCTAGTATGGTCTCACATGAAGAAATAAAAGGTAAGTTTACATAATCACCATGAAAGCCAATAGTACAAGCTAAACTAGCATCTTCCACAACACAAACACTTGTCTACAGTGGGATATTACTGATAGTCCTTTCGGTCCCTGCACTGATGGACACTATAAAGAATTATGGAGAACTCTCTGGTTATCAAATCAACCAATCAAAATCAGAGGCAATGATGTTAGTTGGACAATGGCCAATTCAAATGTCAGGAAGGCTTGATTTCCACTGGTCTCAAGGATTTAGATACTTGGGAATTACTATAACAACTGACCTATCAAAATTGTTTAAAGCCAACTATGGGAAATTGATGGGCCACATAAAAGGGGACCTTACAAGATGGGAAATTCTACCACTCAAGAATAGAAACGATAAGAATGAAGATTTTGCCAAGATTGCTTTTTCTCTTCCAATCACTACCTATCTATGTTCCTGCTTCCACCTTTACTATATTGGATAAATGGCTGTCCAAGTTTATTTGGCAAAGCAAGCGACCCAGACTTAAATTTAAAAGACTACTCTGCCCAAAAGACAGGGGAGGCCTGGACTTACCTAGCCTGAAAAAATATTATTGGGCAGCCCAACTCAGATCAATGATTGCTTGGATATCCCAAGACACTGACACTATATGGGTGGGAATGGAACAGAGTGAATGCCCAAATTTGCCTTTAGATTCAATACCATTCTTAAACCAAGACATATGGGGGAAAAAGAAAATTGCTAATGTATGGAGCAAGAACACCTTAAAAATATGGTCAATCTTGAGGAAAAAACTACAACTTCCCATGACCATTTCCAGAGCTATAATGATAGCAAACAACTGTGAGTTCTCTCCATCTAGGCTGGACAAGGGATTCCTAAAATGGAAGGAAAGGGGTTTAGTGGTTTTGGACCAGCTGTTTGACGGAGCAGTCCTAAAATCATTTGAACAGCTCAAAGAGGAATATGATTTACCAAACCAAGACTTCTTTAGGTACTTACAAATTAGACACTATCTACAAAGTCATAAAGAATGGGAACAGCTCTGTTCCTTACCAACAAAATTGGAACACCTCTTCATATCAACAACTAAAGGAATAGTGAAGACAAAGTTCATATCACATATTTACAAGATATTGCAGGAAGAGTTAAAAGAAGATAACTTAGATATTAAAGAAAAATGGGAACTAGAAATGAACACAATAATCCCAGATGAGCAATGGGAGACTTCATGCAGACAGGGACATAGGATATCCAGTAGTCCAAACTGGAAGGAATTTGGATGGAAAATGAAAATGAGATACTTTAGAACTCCACTTATAACATCAAAATGGAGCAACACCTCAGATCATTGCTGGAGGGGTTGTGACTTGGTGGGAGATCACACACATATATTTTGGGACTGCCCAAAGATATCAGAATACTGGCAAAATGTACAAAAAGAAATAAAAAAATGTCTCCATATAGATTTACCTCTTAAACCATTACACTTTATACTAGGGGTACTGCCAACTGATCTTGAAGAGAACAGTCAAACATACTTGCTGAGAATCCTCTTTTTAATAGCGAATAAGGTAATCACAGCCTCCTGGCTGAGGCCACACCCTCCAACAATTACACAATGGAGGGAAAGAATCCAAAACGTTTACAACATGGAATATACAACAGCATTATTACAACTGAAAGTAGATGTATTCCTAAATAAATGGTCATCCATTGCCCTACATTTTCATTTGATATGATTGAAATGCAGATTATTATTATATATTTTTTTAAAGATTATTGTTACTGTTATTATTATTGTTGTTATTGTTATTATTATTGTTGTTGTTATTGTTATTGTTGATGATGATAATGGTGATAATGTTGTTGAACATTACCTTATAATTTACCAAATGTAATCTATACTGTATGTATGTGGTATTGCTGAGATAATGATCATACCTCACATATATATTGGTTAAGATGAAAGATATCCATGGACTGTTAACCTTTCTGTGGACTTACCCGCGGCACCTTACTGTACCATCAAAAAGATTTGTTGTGACATACTGTATGACTGCAATTTATAAAAGTAAATGATAATAAAAAGTTTTTAAAAAAAAGAAAAAAAGAAAAGTGTACTGTAGTAGTATTGTTGTAGTTGGCTACACCTCAGCCTATGATTCTCATGGGGCGTTAGATTGTCTCTGATAGAATCCTACGGTTCAGCTCGACATTCAACGACGATTTTCACCTTCTGAGCTAGCAGGCTAACCTGTGAGCTCTCAATTCATTGTTATTGTTGAACCCTAGCTCAACAATAATTCCTCAGGTTATTATTATAACTTGCTAGGTCACATGTGTAGGCTACAGCTAGCACTTGGGACAGTCGGCTAACTAAGTTACTTGTTGTTTCCGGACAGCTGAGAACCTTGGCTAGCTTTGACAAGCTAATATTGAGAAATATTAGCACCCTGTTTGCAGGAGGGTTGGCCACCTTGTGTTTGTAGCCCTAGGACTACTGAGCACTTTCTAGTTTGACATAATTCCTAGCTAGTTACCTCGTATAATGATCTAGAACATGCCAGTTCTCTCTAGTGTGGGACCAGTGCCATATCTAACTATGCGGGTACCAGTTCCCTGTGGTAGCACGATGGTATAGCAATGCTGAGGTGTATTGTACCTGCTTGTTGCATCGTGCGCTGTATCTAAACTAACCCCACAACTAAGTCAACTAATAAACATGGGCTACGCATATCTTAAACATGCCTGTGTGTGTGTGTTTGTGTGTGTGTGTGTGTGTGTTTGCATACATGTGTTTTTTCGGGGATGCAGAGAAAGTCTTCCAGCTGTTCCAATGAGAACATCCATCCATCCATCCATACATAGACCTATGCATTTAATTCTGGTTTGTTTATAACTAAGAGGAAGACACAGTTATCATCAAAAACCACTAGTTATCATCAAAAATGATGGTCACAGTTTGCTAAAAAAAGTACCTAAAAAGCCTGCAGAGGTCTGCCTAAGTTTGGGGAAAAAAGGATCTGCCCAAGATTTACAGCATACCACCTCATCTGTGAAACATGGTGCAGGGGGTGTTAGGTTTGGGCATGTATAGTTGCCATTAGAACTTGTTAACTTGTCTTAATTGATGATTGTACCTGCTGACGGCAGCAGCAGAATGTATTCTGAAGTGCACAGAAACATCTTGTCTACTTGAGTGCAAGCAAATGCGTCCAAATGCATTGGATGGCGCCACACCATACAATAAAACAATGCCATAGCCAAAACACTGCCATAGCAACGAGTGGAAAGATCTTGATTGGCCAAGTCAATCTTCAGATTAAAATTCAATTGAACATGCATTACATTTCCCTAATGATAAGAATTTAGGCAAAAAGACCTCAAAACAAACAACAACTGAAGATGGCTGCAGTACAGGCCTAGCAGAGCATCACCAAAGAAGATGCTCAGCGTCTGGTAGGGTTAGTGGGTTGCAGACTTCAGGCAGTTATTGTCCACTAAATACTAGTGGATTGTCCACTAAATACTAAACATGACTGCTTCATTTGGACATTTGATAAGTCTGTACCATTACTTTTGGGTACACTGAAATAGGGGGACTATGCATAAAAAGTGAGGTAATTTTTGAATGGTGAAACCAATGTGTACACAAATACCATCAAATAAAAGCTAAAAATCTCTACTTTAACCTTGTAGTAATTGTTTAATTTCAAATCCAAACGTTTGGAGTATAGAGCCGAAAGAACAAAAAAAAAAATGTTGTCTCATTACTTACACAGGCAGGGGTTTGGGAAAGTGAACAACATTTGACGGTGAATACATACTGTATGTCAAACCCCAGCCTGACCACTCCGTTCTTCCACCTCGGCTGGCCGCCTCTAAGAGGATGCAGTGGTCGCGCTCGTTGGTCACGGCTTTTCACTGTCTTGGCGCCCCGGTGGTGGAACGAGCTTCCCAGTGCGGTCAGGACTGCAGAGTCACTACCTATCTTCTGCCATAGATAGAAGACCCATCTCTTCAGGCTACATCTGGACTGTCCCTCCTAAAGACCTCTTCACCTTCCACTACCCACCTGTACAGTTCCTCTACTGTAAAGCATTTTTAAAAAGCATTGTGACTGCCAATGGCCCCTGGTCCTAGCATAGTTTTGTTTTTCTTATTGTAGTGGTGTCCGTGTACACAGAGGCAGACGCAGCGGTGTAGTGAGGGAAAGGTCCCGTTTATTCATACAGTCAGTAATCGTTCAATCAGAGTTCGTTGACTTTCCAGCCTCGTCAGAGCGTCTCTCTCTCTCCACTGTCCGCTCTCCTCGCCTTTCTCGCCGTTTCCAGCCTAGCTACCGAAATGGCAGAAGCACACACATCTTAAACATTCGCCGACGAGACTTAATTCGCAGCAGGTGTGCAACAAAAGTCTCGCCGACACAACCCCGGCCACGGTCCTGTAGCTCCCTCTACAGGCCGAACGCTGCATGTCCCCCCACATACCCCCACCGCCCGACACAGGCCGGGGACCCGACGGCCGACGACCTACTCCCCCCCCCCTGCACGGGAGAGGAAGTCTGCCACGACCATCTGCGCCCCCGGTCTGTGCACGACGGAAAAGTTGAAGGGCTGCAACGCGAGGTACCACCGGGTGATCCTCGCGTTTACATCCTTCATGCGGTGGAGCCACTGGAGGGGGGCATGGTCGGAGTAGAGGGTGAAGGCGCGACCCAGCAGGTAGTAGCGGAGGGTGCCGACCGC
Source organism: Argentina silus (assembly GCF_951799395.1). Lineage (NCBI taxonomy): Eukaryota > Metazoa > Chordata > Actinopteri > Argentiniformes > Argentinidae > Argentina > Argentina silus. The sequence continues at coordinate 152,411 of NC_139674.1, read as the reverse complement.
CCACTTGATGGCCAGGCACTCCTTCTCCACGGTGCTGTACCGGCCCTCCCTCTCCGACAGCTTGCGGCTCAGGTACAGCACCGGCCGGTCGGCCCCCTCCACGCGCTGGGTCAGCACTGCTCCCAGCCCTCTATCCGACGCGTCCGTCTGTAGGGAGAAAGGGAGGTTAAAATCAGGCGCATACAGGACCGTTTCTCCACAAAGAGCCCCCTTAAGGGCCTCGAACGACCCCTGGCACTGGCCTGACCATTGGACCGGATCCGGGGCACCCTTCCGGGTGAGGTCCGTCAAGGGACTGGCCAGCTCTGAAAACCCTGGTACGAACTGGCGGTAATATCCCGGGCCCTCACCTCCTTCTTTGTCTTGGGCCGGGGAGAGGCGGCGATGGCCGCAGTCTTTTCAATCTGCGGTCGCACCTCCCCCCGTCACAAGTGGTACCCCAGATACCGGATCTCCCTCCGCCCGATCACGCACTTTTTCGGGTTGGCCGTCAGCCCCGCCTGCCTCAGGGACCGCAGAACAGCAGCCACACTCCGCACATGCTGCGGCCAGGTGTCACTGTGAATGACAATGTCATCTAGGTAGGCCGCAGCATAGGCGGCGTGCGGCCGCAGAATACGGTCCATGAGGCGCTGAAAAGTGGCTGGGGCTCCGAACAACCCGAAAGGGAGCACGGTGAACTGGAATAACCCGAGCGGAGTGGAGAATGCCGTTTTCTCCCGGGACACCGGCGAGAGTGGAATCTGCCAGTATCCCTTCGTGCAATCCAATGTCGTGAAGTACCTGGCCGTACCAAGCCGGTCCAAGAGCTCGTCGACCCGGGGCATCGGATATGCATCGAACTTGGATTATTAACCCGTCTATAATCCACACAGAACCGTATAGCCCCATCTGGCTTGTTGACAAGCACGATGGGGCTACACCAATCACTGCGGGACTCCTCGACCACACCCAGCTCCAGCATAGCTTCCAACTCCGTGCACACAACGTTTCGTTTGTGCACCGGCAACCTATAGGGACGCGTGCGCACCGTTAAACCCGGCTGCGTTTCTATATGGTGGTCGATGAGCGTAGTCCGACCGGGCAGGGGAGAGAACACGTCAGCGAACTTAAGCTGCAAATCTGCAACGTCCGCGGCCTGGCTAGCAGAGAGATGGTTATCAATATCGACCGGAGTGCTAACTTTCGATTTTGGGACTTCCGGACCGAACTCCTCTCTCTCCGGAATTACCGTAGCCAGAGCAACCGTGACCACGTCGTTCAATTTTTTTAGGAGATTGACGTGATACACCTGCAAGCTATCCCCCCGGTCCGAGCGTACAACCTCATAATCCACGTCCCCCATGCGACGTGTGACCACAAACGGCCCTTGCCACTTCGCGAGTAATTTCGTGCTGGAGGTGGGTAACAGTACGAGCACCTTGTCTCCCGGTGTAAACTCTCGTAGGGTAGACCCCCTGTCATACAGGCGTTTCTGACGCTCCTGGGCTTGCAGCAAATGCTCACGTGAGATAGCCCCTAGGGCGTGGAGCTTTGTGCGCAAGTCGAGGACGTACTGGATCTCGCTCTTACTGTCGCTAGACCCTTCCTCCCAATTTTCTTTAAGCAGGTCTAGGACACCCCGGGGCTTACGCCCGTAGAGTAATTCAAACGGGGAAAACCCGGTGGAAGCTTGGGGAACTTCCCGCACCGCAAACAACAGGGGATCTAGCCATTTATGCCAATTCCGACTATCCTCGTGGACAAACTTCCGGATCATTGACTTCAAGGTCCGATTGAACCGCTCACAAAGGCCGTCAGTGGCCGGGTGGTAAACACTGGTTCGAATCGCCTTGATGTTCAACAAGCCATACAGTTCTTTGAGGGTGCGTGACATAAAATTAGTGCCCTGATCGGTGAGAATCTCTTTCGGGATTCCCACGCGGGAGATGACTTGAAACAATGCTTGCGCTACACTCCTGGCAGAGATATTGCGCAGAGGTATTGCCTCGGGGTATCGGGTGGCGTAATCTATCAAGACCAACACAAATCGATAACCCTGTGTGCTCCGGTCAAATGGCCCGATAATATCCATCGCAATGCGGTCGAACGGGTTCTCGACCAATGGTAAGGGCCGCAAGGGGGCCCGTGGAATGGCCGGGGGATTTACTAACTGACATTCCCGACAGGAAGCGCACCACCTACGCACCTCTGCCCGAATCCCCGGCCAATAAAATCGAGCCATTATACGGTGCAGTGTTTTGTCATACCCTAGATGGCCCGCCATGGGGTTGAAATGAGCCGCCTGGAAGACCATTTTGCGGCGGCTGCGGGGAACCAACAACTGGGTTACTTCCTCCTGACTATGTGAGTCACGACTTACTCGATATAACCTGTCGCTGATAATCGCGAAATAGGGGTAGGCGCGCACCGTGTCTGGCCGTATCAAAGTACCATCAATTGCTATCACTTGGTCAAAGGCTGATCTTAGGGTCTCGTCACGAGACTGCTCGAGGGGGAAGTCGCCTAGCAGCGGATAGTTCGGCGGGGAAGTCTCGGGGTGAGGCGCCCCCGCCGGCTCCGGCTCCCCGGCAGTGTCGCGAGGCGCCGCCTCGGCACAGAGCACATTACACGCCACACACCTCCCTAGCTGTCGTGCACGCATGGGAGGAAACCCCTCCCAATCCACGCCTAGAATCAGGGGATGCGTGAGGCGTGGGCTAACCGCCGCCTGTACACTATGGTTTTTCCCCTCAAAATGAATTTCGATAGCGACCACCGGATATTCGTGAATGTCCCCATGCACACACCTCACCCGCACCCTCGATGCCTTCAACAATGCCCCCGGCCGAACCAGGCGCTCCTGGATCATGGACTGCATGCAGCCCGAATCCAAGAATGCCTGGTGCGTATCATGTTGTATCCTTACCGGAATACGATACGCCGCTCCTGGTCCGGGGGGAGGGCCCGGTATGTCGCCGATGCGGACGACCTGTCCCACGTCCATCGCCTGACACTCGGCCTGCACGTGGCCCGGCCGTCCGCACCGCCAACACACCCCCCCTGTCGCTCGAGGTGCTCCCTGTGGGGCCGGGGTCGGTTCTGGATAGGTGCGCCCCTGCCATCTCGACCTTGGGGCGGGCGCCGGCCTCTCTCCTTCCGCTCCCTCGGTTCCTCCTGGGCGTCGGCCCCCCCCCCCTTGCCGCGGGGCCGGGGTTGGTCGTTGTGGCCCCCGCGGTGGGAGGGAGAGATGGTCCTCAGCCAGTCCCACGGCGGTCTTGAGGTTCTGGGGGCGGTGGTACTGGACCTTGGGGGGACCTGGTGCCGCTCCGGTCCCCGGCGCCGGCCCGCCGACCCTGGTGAAGTCCTGGAGGAGGGCGCTGTCCGTGATCCTCGCCGCCGTTAACTCCTCCAGCGTTGCCTGCTGGGTCTGCTGCAGGGCCGTCTGCTGCTCGAGGACAAGCGCTATCCTCGACATCGCCGCTGCTAGCGCCTCCATTCCGCCTTCCCTCTGTGTCCCAGGTTGGGCGCCAAATGTAGTGGTGTCCGTGTACACAGAGGCAGACGCAGCGGTGTAGTGAGGGAAAGGTCCCGTTTATTCATACAGTCAGTAATCGTTCAATCAGAGTTCGTTGGCTTTCCAGCCTCGTCAGAGCGTCTCTCTCTCTCCACTGTCCGCTCTCCTCGCCTTTCTCGCCGTTTCCAGCCTAGCTACCGAAATGGCAGAAGCACACACATCTTAAACATTCGCCGACGAGACTTAATTCGCAGCAGGTGTGCAACAAAAGTCTTGCCGACACAACCCCGGCCACGGTCCTGTAGCTCCCTCTACAGGCCGAACGCTGCATGTCCCCCCACACTTATGATGACTGATGTATAGATGATTCACTTACTTGAGACAAATGTACTTGTTGTAAGTTGCTTTGGATAAAAACATCTACTAAATGTCAAAAATGTAAATGTAAATGTGATGAAAATGGGTGAAGTGTCTAGCCCCAAATTTACAAAAAAATGGTTAAGGCATAAACCCAATATTTTCATGTTTTATTAATTTTTCCAGAGAACAGATTGGTGTTGAATTGTGGGATATATGAAGGATTGCCCCTTTTAAAAGGCTACCCATTTTTAATTGGCACTTGAAAGTAGCCAAATATCCCTCTGATAAAAAAAACAACCTAAAAACTTGACATCAAAGATGAGCATGGAAATTAACAGGCCATGTAGCAATTAAGTTTGTTTTATTTTCTAGTGCATGAGGTTATTCGCAGGTTACCTAAATGTTAACCTCGTCCCCAGGCTATTGCTCACAGCTCATATAAGTCTGGAATAACGACGACTCAAACCTGGCCGTAGGGTGGTTACTGATTAAAGTATTTGTTATTATTTGATTTCAGCTAATCACACGGCTGCAAGGTGTAGCTTTTTATCAGAAATGTGTGGAATGTGCTGTGGAAGATGATTGATGCGAGGTAAAGCCCATGGCTATGCCCCGTCCCCATTTTTGACGCTCTTGCTCTTGGCTTAATGAAGGCCAATGAAGTTTAACGCATTGGTCCAACAGACCTTTTGGGCATTTGGGCAGAAGTGTCTGGGAACGAGACTACTTAAATCTTAACATAATATTAACATAATCTTCAGCAGTACATGCTAAGCACAGTGTATCTATGAGAAGATATTCAGCACTTTGCTCGTACAAAAGTCCTACAATTCCGAAGCGAGTATAAACCAAGGCAATAATTAATATTAAATACATTTAACTACATTCATAAAGTTCTTCATAACCAACATCAGGGAGATGTGACCAGAGAGGTGGTGAGTGGATCCTGGCTATAAGGGCACACTCTTGCCAACACACATTCTGGTGTGACATGTGCGATGTCTTATTGATCTATGTTGCTTTGGCTGTCTCCACGTGTGGATCATTGTAATCAGGGGTGGGGCTGGCCTTTTAAACACCTGTGCTTTGTTTCATTCAGGGAAAACAAAGAGATTTTTAACATTTCTTTTAAAGAGACAACACATCAATGGTTTCTTCTTGATGTTGTGTACATGTTTTCATGCCTATGTCACCTTTCAGAGGAAATCAAGGAACCTATCCAGATCTGATGTCGTATTAGATGAGTCAAACCCTGTCAGAACATAGTTTGCTTTTGCTAGATTATTTTCTTTTCTTTTGTCTAGTATTGGTATACATGGTCGAAATTATGCACTCATATTTAGTATTTGGTCGACACTACTTTGTATGCAAACCGTCTGGGACCCATTGACCCCACCAGGTGCTGGGTATTTTTTCTGGTGATATTCTGCCAGGCCAGCCATCTTCAGTTTTTGAGGTCTTTTTGCCCATAATCTTACCATCAGAAAATGAAATGCATGTTCAATAGGATTTAAATCCAAAGATTGACATGGCCAGTCAAGAACTTTCCACTTTTTCGCCCTGAAAATCTCCCTAGCTCCAATGGCAGTATGTTTTGGGTCATTGTCTTACTGTTTGATGAAGCGCCATCCAATGAATTTGGAAGCATTGCTTTTACTCGACCAGACAAGATGTTTCTGTACACTTCAGAATACATTCTGCTGCTGCTGTCAGCAGTAACATCATCAATTATGATAAGTTAGCAAGTTCTAGTGGCAGCTATACATGCCCAAACCATAGCATCCCCTCCACCATGTTTCACAGATGAGATGGTATGCTGTAAACCTTGGGCAGATCCTTTTTTCTCCAAACTTTCCTCTAGCAATCACTCTGATAATATTCATCTTATCTGTCCACAAGACTTTTTTCCACACCTCTGCAGGCTTTTTAGGTACTTCTTAGCAAACTCTAACCTGACTATCATTTTTAAGGATAACTAGTGGTTTGCATCTTGCAGTAAAGCCTCAGCCATTTGCGATTGCTGAGCTCATCAGTGCTTGATTTTGGCAAGCCTAAGGTTTTGACTATGTTTCAGATTTTTCAGCTTTCACCATTTGTCAATTGCTTTGCTATTGTAATGTATCTCACACCTTGTCCTTTGTTGGGAATGATATTTAAGGAGAGGGACAGCGAGATATTCTTTGAGTTTTGGGTTAGGCCCATCACGGGCATCATTCTCCCGCGTTGGGGAAAAATAAAAAAGTTTTTATTTCAAATCCAAAAAGAATAAAAAATGCTTCACTGTCCCATTACTTACGCACGGTACTGTATAACGTTTTGTGGAAAGGGTTCTACATGGAACCCAAAAGGTTTCTTCAAAGGGACAGTGGAAGAAGAACCCTTTTTGGTTCTAGGTAGCACTTTTTTTCTAAGAGTGCAGGATCTGTGATGGGTCTGTCTGTCTCTATCCACGGTATATTTGCTTGAATGCCACAGCCTATTTAAGTATTGTTGCTGACCATGTGCATCCCTTCATGGCCACAATTGACCCATCTTCTAATGGCTACTGCCAGCATGATAATGCACCATGTCACAAAGCAAAAGTCATCTTAAACTGGTTTCATGAACATGACAATGAGTTCAGTGTTCTTCAGTGGCCTTCCCAGGATCTGAATACAATAGAACACCTTTGGGATGTGGTAGAACAGGAGATTCACATCTTGAAAGTGAACCTGAAAAATCAGCAGGAATTGAGTAATGCAATCATGTCATCATGGACTAGAATCTCAAAGGAATGTTTCCAACATCTTGTGGAATCAATGCCATGAAGAATTTAGGCTGTTTTGAGAGCAAAGGGAGGCCCTACCCAGTATTAGTATAGTGTTCCTCATAAAGTGCTCTGTGAGTGTATATCTAACTATCTTTGTTTTTGCTGGTCTGTAGGATCTATGATGGCCGTCAGCCCATCCTGTGTATCATGGACACAGCCATGATCAAAACCATCCTCATCAAGGAATGCTACTCCCTTTTCACTAACAGGAGGGTAATACGCTAAATTGAAGTTGTTGTATGGGAAAAAAAACATAAGGGCTCCTTAAATAGATAATATCATTGTTATTATAGCATTATTAATATTAGGTTAATCTTGCAGTATATAATAATTATTATTTTTCTAGAATTTCTATCTCAACAGGCCTCTGTATGACGCCGTGTTTATCGCTGAGGATGATGCATGGAGACGGATCCGCAGTGTCCTGTCTCCCTCCTTCACCAGTGGGCGGATCAAAGAGGTACAGTCCCATCTCTCCTCTCCTTCTTTCATTCATTCCTTTATACAACACAAATAAATGAAAGACTAACAACTCTGACGCGTGTGTGTGTGTGTGTGTGTGTGTGTGTGTGTGTGTGTGTGTGTGTGTGTGTGTGTGTGTGTGTGTGTGTGTGTGTGTGTGTGTGTGTATGTGTGTGTGTGTGTGTGTGTGTGTGTGTGTGTGTGTGTGTGTGTGTGTGTGTGAGAGAGTGTGTGTGTGATTTGTACTATGTGTATAGTGTGTATTCATTGTTGTTTGTTGTTGTGTGAAGCAGCAACTTTAATTAATTAATCCAAGACAAATTTTCATCCGGGACAATAAAGTATATTTGATCTTATCTTCGATAAGTTCAATGGTCAGATGACAGAGTATAGAATAATAGTTCATCTTTGGAGTCACTTATTCCTTGACTATATACATAATGTATCCTGTATGAATGTATATTCTCAGGCTATATAAACATTTAAATAATTCCTGTTTCAAACATGATATTAACCCATGTTTTGCACATATTAATCCATGTATCAATCATGATATTTTTCCATGTATCCTTCCCAACTCAGATGTTCGGGATCATGAAGCAGCACTCTGGTAATTTGGTCAGCAATCTGAAGAAGACGACCGATAACGATGAGCCCATTGAACTAAAAGAGTGAGTATTTATCTCCGAGACGATAAGGTGAATTTGTCATTTCAGTGAACTCCCCCTTTAATTTTGTGGTTGTGGTTCTGGTGGTCAGAGATTGTGTGGTTGTGTTCCAGGTTCTTTGGACCATACAGTATGGATGTGGTCGTCAGCACTTCATTCAGTGTTGACATCGACTCCCTCCACAACCCCTCCTACCCCTTTGTGACCAACATCAAGAAAATGCTCAAGTTTCAAATCTTCAGCCCACTGTTCCTCACAGTCGGTACAACTGCCCCCATATAGCTTTCAGTCATTTTGTGCTTAATAAATGAAGCTATTGATTTCATTGATTAGACTGACATAAACCCCACTGCCAATGGTTTGCGCTCTACTCATTTGACAAACACATGGGCCCTGTCCAGAACCAACCTCTAGTTCCTAAATGCTGGACACTTGGAGATCTGAGTGGATTGGATACAGAAGTGTCTAGGGATAGAGCCTAGGAGTTCTTTCTGGACAGGGCTGTGCATTGAATAGGATTGGAGTCACGTATCATGGTATTTCCTGTTCCTGTTTGTAACTGTGGCATTTCCTGTCCGTCCAGCATTCTTCCCCTTCATGGGTCCTGTTATGGCAAACATGGAGGTATCCCTATTCCCTGCCTCAGTCACAGATTTCTTCTACGCTGTCTTTCAGAAGATCAAGTCCAATCGCGTGGCTAGCACCAGGAAGGTATGTAAATATAACTGATCAAATATACGATCTTCAGCCAGTATTGTGTAATACAATTGTAGAGATTTGGTAGCATCTGGTAGTTCTCATGTGATTTTGATCTGACGTAAGCCTGCTTCCAGAGTCGGGTAGATTTCCTGCAGCTGATGATAGACTCGCAGAAAGACAGCAACTCAAAGGGAGAGGAGCAGAGTAAAGGTGCCTGCCTTAAACACACACACACACACACACACACACACACACACACACACACACACACACACACACACACACACACACACACACACACTGTATACTAGCATCTAACACACACACATACAGTACCTGCCTCAAACACCTATACCTACAAACACACCTACCACCCCATTTCTCCCATCATCATAGGATTGAGTGACCATGAGATCTTGTCCCAGGCAATGATGTTCATCTTTGCTGGCTATGAGACCACCAGTAGCTCTCTGTCCTTCCTGGCCTACAATCTGGTAACCAACCCTCACATCATGACCAAGCTGCAGGAGGAGATAGACACTGTGTTTCCCAACAAGGTAACCGCTCTGCAGACTCCTATATAGTACTATTCATGTGGAACAGGTGATAGTGACAGTGACAGTGTGATAGTGACATGATAGTGACAGTGTTTTAGAGGGTACTGATGAGTGTGTAACTGCTGTGCACTGCAGACTCCTACAGATGGTTAGATAGGTGACAGTATTTTGCAGTGTGCTAATGTGTCTGTAGCATCCCTGTGCAGACTTCTGCCCAGTATTATTCATTTGAAACAGGAAGTAGATAGGTGTTGTTGGAATCTTCAGAATACTTAAAAGGCCAGTACCTGAGGACCTGAGGGATCTACAGGGTATATACCTTAAAAGCATGTCTGACATGCAGTGGTGTGCATGACCATAGAGTGATTTCTAAACTAATACAATTATCTTAAAATAAATTATAAAACTAACAGGTAATCAGTGCAGAGACTTGTGTGATATGTGCTCTCCATCTGACTCGTGCTGCTGCATTTTGTATCATTTGCCAAGAGCTTTCTTTGGTCGACCAGACAGGAGAGTGTTACAGTAATCAAGGCTGCTAGTAATACAAGCATGCATTCGTCTCTCAGTGTCAGCCTGGGAGAGGAAAGGTTGCACCTTTACAGCTGTGTTCTGTAAAGGTCCATGTAATATTCAAGCTTTATAAAAGCTTCCTAACGGTTGTAATGACTATCTTTAATCGGTAGCGATCAGGGAACAAGATCCCTTATAATAAATCCCTTATGAATAAATATTTCATTTACGAACGCTGTTTTGGTTCGGAAAACACGCTTTTTAAAATGCAGTGTCCTACCTGACATTCGGTTTGCATATAAACATGTTGTGAGTGCCAGGGGTGTTCTAGGGGAGTAGACTGACTTTTCTCTGGTGGCTGCCTCTCCCAATCGTGTGTGCATGCAGAAACACAACAGCTAATGTCCAACACTGCAAGTTCATTTCGGGGGGATATATTATTATTAGGGAGGATGTTGTTGTTTGGACAACTTCAGACAGAATTTCTCCACGATGGCAGATTTCTGGCAAACTTACTTACTCTTCTTTAAGTGATACAAATGTGTTTTAGTCACATTCTTGATATGGGTTTCAAAATTAAGATCTGAGTCAATGGTAACACCTTGTTTTTTTGCCTGGTGCTTAGTGTTACTGTAAGTAGTGTCTTTAAGTGTGCAGACAGTTTGACCAGGACAAGGACAAAGAGCATTTTGGCATCAGCATTAATTAATTAATTCTAAGGTCATTAAGAACCTAGTTAATAACTTAACAACATAGTGCTATCTCAGTGCTATGATCGGCACAAAAGCCAGATTGGAACATGTCAAAGGTACAGTTGGGAAGAAGGAGATTATTTAACAGTTTGAACACCTTTTTTTCAAGAATTATTATTTTTTTGCTTAAAAAGGGAAGGTTGGAGATTGGCCTAAAATCGCTAAGGACTGAAGTGTCTAAGTTACTTTTCTTCAGGAGGGGTTTCACCATGGTAGTTTTAGGTGCAGATGAACAGACCCCCACTTTGCTGAGCATTTCTGTATGACCACTGCAAAAGAGTTCATAGTGCTTCCATGTGGTGGAAGGTGGGGTAACAAGTCATCAAACACATCTTCAGGTCTTGCCTGAGTGATCCTCCTCACCTAATATTGGTTCTCTTATCTCAGAAGTATGTTGCAAATTCCTCACATTTGTAGGTGGAGAGCAGATCACCAGGTGTCTTGTGGGCGGGATTTATAAGGCTGTCAATCGTTGAAAAGAGCACTGTTTGAGTTGTTATGATTCATTATCAATTTTGAGAAATGATCCCGTCTTGGCGTTTTTTTATTGCCTTATTAAAAGCAGAAAGATGCTCTCGAAGAATATCAAGGTGGACCTGCAGTTTTTGTCAGCTGAGACTTTCTGCAAATTCTTTTAAATTTGGCCACAGCCTTTTTCAGTTTGACTGGTGCTACAGAGTCGATAGTTGCCCTTAGTTTGGTGTTGAAGCTGGTTACTAAATCATTATCACAAGAGGAAGCTGTTGATGGTGTACTATTCATATTCATATTCATCATGAAATTCTCATCTGCTCAGCGACATGGCTAGATAAATAATAGAGTGAAAATATATTTTTTCCCCACTTCTAATAGACTGACATGCATTCATGTTTAGCCAGGTTTCAGATAAAAACATTACAGTGCAGCTTTCGCTCTGAGATAAGATCAATAAAGGTTTTGCCAGATAGGGACCTAATATTCAAAAGCACCATGGTAATGTTCTCTGGGCTGTTCGGTGCTGCCCGGCCACAGTTAATGGAATGGATACCAAGTTATTCACATTTGAACCACCTGACAGTTTTCTTGTAGTCTGTCGACTGTGATAGGAAATAATAGACTATAGCACATTCAGTATTCCAAGCAGTCAATCCACTAAAAGCAGCGCAGTTTAGTGGCATTTTGACTTCTGATTGATCCTTGTGTACATCTATCATTGGTGTCATGAAATTAGGCTATGCAGATTAGAATAAGTACAGTACTGTGTTCATTTCCCAAAAAAAGAACACAAAAAACTAACAGCTCTTCAGATTTGCGACGAAAAAGAGTTAGTTCTGGGCTACGGCTACGTGAACGACCAATCACTAGTGCTCATGTGAGTGTAATATCCCTGTGCAGGCTCCTCTCCAGTACGAGGCTCTGACGCAGACTATCTAGACAGCGTGATCAACGAGTCTCTCAGGTTGTACCCCATCGACTTGAAAGAGTCGCCAAGAAATCTGTTGAGATCAGCGGCATCACCATCCCCAAGGGTATGGTTGTCATGATACCCATCTGGACCTTGCACCGTGACCCCGATGTGTGGGAAGACCCAGAGGAGTTCAAACCAGAGAGGTAATGGGCCACATCTTAACCACAACCACAATATCAATCACAACAGCAACGATAAGAGCAGTGTTCCACAAACAACCATAAAACAAACCTAAATGCGACGACCAAACACAAACAGGTTTCTTCAACCATTTATAACCATCATATTACTGTGATTTAATTGATATGTTCTTTAACCCCTCCTCCTCTGAACTCTCCGTGTGTAGGTTCAGTAAGGAGAACAAGGAGAGCATCGACCCATACACCTACATGCCGTTCGGGTTGGGCCCACGGAACTGTATCGGGATGCGATTCGCTCTGGTATTGTTGAAACTGGCGATGGTGGAGATTCTACAGAGGTTCAACTTCACCGTCTGCAAAGAGACAGAGGTGAGACAAAATAATGATACAATGATTGTAAATATAATTTTGTACCTATGACTTTGTTGCGTTTCTATATGTAGCAGAGGTGATTTTGGAATCACACTCGCGTGATGTGGTAGCCCTGCCTGAGACATGTAAACTGAAGTGTCGCCCTCAGACCTTGAGGATGTCCTCTTGGCTTAATAGTAGCGTTTGTGTCTTCCACATGGGAGACCCGGGTTTGAACCCCCATACTACAATTCTGTACTTGCGTACTGCATGAGTATGTACTCCCCATTTAATTTCCCAGATTGCATTTTTCAGTACTAGGCGCCAATCATCCTCAGTATAGGCTACCTACTAAATGATGGAAGTGTGAGATTTAAAAAAAAGCTATTTGTATTTCTGCAAAACTCCCTCGAGACTTCATAGGGCCATTTTAATGTATGTCGACCCAAGAGAGGTTGTCCAGGAGTTTGAGTTTATTTGAATTTATAGTGCAATGCTACCCGAACGTAACAGTGACACTGTATTAGGTAACATTCATAGTGTAACGCTGACATCTGTTTTACTCGTTCCTTCATACTTTAACTGTGTGTCAACTCTCACCAGATCCCCATTGAGATGGACCTACAGAACACTCTGATGCCCATACGGCCCATCAAACTCAAGCTGCTGTCCCGCTGCCAGGAGTCCAACGACAACCAGCTCAAAGCAGACAGCCAGTGATGAGGACCTGCCCTGCTGCAGGTCTCTCAGTTATTATGTTACACATAGATCTAGGATCAGCCCCAACACTGGCTACTTTCAAAAATGGGCTTAAAAAAAAAAAAGGGCTTCGCTTTTGCCTTAAATTGAAACTAAATTGGCGCTAATAATTGCACTGTGACCCTAAAATGCACTGTGACTTTTATTCTTTTTTTATGTCTTTTATGCGTTTTTATTCTAATTTTTCTTTCATGCTCTTTCCTTTTTATCTATTTTACGTAAAGCACTTTGAATTGCCTCTGTGTATGAAATGTGCTATATAAATAAACTTGCCTTGCCTTGCCTTGCCTCGCCTCGCCTCTGGGCTCTGCTGCTACTGTATGCTGCTCTCTTTGTATCTGTCTATTAGTGGAGGTCCAGGACTCGTTGTACAGAGACAGTTGTTGTCTGTCGTCTGCAGTGCAGGGATTTGCATGTGACTTGTGTATGTTTTGTACTCGTCTGGTAGTGGGTCTCTATCATCACGCTAAAAACTTGTGTATAATCACAAACTAAATCATAACATGAGAATGAACAACATGCCATCAAAACATGACAATAAATAGGTGTTAGATTAGATTCAACTTTATTGTCATTGTGCAGAGTACAAGTACAGAGACAACGAAATGCAGTTAGCGTCTAACCAGAAGTGCAAAAAAGCAGAAAAGTGCAATGTGAACAATATATACAGGTAGAGCAGTATAAGCAATATATGAGCAGTATAAGTAGTGCAGTATAAGCAGTATATGAGCAGTATAAGCAGTATATGAGCAGTATAAGTAGTGCAGTATAAGCAATATATGTATTAACAGTAACATTATAAGCAGAATAAATATAGAATGCAGTATGAACAGTATAAGCAGTATATGAGCTGTATAAGTAGTGCAGTTACCAATGTATTGGGTCTATCTATGGGTATCGTAGTGCAGCAGTAGTCAAAATGTACCTGCATTTTATCGGTTGAAGTGCCATCTCATCTGTCATAAGATTTGACTTGTAAAACTGAAAAGTAGGATACAACTAATAGCCTAAATGTATAAACACAGACCACAACCAAAAAACAACATGGGAAAATCGTTTACGCATCCTCTGCAGCAGGAACAGTGCAGAGAAAAAGTATGTACAGTAAACCCCATAACTGAATACACTTCATACGCTTCAGCGCGACACAGAACGCTACATTGAGGTGGCCTATACTGCAACAAAGTAAAAAAAATGAGACAGACACGTGTCTTCAATAACTTGCATGTTTTATCAAAATACAAGCATTCGGCACATTGTTAACTTGTAGGAAAGTTTAATCAGGTTTTATCAATTGTATTTCTTTAAATGTGAAATAAATATCATCAGTGCAGAGGCTATAACACACTACAAAAGTCACATTAAATCACGGAAAGTAGGCTAGGCTAATTAACGGAACTATATGAATATACAGCCCGAGCCCAGTCCAGGGTTCTGAAAGCGACAAGTAACAAGTGTGCCCATCAACGGTCTAGATATTAGGCCTATACAGTGGGGGAAATAATTATTTGATGGTACTTTATGGTATGATTATGGTACTTTTATTTTAACAAATAGAGACAGAATATCAACAAAGAAGTCCAGAAAAAACACATTATATAAAGTTATAAATTGATTTGAATTTGATCCCCTACAAACCAGCAAGAATTCTGGCTCATACAGACCGGTTATATGCCCATGAGGCACACAGATTACTCCTGTCACTTTAAGAAAGTACTCCTAATCTCTGCTTGTTATGGGTATAAAAGACACCTGTCAATAGAATCAATCTCTTCCATTCCAACCTCTCCACCACCATGGGCAAGACCAAAGAACATTCAAAGGACATCAGGGTAAGAGTTGTAGACCTGCACAAGGCTGGAATGGGCTACAAGACCATCAGCAAAAAGCTTGGTGAGAAGGAGACAACTGTTGGTGCAATTATTAGAAAATGGAAGAAATACAAAATAACCATCAATCGCCCTCGGCCTGGAGCTCCATGCAAGATCTCGCCTCGTGGGGTAAGGATGATCATGAGAAGGGTGAGGATCAGCCCAGAACTACGCGGGAGGAGCTTGGTAATGATCTCAAGGCAGCTGGGACCACAGTCACCAAGAAAACCATTGGTAACACACTACACCGTAACGGATTGAAATCCTGCAGTGCCCGCAAGGTCCCCCTGCTCAAGAAGGCACATGTGAAGCAGTGGACCCATCTGAAGTTTGCCAATGAACACTTAAATGATTCAGAGAAGGCTTGGGAGAAGGTGATGTGGTCAGATGAGACCAAAATTGAACTCTTTGGCATAAATTCGACTCTTCGTGTTTGGAGGGAGAGAAATGCTGAATGCTACAATCCCAAGAACACCATCCCCACTGTCAAACACAGAAGTGGAAACATTATGCTTTGGGGTTGTTTCTCTGCTAAGGGTACAGGACGACTTCACTGCATTGAGGGGCCAATGGACGGGGCCATGTACCGTAAGATCTTGGACAAGAACCTCCTTCCCTCAGCCAGAGCACTGAGGATGGGTCGTGGATGGGTCTTCCAGCATGACAATGACCCAAAACATACGGCCAAGACAACAAAGGAATGGCTCAAGAAGAAGCACACTAAGGTCATGGAGTGGCCTAGCTAGTCTCCAGACCTTAATCCTATAGAAAATTTGCGGAGGGAGCTGAAGCTTCGAGTTGCCAAGCAAAAGCCTTGAAACCTTCAGGATTTGGAGAGGATCTGTAAAGAGGAGTGGACCAAAATCCCTCCTGAGATGTGTGCAAAACTGGTGACCAACTACAAGAAACGTCTGACTTCTGTGCTTGCCAACAAGGGTTTCTCCACCAAGTACTAAGTCATGTTTTGCTTGGGGATCAAATACTAATTTCCTTCGATCAAATGCAAATTAATTTATAACTTTATATAATATGTTTTTCTGGACTTTTTTTTTTGATATTCTGTGTCTATTTGTTAAAATAAAAGTACCATAAAAATTATAGACCGCTCATTTCTTTGTAATCGGGCAAACTAACAAAATCAGCAGGGGATCAAATAATTATTTCCCCCACTGTACGTAACATTTGGAGATGTGTTAACACGATCAAAGAGAATACGCGGTAGAGGTCCACTGTTTGATGCGAAAAAATACAACGTTCCCAGAGGAATAAAAACGAAATAAAAATGAAATATCCCATTGTTCCTAACAAAACAAAGAACCCAAAACCATTTCAATGGAAACATCGGACTTTACCTTGGAACGTAGCGGACACATGAGCGCGGCTTTGGAATTATTCAAAACAGCGCCCGCTCTAACACGATCAAAGAGAATACGCGGGAGAGGTCCACTGTTTGAGGCGAAAAAAGACAGGGTTCCTAGAGGAAAAATGAATAAAAATGAGTTCCTCACAAAACAAGGAACCCAAAACCATTTCAATGGAAACGATCGGACTTTACCTTGGAACGTAGACTGTTTGTGGAACGTAAAGTAGTGTACCTACTGAACTCGAACACTGCACCTACGTGACAACCTACCAACCCCTGCAACCCCTGCACCCCCCCCCCCGGACAATTGCACTATTACTCCCCTCCCCTGCTCTTACTCAATACCACTGCTCTTCTGTACATATGTCCATACTGTTCATATTTTCTTAATACTACTGTTAGTACACTGCACATATCTGTACATACTGTGCATACCTGTTTATACTGTTCATATGGCATTCCATATTTATATTTATATATTTATCTACCTTATGTTACTGTTAATACATATATACTGCATTACCTATACAGCTCATATGCTGCTACACTGTTCATACTGTAACTTATTTATTCTGCTTATAATGCTACTGCTTACTCATATACTGCTTACACTGCACTACTTATGTTATACTGCACTACTTACTGCTCATATATTGCACTACCTGTATATACTGTTCATTGCACTTTCTGCTATTTTGCACTTCTGGTTAGACGCTAACTGCATTTCGTTGTCTCTGTACTTGTACTCTGCACAATGACAATAAAGTTGAATCTAATCTAAAAAAAATGTTTTCGCTGACTGGCGGCACAAGGGTGTGGGTTGGGTGGAGCTCCGCTGTTTGAGGCGAAAAATGACAAGGTTCCCAGAGGAATAAAAAAAAAAATGCCTTTATGCACCTGACACCATAAACAAAGTACCTTCTGGAAAAATAAACTTCTTCTAATCCAAGCCAGCTCTGTGATATTCTAGAAGGTCAGAGTTTAGCAGTTAGCACAGTAACATTGTTGCGAAGAGGTCAGATGAAGATAAGATATCTTTGAAAAAAAATGTATAAATATGATCAGACTTTTTTCTGATAAAATAGTTGTTTTTTTGTTCAACAGTACCACTTTGTCTGTTTTTCCATTTTCTTGAAGCATCTGCACTCGATTTCCAGCCAGCATCATAGTCATGACAGTGAAAGTGTCCAAACAGGTGACCTGAAAAATATCAAAAGGGGGATGAGGAGAAGAAAGCGGATCTCCACACTGATGAAACATGGGCAGATGAAGAAGATACTAGCGAAAGAAAACAAAAACATGGAGAGGAAAAACTGTCTGTGGAGTATAAGGCAGCTATTAAAGAGAATGACAACATTTGGATGAACTTTCGTTCATCTTGGTCTAATAATGGAAATAGTCTAGTCGTGGTGTGGGCCAGGAGTGACTGCAACCTATAATAAGCCTTCTTTACTTTGCTACAGCCATCGCTGGCCGACATTGTCATTCACTGCCATCAACGGAAATCAATGTTTCCCACATTATATTTCATGCCAACGTCAATCAAAAGTAACCTCAGATTGTTATGGAAATCTTTCAGTGAACAACAACAAACGATGTTTGGTCTCAGTTGAGAGTTTTAATGCATATAGAAAGTATTATACAACGTTGGTCAGCTGGATCAGCATTCCTTCACCAACAGTGTGGATTCAGATACTGATGCTGTGGCTGAGGAGAAGACCATCCTTAACTCCAATGCTCATACGTCATAGGTCTAGGGGTAAACATATCTTGCACCTGTTTGCTGACCAAGAAGCTGGGAAAGAAGCGTAGGCGTTGTGAGCCACTATCTCAAACCTCAGCCTGCAGTTAGGAGTGTTCCAAGGTCACATAACATCTTTGATACAAGAGAAGGAGCAGTCGGTTTTGGTTCTTCCTCAGTCACATAATTAAAAATAACAAAGTACATTGGGTCACAGAAAGGTCAATACATTTAATATAAAACTAAAACAAAATAGTACAAATATTTTTTGCCATTACAAAACCAAGTACTGTAACAAAGTGATGAAGGCTTATCAAAGGTTACAGATGCATAGTCTTGAACCAAAATAAGAAAAACATACAATAATGATTGCTTTAATAATGATAATTATGGCTTTAAAAGACCCAGAAAACAACCAAAATATTGTATGATGAAAAGTAAGAGATTCCCCAGACTGATGAAGAATAATGGACAGATGCCAAAAATAGAAATGAGACATTTTGTTTAATATACTGTGAAGGGGAGGATCAGGTGAAAGTAATAACGGGAGTGGAGAAAACAAGGGAACAAAGCTTTAGTCACAGTGAAAAGGTAATTAGTGAACAGGAGAGAAGTGCCATCAAACCTACTTGAGATTTTTTGATCATTTTTAGTTACAATTCTAGTGTTTCTTTTTTGTTCATCTGGTTCACTTTCTTACCTCTGTATCTATCTACAGTTTTCCCATCTTTTCCAAGGGTAAACAGACCCGAGTTCAATACCCAACAGCCACACTTGGCAGAGTAGACAGCGAACACAATGCAAAGGTGGGCTAACGGAAAACTGTTTTGATAGATTCAACAGTTTAGATTGTAGATTCATTGATAGGTTGGTTGATTGATTTACATTGAGCAGGACCTCTCCCTTTATGTTCCTTCCTCAGATGTCTATCCACAGCTGGGCAATGGTAATTTGCTGAAATGAACTGTGTATTAACAGTCAGGAGAATTCAAAAGGTAAAAAACCAAGTCACCAGTGTGGCTGCGGGGCTGAAGCCAGATTTATTTTGAATGGCCAAACCTGAATAAAGTATTCATTCAGTAAGACGAGTTATGGTTTAGAATGTTTGTAGAGCACACACATACACTCACCGGCCACTTTATTAGGTACACCTTGCTAGTACCGGGTTGGACCCCCTTTTGCCTTCAGAACTGCCTTCATTCTTTGTGGCATAGATTCACCAAGGTGCTGGAAAACATTCCTCAGAGACTTTGGTCCATATTGACATGATGGCATCACGCAGTTGCTGCAGATTTGTAGGCTGCATCTCCATGATGTGAATCCCCCGTTCCACCACATCCTGCTGGAAGTAGCCATCAGAAGATGGGTACACTGTGGTCATAAAGGGATGGACATGGTCAGCAGCAATACTCAGGTAGGCTGTGGCGACAAAGAAACAAACATCTGTTAATACTTATAGACACCTGCTCTGTCCTCATACATAGCTGAACACCTCTAAACACCTCCCAAGAGTCTGGAGACAGAATGCCAGTCTGACTTCAGGTTTATTGATTTAGAAAGAGTGAAACTGAGAAAGAGAAACAATAATCAATGATATGGTTTCACATCCACACATTGCCTTGCCATACATCACAGAGATGACCTAACAAAGAAATAGCGACATATAGCTACAGATGTTGTATGATGCAACAATACACAGGTAAAGATCATTTTATGCCACGTCCTACACATTTGGGGTAGTCAATAGTCCTAGGAGAAGCACACCTGTTAACCATCTCAATTCCATCTCTCCTTTCAGTCATAGGGTGAGGGTTAGGGTAGGAGTTTCTCATAGAAGTCTGTCTGTGTATGGTAATGCTGATCTGCACTGTGACTGCAGCCTTTTAGGAAGTGAATAGGTTGGTTTCACATACACTAAAATATGTGTACTTCAAGTAATCTTGTCTGTCTACAAGAGGGCAGCATATCATCATTTCAGATCTGCGATCAATGAAGGGGCCCAACAGTTTAAATAAATCATATTAATATCTATTGTTAAAGTTGAAGGGTTCTCCCTCGACAGACTCTCTCTCAATGTGAAGAATTACTTTGATGTATTTGAAAATAATCTTCTACATGCAGATGCATCATTTACTACTATGTAGTAGTTGTCATTCACTCATGGCCTGTCTGAAGGTGTTGAGCAGGACAGGTCTCAGCACTCATCCACTCAAGGTCTCTGATCCAGCACTCCTGTCTTCCTTTCTTTCTCACTATCTTTAGGATCGATCCCCATTAGCTGCCGCCATTAACAACCACATATACACTCACTGGGCTCTTCATTAGGAACACTATATTAATACTGGGTAGGGCCTCCCTTTGCTCTTAAAACAGCCTCAATTCTTCGTGGCATTGATTCCACAAGATGTTTGAAACATTCCTTTGAGATTCTGGTCCATGATGACATGATTGCATCACGCAATACCTATAGATTTTTCAGGTGCACTTTCAAGCTGTGAATCTCCCGTTCTACCACTTCCCAAAGGTGTTCTATTGGATTCAGATCCAGTGACTGGGAAGGCCACTGAAGAAAACTGAAGCACTTACACATGGCCACATTATTATGGGGGTTATACGTCCTGTCATCTATAATTGTCTTATCATTATTCTTATTACTAATTTATTACATGGCCCCAGCATTTTCTTTTTATCTTGTAATTGTTATTATCTATTTATATAGGCAGGCCTGCTATGATTTTAAAATCAACACCTTACTTTGCACTTTCGCCCACGTAGCACTTCTTCTCCTAAAGCATTCACACCCTGATGGTTCAATAGCGCTCCAACAAATTCTTCTTGACTTCCCTCTAGTGTCCATTTTTTGGCAGCAGCACACACAGTCCACCCTTTTCCAAAACATTGGTGAAATGGTAGAAGCAGGCCCCAGGGTAACTGTCAATTTATATGTTGGGGTTGGTGAAAGGAGGAATTTTGTTCAGGTTACAATCCCCCAATATCAGTGTCGGTTTGTGGCCTTCAAAATTCCAATCTGTCACCTTATGTTGTAGTCTGGCTTTGTGTTACCAGGGAGTTGATTTTTCCTTCACACTGGCGTCACCTGTTGATGAAAGGAGGAAAGGTGAGATGACATCATCAGCGTGTATGGAGATGTGACTGTGTAGCTGAAGGGTGCACATGGTTGTTAAAGGGATAGAGATGGCTGCTACAGAGGCCCGAGGTTGACGCCTCGCAGGACGGCAACAGGAAGGACTGCAGGGGGAAGATAAAGACATCAGGAGATTTACGAGAATATGTGTTATGTATTATAATATATTAAGATAATACATCATAATTATCATTATTATAGAATTATAATTATATAATATAATTCCAGGAGATTGTCCCTCTCCTTCTCCTGACTGCACACACACAATCTCTATTTTCATCCTGAGAATGAGTGTGTTCGAGTCAAATTTCTAAGAATGTGTCTTCGATGGAGTGATACTGTCCGTCCACTAGAGGGCAGTCCAATGCAACTCATCTCATCTCATAGGGTCATTCAGATCAACACTCCATTCAAAAGCAAGTGGAGGAAATCAAATAAGCATTACACTATGTATGTGTGGGGGGACATGCAGCGTTCGGCCTGTAGAGGGAGCTACAGGACCGTGGCCAGGGTTGTGTCGGCGAGGCTCCGTTGCACACCTGTTGCAAATGAAGCCTCGTTGACTAGATGCTTAAGATGTGTGTGCCTCTGCTTTTTCAGGAGGTGGGCTGGGAACGAAGGAGCAGGTTCCGAGAGAGAGAGACGACTGGAAAGTCGCTGAACTTTGAAACGGGCTGAAAAGCCAAATTGACCACTGTGCTAATAAACGGGAGCTACATTCCCTCACTACCATACTGCGTCTGCCTCCGTACGAACAAACATTATTACAGTATGTATATGTATTTCTATCATATCTTGCTACAGTGAAAATACTAGGTTTGTAGGTTCGTTTCGTTTGTTTAATCTGGTCCGGGTCCTTATCGTGTAAAAACATTACTCTTCATACTTTTAGACAATATTAAACAATAACAACGTGAGCCCATGGTACTTCTGCACATCTGTATCTGGTGGAAGACCTTGTTGACGAAGATGATGTTGTCCCGCCAGTTGGACAGCGTGCTGCTGTTGGAATGGCTCTTCTCTGTCTCGGCAGGCCTGTTGGGCTCCCCCTCCTCCCCAGTCCTTCTCCTTCCTGAGAATTGCACATAACTTGATTTCTAGATTGGAGTGTTACAATTTCTATTGTGGCTTCTTTTAACAACATAACGAAATAACAAAAACGCTGGAGCGGGGTTAATAACACACAATCCAAGATAGAGAAAAAAGCGGAGATCAAAAGTTAGAATTCAAACCAAAATAGCATTTATTATGCATTAACGTTCAACAAAAATATTCTCTGTGGCTCTTCAATGCCATAAACAAAATATATTGATCCCGAATTGTTTCTTTCAATTTGTGACAATAACTTTTGTTAGTTTGCAGTAGCTTGTGGTGATTGTTTGTGGTCAAAAAGCTGTTCCACTTCCCCGTCTAACTCGGATTCTCTCCAAAAACAGGTGCCGCGGCTTTCCACCAATTAAATAGACACCTCCCATAGCGGACCCAGAATCGAAGAAAAAAAAGAAAAAAAAGAATTCACAGGTTCTTGACAGAACAAAAGCATAGATGTAGAGTAGTAGACCGTACATGAAGAGTTTGACTGTAAGACATGGTTATGGTACAGTATAGCACCGTGCTTTGTTAGTCTACTGGGGTAGGCCAGGGCAGTGAACTCACAGGTCCTCAGGGCCTCCTCTGCGTCAGGTTCCTGGTGGTTGACGGCGATGCCCTGGTGTGACCTCTCCTGGAAGAAGGGTAGTCTGTCTACCAGCTCGCCCTCTAGGAAGGCTCCTTCTTCCACCTCCTCCTCCTCCTTTTCCTCCACCACCACCTCCTTCAAATCTTCCTCCTCTCCCCTATCTGGCAATGGCAACTCTTCCTCCTCCTCTGATTTTGGAATGGATTGGACCCTGTGGGCGGGGCTTGCAGACCCAGAGAGGAAGTGACTTCTTTTTCTAAGGGACACAAAGTTGTTGGTGGAATCTATGTTCTTTCAGAAGTCAGAATTAAAGCTCATACCTTCAGAGAGGCGTTCACAACTTTAAAACATTGTAAAATGTAAAAATCTGTGTACAGTACAATGAATTAATTCAAATGCAGTATTTTCTCTCTGCGCTAAAACACATTTCATTCATGTCAACGTACCGATTGTCTTGTCTTTGTTGACCTTCCAGGAGAGAGGTCCCTCATGCACCATCTTCCTCTTGGTGAGATCCATATTCGACAGGAGAATGTGAATCATCAAATCATCATCAAAACTTCAGTTTCTTCTTTTCTTTTTCTGAACATTTTTGGCTTTTACAGAGTAGAAAACAATCATAATGCCTGTTACAACTCCAGATGACAACTCGTCTACGTCTAGGGGCGGTAGAGGAGTCGCAACAAAAAGGTAGTGCCACGGACTTATTGCAGGAATTAAACAGGCACAAACCACAGTGTAAACTATATACAATTATTTATTTCCTCTGGGAAAACACAACACAAGACACACGCCAAGGAGAAAAGGGAACTGAGCGGTGCCAAAGCAAAGAAATCATAAACAAAGGTGATGTCCTAAACTAGTGCAATAGTAATCTATACTACCAGGGCTATGCTAAAGTGCTATGCTACACTAGACTAGAACATACATGGGGCGGCACCCACTCCTAACCTGGTGAATTGTAACAGAGATGAGCCTTCGTGTTGGAAATGTAAACCCATGGGTCTCTTACCTATTCACCTTACCCCTATGGCGTACATTTAACAGACAGACAAATATTGAGAAAAAAACTATACGTAAACAATGACGCAAGTATACCAAAAGAGAACTAAATGTAAATAAGTACGTCGGAGGTTTCGAACAACTAAGCAACAGCGAATCGACAGCAAACATAAGCTACGGTACAACTGGGTCGACTCCCGAGGGGAAGGCCAGCGGAGCTTTTAAATGACACGGACAGCCCTCTGATTGGTCAGGAATGGTGATGACTGATTGGGACGAATGGCCAATTGCTGACGGACACCTGAATGTAGAGTGACAGGTCAAGGGAAAAACAGAAGGAAACACAAAACACAACAAGGAAACGCACATGTAGGAGTGGGAACGTAACAATGCCAAACAAGAATACAAGGCTACGGATAACAGACGCAAGGGAATAACTTACAGAAATTCAAAATAATCAAACAGGAACCTTAAAGGGAAACTTTCTGATTAGAAGTGAATGGGAGAGTAGTGGAGCGCCTCCTCACCTTGAACTATGAGATCATGGGGTTCTCACTCTGCTTCAGTAAGGACAGGTCTAACCGTCTCTGGTAGTCCTCTAGTCCCTGTAAGGATAGGAACGTGCACACACACACACACACACACACTTATGAGCACTGAACAATCACACATGTTGTCCTGTGGTAAATCATGAATCATTATATTACTAACCAAAACATTGAACATACCACAAAAATAATGACAGGTGCTTGCTAATATGCATTCTGACCAACTTGTGCAGCTCAGTGGCATTCTAAACGACCTGCTCCTTCATTTTAAGCATTTAAATCACAGTCCTGGTTGTCCGATCACAAGTATTATCCGATTACCAGTATCAAGTCCTAATTTACGGAAACAAGTAATATGAGATCGGCACACCCCTCATCGGCATGTGACCACCAATGTTGGGTCTAATCAATGGCGTCTATTCACACGGTCCTGGTTACCTGTTTGTTCTCTGCCTCTTTGACGGCCTGGTTAACATAGTTGAGTATCTTCCTGCAGCAGTCTCCTGTCCTCTTCACCTTGTCCCTCTCCTCCATCTCCTCTAGGGGTCAAAAACAACAACCAAACGTCAACCAGTCATCCATCAACTCATCATCTCATTGTTAATGTGGGCCGATAAGTGCACTACACCAGAAAGTGAGCAAGTGTTTTGAGCTGGAGGGGGTGGGTTGGGGGGTGTTAGGTAAAGGGGGCGGAGGTGCAAAAAAGGGAGGTGAAAGAGAAAGCAGTTTTAAAAAGACAAGGTTTAAAAAGTGTGCAGGTGAGGCGAAAAACACATAGGGGGCTTGTAGGAGAACCTCACCACAGGAACATACATGTATTGTAGTCGTTGTGAAATCGTAGTAGTCTATGGTACGTGTGTACTTGGCTATGCTCTCAAGCAGTAGAGGATACTTGGTCAGTCTCTGCATCTCCACAGGAATGATGTCCTTCAGCTGCAGTCGGCGACACTGGCGGTTACTCTCGGTTATTCTCCGCCGTACCGTGGTGGGCGGACAGAGAGGCGGTCGAAATCCACATCAACCTGCTCAGACAATAAAACTATAGGACACTGGTTAGAAGACCCTAGCCTACCTAACTTGCGGTTACTTTCCTGATTCAACTTTGTGTCTACCTTCTTGATTCAACTTGCTTTACCTTCCCTGGCTCCCCCTTCCCCCTTCCTCGTTAGCTGCTCCGCCTTTTTCTTGTTGTGACCGTCTAATTGTCACCTCAGATTTCCATCCCCAAACCTTCCAATCTACCTTCCTCGACCCGTTCCGTAACTTCTTTATCTTACCAGCAGCATGGTACAAACAGTTGACCTTTTAAAACATTTTCGAAAACATTTTACTGTATTACTATATGCTGAGTAAAAGTGATTCTTAATTGAAGAGTTTCATGTTTAGGCTCAGACTGATTCATTTCACATTCTAGGGTTCCATATACACTCATACACACATCACACACTCACACATCTTACACACTCACACATAATCATACAAATATAGACACCCACTCATTCTTACATTCTCACACATACAAATACACTCTCAAGCACACATACATACATGCAAATACACACAGTTGTTGGTTATACCTACGTTTGATTCCCAGGGTATAAGACACCAATTGTGATTAGGATATCTCAAGCTGATTCCAAAGCTGCTTCCTAACATATTTCTTTAATCTCACAGTGATATCCTAGATAACCAATAATACAATATTGTTCTCTTTTGACAAATTGCAGAAAAGAGTGAAAATGAAGACATTTTACAATAACCCTAAAAACAATTACTGCAAAAGGAAAGACAAAAGGGAAAATGGAGAAAGGGATTACCATAGTAACTCCAGTAGAAATATTAGAGAATAAAAACCCTCTTTTGAATAACCAAATAAGAGAGATGTCAGAAAAATGGGAAAAACGAACCAGTAAGAATTATACTAAGTGGCCTAAGGAAGGGACATTTGATGTTGCAGTGTGTAAGGAAATGGGAACACTGGTAAAAAAAAAAACACAAACCTTGAGTTAATTCAAAAAAGAGACAGGAGAAAAGAGAGAGAGAAATAGACCTTTAGATTTTAAAATTGTTAAAACAGTAGGATTCTCGGGACAAGCGCAGTTAATTCCAATGGCAACTCCAGTAAGTCTGAAGATAGGAGACAGAGCCCACAACCCTGCCCATACTGATCTCTGACCAGACACCGGTGAATCTCTTGGGGAGGGATGCATTATGCATGCTGGGGATGAAAATATGGTGTTCCCCAGAAGGTGTATATGTAGATAATACGGCAATAAAGACACAAGAAATACCAATAAATGCAAGCGCAAATGTTTACTGGTTAGAGGAAATAAACCATGAAATAGAGCAAACTTGAGTAAAATGGAGAAAATGTATTGAAGCCCAATTGCCAGATGCACGAAAACCACGATTTGACTACCACTGCACAATGCAGTTTGACTCAAATTGCGACTCCTACCAAGAACAAACTAAAAATGTGGTTGTCCCATTAATGTCACAATACATCATAGTGGGAAAACAGGGAGCAGCTATGAAAATAGATGAATCAGAATTTGTACAAAAATGGTATAATATACCTAATGCTGCTCCTCATGTGTCATTAATGGTAAATAAAGGGTATAGAGCAAGAGACTTGGGACCAATGATGAGAACCGCATTAAAAAGTGACTGGAAAAAAACAAGTAACCCATTGGTAAAACATTCTGCAGACAAGGAATTCATAAAAATAATATGTGCCACGCCTATGAATGGTATACCACAGGAAGTAGCCATATTGGTTAAACAACAAGTTCAGATGAAAGAAAAATCTGATAATCAATTGAGCGATGACATGGAAAAACAGATTCCAGAAAGTCTCTGGTCAAAACATGACACTGACGTGGGCTTAGTAAAATCAGCAAGCCCTATAATTATAAGAACAAAACAGGGCAGTGTATTACCAAGAAAAGCCCAATATCCTATGAAACCTGAAGCTGAGGAAGGAATAAGCAAAACAATAGAGGGTTTGATAGCAGCGGGAGTTTTAGAAAGAATAAACAGCCCGTGCAATACCCCCCTTCTTCCAATTCTAAAAGCAGATAAGTCAAAATGGAGATTGGTGCATGACTTAAGAGCAGTAAATGAGGTGGTGCAGGATTGGCCAGCAGAAGTACCAAATCCTCATACACTGTTAACAAATGTTCCTCCGACAGCCAAATACTAGACAGTGATAGATTTATGCTCAGCTTTTTTCAGTGTACCGTTAGCAGAAGAAAGTTGGTACTTGTTTGCATTCACCTACAGAGGACAACAATACACATACACTAGAATACCTCAAGGGTTCAAACATTCGCCTCATGTGTTCAACCAGGTGCTAAAAGCAGATCTAGAAGACCTGGAGATAAACAGCACAGATGATTTGCTCATTTGTTCAACCACATTGGAACAATGTCATGAGGACTCCATAAGAGTTCTCCAAAAATTGGCAAAGGGGGGGCACAAAGTGTCAAAAACTAAATTGCAGTATTGCTTACCTCAGGTTGACTATCTGGGAAGAACTATAGCGCATGGGTCAAAAGCAATATCACCAGGACAATTAGAAGGCATAAGTAAAACACCAAAACCAGTAAATGTGGGCCAAATGATGACATTCTTGGGAATGACAGGATTCAGCGGAGATTGGATAGAGGACTATGCGATAAAAACAGCAGCTCTGAGGGTGCTAATGAAAACAGCGGGTCAGCAGAACTTAAGAGCCCCTTTAATATGGACAACAGAAGCTACAATAGCATTTGAAATGTTGAAAAAAGAAATGCAACGGGCACCAGCATTGGCTGTGCCGGATTATAACAAACCATTCCTATTGTATGTGGCAAACAGAAGGAGTGGGTATGCTTCAGCAGTGTTAGTACAGGAAACGTGTAGTGGTAGGAAAAAGCAAGCGTTAGCCTACTATAGCACCAAACTAGACAGTGTTGCCCAGGGGTACCTGCCCTGTTTTCAGCAGCTATGCACTATGCCTATGAGAAGGCCTCGTCAATCACAACGGGCTACCCAATAACAATATACACACACATCACAAGACAGTGGAACTGTTAGAACAGGGAAGGTTTGTTCTAACACAAGCTAGGAACCTGTCATATTTGTCGTTATTAACATACCCAGACATCACTATCGAGATGTAGCACAGTAAATCCAGCTGAGTTAATACCACTGGCAGATGAAGGGGAAGAACATGATTGTATAGCACAATCGCTAACATTCACCAGGTTAAGACCAGATTTAGAATCAACACCCTTACTATATGCAGAAGAGACATATTTTGTAGATGGTTCATGTTATAGAGATCATTTAGGAAATCATGCAGGGTACGGCATAGTCAAACAAATAGGGCAGACATTCAGCTGTCCACAACCGTGTTCTGCCCAGTTGGCAGAACTAAGAGCACTGACAGAAGCCTGTAAAATGGGAGAAGGCAAATCAGTGAACATTTTTAATGACTCAGCGTATGCGCATGGAGTCTGTCATCTGTTTGGGGCAGTATGGAAACAGAGAGGCTTTTTGAAAAGTGATGGGTCACCCATACAGCATTGTGAGCAAATTAAGGAACTGATGTCGACTATGATGAAACCAAAACGGTTAGCGATCATCAAATGTCAGGCGCACCAGAAAGGCAATGATTACATTATTCAGGGCAATAATGCTGCTGATGAAGCGGCAAAGCGAGCCTCGAAGTGTGAGGTGGCCGTGTTGGCCCCAATGGTATTAATAGAACCAATAACGCAGCTAGAGGATATAATACGCATGCAACAGATTGCAGGGCCGTATGAGCAATCCATGTGGCTCCAAAGGGGGGCAAAAGGAGACTCTACAGCAGGGGTGGGCAATTAATTTTTACAAGGGGCCACATGAGAAACCTGAATTGTGTCAGAGGGCCACACCAATGATAACTTGAACTTAATTCTGCTCAACTTTCTTCCATTGTAAAATGCACTAAATTATATATTTTGAATAGCTTTACCTTTAATTTCTGTAAAGAAATACTTGGCAGTCCATGTCTTGTTGAAAACACGGCATTCGTTATCAACTTTTCTTTTCTTCGCGTGAGCCGACATCTTGAGGGTAACCTGGCTAGCGTCACTTGTCGCTGTTCACCTTCACTCACAGCTCACGCACGCACATACGTCCATACGTAAGTAATACAAACGTAACGCTTTTCAAAATAAAATTTCAAATTTCAAAATAAAAACACGACACAGATATTTGTTTAATTTATGCACCGAAATGAAAATTCTTGGCCGAAACCGAAAACCAAAAATGAGGAAACCAAGGCCGAAAACCGAAAACCGAAAGAAAAGAAAATGGTTGTCAATTATTACAACCATTGCATTTATGGCTATGACTGTGTACTAACCTCACTAAAATCAATGCATTGCAATTCAAAGAATAAATCAATTACAAAAGTTTTTTATTTATTATTATAAATTTAATTATTATTATAAATAATAATTAAAATTTAAAATATTATTATTTATTTGTTACCATTCATAGTATTGACAGACAGACAGCGGTCAATTATTATTAGCAACGGTCTGTTATACGAAAATAATTGACCGCCGAACGTTTGGAAGGCCCATTCAAGTGAATGGAACGTTCTAATCTACAGCATTAAGGAGAGCCGTGTAATAAATAATATTATATTATAATTATTTTTATTTTCGGCATCTACAGGGAATGTTTCAAAGATCAACCCGTCGATCGCGATTGACGGGTAGGCGACCACTGATCTAAGGCAATGAATTCCAGAATTTTTTGTGTTATGCCTTTTGCCTTGGCACCATCACTGGAAAACTTTCTTGCCTTTTCAAAAACGTCTGCTACAGACGGAGTGGGCGTGCTCGGATTGACTTTTCTTTTCTGCGCCGCATTCTTCTCATATTTAGAATGGCAATCGGGATGTTTGGATTTCAGGTGATAAATTAAACCCGACGTGGAGAAACTCTTTGCAGATACACCCCCTCTTGAAATTTCAGCATTGCATGTTTTGCAAATCGCTATCCGTGGGTCTTTCTCCGAGATATTGAAATAAGTCCACACCGCAGACATGTTGGCTCTTATCCAAATAACCGTGTGCTGGCTGCGCTTTTTAATTGCGTCATTACAATTGTGTTTCGGCCATGTTGTTTCGGTGATTTAGGTATTTCGGTGGCCGAATTTTCGGTGCATCCCTATAATTTATGATTGGCCTCACGCGGCCCGGACAGGACGTACAAAGGGCCGGATGTGGCCCGCGGGCCGTAGTTTGCCCAGGTCTGCTCTACAGGATTGTGGAGATCGCATGAGGGTACTATAGTGGCACCTACGGTGCTACTGGGGATTTTGATTGCTGATGCGCATGGTTTTGACCATTGGGCAAGGGGGGAAGTTGTGAGAAAGATAAAACTCCAAGGGTATTGGTCACCCTATTTACAGGCAATGGTAGAAAATGCATTGGCAGAATGCACAGTATGCGCACAAAACAATGTGAGAAAGGGAATCAAAACACCCTTAGGACACATACCGGTTCCAGACGGACCATTTAAACATTTGGTAATGGACTATGTAGACAGGATAAAAAAGGTCAATGGAAAAGATATATGCTTGTTGTCATAGATAGATTTAGCAGATGGGTAGAAGCAACGCCATCGGCAGAATTAGGGGCAGGAACAGTGGTTAAATTTCTAACAAGAGAAGTAATACCCAGATTTGGAATACCTAATGAGATTAGCTCAGATAATGGTGCAGCATTTATTCAGAAAACTGTGAAACAAGCCATACAGCACTTAAGGATAAAGCAAAGATTGAGTTGTGTCTACCATCCACAATCACAAGGAATGGTAGAAAGAATAAATGGTACCCTCAAAACAAAGCTGAATAAGATATGTGCCTTATAATATATACCTTACAAAGGACCACCACTGGAACAACTCCAGATGGAACTAAAGCAGTACATGAAACAACCAACTGAGATACATAAAGTTATATATTCACAGGAAAAAGACAAGCAGCCGGAGCCGGAGCAACCCCTGCCCAATCCGATAACTCCAGGAGACCAGGTGTACATCAAAGTCTTCCGGAGGAAGTGGAACGAGCCAAGGAGAGAGGGACCGTACGAGGTAGTGCGAGCCACCCCCACTGCAATACAAGTCCGAGGGAGTCTAACCTGGTACCACTTGAACCACTGCACCAGGGGTCCCGAGGCAAGAAGAAAAAGCAAACCAGAGAAGAAGACGAAGGAACGGGTAAGATCGTACAGGAGCACAGAGGAAATGAAGGAACAGGTACAGAGGCTGAACAGGGGCCGGAAATCCAGCCCCCAGCCGAACGGGAAGGACAGTAGAGCCTGGGGGATCCTGGGGAAGTGACTAGTGATATATAAAGTAATAATACTAATCTATATGCTGTCCCAAATAGAACAGGCCCTGACTAGAGAATTGAGTCAGGAAGTGAAGCAAACACAGGTTGAAACCAAAAGAGATAGGGACAGAGAATATAAGGTAAATACATTATGGGAACAGGCAAAGCAAAATTATTGGTATAAATGGGTAGAGTTTACAGCCCAGTCAGTAACAGAAGGAGATTGCCTCATGTGTAGTCCATCACCACTTAAAAAACTACGAGTTGTACCTAACCCACACACATACCAGGCACATACCCAAATACATTTGTTGACTGTGTCTACTACTGTAAAATGTAATTAAACGTCACATACCCGCTTCGAAGTCGCTCTCGCTGTCCTCCCAACGAGAGCCCTGCAAAAAAGAAAAAAAACAACAACAACCTGTCGTAGAAACGGCTGCCCCAGTCCACGCACAGCCAATCCTGAAAAACACGAAGGCATTTTTCAGGCCTTCCTTGCTAATGCTAGTGTCGTAGAATTTAAGTTATAATACTTTGAAATAAGCTGAGCTGTTGATTCATTCAAAAACTTTATTCCCGCAGAACATGTAGACGACCCCGTTCTCCTCAGTCACCTGTCTTTATAGATTTCACAGAGGTTAACGCCTTCTATTCAACGTGTTTCTGATTCCTATCTACATACACCAATAACATTCAAGAACTACATTTCGTCATCAAGTTGTGTCTAATCAGGCCTTTTGTTCTGACTGTTTGACTTTGTTTATTACTTAATAGTCTTAGTCTTGAATGTTAGTCTTGGTTGCGATAAAAGTTTCCTCTGCACAGCCTCAGCTTTTAACCCACTAACGAAACGGTCACGGAGTGCATCATTAAGATGTGCACCAAACTCACAATGAGTTGAAAGTTGCTTCAAAGCTACTATGTAATCAGACAGACTCACCGTCTTGTTGATTTTTTTTTTTGAAAACGGAAACGTTCCGCGATGACAAGCGGTTTCGACTTGTAATGCTCACTGAGCGCCTCGCTTAGCTCCTCGTAGGTTTGTGTGCTAGGTTTTTCAGGACTGACTAAATTCTTTGCTAAGTCTGTAGGCATCCGCTCCGATTACCGACAGAAACACGCTGACCTTTTTGTCAGTGTCCACCTCGTTTGCGATCATCCACTGTTCCAGTCTTTCCAAGTAAGATTCGAAATCTTCCTGTCCTTCTTTGTATTCAGCTAACGCACCGATTTGGAAACTAGTAGCCTTTAGCTACTTAGCTTCCGTTTGCTAGCCTCTTTCTTTCGAGCTACAAAGTTCGTTTATTGCGTTCTACTTGCTGCAAAGTTGTCTCTCGTCACTGGGATCATCTTTCATTAGATATCCCATCCTCGTCGCCAAATTGTAATATATTTAGAGTTATATATATTCACGGTTTCAATAACGGAGACCGAACATTACGTGGATGCTCGTTTACTGATCAATTTTAAGACAGAGTACAGCGCATGTGCACAACAGCTAAGGACTCTTACACAGCCAATAGGGAAAGCCCTTATTAATACATTGGAAACACAAAGTTGTAATAATGCCAATACATTACAGTGACGTATTTTTGAAAAGTGTTGAAAATACATGTCATGCATCATTATTACAGAATAATTAGTGCTACTGACAATTGTCGTTGCTAGGATTGCGTCTTTCTTGTGCCATTTCCCCAGCAACGTGTGTGTAAGACTAGAGTGGTAGGTTAGAACAGAGCCAAATAAGGTGTAATTAAGCCATTACAACAACAACAATCAAATGACCACACAAACCTGACATCACTGTCCTGCCCTCCCATCAGGCAGAATATCTAGCATGTGTGTGTGAGTGTTGTACATAGTCAGAAGGTAGTCCTTAGATGATGTACCAGGAAGAACGAAACCCAGATAACAATTCCCAAACCTATCACTAGGTAACGTAGAGTAGGCCATTAGAACACAAATCCAATAAGTGTTGTTCAATATGCTTAAGCTGGGTAGTTGAGACCTAGTGACTTTGGAGTCTGCTATTGATGTCTGTCAACATGAAATCTGTCAAGAAATCTGCCTTATTTCACTCTATGGGAAATCCCATAGGAATGATTTTCGTCCAGTGGAGAGATAGAAATAGAAATTCAGTAAAGTGTCTTATTGGTCAATAATGGTCTGTAATGAGAGTTGGTGTCATTACAGATTCACACAAAACAAACTCAAGCAGTAGTCAGTCACCATTTCAAGTTATATTTAATAGTCTAGGACAGTTCAGATTAAAATACATGTTCATCTGGGTTTAAAGGTGAGAGCATAAAACCTCTTCTGATAGAGAGGGACTTCAAAAATGTAATTGGATATAGGGCCATCGCAGATTTTGTCCACAGCCACTCCCATGGCAGTAATTAAAAAACAATTAAAAAAAACATTGGTAATTATGTGAAACACCAAATTTCCTGATTCACGGCTCATTCTGAGAATTGGAATCATATACCAGCTATACACTAACTATGTATAACTTTGGTTTGTAGTCTCACTGAGGTCCAGCTCTCCACCAAGGGCACTGCAGAGGGACACAGCACGCCTCACCTCCCACAGGGACCAGGTACAGGAGCTGCAGGAGGAGGGCTTTGCTGGAGCTGAGGGGAGACAGAGGAGGGAGCGTACATTGTACAATGAGAAATCCTCCTCCCTCCTCCTCATCAGAGATCAGTGTGTCTGTCCTTACCCCAGACGGACTGTGTCTAAGTGGGATGAGCTCTGTGCTGTGTCCCTCTGCTCCTATGCTGACAGGTCCACAAAGGAGGAGCAGGAAAAATCCAGCCTGTGCTGCAGAGCCCTGAGCTGCTCTGCTGCTGCCCCCTGCTGGATGTGTGAGGCAGTGCAGCAGTGGAGGAACCTCAGCAGCAGCCTCCTGTCAACACTGCAGCAAGGGATACAGGGTCAGTTGCACCTGGTGGAAGACCTCGTTGATGAAGATGATGTTGTCCCGCCAGCCGGACAGCGTGCTGCTGTTGGAGTGGCTCTTCTCTGGCTCGGCAGGCCCGTTGGGCTCCCCCTCCTCTCCAGTCCTTCTCCTTCCCCTGGAGAATTGCACAACTTTTTTTTATAGATTGGTGTTACAAATTCTTTAGCTGAGTAGTTTTACTGAGTTAATACCTATGTCTGATCTAAATTTCATGTGAATGGCTGCAATGGAAATATGTTGAATTAAACATTTGTTGATGTGTTGAATACTTATTTTCCCGCACTGTATATACACACTCACTGAGCACGTTATTAGGAACACTATACTATACTCGGTAGGGCCTCCCTTTGCTCTGAAAACAGCCTCAATTCTTTGTGGCATTGATTCCACAAGATGTTTATAACATTTCTTTGACATTCTGGTCCATGATGACATGATTGCATCACGCGATTGCTGTAGATTTTTCAGGTGCACTTTCAAGCTGTGAATCTCCCGTTCTACCACATCCCAAAGGTGTTCTATTTGATTCAGATCTGGTGGCTGGGAAGGCCACTGAAGAACACAGAACTCATTGTTATGTTTCTGAAACCAGTTTGAGACGACTTTTGCTTTGCGACATGGTGCATTATCATGCTGGAAGTAGCCATTAGAAGATGGGTAAATTGTGGCCATGAAGGCATGCACATGGTCAGCAACAATACTCAAATAGGCTGTGGCATTCAAGCAATATGATTGATTGGTATTAACAGGCCCAAAGAGTGCCAAATAAACATTCCCCACACCATTACACCACCTCCACCATGAGAATGTGTACAGGTGTTCCTAATAAAGTGTTTGTTGAGTGTATATATAATATATATATATATATATATTTGTATTTATTATACTACAGCATGTATTATACTTCATCACTTTCATATTTATTTGTGTCTCTGTGTGTGGTTTACATATGTATGTATATATAGTGTGTGATTTTCTCGAATTGTAGGACATCAGCACTTATTACCGTCTACCTTTTTCTAAAATGTTTGTTAATATATCACAACAGTTACGCATGGCCACTTTATTATGGGGGTTTTACGTCCTGTTATCTCTAATTGTCTTATCACTATGCGTATTACTAATTTATTACATGTCCCCAGCATTTTCTTTTTATCTTAAAATTGTTATTATCTATTTATATAGGCAGGCCTATATTTGCACTTTCGCCCACGTAGCACTTAATCTCCTAAAGACCATTTGGGAAGACGTGATATCTGCACCCTAAGATCTAAGTGTCATTTCGATGAGGTCTGTAGCTGAGGCCATAAAGCACAGCAAACAAATAATCATGTGTTTAAATATCCTTGTCGTTTTGAAAAATGACCATTGTCACCTGCACAGGAATGCCATGCGGCCAACATTGAATAAATGTGCTTCTCGAATCTATCATTAACGACTGTTTCCACACGCTTTTTTCATTGCATTGCCATATTATCAGTTGGTCATTGATGCGTCACGAATAACGACAATGCGTCGAAAATTAAAGAAATGTAAACATGAATTATGTTATAAGCATCGAAAAGCTGTATGCGTAAAGGCGTCTCACAGTGACTTGCCTGAAAAAAAAAAAAAAGGAATTTGTAGCGCCCCTTTGCTGGTCTGGGCAATTAATAGGGGTGGCTAACCTGAATTCTTTAAATAAAATGGTATCTCTAACTATTATTGTATTTTTACTTTGTCTGTTCACATTAACACAGTCCCACCAATTACATGTCTTTTGTTATTTTATTCAAATCAGTCTTCTTTCACTGATATTAAATCCCCAAAATAGATTGCATGAAATGAAATACAGTAACACAACGTGCACACACAAATATCCAAATGTAAATGGTAAACACTGTAAACCTCAATGAAAAGAAATAAAACCTATTCTAAAGCCGGCAATGATAACTACGACAACAATACCAAAGTCCAGTGCGTTGCAGGCCTGGCGCGTGTAGCTTGCGTGCGTTGTAGCTCACCTAAAATGGCGGCTCCTTCACTCTCACGAGCTAGAAGACAAAAACCAAACTCCCAGTTCCTTAAGCCGGCAGCCTCGCGAAACTCCTCTCTCGGCAACCGGGGTAGTTCTCTCAAACGGCAGGAATCTTTTGTGCCACTGTCTCTCCCGGTGGCTATCGACGTTTTGAACTCCCGTGTTGGTAGAACACACAGCCCATAAGCCTCCGAAGAAAAACTAGCTCTCTCACTGTAGGCTAGGCTAAGCCAGGTGGTTGACCGTCGGAACGGTTACTCCTCTGCAGAGAAATTGTTCCAAAACAGGTCATACGCCGAACGTAATAACTTATAAGATGCACGGGTTGTGCACTCGCATTATTACCTTGTTCTAAACACAGAAATAAGTGGGCTACCTATTTCCACAATATTAACCTTACTCAGCACAGCAGCATATTCCATGCGTTTTCTTTCTTCGCCATCCCGAACCTAACTTCTCCTTCTCATCCACCTGACACCTGACCTTCATCTCACTTTTTCATTGGCTCATGAAAATAAACAAAATGCACAAACTTTACATTTGAATCTTTTCTCACAGAAATCAAAAATAAATTCCTTTACAATATTGCCAGCATTGTGAACACAGTATTTAAGAAAACAAAATACATTTTACATCAGGTAAATAATTCAATACATGAACTTAACCCATGAAACTCTATTCAATATCAAACATAGTAATAGTTTTACCCTTTTTAAGTCCTATGTATTCTATTAATGAACTTATTCTATTTATACTATTTATTA
The DNA here is from genome assembly GCF_951799395.1 of Argentina silus. NCBI lineage: Eukaryota > Metazoa > Chordata > Actinopteri > Argentiniformes > Argentinidae > Argentina > Argentina silus. Next base: position 114,933 of record NC_139674.1, on the reverse strand, counting down.
GTTCCTATTTATTAATCAAAGAACTTTTAATAGTTAGGCCTAATTTTCCATAGGGCTACAAATTGGAGACACGTGCTTACAGGGGCGTCGAACCGGCGGCTCCCCTTGATGGAGCAAAGTTGTTACATTGACAAAGACAAGCTCCGCGCTCATGGGCAATTTATAGGGGGCAACTGTGCTGCGAGTATCTAAGCAGTCGTATTGACTGGATGAAATGCAATGTTTCAAACAGATCTGATGAATTCACCTGCTTTGAAAAAGTGTGCGTCAGGGAGTGCTTTTGACACGAAGCAAAAATCTACAGTCAAGCGTCCTTCAGCAGACAGCCTTGTGTTCTTTAGTCATGAGACTTGTCAAAACGGCAGAAAAAAATGGTCACAAACGAAATATTGTTTCTACACTTAAAATGAACAAAGAAAAAATGAGCTGGCCTGATATAGGGCTAGCTCATGTTCATGACGATGCAAATGTAAAGAGATTTCGAACTGTTCTGTTGCACACGTTGTGACTCATTTTATTTTTCTACAAGAATCATTTACCATGACGGGAATCAAACCCGGGCCGCCCTGCGTTAAAAGGCAGATTCCTATCCGCTAGACCAAGACGTGATATGTGCACCCTAAGATATCTAAGTGTCACTTCGATGAGGTCTGTAGCCGAGGCCATAGAGCATACCAAACAAATAATCAGGTGTTTAAATATCCTTGTCGTTTTGAAAAATGACCATTGTCACCTGCACAGGAATGCCATGCGGCCACCATTGAAGAAATGTGCTTCTCAAATCTGTCATTATAGTAAATTTAAAGACAAATACTAGCCTTAGTAATCCCACACCTAGGGGAAAAGGTCACAAGGACACCAGATGGTCCTGGAACATCTCAGAGGGGTGAGATCACTTAGGTGGGGGCTGACTAGGGGGTATGGATGCTTTGAAGTAGAGTGGTATACAGCTGTGTAAACATCATCAGGTGATCTGGGGACAGGATGGATGGGTGATAAACACAGTTGTAAACAGCCAAGACAAAAGGGCTTTAGAAAACAGCCTAGGTCAATTGATCTCTACAGTAGACTGATCGGCGCCAAGCCAAAGGGGGCGTAGCCCCGGCATGACGAAATGTAGTTGTAACACTTACCTTGAGTTGTAGATAAGTATGCTATGTTAGGACCAGTGACTAGGCTCGTAGGGAGCAGTAGTAGTTAAAACAGTAATAATAGCAAAATAATAATCAGACACACCACAGACCATCAAGTAAGTTTTAAATGCCGGCTTGTTTATACACATTTGTAGAAAAAGTTAGATGTAGAAAATTGGTACCATAAGACAGTTTACATTACACATACATACATTGAATACTGAAAACAATTGCATCTAAATGCAAATGAGTCAATAATAAACCTCTTCTTTAAGGAATATCAAGAAAAACAAAGTCTCTCAGTTCAAGAAAATATTTCTAAAGTGAAGTCTCGGTTAAAGTTTCTTTTAAAGTTCTATTTGGTTTCTAATTTCAATAGTTAACTATTTTAAGTTCAATGGCTATCTTACTTTTCCATAAGATTATTCTATCTAAGTATCATTAAGATCTTTTAAATCTTCATTAAATCAATATTTTCACTAGGCCTATTTAGAATCAAGTATCAAGTATTAATCTCCTATTTTAGCAATATAAACCAGTGAGCTACTATGTTTAGCGAGTTCAGAACAAAATCAAAATCAGTTTGGCATTAGCATGAAACCAGTAGGATAACAATAATACCATCAAACATCAATTAAAACATTCACCATTCAACATTAACATCAAGGCTATGAACGTATAGTGAATAACTATCAAGTATCAAGTTAAATGCTAATCAATCTTTTCAGGCAACAATGCAATTCAATCATAGACCGTATACAACGGTCAACGAATTCAACCTTGCTAGCAACCAGGCGAAACAGTCCAGCGAATGCCACGTGCGAACTTAGTTTTCATTGAGTCCACGCTTACCGCAAATTAAAGTCCAAACGAATCCTCTTGCAACGAAATAACGAAGGCTTTACACAGTCCTACCGCAAATCCGATGAAAGAGTCCTTGTTCTTCTCCAGAATGTAGATGAATCTTGTGGATGCAACGTGATGATGATCTGATGGTTCTTCTCAAAAATGTAGGAGGCTCGCCAGCGGGAGCGTGGCTCCGGATAATACACGGTTTTACTCTCTTATATAATGTCTAAATAAACCACAGTCTACCTTTGCAGACAGAATACAACATAAAACACTTTCAAATCAAAGAAAATAAACGTTTTCACTCGGTTTTGCTGTTATTTTGCTCACTGGTTAGTTCCACTAGCTTTCGCTCAACTTGCTTCGTCTCTGACTAGCATTCTCAATGAAAAAGGAAGTTGCAACCAGCCATTCTGATTGGCTGACTAGTTTAAGTGACAAAACTTCCTGTAAAAATCTATATTGAAACGAATTATTTTTAATCCTATTTATTAGACTAAATCATGGACTTTTATTTCTAATGTCAGAATATTTATTCAGAAATATTTTTACTGTTATTTATTCAAGTATCTGTTTATGGCTATTTTAACCTAGGTTACACCCTCCCCTCTTGAATCTATGCAAGTCCCTTTGCATATTTTAATGGTTTCCTTAAACTATTCTTGGTTTGGATAATGGTGTAAAACTAGGCTCTAAAAGAGATTTAGTGATAGCTGTACTCAAACTCTGAAATAGTGTTTGTACAATAGTCACTAAGGGATTCCCTAACTCATTATATGTCAGTCGTCTTGTCGGTTCTCTTTGTCTTGAGGATCTTCTTGCTGAATTCTGAATCTCATTTCCATCCTCTTCATCAATCTCAGTTTCGTCTTGATGTGTGGCCTCACCATTTTCTACAGGTTCTGACTCACTACATCCTTCTGTATCTGTTTTGTTGGAAGTTTCAGGTAAGTATTCAGCATCAATTGTTTCGGTTTCAGGTTCTGTTCTTTCCACAGGTGGGTCTGCTGATTGTCCCGGCAAGTTTTCTTTTTCAGGTTGGTCACTTGTGGTGACGGATTCCATGTCAGGTAAGTGTTCCGTGTCAGGTACGGATGGGCTTCCAGATGAGGCCTCACCGGATTCCTCTGGAGCGCTGTTGGAGACTGCTGCAGTGCCCGTACAGGTAGGCTCAACAGAAGAACTGGGCTGCTCTCTGGAAGGCACATTCCTAGTGTACTCCCGAGTGAATCTTATGGGTTCTGAGACTGGATCGTAAAAGGAATACAACACAAAGTCATCTTCAACCGAGTAAAACTCTGTCTCTTGCTCGTCAGGATCTGGTTGTGGGTGTTGACATGTTCTTGGCCTTGTAGGTTTGTCTGACACAGCTGGAGATTCTTCTTCAGAAACTGGTAAGAAACCACATGGTAACAAGAGGTCTCTGTGCAGCGTTCTGAGGGGACCGTCTTTGTTCTCGGGCTTGACGGTGTAAACTGGAAGGTCTCCTTTCCGGCTAACCACGACATGCACAGTTTCTTCCCACTTGTCAGCCAGCTTGTGTTTTCCTCTCAGACGAACGCTCCTGACCAATACACGATCACCCACGTCCAAGGTGGATTCAGTGACACGTCTGTCAAATCTGACTTTGTTCCGCGCTGCAGTCTTGGCAGCATTCTTACTAGCAATCTGGTAACTCTCTTGAAGATGGGTTTTCAAAGCTCTTACATACTCAGAGTGAGACTTCTGATTGCTACTGTTCAATGGGACATTGAAGGCAAGATCAATAGGCAACCGAGGCTGTCTCCCAAACATGAGTTCGTATGGCGTGAACCCGGTCGTCTCGTGTTTGGTGCAATTATACGCATGCACTAGTGGCTTGACGAAGTCTTTCCAGTGAGTTTTGTCTTGGGCTTTGAGAGTTCCTAGCATGTTTAGTAAAGTTCTGTTAAATCGTTCAACAGGGTTTCCCCTGGGATGGTACGGTGTTGTCCTAGCTTTTGTAATGCCTGCTAGATCACAGAGTTCTTTGATTGTCTTAGACTCAAAGTCTGGCCCTTGATCGCTGTGTAGTTTTTCAGGAAAGCCATAATGAATTATGAAGTTTTCCCACAGGCATTTGGCTACTGTTCGAGCTTTCTGATTAGGAGTTGGAATTGCCAGTGCGTACTTAGTAAAGAAGTCAGTTATCACAAGCACATCCTTTGTATTGCTTCTGTCTGGTTCTATTGATAGAAAGTCCATACAGACTAACTCCAGAGGTCTTGTGACTTGGATGTTCACCAGGGGCGCTGCCCTCTCTGGTGGTGTTTTGCGACGTACACAGCGGCTGCAACTCTTTATCTTCCTTTCAACGTCAGTAGCCATTCTGGGCCAAAAGAATCTGGATCGTGTGAGGTCAAGGGTTCGGTCGAAACCCATGTGACCCATGTCATCATGAAGGCTTCTCAGTACCATGTCTCTAAAATTCACAGGCAAAACGATCTGGTATTGAGTTTCTTCTCCGACTTGCCTTTTCCTGTAGAGAATGCCATCCTTCAACTCAAGCTTGTTCATCTCTCGCAAGAAGATGGGAAGCTCTGGCAGCTCTTTCTTAACAGCTGGAGGAGGGGTTTCCCCAGTTTCCATCAGACGGAGGATTTCACAGATGGCGGGATCGGCTCTCTGTTGTTGTTTCAAATCTTCTGATATACTGGAAATGACAGGAAATCCATCGCAGTGTTCAAAGCTGTCTGGAACTGCTTTTGCCATCATGGCAAGAGATGCAACTACAGGATTGATGGGACCATTCTCATTCATGTTTACAGGACGGCAGACGAGATGTCTTTCACAAACTGCATCGACAGTGCTGGAGGAGATACGAGTGACTTCGTCAGACTCAGGTAAGTGGTGGTGTATGAACTGACAGATTCGCTCCTCTTCTTTCTGAGAGACCAGATCATTCACAGGTTCAGCATGGGGACGTCGCGAGAGACCATCTGCGTCGAGATTGCGTTTCCCTGCTCGGTACTGCAGCTGGAAACTGAAGGTGGAGAGGGCAGACAACCACCGATAGCTTGTTGCGTCCAATTTGGCTGTTGTAAGCAAGTAAGTTAACGGGTTGCTGTCCGTGAGCACTGTGAATGGGACTCCATACAGGTAATCAGCGAACTTTTCAGTTACAGCCCACTTGAGGGCTAAGAACTCAAGTTTGTGAGCTGGGTAACGAGATTCGCTCTTCGATAATCCACGGCTTGCATAAGCTATAACACGCATGGCTCCCTCCTGCTCCTGATATAGGGCTGCTCCTAATCCAGTTGTGCTTGCATCAGTGTGTAACACATATGGCAGCTTTGGGTTGGCAAATCCTAACACTGGAGCAGTGGTGAGTTTGTCAATGATGGATTCGAATGCATGTTGACAGCTGTCAGTCCACCGTTTTCCAAAAGGTTCTTTTGCTTTGAAGTACTGGCCTGTGTTCTCTTTCGATTTGTCGCTCTTTCTAAGGGGTGGGTACCCAGCAGTGAGGTCATTTAACGGCTTTACTATCTTAGAATAGTTATGGATAAATCGCCGGTAATACCCAGCAAAACCTAAAAATGAGCGTAACTCTTTGAGGTTCTTTGGGCTAGGCCATGTCTTCAGGGCCTCAATCTTTTCGGGATCTGTTTCAACACCATGTTGAGACACAATATGTCCTAAGTACCTCACGGACGTCTGGAAGAACTTGCATTTTTCCATTGACAGTTTTAGGCCATACTCTTTCAGACGGTTCATGACATTGAGAAGACGGGTTTCATGCTGTTCAAGAGTTTCTGAGAAGATTATGAGATCGTCTAGGAAGACAAGGACTTCTTTGAGGTTGATATCCCCCATACACTTTTCCATCAACCTTTGGAATGTGCTGGGAGCGTTAGTTATGCCCTGGGGCATTCTATTGAACTCCCAAAACCCCAATGGACACACAAAGGCTGTTTTGGGTTTGTCAGTTTCCTCGACTTCGATCTGATAATAGCCTGACTTGAGGTCTAGGACAGAGAACCATTTTGAGCCTGTGAGTGCAGAGAAGGTCTCCTCTAGGTTAGGCAAGGCATAAGCATCCTTTATTGTCTGCAGATTTAACTTGCGGTAATCAATGCAGAGTCTCACATCTCCATTCTTTTTTCTGACCACCACTATAGGTGAGGAGAACGGTGACTCCGACTCACGAATTATTCCTGCCTCACTCAGCTCTTGCAGGTGTCTCCGTACTGCATCGAGATCTTGTGGACGAATGGGTCGTGGTCTGTGCTTGAAGGGGGTCTCATTGCTCAATTTGATCTGGTGCTTCACTTTGTCTGTTCGACCAAAGTCTGAGTCCTGTAGAGCGAACACTTCTGGCATAGCACGTAGCTTTCCTTCTATTCTCTTTCTCCATTCAGCTGGAAGTGGTGAGCCATCGAAGTTTAAGTTCAGCTTTACATCTTTGGAGGGCTTTGGGGGACTACCTTGGTGTGCAGTATTGGATGTTCTGTGCTTATTCTGGACAACTTCCTGCAGTGCATGTACTTCAGCTATGACACTTTTTGCTGGAAGGATTATGTCGTGTTTGCTCTCATTACGCATCACCACAGGCAGCATCTTGGATGGATTGTCAGGCAGACTAAGTAAACAACTAGTGACTAACATGCCTCCGGGTAAGGAAGACAATGTGGGGGCTTCAACTACAATCCATCGGTCTGAAGCTTGGCTATTAACATGAGCTATTGCTTCTATCAAACAGCTTTCACCAGCAGGGATAACTGTGGGGTCTTTTCCTGGTAACCTCAGTAGACCTAAGCTGCTGTTTTCTTTTTGCTTGTTTCTCTGTTGCATCACTTTAAGAACAACTCTGCAGCCATAGGAGAGAGCTTGGAGGTCTGTGTTTGCTCTGGAGCAATTCTCGTACACTAAATCTAGTGTGTTAGTGCCAATCAGGAGTGTTGACTGGGCACTAGAGCCTGTATCAGGGACAACTAATGCTAGAGTTGGCACAGTGGTCTTAGAGCCGAAACAGTTCTTGGGGAAGGTGATGTCTACCTCTATGAATCCTGAATATGGCACAGTTTGACCATTTGCAGCCTCAACTTCTAACAGCTCGTTCAAGGAATGGATCTCCAAGTTGGGAAGGTTGTCTTCATAGAATGATTGTGAGACTGTGGTCACTTGGGATCCTGTGTCGAGAAGGCAGTTACAAGTTTGTCCTTCAATGAGCACACAAGCTGTGTATTTAGCTCCAACTAATCCCTTTGGTAGGTTCACATGGCTGGATCTCTTGCTTGGAAACTTTTCCTTTCCTTTGCATTTAAAGTTGGGACGGTTAACACTGTCTTCAGCTCTCATTTGTCCCGCAATGAGGGCTGACTTCAGTTTAAACGCTGGGGAGAGGCTGAACCGTTTTGACTGTCCCACAAAGACTGTTTCTCTCTCAGCTGTGTCTTCTTCTCAGCTACTAATGCTGGATCTGGCTCATTGTCACAGGTGGGGGCAATATGGCCATCTTCGCCACAACAAAAACAGTACCATGGCTTTGGTCTGTTAATAGGCCCTGGGTCTGAAGTTGAATGACAATCAGATGCTTTGGTCTTCGTTTGACGCTTTGCACTATATTGTATCACATTGGCCTTCGTCTTTGTAGGGTTCTGTGTTTTTCTGCTTGCAAGCTGGCTTTTCAACTCTGTAACTTCTTTCTTTAATTCAGCAACTTCAATTTCTCGAGGAGATGCATTTGACTCCGCTTTCTTTGCCTTTTGTCGGGTGAGTTGACTCTGCAGCTGAGTCAACTGCTTTCTCAATTCAGTGATGTCACTATCTGCTGAGGTGTCAGTTTCAAGAGAGCTTGCTGCCAAGAGGTGAACATTGGCTCTCTGCTTTGATGCACCAAGGTGCTTCTTCATTCGGTTCTCTTTGGCAGCTTGCTTATCTTCTTCTATGCGTAGCTGCAGTAGCAACTCAGTGAATGGAGGTGGGTTGTCTCTCTTTCGTTCAAGCTGCAGGTCAGCTATCAGTACATTATCCCAACACCCCCGGCAAAACTGGCGCAGGAGGTGTCGGTCAGCTTCGTTGGCAGATAACCCGCCTCTCTTCAGTACTTTGGTGAGAACTGTCTGTAGCCTGTGTAAGAACTGGGAGGGTGTCTCTCCAGTGTTCTGGAATGTGCTGAGGAACACAGCAAACAGTTCGTCACCATCTTGTACGATTCCGAATGCTGAGTCTAGTAGTTCAAGGTAGGCTGTAGGCAAGGCCTGTGGGCCTAAGGGTTTGACAATGTGGGCCGCTGGTGGCACTAAGCTTTCCAGAATCCTTCTTGAACGATGTAAGTCAGACAGAGCTGGGTCTTTGAGGATGAGCTCAACGCTATTGCGCCATGTGTCAAAATCTACTTCGTGACTGGGGCAAGAGGTTTTGCCCGAGAATTGTCGGAGTCTGAATGACGCATACATTGATGACGCTGGGGCATCACTTTCCACGTGTTCTACAATCACTCGTTGCACCTCTGCAGGGGTTGCAAAGCTCACAGTTGTGATAGGGGCTTCATTCTCTTTAATCTGACTGTGCACTCTGGTTACTGTGGTACGCTTGAGTGTTTCAGCAGGCACTGTTGTCTTAACAGGAGAAGCTTCTTGTGGTTGAGTCACGGGTGGTGGAGTTAGCACGGGTGATCTAATTAGCTGTAGTCGCAGTACGTCTTCAAAGGATATGCCACTTAACTTAGCAATCTTTTGGAGTTCAACTATGTAGCTCTGGGTGACGCTATCAGTCACAGTGGGGACATATTCACTTGACAGATCTTTGATTACGTATGTCTCTTCACTGGGACTTGCATAATCGTATGGAAGCAGGGGTTTAAGGGCTTTCAATGCATCTCCACTCTCATACTCTACAATGGCATTTTTGTGGTATGGAGATTCTGGGTCATCTACTTTGAGTGTTCTTGCAATGCGTCCATATCTGGTCAAGAAGTCAGTGACATCCTGGTCTGATTCTGTGTCAGTAAGTCCACTAACAATGACTGAGTTAGGCACTTTTACGTTTTCTCTATCTACCACTTCCATTTTGGCCGGACTTGGTTCTATTTAAGGTCTGGGTGTTCAGATGTCTTTATTGGCTAATAATTCACTATATTTTAACAATCAACTACTCCTGGCTGGCTCGCCATTAATTGTAACACTTACCTTGAGTTGTAGATAAGTATGCTATGTTAGGACCAGTGACTAGGCTCGTAGGGAGCAGTAGTAGTTAAAACAGTAATAATAGCAAAATAATAATCAGACACACCACAGACCATCAAGTAAGTTTTAAATGCCGGCTTGTTTATACACATTTGTAGAAAAAGTTAGATGTAGAAAATTGGTACCATAAGACAGTTTACATTACACATACATACATTGAATACTGAAAACAATTGCATCTAAATGCAAATGAGTCAATAATAAACCTCTTCTTTAAGGAATATCAAGAAAAACAAAGTCTCTCAGTTCAAGAAAATATTTCTAAAGTGAAGTCTCGGTTAAAGTTTCTTTTAAAGTTCTATTTGGTTTCTAATTTCAATAGTTAACTATTTTAAGTTCAATGGCTATCTTACTTTTCCATAAGATTATTCTATCTAAGTATCATTAAGATCTTTTAAATCTTCATTAAATCAATATTTTCACTAGGCCTATTTAGAATCAAGTATCAAGTATTAATCTCCTATTTTAGCAATATAAACCAGTGAGCTACTATGTTTAGCGAGTTCAGAACAAAATCAAAATCAGTTTGGCATTAGCATGAAACCAGTAGGATAACAATAATACCATCAAACATCAATTAAAACATTCACCATTCAACATTAACATCAAGGCTATGAACGTATAGTGAATAACTATCAAGTATCAAGTTAAATGCTAATCAATCTTTTCAGGCAACAATGCAATTCAATCATAGACCGTATACAACGGTCAACGAATTCAACCTTGCTAGCAACCAGGCGAAACAGTCCAGCGAATGCCACGTGCGAACTTAGTTTTCATTGAGTCCACGCTTACCGCAAATTAAAGTCCAAACGAATCCTCTTGCAACGAAATAACGAAGGCTTTACACAGTCCTACCGCAAATCCGATGAAAGAGTCCTTGTTCTTCTCCAGAATGTAGATGAATCTTGTGGATGCAACGTGATGATGATCTGATGGTTCTTCTCAAAAATGTAGGAGGCTCGCCAGCGGGAGCGTGGCTCCGGATAATACACGGTTTTACTCTCTTATATAATGTCTAAATAAACCACAGTCTACCTTTGCAGACAGAATACAACATAAAACACTTTCAAATCAAAGAAAATAAACGTTTTCACTCGGTTTTGCTGTTATTTTGCTCACTGGTTAGTTCCACTAGCTTTCGCTCAACTTGCTTCGTCTCTGACTAGCATTCTCAATGAAAAAGGAAGTTGCAACCAGCCATTCTGATTGGCTGACTAGTTTAAGTGACAAAACTTCCTGTAAAAATCTATATTGAAACGAATTATTTTTAATCCTATTTATTAGACTAAATCATGGACTTTTATTTCTAATGTCAGAATATTTATTCAGAAATATTTTTACTGTTATTTATTCAAGTATCTGTTTATGGCTATTTTAACCTAGGTTACATAGTTCTTGAATATTATTGGTGTATGTAAACAGGAAGTAGACGTTTGTTGAATGAAGGTTGTTGACCTATGTGAAGTCTATAAAAAGACAGGTAACGGAAGTGAAAAGTGTTTTCAACTTTGCAAACCTGACCCGGCTTTGTTCTCTGTGAATAAAGTCTCTGAATGAATCAACAGCTATGGTTAACGGTATGTTATTTCAAAATACCATGATTTAAATTCCACTACATATTTGGCGTCACGAACAGGATGGATAAATAAGGCTCGCATCGTGAACTATCGTTGAGAAGGGGACCGGACAATTTATACAAATTTAATGAGCTCAAAAACAAAGTAAGCAGAATTCGTGCTTTTAGTATAGAAAATTTGTATAGATCGCCCTGGACCTTTGGCCTCCGCGGTGGAACACGTACATGAGTCTTACCCATAAAGACATAGACACATACACATAATTATACCAATATAGACACATACTCATTCATACATTGTCATACATACAACCACATTCTCAAACACATATACATACATGCAAGTACATAAGTTGTTGGTTATATCTATATTTGATTCCCAAGGTGTAAGACACCAATTGTGATTAGGATATCTCAAGTTGAGTCCAAAGTGGTTGCCTAACATATTTCTTTAATTATACAGTAGAATCCTAGATAACCAATAATACAATATTGTTCTCTTTTGACAAATTACAGAAAAGAGTGAAAAGTAAGACATTTTACAATAACCCTAAAAAATAATTACTGCAAAAGGAAAAATGGAGAAAGGGATTACCCTGGTAACTCCAGTAGAAATATTAGAGAATAAAAACCCTCTTTTAAATAACCAAATAAAAGAGATGTCAGAAAAATGGGAAAAACTAACCAGTAAGAATTATACTAAGTGGCCAAAAGAAGGGACATTTGATGTTGCAGTGGGTAAGGAAATGGGAACACTGATAAGAAACCCCAAAACTCGAGTAAAGTCAAGAAAGAGAGAAATAGATATGTTAAAATTGTTCAAAACAGAAGGAGAAGCAATGTTAAAAGAAGAGAAGGGAAGTGAAGTGAGAAAGGGATCTAGAAGCCCTATAGAGCTGGATTGTTATGCAAAATTAGAAGAAGGTGTGTGGAGGTCAGAGTCAAGGCAAGAGAAGAGGACTAAACCATTGGAAGCCGGAGTAAGAGAGAAATATTAGGAGAAGACATGAGGAAAGATCCAGGAATACTGAACGAGAGTTGAGGAATAGGGAAAAGATAGGTCACCCAGATAGATATCATTGCCCCATCCTGATAAAAGGAAATCAAGGACACTATGTGCCCTGGGGTATGCAGGATGTGCAGGGAATAGTTAGCGGATTACTTAACATACATGATGGAGCAGGTAAAGGGATTAGAAGCCTTGAGGAAGAGACTGCAGGGAAACTGCTGGCGGTGGGAGACCTCATAGCCCTGTTGGCCAAGGTACTGGGGGAGGCAAAGATGGAAGACGTTCTCATAAGCTGTGGACTGAAAGAAGCAAAGGACAATACCAGAGCCGATGGGATGTCATTTGACCAGACCAGAAATGAGAGGTGGACAACCCTGAGAGAAGAATATCCACAAAGGATGGATATTAAGACCCTGAAGGGAGACCCACTGGGAGAGACTGAGGATCCTGCCACATACCTGCACCAGCAACCAAAGAAGTGGAAACTAGAGACTGAAGTCGACCCAGAGGGAGACCCACTGATGACAACTCTGTTCAGAACCGCAGTGGTAGATGCCATGTCCCCTCCGGTGAAAAGCAGGTTAGAGGATGTGGTGGGACTCACGTCCAAAACACACAAGGATGAGTCAAGGCTAAAGGAGCAAGAAAAGGGGGACCAGAGAAGGTTAACACAGCTCCAGCTGGGGGAACTCACAAAACGAAAACAAGGCGTAATGGGCGCCGAAACCAAGAAACCAGTTCCATACAGAGCCATACCAGAACCACTTCCAGTGCTGAGACCTCAGGGACAAGAGCAACCCACCGTACTTGTAGTTCAGGTGCATACGCAGCAGCCCCAGCAGTTTAAGCCAGGGAAGGGCAGAAAGAGACCCCAAGGACGGTTCCAAAGAACAAACCCAAAAGGTCCATCTGACATGTGCTGGACATTTCCAAAGGGATTGTACTAATCCGAAATCGAGGGAGAATAGTAAACAGGGCTATAGTCAGCAACAGCAGAGGCCTCCACAAGGACCGGCCAATCCATATAGGGGACTAAATTATGGTTACTAGCTTCCAGTATTAACCACAGAAGCTGATCAAGAACCAATGCTGTAGGTTCAAATAGAAGATAGGAGATAGAGCCACAACCCTGCCCATACTGATCTCTGACCGGACTCCGGTGAATCTCTTGGGGAGGGATGCAATATGCATGCTGGGGATGAAAATATGGTGTTCCCCAGAAGGTGTATATGTAGATAATATGGTAATAAAGATACAAGAAATACCAATAACTGCAAGCGCAAATGTTTACTGGTTAAGGGAAATAAATTATGAAATAGAGCAAAATTGGTTAAGATGGAGAAAATGTATTGAAGCCCAATTGCCAGATGCAAGGAGACCACGATTTGACTTAAATTGCAACTCCTGCCAAGAACAAATCTGGCAGGAGCAAACCAAAAATCTGGTTGTCCCATTAATGTCACAATATATTATAGGGGAAAACAGGGAGCAGCTATACAAATAGATGAATTAGAATTCGTACAAAAGTGGTATAATAGACCTAATGCTGCTCATCATGGGTCATAAATGGTAAATAAAGGGTATAGAGCAAGAGTCTTGGGACCAATGATGAGAACCACATTAAAAAGTATTTGGAAAGAAACAAGTAACCCATTGGTAAAACATTTTGCGGATAAGGAATTCATAAAAATAATATATACCACAGGAAGTAGCCATATTGGTTGAACAACAGGTTCAGATGAAAGAAAAGTCAGATAATCAATTAAATAGAACCAATAACGCAACTAGAGGATATGATACGCATGCATCGGATTGCAGGGCCATTTGAGCAATCCATGTGGCTCTGAAGGGGGGCGAAGGTGGACTCTACAGGATTGTGGAGATCATATGAGGGTACTATAGTAGCGCCTACTGGGCTACTGGGGATTTTTGATCACTGCGCAAGGGGGGAAGTTGTGAGAAAGATAAAAATCCAAGGGTATTGGGCACCCTATGTACAGGCAATGGTAGAAAATGCATTTAAACTTATAGGTTAATTTATTAAAAACATTTAAATTACAAATTTGGTAATGGAATATGGAGACATGATAAAAAAGGTAATTGGGAAGAGATACATGCTTGTTGATATAGATAGATTCAGAAGATGGGTAGAAGCAGGGAACAGGGGTTACATTTCTAACAAGAGAAGAAATACCCAGATTTGGAATAACTAATGAGATTAGCTCAGATAATGGTGCAGTATTTATTCAGAAAACTGTGAAACAAGTCATACAGCAGTTAAGAATAATGCAAAGATTGGGTTGTGTCTACCATTCACAATCACAAGGAATGGTAGAATGAATAAATGGTACCCTCAAAACAAAGCTGAATAAGATATGTGCCAGCGCAAAGCTTAATTGTGTAAATGCCTTGCCACTTGTATTAATGAACTATCGCATGCAGACTAACAGAAACACGAATTTAACACCGCATGAAATGCTTACGGGTCGACCCATGCCATTGCTAACAATAAGAGGACCTTACAAAGGACCACCGCTTGAACAACGCCAGATAGAATTGATACAATATATGAATTGATTAACTGAGATACACAAAGTTATATGTTCACAGGAAAAAGACAAGCAGCTGGAGCCGGAGACACCCCTGCCCAATCCGAGAACTCCAGGAGACCAGGTGTACATCAAAGTCTTCAGAAGGAAGTGGAACGAGCCAAGGAGAGAGGGACTGTACGAGGTAGTGAGAGCCACCCCCACTGCAATACAAGATCGAGGGAGCCTAACCTGGTACCACTAGAACCACAGCACCAGGGTCCCGAGGCAAGAACTCAGGCAAACCAGAGAAGAAGACGAAGGAATGGGTGAGATCGTACAGGAGCACAGAAGGAATGAGGGCACAGACTTTGGGAAATTAGACTGGTTTGACAACATCCTAGGATCATGGGGAGGAATGTTGGCGAAAATGGGAATAATGGTTGTGATAGTGATTGTAGTGTTAGGACTGTTATTTTGTTGTATAATGCCTGTTTTGAGATCCTTTTTTATACAGAGCACAATTAAGCAGATGAGTGTAACCAGAGGGATAGCTCCAATGGCACTCAACAGAATGGGAGGCCAACTAGACCTATATCCTGTTCTCGACTGGGAAGGCAGCAGTGAGTCTTCTGCCCCCTCATCCGATGATGACGAGATCGTCTACACTCCCAGCCAGGACTAGCAAGCGCTAACAGCAACACCTACATGGGAGAAGCATTGCTACAATCCTCAAGAAAGACGAAACCCTGGCCATACAAGGACTATATTCCCTTTGGGAATATTGACAATTTGAATGGACATTGACGTGTTTTAAAGTGTTATGTGTGACAATTATTGTGTGTAGTACTGATAGAATGACCATGTTGAATGTATGCATAGAGACACAATGGGATGGCTATGGATCAGAGACAGGGGATGGTCCCCTGTGTTGGACATAAAGTCCCATTATAGGTTGATGTGTTGTGTGTTGTTTTATTTTTATTAACAATTTGTGTAATCATTTAAATGTAGTTTAGTTGTTGCTCATGGGGACGGGTGCTCGTTTGCAGACCTGTAACGTGGTTGCTCAATGATTGGATATGGTGAGAACCGTGGGGGAATTTTCCCTAATGAAAGAATGGGTTTTTCGCCCCCACCTGTAAAGGAGGCGTGTCCCCAGGAGCTAATAGAATGTCATGCTGTTGATGTCATACAGGTTATGTTTACTTCTGTGAGTCGCCTATGTATGTTGTCTTGAAATCACTTATATGTTTTATTGCTGTGTCATTGATGTGGGACTATTAAGTCCCAAAGGGGGGAATATATAGTAAATTTAAAGACAAATACTAGCCTTAGTAATCCCACACCTAGGGGAAAAGGTCACAAGGACACCAGATGGTCCTGGAACATCTCAGAGGGGTGAGATCACTTAGGTGGGGGCTGACTAGGGGGTATGGATGCTTTGAAGTAGAGTGGTATACAGCTGTGTAAACATGATCAGGTGATCTGGGGACAGGATGGATGGGTGATAAACACAGTTGTAAACAGCCAAGGCAAAAGGGCTTTAGAAAACAGCCTAGATCAATTGATCTCTACAGTAGACTGATCGGCGCCAAGCCAAAGGGGGCGTAGCCCCGGGATGACGAAATGTAGTTCTTGAATATTATTGGTGTATGTAAACAGGAAGTAGACGTTTGTTGAATGAAGGGTGTTGACCTATGTGAAGTCTATAAAAAGACAGGTAACGGAAGTGAAAACTGTGTTCAACTTTGCAAACCTGACCCGGCTTTGTTCTCTGTGAATAAAGTCTCTGAATGAATCAACAGCTCTGGTTAACGGTATGTTATTTCAAAATACCATGATTTAAATTCCACTACATCATTAACGACTGTTTTCCACACGCTTTTTTCATTGCATTGCCAGATAATCAATTGGTCATTGATGCGTCACGAATAACGACAATGCGTCGAAAATTAAAGAAATGTAAACATGAATTATGTCATTACTGTCTAAGCATCACAAAGCTGTATGCGTAAAGGCGTCAGGAAGACATTCTCGAGACTGCACCTGTAGTGTGTTCACTGTATGTCCACAGGAGTGTAAAGAGGATCAGGCTGCCCTGATGATGGAGGCAGCAGGACCGGCAGCTTTCGCAGCCTACACCCCACTCCCACAGAGGACATCAAGACGGGCCAGGCACACGAGAGAGAGGGCCAGAATGGCTAAAGAAAGAAAGGAAGAGAAGGAGGGTTGGAGGAGGGAGATGGAGGAGAGAGCGGAAGAGGTGGAGGGAGCCCAAAACCTTCTGCATAAGGTGAAGGAGCACACCGATGCAGAGAAGGAGAGGCTGAAGGAGGAGAGAGAGAGGGTGGACAAGGACAGAGAAATGGTGGACAAGGACAGAGAAATGGTGGAGAGGAAGAGGAAGATAGTCAACCATCTTAAAGATAATATGGAGAGGAAGAGGAAAGTGTTGGATAGAGACACTGAGAAAGTGAATGAATGCAATGCAATACTCAGTCGCATTCAAAAGACGCAGGAAAATAACAAAAAGGATTTGGAGGAGAGGATTGTCCAGTTGGAAATAAAGGCGAAAGAGGTGGAGGAGGTGGAGAAAGTGACAAAGGAGATGGAGGAGACTTTCCAGAGGGAGATGGAAAAAACAAGAAATGAGATGAAGAGGAGAGAGAAGGAGGTGGAGGAGAGAGAGAGGGTGGTGCAGAAGAGAGAAAAGGAGGTAAAGAAGAGCGAAGAGAGATTAAAGATGAGTGAGAAGGAGACCGAAACAATGGAGGTGATGAAGAGAAGGGTAGAAGAGGTCGACAGAGAGATGGAGAGAATCCTAGAGGAGAAAGAAATGGAGGTGAAACAAGTGACAGAGAGGATGGAGGTGATGAAATGGGCAGAGGAGGAGAGACAGAGAGACAGGAGTGAGAAGGAGAAAGAAAAGGATTTTGAATGGATGAGAAAGGAGTTGGAGGCGATGAAGAGAGTAGAGGAGGCCGAGAAAGAGATGGAGAGAATCCTGGAGGAGAATGAAATGGAGGTGAAACAAGTGAAAGAGAGGATGGAGGTGATGAAATGGGCAGAGGAGGAGAGACAGAGAAACAGGAATGAACAGGAGAAAGAAAAGGATATTGAATGGATGAAAAAGGAGTTGGAGGCAATGAAGAGAGTAGAAGTGGTCGAGAAAGAGATGGAGAAAATCCTGAAGGAGAAAGAAGATGACGTTAAACGCATGAGAGAAGAGATGGATGGGATGATAAATAATATGGTGGAAAGGAGGGAGAGGGAAGTGAAAGAGTTGATGACAAAGATTACAGAAGATGTCGTGAAGAGGATGAAGACAGAAATGGAGAGAGAGAAGGAGAAGACTGAAAAGAAAAGAGTAATGGCGGCGAACCTGGAGTTTGCCAGAGAGAGCATGGAGAGGGCTTTCCATAAAGGGAAACAAAATACAGGTATGCCCTCCATTATCTGCTTACAGAGCATTCTAATCATGATCCTTTTGGCTTCTCAAATCACCTCAAAATAATTTAGATTTTATCTATACAAATGATAAGACAATTTTTCTCTTTCAGATATTTCAACACAGAGACAATTCTGGAAATCCACAACTATCCCGAACTTACTACCACAATAACTACCCTGCATACTACCACTATAACTACACTTGCCGTTTCAATTCTCTTTCATTAAAGTCATATTCAAAGGCAAACTGTGTGTCATGTTTGAAATGCTGTATTTTACAAGTTGCATAGCTGTAAACTATGTTGAGTGATGATGAGTTTAGGAAGAAAAGGTATGTAAAAAAATGAATACTCCTGCACACACGATTGTTACCTCTGCTTATTTATTGTGTCGACGTTTCGGTTTATGACCTTTATCAAAACATTTTTATCTGTGAGGTCTGTATTCCTAACACCACAAAAAGACAAAGTGGTGGTGTTTGTGTTTTTTACATTTACAAGTTGAGGAAGAAAAAACATGGCACATGTATGCACATGGGTTAGATTAGAAACAATCTGGGTAAACCTTAATTTGAAGAGGTATGCATGAGGTCTGTTATGTTTTTCTCTATATCCCATAATATTGATTACAATGATCAACATATTTGTACCCTGAAAAGAACCCAAACTGAACAAGTTCCCCATTATAAGTACCTGGGCATTTAGATAGATGATACACTTTTAAAATACATGTTGAAAAAGTGATCAAGAGTTTGCGAGTTAGACTTGTACTTGTTTTGTAAAGAAATGTCTTGCTTCACCTTTGATAATAGGAGGAAGATTGTCTTGGCAACGCTCCTCCCTGTCCGTGATTATGGTGACACAATTTAAAATCACATGACAGCCTCAATTCTTAAACCACTAGACCCGATTTATCACTTCATTTATCAGTTCATTTGTAGGCATGTTTTCTGTACCCACCATTGTCTTTTGTATCAGTCTGTGGGTTGGGATTCTTTGACGTTGAGAAGGGCTTATCATTGGATTTCATCTGTATATAAAGCAGTTCTTTTAAAACTCCCATTTTACCTCACATCATTGCTTTTATGGCGACTTAGTGGCGATCAAACTTGCAGCTTGTTACTATTTAATGTCCTTCAAGTGATTACAGAATTGAGAAGAACTTTTTAGCTGCTGTGCTCCTTAGATATGGAATGATCTTCAGGCTAGACTGAGGTTGGAGCACTTGGTCCCTTACACTTGTACCATCATCTGCTTTTTAGTGGACAATATATGCAATAAATACCTTTTTTACACAAACATCTTGAATCAGAATGGGTCAGCCCTAGCCTCTTACACAAACAGGGTCACAGTCAATGGGTACAAAACTGGAGCAAACGTGTGTATACCAAGATACTGTACCTCGACTCCTTTCCATTCCAAAAGAAATGTGTGCTTCCCTTTCCCTTCACTCAAATGTTGTGGATGACATGTACATAAAGCTATACACTGGTGCAGGTGTGATGTTATGAGAGCTTTAGCATTTAGCATTTCCTGTGTCCAGGCGTTCTATTCACTTCTAATAGGTCAAATGAAGGTACACTTGCCTCATAAGGCTCATTCTTGTTTCATTTGTCCTATTAGCTCCTACTGACCTCACTTTACACAGACACAGAGGAGGAGAGACTCAGACTCATTAGAAGTTTATTACTGGATCAGTTTACAAAACAAAGCAAAACAGCATGGACCGTACAGTACAGCAGAGCTTGGAGTACCAGACATGAACACACACCTCACATGCACACACACATCGGAGCTGTCACAGTGGTATACCTTGGATCACACACAGACACACACACACACACACACACACACACACACACACACACACACACACACACACACACACACACACACACACACACAAACACTCACTCTCTCTCAGGGCTGCATGCGGATAGCTCCATCCAGTTTGTTGACCTCTCCATTGATCATGGGGTTCTCAACCAGTGATGTCACCAGGTGGGCAAACTCTACAGGGTCTCCCAGGCGCGAGGGGAAGAGCACTTGGCGGGCCAGGAATGAACGCACCTTCTCAGGTTAACCCGCCAGGAGAGGAGTGGAGAACAGACCTAAGGAGAGGGAGAGAGAGGTTGTCTGATATGGAGAGGAAGGGGGGGGGGGGGAGGAGTGTGTGAAAGAGTGCGTATGTATGTGTGTGTGTTTACTGACTGGGTGCGATGGTGACCACACGGATGTCCATGGGTGCCAGGTCTTGGGCGATGGGTAGAGTCATCCCAACAATACCCCCCTTAGAGGCTGAATACGCAGCCTGACCCACCTACAGAGAGAGAGAGTGAGAGGGAAGGAAGGGGCTGTTGAGACAGTGTTTGTGTGTGTGTGTGTGTGTGTGTGTATGTGTGTGTGTGTGTGTGTGTGTGTGCGTGCGTGCGTGCGTGCATGGTGCAATGGAGGTCTTGGCGATCTGTTGGTTCTTGTGTGTGATTGGCTGACGGTACTGCAGCATGTTGACCTCTTCCTCACTGCAGGGTCTACTACAGTTGGAGCAGTCAGAGAGCACAGCCTGGGCCCCTGCAACCAAACATACACCCTGGTTTGGACAAAGGATCCCAATGTCAAGATAATATTGCTGTAGGGAGGCTAGTCTATGACACAATACCATGTGGAAATGTCAATGATTTTCTAAAGATGAGTGGATAGTGGATAGTGGATAGTGGATAGTGCCTGGTGGGGTTGCAGACTTCAGGCAGATTGTTGACCTAATACGAAACATTATTACTTTATTTGGACATTATATGATACTTTTGAAGCCCTGAAATAGTGGGAGTATGTTTACAAATGTTTTTTTAAAAACCCATTGAATTAAAGTTGAGAATCTCTACTTTGACCCCATAATAATTGTTTGATTTCAAATCCAAGTGTAGAGCTAAAAGAACAGAAAATGCTTCCTCTTTCCAATACTTATGAAGAGCACTGTATTCATGTTAATCAGTTGCTTCATTACTGTAATATGTGATGTGTTTTGAACTAGTATTTTGAAATACTGTTTTTAGGAGCCAATGATATAAAACAAGTGCATACATGTAAAGAACATAACACATTTTTAGAGGAGTTAAAATATGTAAAATTCAGTATTACTCGAAAGAAAATATTTGCCCAAAAATATTTGCCCCATAGTCCTTCTTGAATCAATGGGTCTGCAAACTGTTAAAACCCGATAGGGATCAAACAGGCAGCAACTATTAGCAGGATGTTAAGATAAAGGCCGACAATAACATCACTGAGTTTTGCCCTCTGCGCAGGGATCCCCTTTCAATCATTCACTAGCCATGGCTTCAACTTCACCTCTCACATACTCTTTCGCCTGTGTTTCATGATCTGAAACACAGGTGTCATGACGGGATAAAATAATCACTTCAGCAGACGTGTCCGGGGTTACTCAGAAGAAGCGATTGAACCTGTAAAGATGGGTTACCTTCCGTACTTCTCCACCGAGACATGGACTCTCCTTGCCTTACTCATCTCTCTGATCGTAGTGTAAGAAGTTTTAATAAAAAATATTATTTGTTAGTTAGTTAGTTGTGATAATACATACAAATGATAGTATTGATAATTACAGTTATCTAACAGTTTCAATGATACCTATGACTTGATCGTTTTGCTTTTGTTTCAAGTCAGATTGTTGATTTATATTTGTTCTGACCAGGTATGGATACTGGCCATATGGAATATAAAAAAAACTAGGCATTCCTGGACCTAAACCCATCCCTTTCCTCGGGACGATAATGGGATATAAGAAGGTTTGTAGAGATTAAGCCCATAAACAACAACATTGTAGACTCATCCATGATGTGTGTTGTTGTGGTGAAAGCCATGGGAGCTGAATATGAATTGTTTTACCCAGAAAAATGGGCAATAAAGCTTTTGAACGAAAACGAAAAGAGAGGAGTGAGAGCCGGTCTGTAGTGGAAAAGGGCCATCATAAACTAAGCCACAGTTCAGGTTTATGACAAGCATTTATGAACTGGCTATTTTTTTGTTTTGTTTTTTTGTTCCCAGGGTGGTTTCACCAATTTTGACACAGAGAGCTTCCAGAAATATGGGAAACTGTGGGGGTGAGTCTGCTAAACTGATCCTGGTTATTGTTAACTATGATGGATATATATATCTCTCAGTGTCTACAGTATACACTCTTAAACCAGGCGGACACCGTGCGATTTTCACAAACACAGACGATCCAACCGACGAAATGGTCTCATACACCAAGACAAATGATCTGTCTTCATGCAAGTACACTGCCCAAGCAACAATTTCATGCTTCCACATTAATAATTTGAATCTGTTATTGAGCGATTTAAGTTTTAAGCTTTTAAGTATTCTGTAGTATGGTCCCAAACACAACTTGTGCGTTGCCAATGTTTGACAACATCCTGGATTCTCATTGGTTGAGGCTCCTATATTGCCTCTGAGCACGTCTCAAACTGCATGAATAAAGAGGAGCCACGACATGTCAGAATTCAAATCGGAAGTGATTGTGTCTTCCCTCCATGTCATTGAAAGGGCAAAAATGTAATTAAAAAAATAAAGAAAAAAAGGGTTCTAAAAGGATTCTTTGGTTGAATAACTCTTATGGGTTCCATTTGCAGTGCCCTGCGTAAGTAATGGGCCAAGCATTTTTTCTTCTTTTGCATTATGCAAATGTCCAAATTAAGCACTCATGTTCAGTATTTGGTCCCCAATGCTTTGTATGCAAAAGTACAAAAGTCTGTGACCCATTGACCCAACCAGACGCTGGGTATCTTCTCTGGTAATGCTCTGCCAGACCTATATTGCAGCGATTGTTGTTTGTTTTTTTAGGATGTTTTGCCCTCCTCTTCAGCAAATTAAATGCATGTTCTATAGGATTCTATAGGATTCTCTTTTTGGCCCTGAATAATTTCCTAGTTGCTATGGCAGTATGTTTTGGGTCATTGTCCTGCTGTATGGTGAAATGCCGTCCAATGAGTTTGGAGCAATTAACTTGTACTTGGACTGACAAGATGTTTCTGAACACTTCTGAATTCATCCTCATCAAAGGAGACAAGTGAGCCAGTTACAGTGGAAGCCATACATGCCCAAGCCATAACACCCCCTCCCCCATATTTCACAGATGTGCTGTGGATATTGGGCAGTTCCTTTTTTTCTCCACACTTTACACTTGCCATCACTCTGGTACATGTTTTTCCAGAACTCTGCAGGCTCTTTTAGGTACTTTTTAGCAAACCGTAACCTGGCCAGCCTGTTTTTGTGGCTAAGTAGTGGTTTGCACCTTGCAGTGTAGCCTCTGTAGTTCTGCTGGTGAAGTCTTCTGCGGATGGTAGTCTCTGACTCTTTGACGCCTACCTCCTGGAGAGTGTTCCTAATCTATGGGGCAGTTTTTTTTTTTTTTTTTTTTTTATTATGGTGAGCATTTTTTGGTTATCCACTGGAAGTCTTCCTTGACATTTGCGATTTCTTAGCTCACCAGTGCTTTCTTTCCTTTTAATGAAGTTCCAAACTGTTGATTTTGGTAGGTTTAAGGTTTTGGCTATGTTTCATTTTTTTCTGATATTTCAGCATCATAATGGCTTCCCTGACTTTCAATAACATCTCTTTGGTCCTCATGTTGACAAGACACCAATAGCAGACTGCACAAATTATGTGATGGAACACACCTGACGAACACACCTGTCAAGCCAATTGTCCCATCACTTTAGTGTAGCCTGAAATAGGGGGATTATGCATAAAAATGTTGTAATTTCTGAATGATAAACCAATATGTACATTATATAAAAAATAAAAATCTCTACGTTTTTATTTCAAATCCAAACAGAAGAAAAAATGCTTCACTGTCCCATTACTTTCGCACGGTACTGTATAACCTTCTGTGGAAAAGGGTTCTACATGGAACCCAAAAGGTTTCTTCAAAGGGAGAGTGGAAGAAGAACCCTTTTTGGTTCTAGGTAGCACTTTTTTTCTAAGAGTGCAGGATCTGTGATGGGTCTGTCTGTCTCTATCTACGGTATATTCGCTTGAATGCCACAGCCTATTTGAGTATTGTTGCTGACCATGTGCATCCCTTCATGGCCACAATTGACCCATCTTCTAATGGCTACTTCCAGCATGATAATGCACCATGTCACAAAGCAAAAGTTGTCTTAAACTGGTTTCATGAACATGACAATGAGTTCAGTGTTCTTCAGTGGCCTTCCCAGGATCTGAATCCAATAGAACACCTTTGGGATGTGGTAGAACGGGAGATTCACATCTTGAAAGTGAACCTGAAAAATCTGCAGGAATTGAGTGATGCAATCATGTCATCATGGACCAGAATCTCAAAGGAATGTTTCCAACATCTTGTGGAATCAATGCCACGAAGAATTGAGGCTATCTTTGTTTTTGCTGGTCTGTAGGATCTATGATGGCCGTCAGCCCATCCTGTGTATCATGGACACAGCCATGATCAAAACCATCCTCATCAAGGAATGCAACTCCCTTTTCACTAACAGGAGGGTAATACGCTGAATTGAAGTTGTTGTATGGGGAAAAAAACATAAGGACTCCTTAAATAGATAATATCATTGTTATTATAGCATTATTAATAGTAGGTTAATCTTGCAGTATATAATTATTATTATTTTTCTAGAATATCTATCTCAACGGGCCTCTGTATGACGCCGTGTTTATCGCTGAGGATGATGCATGGAGACGGATCCGCAGTGTCCTGTCTCCCTCCTTCACCAGTGGGCGGATCAAAGAGGTACAGTCCCATCTCTCCTCTCCTTCTTTCATTCATTCCTTTATACAACACAAATAAATGAATGACTAACAACTCTGATGCGCGCGCGTGTGTGTGTGTGTGTGTGTGTGTGTGTGTGTGTGTGTGTGTGTGTGTGTGTGAGAGTGTGTGTGTGATTTGTACTATGTGTATAGTGTGTATTCATTGTTGTTTGTTGTTGTGTGAAGCAGCAACTTTAATTAATTAATCCAAGACAAATTTTCATCCGGGACAATAAAGTATATTTGATCTTATCTTCGATAAGTTCAGTGGTCAGATGACAGAGTATAGAATAATAGTTCATCTTTGGAGTCACTTATTCTTTGACTATATACATAATGTATCCTGTATGGATGTATATTCTCAGGCTATATAAACATTAAAATAATTCCTGTTTCAAACATGATATTAATATATGTTTTGCACATATTAATCCACGTATCAATCATGATATTTTTCCATGTATCCTTCCCAACTCAGATGCTCAGGATCATGAAGCAGCACTCTGGTAACTTGGTCAGCAATCTGAAGAAGAATTAATTAATTTTGTGGTTGTGGTTCTGGTAGTCAGAGATTGTGTGGTTGTGTTCCAGGTTCTTTGGACCATACAGTATGGATGTGGTCGTCAGTACTTCATTCAGTGTCGACATCGACTCCCTCCACAACCCCTCCGACCCCTTTGTGACCAACATCAAGAAAATGCTCAAGTTTGACATCTTCAGCCCACTGTTCCTCACAGTCGGTACAACTGCCCCCATATAGCTTTCAGTCATTTTGTGCTTAATAAATGAAGCTATCGATTTCATTGATTAGACTGACATAAACCACACTGCCAATGGTTTGCGCTCTACTCATTTGACAAACACATGGGCCCTGTCCAGAACCAACCTCTAGTTCCTAAATGCTGGACACTTGGAGATCTGAGTGGATTGGATACAGAAGTGTCTAGGGATAGAGCCTAGGAGTTGTTTCTGGACAGGGCTGTGCATTGAATAGGATTGGAGTCACGTATCATGGTATTTCCTGTTCCTGTTTGTAACCGTGGCATTTCCTGTCCGTCCAGCATTCTTCCCCTTCATGGGTCCTGTTATGGCAAACAAGGAGGTATCCCTATTCCCTGCCTCGGTCACAGATTTCTTCTACGCTGTCTTTCAGAAGATCAAGTCCAATCGCGTGGCTAGCACCAGGAAGGTATGTAAATATATCTGATCAAATATACGATCTTCAGCCAGTATTGTGTAATACAATTGTAGAGATTTGGTAGCATCTGGTAGTTCTCATGTGATTTTGATCTGACGTAAGCCTGCTTCCAGAGTCGGGTAGATTTCCTGCAGCTGATGATAGACTCGCAGAAAGACAGCAACTCAAAGGGAGAGGAGCAGAGTAAAGGTGCCTGCCTTAAACACACACACACACACACACACACACACACACACACACACACACACACACACACACACACACACACACTGTATACTAGCATCTAACACACACACATACAGTACCTGCCTCAAACACCTATACCTACAAACACACCTACCACCCCATTTCTCCCATCATCATAGGATTGAGTGACCATGAGATCTTGTCCCAGGCAATGATGTTCATCTTTGCTGGCTATGAGACCACCAGTAGCTCTCTGTCCTTCCTGGCCTACAATCTGGCAACCAACCCTCACATCATGACCAAGCTGCAGGAGGAGATAGACACTGTGTTTCCCAACAAGGTAACCCCTCTGCAGACTCCTATATAGTACTATTCATGTGGAACAGGTGATAGTGACAGTGACAGTGTGATAGTGACATGATAGTGACAGTGTTTTAGAGGGTACTGATGAGTGTGTAACCCCTGTGCACTGCAGACTCCTACAGATGGTTAGATAGGTGACAGTATTTTGCAGTGTGCTAATGTGTCTGTAGCATCCCTGTGCAGACTTCTGCCCAGTATTATTCATTTGAAACAGGAAGTAGATAGGTGTTGTTGGAATCTTCAGAATAGTTAAAAGGCCAGTACCTGAGGACCTGAGGGATCTACAGGGTATATACCTTAAAAGCATGTCTGACATGCAGTGGTGTGCATGACCATAGAGTGATTTCTAAACTAATACAATTATCTTAAAATAAATTATAAAACTAACAGGTAATCAGTGCAGAGACTTGTGTGATATGTGCTCTCCATCTGACTCGTGCTGCTGCATTTTGTATCATTTGCCAAGAGCTTTCTTTGGTCGACCAGACAGGAGAGTGTTACAGTAATCAAGGTTGCTAGTAATACAAGCATGCATTCGTCTCTCAGTGTCAGCCTGGGAGAGGAAAGGTTGCACCTTTACAGCTGTGTTCTGTAAAGGTCCATGTAATATTCAAGCTTTCTAAAAGCTTCCTAACGGTTGTAATGACTATCTTTAATCGGTAGCGATCAGGGAACAAGATCCCTTATAATAAATCCCTTATGAATAAATATTTCATTTACGAACGCTGTTTTGGTTCGGAAAACACGCTTTTTAAAATGCAGTGTCCTACCTGACATTCGGTTTGCATATAAACATGTTGTGAGTGCCAGGGGTGTTCTAGGGGAGTAGACTGACCTTTCTCTGGTGGCTGCCTCTCCCAATCGTGTGCGCATGCAGAAAAACAACAGCTAATGTCCAACACTGCAAGTTCATTTCGGGGGGATATATTATTATTAGGGAGGATGTTGTTGTTTGGACAACTTCAGACAGAATTTCTCCACGATGGCAGATTTCCGGCAAACTTACTTACTCTTCTTTAAGTGATACAAATATGTTTTAGTCACATTCTTGATATGGGTTTCAAAATTAAGATCTGAGTCAATGGTAACACCTTGTTTTTTTGCCTGGTGCTTAGTGTTACTGTAAGTAGTGTCTTTAAGTGTGCAGACAGTTTGACCAGGACAAGGACAAAGAGCATTTTGGCATCAGCATTAATTAATTAATTCTAAGGTCATTAAGAACCTAGTTAATAACTTAACAACATAGTGCTATCTCAGTGCTATGATCGGCACAAAAGCCAGATTGGAACATGTCAAAGGTACAGTTGGGAATAAGGAGATTATTTAACAGTTTGAACACCTTTTTTTCAAGAATTATTATTTTTTTGCTTAAAAAGGGAAGGTTGGAGATTGGCCTAAAATCGCTAAGGACTGAAGTGTCTAAGTTACTTTTCTTCAGGAGGGGTTTCACCATGGTAGTTTTAGGTGCAGATGAACAGACCCCCACTTTGCTGAGCATTTCTGTATGACCACTGCAAAAGAGTTCATAGTGCTTCCATGTGGTGGAAGGTGGGGTAACAAGTCATCAAACACATCTTCAGGTCTTGCCTGAGTGATCCTCCTCACCTAATATTGGTTCTCTTATCTCAGAAGTATGTTGCAAATTCCTCACATTTGTAGGTGGAGAGCAGATCACCAGGTGTCTTGTGGGCGGGATTTATAAGGCTGTCAATCGTTGAAAAGAGCACTGTTTGAGTTGTTATGATTCATTATCAATTTTGAGAAATGATCCCGTCTTGGCGTTTATTTATTGCCTTATTAAAAGCAGAAAGATGCTCTCGAAGAATATCAAGGTGGACCTGCAGTTTTTGTCAGCTCAGACTTTCTGCAAATTCTTTTAAATTTGGCCACAGCCTTTTTCAGTTTCACTGGTGCTACAGAGTCGATAGTTGCCCTTAGTTTGGTGTTGAAGCTGGTTACTAAATCATTATCACAGGAGGAAGCTGTTGATGGTGTACTATTCATATTCATCATCATGAATCTCATCTGCTCAGCGACATGGCTAGATAAAGAGGATGCAACAGGAGTAAGACCCTTTGTAATCACTAGGTCCAGGGTGTGGCAGTGGTTATGGGTGAGCCCAGTAACTCACTGAATAAAGTCCGTAGAATTCAAGAGATTCATCAAATCCATGGCTGTCGAGTCAGTCTCATTGTCCACATGTAGGTTAAAATCACCAATGATAATAATCTTAGCATAATTTGAATGAAAGGTAGATGGGCCTTGGATGAAACTGTGATCTTTACATTTCTCATCCTTGTCATCAGGTGTCTTTATCACTCATTACTGTGCAACAGGAGGCTGATGGAGGTAGAAATGGGAGGACAGCTCATTGTAATTAGAGCTTGACAGATATATCTGATATTGGCCTTAAAGAAATATCTGAAGAGTTATTCACCATGTTATATATAATATAGAGGAAACTGGACAGCACTTATTATGGATCATTTAACACAATTACATATGACACAACTGTGTTAACAGAGACACAATACGTCCTGCTCCTGTACATGTTTGTATATACTGTACATTTTCCCCTATGTCTGCTAAGGGCTTCACTGCTTTTTCCACTGTTTATGTGGCACATAGGATATTTATATGTAATTGGCCACTTACGTAAATGGGCGATTCTTAGACTACGGGCACTTTCATGTCCTTTGATCATATTTTATAAAAAAAAAAAAAAAAGGGAATATTCACACTTTCATAGTTATCTTTACAATGAAAGTACTTTAGGAACTTTTTACCGGTAGTCTATGATGATTTTTTCACCTTTTTCAACATCGTTATAGATGCAAATATTGCTGTTTTGTGCCTGTCCCACACCCAGACTTCTGATCTTCAATAATGAAAATGAAGTGTAAAAAAATGATTTATCTATTTTTTTTAAATGTGACTGAATAAAGTATCAGTAAAATAATTAACACATAATTGGGGTATTTAAGGTCAAACAACTATTTATGTGATTTTATATACAAAATGTAGTTGTCCCACAGTATTGCCATCATTTCCACCACAACACTGTAATGTCCCTTTAAAAGGTTTGTGTGAAAGATGGTTTGGGTAGTTTCTATGGAGATGAACAGTTACATCACAGCACATGTCTGATATGGAGGATATTTTGGATTTCTTCACCAACTTTTGAAGAAAACTCAAGGTAAATATTGCTTGAAATGAAAATATTTTTATTGTATGTCATTTCCAAACATGACGTAACATCAATTGAGTTTGTAAATAAATCGATTTTTTAACGTACATAGATGTATTTTGCATGCATGAAATGCTAGGTACCAATTCATAGCTAATCTGTGATGCTAGCTTGGATTTTCTTACAAAATACTGTAAGATTGTCATTTCCACCTCCGTCATTTCCAACACATTACCTTCTTGGGTGGAAATGACAAAGGTGAGGTGGAAATTACATTTATGCTTACAAGGTGCAATTCATAGATTGTGAGACTACATATGTGTCATTTATTTATTAAAATGTACAATGTTAATGTTTTATTCAAATGCATATTTGTTGAAATGCATTTTCATCTATTTTTAAGATGCCACGGACCTCTACTGCAGAAAGGTCTCAGGCCTATAGGGACAGAATAAAAGAGGACCCTGTCAAATATGAAGAGCGACTGAAAAGAGACAGGGAGAGATACCTGAGGAAAAAAGAAAGAGGGGTTGACCCAGAAATGACCCAGAAATGACCCAGTCATTTCCACCACCTCATACCTTTTTTAAAAAATAGTTACAAAATTCTAATCACTCATTAAAAACTTCTGCATAGTTTATGGGATAATGTTCCACTTAATGTAATAACACAAGTAGTTATTTCCTGAAATGTATCTAACCAATCCAATATTATATTTCAGGTTGTGGTTGATGTAAGCTTTGTGTTTGGTCCTCATCTCAATTAATGTACCTAATCCACAAATGTATGGTAATTGCAATATAGGTATAAACTGGTAAAACTATGTGTGAAAGTGGTCTTACACTGTTGAGAAATTATGTATATCATACTTTTTTTAAATAATAATCAAATGTTTACATGTGATGGAAATTACATTTGTTCAATGCGGGTCGGACAATATGTAAAAAAACACCAATTTGTCTTGTAATGTTAGTGCGTTCTCTTATGGATCATGAAACTAGACTAGTTATATTAACCTGTTAGACTGTGACAATTTAGATTTGAACATTTTTTTTCCCCTCAAGTTCACAAGGCCAAAAGTGCCTGTAGTTGAAGAATCGCCCAAATGTGTTATTTTATATGTATGCACTTTATCTTGCATGTTTACAGACTCCCCCCATTCAATTTCACGCATTTCTATTTGGAGTATAAAAGGCACTAGATCACCTGCGGGTATATAAGCTGTGGCTTGCGCTGCGTTCTTCAGTTGGCAGTTAATACCTGAACCAGTAAAGACTGAGGACCAGACGACTCACTAGTGTGTTTTCCATTTATTCTTAAGCATAAGCATTAATACAGTTTGTCATTAATGTAGGCTTTCTATTTAGTGTACCGTTATGCATAGTAGCATATGACGTTTGTAGTCTGTTAGCGGTAATTGCGCTAGCTTGGTATCCTAAACGAGGACGAGTTAGCACTAGTTTGCCGTTTACGATGAGTGGTTGTTGTCAAATGACACCTGACAAAACATGTCGAAGGGAGTCTGGTGTAACGTTTGCCTGACTCCACTGATACAGATGTATGTGTAGGATTTAATGTTAGAGTGTTTTGTAGTTTACATTTTCTTTGTTTTTCTTCGTTTTCTCCTAACGGTTAAGAGAAGGTAGACGGTTAGAGCCAGAGCCCGAACCGCTGATGAACAGCGCTGTAGTTTACCGTTGCCAAGGCAACCAGGCAGCTCACAGGTTGTACCATATTTCTAAATCATTATTTTGATATAATACTGAAATGTTGATATTATATTGTTATTGTTTTACATTGTAATTTGTATTGTTCCAACTAAGTTCAGTTGGCAGTTAATACCTGAACCACGAGTATGTTTTCCATTTATCCCCCCCCCCCTATACTAACCCTAACCCCAACCCCACCCAGAGACCTCTTCATCCCCGCTACCCCCCTTGTACAAGTTCTCTCCTGCTAATACAAATAAAATGAAATAGCCGACTGCCTATGGCCCCTGGTGTGAGCATTGATTACTTTGTCTTATGATGACTGTTGGATAGATGATTCAATTTCTTAAACAAATGTATTGTTGTAAGTCGCTTTGGATAAAGGCGTCTGCTAAATGCCATGAATGTAAATGTAAATTACAATGGAGGGCCATGTCCAGAAACGACCCCGAGCCCCTACCACTGATCTATATACCTATATCTATGTCTGTGTTTTGTCTATTAATTAATAATATGATGATGATTAATCCCAACGACGTATATTTTCCAAGAAACAACATGAGCATATCTGTAATCAAATAAATATCTCCTGCGTCATAATGCTGTTGTCTTGATGACGCTGCTAGCAATGACGTAAATTTATGTAAAAGTCACTTTGGTCACTTGAACCTCCAGTTGTTGTCAAATAGCCTTTGCTGATTGTCATTTGTAATGTGGTACGCTCATTAGTGGAAATAGATTCAATTACATTTCAACACAATGGAGAAAAACTGGTGGGACCCGCCGCAGGTAAGTTTGCCTTGCTCTATTTTAGTTTAAATAAACGGGAATACTTTACATTAAATTGCCCCAATACTTGGGCCAAATGTCCAAGGACGTAGGATGTATCTTTCGAGAGGGGGTGCTGCCTAAATGTTGTGTAAAGGGCTGTGCCATGGCTGCTGGTGGGCCGGTCGATCTGTGGGCTGCGGGGCCGGTGAGCGACACGATGTGTGGGCTTCGCGCAGATCCCCCCTACCTTAATCGAATAAGCACTAGGCCGACAAGCTCCTGTATATTTTCAGCCTACCTCAAGTCCGTGAACTGCCTTCAAGTAAACGCAAAGCTGTAAGAAGCAGGGCTGAAAATTAATCAAATTTAATCAAATCAAGCTCTATCTTCCGTGGTGACAACATGTTACTGTACACTTGTTTGTATTCGTATGTTATCGTCCAGTCAAAGTAGCCTACAATTCAAAGCAACATTTCCCCCACAATCAGGACCTAGACCTACTGCAAAGAAATACCCTTAATTGGCTACTCTTTGTTGTTAGATCTCTGGGAAGTAATTCATCCGACTCGGCAGACAGTTTGATCCCAACATCAAGTCAAATCGCGGTAATTTCGGTGAGCGCTTAATTCCAAAAACAGCTGTTTGTCAGTGAAAGAGCAGTGTAACAGCCTAAAAAGTGAAACGGGACGAGCTCAATCGTTGTTACAGAGAGAAATGTGGCTGCAAAATCAACCATTTTAAAGATCAACATTAAAACGAGACAGCTTTATAAATAACCTATAGAGGATGGACTATCGAAGAAAGATGATTGACAGAACAATATCAAAATGGTTAATTTGATGTTTTCAGGTAGGCCCTATCTAAAATATAACCAAACATAGTTGGCACTAATAGGTCTTAATCGACAGGACCTTTCCTTAAGTAAGTCGTAAGTTGACTTTGCAAAGGGCCTACAATTACTTACTGTACAGGCCTACATGATTTGCAATATAAATTGTGTCCGATATGTTGAATAAAAGGTAGATGTAGGCCTTTTTTAAAGGCAAAACTAGAGAGCCCCTTTTGGGAAATTGGGAACGCAACAGCCTATTCTTGAGAACATTGTGAGGTACCGCAATCTCTTTGCGAGGGAAGCCTGTTATCTAACGCAATCATATTTCTTGACGTTTCCCTGTCATTGTGTCTGTCATCTCCATCAGGAAGTTTCAAAGCCCTATGCTACTGTATTTGATAACTACCCACTCACCCCATTCAGGATGGCTAAACATAGACAATATGTAAAGATCACTGGAGACAATTGAATGGTTTTATACTCAGAAAAGACAAATACATTCATAGAGACATTCTCGAGACTGCACCTGTAGTGTGTTCACTGTATGTCCACAGGAGTGTAAAGAGGATCAGGCTGCCCTGATGATGGAGGCAGCAGGACCGGCAGCTTTCGCAGCCTACACCCCACTCCCACAGAGGACATCAAGACGGGCCAGGCACACGAGAGAGAGGGCCAGAGTGGCCAAAGAAAGAAAGGAAGAGAAGGAGGGTTGGAGGAGGGAGATGGAGGAGAGAGCGGAAGAGGTGGAGGGAGCCCAAAACCTTCTGCATAAGGTGAAGGAGCACACCGATGCAGAGAAGGAGAGGCTGAAGGAGGAGAGAGAGAGGGTGGACAAGGACAGAGAAATGGTGGAGAGGAAGAGGAAGATAGTCAACCATCTTAAAGATAATATGGAGAGGAAGAGGAAAGTGTTGGATAGAGACACTGAGAAAGTGAATGAATGCAATGCAATACTCAGTCGCATTCATTCAAAAGACGCAGGAAAATAACAAAAAGGATTTGGAGGAGAGGATTGTCCAGTTGGAAATAAAGGCGAAAGAGGTGGAGGAGGTGGAGAAAGTGACAAAGGAGATGGAGGAGACTTT
Organism: Argentina silus; assembly: GCF_951799395.1. Taxonomy (NCBI): domain Eukaryota; kingdom Metazoa; phylum Chordata; class Actinopteri; order Argentiniformes; family Argentinidae; genus Argentina; species Argentina silus. The sequence continues at coordinate 81,046 of NC_139674.1, read as the reverse complement.
CCAGAGGGAGATGGAAAAAACAAGAAATGAGATGAAGAGGAGAGAGAAGGAGGTGGAGGAGAGAGAGAGGGTGGTGCAGGAGAGAGAGAAGGAGGTAAAGAAGAGCGAAGAGAGATTAAAGATGAGTGAGAAGGAGACCGAAACAATGGAGGTGATGAAGAGAAGGGTAGAAGAGGTTGACAGAGAGATGGAGAGAATCCTAGAGGAGAAAGAAATGGAGGTGAAACAAGTGAAAGAGAGGATGGAGGTGATGAAATGGGCAGAGGAGGAGAGAGAAAAAGACAGGAATGAGAAGAAGAAAGAAAAGGATATTGAATGGATGAGAAAGGAGTTGGAGGCGATGAAGAGAGTAGAGGAGGTGGAGAGAGAGAAGGAGAAAATCCTGGAGGAGAAAGAATGCGACGTTAAACGTGTGAGAGAAGAGATGGATGTGATGATAAAGAATATGGTGGAAAGGAGGGAGAGGGAAGTGAAAGAGGAGATGAGGATGAAGACAGAGATGGAGAGAGAGAGGGAGAAGATTGAAAAGGAGAAAGAAAAGGTTATTGAATGGATGAGAAAGGAGATGGAGGCGGGTATGAAGAGAGAAGAAGAGATGGAGAGAGAGATGGAGAGAATCCTGGAGGAGAAAGAAAGGGAGGTGAAACAAGTGAAAGAGAGGATGGAGGTGATGAAATGGGCAGAGGAGGAGAGAGAGAGAAACAGGAGTGAGAAGGAGAAAGAAAAGGATTTTGAATGGATGAGAAAGGAGTTGGAGGCGATGAAGAGAGTCGAAGAGATGGAGAGAGAGATGGAGAGAATCCTGGAGGAGAAAGAATGTGACGTTAAACACGTGAGAGAAGAGATGGATGTGATAAAGAATATGTTGGAAAGGAGGGAGAGTGAAGTGGAAGAGGAGATGAGAAAGATTACAGAAGATGTCGTGAAGTGGATGAAGACAGAGATGGAGAGGGAGAAGGAGAAGATTGAGAAGGAGAAAGAAAACGATATTGAATGGATGAGAAAGGAGATGGAGGCGGGTATGAAGACAGTAGAAGAGATGGAGAGAATCCTGGAGGAGAAAGAAATGGAGGTGAAACAAGTGAAAGAGAGGATGGAGGTGATGAAATGGGCAGAGGAGGAGAGAGAGAGAAACAGGAGTGAGAAGGAGAAAGAAAAGGATTTTGAATGGATGAGAAAGGAGTTGGAGGCGATGAAGAGAGTAGAGGAGGCCGAGAAAGAGATGGAGAGAATCCTGGAGGAGAAAGAAATGGAGGTGAAACAAGTGAAAGAGAGGATGGGGGTGATGAAATGGGCAGAGGAGGAGAGACAGAGAAACAGGAATGAACAGGAGAAAGAAAAGGATATTGAATGGGTGAAAAAGGAGTTGGAGGCAATGAAGAGAGTAGAAGTGGTCGAGAAAGAGATGGAGAAAATCCTGAAGGAGAAAGAAGATGACGTTAAACGCATGAGAGAAGAGATGGATGGGATGATAAATAATATGGTGGAAAGGAGGGAGAGGGAAGTGAAAGAGTTGATGACAAAGATTACAGAAGATGTCGTGAAGAGGATGAAGACAGAAATGGAGAGAGAGAAGGAGAAGACTGAAAAGAAAAGAGTAATGGCGGCGAACCTGGAGTTTGCCAGAGAGAGCATGGAGCGGGCTTTCCATAAAGGGAAACAAAATACAGGTATGCCCTCCATTATCTGCTTACAGTGCATTCTAAGGATGATCCTTTTGGCTTCTCAAATCACCTCAAAATAATTTAGATTTTATCTATACAAATGATAAGACAATTTTTCTCTTTCAGATATTTCAACACAGAGACAATTCTGGAAATCCACAACTATCTCGAACTTACTACCACAATAACTACCCTGCATACTACCACTATAACTACACTTGCCGTTTCAATTCTCTTTCATTAAAGTCATATTCAAAGGCAAACTGTGTGTCATGTTTGAAATGCTGTATTTTACAAGTTGCATAGTTGTAAACTATGTTGAGTGATGATGAGTTTAGGAAGAAAAGGTATGTAAAAAATGAATACTCCTGCACACACGATTGTTACCTCTGCTTATTTATTGTGTCGACGTTTCGGTTTATGACCTTTATCAAAACATTTTTATCTGTGAGGTCTGTATTCCTAACACCACAAAAAGACAAAGTGGTGGTGTTTGTGTTTTTTACATTTACAAGTTGAGGAAGAAAAAACATGGCACATGTATGCACATGGGTTAGATTAGAAACAATCTGGGTAAACCTTAATTTGAAGAGGTATGCATGAGGTCTGTTATGTTTTTCTCTATATGCCATAATATTGATTACAATGATCAACATATTTGTACCCTGAAAAGAACCCAAACTGAACAAGTTCCCCATTATAAGTACCTGGGCATTTACATAGATGATACACTTTTAAAATACATGTTGAAAAAGTGATCAAGAGTTTGTGAGTTAGACTTGTACTTGTTTTGTAAAGAAATATCTTGCTTCACCTTTGATAATAGGAGGAAGATTGTCTTGGCAACGCTCCTCCCTGTCAGGTGATTTAAAATCACACGACAGCCTCAATTCTTAAACCACTAGACCCGATTTATCACTCTGCTCTGCAGTTCATTTGTAGGCATGTTTTCTGTACCCACCATTGTCTTTTGTATCAGTCTGTGGGTTGGGATTCTTTGACGTTGAGAAGGGCTTATCATTGGATTTCATCTGTATATGAAGCAGTTCTTTTAAAACTCCCATTTTACCTCACATCATTGCTTTTATGGCGACTTAGTGGCGATCAAACTTGCAGCTTGTTACTATTTAATGTCCTTCAAGTGATTACAGAATTGAGAATAACTTTTTAGCTGCTGTGCTCCTCAGATATGGAATGATCTTCAGGCTAGACTGAGGTTGGAGCACTTGGTCCCTTACACTTGTACCATCATCTGCTTTTTAGTGGACAATATATGCAATACATACCTTTTTTACACAAACATCTTGAATCAGAATGGGTCAGCCCTAGCCTCTTACACAAACAGGGTCACAGTCAATGGGTACAAAACTGGAGCAAACGTGTGTATACCAAGATACTGTACCTCGACTCCTTTCCATTCCAAAAGAAATGTGTCCCTTTCCCTTCACTCAAATGTTGTGGATGACATGTACATAAAGCTACACACTGGTGCAGGTGTGATGTTATGAGAGCTTTAGCATTTAGCATTTCCTGTGTCCAGGCGTTCTATTCACTTCTAATAGGACAAATGAAGGTACACTTGCCTCATAAGGCTCATTCTTGTTTCATTTGTCCTATTAGCTCCTACTGACCTCACTTTACACAGACACAGAGGAGGAGAGACTCAGACTCATTAGAAGTTTATTACTGGATCAGTTTACAAAACAAAACAAAACTGCATGGAGCGTACAGTACAGCAGAGCTTGGAGTACCAGACATGAACACACACCTCACATGCACACACACATCGGAGCTGTCACAGTGGTATACCTTGGATCACACACAGACACACACACACACACACACACACACACACACACACACACACACACACACACACACACACACACACTCACTCTCTCTCAGGGCTGCATGCGGATAGCTCCATCCAGTTTGATGACCTCTCCATTGATCATGGGGTTCTCAGCCAGTGATGTCACCAGGTGGGCAAACTCTGCAGGGTCTCCCAGGCGCGAGGGGAAAAGCACTTGGCGGGCCAGGAATGAACGCACCTTCTCAGGTTAACCCGCCAGGAGAGGAGTGGAGAACAGAACCTAAGGAGAGGGAGAGAGAGGTTGTCTGATATGGAGAGGAAGGGGGGGGGGGAGGAGTGTGTGAAAGAGTGCGTATGTATGTGTGTGTGTTTACTGACTGGGTGCGATGGTGACCACACAGATGTCCATGGGTGCCAGGTCTCGGGCGATGGTTAGAGTCATCCCAACAATACCCCCCTTAGAGGCTGAATACGCAGCCTGACCCACCTACAGAGAGAGAGAGTGAGAGTGAAGGAAGGGGCTGTTGAGACAGTGTTTGTGTGTGTGTGTGTGTGTGTGTGTGTGTGTGTGTGCGTGCGTGCGTGCATGGTTCAATGGAGGTCTTGGCGATCTGTTGGTTCTTGTGTGTGATTGGCTGACGGTACTGCAGCATGTTGACCTCTTCCTCACTGCAGGGTCTACTACAGTTGGAGCAGTCAGAGAGCACAGCCTGGGCCCCTGCAACCAAACATACACCCTGAAATATGGTTTGGACAAAGGATCCCAATGTCAAGATAATATTGCTGTAGGGAAGCTACTCTATGACACAATACCATGTGGAAATGTCAATGATTTTCTAAAGATGAGTGGATAGTGGATAGTGGATAGTGGATAGTGGATAGTGCCTGGTGGGGTCGCAGACTTCAGGCAGATTGTTGACCTAATACGAAACATTAGTACTTTATTTGGACATTATATGATACTTTTGAAGCCCTGAAATAGTGGGAGTATGTTTACAAATGTTTTTTTAAAAACCCATTGAATTAAAGTTGAGAATCTCTACTTTGACCCCATAATATTTGTTTGATTTCAAATCCAAGTGTAGAGCTAAAAGAACAGAAAATGCTTCCTCTTTCCAATACTTATGAAGAGCACTGTATTCATGTTAATCAGTTGCTTCATTACTGTAATATGTGATGTGTTTTGAACTAGTATTTTGAAATACTGTTTTTAGGAGCCAATGATATAAAACAAGTGCATACATGTAAAGAACATAACAAATTTTTAGAGGAGTTCAAATATGTAAAATTCAGTATTACTCGAAAGAAAATATTTGCCCAAAAATATTTGCCCCATAGTCCTTCTTGATTCAATGGGTCTGCAAACTATTAAAACCCGATAGGGATCAAACAGGCAGCAACTATTAGCAGGATGTTAAGATAAAGGCCGACAATAACATCACTGAGTGTTGCCCTCTGCGCAGGGATCCTTTCAATCATTCACTAGCCATGGCTTCAACTTCACCTCTCACATACTCTTTCGCCTGTGTTTCATGATCTGAAACACAGGTGTCATGATGGGATAAAATAATCACTTCAGCAGACGTGTCCGGGGTTACTCAGAAGAAGCGATTGAACCTGTAAAGATGGGTTACCTTCCGTACTTCTCCACCGAGACATGGACTCTCCTTGCCTTACTCATCACTCTGATCGTAGTGTAAGAAGTTTTAATAAAAAATATTATTTGTTAGTTAGTTAGTTGTAATAATACATACAAATGATAGTATTGATAATTACAGTTATCTAACAGTTTCAATGATACCTATGACTTGATCGTTTTGCTTTTGTTTCAAGTCAGATTGTTGATTTATATTTGTTCTGACCAGGTATGGATACTGGCCATATGGAATATACAAAAAACTAGGCATTCCTTGTCTCAAACCCATCCCTTTCCTCGGGACGATGATGGGATATAAGAAGGTTTGTAGAGATTAAGCCCATAAACAACAACATTGTAGACTCATCCATGATGTGTGTTGTTGTGGTGAAAGCCATGGGAGCTGAATATGAATTGTTTTACCCAGAAAAATGGGCAATAAAGCTTTTGAACGAAAACGAAAAGAGAGGAGTGGGAGCCGGTCTGTAGTGGAAAAGGGCCATCATAAACTAAGCCACAATTCAGGTTTATGACAAGCATTTATGAACTGGCTATTTCTTTGTTTTGTTTTTTGTTCCCAGGGTGGTTTCACCAATTTTGACACAGAGAGCTTCCAGAAATATGGGAAACTGTGGGGCTGAGTCTGCTAAACTGATCCTGGTTATTGTTAACTATGATGGATATATGTATCTCTCAGTGTCTACAGTATACACTCTTAAACCAGGCGGACACCGTGCGATTTTCACAAACACAGACGATCCAACCGACGAAATGGTCTCGTACACCAAGACAAATGATCTGTCTTGATGCAATGTACACTGCCCAAGCAACAATTTCATGCTTCCACATTAATAATTTGAATCTGTTATTGAGCGATTTAAGTTTTAAGCTTTTAAGTATTCTGTAGTATGGTCCCTGTGGGGGGACATGCAGCGTTCGGCCTGTAGAGGGAGCTACAGGACCGTGGCCAGGGTGACGTCGGCGAGGCTCCGTTGCACACCTGTTGCAAATGAAGCCTCGTTGACTAGATGGTTTAAGATGTGTGTGCCTCGGCGTTCGAGGGAGAAGGAGGGCGACTGGAAAGTCGCAGAGTGGCGTGTTACGAACATTGAAATTATTACGAACATTGGAATTATTACTAACATTTTATGAAAATAAACGGGATACTCCCAGAAAACAGTACCTCGACTCCGCCTCTGTGTCACAGACTTGTTACAGTGGCGCCCAACGTGGGGCACAGCGAAGGCGGAGAAAAAAAGGGAATGGAGGCGTTAAGCGCGGCTATCGGAAGGATGGCCCTTATACTGGAGCAGCAGGCCCACCTCCAGCAGGAGCACCAGACCGCGGTGAGGGAGATGGTGACGGCAAGGGCTGAGGACCGTACCCTCCTCCTGGAGCTCGTCAGGGCCCTGATGATGGAGGAGGGGAGCCGGCCCTTTGCCTACGCCCAGCAGCTGCGGGACAGCGCACGGCGGTGGCTGGACCCAGGGAACAGCTCGTCGGAGGAGGTCGGGGACCGGGTGGTGTTGGAGCAATTCCCCACGGGGCTCCCGGCCCGGACCGCCGCCTGGGTCCAGTACCACCGGCCCCAGGATCTCGCGGCCGCCGTTACCTTGGTGGAGGACCATCTCTCCTTCCCGCCACAGGAGCCCCGATGACCAACGCCCGGTCCGGCGCCCGGAAGGAGCCATGGTGACGGAGGAGGAGAGACCGGCGCCCGCCCCGAGGACGAGATGGCAGGGGCAGGCATGTCGAGAACCAGCCCTGGCCCCACAGGAAGCACCCCGAGCGACAGGGGGGGTGTGTTGGCGATGCGGACGGCCGGGCCATGTACAGGCGGAGTGCCCAGTGAGGGAGGTGGGGCAGGTCGTCCGCATCGGCGACATACCGGGCCCTCCCCCCGGACCAGGAGCGGCGTATCGTGTTCCGGTAAGGATACAACATGATATGCACCAGGCCTTCTTGGATTCGGGCTGCATGCAGTCCATGATCCAGGAGCGCCTGGTTCGACCGGGGGCATTGTTAAAGGCATCGAGGGTGTTGGTGAAGTGTGTGCATGGGGACATTCACGAATATCCTGTGGTCACGATCAAGATTCATTTTGAAGGGAAAAAGCATAGTGTACAGGCGGCGGTTAGCCCGCGCCTCACGCATCCCCTTATTCTGGGTGTAGATTGGGAGGGGTTTCCTCAAGCGGTAAGCAGGGCTACCGGGGTGCGTGCACGACAGAGAGGGAGGTGTGAGGCGGGTAATGTGTTCTGTGCTGAGGCGGCGCCTCGCGACGCTGCCGAGGAGCCGGAGCCGGCGGGGGGGTCTCAACCCGAGATTCCCCCGCCGAACTATCCGTTGCTAGGTGACTTCCCCCTCGAGCAGTCTCGTGACGAGACCCTACGATCGGCCTATGACCAAGTGATAGCGATTGATGGTACTTTGGTACGGCCAGACGCAGTACGCGCCCACCCCTATTTCGCGATTATCAGCGACAGGTTGTACCGAGTAAGTCGTGACTCACATAGCCAGGAGGAAGTAACCCAGTTGTTGGTTCCCCGTAGCCGCCGGGAAATGGTCTTCCAGGCGGCTCATTTCAACCCCATGGCGGGCCATTTAGGTTATGATAAGACACTAAACCGTATAATGGCTCGATTTTATTGGCCGGGAATTCGGGCAGAGGTGCGTAGGTGGTGCGCGAATGTCAGTTGGTAAAGCCCCCTTGCGGCCCTCACCATTGGTCGAGAACCCATTCGACCGCATTGCGATGGATATTATCGGGCCATTTGATCGGTGTACACAGGGATATCGATTTGTGTTGGTCTTGATAGATTACGCAACCCAATACCCCGAGGCAAAATACTGCTGCGCAATATCTCTGCCAGGAGTGTAGCGCAGGCATTGTTTCAAGTAATCTCCCACGTGGGAATCCCGAAAGAGATTCTCACCGATCAGGGCACTAATTTTATGTCACGCACCCTCAAGGAACTGTATGGCTTGTTGAACATCAAGGCGATTCGAACCAGTGTTTACCACCCGGCCACTGATGGCCTTTGTGAGCGGTTCAATCGGACCTTGAAGTCAATGATCCGGAAGTTCGTACACGAAGATAGTCGGAATTGGCATAAATGGCTAGATCCCCTGTTGTTTGCGGTACGGGAAGTCCCCCAAGCTTCCACCGGGTTTTCCCCGTTTGAATTACTCTACGGGCGTAAGCCTCGGGGTGTCCTAGACCTTCTTAAAGAAAATTGGGAGGAAGGGTCTAGCGACAGTAAAAATGAGATTCAATACGTCCTGGACTTGCGCACAAAGCTCCACGCCCTAGGGGTTATCTCACGCGAGCATTTGCTGCAAGCCCAGGAGCGTCAAAAGTGACTGTACGACAGGGGAACTAACCTGCGAGAATTTACAGGTGTGGTCACACGTCGCATGGGGGACGTGGATTACGAGGTAGTACGCTCGGACCGGGGGGATAGCTTGCAGGTGTATCACGTAAATCTCCTAAAAAAATGGAACGACGTGGTCACTGTTGCTCTGGCTACAATAATTCCAGAGAGAGATGAGTTCGGTCCGGAAGTCCCAAAATCAAAAGTTAGCACTCCGGTCGGTATTGATAACCATCTCTCTGCTAGCCAGGCCACGGACGTTGCAGATTTGCAAGCTAAGTTCGCGGACGTGTTCTCTCCCTTGCCCGGTCGGACTACGCTTATCGACCACCACATAGAAACGCAGCCGGGTTTAACGGTGCGCACGCGTCCCTATAGGTTGCCGGTACACAAACGAGACATTGTGTGCAGGGAATTGGAAGCCATGCTGGAGCTGGGTGTGGTCGAGGAGTCCCGCAGTGACTGGTGTAGCCCCATCGTGCTTGTCAACAAGCCGGATGGGGCTATACGGTTCTGTGTGGATTATAGACGGGTTAATGCGGTCTCCAAGTTCGATGCCTACCCGATGCCCCGGGTTGACGAGCTCTTGGACCGGCTTGGCACGGCCAAGTATTTCACGACGTTGGATTTCACGAAGGGATACTGGCAGATTCCACTCTCGCCGGTATCCCGGGAGAAAACTGCATTCTCCACTCCGCTCGGGCTATTCCAGTTCACGGTGCTCCCTTTCGGGTTGTTCGGAGCCCCAGCCACTTTTCAGCGCCTCATGGACCCTGAGGTCCCTGAGGCAGGCGGGGCTGACGGCCAACCCGAAGAAGTGCTTGATCGGGCGGAGGGAGATCCGGTATCTGGGGTACCACTTGGGTCGGGGGGAGGTGCGGCCACAGATTGAAAAGACTGCGGCCATCGCAGCCACTCCGCGGCCCAAGACAAAGAAGGAGGTGAGGGCCTTCCTGGGGCTGGCTGGCTATTACCGGCAGTTCGTGCCGGGGTTTTCAGAGCTGGCCAGTCCCTTGACGGACCTCACCCGGAAGGGTGCCCCGGATCCGGTCCAATGGTCGGGCCAGTGCCAGGGGTCGTTCGAGGCCCTGAAGGGAGCTCTTTGTGGAGAAATGGTCCTGTATGCGCCTGATTTTAACCTCCCTTTCTCCCTACAGACGGACGCGTCGGATAGAGGCCTGGGAGCAGTGCTGACCCAGCGGGTGGAGGGGGCTGACCGGCCGGTGCTGTACCTGAGCCGCAAACTATCGGAGAGGGAGGGCCGGTACAGCACGGTGGAGAAGGAGTGCCTGGCCATCAAGTGGGCGGTCGGCGCCCTCCACTACTATCTGCTGGGTCGCGCTTTCACCCTCTACTCCGACCATGCTCCCCTCCAGTGGCTCCACCGGTGGTATCTCGCGTTGCAGCCCTTCAACTTTTCGGTCGTGCACAGACCGGGGGCGCAGATGGTCGTGGCAGACTTCCTCTCCCGTGCAGGGGGGGGGGGGAGTAGGTTGTCAGCCGTCGTGTCCCCGGCCTGTGTCGGGTGGTGGGGGTATGTGGGGGGACATGCAGCGTTCGGCCTGTAGAGGGAGCTACAGGACCGTGGCCAGGGTGACGTCGGCGAGGCTCCGTTGCACACCTGTTGCAAATGAAGCCTCGTTGACTAGATGGTTTAAGATGTGTGTGCCTCGGCGTTCGAGGGAGAAGGAGGGCGACTGGAAAGTTGTGTTACGAACATTGAAATTATTACGAACATTGGAATTATTACTAACATTTTATGAAAATAAACGGGATACTCCCAGAAAACAGTACCTCGACTCCGCCTCTGTGTCACGGACTTGTTACAGTCCCAAACACAACTTGTGCGTTGCCAATGTTTGACAACATCCTGGATTCTCATTGGTTGAGGCTCCTATATTGCCTCTGAGCACGTCTCAAACTGCATGAATAAAGAGGAGCCACGACACGTCAGAATTCAAATCGGAAGTGATTGTGTCTTCCCTCCATGTCATTGAAAGGGCAAAAATGTAATTAAAAAAATAAAGAAAAAAAGGGTTCTAAAAGGATTCTTTGGTTGAATAACTCTTATGGGTTCCATTTGCAGTGCCCTGCATAAGTAATGGGACAAGCATTTTTTCTTCTTTTGCATTATGCAAATGTCCAAATTAAGCACTCATGTTTAGTATTTGGTCCCCAATCCTTTGTATGCAAAAGTGCAAAAGTCTGTGACCCATTGACCCAACCAGACGCTGGGTATCTTCTCTGGTAATGCTCTGCCAGACCTATATTGTAGCGATTGTTGTTTGTTTTTTTAGGATGTTTTGTCCTCCTCTTCAGCAAATTAAATGCATGTTCTATAGGATTCTATAGGATTCACTTTTTGGCCCTGAATAATTTCCTAGTTGCTATGGCAGTATGTTTTGGGTCATTGTCCTGCTGTATGGTGAAATGCCGTCCAATGAGTTTGGAGCAATTAACTTGTACTTGGACTGACAAGATGTTTCTGAACACTTCCGAATTCATCCTCATCAAAGGAGACGTGAGCCAGTTCCAGTGGAAGCCATACATGCCCAAGGCATAACACCCCCTCCCCCATATTTCACAGATGATGTGGTATGCTGTGAATATTGGGCAGTTCCTTTTTTTCTCCACACTTTCTCCGGTACATGTTTTTCCAGAACTCTGCAGGCTCTTTTAGGTACTTTTTAGCAAACCGTAACCTGGCCAGCCTGTTTTTGTGGCTGAGTAGTGGTTTGCACCTTGCAGTGTAGCCTCTGTAGTTCTGCTGGTGAAGTCTTCTGCGGATGGTAGTCTCTGACTCATTGACGCCTACCTCCTGGAGAGTGTTCCTAATCTATGGGGCAGTTTTTATTTTATTTTATTTTTTATTATGGTGAGCATTCTTTGGTTATCCACTGGAAGTCTTCCTTGCCATTTGCGATTTCTTAGCTCACCAGTGCTTTCTTTCCTTTTAATGAAGTTCCAAACTGTTGATGTTGGTAGGTTTAAGGTTTTAATGTTTCATTTTTTCCTGATATTTCAGCATCATAATGGCTTCCCTGACTTTCAATAACATCTCTTTGGTCCTCATGTTGACAAGACACCAATAGCAGACTGCACAAATTATGTGACGGAACACACCTGTCAAGCCAATTGTCCCATCACTTTTGTGTAGCCTAAAATAGCGGGATTATGCATAAAAGTGTTGTAATTTCTGAATGATAAACCAATATGTACACAAATAACATCAAATAAAAGATGAGAATCTCTACGTTCTCATTTCAACTCCAAAAAGAAGAAAAAATGCTTCACTGTCCCATTACTTTCGCACGGTACTGTATAACCTTCTGTGGAAAAGGGTTCTACATGGAACCCAAAAGGTTTCTTCAAAGGGAGAGTGGAAGAAGAACCCTTTTTGGTTCTAGGTAGCACTTTTTTTCTAAGAGTGCAGGATCTGTGATGGGTCTGTCTGTCTCTATCTACGGTATATTCGCTTGAATGCCACAGCCTATTTGAGTATTGTTGCTGACCATGTGCATCCCTTCATGGCCACAATTGACCCATCTTCTAATGGTTACTTCCAGCATGATAATGCACCATGTCACAAAGCAAAAGTTGTCTTAAACTGGTTTCATGAACATGACAATGAGTTCAGTGTTCTTCAGTGGCCTTCCCAGGATCTGAATCCAATAGAACACCTTTGGGATGTGGTAGAACAGGAGATTCACATCTTGAAAGTGAACCTGAAAAATCTGCAGGAATTGAGTGATGCAATCACGTCATCATGGACCAGAATCTCAAAGGAATGTTTCCAACATCTTGTGGAATCAATGCCACGAAGAATTGAGGCTGTTTTGAGAGCAAATGGAGGCCCTACCCAGTATTAGTATAGTGTTCCTCATAAAGTGCTCTGTGAGTGTATATCTAACTATCTTTGTTTTTGCTGGTCTGTAGGATCAATGATGGCCGTCAGCCCATCCTGTGTATCATGGACACAGCCATGATCAAAACCATCCTCATCAAGGAATGCTACTCCCTTTTCACTAACAGGAGGGTAATATGCTACATTGAAGTGGTTGTATGGGGAAAAAAACATAAGGGCTCCTTAAATAGATAATATCATTGTTATGATAGCATTATTAATATTAGGTTAATCTTGCAGTATATAATTATTATTATTTTTCTAGAATATCTATCTCAACGGGCCTCTGTATGACGCCGTGTTTATCGCTGAGGATGATGCATGGAGACGGATCCGCAGTGTCCTGTCTCCCTCCTTCACCAGTGGGCAGATCAAAGAGATACAGTCCCATCTCTCCTCTCCTTCTTTCATTCATTCCTTTATACAACACAAATAAATGAATGACTAACAACTCTGACGTGTGTATGTGTGTGTGTGTGTGTGTGTGTGTGTGTGTGTGAGAGTGTGTGTGTGATTTGTACTATGTGTATAGTGTGTATTCATTGTTGTTTGTTGTTGTGTGAAGCAGCAACTTTAATGAATTAATCCAAGACAAATTTTCATCCAGGACAATAAAGTATATTTGATCTTATCTTCGATAAGTTCAGTGGTCAGATGACAGAGTATAGAATAATAGTTCATCTTTGGAGTCACTTATTCTTTGACTATATACATAATGTATCCTGTATGGATGTATATTCTCAGGCTATATAAACATTAAAATAATTCCTGTTTCAAACATGATGTTAATATATGTTTTGCACATATTAACACACTGCCAATGGTTTGCGCTCTACTCATTTGACAAACACATGGGCCCTGTCAAGAACCAACCTCTAGTTCCTAAATGCTGGACACTTGGAGATCTGAGTGGATTGGATACAGAAGTGTCTAGGGATAAAGCCTAGGAGTTGTTTCTGGACAGGGCTGTGCATTGAATAGGATTGGAGTCACGTATCATGGTATTTCCTGTTCCTGTTTGTAACCGTGGCATTTCCTGTCCGTCCAGCATTCTTCCCCTTCATGGGTCCTGTTATGGCAAACATGGAGGTATCCCTATTCCCTGCCTCGGTCACAGATTTCTTCTACGCTGTCTTTCAGAAGATCAAGTCCAATCGCGTGGCTAGCACCAGGAAGGTATGTAAATATAACTGATCAAATATACGATCTTCAGCCAGTATTGTGTAATACAATTGTAGAGATTTGGTAGCATCTGGTAGTTCTCATGTGATTTTGATCTGACGTAAGCCTGCTTCCAGAGTCGGGTAGATTTCCTGCAGCTGATGATAGACTCGCAGAAAGACAGCAACTCAAAGGGAGAGGAGCAGAGTAAAGGTGCCTGCCTTAAACACACACACACACACACACACACACACACACACACACACACACACATCCACACACACACACACACACACACACACACACACACTGTATACTAGCATCTAACACACACACATACAGTACCTGCCTCAAACACCTATACCTACAAACACACCGTGGAAATACTCTACTTCGTCCCTTTCTCACACCTACCACCCCATTTCTCCCATCATCATAGGATTGAGTGACCATGAGATCTTGTCCCAGGCAATGATGTTCATCTTTGCTGGCTATGAGACCACCAGTAGCTCTCTGTCCTTCCTGGCCTACAATCTGGCAACCAACCCTCACATCATGACCAAGCTGCAGGAGGAGATACACACTGTGTTTCCCAACAAGGTAACCCCTCTGCAGACTCCTATATAGTACTATTCATGTGGAACAGGAAATATGATAGTGACAGTATTTTAGAGGGTACTGATGAGTGTGTAACCCCTGTGCACTGCAGACTCCTACAGTATCTATTACTATTGCTTTGGAACAGATGGTTAGATAGGTGACAGTATTTTACAGTGTGCTAATGTGTCTGTAGCATCCCTGTGCAGACTTCTGCCCAGTATTATTCATTTGAAACAGGAAGTAGATAGGTGTTGTTGGAATCTTCAGAATAGTTAAAAGGCCTGTACCTGAGAACCTGAGGGATCTACAGGGCATATACCTTAAAAGCATGTCTGACATGCAGTGGTGTGCATGACCATAGAGTGATTTCTAAACTAATACAATTATCTTAAAATAAATTATAAAACTAACAGGTAATCAGTGCAGAGACTTGTGTGATATGTGCTCTCCATCTGACTCGTGCTGCTGCATTCTGTATCATTTGCCAATAGCTTTCTTTGGTCGACCAGACAGGAGAGTGTTACAGTAATCAAGGCTGCTAGTAATACAAGCATGCATTCGTCTCTCAGTGTCAGCCTGCGAGAGGAAAGGTTGCACCTTTACAGCTGTGTTCTGTAAAGGTCCATGTAATATTCAAGCTTTCTAAAAGCTTCCTAACGGTTGTAATGACTATCTTTAATCGGTAGCGATCAGGGAACAAGATCCCTTATAATAAATCCCTTATGAATAAATATTTCATTTACGAACGCTGTTTTGGTTCGGAAAACACGCTTTTTAAAATGCAGTGTCCTACCTGACATTCGGTTTGCATATAAACATGTTGTGAGTGCCAGGGGTGTTCTAGGGGAGTAGACTGACCTTTCTCTGGTGGCTGCCTCTCCCAATCGTGTGCGCATGTAGAAACACAACAGCTAATGTCCAACACTGCAAGTTCATTTCGGGGGGATATATTATTATTAGGGAGGATGTTGTTGTTTGGACAACTTCAGACAGAATTTCTCCACGATGGCAGATTTCCGGCAAACCTACTTACTCTTCTTTAAGTGATACAAATATGTTTTAGTCACATTCTTGATATGGGTTTCAAAATTAAGATCTGAGTCAATGGTAACACCTTGTTTTTTTGCCTGGTGCTTAGTATTACTGTAAGTAGTGTCTTTAAGTGTGCAGACAGTTTGACCAGGACAAGGACAAAGAGCATTTTGGCATCAGCATTAATTAATTAATTCTAAGGTCATTAAGAACCTAGTTAATAACTTAACAACATAGTGCTATCTCAGTGCTATGATCGGCACAAAAGCCAGATTGGAACATGTCAAAGGTACAGTTGGGAAGAAGGAGATTATTTAACAGTTTGAACACCTTTTTTTCAAGAATTATTATTTTTTTGCTTAAAAAGGGAAGGTTGGAGATTGGCCTAAAATCGCTAAGGACTGAAGAGTCTAAGTTACTTTTCTTCAGGAGGGGTTTCACCATGGTAGTTTTAGGTGCAGATGAACAGACCCCCACTTTGCTGAGCATTTCTGTATGACCACTGCAAAAGAGTTCATAGTGCTTCCATGTGGTGGAAGGTGGGGTAACAAGTCATCAAACACATCTTCAGGTCTTGCCTGAGTGATCCTCCTCACCTAATATTGGTTCTCTTATCTCAGAAGTATGTTGCAAATTCCTCACATTTGTAGGTGGAGAGCAGATCACCAGGTGTCTTGTGGGCGGGATTTATAAGGCTGTCAATCGTTGAAAAGAGCACTGTTTGAGTTGTTATGATTCATTATCAATTTTGAGAAATGATCCTGTCTGTCTTGGCGTTTTTTTATTGCCTTATTAAAAGCAGAAAGATGCTCTCGAAGAATATCAAGGTGGACCTGCAGTTTTTGTCCGCTCAGACTTTCTGCAAATTCTTTTAAATTTGGCCACAGCCTTTTTCAGTTTGACTGGTGCTACAGAGTCGATAGTTGCCCTTAGTTTGGTGTTGAAGCTGGTTGCTAAATCATTATCACAGGAGGAAGCTGTTGATGGTGTACTATTCATATTCATATGCATCATGAAATTCTCATCTGCTCAGCGACATGGCTAGATAAATAATAGAGTGAAAATATATTTTTCCCCACTTCTAATAGACTGACATGCATTCATGTTTAGCCAGGTTTCAGATAAAAACATTACAGTGCAGCTTTCGCTCTGAGATAAGATCAATAAAGGTTTTGCCAGATAGGGACCTAATATTCAAAAGCACCATGGTAATGTTCTCTGGGCTGTTCGGTGCTGCCCGGCCACAGTTAATGGAATGGATACCAAGTTATTCACATTTGAACCACCTGACAGTTTTCTTGTAGTCTGTCGACTGTGATAGGAAATAATAGACTGTAGCACATTCAGTATTCCAAGCAGTCAATCCACTAAAAGCAGCCCAGTTTAGTGGCATTTTGACTTCTGATTGATCCTTGTGTACATCTATCATTTACATTGTTCAGTGGAATCTAAATGTATTTTCTTCTAACTATCAAGATAACATTATTTAGCGATTTTTTTGTTTATTCATGTATAACAAAAAAGAAAGACACTATTACACACGTACATTGAAAGTAATGGCGTTCTGTATGCGGGTGTCATGAAATTAGGCTATGCAGATTAGAATAAGTACAGTACTGTGTTCATTTCCCAAAAAAAGAACACAAAAAACTAACAGCTCTTCAGATTTGCAACGAAAAATAGTTAGTTCTGGGTTTCGGCTACGTGAACGACCAATCACTAGTGCTCATGTGAGTGTAATATCCCTGTGCAGGCTCCTATCCAGTACGAGGCTCTGATGCAGATGGACTATCTAGACAGCGTGATCAACGAGTCTCTCAGGTTGTACCCCATCGACTTGAAAGAGTCGCCAAGAAATCTGTTGAGATCAGCGGCATCACCATCCCCAAGGGTATGGTTGTCATGATACCCATCTGGACCTTGCACCGTGACCCCGATGTGTGGGAAGACCCAGAGGAGTTCAAACCAGAGAGGTAATGGGCCACATCTTAACCACAACCACAATATCAATCACAACAGCAACGATAAGAGCAGTGTTCCTCAAACAACCATAAAACAAACCTAAATGCGACGACCAAACACAAACAGGTTTCTTCAACCATGTATAACCATCATATTACTGTGATTTAATTGATATGTTCTTTAACCCCTCCTCCTCTGAACTCTCCGAGTGTAGGTTCAGTAAGGAGAACAAGGAGAGCATCGACCCATACACCTACATGCTGTTCGGGTTGGGCCCACGGAACTGTATCCGTGCGATTCGCTCTGGTATTGATGAAACTGGCGATGGTGGAGATTCTACAGAGGTTCAACTTCACCGTCTGCAAAGAGACAGATGTGAGACAAAATAATGATACAATGATTGTAAATATAATTTTGTACCTATGACTTTGTTGCGTTTCTATATGTAGCAGAGGTGATTTTGGAATCACACTCGCGTGATGAGGTAGCCCTGCCTGAGACATGTAAACTGAAGTGTCGCCCTCAGACCTTGAGGATGTCCTCTTGGCTTAATAGTAGCGTTTGTGTCTTCCACATGGGAGACCCGGGTTTGAACCCCCATACTACAATTCTGTACTTGCGTACTGCATGAGTATGTACTCCCCATTTAATTTCCCAGATTGCATTTTTCAGTACTAGGCGCCAATCATCCTCAGTATAGGCTACCTACTAAATGATGGAAGTGTGAGATTTAAAAAAAAAGCTATTTGTATTTCTGCAAAACTCCCTCGAGACTTCATAGGGCCATTTTAATGTATGTCGACCCAAGAGAGGTTGTCCAGGAGTTTGAGTTTATTTGAATTTATAGTGCAATGCTACCCGAACGTAACAGTGACACTGTATTAGGTAACATTCATAGTGTAACGCTGACATCTGTTTTACTCGTTCCTTCATACTTTAACTGTGTGTCAACTCTCACCAGATACCCATTGAGATGGACCTGTTCCGCTGCCAGGAGTCCAACGACAACCAGCTCAAAGCAGACAGCCAGTGATGAGGACCTGCCCTGCTGCAGGTCTCTCAGTTATTATGTTACACATAGATCTAGGATCAGCCCCAACACTGGCTACTTTCAAAAATGGGCTTAAAAAAAAAAGGGCTTCGCTTTTGCCTTAAATTGAAACTAAATTGGCGCTAATAATTGCACTGTGACCCTAAAATGCACTGTGACTTTTATTCTTTTTTTCTGTCTTTTATGCGTTTTTATTCTAATTTTTTTTTCATGCTCTTTCCTTTTTATCTATTTTACGTAAAGCACTTTGAATTGCCTCTGTGTATGAAATGTGCTATATAAATAAACTTGCCTTGCCTTGCCTTGCCTCGCCTCGCCTCTGGGCTCTGCTGCTACTGTATGCTGCTCTCTTTGTATCTGTCTATTAGTGGAGGTCCAGGACTAGTTGTACAGAGACAGTTGTTGTCTGTCGTCTGCAGTGCAGGGATTTGCATGTGACTTGTGTATGTTTTGTACTTGTCTGGTAGTGGGTCTCTATCATCACGCTAAAAACGTGTGTATAATCACAAACTAAATCATAACATGAGAATGAACAACATGCCATCAAAACATGACAATAAATAGGTGTTAGATTAGATTCAACTTTATTGTCATTGTGCAGAGTACAAGTACAAAGATAACGAAATGCAGTTAGCGTCTAACCAGAAGTGCAAAAAAGCAGAAAAGTGCAATGTGAACAATATATACAGGTAGAGCAGTATAAGCAATATATGAGCAGTATAAGTAGTGCAGTATAAGCAGTATATGAGCAGTATAAGTAGTGCAGTATAAGCAGTATATGAGCAGTATAAGCAATATATGAGCAGTATAAGTAGTGCAGTATAAGCAGTATATGAGCAGTATAAGCAGTATAAGTAGTGCAGTATAAGCAATATATGTATTAACAGTAACATTATAAGCAGAATAAATATAGAATGCAGTATGAACAGTATAAGCAGTATATGAGCTGTATAAGTAGTGCAGTTACCAATGTATTGGGTCTATCTATGGGTATCGTAGTGCAGCAGTAGTCAAAATGTACCTGCATTTTATCGGTTGAAGTGCCATCTCATCTGTCATAAGATTTGACTTGTAAAACTGAAAAGTAGGATACAACTAATAGCCTAAATGTATAAACACAGACCACAACCAAAAAACAACATGGGAAAATCGTTTACGCATCCTCTGCAGCAGGAACAGTGCAGAGAAAAAGTATGTACAGTAAACCCCATAACTGAATACACTTCATACGCTTCAGCGCGACACAGAACGCCTATACTGCAACAAAGTAAAAAGATGAGACAGACACGTGTCTTCAATAACTTGCATGTTTAATCAAAATACAAGCATTCGGCACATCGTTAACTTGTAGGAAAGTTTAATCAGGTTTTATCAATTGTATTATTTTAAATGTGAAATAAATAGCATCAGTGCAGAGGCTATAACACACTACAAAAGTCACATTAAATCACGGAAAGGAGGCTAGGCTAATTAACGGAACTATATGAATATACAGCCCGAGCCCAGTCCAGGGTTCTGAAAGCGACAAGTAACAAGTGTGCCCATCAACGGTCTAGATATTAGGCCTATACGTAACATTTAGTCCTCCACTTTATATCACAGCCAGTATAACGTTTAAAATGACTACAAAACAAAAGCAATATAGTCTACAGTGAACGGCGCATTGTCCATTTGTCATACATGTCCAAACAGACCTGCTCACTTGAATAGGAAAGTAGCGCGGCGGTTCGTTGCTTCAGCAAACCTCTCGATGACTTTACTGTTGAAATCCATCTGTCCCTGGATCAATGCATTTTCAATGGAAAGCATGTCAAGGCCGTTCAGTCGCTGGTGTCTGTTCTGTTCTGACAGATGTATAATGTCTTTGAATCCAGCCGATGCCCAAATAGTCTCCACCAAAAATCATACATGGGAAACAGAACAGCGCATGTTTCGAGGTGGTAGCGGTTAGCCATCTCTTTTTGTCAAACCATTCCTGTTGGCCCTAAACGTTTTATCTCCAACTTCTCTTCCAAAGGCAATGTACTGAACCGCATGGTCAACAAATAATCTACACGATTCATTGTGAAAACTTTAGCTAGCTAGCATTAGCGATAGACGTACAGTAGATGAACTGAATTGCTTTGTGATTATTTCCTGTCATGTCAGACCACGTTAACGACATTAGCGTTTAATAGTTTTTCGCAACCTGTTGCTAGGCAGAATTCATACCCAATATAATTTGCGTGAGGTTTTCCCTGCTTACGCCAATCACGCTCACGTTGTTCCCCTCGCAACGATGGGGCAGAGTGCTCCGCTGCCCCACAGCAGAAAGACGGGACAGGGAGCGCAGTCCGCACACACTAGTAATTACTAGTAATTAGTAATTACTCCAAAAACAGCACTATACGAATTATGAGTCAAGTTTATTATATTTATACACACCAATTTCACCATTTAATCTATTTTGTATTAAATATAAAATACTTATTATTATTACTAATAAAAAATAGGACTAATAATTGTTTCGTATTTGTAATGTACTTTATGAGACTTTATGTTTGGAATGTACTTTATAAAGAAAAAAACCCTGTATATCCCCAAATTTGATTCTATGCAATATGTTTTTTCAAATGTTGTATTTGTCTTGTAGGCTACTTTTGTGTAAGCCGTATATTGTGGGTAAAATGCACTATAAATTCAAATGAACTTAAACTTAAATGTGTATTGCAGTGGAATCCTAACTCGAGTTCCGCGTGTAAATCGAATCAATTTCCCATTGACATGAATGCAAGATTTACGCGCGCGGATTTGGAGTTAGGATTCCACCCAAAATGCGTTGCTATTGGTATCATTATGACGTTGATATGTACACAGAATTGAGAATGTTCTGCAATAATACACAAAGTTCTTGAACTTTTAGTTTAGTGGCATAACGAGCTAAGACGCAACCTGAACCTGTGCAATCAGTATTACCAGAGTGAGATATAAAGAGATTATAACCGGAAGATTCGGCGCTTATACACAGCCTACTGACTGAGGTAGGCTAATGTAGGCCAGAGATGTAGTATAGTTGACATATAGTATAGTTTTATAACACTTGTATTTGTAAATACTTGAGACGGCATAGGCCGACTACCTTTACAGCATTTGGACAAGGGACGCGTAAAAATGTCACTGAGAGATATCTGTCACTAGGAGATGATATTCCCATTAAGTCGAATTCAGCGTTGGATATTTCTATATGCCTAAAAACTCACATCTTTAGAAAGGCCTTCCTTTAGGTCCTGTCCTCTTGTTGTTGTTAGTGTTTTGTTTGTGTTTTTGTTTGTGTGTCTATTGCACTCAACTGCACAGGCTTTGAAATTGTCGGCTACAAATGAAAAACACATTCCAAATAAAATATATTTTTTATTATTATTATGAGAGACCTAAATGCATGAATTGAATTAGGGCTATTTTAATTTTGCCGAGGTCTTCTGCTTATTAGCCTATAGGCTCCTACCTGTACCAGGCCGATTCCAGTTAATAAAATGTGCCCATTATATGGCCACTGATATTTGACCTGTTGGCCACAATTGTAGGCTAAATTTCAAGGTGTGTCAACAAACATAGCCAGCCAACCCACACTGGAAGCTTTTGCTGACTCTAACATAGGCCTCTGACAGGACCAAGTCACTTCGAACCATTGCATCGAACGCTGATAAGAGTTGTTAGGCAGTGAATTACCATGATAGTCATTCCAAACCCATTATGACGCCAGCCGAACGCACATTATAGATAATAACATTTCTTTGCTGCCAATCGGTGTACTGGTATTTGTTGACTGATTCAGTAGGGCAAACTCAAAGATTGTTATCCCTTTCTCATTTGGGGAATCTTTCTGACATTCCTGTTGCATTATAGTATGGGTGTGTGGAGATTATTTCAATAATTTTTGTTTGTGTTCTATCTACTGTAGGTGCATAAAAACAATGGAGGTGAAAATATATATGAGTATTGAGGATATCAGGAAGGAGCATGAGAGGATTAAGACAGAGAAGGCAGAGTTTGAGAAAAAGATAGAGGAATATGAGAAACAAAAGAGAAGGGACCAAAAAGTTAGGCAGAGGGAGGAGGAGATCCTGGCCAGAAAGGCAGAAAGACTGCAGGAGGACAGGAATGAGTTCAATAGGGAGAGGGAGGAGATGGACAGTGGGATCAAGATCCTCATGATGGAGATTGAGAAAGAGAAGGAGTCCTCAAAGGAGATACTTAGAAAGGCTGAGAAGGCAGAGGCAGAGTTAAATATGATGAGGAAGGAGAGCGTGAAAATCCAAAGAGACGGACAGAAGGTGGAGCAAGAAATGCTCAGGATGTGGAAGGAGAAGGAGACATTTCTCAAGGCCAAGAAACAGATGGAGAAAGAGATGAAGAAAAATATGGTGGCAGTCAAGAGGAGAGAGGCCCTGGTGATGGAGGCCGAAGAAAGACTTAAACTGAGCAAGGAAAAAGAGAAGGAAGAGCAGGAGAAGGAGACCTCAAAGGAGATGCTTAGAAAGACAGAGAAGGTCGGAGCAGAGTTGCAAATGATAAAGAAGGAGTGGATGAAAATCAAAAGAGACGGGCAGAAGGTGGAGCAAGAAATGCTTGGGATGTGGAAGGAGAAGGAGACATTTCTCAAGGCCAAGAAACAGATGGAAAAAGAAATGGAGGCAGTCAAGAGGAGAGAGGCCCTGGTGATGGAGGCCGAAGAAAGACTTAAACTGAGCCAGGAAAAGGAGAAGCTAGAGCAGGAAAAGGAGACCTCAATGGAGATGCTTAGAAAGACAGAGAAGGTCGGAGCAGAGTTGCAAATAATAAAGAAGGAGTGGATGAAAATCAAAAGAGACGGGCAGGATGTGGAGCGAGAAATGCTCAAGATGTGGAAGGAGAAGGAGACATTTAAAAAGGATAAGAAACAGATGGAAAAAGAGATAGAGGCCATCAAGAGGAGAGAGGCCCTGGTGATGGTGGCTGAAGAAAGAGCGAAACAGAGTCTGGAAAAAGAGAAGCTAGAACAGGAGAGGGAGACATTGAAGAAGGTGAGCATGGTGATGATTAGAGAGATGGTAGAGAACCTATAGACTAAGTAGATGAAGGTGATTGTTGCTAGTTTTACTATAGCATTTAGTCCATGACCTTCAACTCTCAGTTGAATTTGTCCAATTCTTGTCTCACCTTGCACTCCCCTCTGATGTTACTTTTTTAATTTCAGATGAACGATGGCTCCAGATATGCCACAACCCTCATGTTCTCGTTGAGAGCGACTCCTCTGATGGCTCAGCTGGTACACAATCAGGCAAACCAGGGGACGAGCCTTTCTGTCAAAAGCCTTGTTGATGTGGCCCTGGCTGAGAGCGTGTGGGGGTGCAGAGATAAGACAGGGGACTGCACATGCCGACACCGTTAGCCTGGAAACCTCAACACAATTGGCCGCTATTTAGGGATACATAGCAAATCAATTTATATAGTTGTCTTAAGTTCAATAAATTAAGTTGAACATTAAATTAAATTGACTTCCTTTCTCTACCACTGTGACTGCTTGTGGCATTTATTATTATAGAAAGTCTTACTTGTGATGACCGTGATGTATGTAGCTGAAGATGAATGTAGCTATTTATTTTAAGTATCTCTGGATAAGAGCTTCTGCTAAATTACTCAAACGTAGGCCTAAAGTACATCCGTAAAATAATGTATCCATTTCCTGTTAACCATCTCTAAACCCTAGATGGCAGTATTTACTCTTACACCAGAAACGTGACCAGTTGCACGTGTGGATGCAGAAGAAATAGCCTCCCAGTCTGTTTCTGCAAGGAACTTCTAATTTATGGATTCTGTACATTGTTTTATGTTGAGAGTCTTGTCAAGTCTGAATATCTTAGAGTTGGGGTTTGTCCTCTACCTCCAATTATAAACGAGGACAATCACTTTGTTTTTCATACAGGTACCACTATTGTATGTATTTCTATAATCTATGTTTCTATTACTTTACCATACTATGAAACTAATTGAATATGTTTTTAAGCGTCCAAAAAGCATTGATACCAGCACTCCAAGAATCATTTTGCGTTGCTGCTGCAGCAGCCGCGCAATGTCAACAATGTCGCACTGTCGCACTGGTGTAGCATGTAACATTAAAATCCATCAACTTCATATCACACCATTGATGATTGGTGAAGTTGTTGGATCAGTTAAGGCCTGTGCCAGAAATCAGTACACACACCAATCACACAATGGGACTATAACAGGCACATACAGTGCATTCTGAAAGTATTCAGACCCCTTCACTTTTTCCGTATTATGTTATGTTACAGCCTTATTCAAAAATAGATGAAATTAATTTTTTTCCTCATTAATCTACACACAATACGCAATAATGACAAAGGTGCTTCAACAAAAAACGTAAAGGGTCTGAATACGTATGTAAAGGTGATATTTCAGTTTTTTATTTTGAATAAATTAGCAACAATTTCTAAAAACCTGTTTTTGCTTTGTCATTATGAGGTATTGTGTGTAGATTGATGAGGAAAAAGGCTGTAACATCACAAAATGTGGAAAAAGTGAAGGGGTCTGAATACTTTCCGAGAGCACTGTACTTACATCTTGATTCACAGAATCACACCTCGTACACACTTGCAAGTGATAGCAACGCCTATCACCTGTCCCAATAAAGGGATGCTACAAGCGCACCATTTCATCCTTTCCACTCTTCACTCTCTGACTGTCTGAAGTGTACTGTAGTTGTGTTGTTGTAGCTGGGTACACCTCAGCCTATGATTCTCATGGGGCGTTAGGTTGAAAAGTGTACTGTAGTTGTGTTGTTGTAGCTGGCTACACCTCAGCCTATGATTCTCACGGGGCGTTAGATTGTCTCTGATAGAATCCTACGGTTCAGCTCAACGATGATTTTCACCTTCTGAGCACCTGTTAACTCTCTGAGCTAGCAGGCTAACCTGTGAGCTCTCAATTTTTTGTTATTGTTGAACCCTAGCTCGACGATAATTCCTCAGGTTATTATTAGAACTTGCAAGGTCACATGTGTAGGCTACAGCTAGCACTTGGGACGGACGGCTAACTAAGTTACTTGTTGTTTCCGGACAGCTGAGAACCTTGGCTAGCTTTGACAAGGTAATATTGAGAAATATTAGCACCCTGTTTGCAGGAGGGTTGGTCAGCTTGTGTTTGTAGCCCTAGGACTACTGAGCACTTTCTAGTAATTAATAATTTACTAGCTACTTACCTCGTATAATGATCTGGAACATACCAGTTCTCTCTGGTGTGGGACCACCATATCTAACTATGCGGGTACCAGTTCCCTGTGGTAGCACGTGGGTGTAGCAATGCTGAGGTGTGCTGATATTATACCTGTTTGTTGCATCGTGCGCTGTATCTAAACTAACCCCACAACTAAGTCAACTAATAAACATGGGCTACGCATATCTTAAACATGCCTCTGTGTGTGTGTGTGTGTGTGTGTGTGTGCGTGCGTGCGTGTGTGTGTGTGTGTTTGTGCGTGCTTGCGTACATGTGTTTTTTCGGGGATGCAGAGAAAGTCTTCCAGCTGTTCCAATGACAACATCCATCCATCCATACATACATAGACCTATGCATTTAATTCTGGTTTGTTTATAACTAAGAGGAAGACACATTTATCATCAAAAACCACTAGTTATCATCAAAAAGGATGGTCACAGTTTGCTAAAAAAGAGTACCTAAAAAGCCTGCAAAGGTCTCGTAAAAGATATTGTGGACAGATGAGATGAATATTATCATGGACGTGACAAAAGTTTGGAGAAAAAAGGATCTGCCCAAGATCCACAGCATACCACCTCATCTGTGAAACATGGTGCAGGGGGTGTTAGGTGTGGGCATGTATAGTTGCCATTAGAACTTGCTAACTTGTCTTAATTGATGATTGTACCTGCTGACGGCAGCAGCAGAATGTATTCTGAAGTGCACAGAAACATCTTGTCTGCTTGAGTACAAGCAAATGCCTCCAAATGCATTGGATGGAGCCACACCATACAATAAAACAATGACCCAAAACACTGCCATAGCAACTAGTGGAAAGATCTTGATTGGCCAAGTCAATCTTCAGATTAAAATTCAATTGAACATGCATTACATTTCCCTAATGATAAGAATTTAGGCAAAAAGACCTCAAAACAAACAACAACTAAAGGTGGCTGCAGTACAGGCCTAGCAGAGCATCACCAAAGAAGATGCCCAGCGTCTGGTGAGGTTAGTGGGTTGCAGACTTCAGGCAGTTATTGTCCACTAAATACTAGTGGATTGTCCACTAAATACTAAACATGACTGCTTCATTTGGACATTTGATAAGTCTGTCCCATTACTTTTGGGTACACTGAAATAGGGGGATTATGCATAAAAAGTGGGATAATTTCTAAATGGTGAAACCAATGTGTATACAAATACCATCAAATAAAAGCTGAGAATCTCTACTTTAACCTTGTAGTAATTGTTTAATTTCAAATCCAAACGTTTGATAAAGTTCTTCATAACCAACATCAGGGAGATGTGACCAGAGAGTGGATCCTGGCTATAAGGGCACACACTTGCCAACACACATTCTGGTGTGACATGTGCGATGTCTTATTGATCTATGTTGCTTTGGCTGTCTCCATGTGTGGATCATTGTAATCAGGGGTGGGGCTGGCCTTTTAAACACCTGTGCTTTGTTTCATTCAGGGAAAACAAAGAGATTTTTAACATTTCTTTTAAAGAGACAACACACATTTTCTGCCATGCCTCTGTCAATTGATTTGGCTTTAATCAATGGTTTCTTCTTGATGTTGTGTACATGTTTTCATGCCTATGTCACCTTTCAGAGGAAATCAAGGAACCTATCCAGATCTGATGTCGTATTAGATGAGTCAAACCCTGTCAGAACATAGTTTGCTTTTGCTAGATTCTTTTCTTTTCTTTTGTCTAGTATTGGTATACATGGTCGAAATGATGCACTCATGTTTAGTATTTGGTCGACAATACTTTGTATGCAATAACCGTCTGGGACCCATTGACCCCACCAGGTGCTGGGTATCTTCTCTGGTGATATTCTGCCAGGCCAGCCATCTTTTTGCCAGGTCTTTTTGCCCAAAATCTTACCATCAGATAATGAAATGCATGTTCAATAGGATTTAAATCCAAACATTGACATGGCCAGTCAAGGACTTTCCACTTTTTCGCCCTGAAAATCTCCCTAGCTCCAATGGCAGTATGTTTTGGGTCATTGTCTTACTGTATGATGAAGCGCCATCCAATGAATTTGGAAGCATTGTTTTTACTCGACCAGACAAGATATTTCTGTACACTTCAGAATACATTCTGCTGCAGTAACATCATCAATTATGATAAGTTAGCAAGTTCTAGTGGCAGCTATACATGCCCAAACCATAGCATCCCCTCCACCATGTTTCACAGATGAGATGGTATGCTGTAAACCTTGGGCAGATCCTTTTTTCTCCAAACTTTCCTCTTGCAATCACTCTGATAATATTCATCTTATCTGTCCACAAGACTTTTTTCCACACCTCTGCAGGCTTTTTAGGTACTTCTTAGCAAACTGTAACCTGACTATCCTTTTTAAGAATAACTAGTGGTTTGCATCTTGCAGTGAAGCCTCAGCCATTTGCAATGGCTGAGCTCATCAGTGCTTGATTTTGGCAAGTCTAAGGTTTTGACTATGTTTCAGATTTTTCAGCTTTCACCATTTGTAAATTCATTTGCTATTGTAATGTATCTCACACCTTGTCCTTTGTTGGGAATGATATTTAAGGAGAGGGACAGCGAGATATTCTTTGAGTTTTGGGTTAGGCCCATCACGGGCATCATTCTCCCGCGTTGTCCTTGACGCACATTAACGTATGGTTAAAACTTACAGACGTATGTTGTTTTAAATTGTGTTAAAATGGTTATTTTGTTGATACTCTATTCTCATTCTTCCTATGGGCATTAATGTGATGTTGTGCTCTCGATAAAGGTTCTGTTAATCAGGGCTGGCTCTAGCCATTTGGTGCCCAAGCATTTTTCCTTCTTTTGCATTATCAAATGTCTAAATTAAGCACTCATGTTTAGTATTTGGTCCCCAATCCTTTGTATGCAAAAGTGCAAAAGTCTGTGACCCACTGTGACCCCGCTGGGTATCTTCTCTGGTAATGCTCTGCCAGACCTATGTTGCAGTGACTGTTGTTGTTTTTTTAGGATGTTTTGCCCTAAGTCTCCTCTTGAGCAAATGAAATGCATGTTCTATAGGATTTAAATCTGGAGACTGACTTGGCCAGTCAACAACTTTCCACTTTTTGGCCCTGAAATATTCCCTAGTTCCCATGGCAGTATGTTTTGGGTCATTGTCCTGCTGTATGATGAAATGCCGTCCAATGAGTTTGGAGCCATTTACTTGTACTTGGACTGACAAGATGTAAATAAATGATTCTCAATTATGGTGAGCATTCTTTGGTTATCCACTGGAAGTCTTCCTTGGCCTACTAGGTAATTTGCAATTTCTGAGCTCACCAGTGCTTTCTTTCCTTTTAATGAAGTTAAATGAAGTTCCAAACTGTTGATTTTGGTAGGTTTAAGGTTTTGGCTATGTTTACTTTTTTTCATCATAATGGCTTCCCTGACTTTCAATAACATCTCTTTGGTCCTCATGTTGACAAGACACCAATAGCAGACTGCACAAATTATGTGACGTAACACACCTGACGAACACACTTGTCAAGCCAATTGTCCTATCACTTTTGTGTAGCCTGAAATAGGGGGATTATGCATAAAAGTGTTGTAATTTCTGAATGATAAACCAATATGTACATCAAATAAAAAATAAAAATCTCTACGTTTTTATTTCAAATCCAAACAGAAGAAAAAATGCTTCACTGTCCCATTACTTACGCATGGTACTGTATAACCTTCTGTGGAAAGGGTTCTACATGGAACCCAAAAGGTTTTTTCAAAGGGACAGTGGAAGAAGAACCCTTTTTGGTTCGAGGTAGCACTTTTTCAAAGAGTGCAGGATCTGTGATGGGTCTGTCTGTCTCTATCTACGGTATATTTGCTTTAATGCCACAGCCTATTTAAGTATTGTTGCTGACCATGTGCATCCCTTCATGGCCACAATTTACCCACCTTCTAATGGCTACTTCCAGCATGATAATGCACCATGTCACAAAGCAAAAGTCGTCTTAAACTGGTTTCATGAACATGACAATGAGTTCAGTGTTCTTCAGTGGCCTTCCTTGTCACCCGATCTGAATCCAATAGAACACCTTTGGGATGTGGCAAAACGGGAGATTCACATCTTGAAAGTGCACCTGAAAAATGTGCAGGAATTGCGTGATGCAATCATGTCATCATGGACCAGAATCTCAAAGGAATCAATGTCACGAAGAATTGAGGCTGTTTTGAGAGCAAAGGGAGGCTCTACCCAGTATTAGTATAGTGTTCCTAATAAAGTGTTAGGTGAGTGTATATCTAACTATCTTTGTTTTTGCTGGTCTGTAGGATCTATGATGGCCGTCAGCCCGTCCTGTGTATCATGGACACAGCCATGATCAAAACCATCCTCATCAAGGAATGCTACTCCCTTTTCACTAACAGGAGGGTAATACGCTAAATTGAAGTTGTTGTATGGGGAAAAAAACATAAGGGCTTATTAAATAGATAATATCATTGTTATTATAGCATTATTAATATTCGGTTAATTTTGCAGTATGTAATCATTGTTATTTTTCTAGATTTTCTATCTCAACGGGCCTCTGTATGACGCCGTGTTTATCGCTGAGGATGATACATGGAGACGGATCCGCAGTGTCCTGTCTCCCTCCTTCACCAGTGGGCGGATCAAAGAGGTACAGTCCCATCTCTCCTCTCCTTCTTTTATTCATTCCAACAACACAAATAAATGAATGACTAACAACTCTGACGTGTGTGTGTGTGTGTTTATGTGATTTGTACTATGTGTATAGTGTGTATTCATTGTTGTTTGTTGTTGTGTGAAGCAGCAACTTTAATTGTCCAAGACAAATTTCCATCCGGGACAATAAAGTATATTTAATCTTATCTTAGATAAGTTCAGTGGTCAGATGACAGAGTATAGAATAATAGTTCATCTTTGGAGTCACTTATTCCTTGACTATATACATAATGTATCCTGTATGAATGTATATTCTCAGGCTATATAAACATTAAAATAATTCCTGTTTCAAACATGATATTAACCCATGTTTTGCACATATTAATCCACGTATCAATCATCATATTTTTCCATGTATCCTTCCCAACTCAGATGTTCGGGATCATGAAGCAGCACTCTGGTAATTTGGTCAGCAATCTGAAGAAGACGGCCGATAACGAAGAGCCCATTGAACTAAAAGAGTGAGGATTTCTCTCCGAGAAGATAAGGTGAATTTGTAATTTCAGTGAACTCCCCCTTTAATTTTGTGGTTGTGGTTCTGGTGGTCAAAGATTGTGTGGTTGTGTTCCAGGTTCTTTGGACCATACAGTATGGATAAGGTCGTCAGCACTTCATTCAGTGTCGACATCGACTCCCTCCACAACCCCTCTGACCCCTTTGTGACCAACATCAAGAAAATGCTCAAGTTTGACATCTTCAGCCCACTGTTCCTCACAGTCGGTACAACTGCCCCCATATAGCTTTCAGTCTAAATCATTTTGTGCTCAATAAATGAAGCTATCGAATTCATTGATTAGACTGACATACACTGTGGAAACACTCTATGAGACCACCAGTAGCTCTCTGTCCTTCCTGGCCTACAATCTGGCAACCAGCCCTCACATCATGACCAAGCTGCAGGAGGAGATAGACACTGTGTTTCCCAACAAGGTAACCCCTCTGCAGACTCCTATATAGTACTATTCATGTGGAACAGGAAATATGATAGTGACAGTATTTTAGAGGGTACTGATGAGTGTGTAACCCCTGTGCACTGCAGACTCCTACAGTATCTATTACTATTGCTTTGGAACAGATGGTTAGATAGGTGACAGTATTTTGCAGTATGCTAATGTGTCTGTAGCATCCCTGTGCAGACTTCTGCCCAGTGCTATTCATTTGAAACAGGAAGTAGATAGGTGTTGTTGGAATCTTCAGAATAGTTAAAAGGCCAGTACCTGAGGACCTGAGGGATCTACAGGGTATATACCTTAAAAGCATGTCTGACATGCAGCGGTGTGCGTGACCATAGAGTGATTTCTAAACTAATACAATTATCTTAAAATAAATTATAAAACTAACAGGTTATCAGTGCAGAGACTTGTATGATATGTGCTCTCCATCTGACTCGTGCTGCTGCATTCTGTATCATTTGCCAAGAGCTTTCTTTGGTCGACCAGACAGGAGAGTGTTACAGTAATCAAGGCTGCTAGTAATACAAGCATGCATTCGTCTCTCAGTGTCAGCCTGGGAGAGGAAAGGTTGCACCTTTACAGCTGTGTTCTGTAAAGGTCCATGTAATATTCAACCTTTTTAAAAGCTTCCTAAAGGTTGTAATGACTATCTTTAATCGGTAGCGATCAGGGAACGAGATCCCTTGAAATAAATATTTCATTTACAAACGCTGTTTTGGTTCGGAAAACACACTTTTTAAAATGCAGTGTCCTACCTGGACACTCGGTTTGCATATAAACATGTTGTTACTGTCAGGGGTGTTCTAGGGGAGTGGACTCACCTTTCTGTCTCTGAGGGCTGCCTCTTCCAATCGTGTGCGCATGCAGAAACACAACAGCTAATGTCCAACACTGCAAGTTCATTTCGGGGGGTTATATTATTATAAGGGAGGATGTTGTCGTTTGGACAACTTCAGACAGAATTTCTCCACGATGGCAGATTTCCGACAAACTTACTTACTCTTCTTTAAGTGATACAAATATGTTTTAGTCACATTCTTGATATGGGTTTCAAAATTAAGATCTGAGTCAATGGTGACACCTCTGTTTTTTGCCTGGTGCTTAGTGTTACTGTAAGTAGAAGTGTCTTTAAGTATGCAGACAGTTTCTCTCTTTCGGTTTTTGCTCCAATGACTAGTTCTGTGACATCCATATGTCCGCAATGCATTTCACCAGGAAATCAATCAAACTGTTTGACTGGTGCTACAGAGTCGATAGTTGCCCTTAGTTTGGTGTTGAAGCTGGTTACTAAATCATTATCACAGGAGGAAGCTGTTGATGGTGTACTATTCATATTCATCATCATGAATCTCATCTGCTCAGCGACATGGCTAGATAAAGAGGATGCAACAGGAGTAAGACCCTTTGTAATCACTAGGTCCAGGGTGTGGCAGTGGTTATGGGTGAGCCCAGTAACTCACTGAATAAAGTCCGTAGAATTCAAGAGATTCATCAAATCCATGGCTGTCGAGTCAGTCTCATTGTCCACATGTAGGTTAAAATCACCAATGATAATAATCTTAGCATAATTTGAATGAAAGGTAGATGGGCCTTGGATGAAACTGTGATCTTTACATTTCTCATCCTTGTCATCAGGTGTCTTTATCACTCATTACTGTGCAACAGGAGGCTGATGGAGGTAGAAATGGGAGGACAGCTCATTGTAATTAGAGCTTGACAGATATATCTGATATTGGCCTTAAAGAAATATCTGAAGAGTTATTCACCATGTTATATATAATATAGAGGAAACTGGACAGCACTTATTATGGATCATTTAACACAATTACATATGACACAACTGTGTTAACAGAGACACAATACGTCCTGCTCCTGTACATGTTTGTATATACTGTACATTTTCCCCTATGTCTGCTAAGGGCTTCACTGCTTTTTCCACTGTTTATGTGGCACATAGGATATTTATATGTAATTGGCCACTTACGTAAATGGGCGATTCTTAGACTACGGGCACTTTCATGTCCTTTGATCATATTTTATAAAAAAAAAAAAAAAAAGGGAATATTCACACTTTCATAGTTATCTTTACAATGAAAGTACTTTAGGAACTTTTTACCGGTAGTCTATGATGATTTTTTCACCTTTTTCAACATCGTTATAGATGCAAATATTGCTGTTTTGTGCCTGTCCCACACCCAGACTTCTGATCTTCAATAATGAAAATGAAGTGTAAAAAAATGATTTATCTATTTTTTTTAAATGTGACTGAATAAAGTATCAGTAAAATAATTAACACATAATTGGGGTATTTAAGGTCAAACAACTATTTATGTGATTTTATATACAAAATGTAGTTGTCCCACAGTATTGCCATCATTTCCACCACAACACTGTAATGTCCCTTTAAAAGGTTTGTGTGAAAGATGGTTTGGGTAGTTTCTATGGAGATGAACAGTTACATCACAGCACATGTCTGATATGGAGGATATTTTGGATTTCTTCACCAACTTTTGAAGAAAACTCAAGGTAAATATTGCTTGAAATGAAAATATTTTTATTGTATGTCATTTCCAAACATGACGTAACATCAATTGAGTTTGTAAATAAATCGATTTTTTAACGTACATAGATGTATTTTGCATGCATGAAATGCTAGGTACCAATTCATAGCTAATCTGTGATGCTAGCTTGGATTTTCTTACAAAATACTGTAAGATTGTCATTTCCACCTCCGTCATTTCCAACACATTACCTTCTTGGGTGGAAATGACAAAGGTGAGGTGGAAATTACATTTATGCTTACAAGGTGCAATTCATAGATTGTGAGACTACATATGTGTCATTTATTTATTAAAATGTACAATGTTAATGTTTTATTCAAATGCATATTTGTTGAAATGCATTTTCATCTATTTTTAAGATGCCACGGACCTCTACTGCAGAAAGGTCTCAGGCCTATAGGGACAGAATAAAAGAGGACCCTGTCAAATATGAAGAGCGACTGAAAAGAGACAGGGAGAGATACCTGAGGAAAAAAGAAAGAGGGGTTGACCCAGAAATGACCCAGAAATGACCCAGTCATTTCCACCACCTCATACCTTTTTTAAAAAATAGTTACAAAATTCTAATCACTCATTAAAAACTTCTGCATAGTTTATGGGATAATGTTCCACTTAATGTAATAACACAAGTAGTTATTTCCTGAAATGTATCTAACCAATCCAATATTATATTTCAGGTTGTGGTTGATGTAAGCTTTGTGTTTGGTCCTCATCTCAATTAATGTACCTAATCCACAAATGTATGGTAATTGCAATATAGGTATAAACTGGTAAAACTATGTGTGAAAGTGGTCTTACACTGTTGAGAAATTATGTATATCATACTTTTTTTAAATAATAATCAAATGTTTACATGTGATGGAAATTACATTTGTTCAATGCGGGTCGGACAATATGTAAAAAAACACCAATTTGTCTTGTAATGTTAGTGCGTTCTCTTATGGATCATGAAACTAGACTAGTTATATTAACCTGTTAGACTGTGACAATTTAGATTTGAACATTTTTTTTCCCCTCAAGTTCACAAGGCCAAAAGTGCCTGTAGTTGAAGAATCGCCCAAATGTGTTATTTTATATGTATGCACTTTATCTTGCATGTTTACAGACTCCCCCCATTCAATTTCACGCATTTCTATTTGGAGTATAAAAGGCACTAGATCACCTGCGGGTATATAAGCTGTGGCTTGCGCTGCGTTCTTCAGTTGGCAGTTAATACCTGAACCAGTAAAGACTGAGGACCAGACGACTCACTAGTGTGTTTTCCATTTATTCTTAAGCATAAGCATTAATACAGTTTGTCATTAATGTAGGCTTTCTATTTAGTGTACCGTTATGCATAGTAGCATATGACGTTTGTAGTCTGTTAGCGGTAATTGCGCTAGCTTGGTATCCTAAACGAGGACGAGTTAGCACTAGTTTGCCGTTTACGATGAGTGGTTGTTGTCAAATGACACCTGACAAAACATGTCGAAGGGAGTCTGGTGTAACGTTTGCCTGACTCCACTGATACAGATGTATGTGTAGGATTTAATGTTAGAGTGTTTTGTAGTTTACATTTTCTTTGTTTTTCTTCGTTTTCTCCTAACGGTTAAGAGAAGGTAGACGGTTAGAGCCAGAGCCCGAACCGCTGATGAACAGCGCTGTAGTTTACCGTTGCCAAGGCAACCAGGCAGCTCACAGGTTGTACCATATTTCTAAATCATTATTTTGATATAATACTGAAATGTTGATATTATATTGTTATTGTTTTACATTGTAATTTGTATTGTTCCAACTAAGTTCAGTTGGCAGTTAATACCTGAACCACGAGTATGTTTTCCATTTATCCCCCCCCCCCTATACTAACCCTAACCCCAACCCCACCCAGAGACCTCTTCATCCCCGCTACCCCCCTTGTACAAGTTCTCTCCTGCTAATACAAATAAAATGAAATAGCCGACTGCCTATGGCCCCTGGTGTGAGCATTGATTACTTTGTCTTATGATGACTGTTGGATAGATGATTCAATTTCTTAAACAAATGTATTGTTGTAAGTCGCTTTGGATAAAGGCGTCTGCTAAATGCCATGAATGTAAATGTAAATTACAATGGAGGGCCATGTCCAGAAACGACCCCGAGCCCCTACCACTGATCTATATACCTATATCTATGTCTGTGTTTTGTCTATTAATTAATAATATGATGATGATTAATCCCAACGACGTATATTTTCCAAGAAACAACATGAGCATATCTGTAATCAAATAAATATCTCCTGCGTCATAATGCTGTTGTCTTGATGACGCTGCTAGCAATGACGTAAATTTATGTAAAAGTCACTTTGGTCACTTGAACCTCCAGTTGTTGTCAAATAGCCTTTGCTGATTGTCATTTGTAATGTGGTACGCTCATTAGTGGAAATAGATTCAATTACATTTCAACACAATGGAGAAAAACTGGTGGGACCCGCCGCAGGTAAGTTTGCCTTGCTCTATTTTAGTTTAAATAAACGGGAATACTTTACATTAAATTGCCCCAATACTTGGGCCAAATGTCCAAGGACGTAGGATGTATCTTTCGAGAGGGGGTGCTGCCTAAATGTTGTGTAAAGGGCTGTGCCATGGCTGCTGGTGGGCCGGTCGATCTGTGGGCTGCGGGGCCGGTGAGCGACACGATGTGTGGGCTTCGCGCAGATCCCCCCTACCTTAATCGAATAAGCACTAGGCCGACAAGCTCCTGTATATTTTCAGCCTACCTCAAGTCCGTGAACTGCCTTCAAGTAAACGCAAAGCTGTAAGAAGCAGGGCTGAAAATTAATCAAATTTAATCAAATCAAGCTCTATCATCCGTGGTGACAACATGTTACTGTACACTTGTTTGTATTCGTATGTTATCGTCCAGTCAAAGTAGCCTACAATTCAAAGCAACATTTCCCCCACAATCAGGACCTAGACCTACTGCAAAGAAATACCCTTAATTGGCTACTCTTTGTTGTTAGATCTCTGGGAAGTAATTCATCCGACTCGGCAGACAGTTTGATCCCAACATCAAGTCAAATCGCGGTAATTTCGGTGAGCGCTTAATTCCAAAAACAGCTGTTTGTCAGTGAAAGAGCAGTGTAACAGCCTAAAAAGTGAAACGGGACGAGCTCAATCGTTGTTACAGAGAGAAATGTGGCTGCAAAATCAACCATTTTAAAGATCAACATTAAAACGAGACAGCTTTATAAATAACCTATAGAGGATGGACTATCGAAGAAAGATGATTGACAGAACAATATCAAAATGGTTAATTTGATGTTTTCAGGTAGGCCCTATCTAAAATATAACCAAACATAGTTGGCACTAATAGGTCTTAATCGACAGGACCTTTCCTTAAGTAAGTCGTAAGTTGACTTTGCAAAGGGCCTACAATTACTTACTGTACAGGCCTACATGATTTGCAATATAAATTGTGTCCGATATGTTGAATAAAAGGTAGATGTAGGCCTTTTTTAAAGGCAAAACTAGAGAGCCCCTTTTGGGAAATTGGGAACGCAACAGCCTATTCTTGAGAACATTGTGAGGTACCGCAATCTCTTTGCGAGGGAAGCCTGTTATCTAACGCAATCATATTTCTTGACGTTTCCCTGTCATTGTGTCTGTCATCTCCATCAGGAAGTTTCAAAGCCCTATGCTACTGTATTTGATAACTACCCACTCACCCCATTCAGGATGGCTAAACATAGACAATATGTAAAGATCACTGGAGACAATTGAATGGTTTTATACTCAGAAAAGACAAATACATTCATAGAGACATTCTCGAGACTGCACCTGTAGTGTGTTCACTGTATGTCCACAGGAGTGTAAAGAGGATCAGGCTGCCCTGATGATGGAGGCAGCAGGACCGGCAGCTTTCGCAGCCTACACCCCACTCCCACAGAGGACATCAAGACGGGCCAGGCACACGAGAGAGAGGGCCAGAGTGGCCAAAGAAAGAAAGGAAGAGAAGGAGGGTTGGAGGAGGGAGATGGAGGAGAGAGCGGAAGAGGTGGAGGGAGCCCAAAACCTTCTGCATAAGGTGAAGGAGCACACCGATGCAGAGAAGGAGAGGCTGATGGAGGAGAGAGAGAGGGTGGACAAGGACAGAGAAATGGTGGACAAGGACAGAGAAATGGTGGAGAGGAAGAGGAAGATAGTCAACCATCTTAAAGATAATATGGAGAGGAAGAGGAAAGTGTTGGATAGAGACACTGAGAAAGTGAATGAATGCAATGCAATACTCAGTCGCATTCAAAAGACGCAGGAAAATAACAAAAAGGATTTGGAGGAGAGGATTGTCCAGTTGGAAATAAAGGCGAAAGAGGTGGAGGAGGTGGAGAAAGTGACAAAGGAGATGGAGGAGACTTTCCAGAGGGAGATGGAAAAAACAAGAAATGAGATGAAGAGGAGAGAGAAGGAGGTGGAGGAGAGAGAGAGGGTGGTGCAGGAGAGAGAGAAGGAGGTAAAGAAGAGCGAAGAGAGATTAAAGATGAGTGAGAAGGAGACCGAAACAATGGAGGTGATGAAGAGAAGGGTAGAAGAGGTTGACAGAGAGATGGAGAGAATCCTAGAGGAGAAAGAAATGGAGGTGAAACAAGTGAAAGAGAGGATGGAGGTGATGAAATGGGCAGAGGAGGAGAGAGAAAAAGACAGGAATGAGAAGAAGAAAGAAAAGGATATTGAATGGATGAGAAAGGAGTTGGAGGCGATGAAGAGAGTAGAGGAGGTGGAGAGAGAGAAGGAGAAAATCCTGGAGGAGAAAGAATGCGACGTTAAACGTGTAAGAGAAGAGATGGATGTGATGATAAAGAATATGGTGGAAAGGAGGGAGAGGGAAGTGAAAGAGGAGATGAGGATGAAGACAGAGATGGAGAGAGAGAGGGAGAAGATTGAAAAGGAGAAAGAAAAGGTTATTGAATGGATGAGAAAG
Source organism: Argentina silus (assembly GCF_951799395.1). Taxonomy (NCBI): domain Eukaryota; kingdom Metazoa; phylum Chordata; class Actinopteri; order Argentiniformes; family Argentinidae; genus Argentina; species Argentina silus. The sequence continues at coordinate 42,471 of NC_139674.1, read as the reverse complement.
GAGATGGAGGCGGGTATGAAGACAGTAGAAGAGATGGAGAGAGAGATGGAGAGAATCCTGGAGGAGAAAGAAAGGGAGGTGAAACAAGTGAGAGAAGAGATGGATGTGATAAAGAATATGTTGGAAAGGAGGGAGAGTGAAGTGAAAGAGGAGATGAGAAAGATTACAGAAGATGTCGTGAAGTGGATGAAGACAGAGATGGAGAGGGAGAAGGAGAAGATTGAGAAGGAGAAAGAAAACGATATTGAATGGATGAGAAAGGAGATGGAGGCGGGTATGAAGACAGTAGAAGAGATGGAGAGAATCCTGGAGGAGAAAGAAATGGAGGTGAAACAAGTGAAAGAGAGGATGGAGGTGATGAAATGGGCAGAGGAGGAGAGAGAGAGAGACAGGAGTGAGAAGGAGAAAGAAAAGGATTTTGAATGGATGAGAAAGGAGTTGGAGGCGATGAAGAGAGTAGAGGAGGCCGAGAAAGAGATGGAGAGAATCCTGGAGGAGAAAGAAATGGAGGTGAAACAAGTGAAAGAGAGGATGGGGGTGATGAAATGGGCAGAGGAGGAGAGACAGAGAAACAGGAATGAACAGGAGAAAGAAAAGGATATTGAATGGATGAAAAAGGAGTTGGAGGCAATGAAGAGAGTAGAAGTGGTCGAGAAAGAGATGGAGAAAATCCTGAAGGAGAAAGAAGATGACGTTAAACGCATGAGAGAAGAGATGGATGGGATGATAAATAATATGGTGGAAAGGAGGGAGAGGGAAGTGAAAGAGTTGATGACAAAGATTACAGAAGATGTCGTGAAGAGGATGAAGACAGAAATGGAGAGAGAGAAGGAGAAGACTGAAAAGAAAAGAGTAATGGCGGCGAACCTGGAGTTTGCCAGAGAGAGCATGGAGAGGGCTTTCCATAAAGGGAAACAAAATACAGGTATGCCCTCCATTATCTGCTTACAGAGCATTCTAATCATGATCCTTTTGGCTTCTCAAATCACCTCAAAATAATTTTGATTTTATCTATACAAATGATAAGACAATTTTTCTCTTTCAGATATTTCAACACAGAGACAATTCTGGAAATCCACAACTATCCCGAACTTACTACCACAATAACTACCCTGCATACTACCACTATAACTACACTTGCCGTTTCAATTCTCTTTCATTAAAGTCATATTCAAAGGCAAACTGTGTGTCATGTTTGAAATGCTGTATTTTACAAGTTGCATAGCTGTAAACTATGTTGAGTGATGATGAGTTTAGGAAGAAAAGGTATGTAAAAAAATTAATACTCCTGCACACACGATTGTTACCTCTGCTTATTTATTGTGTCGACATTTCGGTTTATGACCTTTATCAAAACATTTTTATCTGTGAGGTCTGTATTCCTAACACCACAAAAAGACAAAGTGGTGGTGTTTGTGTTTTTTACATTTACAAGTTGAGGAAGAAAAAACATGGCACATGTATGCACATGGGTTAGATTAGAAACAATCTGGGTAAACCTTAATTTGAAGAGGTATGCATGAGGTCTGTTATGTTTTTCTCTATATCCCATAATATTGATTACAATGATCAACATATTTGTACCCTGAAAAGAACCCAAACTGAACAAGTTCCCCATTATAAGTACCTGGGCATTTAGATAGATGATACACTTTTAAAATACATGTTGAAAAAGTGATCAAGAGTTTGCGAGTTAGACTTGTACTTGTTTTGTAAAGAAATGTCTTGCTTCACCTTTGATAATAGGAGGAAGATTGTCTTGGCAACGCTCCTCCCTGTCCGTGATTATGGTGACACAATTTAAAATCACACGACAGCCTCAATTCTTAAACCACTAGACCCGATTTATCACTTCATTTATCAGTTCATTTGTAGGCATGTTTTCTGTACCCACCATTGTCTTTTGTATCAGTCTGTGGGTTGGGATTCTTTGACGTTGAGAAGGGCTTATCATTGGATTTCATCTGTATATAAAGCAGTTCTTTTAAAACTCCCATTTTACCTCACATCATTGCTTTTATGGCGACTTAGTGGCGATCAAACTTGCAGCTTGTTACTATTTAATGTCCTTCAAGTGATTACAGAATTGAGAAGAACTTTTTAGCTGCTGTGCTCCTTAGATATGGAATGATCTTCAGGCTAGACTGAGGTTGGAGCACTTGGTCCCTTACACTTGTACCATCATCTGCTTTTTAGTGGACAATATATGCAATAAATACCTTTTTTACACAAACATCTTGAATCAGAATGGGTCAGCCCTAGCCTCTTACACAAACAGGGTCACAGTCAATGGGTACAAAACTGGAGCAAACGTGTGTATACCAAGATACTGTACCTCGACTCCTTTCCATTCCAAAAGAAATGTGTGCTTCCCTTTCCCTTCACTCAAATGTTGTGGATGACATGTACATAAAGCTATACACTGGTGCAGGTGTGATGTTATGAGAGCTTTAGCATTTAGCATTTCCTGTGTCCAGGCGTTCTATTCACTTCTAATAGGACAAATGAAACAAGAATGAGCCTTATGAGGCAAGTGTACCTTCATTTGTCCTATTAGATCCATACCTTGGATCACACACAGACACACACACACACACACACACACACACACACACACACACACACACACTCACTCTCTCTCAGGGCTGCATGCGGATAGCTCCATCCAGTTTGTTGACCTCTCCATTGATCATGGGGTTCTCGACCAGTGATGTCACCAGGTGGGCAAACTCTGCAGGGTCTCCCAGGCGCGAGGGGAAGAGCACTTGGCGGGCCACGAATGAACGCACCTTCTCAGGTTAACCCGCCAGGAGAGGAGTGGAGAACAGACCTAAGGAGAGGGAGAGAGAGGTTGTCTGATATGGAGAGGAAGGGGGGGGGGGGAGGAGTGTGTGAAAGAGTGCGTATGTATGTGTGTGTGTTTACTGACTGGGTGCGATGGTGACCACACGGATGTCCATGGGTGCCAGGTCTCGGGCGATGGGTAGAGTCATCCCAACAATACCCCCCTTAGAGGCTGAATACGCAGCCTGACCCACCTACATAGAGAGAGAGTGAGAGTGAAGGAAGGGGCTGTTGAGACAGTGTTTGTGTGTGTGTGTGTGTGTGTGTGTGTGTGTGTGTGTGTGTGTGTATGTGTGTGTGTGTGTGTGTGTGTGTGTGTGTGTGTGTGTGTGTGTGTGCGTGCGTGCATGGTGCAATGGAGGTCTTGGCGATCTGTTGGTTCTTGTGTGTGATTGGCTGACGGTACTGCAGCATGTTGACCTCTTCCTCACTGCAGGGTCTACTACAGTTGGAGCAGTCAGAGAGCACAGCCTGGGCCCCTGCAACCAAACATACACCCTGAAATATGGTTTGGACAAAGGATCCCAATGTCAAGATAATATTGCTGTAGGGAGGCTAGTCTATGACACAATACCATGTGGAAATGTCAATGATTTTCTAAAGATGAGTGGATAGTGGATAGTGGATAGTGGATAGTGCCTGGTGAGGTCGCAGACTTCAGGCAGATTGTTGACCTAATACGAAACATTAGTATTTTATTTGGACATTATATGATACTTTTGAAGCCCTGAAATAGTGGGAGTATGTTTACAAATGTTTTTTTAAAAACCCATTGAATTAAAGTTGAGAATCTCTACTTTGACCCCATAATATTTGTTTGATTTCAAATCCAAGTGTAGAGCTAAAAGAACAGAAAATGCTTCCTCTTTCCAATACTTATGAAGAGCACTGTATTCATGTTAATCAGTTGCTTCATTACTGTAATATGTGATGTGTTTTGAACTAGTATTTTGAAATACTGTTTTTAGGAGCCAATGATATAAATCAAGTGCATACATGTAAAGAACATAACACATTTTTAGAGGAGTTCAAATATGTAAAATTCAGTATTACTCGAAAGAAAATATTTGGCCAAAAATATTTGCCCCATAGTCCTTCTTGAATCAATGGGTCTGCAAACTATTAAAACCCGATAGGGATCAAACAGGCAGCAACTATTAGCAGGATGTTAAGATAAAGGCCGACAATAACATCACTGAGTTTTGCCCTCTGCGCAGGGATCCCCTTTCAATCATTCACTAGCCATGGCTTCAACTTCACCTCTCACATACTCTTTCGCCTGTGTTTCATGATCTGAAACACAGGTGTCATGACGGGATAAAATAATCACTTCAGCAGACGTGTCCGGGGTTACTCAGAAGAAGCGATTGAACCTGTAAAGATGGGTTACCTTCCGTACTTCTCCACCGAGACATGGACTCTCCTTGTCTTACTCATCTCTCTGATCGTAGTGTAAGAAGTTTTAATAAAAAATATTATTTGTTAGTTAGTTAGTTGTGATAATACATACAAATGATAGTATTGATAATTACAGTTATCTAACAGTTTCAATGATACCTATGACTTGATCGTTTTGCTTTTGTTTCAAGTCAGATTGTTGATTTATATTTATTCTGACCAGGTATGGATACTGGCCATATGGAATATTCAAAAAACTAGGCATTCCTAGTCCTAAACCCATCCCTTTCCTCGGGACGATAATGGGATATAAGAAGGTTTGTAGAGATTAAGCCCATAAACAACAACATTGTAGACTCATCCATGATGTGTGTTGTTGTGGTGAAAGCCATGGGAGCTGAATATGAATTGTTTTACCCAGAAAAATGGGCAATAAAGCTTCCAGAAATATGGGAAACTGTGGGGGTGAGTCTGCTAAACTGATCCTGGTTATTGTTAACTATGATGGATATATATATCTCTCAGTGTCTACAGTATACACTCTTAAACCAGGCGGACACCGTGCGATTTTCACAAACACAGACGATCCAACCGACGAAATGGTCTCATACACCAAGACAAATGATCTGTCTTGATGCAAGTACACTGCCCAAGCAACAATTTCATGCTTCCACATTAATAATTTGAATCTGTTATTGAGCGATTTAAGTTTTAAGCTTTTAAGTATTCTGTAGTATGGTCCCAAACACAACTTGTGCGTTGCCAATGTTTGACAACATCCTGGATTCTCATTGGTTGAGGCTCCTATATTGCCTCTGAGCACGTCTCAAACTGCATGAATAAAGAGGAGCCACGACATGTCAGAATTCAAATCGGAAGTGATTGTGTCTTCCCTCCATGTCATTGAAAGGGCAAAAATGTAATTAAAAAAATAAAGAAAAAAAGGGTTCTAAAAGGATTCTTTGGTTGAATAACTCTTATGGGTTCCATTTGCAGTGCCCTGCGTAAGTAATGGGCCAAGCATTTTTTCTTCTTTTGCATTATGCAAATGTCCAAATTAAGCACTCATGTTCAGTATTTGGTCCCCAATCCTTTGTATGCAAAAGTGCAAAAGTCTGTGACCCATTGACCCAACCAGACGCTGGGTATCTTCTCTGGTAATGCTCTGCCAGACCTATATTGCAGCGATTGTTGTTTGTTTTTTTAGGATGTTTTGCCCTCCTCTTCAGCAAATTAAATGCATGTTCTATAGGATTCTATAGGATTCTCTTTTTGGCCCTGAATAATTTCCTAGTTGCTATGGCAGTATGTTTTGGGTCATTGTCCTGCTGTATGGTGAAATGCCGTCCAATGAGTTTGGAGCAATTAACTTGTACTTGGACTGACAAGCTGTTTCTGAACACTTCTGAATTCATCCTCATCAAAGGAGACAAGTGAGCCAGTTACAGTGGAAGCCATACATGCCCAAGCCATAACACCCCCTCCCCCATATTTCACAGATGATGTGGGATGCTGTGGATATTGGGCAGTTCCTTTTTTTCTCCACACTTTACACTTGCCATCACTCTGGTACATGTTTTTCCAGAACTCTGCAGGCTCTTTTAGGTACTTTTTAGCAAACCGTAACCTGGCCAGCCTGTTTTTGTAACCAAGTAGTGGTTTGCACCTTGCAGTGTAGCCTCTGTAGTTCTGCTGGTGATGTCTTCTGCGGATGGTAGTCTCTGACTCATATTTTTTTTTTTTTATTATGGTGAGCATTTTTTGGTTATCCACTGGAAGTCTTCCTTGCCATTTGCGATTTCTTAGCTCACCAGTGCTTTCTTTCCTTTTAATGAAGTTCCAAACTGTTGATTTTGGTAGGTTTAAGGTTTTGGCTATGTTTAATTTTTTTCTGATATTTCAGCATCATAATGGCTTCCCTGACTTTCAATAACATCTCTTTGGTCCTCATGTTGACAAGACACCAATAGCAGACTGCACAAATTATGTGATGGAACACACCTGACGAACACACCTGTCAAGCCAATTGTCCCATCACTTTAGTGTAGCCTGAAATAGGGGGATTATGCATAAAAATGTTGTAATTTCTGAATGATAAACCAATAACAAATAACATCAAATAAAAGATGAGAATCTCTACGTTCTCATTTCAACTCCAAAAAGAAGAAAAAATGCTTCACTGTCCCATTACTTTCGCACGGTACTGTATAACCTTCTGTGGAAAAGGGTTCTACATGGAACCCAAAAGGTTTCTTCAAAGGGAGAGTGGAAGAAGAACCCTTTTTGGTTCTAGGTAGCACTTTTTTTCTAAGAGTGCAGGATCTGTGATGGGTCTGTCTGTCTCTATCTACGGTATATTCGCTTGAATGCCACAGCCTATTTGAGTATTGTTGCTGACCATGTGCATCCCTTCATGGCCACAATTGACCCATCTTCTAATGGCTACTTCCAGCATGATAATGCACCATGTCACAAAGCAAAAGTTGTCTTAAACTGGTTTCATGAACATGACAATGAGTTCAGTGTTCTTCAGTGGCCTTCCCAGGATCTGAATCCAATAGAACACCTTTGGGATGTGATAGAACGGGAGATTCACATCTTGAAAGTGAACCTGAAAAATCTGCAGGAATTGAGTGATGCAATCATGTCATCATGGACCAGAATCTCAAAGGAATGTTTCCAACATCTTGTGGAATCAATGCCACGAAGAATTGAGGCTATCTTTGTTTTTGCTGGTCTGTAGGATCTATGATGGCCGTCAGCCCATCCTGTGTATCATGGACACAGCCATGATCAAAACCATCCTCATCAAGGAATGCAACTCCCTTTTCACTAACAGGAGGGTAATACGCTGAATTGAAGTTGTTGTATGGGGAAAAAAACATAAGGACTCCTTAAATAGATAATATCATTGTTATTATAGCATTATTAATAGTAGGTTAATCTTGCAGTATATAATTATTATTATTTTTCTAGAATATCTATCTCAACGGGCCTCTGTATGACGCCGTGTTTATCGCTGAGGATGATGCATGGAGACGGATCCGCAGTGTCCTGTCTCCCTCCTTCACCAGTGGGCGGATCAAAGAGGTACAGTCCCATCTCTCCTCTCCTTCTTTCATTCATTCCTTTATACAACACAAATAAATGAATGACTAACAACTCTGATGCGCGCGCGTGTGTGTGTGTGTGTGTGTGTGTGTGTGTGTGTGTGTGTGTGTGTGTGTGTGTGAGAGTGTGTGTGTGATTTGTACTATGTGTATAGTGTGTATTCATTGTTGTTTGTTGTTGTGTGAAGCAGCAACTTTAATTAATTAATCCAAGACAAATTTTCATCCGGGACAATAAAGTATATTTGATCTTATCTTCGATAAATTCAGTGGTCAGATGACAGAGTATAGAATAATAGTTCATCTTTGGAGTCACTTATTCTTTGACATAATGTATCCTGTATGGATGTATATTCTCAGGCTATATAAACATTAAAATAATTCCTGTTTCAAACATGATATTAATATATGTTTTGCACATATTAATCCACGTATCAATCATGATATTTTTCCATGTATCCTTCCCAACTCAGATGTTCGGGATCATGAAGCAGCACTCTGGTAACTTGGTCAGCAATCTGAAGAAGACGGCTGATAACGATGAGCCCATTGAACTAAAGGAGTGAGTATTTATCTCCGAGACGATAAGGTGAATTTGTAATTTCAGTGAACTCCCCCTTTAATTTTGTGGTTGTGGTTCTGGTAGTCAGAGATTGTGTGGTTGTGTTCCAGGTTCTTTGGACCATACAGTATGGATGTGGTCGTCAGTACTTCATTCAGTGTCGACATCGACTCCCTCAACAACCCCTCCGACCCCTTTGTGACCAACATCAAGAAAATGCTCAAGTTTGACATCTTCAGCCCACTGTTCCTCACAGTCGGTACAACTGCCCCCATATAACTTTCAGTCATTTTGTGCTTAATAAATGAAGCTATTGATTTCATTGATTAGACTGACATAAACCACACTGCCAATGGTTTGCGCTCTACTCATTTGACAAACACATGGGCCCTGTCCAGAACCAACCTCTAGTTCCTAAATGCTGGACACTTGGAGATCTGAGTGGATTGGATACAGAAGTGTCTAGGGATAGAGCCTAGGAGTTGTTTCTGGACAGGGCTGTGCATTGAATAGGATTGGAGTCACGTATCATGGTATTTCCTGTTCCTGTTTGTAACCGTGGCATTTCCTGTCCGTCCAGCATTCTTCCCCTTCATGGGTCCTGTTATGGCAAACAAGGAGGTATCCCTATTCCCTGCCTCGGTCACAGATTTCTTCTACGCTGTCTTTCAGAAGATCAAGTCCAATCGCGTGGCTAGCACCAGGAAGGTATGTAAATATATCTGATCAAATATACGATCTTCAGCCAGTATTGTGTAATACAATTGTAGAGATTTGGTAGCATCTGGTAGTTCTCATGTGATTTTGATCTGACGTAAGCCTGCTTCCAGAGTCGGGTAGATTTCCTGCAGCTGATGATAGACTCGCAGAAAGACAGCAACTCAAAGGGAGAGGAGCAGAGTAAAGGTGCCTGCCTTAAACACACACACACACACACACACACACACACACACACACACACACACACACACACACACACACACACACACACACACACTGTATACTAGCATCTAACACACACACATACAGTACCTGCCTCAAACACCTATACCTACAAACACACCTACCACCCCATTTCTCCCATCATCATAGGATTGAGTGACCATGAGATCTTGTCCCAGGCAATGATGTTCATCTTTGCTGGCTATGAGACCACCAGTAGCTCTCTGTCCTTCCTGGCCTACAATCTGGCAACCAACCCTCACATTATGACCAAGCTGCAGGAGGAGATAGACACTGTGTTTCCCAACAAGGTAACCCCTCTGCAGACTCCTATATAGTACTATTCATGTGGAACAGGTGATAGTGACAGTGACAGTGTGATAGTGACATGATAGTGACAGTGTTTTAGAGGGTACTGATGAGTGTGTAACCCCTGTGCACTGCAGACTCCTACAGATGGTTAGATAGGTGACAGTATTTTGCAGTGTGCTAATGTGTCTGTAGCATCCCTGTGCAGACTTCTGCCCAGTATTATTCATTTGAAACAGGAAGTAGATAGGTGTTGTTGGAATCTTCAGAATAGTTAAAAGGCCAGTACCTGAGGACCTGAGGGATCTACAGGGTATATACCTTAAAAGCATGTCTGACATGCAGTGGTGTGCGTGACCATAGAGTGATTTCTAAACTAATACAATTATCTTAAAATAAATTATAAAACGAACAGGTTATTAGTGCAGAGACTTTTATGATATGTGCTCTCCATCTGACTCGTGCTGCTGCATTTTGTATCATTTGCCAAGAGCTTTCTTTGGTCGACCAGACAGGAGAGTGTTACAGTAATCAAGGTTGCTAGTAATACAAGCATGCATTCCTCTCTCAGTGTCAGCCTGTGAGAGGAAAGGTTGCACCTTTACAGCTGTGTTCTGTAAAGGTCCATGTAATATTCAAGCGTTCTAAAAGCTTCCTAACGGTTGTAATGACTATCTTTAATCGGTAGCGATCAAGGAACAAGATCCCTTATAATAAATCCCTTATGAATAAAAACACGCTTTTTAAAATGCAGTGTCCTACCTGACATTCGGTTTGCATATAAACATGTTGTGAGTGCCAGGGGTGTTCTAGGGGAGTAGACTGACCTTTCTCTGGTGGCTGCCTCTCCCAATCGTGTGCGCATGTAGAAACACAACAGCTAATGTCCAACACTGCAAGTTCATTTCGGGGGGATATATTATTATTAGGGAGGATGTTGTTGTTTGGACAACTTCAGACATAATTTCTCCACGATGGCAGATTTCCGGCAAACTTACTTACTCTTCTTTAAGTGATACAAATATGTTTTAGTCACATTCTTGATATGGGTTTCAAAATTAAGATCTGAGTCAATGGTAACACCTTGTTTTTTTGCCTGGTGCTTAGTGTTACTGTAAGTAGTGTCTTTAAGTGTGCAGACAGTTTGACCAGGACAAGGACAAAGAGCATTTTGGCATCAGCATTAATTAATTAATTCTAAGGTCATTAAGAACCTAGTTAATAACTTAACAACATAGTGCTATCTCAGTGCTATGATCGGCACAAAAGCCAGATTGGAACATGTCAAAGGTACAGTTGGGAAGAAGGAGATTATTTAACAGTTTGAACACCTTTTTTTCAAGAATTATTATTTTTTTGCTTAAAAAGGGAAGGTTGGAGATTGGCCTAAAATCGCTAAGGACTGAAGAGTCTAAGTTACTTTTCTTCAGGAGGGGTTTCACCATGGTAGTTTTAGGTGCAGATGAACAGACCCCCACTTTGCTGAGCATTTCTGTATGACCACTGCAAAAGAGTTCATAGTGCTTCCATGTGGTGGAAGGTGGGGTAACAAGTCATCAAACACATCTTCAGGTCTTGCCTGAGTGATCCTCCTCACCTAATATTGGTTCTCTTATCTCAGAAGTATGTTGCAAATTCCTCACATTTGTAGGTGGAGAGCAGATCACCAGGTGTCTTGTGGGCGGGATTTATAAGGCTGTCAATCGTTGAAAAGAGCACTGTTTGAGTTGTTATGATTCATTATCAATTTTGAGAAATGATCCCGTCTGTCTTGGCGTTTTTTTATTGCCTTATTAAAAGCAGAAAGATGCTCTCGAAGAATATCAAGGTGGACCTGCAGTTTTTGTCCGCTCAGACTTTCTGCAAATTCTTTTAAATTTGGCCACAGCCTTTTTCAGTTTGACTGGTGCTACAGAGTCGATAGTTGCCCTTAGTTTGGTGTTGAAGCTGGTTGCTAAATCATTATCACAGGAGGAAGCTGTTGATGGTGTACTATTCATATTCATATTCATCATGAAATTCTCATCTGCTCAGCGACATGGCTAGATAAATAATAGAGTGAAAATATATTTTTCCCCACTTCTAATAGACTGACATGCATTCATGTTTAGCCAGGTTTCAGATAAAAACATTACAGTGCAGCTTTCGCTCTGAGATAAGATCAATAAAGGTTTTGCCAGATAGGGACCTAATATTCAAAAGCACCATGGTAATGTTCTCTGGGCTGTTCGGTGCTGCCCGGCCACAGTTAATGGAATGGATACCAAGTTATTCACATTTGAACCACCTGACAGTTTTCTTGTAGTCTGTCGACTGTGATAGGAAATAATAGACTGTAGCACATTCAGTATTCCAAGCAGTCAATCCACTAAAAGCAGCCCAGTTTAGTGGCATTTTGACTTCTGATTGATCCTTGTGTACATCTATCATTTACATTGTTCAGTGGAATCTAAATGTATTTTCTTCTAACTATCAAGATAACATTATTTAGCGATTTTTTTGTTTATTCATGTATAACAAAAAAGCAAGACACTATTACACACGTACATTGAAAGTAATGGCGTTCTGTATGCGGGTGTCATGAAATTAGGCTATGCAGATTAGAATAAGTATAGTACTGTGTTCATTTCCCCCCCAAAAAACACAAAAAACTAACAGCTCTTCAGATTTGCGACGAAAAAGAGTTAGTTCTGGGCTACGGCTACGTGAACGACCAATCACTAGTGCTCATGTGAGTGTAATATCCCTGTGCAGGCTCCTATCCAGTACGAGGCTCTGATGCAGATGGACTATCTAGACAGCGTGATCAACGAGTCTCTCAGGTTGTACCCCATCGACTTGAAAGAGTCGCCAAGAAATCTGTTGAGATCAGCGGCATCACCATCCCCAAGGGTATGGTCGTCATGATACCCATCTGGACCTTGCACCGTGACCCCGATGTGTGGGAAGACCCAGAGGAGTTCAAACCAGAGAGGTAATGGGCCACATCTTAACCACAACCACAATATCAATCACAACAGCAACGATAAGAGCAGTGTTCCACAAACAACCATAAAACAAACCTAAATGCGACGACCAAACACAAACAGGTTTCTTCAACCATGTATAACCATCATATTACTGTGATTTAATTGATATGTTCTTTAACCCCTCCTCCTCTGAACTCTCCGTGTGTAGGTTCAGTAAGGAGAACAAGGAGAGCATCGACCCATACACCTACATGCCGTTCGGGTTGGGCCCACGGAACTGTATCGGGATGCGATTCACTCTGGTATTGATGAAACTGGCGATGGTGGAGATTCTACAGAGGTTCAACTTCACCGTCTGCAAAGAGACAGAGGTGAGACAAAATAATGATACAATGATTGTAAATATAATTTTGTACCTATGACTTTGTTGCGTTTCTATATGTAGCAGAGGTGATTTTGGAATCACACTCGCGTGATGAGGTAGCCCTGCCTGAGACATGTAAACTGAAGTGTCGCCCTCAGACCTTGAGGATGTCCTCTTGGCTTAATAGTAGCGTTTGTGTCTTCCACATGGGAGACCCGGGTTTGAACCCCCATACTACAATTCTGTACTTGCGTACTGCATGAGTATGTACTCCCCATTTAATTTCCCAGATTGCATTTTTCAGTACTAGGCGCCAATCATCCTCAGTATAGGCTACCTACTAAATGATGGAAGTGTGAGATTTAAAAAAAAGCTATTTGTATTTCTGCAAAACTCCCTCGAGACTTCATAGGGCCATTTTAATGTATGTCGACCCAAGAGAGGTTGTCCAGGAGTTTGAGTTTATTTGAATTTATAGTGCAATGCTACCCGAACGTAACAGTGACACTGTGTTAGGTAACATTCATAGTGTAACGCTGACATCTGTTTTACTCGTTCCTTCATACTTTAACTGTGTGTCAACTCTCACCAGATCCCCATTGAGATGGACCTGTTCCGCTGCCAGGAGTCCAACGACAACCAGCTCAAAGCAGACAGCCAGTGATGAGGACCTGCCCTGCTGCAGGTCTCTCAGTTATTATGTTACACATAGATCTAGGATCAGCCCCAACACTGGCTACTTTCAAAAATGGGAAAAAATAAAAAAAAAAGGGCTTCGCTTTTGCCTTAAATTGAAACTAAATTGGCGCTAATAATTGCACTGTGACCCTAAAATGCACTGTGACTTATTTTCTTTTTTTTATGTCTTTTATGCGTTTTTATTCTAATTTTTCTTTCATGCTCTTTCCTTTTTATCTATTTTACGTAAAGCACTTTGAATTGCCTCTGTGTATGAAATGTGCTATATAAATAAACTTGCCTTGCCTTGCCTTGCCTCTGGGCTCTGCTGCTACTGTATGCTGCTCTCTTTGTATCTGTCTATTAGTGGAGGTCCAGGACTCGTTGTACAGAGACAGTTGTTGTCTGTCGTCTGCAGTGCAGGGATTTGCATGTGACTTGTGTATGTTTTGTACTCGTCTGGTAGTGGGTCTCTATCATCACGCTAAAAACGTGTGTATAATCACAAACTAAATCATAACATGAGAATGAACAACATGCCATCAAAACATGACAATAAATAGGTGTTAGATTAGATTCAACTTTATTGTCATTGTGCAGAGTACAAGTACAGAGACAACGAAATGCAGTTAGCGTCTAACCAGAAGTGCAAAAAAGCAGAAAAGTGCAATGTGAACAATATATACAGGTAGAGCAGTATAAGCAATATATGAGCAGTATAAGTAGTGCAGTATAAGCAGTATATGAGCAGTATAAGCAGTATATGAGCAGTATAAGTAGTGCAGTATAAGCAATATATGTATTAACAGTAACATTATAAGCAGAATAAATATAGAATGCAGTATGAACAGTATAAGCAGTATATGAGCTGTATAAGTAGTGCAGTTACCAATGTATTGGGTCTATCTATGGGTATCGTAGTGCAGCAGTAGTCAAAATGTACCTGCATTTTATCGGTTGAAGTGCCATCTCATCTGTCATAAGATTTGACTTGTAAAACTGAAAAGTAGGATACAACTAATAGCATAAATGTATAAACACAGACCACAACCAAAAAACAACATGGGAAAATCGTTTACGCATCCTCTGCAGCAGGAACAGTGCAGAGAAAAAGTATGTACAGTAAACCCCATAACTGAATACACTTCATACGCTTCAGCGCGACACAGAACGCCTATACTGCAACAAAGTAAAAAGATGAGACAGACACGTGTCTTCAATAACTTGCATGTTTAATCAAAATACAAGCATTCGGCACATCGTTAACTTGTAGGAAAGTTTAATCAGGTTTTATCAATTGTATTATTTTAAATGTGAAATAAATAGCATCAGTGCAGAGGCTATAACACACTACAAAAGTCACATTAAATCACGGAAAGTAGGCTAGGCTAATTAACGGAACTATATGAATATACAGCCCGAGCCCAGTCCAGGGTTCTGAAAGCGACAAGTAACAAGTGTGCCCATCAACTGTCTAGATATTAGGCCTATACGTAACATTTAGTCCTCCACTTTATATCACAGCCAGTATAATGTTTAAAATGACTACAAAACAAAAGCAATATAGTCTACAGTGAACGGCGCATTGTCCATTTGTCATACATGTCCAAACAGACCTGCTCACTTAGTAGGATGCTCACTTAGGCGCATTAGATCGTCGGTGGAAAACACTTTTTCACCACCACCCGCAAACAATGGCAATCTACCCTGGCTACCTGCTGCCTCACCTGGACAATGGAGGAGACGGAGGAAGCGAGGCTCGCGGGCGGGAGTGCTGGTCAGGCTGAGGAAACGTGAGAACCGGCCTCCTCTCCCCAGTATTCTTCTGGCGAACGTCCAGTCACTGGACAACAAGCTGGATGAACTCCGGAGCAGGATGGCGTTTCAACGGGACATTAAGAACTGTAACGTTATGGTTTTCACGGAGACTTGGCTCGACCCTTCGGCCCCAGATTGCGCCATTGTTCCACACGGATTCTCCATTCACCGCCAGGACAGGACAATGACATCGGGGAAGAGCAAGGGGGGAGGTGTCTGCTTCATGGTGAATAACAAGTGGTGTTCAGACGTGGAGATACTTTCATCGGACTGTTCTCCCAATTTAGAGCACCTCATGATCGGATGTCGACCTTATTATTCGCCCAGGGAGTTTACATCGGTTGTGCTTACAGCTGTCTATATACCACCAGACGCTGATACCAACCAAGCGCTGCACGAGCTGTATGGAGTTATCGACAGGACGGAGACCTCACGGCCCGAGGCTGCTTTCATTGTGGCTGGGGATTTTAATAAAGCCAACTTGAGGAAAGTCCTGCCGAGATACCGCCAGCACATCAGCTTTCCCACGCGAGGCGCAAACACGCTCGACCATGTTTACTCTCCCTTCCGCGACGGATATAAGGCCCTCCTACGACCCCCATTCGGCAAATCAGACCACAGCTCAGTACTGCTTCTGCCTTCCTACAGGCAGATACTCAAACGTGACAGGCCGGTGACGCGGACCATTCAACGTTGGTCTGACCAATCAGACTCCGCATTACGGGACTGTTTCAGCACTACGGAGTGGGATGTGTTTAAGGACGACAATTTAAACACACACACGGACTCGGTGATTTGCTACATTGGCAAATGCATTGATGACGTCGTGCCGCGGATTGCTGTACGGACATTTCCCAATCAGAAGCCCTGGGTTAATGGAGAAGTCCGAGCCAAACTTAAGGCACGGACTGCCGCCTACAACTCAGGTGATTTGGAGGAGTACAGCAATTCCAGGTATGCACTCAGGAAAGCTATTAACATTGCTAAGAGACAATACAAGGACAGAATGGAGTCCAACTTTGAGGGCTCCAACTCAAGGCACATGTGGACCGGACTCAGAACAATTACAGACTTTAAAGGGACTACGAGTGTGACTGAGGAAGTGTCTCCATCTCTCCCAGATGACCTTAACACCTACTTCGCACGTTTTGAGAGCTACTCTCCGGCTGAGGAAGTACAGATGGACCAGGACCCCTGCACACTAGCAATAACAAGGGCAGATGTGTGCAAATCCTTCAAAAGGATCAATCCACACAAGGCCCCTGGTCCGGATGGCATACCTGGCCGGGCTCTCAGGGTGTGTGCAGATCAGCTGGCAGGTGTGTTTACAGACATTTTCAACCTGTCACTGCTCCAGTCGGTGGTCCCCACATGTCTCAAAAAGTCCACCATCATCCCCATCCCAAAGAAGTCAAAAACATCCTGCCTCAACGACTACCGACCAGTAGCACTGACTTCCATCGTCATGAAGTGCTTTGAGCGGTTAGTCAAATCATTCATCACCTCCTCCCTCCCTGACTCACTGGACCCCATGCAGTTTGCATACAGGGCAAACAGGTCCACAGACGATGCCATCGCCCTCGCCCTCCACACTGCCCTCTCCCACCTGGACCAGAAGAACACATATGTGAGAATGCTGTTCATTGACTACAGTTCAGCATTCAATACCATTGTGCCCTCCAAGCTCGCTGTGAAGCTCAGGGACCTCGGGCTCAACACCACGCTTTGTGACTGGATCCTGAGCTTCCTGACGGGCAGACCCCAGGCAGTGCGGATAGGAGGCGCCACATCATCCACCCTGACTCTCAACACCGGCGCACCCCAGGGCTGCGTGCTCAGCCCTCTCCTCTACTCCCTGTTCACACATGACTGCGTGGCCACACACAGCTCCAACACCATCATCAAGTTTGCTGACGACACGACCGTCATCGGCCTGATCACCGACGGCGACGAGACGGCGTACAGAGAGGAGGTGAGAGTCCTGACATCTTGGTGCCAGGACAACAACCTCCAGCTCAACCTCAGCAAAACTAAGGAGCTGATTGTGGACTACAGGAAGCGGCAGGGAGCCGGGCACGCCCCTATCACCATCAACGGGACGGCAGTAGAGAGAGTCAGCAGATTCAAGTTCCTCGGGGTCCACATCTGCGAGGACCTGACCTGGACTCACCACACCGACGCCATCACAAAGACGGCAAGACAGCGGCTCTTCTTCCTCCGCAGGCTGCGGAGGTTCAACATGGACTCCAGGATACTCTGCAACTTCTACAGGTGCACCATAGAGAGTATCCTGACTGGCTGCATCACCGCCTGGTACGGCAGTTGCTCCGCCCTCAACCGTAAGACATTACAGAGGGTGGTGAAAGCTGCCCAGCACATTACCAGGACGGAGCTGCCATCCATGGAGGACCTCTACACTCAGCGCTGCAGGAAGAAGACTAACCGGATTATTAAAGACCCTCATCACCCCAGCAACAAACTGTTTCGGCTGCTCCCGTCTGGCAGACGCTACCGCAGCATCCGGTCTCGCACCACCAGACTCAGGGACAGTTTCATCCCACAGGCTATAAGACTGTTGAACTCCTGAGCTACTTAGCTCACCACAATGACACTTTAACTATGCCACTTTATAACATGCCACTATAAAATGCCACTTTAGACCAGTCGACATCTGGATAAAAACGTCTGTTTACATTTCACTTTTTACATTTTACATTTACATTTATTTAGTTTTATATTTAGGTAAATATTGTTATTGTTGTTGTTTCTTATTTTTATTATTTACACTTCTTATTGCACTGTTGGAGGAGCCCAAGACTTAAGAATTTCATTGCCAGCGATTGCTCTGTAACTGTTGTGCATATGACAATAAAACCATCTTGAATCTTGAATCTTGAATCTTGAATCACTTGAATAGGAAAGTAGCGCGGCGGTTCGTTGCTTCAGCAAACCTCTCGATGACTTTACTGTTGAAATCCATCTGTCCCTGGATCAATGCATTTTCAATGGAAAGCATGTCAAGGCCGTTCAGTCGCTGGTGTCTGTTCTGTTCTGACAGATGTATAATGTCTTTGAATCCAGCCGATGCCCAAATAGTCTCCACCAAAAATCATACATGGGAAACAGAACAGCGCATGTTTCGAGGTGGTAGCGGTTAGCCATCTCTTTTTGTCAAACCATTCCTGTTGGCCCTAAACGTTTTATCTCCAACTTCTCTTCCAAAGGCAATGTACTGAACCGCATGGTCAACAAATAATCTACACGATTCATTGTGAAAACTTTAGCTAGCTAGCATTAGCGATAGACGTACAGTAGATGAACTGAATTGCTTTGTGATTATTTCCTGTCATGTCAGACCACGTTAACGACATTAGCGTTTAATAGTTTTTCGCCACCTGTTGCTAGGCAGAATTCATACCCAATATAATTTGCGTGAGGTTTTCCCTGCTTACGCCAATCACGCTCACGTTGTTCCCCTCGCAACGATGGGGCATAGTGCTCCGCTGCCCCACAGCAGAAAGACGGGACAGGGAGCGCAGTCCGCACACACTAGTAATTACTAGTAATTAGTAATTACTCCAAAAACAGCACTATACGGATTATGAGTCAAGTTTATTATATTTATACACACCAATTTCACCATTTAATCTATTTTGTATTAAATATAAAATACTTATTATTATTACTAATAAAAAATATGACTAATAATTGTTTCGTATTTGTAATGTACTTTATGAGACTTTATGTTTGTAATGTACTTTATAAAGAAAAAAAACCTGTATATCCCCAAATTTGATTCTATGCAATATGTTTTTTCAAATGTTGTATTTGTCTTGTAGGCTACTTTTGTGTAAGCCGTATATTGTGGGTAAAATGCACTATAAATTCAAATGAACTTAAACTTAAATGTGTATTGCAGTGGAATCCTAACTCGAGATCCGCGTGTAAATCGAATCAATTTCCCATTGACATGAATGCAAGATTTACGCGCGCGGATTTGGAGTTAGGATTCCACCCAAAATGCGTTGCTATTGGTATCATTATGACGTTGTTATGTACACAGAATTGAGAATGTTCTGCAATAATACACAAAGTTCTTGAACTTTTAGTTCAGTGGCATAACGAGCTAAGACGCAACCTGAACCTGTGCAATCAGTATTACCAGAGTGAGATATAAAGAGATTATAACCGGAAGATTCGGCGCTTATACACAGCCTACTGACTGAGGTAGGCTAATGTAGGCCAGAGATGTAGTATAGTTGACATATAGTATAGTTTTATAACACTTGTATTTGTAAATACTTGAGACGGCATAGGCCGACTACCTTTACAGCATTTGGACAAGGGACGCGTAAAAATGTCACTGAGAGATATCTGTCACTAGGAGATGATATTCCCATTAAGTCGAATTCAGCGTTGGATATTTCTATATGCCTAAAAACTCACATCTTTAGAAAGGCCTTCCTTTAGGTCCTGTCCTCTTGTTGTTGTTAGTGTTTTGTTTGTGTTTTTGTTTGTGTGTCTATTGCACTCAACTGCACAGGCTTTGAAATTGTCGGCTACAAATGAAAAACACATTCCAAATCAAATATATTTTTTATTATTATTAGAGACCTAAATGCATGAATTGAATTAGGGCTATTTTAATTTTGCGGAGGTCTTCTGCTTCTTTGCCTATAGGCTCCTACCTGTACCAGGCCGATTCCAGTTAATAAAATGTGCCCATTATATGGCCACTGATATTTGACCTGTTGACCACAATTGTAGGCTATATTTCAAGGCGTGTCAACAAACATAGCCAGCCAACCCACACTGGAAGCTTTTGCTGACTCTAACATAGGCCTCTGACAGGACCAAGTCACTTCGAACCATTGCATCGAACGCTGATAAGAGTTGTTAGCCAGTGAATTACCATGATAGTCATTCCAAACCCATTATGACGCCAGCCGAACGCACATTATAGATAATAACATTTCTTTGCTGCCAATCGGTGTACTGGTATTTGTTGACTGATTCAGAAGGGCAAACTCAAAGATTGTTATCCCTTTCTCATTTGGGGAATCTTTCTGACATTCCTGTTGCATTATAGTATGGGTGTGTGGAGATTATTTCAATCATTTTTGTTTGTGTTCTATCTACTGTAGGTGCATAAAAACAATGGAGGTGAAAATATATATGAGTATTGAGGATATTAGGAAGGAGCATGAGAGGATTAAGACAGAGAAGGCAGAGTTTGAGAAAAAGATAGAGGAATATGAGAAACAAAAGAGAAGGGACCAAAAAGTTAGGCAGAGGGAGGAGGAGATCCTGGCCAGAAAGGCAGAAAGACTGCAGGAGGACAGGAATGAGTTCAATAGGGAGAGGGAGGAGATGGACAGTGGGATCAAGATCCTCATGATGGAGATTGAGAAAGAGAAGGAGTCCTCAAAGGAGATACTTAGAAAGGCTGAGAAGGCAGAGGCAGAGTTAAATATGATGAGGAAGGAGAGTGTGAAAATCCAAAGAGACTGACAGAAGGTGGAGCAAGAAATGCTCAGGATGTGGAAGGAGAAGGAGACATTTCTCAAGGCCAAGAAACAGATGGAGAAAGAGATGGAGAAAAATATGGTGGCAGTCAAGAGGAGAGAGGCCCTGGTGATGGAGGCCGAAGAAAGACTTAAGCTGAGCAAGGAAAAAGAGAAGGAAGAGCAGGAGATGGAGACCTCAAAGGAGATGCTTAGAAAGACAGAGAAGGTCGGAGCAGAGTTGCAAATGATAAAGAAGGAGTGGATGAAAATCAAAAGAGACGGGCAGAAGGTGGAGCAAGAAATGCTCGGGATGTGGAAGGAGAAGGAGACATTTCTCAAGGCCAAGAAACAGATGGAAAAAGAAATGGAGGCAGTCAAGAGGAGAGAGGCCCTGGTGATGGAGGCCGAAGAAAGACTTAAACTGAGCCAGGAAAAGGAGACGCTAGAGGAGGAAAAGGAGACCTCAATGGAGATGCTTAGAAAGACAGAGAAGGTCGGAGCAGAGTTGCAAATGATAAAGAAGGAGTGGATGAAAATCAAAAGAGACGGGCAGGATGTGGAGCGAGAAATGCTCAAGATGTGGAAGGAGAAGGAGACATTTAAAAAGGATAAGAAACAGATGGAAAAAGAGATAGAGGCCATCAAGAGGAGAGAGGCCCTGGTGATGGTGGCTGAAGAAAGAGCGAAACAGAGTCTGGAAAAAGAGAAGCTAGAACAGGAGAGGGAGACATTGAAGAAGGTGAGCATGGTGACGATTAGAGAGATGGTAGAGAACCTATAGACTAAGTAGATGAAGGTGATTGTTGCTAGTTTTACTATAGCATTTAGTCCATGACCTTCAACTCTCAGTTGAATTTGTCCAATTCTTGTCTCACCTTGCACTCCCCTCTGATGTTACTTTTTTAATTTCAGATGAACGATGGCTCCAGATATGCCACAACCCTCATGTTCTCGTTGAGAGCGACTCCTCTGATGGCTCAGCTGGTACACAATCAGGCAAACCAGGGGACGAGCCTTTCTGTCAAAAGCCTTGTTGATGTGGCCCTGGCTGAGAGCGTGTGGGGGTGCAGAGATAAGACAGGGGACTGCACATGCCGACACCGTTAGCCTGGAAACCTCAACACAATTGGCCGCTATTTAGGGATACATAGCAAATCAATTTATATAGTTGTCTTAAGTTCAATAAATTAAGTTGAACATTAAATTAAATTGACTTCCTTTCTCTACCACTGTGACTGCTTGTGGCATTTATTATTATAGAAAGTCTTACTTGTGATGACCGTGATGTAGCTATTTATTTTAAGTCGCTCTGGATAAGAGCTTCTGCTAAATTACTCAAACGTAGGCCTGAAGTACATCCGTAAAATAATGTATCCATTTCCTGTTAACCATCTCTAAACCCTAGATGGCAGTATTTACTCTTACACCAGAAACGTGACCAGTTGCACGTGTGGATGCAGAAGAAATAGCCTCCCAGTCTGTTTCTGCAAGGAACTTCTAATTTATGGATTCTGTACATTGTTTTATGTTGAGAGTCTTGTCAAGTCTGAATATCTTAGAGTTGGGGTTTGTCCTCTACCTCCAAATATAAACGAGGACAATCACTTTGTTTTTCATACAGGTACCACTATTGTATGTATTTCTATAATCTATGTTTCTATTACTTTACCATACTATGAAACTAATTGAATATGTTTTTAAGCGTCCAAAAAGCATTGATACCAGCACTCCAAGAATCATTTTGCGTTGCTGCTGCAGCAGCCGTGCAATGTCAACACTTTACACACGCACTGGTGTAGCATGTAACATTAAAATCCATCAACTTCATATCACACCATTGATGATTGGTGAACTTGTTGGATCAGTTAAGGCCTGTGCCAGAAATCAGTACACACACCAATCACACAATGGGACTATAACAGGCACATACACTGCATTCTGAAAGTATTCAGACCCCTTCACTTTTTCCGTATTATGTTATGTTACAGCCTTATTCAAAAATAGATGAAATTATTTTTTTTCCTCATTAATCTACACACAATACGCAATAATGACAAAGGTGCTTCAACAAAAAACGTAAAGGGTCTGAATACGTATGTAAAGGTGATATTTCAGTTTTTTATTTTGAATAAATTAGCAACAATTTCTAAAAACCTGTTTTTGCTTTGTCATTATGAGGTATTGTGTGTAGATTGATGAGGAAAAAGGCTGTAACATCACAAAATGTGGAAAAAGTGAAGGGGTCTGAATACTTTCCGAGAGCACTGTACTTACATCTTGATTCACAGAATCACACCTCGTACACACTTGCAAGTGATAGCAACGCCTATCACCTGTCCCAATAAAGGGATGCTACAAGCGCACCATTTCATCCTTTCCACTCTTCACTCTCTGACTGTCTGAAGTGTACTGTAGTTGTGTTGTTGTAGCTGGGTACACCTCAGCCTATGATTCTCATGTGGCGTTAGGTTGAAAAGTGTACTGTAGTTGTGTTGTTGTAGCTGGCTATACCTCAGCCTATGATTCTCATGGGGCGTTAGGTTGAAAAGTGTACTGTAGTTGTGTTGTTGTAGCTGGCTACACCTCAGCCTATGATTCTCACGGGGACCAGCACCATATCTAACTATACGGGTACCAGTTCCCTGGGGTGGCACGTGGGTGTAGCAATGCTGAGGTGTGCTGATATTATACCTGTTTGTTGCATCGTGCGCTGTATCTAAACTAACCCCACAACTAAGTCAACTAATAAACATGGGCTACGCATATCTTAAACATGCCTCTGTGTGTGTGTGTGTGTGTGTGTGTGTGTGTGTGTGTGTGTGTGTGCGTGCGTGCGTGCGTGCGTGCGTGCGTGCGTGCGTGTGTGTGTGTGTTTGTGCGTGCTTGCGTACATGTGTTTTTTCGGGGATGCAGAGAAAGTCTTCCAGCTGTTCCAATGAGAACATCCATCCATCCATACATACATAGACCTATGCATTTAATTCTGGTTTGTTTATAACTAAGAGGAAGACACATTTATCATCAAAAACCACTAGTTATCATCAAAAAGGATGGTCACAGTTTGCTAAAAAAAGAGTCCCTAAAAAGCCTGCAGAGGTCTCGTAAAAGATATTGTGGACAGATGAGATGAATATTATCATGGACTAGAGTGACAAAAGTTTGGAGAAAAAAGGATCTGCCCAAGATCTACAGCATACCACCTCATCTGTGAAACATGGTGCAGGGGGTGTTAGGTGTGGGCATGTATAGTTGCCATTAGAACTTGCTAACTTGTCTTAATTGATGATTGTACCTGCTGATGGCAGCAGCAATGTATTCTGAAGTGCACAGAAACATCTTGTCTGCTTGAGTGCAAGCAAATGCCTCCAAATGCATTGGATGGAGCCACACCATACAATAAAACAATGACCCAAAACACTGCCATAGCAACTAGTGGAAAGATCTTGATTGGCCAAGTCAATCTTCAGATTAAAATTCAATTGAACATGCATTACATTTCCCTAATGATAAGAATTTAGGCAAAAAGACCTCAAAACAAACAACAACTAAAGATGGCTGCAGTACAGGCCTAGCAGAGCATCACCAAAGAAGATGCCCAGCGTCTGGTGGGGTTAGTGGGTTGCAGACTTCAGGCAGTTATTGTCCACTAAATACTAGTGGATTGTCCACTAAATACTAAACATGACTGCTTCATTTAGACATTTGATAAGTCTGTCCCATTACTTTTGGGTACACTGAAATAGGGGGATTATGCATAAAAGTGGGGTAATTTCTAAATGGTGAAACCAATGTGTATACAAATACCATCAAATAAAAGCTGAGAATCTCTACTTTAACCTTGTAGTAATTGTTTAATTTCAAATCCAAACGTTTGATAAAGTTCTTCATAACCAACATCAGGGAGATGTGACCAGAGAGTGGATCCTGGCTATAAGGGCACACTCTTGCCAACACACATTCTGGTGTGACATGTGGGATGTCTTATTGATCTATGTTGCTTTGGCTGTCTCCATGTGTGGATCATTGTAATCAGGGGTGGGGCTGGCCTTTTAAACACCTGTGCTTTGTTTCATTCAGGGAAAACAAAGAGATTTTTAACATTTCTTTTAAAGAGACAACACACATTTTCTGCCATGCCTCTGTCAATTGATTTGGCTTTAATCAATGGTTTCTTCTTGATGTTGTGTACATGTTTTAAAGCCTATGTCACCTTTCAGAGGAAATCAAGGAACCTATCCAAATCTGATGTCGTATTAGATGAGTCAAACCCTGTCAGAACATAGTTTGCTTTTGCTAGATTCTTTTCTTTTCTTTTGTCTAGTATTGGTATACATGGTCGAAATTATGCACTCATATTTAGTATTTGGTCGACAATACTTTGTATGCAATAACCGTCTGGGACCCATTGACCCCACCAGGTGCTGGGTATCTTCTCTGGTGATATTCTGCCAGGCCAGCCATCTTTTTGCCAGGTCTTTTTGCCCAAAATCTTACCATCAGATAATGAAATGCATGTTCAATAGGATTTAAATCCAAACATTGACATGGCCAGTCAAGAACTTTCCACTTTTTCGCCCTGAAAATCTCCCTAGCTCCAATGGCAGTATGTTTTGGGTCATTGTCTTACTGTATGATGAAGCGCCATCCAATGAATTTGGAAGCATTGCTTTTACTCGACCAGACAAGATATTTCTGTACACTTCAGAATACATTCTGCTGCTGCTGTCAGCAGTAACATCATCAATTATGATAAGTTAGCAAGTTCTAGTGGCAGCTATACATGCCCAAACCATAGCATCCCCTCCACCATGTTTCACAGATGAGATGGTATGCTGTAAACCTTGGGCAGATCCTTTTTTCTCCAAACTTTCCTCTTGCAATCACTCTGATAATATTCATCTTATCTGTCCACAAGACTTTTTTCCACACCTCTGCAGGCTTTTTAGGTACTTCTTAGCAAACTGTAACCTGACTATCCTTTTTAAGAATAACTAGTGGTTTGCATCTTGCAGTGAAGCCTCAGCCATTTGCAATTGCTGAGCTCATCAGTGCTTGATTTTGGCAAGTCTAAGGTTTTGACTATGTTTCAGATTTTTCAGCTTTCACCATTTGTCAATTCCTTTGCTATTGTAATGTATCTCACACCTTGTCCTTTGTTGGGAATGATATTTAAGGAGAGGGACAGCGAGATATTCTTTGAGTTTTGGGTTAGGCCCATCACGGGCATCATTCTCCCGCGTTGTCCTTGACGCACGTTAACGTATGGTTAAAACTTACAGACGTATGTTGTTTTAAATTGTGTTAAATTGGTTATTTTGTTGATACTCTATTCTCATTCTTCCTATGGGCATTAATGTGATGTTGTGCGCTCGATAAAGGTTCTGTTAATCAGGGTTGGCTCTAGCCATTTTGGTGCCCAAGCATTTTTCCTTCTTTTGCATTATCAAATGTCTAAATTAAGCACTCATGTTTAGTATTTGGTCCCCAATCCTTTGTATGCAAAAGTGCAAAAGTCTGTGACCCATTGACCCAACCAGACGCTGGGTATCTTCTCTGGTAATGCTCTGCCAGACCTATGTTGCAGTGACTGTTGTTGTTTTTTTAGGATGTTTTGCCCTAAGTCTCCTCTTAAACTATGGGAGCCTTTGCCTCCGAGAACTGTGCGCCCGAATGAAGGAAAGAAAGCAGCTATGGAGTCTAGAGAGGCGACCCATACACCCACGCTAGACGAAACGGCTAGCTGGCGAGGTGGAATACCTATAACTCCCCCACCCCAAATGTCTGACTCGATGGTGTTAATGGTAACTGAGGAGGAGAAGAGTGACAGTGGGTCTGAGGAGGAAATGTTGATGGGAAAGGGAATGAGAAAGAGGGCATTTGTAGGACAACCGAACAAAATGGCCAGCTGGCAGAAAATCAAAGAAAGGAGGAAAGGAAAAAAGAAAAGATGATGTTGAAAATGACATACACTTTAATTCACTTGTTTATGATGGTCACGATTGCCTCACTTAATGTCAATGGTTTGAATGACATGGAGAAAGTAGAGGAAGTTCTGGCAAGATTTACAACAGACATTTTGTTAATACAAGAAACGAAGTGGTCAACAGAAAAAATCACAGAAGTCAAGGGAAAATGGAGGGGTTTGTTGTTTGTAAATTGTGGATTGGGGAAATCATGTGGGGTTGCAATATTTGTAAAAGAAAATGTGGTGCAAAATATAACAGAGGTTTTGAATGATGGGAAAGGGAGAGTGCTAGGTGTAGAGTTTGATGTCAATAATGTAAAGTATAGATTGATAAATGTGTATGCACCAAATAGGGAGATTGAAAAGAGAGAGTTTTTTGTTTCACTGGGTGTGCACTGTAAGGGTAATTGTATTCTGGTGGGGGATTTCAATGTATGTTGCACCAAGTTAGATACATATAGGGTAGATAGTTTTAGGCAGGATTCAGGGAGGAGGGGCTTATTAGAAATGATTGAGGTTAGGAATTTGATAGATGTATGGAGGGAGGGAAATGCGAGTAAAAGGGAATTTTCAAGGAGGCAGATAGTTAATGGGGTTTTGAAACAGAGTAGGATAGATTTAGTTTTAGCTTTTCAAGAAATCACAAAAGAAATAACTAATATACAGTACACATTTACAGGATATAGCGATCATGCAGCAATCACATTTCAATTAGGAAACAGGCAGAAAGGGAAAGGGGGGGGAGTGTGGTGTTTGAATGCGAGTGTGTTAGCAGAAAAGGAGTATAGAGAGATGGTGATGAAGTGTGTTGTGGAGCAAAGTATGTGTGAAAAGTATGAGGAGGATGTGTGTGAATGGTGGGAATGTGTAAAAAAGCAAGTGAAAAGTTTAAGTATGAGGTATTGTAGGAAAAGGAATCAAGCAAGAAAGAGAAAAGAATGGGTATTGAGAGAAAGAATGGCTGAAGAACTAAGACAAATAGATAGGAATCCGAATACAAACATAGTAGAATATATAGGTATCAAAGGAGAATTAGAAGCACATGAAAAAGAAAAATGTAAAGGAGCAATAGTTAGGAGTAGGGCACAATATGCGGTGGAAGGGGAAAAATGCACATCTTTTTTTTGGGGGTTAGAGAAACGGACACAGTGTAGGAGTTATATAGAAGAAATAGAGAATGAAAGAGGAGAGATAGTGAATGATTATGTAGGGATATTGGAAACAGTACAGGGGTTTTATAGCGATTTATTTAAGAAAGGTAGTGTAGATAAAGATAGTGTAGATGAGGTATTAGGGACAGTTGAGCATAGGTTATCAGATAGTGATAGGGGAGTCTGTGAGAGTGAGTTGTCAGAATTTGAAGTGAATGCGGCCATCAGAAGTCTATCTAACAACAAAAGCCCAGGCTCTGATGGCCTGCCAGGCGAGTTTTATAAATGTTTTAGCGAGTTATTTAGTCCAATTTTGTTAAAGGTATATAGGGAAATGGAAAGGATAGGGAAGGTTAGTGAAACAATGTCAACAGGTTTAATTACAATATTATATAAGAATAAGGGTAGCAAGTTGCAGTTAGGGAATTACAGAGGGATTAGCTTATTAAATACGGATTACAAAATATTAGCAAAAGTATTAGCAAATAGAATTAAGTCAGTAGTAGGGTCCATAGTCTCATCAACACAAGCATACAGTATTCCAGGGAGAGATATAGCAGATACGATAGGGTCAGTCAGGGATGTAGTGAGGCATATGAAGGAAGAGGGAGGTATAGTTTTGAGTGTAGACTTCAACAAGGCATTTGATAGAGTAGAACATGAGTTTATGTTTAGGACATTAGAGAGATTTGGGTTTGGAAATAGATTAGTGAATTGGATTAGATTATTGTATAGTAGCGCAAAGAGTAGGGTGAAGTGTAATGGGGTAGTGACAGATAGTTTTAGTTTAGAAAGATCAGTTAGGCAGGGGTGTCCATTATCATCTTTATTATACAGCATAACAGCAGAACCATTAGCCACCATGTTAAAAAAAGATCAACACATACAAAGCATCAATATTCCAGGGGGAGGGAGGAGTTTAATTCATCAATATGCAGACGACACAAACATAACAGTGAAAAATGTAGGCAGTTTAAATAGGGTTATGTATTTATTAGAGGAATATGGGAAAGCATCAGGGGCGAGAATGAACATAGAGAAATCAGAAATTATGTGTGTAGGGAATGTAGATATGAGGGAATTTCAGGTACCAATGAAAGTTGCGAAAGGGATGATAAAAGTGTTAGGAGTGAATGTAGGTGAGAATGAAAAGGAAGCAAGAGATGTTACATGGGCAGGGGTAGTGAATAAGGTAAAGCAGAATTTGAATTTATGGAAAATGAGGAAGTTAAAGTTGAGGGGCAGGGTGATAGTAGTAAATTGTTTAATTTTGTCACGGGTGAATCACGTGTTGAGTGCACTAGAGCTGCCGTTGTGGGTTGTGAATGAGTTAAATAGGGCCATTAATAGTTTTTTGTGGGATGGGAAGCAGGCAAAAATTAGGCACAGGGTATTAATGAATGGGTTTAAGGATGGAGGGTTAAAATTGATAGATGTAGAGGTGAAAAAAAGGGCTTTGAGGGTTAAAACGATTAAAAAATATTTATATAGTAGGGATGAGTATTGTTGGATGGGTTTTTTTGAGGATTACTTGCACAGGTGTGGTGGATGTGGTGTGAATGGTCTTTGTATGATTTTTAACAAACCAAGGTGTGAGGGAGTATCAGATTTTTATAAGGAGGTTTTTGAAGCGTGGGGGAAATATTTAAAACATGTAAAGTATGAGTGTGTGGACAAGGGGGAGGTGTTAAATCAACCAATCTTTCACAACACAAAAATAACTCATAACAATGCAATTCTGGTAAATAAACATTTTGAAAAAGCAGGAATAAAACAGGTCAAACATTTAATATCCAAAAGCAATAACAATTTCAAATCAGAACAGGAAATCATACAGGGAATAAGAAGAGTAGATAAGGATGTAAGAAGGCAGGTTATTATAGGAATGTACAAGAGAATTAGGGACAGCATTAGTAATGGGTGGAAAATATTAATGTTAGGACAGGGAGAGGTAGGTGAATCAAACAGGATGGTAGAGTTGAGTGTAGAGAGGAAGGGTTTTAGGGTTAAATTTGAAAATGTCACAACTAAATGTATATACACGGATTTACTGGGTGATGGGATGGAGAGGCCAGCATCGGAAAAGGTGTGGGAAAAGGTTTTTGAGGGGTTAAATGTCAAAGAGGTTTGGGGAAATTTGAATGTAAAATATAATAGTATTGACTGTGAGCACAATGATTTTAAAATTAGGCACAATAGGGTTTTCACAAATGTTGTTTTGCACCAAATTGACAAGAATGTATGTAGGGAATGTGATGTATGTAAAATGGAAGATGTAAATTTTGATCACTTATTTTTTGAATGTTCAATGTTGTCTGTACTGTTTGAGAATGTGAAAAATTTGTTGAATGTACACTGTGGGGTGAAAGTCGGAAATGAAAGGGAATGGAAGAAACTATTGTTGTTTGGAATGTGTGGAATAAAGAAAAATGTTAATGTTAATTTGGTGAATGTAATAATGAGCAATGTAAGGTATGCTATTGTATGTAGGAGGAATGTAGCACATTATGAGGTGAGAGTTATGAGGGTGTGGGATCTGTTTGTGTCACTTTTTAAAAAGAATATTAGATTAGTGTACACTTTTGGGAGGGTGGATTTTGAAAAACACTTTGTAAAAAACAGCACTCTGATATCAGCAACTGGATTTGGGGATTTAGGTTTTAATGTGTAGCATTGGGCACTTTTTTTTTAGTTCTTTGATTTGTTTTGGGGGTTTTGAATACAATTTCACAAATGTTCTGTGTGTGTTATGTCCGTCACGTTTAATGTAGTGTGTTTATGTCATGTCCATGTTAGATGTATTGAACACCTTTTGTAAATAATGTAAAATATGCTTTGTAATATGTATTTTTGATAATAAAAAGATAAATAAAAAAATAAAAAAAAGCACGCCCGATCTCGTCCGATCTCGGAAGCTAAGCAGAGTCGGGCCGGGTTAGTACTTGGATGGGAGACCGCCTGGGAATGGCCCATGACCCCCCCAAGTCCCTATTGCTCAACCTGGGATCGGATGAAAATTGATCAGAAAGAAGGATGCCCCCTGGTGTTCACTGGCCTGAAGTTCTATTTACAGAAATGTCATGTATAAGAATTGATTGAAATCCACTTGGCTGCTGAATGTTGTTTGCATTATTTGCATAGTTTGAGTTGATGTAGATGATTAGATTAGATTAGATTCAACTTTATTGTCATTGTGCAGAGTACAAGTACAGAGACAACGAAATGCAGTTAGCGTCTAACCAGAAGTGCAAAAAGCAGAAAATGCAATGAACAGTATATACAAGTAGTGCAGTATGTGAGCAGTAAGTAGTGCAGTATAGTATAGTAGTGCAGTGTAAGCAGTAAATGAATAGCAGTAGCATTATAAGCAGAATAAATAGGTTACAGTATGAACAGTGTATCAGCATATGAGCTGTATAGGCAATGCAGTCTAGCAGTATATATGTATTAACAGTAACAATAGGGTAGATAGCAGAATAAATATAAAAATGGAATGCCGTATGAACAGTATAAACAGGTATAAACAGGTATGTAGATTGATGAGATTTATATATTTAGGTGGAAAAGTGTACAATTATAACATTTTTGGCCTGAACTATAAAGGGTGTAAGAATGTATTTAATGCACTCTCACTTTGTCTGGAAGACATCTGAGCCATTCACACGACTCATTGTAATGACCACCCAGGGGGTGCAGTCAGCACAATCTAATTAGCAATGCATATTGACACTTCAGAGTCTGGGAGAAGACACAAAGACAACTTCTCTGTTTTATCTGGTTTTAACCTATGTAACTTGATTTCTTTCATTTGGTTTACTTGGTTACATTTAAGGTTATTGGTAACTGTTAAATAAACCACCATTCATATCTCTTTCCTCCGTAGCCCTTCTTAGCCTTACTCATGTGTTATTAGTTGATAAACTACATTCGAGGTCAACCTACTAATCTTATTGGAGTCAGATTAAATTGTAGTCTATAATACTTGATCACCATTGATGCATTGCTTTGACCAAAAAATACCATAGTGTATTTCCCCTTTAAAAGGGGAAACTGATCATACAAACCATACCATTTCTGAATGCTTGCACCTCGTGTTATGATGTGTGACATGAGATATGCCCCACCATCCTACTTACCATGCAGCCCATAATTAATAAACTGGGTGTTGGTAAAAGTATTTTCTTAGAGCTTATACTCTAGGTGTTTCACCTACAATCATTTTTGACATGTCCCACCCTCCTCTTTTTTTCTGAAACCCAAGCATACAGAGACTCCAAAATACTTGAAATACTTTTATAATACTTTTATTTATACTATTACTTAAAAGTGTTATTCACAAATTACCAAATAGTATTACAGTTTTATTCTTTAACTAGAATGTGTTTCGTCCCAACGAACTGCGAGAGTGTGGTTGCTAAAATGCCGCAGATGGTCACCAACAGTTACTGAATAAGACATGAGAACAGTGCATTTTGTGAAACGAAAATGCATTCAAAATTTACAAAGAACCCAATGTAAAGGTTTCAACATGCACATTTTTCCATTTACTACATATGCACTCAGATTCCATGTATGGGGCACAGATATATAATTTTTATGACACACAAACACAAGTAGGCAGACCTGTTTAGTTGAAAGCCCACTCACCACGTCAAGGTACAGGCCATGAGTGAGATGACGAGAGACAAACATTTACAAACATTTAGTTAAACATGGAGCTGACAAAGACATACAAACATCACAAGGACATGCACACAAAAAAACGGCACGAGGACACGCATGACAAAAACACCGATTAATTGAACATAAACTAACAATAAAGGGTATGTAAATGAATTGTGTTAGATTGAAACAGAGGTTAGATTGGACCGGATATTGGACATAGACCAGAACATGTTTGTATAAAAAAATACTACAAAGTGCATTTTTAACTACAATATAAATAATAAAAAAAGACAAGGACATTCTTTAATTAAACTACAAAGTGCATTTTTAACTACAATATAAATAAATAGGCTGACTGTATTGCTCTACTTGCTAAAACACTTTGAAACACTGACTCAAACAAGGCACCGACCAAACAAGGTGTAGCCCCACCTGGACTCATACTGTTTGACGAATAGGGCGGCGGTCTTGTCGTGCTCGTGAAGAGAGCTGGCGGCGGTGGTGATCTTCTGCCTGAGGTCGGCTGGCACTAGGTGGAGGTCGCTGTTGTCTGCCAGTTCTAGAAGCAGCAAGGCCAGTGTCTCCACTTCCTCTATTCCTGGCAGATGCAGATGTCTCTGGCTCATGAGCACATCTTGCAGAGCAGGACTATCCTCCTCCTCCACCTGTTCTGCCTGGGTTAGGATGGCATGCTTCCTACAGACGCTGTCGATAGGATCCTCCTCTGACTCTGCAGACATGCCAAGACCCTCGTCTGCCATCTCCTCATCTTCACCTTGTTCCTGTTCAACCGACTCCGACTCCGACTCCTCACGAGACTGCTCTTCCTCAACTGCAAATATGTAATTGTACTAATCACAAATGTGTCTGCGTAGTTACAACAACCACTTGTGGATTCATTCAATAATATGCACGGTTTCTTTGCTTTTAAAACTTAACTTTATACCATGTTTGTCGTCATTGCTAGAATATGCATGAAAAACTATGGATAACTAAGGATAACCTTGCGTAAGTGTGTGATTAAGTACTGTACCTTTCTGGACATAGTAGTCCCTAGCAGTGAAGCTGGTGGACTGGCACATGGCATACTCCACGCCAAGGAGCTCCTCCTCGTCTGGGTGCTCGTACGCATCAGGGACGGGCATTGGAGCAGCAAAGTTGGGCTCCAGGATGTGATCCTTGCCGAAGATAACCTCGGCCTGCTGATTGATGCGCTGGATCTGTCGCACGTCCATGCACGACGTCTGCCGACCCTGACCACCAGCAACCCGGAGTGATGCCATGCGGTTGTTCCACTGCACAGCAAAGGCCATCAGGTATACCTGAAACACATGACCATTTTGACTGTTATTGTATATGCTTAGAAGCGATGACTAAAGCTGTGAAATAAAATGCATCATTGAAACTACGCTATATCGAAGTGTTTTTGTTTTTTTTAATTACTCACTTGGAATGGCATAATCCCACATCTCTGTGAAGGAATGGCATTGTACAGGTGTGCGTGCAACCCCTCCAAAGAGTTACTGCCTCGCCGGCACCTGTGCTTGTTCAGCCGAACGCCATTCAGCACCACCACCTTCACAGAAACATACAGCTGTATGCCAGGGGGATCCTGTAAAGCACAACGAATTGCAAGTTCCTTATTTATTCTGGTGTCCTTTGAAATGTTGCCATACAAGTTTGAATGGTTTTATAATGACACACGATGACTGCAAAGACATTAACCCACCTGCATGCAACTGAGATGCTTGCTTGCAGTTGCCCAGTGAGCATCAACTGCCTCTGTCGACTTGAACAGGTGGATTCCGTCAATGTCAAGGCCTGCTGGTCCCCTGAACTCTGCAATGATGGACTCAATCACCAAAGCGGTCTCCTGTAACATATATATTCTCAGCTTTGAGTGTTGTCACAACTAGAATGAGTGTAACACAATTGATGGACGGAGTAGGTTTTACCAATAACAAAACTGGCTTTATTTTCCCATATGGTGCAATTATCAAACAAACAAATGGGCAAAACGTCTGCACCAAATCCAAATGACAAAGACAAAAGATAGCAAAGGCAAAACAAAGGAAACAGCATGACACAGGTAGAGTCTGCACACCTGGAATACTCACAGAAACAACGAGGACAAACAGAGGGTTAAATATGGTGAAGGGAAAGGCACAGGCCAGCGGGCCGTCACAGTGTTAAATCAGTCGTTACTCCTAATGATCTTACATTTATTTTCAAAACTAGATCTGAGTGGCACCTTAGTCCAGTACAGTTGAATCCATATTGACAAATAAACAAGTATGTTTGCTTCTTATTCATGAAATTCATACATGGATCAATATCACACTTACCACAACCCCGCGGGTAATGCGCCTGACATACGACCTGACCTGGTGAGGCTTGAGGAACGCCATCATCTCCTCGTCCGAATACCTGGCGTACAGCTCTTGGTTGCCACTCCTGACCGCCTGGACTAGGAGCATCATGTCCGCCTTGTTGTAGGCGAGCACTGCACCTGCCAAGGCACTCATGAACACCCCGTACTTGGCGTGGCTCTGTTTGATGACAACAGTATCCCAGCGGTGCAGCCAGTGTCGGATGTCCAGCCTGACCACAGTACCCCTCTGCACCCAGTCACCAAACAGATTCTCCAGGAAGGATGAACCGCTGTCACTGAAATTATATCAACATTTTGTGTACGTGTGTTACATGTTTTTATAACTGTGTTATCCATGTGTGTCTTGCAAAAAAATTATATGAAGTTAACTGATATGTACATCACTTGGATTATCAATTTCATCATAGGTTTCAATGGAATTGTTATTAAACTTACCGACAGCAGTTGTTGTCTGCATATAAGACTTTTGGCGCAGGAGCATTGGCACGTCGAAACCGGGCAATGAGACCTCTCGCCATGCGCTTGTTCTAAGTGTGTGGGTACACTTTTTATGGGATGTTTGTTCGTTCTCAACTCCGTGTCACCAGACCCATTAGCTGCTAGCGCTAGCCAGCTAGCCTACTGACAGGTTGTCAATACGTTGTCATTACACATTAACAAGCCAAATCCCGCATATGTCAACGATGGTATGGTCAGTTGCTGATTTCCAGACAATCTTTTATCTTTTGACAAAATCGGCACAGCTTTATACATGCCTAACAAATGTCTAACTAGCGAAGGATGAAGAGGATAAAACTTACCTGAGTAACAGGGACATCGTACATGAGATTCACCGATAGTGACCGCCGGAGCCGTATACATTAGATGACGTTTGAAATTCCTCGCTCAATGATTGGTGAGTTGAGCGCTACAAAATATTAAAACATCTTTCAATTCAACAAAAAAACCTGATCAGCTGGTTCATTTAGGAATAGAAAAGACAAAGTCATTGGTGGGTTAGCGCTCAACGGCGCTCAACGGCGCTCAACCATTGGTCGGTTGAGGATCCGGTGCCGTAAGCTTTTCCTCATTTCGACCAGTAGGGTGTACTATTGTATCACCACTGTAGTTATAACAGTGCTGTAGTGTGAACACAGCTCCAGTTTCATATTGCTATTTTGAACAGTTTATCCAATTTGCTCCAAACCCACCTGCTAAGAATTGGTGACTCACTCAGCCTTCTCTTGATCTAGATTCTAGAGTCTATGGTCACGCACACCACTGCATGTCAGACATGCTTTTAAGGTATATACCCTGTAGATCCCTCAGGTCCTCAGGTACTGGCCTTTTAACTATTCTGAAGATTCCAACAACACCTATCTACTTCGTGTTTCAAATGAATAGCACTGGGCAGAAGTCTGCACAGGGATGCTACAGACACATTAGCACACTGCAAAATACTGTCACCTATCTAACCATCTGTTCCAAAGCAACAGTAATATATACTGTAGGAGTCTACAGTGCACAGGGGTTACACACTCATCAGTACCCTCTAAAATACTGTCACTATCATATTTCCTGTTCCACATGAATAGTACTATATAGGAGTCTGCAGAGGGGTTACCTTGTTGGGAAACACAGTGTTTATCTCCTGCAGCTTGGTCATGATGTGAGGGTTGGTTGCCAGATTGTAGGCCAGGAAGGACAGAGAGCTACTGGTGGTCTCATAGCCAGCAAAGATGAAAATCATCGCCTGGGACAAGATCTCATGATCGCTCAATCCTATGACGATGGAGAGAGTGGGAGAAATGGGGTGGTAGGTGTGAGAAAGGGACTTATTAGAGTGTTTCCACAGTGTATGTCAGTCTAATCAATGAAATCGATAGCTTCATTTATTAAGCACAAAATGATTTAGACTGAAAGCTATATGGGGGCAGTTGTACCAACTGTGAGGAACAGTGGGCTGAAGATGTCAAACTTGAGCATTTTCTTGATGTTGGTCATAAAGGGGTCAGAGGGGTTGTGGACTGAGTCGATGTCGACACTGAATGAAGTGCTGACGACCACATCCATACTGTATGGTCCAAAGACCCTGGAACACAACCACACAATCTTTGACCACCAGAACCACAACCACAAAATTAAAGGGGGAGTTCACTGAATTTACAAATTCACCTTATCTTCTCGGAGAGAAATACTCACTCTTTTAGTTCAATGGGCTCTTCGTTATCGGACGTCTTCTTCAGATTGCTGACCAAATTACCAGAGTGCTGCTTCATGATCCCGAACATCTGAGTTGGGAAGGATACATGGAAAAACATGATGATTGATACATGGATTAATATGTGCAAAACATGGGTTAATATCATGTTTGAAACAGGAATTATTTTAATATTTATATAGCCTGAGAATATACATTCATACAGGATACATTATGTATATAGTCAAGGAATAAGTGACTCCAAAGATGAACTATTATTCTATACTCTGTCATCTGACCACTGAACTTATCTAAGATAAGATTAAATATGCTTTATTGTCCCGGATAGAAATTTGTCTTGGACAATTAAAGTTGCTGCTTCACACAACAACAAACAACAATGAATGCACACTATACACATAGTACAAATCACATATACACACACACACGTCAGAGTTGTTAGTCATTCATTTATTTGTGTTGTTGGAATGAATAAAAGAAGGAGAGGAGAGATGGGACTGTACCTCTTTGATCCGCCCACTGGTGAAGGAGGGAGACAGGACACTGCGGATCCGTCTCCATGTATCATCCTCAGCGATAAACACGGCGTCATACAGAGGCCCGTTGAGATAGAAATTCTAGAAAAATAATAATTATTATATACTGCAAGATTAACCTAATATTAATAATGCTATAATAACAAGGATATTATCTATTTAAGAAGCCCTTATGTTTTTTTCCCCATACAACAACTTCAATTTAGCGTATTACCCTCCTGTTACTGAAAAGATGGTAGCATTCCTTGATGAGGATGGTTTAGATCATGGCTGTGTCCATGATACACAGGACGGGCTGACAGCCATCATAGATCCTACAGACCAGCAAAAACAAAGATAGTTAGATATACACTCACCCAAAACTTTATTAGGAACACTATACTAATACTGGGTAGAGCCTCCCTTTGCTCTCAAAACAGCCTCAATTCTTTGTGACATTGATTCCTTTGAGATTCTGGTCCATGATGACATGATTGCATCACGCAATTCCTGTACATTTTTCAGGTGGAATTTCAAGATGTGATTCTCCCGTTCTGCCACATCCCAAAGGTGTTCTATTGGATTCAGGTCCGGTGACTGGGAAAGCCACTGAAGAACAAGCCGGTTCGACGCCCCTGTAAGCACATGTTTCTCTAATTCCTTTGTTTCAGGCAAGCCACTGTGACGTCAGACGCCTTTACGCATACAGCTTTGCGATGCGAAGACAGTAATAACATAATTCATGTTTACATTTCTTTAATTTTCGACGCATTGTCGTTATTCGTGACGCATCAATGACCAATTGATTATATGGCAATGCAATGAAAAAAGCGTGTGGAAAACAGTGTTAATGACAGATTTGAGAAGCACATTTCTTCAATGTTGGCCGCATGGCATTCCTGTGCAGGTGACAATGGGTTTTTTTCAAAACGACAAGGATATTTAAACACATGATTATTTGTTTGGTGTGCTCTATGGCCTCTGCTACAGACCTCATCGAAATGACACTTAGATATCTTAGGGTGCATATATCACGTCTTCCCAAATGGTCTAGCGGATAGATTAGATTAGATTAGATTCAACTTTATTGTCATTGTGCAGAGTACAAGTACAGAGACAACGAAATGCAGTTAGCGTCTAACCAGAAGTGCAAAATAGCAGAAAGTGCAATGAACAGTATTTACAGGTAGTGCAATATATGATCAGTAGTAGTGCAGTATAATATAGTATAGTATAAGCAGTATATATAGCAGTGCAGTATAGCAGTATGTGAGTAGCAGTAGCATTATAGCAGAATAAATAGTTACAGTATGAGCAGTGTAGCAGCATATGAGCTGTATAGGTAATGCAGTCTAGCAGTATATATGTATTAACAGTAACATGAGGTAGATGCAGAATAAATATAAATATGGAATGCCGTATAAACAGTATAAACAAGTATCTACAGTATGTGCAGTAGTATTAAAGAAAATATAGGATATGTGCATTATGTGCATTATGAACAGTATGAACAGTATGGACAGGTATGTACAGAAGAGCAGTGGTATTGAGTAAGAGTAAGAGCAGGGGAGGGGAGTAATAGTGCAATAGTGCAATTGTCCGGGTGGGGGGGGGGGGGGGGGGGGGGGTTGCGGGGGTAGTAGGTTGTCAGGTAGGTGTAGTGTTCAGCAGGGTGACAGCCGCAGGGAAGAAGCTGCCTCTGAACCTACTGGTTCGGGTGCGGAGAGACCTGTAGCGCCTCCCGGAGGGGAGTGGGGTGAAAAGTCTATGGTTGGGGTGAGAGATGTCCTTGACGATGCTGCGTGCCTTACGCAAGCATCGTTTGCCCTGGACAGCCTCGATGGAGGGGAGTGAGGAACCGGTGATGCGTTGGGCAGTTTTCACCACCCTCTGCAGTGCTTTCCGGTCCGATGCCGAGCAGTTGCCATACCATACTGTGACACAGTTGGTAAGGATACTCTCGATGGTGCAGCGGTAGAAGTTCACCAGGATCTGAGGAGATAGATGGACCTTCTTTAGTCTCCTCTGCCTAGGAATCTGCCTTGTAACGCAGGGCGGCCCGGGTTCGATTCCCGTCATGGCAAATGATTTTTGTAGAAAAATAAAATGAGTCCCAACGTGTGCAACAGAACAGTTCGAAATCTCGTTACATTTGCATCGTCATGAACATGACTTATATCAGGCTAGCTCATTTTTTCTTTGTTCATTTTAAGTGTGGAAACAATATTTCGTTTTTGACCATTTTTTTCTGCCGTTTTGACAACAGGCTCATGACTAAAGAACACACGGCTGTCTGCTGATTGACGCTTGACTGTAGATTTTCGCTTTGTGTCAAAAGGACTCCCTTAACGCACACTTTTTCAAAGTAGGTGAATTCATCAGATCTGTTTGAAACATTGCATTTTATCCATGCACGACGACTGCTTAGATACTCGCAGCACAGTTGCCCATATAAATTGCCCATGAGCGCGGAGCTTGTCTTTGTCACTGTAGCAACTTTGCTCCATCAGGGGGACAAGCCGGTTCGACGCCCCTGTAAGCACATGTTTCTCGAATTCCTTTGTTTCAGGCAAGCCACAGTGACGTCAGACGCCTTTGCGCATACAGCTTTGCGATGCTTACACAGTAATAACATAATTCATGTTTACATTTCTTTAATTTACGACGCATTGTCGTTATTCGTGACGCATCAATGACCAATTGATTATATGGCAATGCAATGAAAAAAGCGTGTGGAAAACAGTGTTAATGACAGATTTGAGAAGCACATTTCTTCAATGTTGGCTGCATGGCATTCCTGTGCAGGTGACAATGGTAATTTTTCAAAACGACAAGGATATTTAAACACATGATTATTTGTTTGGTGTGCTCTATGGCCTCTGCTACAGACCTCATCGAAATGACACTTAGATATCTTAGGGTCTACATATGAAATCTTCCCAAATGGTCTAGCGGATAGGAATCTGCCTTGTAACGCAAGGCGGCCCGTGTTTGATTCCCGTCATGGCAAATGATTCTTGTAGAAAAATAAAATGAGTCCCAACGTGTGCAACAGAACAGTTCGAAATCTCGTTACATTTGCATCGTCATGAACATGACTTATATCAGGCTAGCTCATTTTTTCTTTGTTCATTTTAAGTGTAGAAACAATATTTCGTTTGTGACCATTTTTTTCTGCCGTTTTGACAACAGGCTCATGACTAAAGAACACACGGCTGTCTGCTGATTGACGCTTGACTGTAGATTTTCGCTTTGTGTCAAAAGGACTCCCTTAACGCACACTTTTTCAAAGGAGGTGAATTCATCAGATCTGTTTGAAACATTGCATTTTATCCATGCACGACGACTGCTTAGATACTCGCAGCACAGTTGCCCCATATAAATTGCCCATGAGCGCGGAGCTTGTCTTTGTCACTGTAGCAACTTTGCTCCATCAGGGGGACAAGCCGGTTCGACGCCCCTGTAAGCACATGTTTCTCTAATTCCTTTGTTTCAGGCAAGCCACTGTGACGTCAGACGCCTTTACGCATACAGCTTTGCGATGCTTAGACAGTAATAACATAATTCATGTTTACATTTCTTTAATTTTCGACGCATTGTCGTTATTCGTGACGCATCAATGACCAATTGATTATATGGCAATGCAATGAAAAAAGCGTGTGGAAAACAGTGTTAATGACAGATTTGAGAAGCACATTTCTTCAATGTTGGCCGCATGGCATTCCTGTGCAGGTGACAATGGTAATTTTTCAAAACGACAAGGATATTTAAACACATGATTATTTGTTTGGTGTGCTCTTTGGCCTCTGCTACAGACCTCATCGAAATGACACTTGGATATCTTAGGGTCTACATATGAAATCGTCCCAAATGGTCTAGCGGATAGGAATCTGCCTTGTAACGCAGGGCGGCCCGGGTACGATTCCCGTCATGGCAAATGATTCTTGTAGAAAAAAAAAATGAGTCCCAACGTGTGCAACAGAACAGTTCGAAGTCTCGTTACATTTGCATCGTCATGAACATGACTTATATCAGGCTAGCTCATTTTTTCTTTGTTCATTTTAAGTGTAGAAACAATATTTCGTTTGTGACAATTTTTTTCTGCCGTTTTGACAACAGGCTCATGACTAAAGAACACACGGCTGTCTGCTGATTGACGCTTGACTGTAGATTTTCGCTTTGTGTAAAAAGGACTCCCTTAACGCACACTTTTTCAAAGTAGGTGAATTCATCAGATCTGTTTGAAACATTGCATTTTATCCATGCACGACGACTGCTTAGATACTCGCAGCACAGTTGCCGCATATAAATTGCCCATGAGCGCGGAGCTTGTCTTTGTCACTGTAGCAACTTTGCTCCATCAGGGGGACAAGCCGGTTCGACGCCCCTGTAAGCACATGTTTCTCTAATTCCTTTGTTTCAGGCAAGCCACTGTGACGTCAGACGCCTTTACGCATACAGCTTTGCGATGCTTAGACAGTAATAACATAATTCATGTTTACATTTCTTTAATTTTCGACGCATTGTCGTTATTCGTGACGCATCAATGACCAATTGATTATATGGCAATGCAATGAAAAAAGCGTGTGGAAAACAGTGTTAATGACAGATTTGAGAAGCACATTTCTTCAATGCTGGCCGCATGGCATTCCTGTGCAGGTGACAATGGTAATTTTTCAAAACGACAAGGATATTTAAACACATGATTATTTGTTTGGTGTGCTCTATGGCCTCTGCTACAGACCTCATCGAAATGACACTTAGATATCTTAGGGTGCACCTATGAAATCTTCCCAAATGGTCTAGCGGATAGGAATCTGCCTTGTAACGCAGGGCGGCCCGGGTTCGATTCCCGTCGTGACAAATGATTCTTGTAGAAAAATAAAATGAGTCCCAACGTGTGCAACAGAACAGTTCGAAATCTCGTTACATTTGCATCGTCATGAACATGACTTAT
Organism: Argentina silus; assembly: GCF_951799395.1. NCBI lineage: Eukaryota > Metazoa > Chordata > Actinopteri > Argentiniformes > Argentinidae > Argentina > Argentina silus. The sequence continues at coordinate 125 of NC_139674.1, read as the reverse complement.
ATCAGGCTAGCTCATTTTTTCTTTGTTCATTTTAAGTGTAGAAACAATATTTCGTTTGTGACAATTTTTTTCTGCCGTTTTGACAACAGGCTCATGACTAAAGAACACACGGCTGTCTGCTGATT